>NW_027362764.1:696966881-699366881 GCF_046119375.1 Phyllobates terribilis | reverse complement strand
CCAGAAGGACTTTTCTACCCCTGTGTCATCCTGGGGAGACTAAAAGCTTGAGGATTTGGTAAAATCACCTCACCAACCGTTTTAAGCAACTCTCGGGCAATTGATGCCACTTAAGTGGTGTCTGTGCCACAATTTTTGGAAAAAATGGAGACTCTTTTTGGAGTCCCCTTGCTGTGTTTTACGTGACATTGGCATTGTCAATTCCAGGTGGGTTGGGTCGCCCCCCCCCCCTTTAACTGTAAGAAACTACATACACTATGGCTTGGGGTAACACAGATGGTTGAGTCTGAAGAGCTGTTTACTCAGAGGTCTGCTCCAAAGTTTCAGTGTCTGCTAGTCAGCGTAGAATTTTTAACTGCATCTAGCCTAGGCAATACTTTGGGTGTAGTAGCCCAGCTGCAAAGCAAGCTGCACTGCCTGTGTATCTAATAAGAATTTTTAAATGCATCTAGCCTAGGCAGACTGTGGGGACCCCCAACCAAACCCAGATGCTCAGCCCCCGTACCGCCCCCCTTTCCTTGACAATACAATAATGTAACTCTTACAACTGGATGGGTGAGGATCGGTCACAGCTTTATTAACTCTTTATACTCATTCCATTAGAAAGGCATTTTATTTCTAAAATAATTCAGCTTGTTGCAGCATGCCCTAGGTCTCCACACTGGCAAGTTGGCCAACAAGTGTAACTCTCCAGCATGTCCTTTCTATTTCCAGGCCACGGAGGATCCTGCGTACTCGTACGCAGGACTCTGACCCCCATCCATCACTCTTAACGCTTGCTCCACTCCGTCCTGGAGTCCTGACAGGAATATGTCCAGTCCAATATCCATTAAGTGAACACTGTCGGGCCGTATGAGGCCTACTTTATCTCCTTCCAGTTGTCGGTGTTGTATCACTACACCGCCTCTGTCTCTTCTAAATTTTGCCATCCGAATATTTATTACCTGCCTTGTCCGTTCGATGGCCGTGATATCATGCGCACCTTGCCATACCGCTATCGGCACAATCTCTGACCATACTATAGCTAGTTTTGTGAAAAATTCTCTGAAGCGCTCAGTGTCTAGTTTCATTATTGCCATTAGTTATGCGCTCTTGTGATGACCTAAGTCGTTTTCCCTGGCCTGTATAACTAAGATGACCGGACCTCTTGCCTCTCTCCCTACCTTGATTACCTCCATTAGTACCTGTGGCCATAGCAGGCCCCTAATACCTCTCTAGTTGAAATATGTGTTATGAAACTCTAATTTCCTCCCGCCTGGGCGGACTTTCGCCCTTTTTTCTGCCCAATATATATACGAGTGGCCTATCACCCACACTGTTGGCTTAGCGTCACCTGTAAAAGAAACAAACCACGTTAGGATAACAAGTCCGGTCTTTTGTATCTCGCCAAACACGTGGATCGCCATCTCCCTATCCTCTGAACTTCCGTTTCTGACAGTCCTGCTCTTGCTGCTTCCGTGGCCGCGCCTATGCGGAATGAGTGTGTCCCATAATCTTTGGGGTGGTTCCCTGCCGATGTTATGCATTTATTAAATATAGCTTGGAACTGGTATCTTGATAATGGCATTCCATCAATGTGTGATAGGAAGAAATTACTTTGTGATCTGATGGTTATATATGTTTTTACTATTGTTACCCGACTCAGTGTACCGTTTGTGGGTTGTAGAAGTACCCAAGTGCCCCTGCCCGCTGGTGTAATAAGCCTCCACTGGTGGTAATTTTGGATTGAGGGACTAATTTGCTTATGCATAGCGCCCCGAAGAAGGCGATCGCAAATGCAGTAGACAGTAGTGTTGCTTCAAATTTTGAGTGTCATGTTAATGGTGTTAGGGATATGATGTGAGAAATCAGTTTTAATGACACGGGACGGGACGTCTACACTCCTGACTTGGCTGACCCCTTTTCCACCATTTTATGGATTGTCTGATGATGAATCTCTTTGTCACATCTCCCCTATTCAGTAGTTGGAAGTGAAATGCTACTCCGGTCAGACACCGCTGCGCTGACGCCCCTGATATGCCCCTCATCATTAGCTGGTGGAGAAATTCTATGGTGACTTGTAATCTGGCTTGTTCACATTGGTCAACCCGTCTGCCTGCTACTAGTCATGTCCACTCTTCCCATGCCTTACCGTATGCTTGCCACGTCGACGGGGCACCTGACGCTCTGATTAATGGCATCAACTATTCGCCACTAGATCCCATAGGGAGGGTGGGCAACTATTGCCCGATGGGTGGGCGTTGGGGAGGAGCTCTGTGAAAATCTGCCAATTGAATTGTGATAAAGCATTAGCAGCAGCTTTAGACCCCTCAGCATCGTGGCTAGCGCGGACCCATACATTGTGTTTTAGGCACAGGAATGCTAGCCGGCGTAGTAGGCCTAGCACTGGGAGAGATGATGATGCCATCTTATTAATTCAGTGCGCTAGGCTGGTGTTTTTTTGTTATGAAGCGTATATTTTTGTTAGCCAGGCGCGCGCCCCATAGTTCTATTGCTACCACTATTGGGAAGAAAAATAATTTTCTGGGCTAGATGCAGCTAAAAATTAATATTAATTTCAAAGCTGGTGGAGCTTGGTATAGATGGCCTAATACAATGAGTACCACACACTGCTACTATGCCCAAAATTATTTTCCAGGCAAGATGCAGCTAAAAATTATTAGTAATTTGAAAGCTGGTGGAGCTTAGTATAGATGGCCTAATAGAATGAGTACCACACACTGCTAATATGCCCAAAATTATTTTCCAGGCAAGATGCAGCTAAAAATTTTTAGTAATTTGAAAGCTGGTGGAGCTTAGTATAGATGGCCTAATAGAATGAGTACCACACACTGCTAATATTCCCAAAATTATTTTACAGGCAAGATGCAGCTAAAAATTATTATTAATTTCAGAACTGGTGGAGCTTGGTATTGATGGCCTAATACAATGAGTACCACACACTGCTACTATGCCCAAAATTATTTTCCAGGCAAAATGCAGCTAAAAATTATTAGTAATTTGAAAGCTGGTGGAGCTTCGTATAGATGGCCTAGTAGAATGAGTACCACACACTGCTAATATGCCCAAAATTATTTTACAGGCAAGATGCAGCTACAAATTATTATTAATTTCAAAGCTGGTGGAGCTTGGTATAGATGGCCTAATACAATGAGTACCACACACTGCTACTATGCCCAAAATTATTTTCCAGGCAAGATGCAGCTAAAAATTATTAGTAATTTGAAAGCTGGTGGAGCTTAGTATAGATGGCCTAATAGAATGAGTAAAGAAGACACAAAGTAGCAACCAACAAAGTTGGAAAACCAGGGTATAAAACTAAGCAACCAAAGACAAAAAAACCCTTAAAAAATACCTTTAATGAATCATTTTTAAAAAAAATTGTACTCAATAGTACCCATGGAACAGAGTTAACACAAAAAAGGAGATATATATGTTAATATATTCAAATAATCCTGTAAGGGGAGGGATGTATAAACACAATCCAAAATTTACCCTAGGTTATCCCCAGTAGCAGATAGTATCCCACCTAATAACCGAGTATGTATTCACCCTAGGGATTCAAGTGGTGTCCCCGCTCATCGGGGGGTATATCTAACCCCTCCCTATATCTCCATAAACAGACAAGTGATAAATATACAAATAAAGAAATAAATTGCCTTAATATAAAATTGCAAAACGTCAGATCACAGAAATGGACTCAATTAAAAATAGCCCGCTACAAGTGGCAGAATGCCAATCACATACAATAATGAAAATGGACTCAATTAGAAATAGCCCGTTTTTTTCAGGTATCAGCTAGTACTTATTGGCAATACTCCTTATGGGACCTCAAGTAGCAAGATGCCAATCAGATACAATATCAGAAATGGACTCAATTATTAATAGCCCGTTACAGATAGCAAGATGCCAATCACACACAATATCAGAAATGGACTCAATTATAAATAGCCCGTTTTTTGAAGCATCAGCTAATACTTATTGGCAATACTCCTTGTGGGACAATAAAAGAGATACTCATTTATAGTCAAATGCTAGAGAAATTCAAGGCATAAAGTACTGATAAGGATATTAAAGATAAATTTAGATAAATAGACATAATACAGAGTGAACTTGATGTAGAATGATTCTTCTAAGACATCTACTGATACTCATCAATATTACTTCCTATGAGGTCATGGTACGATGAAGAAAATAGTAAATCACTAATAGAGGGTTATCAATGAATGTCTGCAATTTTAGTAGCCCCTCAAAAAAGAAAAAAAAAAAAAAGGAGACGAAATGTCCATTAATAATGTCCCAGCATCAACAATTATGCAGCAGTTTTTTGAAAGTCCCTCAGAAAAAAAGTGACAAAATGTCCCTCAGAAAAAATGACGAAATGTCCATTCATAACATCCCGGCATCAGCAGTTATGCAGCATATCCCATCAAAATAGTTGCAAAAAATTATGTAAATAGACTTATCTAAGGGATGCTTCTTCTGGGGTGACAAGTGATGTTTTCCAGGCAATACTTCCAAGAGGACCATGGAGATCATTCAACCAAAGAAGGTTCACAAAAGGAAGTTTTCAATAGATACATCCATTCAGGTTTATCCAGAGAAAGTCCATCAGAGAATGTCCCAAAGTCATATGCCCAACAGGAGGTCCCGTCCACATAGTCCCTACGAGTTTCACCCCCTCCTCAGTATGGGGCTCATCAGGGCACAGACAGTATCAGAGGAGATAGCCCATAGTAGGTGCACAACCAATGTGTGCTTCAAACAGCACCGTATGTCAATACAATGAGTACCACACACTGCTACTATGCCCAAAATTATTTTCCAGGCAAGATGCAGCTAAAAATTATTAGTAATTTGAAAGCTGGTGGAGCTTAGTATAGATGGCCTAATAGAATGAGTACCACACATTGCTAATATGCCCAAAATTATTTTACAGGCAAGATGCAGCTAAAAATTATTATTAATTTCAAAGCTGGTGGAGCTTGGTATAGATGGCCAAATACAATGAGTACCACACACATCTACTATGGCCAAAATTATTTTCCAGGCAAGATGCAGCTAAAAATTATTAGTAATTTGAAAGCTGGTGGAGCTTAGTATAGATGGCCTAATAGAATGAGTATCACACACTGCTAATATGCCCAATATTATTTTACAGGCAAGATGCAGCTAAAAATTATTATTAATTTCAAAGCTGGTGGAGCTTTGTATAGATGGCCTAATAGAATGAGTACCACACACTGCTACTATGCCCAAAATTATTTTCTGAGCTAGATGCAGCTAAAAATTATTTGTAATTTGCAAGCTGGTGGAGCTTAGTATAGATGGACTAATAGAATAAGTCCCACACATTGCTACAAGCCCAAAATTATTTTCCGAGCTAGATGCAGATAAAAATTATTAGTAATTTGCCAGCTGGTGGAGGTTAGTATAGATGGCCTAATAGAATGATGCTATGCCCAAAAGGTTTTACTTGGCTAGGTGCAGTAAAAAAAATTGTATTCTATACACAGGTGGTGTAGCTTGCAACACAGATACGCTACTCCACTGACTAACACACACTGCAAGAGGCCAAAAAGATTTGCTTAGCTAGATTTAGCCAAATGCTCTGAAAAACACTTGCACAGCACTGGCACAGACCTGCCTGGCAAAAAGTCCTAGGAAATGCTGTAACCTAGTCCTCAAAAGGACTGCAATTACAACTAGTCCCTACTCCCAAGCTGTCTATTTAAGAGCACAGACCTGCCTGCTAAAAGTCGTAGGAAATGCTGTAACCTAGTCCTCAAAAGGACTGCAATCACAACTATTCCCTACTCCCAAGCTATCTGTATATTTCTGAGAAAATTGGCTTGAAATTAACACAGAAAGTATAGAGCAAACAGCAACAGCGGTGCCGTCTAACACGCAGCTGCAGCAGCGAGAAAATGGTGGCGACGCGGAAAATGGCTGGGTCTTATAGGGCAAGGACATGTGACATACACAGCCAATGACACATGCCCTTGCTTGTGTGAAAAAAAGCAGTTCGCTCCGTGTGTGCGCTGCTGATAGGCTGACAGATTGCACCTCCCCACTGTAAATGCGGGAAAGAGAGAAAAAAATGGAGATCTTCATTATTTATGCAGAGATCCATCCCCTGCCCCTCCCCCCGCCCCGCTGTACACTCAAACTGCGTATTAACATTGATTATCAGCATTACTGTGAAAAAATCCAGTTATGATTTTGGTGCACGAACAGTTATCGAACATAACCTCGAACAGCCGGATTTTTTTCAAATCGTTCATGTTCGCCGAACGGCTCGAACACCGCTCAAAACAGCTCGAATTTGAGATTGGCGAACAGTTCGAGTCGAATACCGCTCATCTCTAGTTCTAATCTCCTTTTTATTACCCTTTTTCCATTGATAGTGCGAGTGTAAGCTATTTTACTTAATTTACAATGGGCAAGGCGCGTGGCAAGGGACGTGGAACTAGACGTTCTGGTGATGGTGCGTGTAGAGGACGGGGCCGTGGCCAAGGTGAAAATGTGCCACAACCAACAGCCACATCTTCTCGCTCCCACTTCTTGACCGAATTACTAGGGAAGCACACTACAACACCAGTATTGCGAACTGATCAGTGTGAACAGGTTATTAATTGGATAGCAGATAATACTTCCAGTTACCTGGGCACCACCACCTCTGGACTGTCTTCCACACGGTCAAGTTTTAGTAGCCGTGAGTCTCGACCGCATACTCCTCCTCACCCTGATGCTCCTTCCTCCCACCATGCCGAGTGTCGTCAGACAGCAACTGATCCCACACTTGGACACTCTGAAGAGCTGTTCACTGGTCCATTTCCATATTTGTGCTCCTCGCCTGCTCCGCTTGAAGTGGTGGAAGTGGAGATCCCATGTAGTGATGCCCAAATATTTGAACAGCCACAGCCACAGGAAGTTGACGCTGGCAATTTGTCACAAGAGGTGGACGATGACAAGACACAATTGCCCGGAAGTGAGGAGGAGGATCGTGGTGCGCAAATGGAAGAGGAGGAGGTGGTGGATGATCTAGTAACTGACCCAACGTGGCAGGAGGACACGCAGAGTGAGGCCAGCAGCACACAGGGGGAGGGAGGCAGAGTACCCCAACAGGCAGGAAGAATCCGTGTGGTGGCCGCACACAGAAGGCGGGCAACTGTTCCTCGTAACACCAACACGAGGGACGTTGCCAGTACAACCAGTAGATCTTCCAGAGTCTGGAATTTTTTTATAGACTCTGCTGATAACCCCAAAAAGGCCATTTGTACCACCAGCCATGCCAGCATCAGCAGGGGTGACAAAACTACCAGCCTGACCACCACCAGCATGATCAGGCACATGTCAGCAAAGCACCCGACTTTGTGGGGCGAACCCCAGGGTCCACGACCAGTGTCAGCGGGTGTCACCACTGCTTCTTCCGCTGTTGTGCATGTAAGAGAACCCCCTGTTGTGCGTGCAAGGCAATCCCCTGTCCATACTGCATGCAAAGATGCCCCCTCCTCTCAGTCTTCACTTGTTATGGCAGTTTCTCAAGAAACAGCATCAACGTCCACGTCCACGTCCCACCGCAGCATTCAATTGTCCATATCCCAGACCTTTGAGCGAAAGCGCAAATTCGCAGCCAACGCCCCACAGGCCACAGTCCTAAATTCGCACATTTCACTACTGCTTGTGTTGGAAATGCTGCCTTTTAGGCTGGTGGAGACGGAATCCTTCTGCAACCTTATGGCGGTGGCCGTCCCTCAGTACTCGGTCCCCAGCCGACGCTATTTTGCCCGGTGTGCCATCCCCGCACTACACAAGCACATATCCCAAAACATCTGCCGTGCACTCAACAACGCAGTTACTGGGAGAGTCCACCTGACAACGGACACGTGGACAAGTGCTTGTGGCCAGGGACAGTACATCTCCCTGACGGCACACTGGGTAAACATAGTGGAAGCCGGGACCCAGTCAGACCTTGGGACAGATTACATCCTCCCCACACCGAGGATTGCGGGCCCTATGTCAGTCAGAGTTGCCCCCACAGTGTACAGCTCCTGTGCATCATCCTCCTCCTCCTCATGTTTAGCCTCCATCTCAGATATCACCACATCAGTTACAAGCTGGAAGCACAGTAGTACTGCCTCAGCCAAACGGCAACAGGCTGTGCTGAAACTCATAAGCTTAGGTGATAAACCTCACACTGCATGTCTGACTTTATGTTATGCTGCCTTAACCGTGACCCTCGCGTTGTCAAAATGTTGGATGACAGTCATTACTGGTTGGTAACACTTTTAGACCCCCGCTACAAGGAGAACTTTCTCTCTCTTATTCCTGAGGTGGAGAAGTCTACAAAAATGTGGCAGTACCAGAAGGCCCTTGCTGCAGAACTGTTAAAAAAATTCCCATCTGAACACGCTAGTGGCAGAGGTCACAGTTCGTTGACCAATCAAGGCATACAGGCGAGAGAGACGCAACTCCAATCCAGCAGAGGTAGGGGAACACTGTCAACATTTTGGGACAGTTTTCTGAGACCCGCCCAGCTTACAGGCCCTGAGGCGCGGGGTACTCTCACAAGGAGTACCAGCGTCCTCCGTGATTCCTCTGTGCCTTTTAATTATTGGGTATCCAAGCTGGACACTTGGAATAAACTCGCTCTGTATGCCTTGGAGGTCCTGGCCTGCCCTGCCGTTTAGCGTGTTATCGGAGCATATTTTTTTAGTGCCGCTGGGGGAATTATAACTGATAAGCGCACTCGCCTGTCAACTGACAATGCTGACAAGCTGACCCTTATCAAAATGAACAAGGGCTGGATTGGGCCAGACTTCTCATCACCACCAAATGACAGCAGAGTAACATAAAGTCAAATCCACTGTGTTATTTCGGGAGGTGTATTCCCATGCACCACTTCACACCCACACATGGGTATATGCTTCCTCATTTCGTCTCTATTTTGCTCTTCTCCTTATCCTCAGCCTCCACCACCACTATACCACCAGGGTGACCGCAGTCCGTGTTGCCAGCATTGCAACTTCCTCCGTCCTAATTTTTGGCAGCTTTTGCTTGGAAGGCATAGGAAAAGACTTTGGGAGACCCACTCCCCAATAATGGGGATAATGTTTTGAATATGCTGTACTGCATGGCTCTTGTTTGCCAGCATTGCAAGTTCCTCCGTCCTAATTTTTGGCAGCTTTTGCTTGGAAGGCATAGGCAAAGACTATGGGAGTCCCACTCCCCAGTAATGGGAATAATGTTTTGAATATGATGTACTGCATGGCTCTTGTTTGCCAGCATTGCAAGTTCCTCCATCCTAATTTTTGGCAGCTTTTGCTTGGAAGGCATAGGCAAAGACTATGGGAGACCCACTCCCCAATAATGGGAATACTGTTTTGAATATGCTGTACTGCATGGCTCTTGTTTGCCAGCATTGCAAGTTCCTCCGTCCTAATTTTTGGCAGCTTTTGCTTGGAAGGCATAGGCAATGACTATGGGAGACCCACTCCCCAATAATGGGAATAATGTTTTGATCATGCTGTACTGCATGGTTCTTGTAAGAGGCATTAAAATAGTCTTGTTAAGCTACTGCGACCTCCACCACTCTTCCAAGGGGCATTGATATTGTCTTTTTATTCCACTGTGACCTCCACGTCTTTTCCAAGGGGCATTAAAACCGTCTTGTTAAGCTACTGTGACCCCCACCACTCTTCCAAGGGGCATTGATATTGTCTTTTTATTCCACTGCGACCTCCACCACTCTTCCAATGGGCATTAAAACCGTCTTGTTAAGCCACTGTGACCTCCACCACTCTTCCAGGGGGCATTAAAAACATCTTGTTAAACCACTCTGAACTCCACAGCTCTTCCTAGGGGCATTGAAATGTTGTTTTTAATTAACTCTAACCTCCACAACTCTTCCAACGGGCATTGCATTTCCTCCTAATTTTAGTCAGCTTTTGCTTTTCAATGCATAGGCGAACACTAAGGGAGAACCACTCCCCAATAATGGGTAGAAGGTTTTTAGTACACTGTAATCCACGTCTGTTTCAAGGGTCATTGCAGTTCCTCATAATTTTTAGAAAGCCTTCCATTCACTGCTTAGGCCCACAGTGTACAGGACACCCAGTTGTTATAAATGGAAAAAATGGTTTAGTTAAGGCCCTCTGACCTCCATGTCACTTCCAAGGGGCATAGGAGTGGCTCGAAATTTTTGGTAGGCATTGCACTCACTGTATGCCCTATAACTGTATAGCCGAACCGCTCCTTTTGGTACAGAAACATATCCTACAAGACATGTGTGGTTGACTGGCCTGATATTGATGTGAATGGTCCCTGTTCCTCCTGCTCTTTCTCCTTTGCCACCACCTCATCCACCATTCATCACCTGAAGCTTTGTTTTAACGGGAGTCATAGAACTGGGATAGTAGCAAGAAAACATCCAGCAATCCTCGGAGGAGGTAGGATATGCGCCAAAACGCTGAATATCTCAGTCCTAGCCACTACTATATACATGCGCTTGCATTCCAAGGAACAGAAAGCTAAGGAGATGGCTGGCCTCATGATCATGAATAATTTACTTGTTGTGTAGGAGGCCGATCACTGCTGCTGTCTACCTTCTGAACTTTGTGTTGAAGCCTGATTGACCAAGGACCCGCAATCCTCTATGCCTGGAGGACGTGTTGCATCCCAGTGTCCAACTGTGTCCCGGGTTCCACAATATTAACCCAGTGTGACGGCGTCAGTCAGATGGACCATCCCTGGCCACATTCACTTGTCCTTGTGTTTGTGGTTAGGCTGTCCTTCAAATAGGGGCAGCTGGAGACCGTTTATGGACACCCGGCCGCCCCCAGGTGGCTGGGGACCGTGTGTGGGCACCCGGCCGCGGGGCGGCTGGGGACCAAGTATGGACACCCGACCGCCCCCTGGTGGTTGGGGACCAAGCGTGGACACCCGGCCGCTGGTTGGCTGAGTACTGAGTATGGATACCAGGCCTCCCTCGCAGTCATGACGTGGTGGCCAGATTCCGCCTCCACATGCCTAAAAGGCCCAATTTCAAGTGCAAGCAAGCAGTATGGGGGTGGGTGGGTGGCAGGCTGCATATTTGCGCTTGAATTGCAAGGAATGAGGGAGGTACAATTGGGCACTGCCCTGGGACAAGGACTTGCACGGGGATAGTTGCAAGTCTGCATCTTCTGATGCGGCAAGGATCACTTCTGATGAGCACACTTTTAGGCAGTGACCTGGGTGTCAGAGATGCTTCCAGGGGTCTTCCCCATGCTGTTCCCATGTCTTTTTAGCACTGTATACATGTGTCACACAGCACATGGCCAGATAAGGTTGTAAAATGTTAAAATGACATTTCCTGGTGAATGCATTTGTCATGGTTGAAAGCAATACAAAAGTGCAAAAACGCATAAAAAATGCTACTTGTGAACATGGCCCAAGGTGTGGAGGAGTATTTTTGTTTTTGGTCATTTACTTTACCTTATACAGAAGTCTTTACCATGGAAAGGATGTTCCTTAACATATTTCACAGGAAAGCAGTTTCAGTTTAGTTTTTGAACGTTTTATTGTGAGCCCGTAAAAATGGCTTAATACCTCCTCTGACCACGTTGTTGACAGCAGTGACCTGGGGGTCAGAAATGCTTCCTGGGGTGATCCCCATGCTGTCTCCATGTCATTTGAGCACTGTCACTAGTGTTTTGGGCACTTTTTAGGCTTTCTACAGACTGCTGGGGGTCGCCGCAAAAATGCTCAGGTCTCCCATAGACTAACATTGGGCTGGTTGCTCGGGTCGAGCACCCGAGTATCACGGTGAGCTCGGCCCGAGCTTTGAGCACCCGAGCATTTTAGTGCTCGCTCAACACTAGTAGGTAGCACTACAGATGATGCAAATGCAAAAAAATTGTGATTTATTTGCTGATATGCATAATGGCAACTCGTATTTGGAAGAATATAAAGGTGATCATATAAATCAGTGGTCTCCAACCCATGGCTTGGGAGCCACATGTGGCTCAAGGCCCAAGATGTGTGGCTTGTGGCTGTCTGCCAACTTGATGCACTAGCACCTTGTCTAGCAACCAGCTATGAGTCTTCAGACTCATAATGACTTTTATGAGTAGCCTTCGGGAAAAAAGAAAATCTTGATGTGCATGTGTTTGTGGGGTGGAAGAGGGCCAGAAATGAGTATAGTATGCTGGAGATAGGATGATACTGTTAGTTAGAGGGGAGCTTAGAGCTGGATGTGATAGTGTGGAATGTGTGCTTGATATGAAAATACAAAATGAGGGTGAGTTGGGAACCATTGGATGTAATTGTACTGCCCATATGGGCAAATGGTCTCAGTGTGCTTTCTGTGGGAAAGCTTTGGCTATCATCATACTAGTAATGTAGGGATCTGCATGTCACTGCTGTGGGCTGGGTTGTGGCTGGATGTGGCTCGCGAACATTTCTCTGAGTTGAATGTGGCTCTCAAAGTAAGAATAATAATATAGAAAAAAATGTATATTATTGCCATCCATAATAATTTATTATGTTTAATTAATATATTACTGTCACAAACAAAATAATAAAAGATGTTATCACAAAGGCGACAAAACAATACAGTATACATGTTATATAAAAATAAAAGGGATAAACAAAAGAAAATTATTAGACCTGTTGTCATAGGAATGGTGCAGATCTTGCGATGGGGAACACTCCGATTAGGAAATGGTGCAGTCTTACAGCGAGTTGTATCTTCCAGTACTGAATAATGGCTCTAAGTCAGAATCCGCTTTTACCAGGTAAGAGTGTCTCCTACCCACCTCACCTTGTGACCTCCGATGGGGGCCGGTAAATGAGATGTGGCTCAGGTACCAAAAAGTATGAGATCCCCAATCTTAAGGACATCTGTACCTCTGCAGGTCCCAGGTGGGAGATATTAATGCCATATTTCCTATCAAGATTTTAGTTTTCTATAGATATGAGGCATACAATGTTATCCATCTTGCCGATGTTAACTTGGGACTGATGCACAGACCACACAGCGATGCAAGTAAATGAGTTGTGTTTGCCACTGCACGACAATGCCGAAAATATGTCTCCAATAACTACAGGATCTGTGACACCGGTCACAAAAACTCCAATATTCATAGCTGGAAGTAATGGGTTAATCTGTGCTGCCTTGGAGATAGAATAAGGGATGCAGATCGAAGTTTAAGCAGTTTAATCATCAATGCGTTTCAAAGTTTTACAACTTCTTCATCAGTATAAACCACGATATCGTGATTTGTCTAGTTCTGTTTATTCCATTTTTCACCGTGGGTCTGCAAAAGCCTTTAATTCTATCAGTGGTTGTGTGCACACAGCCACACCAGGTGAGCACAACTGTGCATGTTCTTGTATTACTGTTTAACCCAGATAAGACCCCATTTGCGCTTTTTGTTCTTTCCAGCATTTGTCTCTCTAATATTCATATATGGTATCTGGCGCTGTCCCCGCTGCTTGTAGTTCTTTCAAAAAAAGGAAGACTTATTTACACAAGAGAGAAAAGTATTACCATGCAGCCTGTTGTTTCCTCTGTGTACAGACTCCATGTCTGCTCTCTATTACATAACGATAACGTGTTGCTTCCTTTGTGTACAGACTCCATGTCTGCTTTTCATCAGATAACTTACTTAAATTACCTGTTCACAGTGTGGGGGTTCATAAAACAAAGAGGTCAACATAGAGTGTTTGCTCTTTTTCCATTTACAATTAAAATGAAGTCATGCTTCTATGTGCAATATGAGGGTGACACATCTCCCCTCGAGATGGTTTAAGAGAATGGTTTTGTTTTACCATAAATTTAGGACAATGACTTTTACTGGTGTCAACTAATGACAATAAGGAGCCTCTCCAATAGGAGGACCTTATAGAATTTTAAAAGTTCCACCATGTACAGTGCCCTGGATTGTGGAAACAGTGCACAATAACGTAGATAAAAATAGTTCTAGGTTAAGAGGTCAGAGATACACAAGAGTGCAATCTAAAAATGTCATACTGTAAATGAGAAAGTGACTCATGAACAAGGGCATGCATCTGCATGCGTGTAACATCAACAAAACATACTAGTGCCAATAAGGGATGCCAGAATCATAGTGTTAAATACTAGATCCGATACCAGATTAATGTGAATTAAGGTGTGAAGTTCTATAGTGCCATCAATAAAATGTAAATATACTCTATATGATAGAGAAAAAGAATACATTAAATAAATTAAGGTGCAGTAAAAATACTGTAGCGCTAGAAAGAATAGAGGCTCCAAATGATAATCACCAAAGTATATTACAAATAGGTAATTGGATATGTGTTAGAATGTATGTTGTTTTACTTTTCAGCCATCTTTTTGTGGTTTGCTGGCTTCTAGTCTTTTCCTCTGGTGCTGGTTTTCTTGGTCACGTGATCTCCTCACTCTTTATTACTCAGCACCTGTCTCCCATTCCTCGCTGGACATCAGTGTTTTTACACTTGTGCTCTGGCTAGGTTGCCTTGTTAGTTCTTTGTGCTTAGTACAATTGGTATCCTGGGACTTCTTGTTCCACCAGTTTTGTTTCCTTTTATCTTCGTTTCTGCAACTAACTTATCTTTTAGGAGGTCACCTGTTTTTGCTCCCAGTCCTTAGATCTTTTAGTGACACCCTTTCCCCTTCCTTCAGGTCTTCGTTTGAGTTCAGTGCAGGATCGTCGGTGGGGCTATTCACAGGGAATAGAGCACCCATCCCAGCGTAGGGTTTAAGCAGAGTCTCAGTGCAGGGATAGCTTTTCCCTCCTATTCCTTAGTTGCAAACGTCAACAGTATTTCCAGCCACGTTTAAAGTAATAAAAAAAAAAAGATTTTTTTTTTCTCCTCTCCTCTTTCTGGGTATTCTTCAGTATGAGTACCATCCAGGAGCTTGCTCAACGCTTGCAAGGGTTGGCTCTGGAAGTTGCCGGTCTTCAGCAGTATGTGAGTAAATACCCTGCAGAATGCTATGAAAAACCTAAGGTAGGATTACCTGAGTGTTTCTCGGGGAAACGAGAGGATTTTTTTTCATTTAAAAATGCTTGTTTGTTGTATTTTCGGCTCAGACCTAGATCTTCTGGGGTGAACTACAGGGTGTAGGGATTATTATGTCTCTATGGCGTAAAGAACCTCAAATCTGTGCGTTTTCCTTGTCTCCTGATGATCATTGTTTGAGGTCTGTGGAGGCATTTTTTGTTGCCATGGGTTTGCTGTATGATGATCCAGATCGTGTTACATCAGCTGAGGCAGAGCTCAGTGGTCTCAAACAGGGTTCTCTTGATGCTGAGAGTTATTGCACCCTGTTCAGACGATGGTCTGCAGAGGTCAGGTGGAACGACCCTGCACTCAAGTTTCAGTTTCTGGCAGGCTTGAGTGAAAGGGTTAAAGATTTGCTCATTGCATTCCCTGCACCTGCTACTTTGCAAGTTGCCATGCAGTTAGCTATTCGTGTGGATAGAAGGTTGAGGGCCAGACAGAATGAGGAGAAATTTCCTATATTGTTGGATTCTGTTTCTCACAATGATTCTGCCGACACTGGGGAACCTATGCAGGTAGGGGCAATGTCATCCCGTTTCAAGGAGAGGGACAGGAGGTTCTCTGAGGGACTTTGCTTGTTTTGTGGTAAGGCTGATCATTCTTTAAAGCAATGCGAGGTTCGCTTAAGGAAAGAAAAAAAAATGGTCAGTAGAAATAACATTCCCGTTCGCATTGCGTTTTTACGTTCTGCTGGGGTGTTTTTTCCTGGTAATACCACCTGTCAGGGTCGTTCGATTGAGTTTCAGGTAATGGTGGATTGTGGTACTGCACTTAATTTGATTGATCAACAATTTCTTGAAAAGTATAAGTTCGGTTCTGAATCTTTGTCGTCTCCTTTTCCTGTGGTGGCGATTGATAATACTCCCCTGGAGCATGGGTGCATTCTTCGAAAGGTCACTGGGTTTTCGCTTACTGTGAATATGGAACATCAGGAGCAAATTGACTTATTTGTACTTGCTAAATTGCCTTCCCCGGTCGTCCTGGGATTGCCCTGGTTAAAAGTGCATAATCCTTTGCTGGACTGGTCGTCTGGTTCCATAAGATCCTGGTGTCAGGGGTGTTATGGTAAGTGTTGTAATGTTCACATTGCGGGTGTTGTGAAGGGGGAACCCATTCAGGATTTTTGGAGGGTTTTTTCGGAGGTGGAGTCGAAAGCTTTACCGCCTCATAGAGATTATGATTGCGCTGTTGAGTTCGTCCCTGATGCTAACCTCCCAAAAAGTTGGTTGTTTAATCTGACTATTCCAGAGAGGGAGGCTTTAAAAGAATACCTTCAGACTAGTTTAGCTGCAGGTCACATAAGACCCTCTAAGTCTCCTGTGGCGGTTGGGTTCTTTTTTGTCAAAAAGAAGGATGGGGGTCTTAGGCCATGTCTGGATTTTCAGGAGATTAATAAGATCACTGTGCTCAATCCTTACCCATTACCACTTATTCCGGATTTGTTTAACCAATTGACCTGAGCTAAATGGTTTTCTAAGATTGACCTTCGTGTGGCATATAGTTTGCTGTGGGTGAAAGACGGAGATGAATGGAACACAGCTTTTAACACCCCGGAAGGTCATTTTGAGTGTTTGGTGATGCCTTTTGGGCTTACTAACGCTCCTGCATTTTTTCAAAATTTCACCAATGACATTCTGAGACCCTTCTCCCATTCCTCGCTGGACATCAGTGTTGTTATGCTTGTGCTCTGGCTAAGTTGCCTTGTTAGTTCTTTGTGCTTAGTACAATTGGTATCCTCGGACTTCTTGTTCCACCATTTTGGTTTCCTTTTATCTTTGTTTCTGCAACTAACTTATCTTTTAGGAGGTCACCTGTTTTTGCTCCCAGTCTTTAGATCTTTTAGGGACACCCTTTCCCCTTCCTTCAGGTCTTCGTTTGAGTTCAGTGCAGGATCGTCGGTGGGGCTATTCACAAGGAATAGGGCACCCATCCCAGCGTAGGGTTTAAGCAGAGTCTCAGTGCCAGGATAGCTTTTCCCTCCTATTCCTTAGTTCTTAGTTGCAGACCTCAACAATATGGTTCATTTAGGGGCAAATTCTCAAATATATAAAGGGTCATATATAGGGTCATAAACTCTATGTACAACAAACAATGGGGAAATTTTGGCTAGAATCACAGGGTAATGCACAACTCCATAACCCATCAGTGGAAACAACAGCTTATATAATTAACCCAGACTAACATATACAATAATCAATAACAGCAAGCTCTTCAAAAAAGGAAAATTTATAATAATGTAGTGACTTGTTGAAAGGCAAGTTATGAACAAATTAGTCCAAAATGCATGCCTCCAGCCATCTATAAAAACCTATGGATCTAACTTAATTCCAATAAAGGAAAAATGGAATGTAAATAAACATAGAAAGAAAAAATAACACAATAATTGCAAAGAAATTGCAATGCACTTGATGCAGGATTGTACACGGGATATTCAAGGTCCTCGCAGGTAAGTCATCAGATTCAGTTCATATAAGTGTTCAAATACACCTCTGAAAAAAAATTTAATAAAAAAAGAGATAAAAATCTGCACTATAAAAACACTGTTTAAGCTCCAACACTACACTATAAGGAATGAGAGTGTAATACCGGTGAGTGTGGACCCACTGCGCCACGGGCCGGGCTTACCTAGGAGGGGCATAACTAAGTGACTACCGGGTATTCGCTACAGCCTCTGATGGTGAGGATAGACTTTGCCATTCCAAGGCAGTCCCCGGGTCTACAGCAGCTGACCGGAAGGTCAGAGGCATGGTATGAGGTACAAAGGGGTGAAACAGAAGCATAATCAGGGGGTCCAAGGTCGAGGCAGGCAGTACAGGATCAGTAAATGAAGCCGAGGTCAATAGCAGAGAGTCAAGGCAGGATGAGAAAGCTAGACGGGTTGGTAAGCGGAAGCGGAAAACTGAGGAAATCGTAAACGTGAAAAGGGTAGGAACCATGTTTTGGCGAGGAATGGTCGGAGGCGCTGTCAATTATAGACCCTGCTGGTACAGAATAGGCCAGGGAACCTAATCTCTGCAGAACACAGCAGAAACTAGCCACACACCCCAAAGGCTAGATGGAAGCCACATGCAAGTGAAACAGTGCTGCAAGAATTCACAGAAATCGTACCTCTTCATGACAAATTCTAAAATATAACCTTTAATATATATATTAAAATATTGGCTGCAATAAAACAACAAACCACATTATCAGTGCACAATAAAAATAAAAGGAGTGGGTAGTGCCTCACCCTATTAGGGTCCTATCTCACCCTTCCTTGTCGCGGAGGTTGGCACCCTATTTTCCTGCGCAATGGCGCCCCCGCTCAGCGATGACTCTCCCTGAAGCCCCTAAGACACCCTATAGTGACGGCCAAGGGGGCAACAGAAATTCTTAGTGGAGAACAAACTATTTCTTATATTACTAGAAAATATACAAAAAATCTATATCTGTAGCCCTGATCAGCACAATTTGGCCACAGATAGGAAAAGGTGCAAAGATGCAGTCAATACACATAGATGGATCAACCTTTAAATTCATTGTTTACAAATTTAATGACATGGACAGAGGATCCATTACAATGAATAAATACTGCCCAATCAATTCCTATATAGCTCATGATCACTGCAACTGCATGATCAGCATTAAGATCCATGGGTTGAAGTGTATTCTGTTTAATAATCCATTGTAACTCTTTTTTACTTGAGTTAATCTTCCCCATTACTACCTCATCTAAGTAAAGGACCCAATCACTAATTCTAAACCTCATTAGCCATTCAGTAGGGCCAGGTTTAACAAAATGTTCAGGTATGGGAAAGACTTTTGTATGGTATATCAGTAATGGTTGACACAGGTCTAAAATGGAATCTGTCAGCAGATATTAGTTATGTGATCTGACAGCAGCACAGTGTTGGGGCTGAGACACTGATTCTAGCAATGTATCACTTAGTTTACTGGGTGCAGCAGTTATGATAGAGTCAAAGTTTTCTCTGCTGAAAATCCAGAAGAGCTCTGAATGCTGAACTATGCATAACCCCGCCCACACCACTGATTGGCAGCTTTCTGTGTACACTGTATATTAACAGAAAACTGCTAATCAGTGGTGGTGGTATGGTTGGATTAGGTGGCACAAGACAAATAGTCCTGTAGTGATGATCTCCGCTGATAAATCATGGATTGTATTAAAACAGCATCCCACAGCCTAGTATGTGACACATCACTCGAATAAGGGTCTCTGCCTCTATACCATGCTGTTTTCTGAATACATAACAACAACCTGCCTACAGATTCCCTTTAAGGCCCCATGCCATCTCCCAGATATACCATAAGTTACAAAGTAAGGAAATATATAATGTGATCAGAATTACAAAGTAAGTAAAGATTAATATAAAAAACCTTGCAGTTAAATGGGTGTAATTTTACCACTAAGCATCAATGAACAGTTTGATGTAGTTACTAAAGGTAGCAACCTTTCTCTGCCTGCCAGTAATTGTTAGTTGATTGGTGCTTTAAGTGGACCCACATTAGTGCATACAACCCAGGCACTGATTTTGCAGTATATCCATAAAAAATAATGGCAGGTTTTATTCAATTCTGGCACATTTTTCAAACAATTGCCTAATATAAGACACATAGAAAGAGTGAGATTTAACTCTATCTGCATCTTTGTAAAGAATACATTTCAGACATCTCAGAAAGACAAATCGGTGCATAATTTTCTTTGTAGACAATTGACTAAATGGGAGTGCAGAAAGCAGACGTTTTGGATGTTACGTTCACTATCAAACTGGATAAGATTATTACTGTGAGCTGGTTTAAAAAATAATGTAGTGTGTAACTAATTGTCTTCAATACAATCAAAACATTAAGATTTACTAAAGTGAATTTAATATCTGGAATGGATGCAATATGTTAAAATAAGTATGGAAATCAGATAATTCAACAGATACACTTGTACAAAGGAGGAAGATATCATCTATGTAATACCACCACTTCAGAACATGCCCAAAGTGGTACTGTAGATATACAAAGAAAAGTCCTCCTTTAGGACCACTATGACTATGTTCACATACACAGGTACCTTGCAATTATTGTTAATAGCTATCTCCAAAAAGGAAATAGCTAATTATTTATTATTATTTAACAGTCCTTGGCTCGATCTATAGCCATTGCGACTTGATGGATGAACGATCTGTAAGAAGATTGATCTTGTGCAAACCTAGATAGGTCCACCATGGTCTTTTCCACCGTTATCTTGATTGTATCAAGCCATTGGGTTCATGGTCTTCCTCTTCACTTTGAACCTTTCATTCTTCCGACCATAATGTCCTTCTCCAGCAATTGCTTTAATTCGTATGATGAATCCAAAGTAGGCAAGATGTAGCTTGGTTATCCTTGCTTTGTGTGACATGTCTGGCTTTATTTGTTTGTTCTTCTTACCATCCATGGTATGATAATATCTTTCTTCAGCACCACATTTTGAGGGTGTCAATTCTTCTGCCTTATTACTTTATCGTCCAGATTCGCATCCATATGTTATCACAGAAAAAAAACAGACTGTGTACGAGTCGTGTCTTCATCACCAATGAAATGTTTCTCAGTTTGAAGTCTTTGTCCAATAACTTCATTGTTGATTTGCCCATAGATATTCTTCTATTGACTTCCTAGGTCGTAGCTGCATCTTGAATGATCATTGATCCGAGTAGGTTGAAGTCCTTTACAACTTCCAGTTTGTCACCATCCATCTCAAATATGTTCTGGTTGTGCTTGATAATAGTCAATATCTTTGTCTTCTTTATATTGAATAGCATTCCCATGTTCGAGCATTCCATCTTGACACTGCGCAATAAGTCCTTTATTCCATCTACGCTGGTTGCTATCAATGTTGTATCGTCTGCGTATTTAAGATTGTTAATGATTCATCCAGCAATTTTGATTCCTTTTTCTTTTTCGGCTAGTCCAGCCTTCCTGAAATTAACTTCTGCATATAAATTAAAGAGAAATGGTAACAAGATGCAGTCTTGTCTGATGTCTCGCTCTACTTTGAACCATGCCGTGTTCCGTTCGGAGTGTTGCTTCTTGGTTGATGTAAAGGTCCCTAATGAGACTGATCAGATGGTTCGGCACACCCATATCCTTCATGTTAATCTAAAGTTTCTAGTGATCAATAGCTAATACAGAGTATGAATTTAAGTAGATTGATCAAAAAATCTACACTACTAGGGGAATATGTTGTGCATGATAATTTTTCCTAAGTAGCCTGTAAGCCCCTTTGTTGATCAATAGATGTGTATAAAGAGACATCATCAAATTATGCCAAAATTACGTCACCTTCTATAGAGACTTCATTTAATTTGCAGATAAAATCTGTAGTGTCTTATATGAAAAATCGTATGTCCCTAGCCTGAGAGCCGAGAACATTGACAAAAAAGACCCTATATTGTCAAAGATAGAGCCCACCTCAGACATGAAGGGTTACCCTGGTGGTTAGCTTAAGGAATTCTGTATCTTATGTAAAATGTAGAGAACTGGAGTGTTTAACAAAATAAAGTCATGAAGAAAACAATCAATAATTTTCTCAGCCAATGATTTATCAACTAGATCCATCAAGAATCTAGCATTAGTAGAATGTAGGGTCTGCATCCAAAGGACCACAGGCCAAAATGACTATACGTTTTCTTTTGATTTCGGTGATGTGTGACAAGACGACAACAGCACCATCCTTGTCCATTGGCTTGATGTTGATGTTGCCGTCATGAAACAAGTTGCACAGAACCGAGACTTTACTAGTAGTCATAATGAAATGGACAAAGGACTTATCATTAAATTGCTTAGGTATAAAAATATTAACTTGGCCTGCATTTAGGAATGCTTCAATTACAGGACCTACATGTTCATATAAACGGCTTAAGGGGGTTGATTCTACAGTTAGATTCCCTTTAAGAACTATCTTCAGTGAAAAGAAGAACAAGGAGTCCTGGAAGTGATCATATGATCCCAACAGAGCCCTGATCTCAACATTATTGAATCTGTCTGCGACAAGACAAAGAGACAGAAGGTTTTGCAGAAGCGTTCATCTACAGAAGATTGTGGTTAGTTCTCCAAAATGTTTGGAACAACCTGGCGATTTCCTTAAACTGTTTGCAATTGTATCTAGAAGAATTGATGCTGTGATGCTGTTTTCTGTTTATTCAGATTCCATTTTTCCTTAATTTGACATATGTTACATCCATACGGGTTTATAGATGGGTAGAAATTTGCATTTATATAATCAATAATGCACAAATTATTTGTTCAGAACTTGTCTTACCATAAGTTACCACATTATTATAAACTTCTCTAAATGGAGAGCTAGCATTTATAAGATTATCTTATACATTAGTCTGGGTTATTTCCATAGGCCGTTAAGTCCGCGGACAAGTTATGGAGTGTGGGCTATGAACATGGTGTCAACACCTGCCCCTCCTCTGTTCCTCTAGAATTAACTTTGCCCTGATCCATCAGACTTGGTTAGACTTTTACCCTGCGGTTCTGGAAAGATTAACCAATTGTTGGTGCACATAGGATTTATATCACACTTTATATATTTATACATTTGATTAGAATTTTACCATATCCATTTACTCTTTTGTAATATACTTTGGTGACTATTGATTGGAGCCTGTATAAGAATACTTACCTTTTAATTGTCCTTTCTAAAACTACTGCCCTTATTTATTTACTACACTTTAATTTATCTTATTTAATCTTTTTCTTTATCATCTTTTCCATTTGATAAATGTCTCTGGAGCATCTCACACCTTAATTCACATTGATCCAGTATTGAAACTAGTAGTTTTGCTATGATTCTGGTAGCCTTTTTTAAGATGGCGCAGGTATTTTACAGGTGCTTCTCACAAAATTAGAATATCATCAAAAAGTTATTTTATTTCAGTTCTTCAATTCAAAAAGTGAAACTCATATATTACATAGAGTCATTACAAACAGAGTGATCTATTTCAAGTGTTTATTTCTGTTAATGTTGATGATTATGGCTTACAGCCAATGAATATACAAAAGTCATTATCTCAGTAAATTAGAATAATTAACAAAAAACACCTGCAAAGACTTCCGAAGTGTTTAAAAAGGTCCCTTAGTGTGTTTCAGTAGGCTCCACAATCATGGGGAAGACTGCTGACGTGACAGATATCCAGAAGGCAGTCATTGACACACTCCACAAAGAGGGTAAGCCACAAAAGGTCATTGCTAAAGAAGCTGGCTTTTCACAGAGTGCTGTATTCAAGCATATTAATGGAAAGTTGAGTGGAAGGAACAAGTGTGGTAGAAAAGGGTGCACAAGCTACCGGGATAACCGCAGTCTTGAAAGGATTACTAAGAAAAGGGCACTCAAAAATTTGAGGGATATTCACAAGGAGTGGACTGCTGCTGGAGTCATTGCTTCAAGAGCCACCACACACAGACGTATCCAGGACATGGGCTACAAGTGTCGCATTCCTTGTGTCAAGCCACTCATGACCAATAGACAACGCCAGAAGCGTCTTACCTGGGCCAAGGAGAAAAAGACATGGACTGTTGCTCAGTGGTCCAAGGTGTTGTTTTCAGATGAAAGTAAATTTTGCATTTCATTTGGAAATCAAGGTCCCAGAGTCTGGAGGAAGAGTGGAGAGGCCACAATCCAAGCTGCTTGAGGTCTAGTGTGAAGTTTCCACAATCGGTGATGGTTTGGGGAGCCATGTCATCTGCTGGTGTAGGTCCACTGTGTTTTATCAAGACCAAAGTCAGCGCAGCCGTCTACCAGGAAATTTTAGAGCACTTCATGCTTCCCTCTGCCGACAAGCTTTTGGAGATGGAAATTTCATTCTCCAGCAGGACTTGGCACCTGTCCACACTGCAAAAAGTACTAATACCTGGCATAAAAACAACAGTACTGTGCTTGATTGGCCATAAAACTCGCCTAACCTTAACCTCATAGAGAATCTATGGGGTATTGTCAAGAGGAAGATGAGAGACACTAGACCCAACAATGCAGACGAGCTGAAGGCTGCTATCAAAGCAACCTGGGCTTCCATAACACCTCAGCAGTGCCACAGGCTGATTGCCTCCATGCCACGCCGCATTGATGCAGTAATTGATGCAAAAGGAGCTCCGACCAAGTATTGAGTGCATTTACTGAACATACATTTCAGTAAGCCAACATTTTGGATTTTAAAAACATTTTTCAAACTGTTGTTATAAAGTATTCTAATTTACTGAGATAATAACTTTTGTGTTTTCATTGGCTGTAAGCCATAATCATCAACATTAACAGAAATAAATACTTAAAACAGATCACTCTGTAATGACTCTATATAATATATGAGTTTCACTTTTTGTATTGAAGAACTGAAATAAATAAACTTTTTGATGATATTCTAATTTTGTGAGAAGCACCTGTATATCAGAGTTAGGGCTCATACTCATCTGCGAGAAAAATGGACAACTGACTAATTTTATTCTATGAGTCCCTGCTCATCTACGATTTTTTTCTCAGCTTGTATCGAGATCAGACTGAGAAAAAAATTGCGGCATGCTGCGATTTCCCAAGTATATCGGACAAGACTCGCCAATGCAAGTCAATGGGTGTGAGAAAAAAATCGGACCCCACTCAGACCATGCGAGTGCTATCTGATTTTTACACAGCCATCTCCTTGAAAGCCCGACAGTTCATCAGCCACATACAGTAAAATCACAGCGGGACCCGACATTATAGAATTGAGAGAATAGATATATACATAGAATAGATAGATAGAAATCTGTCAGTGACATGTATAATTAGTGCAGTGACTTTTTAGTTTACTGTACATGTATTTTAGCAATAAATTAATACATTTCTTAAAAAATGGAGTAGGATCCCCTGTAATTTTATTAACCAGCAGAGGGAAAGTAGACAGATGGGGGCAGATGTTTATAGCATGGGATGGGGGTAATACATATGGAGCTTCCCAGGCTTTTAATATCAGCTCACAGCTGTATACTTAGCCTTTACTGGTTATTAAAATGGGGGACCCCCTCAAAAACGACAAAGCATATATTATGGGGCGGTGTGTATAAATATACCATACGCGTTTCGAGTGAAAAACTCTTGAATACTGGCACTGGCATAATATATGCTTTGTCGTCTGAGATGTCCATTTTTTGTCTTTTCTACAAGTTTTTAAAAGTATTTGCCAGTAAAGATTGTTGAATTTTAATTAATTGCCTGGTGTGTTGAGCTGGATCCATCTTAACTTCCTCATCCTTAAGATGTGCCAATTCTGGCGTTTAGCCTCCGCTCTTCCCATTTGTCCTGTGGTGGTGGCAAGTGGGATAATAGTTGTGGGGTTGATGTCAGCTTTGTATTGGCAGCTGACATCAAACCCATGTGTTAGTAATGGAGAGGCGCCAATTAGAAGTCCCCATTACTATCCCCATAATCATATTGTAAATAAAAAACACACCCAGAAAAAATTATTTTATTTGAAATAATTACACAGACTCCTTTATTTAAAAATAAAAAAACACTTATACTCACCTGTACACCCAATCCATTGAAGTCCATGTCTCCTGTAAAAAAAATGAAATAAAGCAACATAATAATCACCTGTCCCTGACATGAAGATATTCCTCCAGATGCCCTTGTCCCCTGTAAGGGTTTAAAAAATAAACAACCATATTCCTCACCTCTCTGATGTGCAGATAATAATCCATTTGTCTCACAGCGCGTCCAAGTCTGCTACATCAGCTTGGCAGACTGAACGCTGGCGTGTCAAGCAGCAGAAACACTGAGCTGTGTGTGCTAGCACAGCTCAGTGCCTTGTGGTGCTGTCAATTACGAGAGCGGGTTTCATAACCAATTAACTCTGTTCACCTCAATGTCGTCACCGAGAGCGCCTTGGGAAAGTTCCCTTCTTTTTAAGTGTGCATAAAACAGCAGATCGGCCACAGTTTTGTGTGCTTCTGAAAAGGACACCACTGAACAGAGACCAGATGTAGTCCAGAGCAATTCTGCCTCATTATATTAATTGGATCCCATTCGCCACCAGTTTTGCCATATTTCAGAGCTGCAACATTACTGGAGTATCAAAACGCACAAGGTGTGCGATACGCAGGGACATGGCCAAGGTAAGCAAGGCTGAAAAACGACCACCTTTGAACAAGAAACTTAAGATAAAACGTCAAGAATGGGTCAAGAAATATCTTAAGACTGATTTTTCAAAGGTTTTATGGACTGATGAAATGAGAGTGACTCTTGATGGGCCAGAACCTGGATCAATAAAGGGCAGAGAGCTCCACTCCGACTCAGACGCCAGCAAGGTGGAGGTGGGGTACTGGTATGGGCTGGTATCATCAAAGATGAACTTGTGGGACCTTTTAGGGTTGAGGATGGAGTGAAGCTCAACTCCCAGACCTACTGCTAGTTTCTGGAAGACAACTTCTTCAAGCAGTGGTAAGGAAGAAGTCGGTATCGTTCAAGAAAAACATGATTTTCATGCATGACAATGCTCCATCACATGCATCCAACTACTTCACAGCGTGGCTAGCCAGTAAAGGTCTAAAAGAAGAAAAAATAATGACATGGCCGCCTTGTTCACCTGATCTGAACCCCATAGAGAACCTGTGGTCCATCATAAAATGTGAGATCTACAGGGAGGGAAAACAGTACACCTCTCGGAACAGTGCCTGGGAGGCTGTGGTGACTGCTGCACGCAATGTTGATCGAAAACAGATCAAGCAACTGACAGAATCTATGAATGGAAGGCTGTTGAGTGTCATCATAAAGAAAGGTTGCTATATTGATCACTAATTTTTTTTGTTTTTGTTTTTGCATGTCAGAAATGTTTATTTCTACATTTTGTGCACTGATATTGGTTTACCTGGTGAAAATAAACAAGTGAGAAGGGATTATATTTGGTTTTTATTAAGTTGCCTAATAATTCTGCACAGTAATAGTTACCTGCATAAACAGATATCCTCCTAAGATAGCCAAATCTAAAAAAAAAACACTCCAACTTCCAAAAATATTAAGCTTGGATATTTATGAGTCTTTTCGGTTGATTGAGAACATAGTTGTTGATCAATAATAAAATTAATCCTCTAAAATACAACTTGCCTAATAATTCGGCACACAGTGTAAAATGTTCCCAATAAAAGTTTCAACTCAATCTACAAAAAAAGCAAGTCCCAACTCAGGTCAGTCATCTGTTAACAGAAATATGCCGGCTTCCACATTACTAGTAACACAAAGGCTCCAGAAAAATGAAATGGCCCCCCCATCCCCAAAAGGAAATTCCGCAAATTATGCGCTCCAAATCCAAATATCTCCCTTCTGAGCAGTGTGCCTAAACCACATTTAGCATCCACATGTTTGGCATTTCTGTAGTGATGAGAGCCCGCTTCATTTACAGGTGCATGTCTCCAGAAGCACGAGCTGGTCATAATGTACTTGGCATTACAACGTACTGGGCTCTACAATAGCAGATTTGCAATTTTCACTCAGCAACATCCAGTCCTGCTTATTTCTGGAAAATACTTGTGGAGTCAAATCGTCACAACACCTGTAGATAAATTCCCAAAGGGGTATAATTTCTAAAATGGGGTCACTTGAGGGAGGATTCTATTCTTCTAGTACTTAGGGGCTCTGTAAAAGGAGTCCGCAAACTATTCAAGGAAACTCTGCACTCCAGGAGTCAAATAACACTCCGTTCCTCCCGAGTCTCGCTGAACCAGGTCTCCCTGAGTAACCATGTCATGAGTAGAAATGTGTTAAGGGAATGAATTGGGATAGTTACTTGCCGGCACTGAAGACCCTACGCGTTGCGCTGCTAGACCGCAGCTTCGTCAGGGGTAGATTGTAAGTGGGCACACATGGTTTTAAGTACTGTGTCCGATTTGATGTGACTCTTTTCAGGTGAGGGTCCATGGCCTCATATGATTTCTGCGTCCGCATGGAATGCCAAGCAGCTGCTTCCTGTTTCAGATGCGTTCCACCTAAGTCGCACGGTGGAAAGCAATCGGAAGGAGACAATACGTCATGTCCGGTTAGTGGAAACGCCCCCCTTGTGTCATCATATGTCTCAAGCAGAATACCCCCATCGCGCAATCGTAACAGAGGGAAAAGCTTGCGTTCCAACTTGTAGTGGAACGCAAAAACCAGAGGTAGCGCTTCCGCTACAAAAAATACCGATGGAGGAGGAATCAAGTAAAGTGCTAGCTGCAAAAATGCACTAATAGGATAAGAGAGGACCAGATCAGAAAGACAATAGTGTGTGGTCCAATAAAAAGCTGCATCCCACCATATGTACACATAGACAAACACTAAACAAATAATACACAGACAACAAATAACAGACAACATTAGACCAACAGACAACAGTCAATCAAATGACAAACAGGACCACCCAAATGTATATAGAAACCACCACAAGGATGGCAAAGCAGAATAGATGCGGACATGTATAAAGAATACAGCTGTACATACAGCTGCATGCGTGCATCTGAAGAGATGCTCGCAACTAATCATACTTACCATTTTTCCACTACTAGAGAGAGCAGTACAGAAAGATATGTAAGAAATCATTGGTTAAAGAGAGACGGACGGAAATGCACAAGCCAGTCACAGGGAGCAGAGGAACCGCATACAGAACTATACAGGGTACCAATTAAGTGAGAAATACTATATGAGTAAGATATTAGGCCAAATAGCCAGTGAATGAAAAATCCTCACTTATACCCCTGGGGGCCACCGAATCAAGGAAAAGATCCACCTGGATTCTGATCTCAATAGATCACTAGTGTAATCTGATTTGCATGAGTTGGGTCTCATTTTCTGTAAGCCCGTCACACGCAAGTTTTTTGGACTACTAGAATAGAAATGAAGAAAGTGCAGAGCTACAGAGGAGATTGCTCTGCCCTTCGTCAAGTCCTGATCGGCCAAATTAATATTGGAAACATGTTGTTGCACTCTCCAGTGAGAAATTGTATAGTCCATTTTCTCCTGTTACCCTTGTGAAAATGAAAAGTTTGGGGCAAAAGCAACATTTTTTGTGGGTAAAATGTATTTTTTTCATTTTCACGGCTCAAGGTAATAAAAATTCTGTGAAGCACCTGTGGGTTCAAGGTGCTCGCAATAGCGCTAAATAAATTCCTTGAGGGGTGTAGTTTCCTAAATGGGGTCACTTGTGCAGAGTTTCCACTATTTAGGCACATCAGGTGCTCTTCTAACGCAACATGGCGTTCTCTATTGATTCTAGACAATTTTGCACTCCAAAAGTCAAATGGTGCTCCATCTCTTCCGAGATCTGCCGTGTGCCCAAACAGTAGTTTTCCACCACATATGGGGTATCAGCGTACTCAGGAGAAATTTCACAACAAACTGTATGGTTTATTTTCTCCTGTTACCTTTGCGCAAATGGCAAATATGGAGCTAAAGTAACATTTTTGTAGAAAAAATAAAAAATTTAATTTTTTTCTTCCAAATTGCTTTAATTCCTGTGAAGTACCTCAGGGGTTAATAAACTTCTTGAATGTGGTTTTGAGCACTTTGAAGGGTGCAGTTTTGAAAATGGTATTCAGTTTTAGGTATTTTCTATATAGGCCCGCCAAATTCACTTCATATGTGATGTGGTCCCTAAAAAAAATAGTTTTGTAAATTTTTGGGGAAAAATGAGAAATTTCTGATAAACTTTTAACCCTTCTAACTTCCTATTAAAGAAAAGTTAAATGATGCTGATGTAAAGTAGACATGTGGGAAATTTTATTTATTAACTATTTTGTGGGATATAACTGTCTGGTTTAAGAGCATAAAAATGTGAAGTTTGAAAACTGCAAAATTTTTACCAAAATTCTGATATTTTCACAAATAATTGCAAAAAATATTTACTTAAATTTACCACTTCCATAAAGTACAACATGTCACGAAACAACAATCTCAGAATGACAGGGATAGGTTTAAGCGTTCCATAGTTATTACTTCATAAAGTGACACTGGTATAAATTGTAAAGTTTGACCTGGTCAGGAATATGAAAACAGGCTCAGGTGTGAAGGAGTTAAAAGATAGGATATCCTGAATATTTACTCACAAAACTATATATCAATCTGCTAAGCTCCCCCTGCTCTATAACATGATATTTGCAGATTGGACTATTGACAGGTTCCCTTTAAGTGAAGAATTGCTGGATTTTATACTTTTTATATTTACTATATTTAGTGTTCTTTTAAAAGAGAAGCAGATACCAATGCTATTTTGCTTTTTGCAATAGGCACCTACCGTATATTATGTTAGTATGATCATTGGTACATAACTACTCTATACTGGTTGTAAACAGGTATTCTAAGGAGAGCAATCTACTCAATATCTCAATATCTAGAATATAATACTAATAAGCTTTTACTTATTGAATTAGGGAGGACCATCTGGTGTAATTGATCACAGTCATCATTTCTATAATCACACCTTCAGGGGATTATTGGATTTGTTTCAACAAATTGCAGGCAGACGTTCTAACCTCATAGACAACACATCAATAATAAAGTTGGTCGGGAGCAACTCATGTTTCATTGTCCAAGCCAAGTTTATCCTCGTAGAAGAAAGTAATATTCCACTTAATATTAATAATGTTATTAAGGATGGTGGATCATCATAAAATTCTGCATGACCCTATATTGGATTTTAAAGAAGTTGTCAACTACAGAACAAATGCTGCCTAAACATTTCAGGACCCCATAGAAAACAAAAACTATCTATACTCACCTCCCGCAGTGGCGTCATCCTAGTGATGTTGGAGCTGTTATTCCCAGCGTGGTCATGTGACATTGTTATGTCATGTGACTGCTGCAGCTCTAATGAAATAGTAATGTCTGTAGCTGATCAGTGACCACTGATTGGCTGCAGCAGTCATGTGACACAACAATCTCACATGACACCCTGGGAATAGCAGCGTCGGCATTGATAGAATGCCGCCACTTGGTAGGTGAGTATGGAATGTTTTTATGTTCTGTGGGGCACAAATGGCATTAAGCAGAAGTTGTCCAATAGTGGACAACCCCTTTAACAACTTTTGCAAAGATAGAAAATTTAACTTTCTGTAGAGAGGTCAACTCAACACTGTAATATTGAGACCTCCTATATTTAGCAGCAGTATTTTCTATCATTATAGCCTTATCATATGCAAGTGTAGACTAACCATACAGGAATTATGTCAGTGGCAAAAAAACAGGCCTCCACAGCCCAATGGTTAGTTACGGCACTTATTAAAATTGTTTCTTCACCTGTCCTTGCTCTAGTTCCGGGCAATGTGTCACTCTCCTTCCACTGACTTTTTATTAGTGTTGAGCCACCCCTGTAGTGTTTGAGTTCGGTTCGGTTCGTCGAACACCCATATGTTCGCCGAACTGTTCGTCGAACTGTTCGTCGAACACCTTCGAACACTGTTAAAACCAATGGCAGGCAAACAAAAACACATAGAAACACATAGAAAACACTTTCAAAGGTGTCCAAAAGCTGACAAACTGCTCAGAAGACACAACTAACACATGGAAAAGTGACAAGTACATATAGTCATGCGAAAAGAAAAGAGGTGGAGGATTAAAAGGAGGGGGAGACACAGATATAGGCATGTCATGCTCTTCTAAAACCAAAAAAGTGCGAAGCCGACACGGCCAGTCCGTTCCTGCCCATGCGACCTCCATGTCGTCGGCTTTGTGCCAGAGCTGTGGTGGACCCTGACGGCCAGCCCCCCTCTCCCAATACTGTTGCCTGTCCGCTGGTGGGTCGAGCGAGCCCCCCTGTGGTGGAGGCAGGTCTAAGCTTTTTATTTTAAATTGTCTCTCTAATTTGAATGAATACACTTTAAATCCTTTTACAAGGATCTATTGGAGGGCAAGTCTCATGCCAGCAGCCGCTTAATTCCAGCTCCAGTAGCGTCCACTAAAGCTGCTGCAGTTAAAAAGCTTTTATAAGGATCGAGCTCGGCGGTCCACCGCAAGGCGTCCTACCGCCAGTTCCAACCCCTATGCTTGGGGTGCCTCCTGATGCTCTTCACTGAGTATCCCGGGGTCCCGAAGCATTTCCTTTGAAAAAATTAAGTGTCCAAACTACAGGTGGTGTAGCTTGCTTAACAGCTGGGATAATCCGCTGACTAGCAGACACTGCTACTAGGCACAAAGTATTTCCTGGGCTAGATGCAGTTAAAAATTTGTAATTAGATACTCTCGTTGGATGCTGAGAAAGCATTCCATAGAGTCTCCTGGCACGCCATATATTATTCTCTTAAAAAGCTTGGGGTAGGGGTCTAGGCGACCCTTTTATAGCCAAAATCACGGCCCTGTATCGCAATACGTCACCTAGGCTGAAGATAAATGGAACTGTAGCACCCCGAGGGCTCGGTTGCTACAGAGGTATTGCACCTCACCCAGAGGTGTGATATCTCACTCTCAGGTAAGGATGGAGTGTGGATCAGGACCCCGACACCTGCATGCATTACACCACATTGCCGTGGGTCAGGGCGACCAATATGCCCCTGAGATGGGCACGACAGTCCCTGTCCCTGGCTGGAGTGGGGGGAGTGAGCACCGAGGAAGGGGAACCCTGTAGTGCAGGAGCAGGGAGGAAGCAGTTCCTGGGTGCATTGGGAAGGGAGTATCAAAGGTGGGCACCATCTTAGTTCAGTGCAGAGAAGTCTGAGCAGAAGTGACAGGGAGCAGGGGCTCTGCATGAGCTCTGCTCCGGAGGTGGGCCTAGTAACAGAGGCCCAGGCCTGGAAGAGGGAGAAGGAAGGAAGAGGAGCGGAGAAGGCTCCAGGAAAGAGGAACGAAGGGATCCCAGGGGTGCGGACGGGTGAGTCGCCACCGCACGCCCAAATCCACCTGCGTGGAGGGGTCACGCCAAAGGGGGAGACCGGTCCCCGAAACTAGTGGAGGCGGGAAACGACCCTCAGCTAGAAACCGGAGGCTGTGACATTTTATGTGGCGCAGCACCTCTCTACACCCGATAGGAAGGCACCACATAGGGTCAGGGAAACTGGCGCCAAGTTTACCAAGAGGAGGCCCAAGGCAGCCGGACAGAAGCGTTGGTAAGAAAGGCCAGACAAAGGACACACAAAGGGGGTCCTGTGAAGCGCTCCAAAGTTATCTGGGAGTTGTCTGAGCCCCTCACCTGGTGAGCACAGCACGACGTGGGCAGCCGTTACCTGCAGAAGTGGTCTGGATAATAAGAACTGTGAGTAAAGGCCCTGGACTGCATCACTAACTTACTGCTGCTGCCCTGCACCATCACCCCCATCCTCCGCATACACTGCCCTGAGGCTATACTCTTCCCGTGGGGAGTTATACTACGCTTTGCTGCACCCACAACACTAGCCTCAGCGGTCTGCCCTGCAGCGCCGGTTCACTCTGACCGTAATCCACGGGTGGCGTAGTCAGACATTTAAACATCAAAACCACATAAATAGTTCCGCCACTGGTTTGACCGCCCTGAGCCACGGAACCGGGTCGCCGCCACGGAGACTACAACCACCAGCATCCACCAAAAAGGGTCCGGCTCCGGGTGTCCCAAGGCCCAGGGGGCGCGTCAGAACATTTTCATCACCTTTCATAATCACCAATGGGACAACGCAGGGATGTCCTCTGTCCCCTCTCTTATACATTCTAGTGACGGAGCACTTGCTCTCATCAATTCGCCATAACCCCAATATTAGGTGGATTGAGGTGGGAGGCACCGAGTACAAGTGCTCTGCATTTGCTGATGATGTCCTAGTATATATCACTCAATCACATATATCCATCCCTGCTGTTATGGCTGAAATAGATCACTTTGTTACATGGTCAAATTTTAAAATCAATGCAGCGAAGTCTGAGGCCCTCGATGTCTCCCTCCCCAAATCCATACAGGATTCCATCCAGTCCAACTTTCCCTTTGCCTGGCCCTCACAGGGTATCAAATACTTAGGAATTCCTATTCATAGAGACCTCTCCCGTCTATGTTATCTTAATTTTGGGCCCTTTATTGAACAACTCCATACAAACCACGGTTGGCAAGTTAGAACTGTAAGATTCAATACGTGAACCACTGGTGTTTTGTGGAAAAGCACATGTACACTGTGTTCCAAATTATTATGCAAAAAGTGTTTAGGAGTGATAAGGGAAGAATTTGTTTGTTTGTCAGTTAAACTCATTGATGGTGATGTGTGTCAGGGCTCTTTATATCACTGTAAGCAATTGCAGACACCTGTGCTAATTAGTTTGGCAGGTGTGTCCAATGAAAGGCAAGACTACTTAAGAAGGCTGTCCCACATTATTAAGCAACCTACATTTTCTGCCAAAATGGGAAAGAAAAAGGATGTGTCGGCTGCTGAGAAGCAACAAATTGTGGAGTGTTTTGGTCAAGGCATGACTACAATCAACATTGCCAAGACACTTCATCCTGATCATCGCACAATCAAGAAGTATGTATCTGATTCACAGTACACATGTGTGCGTGCTGATAAGGTAAAATTGAGGACTCTTTCCTACAGGCAATTACGTCAGGTTAAAAGAGCAGCGGCAAAAAAGCCTTGTCATAGCAGCAGACAAGTTTTTGAAGCTGCTGGTGCCTCCAACGTTCCCCGAACAACAAGATGCAGAGTCCTTCAGAGGTTTGCAGCTGTGCGTAAGCCATCCTGTCGACCTCCTCTGTACACAAGCAGAAACGGCTCCAGTGGGCCAAACAATGCATGAAGACTGACTTCAAAACTGTTTTGTTCACCGATGAGTGCCGTGCAACGCTCGATGGTCCAGATGGATGGAGTGGAGGATGGCTGGTTGATGGACACCCCACGCAAACACGGCTACAGCGCCAACAAGGAGGAGGTGGAGTAATGTTTTGGACTGGAATCATGGGGAGAGAGATTGTTGGCCCATTTAGGATCCCTGAAGGGGTAAAGATGAACTCCATAATGTATGTGGAGTTTCTCAAACAGCACTTCCTGCCATGGTTCAAGAAGAAGAATCGTGTATTCCACAGCAAGATCATTTTCATGCATGATAATGCACCGTCTCATGCTGCACATAACACATCTGCATCTCTGGCTGATATGGGCATAAAAGGGGACAAACTTATGGTGTGACCCCCATGCTCCCCTGACCTCAACCCCATTCAGAACCTCTGGAGCATCATCAAAAGAAATGTCTATGATGGCGGGAGGCAGTTCACATCTAAGCAACAGCTCTGGGAGGGTATTCTGTCCTCATGCAAAACAATTGAAGCAGAAACCATCCAAAACCTGACAAATTCAATGGACGAGACAGTTCAGAAGCTCCTTTCGAACAAGGGGTCCTATGTGCAGATGTAACATCACCTAGAATAAAGTTTTGAGTTGAAAACTGTTTGATTTCAGTTTCTAATAACCTGCTAATGCTTATAATTTCAAAAACGACCATTTTTTTGTTCTTTATTGAAATGAAAATGTTGATCGAAGAGTGTGGGGGATCTAAGAGTGTGGCAACCCAGTAGTCAGGATTACTTTGAATTCTGACAATCTGAGGGTCATGTTGCAGGTAGTGCAGCAAGAAGGCACTAATGTGTCTTGCGCATCTAGGAGACCCAAAATTATTTTCCGGGCTAGATGCAGCTAAAAATTATTATTAATTTGAAAGCTGGTGGAGCTTAGTATAGATGGCCTAATAGAATCAGTACAGCTCACTGCTACAAAGCCCAAATTATTTTCCAGCCAAGATACAGATAAACATGATTAGTAATTTTAAATCTGGTGGAGCTTAGTATAGATGGCCTAAAAGAATCAGTACTGCACACTGCTACAAAGCCCAAATTATTTTCCAGCCAAGATACAGATAAACATGATTAGTAATTTTAAAGCTTAAAATGGTTGGTGAGGTGATTTTAACAAATCATCAAGCTTTTACTCTCCCCAGGATGACACAGGGGTAGAGAAGTCGTTTCGGATCCATGATTTGTTCATCTTTATGAACGTGAGTCTGTCTACATTTTCAGTGGAGAGCCGCGTGCGCTTATCTGTCAGCACACCACCAGCAGCGCTGAACACATGTTCAGACAGAACGCTGGCTGCGGGGCATGACAAGATCTCCAAGGCGTAAGTGGTGAGCTCCGGCCATTTATCCAGATTGGAAGCCCAAAAAGAGCAAGGGTCTAGTGACACAGTCATGGCTTCGATGTTTACTTGGAGATACTCCTGTACCATCGTCTCTAGGCGTTGACTATGTGTCAGACTTCTTGTCTCCTGTGGCCTTGCAAAGGATGGTCTAAAAAAGTGGTGAAATGAATCCGCAAAATTGATGTTACCAGCAGATACTGTGTTTTTGTTACGGTTTGAGTGCTAAACACTCGACGGTCCCACGGTTGGCAAGTTGGAACTGTGAGATTCACTACGTGCACCACTGGTGTTTTGTGGAAAAGATTCTGCAACAGTCTCTGCTGATACTCCTGCATGCGTGCATCCATTTCTATGGCAGGAATAATTTCTGCAAATTTACATTTGTACCGGGGATCTAACAGTGTGGCAACCCAGTAGTCAGGATTATTTCTAATTCTCACAATTCGAGGGTCATGTTGCAGGTAGTTCAGCAAGAAGGCACTCATGTGTCTTGCACATCCAGGAGCACCAAGTCCCTGTTGTGTTGGTGGCAAGGTAACAATCATGCTTCCTTCCTCTGTCCTCTCCCCCCAACCTTGCACAACAGAAATGTGATCAAGGTCTCCCTCATCTGATGAGTCTTCCATCAGTTCGTCCTCCACTTCTTCCTGGGCTCCTGCACCTTCCTCAGTTAGCCCATCCGCATACAACTCCTCCTCCTCTACTTCCTCCACCTCCTCTTGTGCCACTACCTGACTCCAAATTCTGTTTAACATGTGCTCCAGCATGTAAATCACCGGAATAGTCATGCTGATAATGGCATCGTCAGCACTAAACATCTTCGTCGCCATTTCAAAACTGTGCAGAAGGGTGCATAGGTCCCTGATCTGAGACCATTCCTCCAGCGTGATTTGCCCCACCTCTGGATCTCGTTGGCCCAGGCTATACGTCAGAACGTACTGCACCAGGGCTTGTCGGTGCTGCCACAGTCGCTGCAACATGTGCAGAGTTGAATTCCACCGGATAGGCACATCGCATTTTAGCCGGTGAAGTGGCAGGCCCAACGACTTCTGTAGAGATGCAAGTCGCTGAGCTGCGGGATGCGAATGGCGGAAGTGAGCACACAGGGACCGTGCCCTCTGCAGAAGGCCATCTAGTCCGGGATAGTGGGCTAAAAATTGCTGGACAACCAGGTTCAACACGTGAGCCATACAAGGCACGTGTGTGACATTGCCCCGGCGAAGGGCCGCACCCAGGTTTTCAGCATTGTCGCACACGGCCTTCCCTGGTTTCAGGTCCAGTGGAGACAACCATTCATGAAACTGGTTCTCCAGAGCTGACCACAACTCCTCAGCTGTGTGACTCATATTTCCCAGACATTTCAAAGTAAAAACCGCCTGATGACGTTGAGCCCTGCTGCCAGCATAGTAAGGAGGTGTGCAGGATCCCTTCTGCGCAGTTAGAAAGCTTGTGGCATGACGATACAGGCTATGGGTTCAGGTGGAGGACCGAGAGGAGGTTGAGGAGGCAGAAGCAGTGGAGGAACTTTGAGATAAAGAGGATTGACGCACAACTCGTGGGGACGGCAAGACTTGGACAGCAGCCCCTTGTCCTGCTGTCACCATAGTTACCCAGTGCCCAGTCAGCGACATGTAACGCCCCTGTTCATGCCTACTCGTCCAAGTGTCTGTGGTGAAATTCACCCTGTCACACAGAAAGTTTCTCAAAGAAGCGGTGATGTTGTGTGCGACATGCTGGTGGAGTGCAGGCACACCTTTCTTTGAGAAGTAGTGCCGACTGGGCATCTGGTACTGGGGCACTGCGACAGACATAAGGTCTCGAAAATCCTATGTGTCCACCAGGCGGAAAGGCAGCATTTCTGTAGCCAAGAGCTTGCAGATGGTGAAATTCAACCTCTTAGCTTTCTCATGGCTAGGAGGAAATGGTCTTTTACTTGTCCACATCTGAGGGACCGAGGGCTGGCTGTTGTGCTTAGATGGGGTTGAGAAGGGTGTCCCCGGCAAACTGCCGGTCTGTGAGGAAGATGCAGGCGGACATGTTAGGTTGCCTTGATCCAAAGGTGGTGCTCTCGATGTCGGACAGCACTCAACACCAGCTGGTGTTACCACCTCCAAAGAAAATGATGACCTGCCAATCACGCTGGCTGTTGCGGGTAAAGAGGTGGCAGGTCTGCGTCCCAAAACAGGTGTGACTGCTGTCCCCCCAGTCACAGAGGATGAAGAGGCCGCGGATGCACAAGATGTGGCAGAAGGTGGTTGGCCCGGCCGGCTAGGCCGCATTGTAGCACAGTGAGCTTCCCACTGCAACTTATGCTTCATGTCCATGTGCCGGTTCATGCATGAAGTACTCAAACTATGTATTTTTTGGCCTCTACTTAGCTTTTGCTGACAAATGTTACAGATAACACGAGTTGGGTCATTTTTATCGATCTGAAAAAATGCCCAGGCTATGCAAGGCTTAGCACCCATGCTACCTGAAGAGCCATCGCGACTTGTGGTCAGAGGCAGAGTTGTGTTTGAGGATGCAGTTGTTGACGTGCTTCCAGTACTACGTCTCTGTCCAGGAAGGCGCAACCTGACCTCGTCGTCACTAGCATCCTCCTCCACCTCCTCTGCTGACCTCATCTCTTGGCTGACTGTGGGTTGACAGTAAGTGGGATCTCCAACCTCATCATCATCACCCTGTGTGTTATCACGCCCGTCGTCCTCAGAGCCAACTGTTCCTGCCCTGACAAAAAACTCCAATCAGGTATTTGAGTCTCATCATCGTCTTCCTCATTGTCTCCACCAACAGGAGTTACAGTTTGGGAAAGAGGGTCTACATTATGGTCAGAACCTTCTGCGTCTGGTCCTGGATCCGACTCATAAGGATTCTGGGCATCAGTGCAGATCATTTCCTCGTCTGGATTCACAGAAGCTCTGGAGCCGACCTCTGATTCCCAGCCTATAGTATGAGTAAACAGCTCTGCAGACTCAACCATCTCTTCTACCCCATACTCAGACGGTCAGCTGGAGACTTGGGAGCTGTGAAGAAGCAAGTGCGATTGGGGTGACACCTCTGAGGACAGGAGTATTTGTGATGTTGAAGTTGAGGTGGAGGAGAGCCCACTTAAAGGAGCACTTGATATCCGTTGAAGCACCTGCTGTTTTTGTGCCTCATCTGGAATTTGTAGCGATTGGTGTGGCCGTAAAAAAGGGATCTTATCACATTGTCCGCTAAAAGAAGTAGACATTTTAGTTTGGCTGTAAGATAGTCTTTCTTCTGCAGATGTTACTGTTGATTTAACACCTACCCCACGGACACAACCTTTTTTCCCCTTCCCAACACGCCTATTCCCCTTTCCACCAGCAGCAGGCCTTTTTCCACGCATTTTGGTGGTTAAATAAATCACAACTCTGGAGTTGTTTGCACAAAAAAACAATGGATGGGAACCAGCAGAGCTGAGTGGCCAAACTGTGGTATTAGGCCAAAAGTATTGGCTGGGATAGATGCAGAAAAAAATTATATTGAATTTGCAACCTGATGGAGGTCAGTATAGATGGACAAATAGAACAAGTCCCACACACTGCTACAAGCTGAAATATTTTTTCAAAGCTACATGCAGAAAAAAATTATATTGAATTTGCAACCTGATGGAGGTTAGTATAGACAGACTAATAGAACAAGTCCCACACAATTCTAGAAGCCGAAATATTTTTCAGATCTAGATGCAGAAAAAAAATATATTGAATTTGCAACCTGATGGAGGTCAGTATAGATGGACTAATAGAACAAGTCCCACACACTGCTATAAGCTGAAATATTTTTTCAGAGCTAGATGCAGAAAAAAATTATATTGAATTTGCAACCTGATGGAGGTTAGTATAGATGGACTAATAGAACAAGTCCCACACACTGCTAGAAGCCAAAATATTTTTTCAGAGCTAGATGCAGAAAAAATTATATTGAATTTGCAACCTGATGGAGGTTAGTATAGATGGACTAATAGAACAAGTCCCACACACTGCTACAAGCTGAAATATTTTTTCAAAGCTACATGCAGAAAAAAATATATTTAATTTGCAACCTGATGGAGGTTAGTATAGATGGACTAATAGAACAAGTCCCACACACTGCTAGAAGCCGAAATATTTTTTCAGAGCTAGATGCAGAAAAAAATTATATTGAATTTGCAACCTGATGTAGGTTAGTATAGATAGACTAATAGAACAAGTCCCACACACTGCTAGAAGCCGAAATATTTTTTCAAAGCTAGATGCAGAAAAAAATATATTGAATTTGCAACCTGATGGAGGTCAGTATAGATGGACTAATAGAACAAGTCAAACACACTGCTACAAGCTGAAATATTTTCTCAGAGCAAGATGCAGATAAAAATTATATTGAATTTGCAACCTGATGGAGGTCAGTATAGATGGACTAATAGAACAAGTCCCACACACTGCTACAAGCTGAAATATTTTTTCAAAGCTACATGCAGAAAAAAATTATATTGAATTTGCAACCTGATGGAGGTTAGTATAGATGGACTAATAGAACAAGTCCCACACTTTGCTTGAAGCCTAAATATTTTTTCAGAGCTAGATGCAGAAAAAAATTAAATTGAATTTGCAACCTGATGGAGGTTAGTATAGATGGACTAATAGAACAAGTCCCACACACTGCTACAAGCTGAAATATTTTTTCAGCGTTAGATGCAGAAAAAAATTATATTGAATTTGCAACCTGATGGAGGTTAGTATAGATGAACTAATAGAACAAGTCCCACACACTGCTAGAAGCCGAAATATTTTTTCAGATCAAGATGCAGAAAAAAAATATATTGAATTTGCAACCTGATGGAGGTCAGTATAGATGGACTAATAGAAAAAGTCCCACATACTGCTACAAGCTGAAATATTTTTTCAGAGCTACATACAGAAAAAAATTATATTGAATTTGCAACCTGATGGAGGTTAGTATAGATGGACTAATAGAACAAGTCCCACACACTGCTAGAAGCCGAAATATTTTTTCAGAGCTAGATGCAGAAAAAAATATATTGAATTTGCAACCTGATGGAGGTTAGTAAAGATGGACTAATAGAACAAGTCCCACACACTGCTACAAGCTGAAATATTTTTTCAAAGCTACATGCAGAAAAAAATATATTTAATTTGCAACCTGATGGAGGTTAGTATAGATGGACTAGTAGAACAAGTCCCACACACTGCTAGAAGCCGAAATATGTTTTCAGAGCTAGATGCAGAAAAAAATTATATTGAATTTGCAACCTGATGGAGGTTAGTATAGATGGACTAATAGAACAAGTCCCACACACTGCTAGAAGCCGAAATATTTTTTCAGAGCTAGATGCAGAAAAAAATATATTGAATTTGCAACCTGATGGAGGTCAGTATAGATGGACTAATAGAACAAGTCAAACACACTGCTGCAACCTGAAATATTTTTTTCAGAGCAAGATGCAGATAAAAATTATATTGAATTTGCAACCTGATAGAGGTCAGTATAGATGGACTAATAGAACAAGTCCCACACACTGCTACAAGCTGAAATATTTTTTCAAAGCTACATGCAGAAAAAAATTATATTGAATTTGCAACCTGATGGAGGTTAGTATAGATGGACTAATAGAACAAGTCCCACACACTGCTTGAAGCCTAAATATTTTTTCAGAGCTAGATGCAGAAAAAAATTAAATTGAATTTGCAACCTGATGGAGGTTAGTATAGATGGACTAATAGAACAAGTCCCACACACTGCTACAAGCTGAAATATTTTTTCAGCGTTAGATGCCGAAAAAAATTCTATTGAATTTGCAACCTGATGGAGGTTAGTATAGATGGACTAATAGAACAAGTCCCACACACTGCTAGAAGCCGAAATATTTTTTCAGAGCTAGATGCAGAAAAAATTATATTGAATTTGCAACCTGATGGAGGTTAGTATAGATGGACTAATAGAACAAGTCCCACACACTGCTATAAGCTGAAATATTTTTTCAGAGCTAGATGCAGAAAAAAATTATATTGAATTTGCAACCTGATGGAGGTTAGTATAGATGGACTAATAGAACAAGTCCCACACACTGCTAGAAGCCTTAATATTTTTTCAGAGCTAGATGCAGAAAAAAATTATATTGAATTTGCAACCTGATGGAGGTTAGTATAGATAGACTAATAGAACAAGTCCCACACACTGCTACAAGCTGAAATATTTTTCAGCGCTAGATGCAGAAAACAATTATATTGAATTTGCAACCTGATGGAGGTTAGTATAGATGGACTAATAGAACAAGTCCCACACACTGCTAGAAGCCAAAATATTTTTTAAGAGCTAGATGCAGAAAAAAATTATATTGAATTTGCAACCTGATGGAGGTCAGTATAGATGGACTAATAGAACAAGTCCCACACACTGCTGCAAGCTGAAATATTTTTTCAGAGCTACATGCAGAAAAAAATTATATTGAATTTGCAACCTTATGGAGGTCAGTATAGCTGGAATAATAGAACAAGTCCCACACACTGCTACAAGCTGAAATATTTTTTCAAAGCTACATGCAGAAAAAACTTATATTTAATTTGCAACCTGATGGAGGTTAGTATAGATGGTCTAATTGAACAAGTCCCACACACTGCTAGAAGCCGAAATATTTTTTCAGAGCTAGATGCAGAAAAAAATTATATTGAATTTGCAACCTGATGGAGGTTAGCATAGATGGACTAATAGAACAAGTCCCACACACTGCTACAAGCTGAAATATTTTTTCAGAGCTAGATGCAGAAAAAAATATATTGAATTTGCAACCTGATGGAGGTCAGTATAGATGGACTTATAGAACAAGTCCCACACACTGCTACAAGCTGAAATATTTTTTCAAAGCTACATGCAGAAAAAAATTATATTAAATTTGCAACCTGATGGAGGTTAGTATAGATGGAATAATAGAACAAGTCCCACACACTGCTTGAAGCCTAAATATTTTTTCAGAGCTAGATGCAGAAAAAAATTATATTGAATTTGCAACCTGATGGAGGTTAGTATAGATGGACTAATAGAACAAGTCCCACACACTGCTACAAGCTGAAATATTTTTTCAGCGTTAGATGCAGAAAAAAATTATATTGAATTTGCAACCTGATGGAGGTTAGTATAGATGGACTAATAGAACAAGTCCCACACACTGCTATAAGCTGAAATATTTTTTCAGAGCTAGATGCAGAAGAAATTATATTGAATTTGCAACCTGATGGAGGTTAGTATAGATGGACTAATAGTACAAGTCCCACACACTGCTAGAAGCTGAAATATTTTTTCAGAGCTAGATGCAGAAAAAAATTATATTGAATTTGCAACCTGATGGAGGTTAGTATAGATGGACTAATAGAACAAGTCCCACACACTGCTAGAAGCCTAAATATTTTTTCAGAGCTAGATGCAGAAAAAAATTATATTGAATTTGCAACCTGATGGAGGTTAGTATAGATGGACTAATAGAACAAGTCCCACACACTGCTACAAGCTGAAATATTTTTCAGCGCTAGATGCAGAAAAAAATTATATTGAATTTGCAGCCTGATGGACGTTAGTATAGATGGACTAATAGAACAAGTCCCACACACTGCTAGAAGCCGAAATATTTTTTAAGAGCTAGATGCAGAAAAAAATTATATTGAATTTGCAACCTGATGGAGGTCAGTATAGATGGAATAATAGAACAAGTCCCACACACTGCTACAAGCTGAAATATTTTTTCAGAGCTACATGCAGAATAAAATGATATTGAATTTGCAACCTGATGGAGGTCAATATAGATGGAATAATAGAACAAGTCCCACACACTGCTACAAGCTGAAATATTTTTTCAAAGCTACATGCAGAAAAAAATTATATTTAATTTGCAACCTGATGGAGATTAGTATAGATGGACTAATAGAACAAGTCCCACACACTGCTAGAAGCCAATATATTTTTTCAGAGCTAGATGCAGAAAAAAATTATATTGAATTTGCAACCTGATGGAGGTTAGTATAGATGGACTAATAGAACAAGTCCCACACACTGTTACAAGCTGAAATATTTTTTCAGAGCTAGATGCAGAAAAAATTTATATTGAATTTGCAACCTGATGGAGGTTAGTATAGATGGACTAATTGGACAAGTCCCACACACTGCTACATGCTGAAATATTTTTTCAAAGCTACATGCAGAAAAAAATTATATTGAATTTGCAACCTGATGGAGGTTAGTATAGATGGACTAATAGAACAAGTCCCACACACTGCTACAAGCTGAAATATTTTTTCAGCGCTAGATGCAGAAAAAAATTATATTGAATTTGCAACCTGATGGAGGTTAGTATAGATGGACTAATAGAACAAGTCCCACACACTTCTAGAAGCCAAAATATTTTTTCAGAGCTAGATGCAGAAAAAAATTATATTGAATTTGCAACCTGATGGAGGTCAGTATAGATGGACTAATAGAACAAGTCCCACACACTGCTATAAGCTGAAATATTTTTTCAGAGCTAGATGCAGAAAAAAATTATATTGAATTTGCAACCTGATGGAGGTTAGTATAGATGGACTAATAGAACAAGTCCCACACACAGCTAGAAGCCAAAATATTTTTTCAGAGCTAGATGCAGAAAAAAATTATATTGAATTTGCAACCTGATGGAGGTTAGTATAGATGGACTAATAGAACAAGTCCCACACACTGCTACAAGCTGAAATATTTTTTCAGCGCTAGATGCAGAAAAAAATTATATTGAATTTGCAACCTGATGGAGGTTAGTATAGATGGACTAATAGAACAAGTCCCACACACTTCTAGAAGCCAAAATATTTTTTCAGAGCTAGATGCAGAAAAAAATTATATTGAATTTGCAACCTGATGGAGGTCAGTATAGATGGACTAATAGAACAAGTCCCACACACTGCTATAAGCTGAAATATTTTTTCAGAGCTAGATGCAGAAAAAAATTATATTGAATTTGCAACCTGATGGAGGTTAGTATAGATGGACTAATAGAACAAGTCCCACACACAGCTAGAAGCCGAAATATTTTTTCAGAGCTAGATGCAGAAAAAAATTATTTTGAATTTGCAACCTGATGGAGGTTAGTATAGATGGACTAAGAGAACAAGTCCCACACACTGCTAGAAGCCTAAATATTTTTTCAGAGCTAGATGCAGAAAAAAATTATATTGAATTTGCAACCTGATGGAGGTTAGTATAGATGGACTAATAGAACAAGTCCCACACACTGCTACAAGCTGAAATATTTTTTCAGAGCTAGATGCAGAAAAAAATGATATTGAATTTGCAACCTGATGGAGGTCAGTATAGATGGACTATTAGAACAAGTCCCACACACTGCTACAAGCTGAAATATTTTTTCAGAGCTAGATGCAGAAAAAAATTATATTTAATTTGCAACCTGATGAAGGTTAGTATAGATGGACTAATAGAACAAGTCCCACACACTGCTAGAAGCCAAAATATTTTTTCAGAGCTAGATGCAGAAAAAAATTATATTGAATTTGCAACCTGATGGAAGTCAGTATAGATGGACTAATAGAGCAAGTCCAACACACTGCTACCAGCTGAAATATTTTTTCAGAGCTACATGCAGAAAAAAATTATATTGAATTTGCAACCTGATGGAGGTTAGTATAGATGGACTAATAGTACAAGTCCCACACACTGCTACAAGCTGAAATATTTTTTCAAAGCTACATGCAGAAAAAAATTATATTGAATTTGCAACCTGATGGAGGTTAGTATAGATGGACTAATAGAACAAGTCCCACACACTGCTTGAAGTATAAATATTTTTTCAGAGCTAGATGCAGAAAAAAATTATATTGAATTTGCAACCTGATAGAGGTTAGTATAGATGGACTAATAGAACAAGTCCCACACACTGCTACAAGCTGAAATATTTTTTCAGCGCTAGATGCAGAAAAAAATTATATTGAATTTGCAACCTGATGGAGGTTAGTATAGATGGACTAATAGAACAAGTACCACACACTGCTAGAAGCCGAAATATTTTTTCAGAGCTAGATACGGAAAAAAATTACATTGAATTTGCAACCTGATGGAGGTCAGTATAGATGGACTAATAGAACAAGTCCCACACACTGCTATAAGCTGAAATATTTTTTCAGAGCTAGATGCAGAAAAAAATTATATTGAATTTGCAACCTGATGGAGGTTAGTATAGATGGACTAATAGAACAAGTCCCACACACTGCTAGAAGCTGAAATATTTTTTCAGAGCTAGATGCAGAAAAAAATTATATTGAATTTGCAACCTGATGGAGGTCAGTATAGATGGACTAATAGATCAAGTTCCACACACTGCTAGAAGCCTAAATATTTTTTCAGAGCTAGATGCAGAAAAAAATTATATTGAATTTGCAACCTGATGGAGGTTAGTATAGATGGACTAATAGACCAAGTCCCACACACTGCTACAAGCTGAACTATTTTTTCAGAGCTAGATGCAGAAAAAAATTATATTGAATTTGCAACCTGATGAAGGTTAGTATAGATGGACTAATAGAACAAGTCCCACACACTGCTAGAAGCCGAAATATTTTTTCAGAGCTAGATGCAGAAAAAAATTATATTGAATTTGCAACCTGATGGAGGTCAGTATAGATGAACTAATAGAGCAAGTCCAACACACTGCTACCAGCTGAAATACTTTTTCAGAGCTACATGCAGAAAAAAATTATATTGAATTTGCAACCTGATGGAGGTTAGTATAGATATACTAATAGAACAAGTCCCACACACTGCTAGAAGCCGAAATATTTTTTCAGAGCTAGATGCAGAAAAAAATATATTGAATTTGCAACCTGATGGAGGTCAGTATAGATGGACTAATTGGACAAGTCCCACACACTGCTACATGCTGAAATATTTTTTCAAAGCTACATGCAGAAAAAAATTATATTGAATTTGCAACCTGATGGAGGTTAGTATAGATGGACTAATAGCACAAGTCCCACACACTGCTACAAGCTGAAATATTTTTTCAGCGCTAGATGCAGAAAAAAATTATATTGAATTTGCAACCTGATGGAGGTTAGTATAGATGGACTAATAGAACAAGTCCCACACACTTCTAGAAGCCAAAATATTTTTTCAGAGCTAGATGCAGAAAAAAATTATATTGAATTTGCAACCTGATGGAGGTCAGTATAGATGGACTAATAGAACAAGTCCCACACACTGCTATAAGCTGAAATATTTTTTCAGAGCTAGATGCAGAAAAAAATTATATTGAATTTGCAACCTGATGGAGGTTAGTATAGATGGACTAATAGAACAAGTCCCACACACAGCTAGAAGCCGAAATATTTTTTCAGAGCTAGATGCAGAAAAAAATTATATTGAATTTGCAACCTGATGGAGGTTAGTATAGATGGACTAATAGAACAAGTCCCACACACTGCAAGAAGCCTAAATATTTTTTCAGAGCTAGATGCAGAAAAAAATTATATTGAATTTGCAACCTGATGGAGGTTAGTATAGATGGACTAATAGAACAAGTCCCACACACTGCTACAAGCTGAAATTTTTTTTCAGAGCTAGATGCAGAAAAAAATTATATTGAATTTGCAACCTGATGAAGGTTAGTATAGATGGACTAATAGAACAAGTCCCACACACTGCTAGAAGCCGAAATATTTTTTCAGAGCTAGATGCAGAAAAAAAATATTTGAATTTGCAACCTGATGGAGGTCAGTATAGATGGACTAATAGAACAAGTCACACACACTACTAGAAGCCTAAATATTTTTTCAGAGCTAGATGCAGTAAAAAATTATATTGAATTTGCAACCTGATGGAGGTTAGTGTAGATGGACTAATAGAACAAGTCCCACTCTCTGCTACAAGCTGAAATATTTTTTCAGCGCAAGATGCAGAAAAAATTATATTGAATTTGCAACCTGATGGAGGTTAGTATAGATGGACTAATAGAACAAGTCCCACACACTGCTAGAAGCTTAAATATTTCTTCAGAGCTAGATGCAGAAAAAAATTATATTGAATTTGCAACCTGATGGAGGTCAGTATAGATGGACTAATAGAACAAGTCCCACACAGTGCTACAAGCTGAAATATTTTTTCAGAGCTACATGCAGAAAAAAATTATATTGAATTTGCAACCTGATGGAGGTTAGTATAGATGGACTAATAGAACAAGTCCCACACACTGCTAGAAGCTTAAATATTTTTTCAGAGCTCGATGCAGAAAAAAATTATATTGAATTTGCTACGTGATGGAGGTCAGTATAGATGGACTAATAGAACAAGTCCCACACACTGCTACAAGCTGAAATATTTTTTCAGAGCTAGATGCAGAAAAAAATTATATTGAATTTGCAACCTGATGGAGGTTAGTATAGATCAGGAGTGGGCAATTAATTTTCCCGAGGGGCCACATGAGAGACTGTGACTGTTGGGGAGGGCCGAACCAATAGGCTGAAATTAATTCTGCTCAATATTAATATTAACATATTAATTCTAATTATTATTATTAATGATTACATAAATATGAATTGTGTAACTTAATATTGAGCAGAATTAAGTGTGCTGACATCCCCCTATATACAGCTTGAGCCCCCACACAGCCTCTCTATATACAGCATGAGCCCTACACAGCCCCCCATGTCCATTATGAGTCCCACACAGCCCCACAAGGCCAGCATGAGCCCCACACAGCCCCCCCATGTTCAGCATGAGCCCCACACAGCCCCGCCCGTGTTCAGCATGAGCTCCACACAGCCAACCCGTGTCCAGCATGATCCCCACACAGCCCCACTGTGTCCAGCATGAGCCCCACACAGCCCCCCCATGTCCAGCATGAGCCCCACACAGCCCCCCCATGGCCAGCATGAGCCCCACACATCCCTCCCGTGTCCAGCATTAGCCCCACACAGCCCCCTCATGTCCAGCATGAGCCTCACACAGCCCCCTCATGTCCAGTATGAGAGCCCAAGAGCCTCCCCAGTGTCCAGCATGACAGCCCTCCCCAGTGTCCAGCATGACAGCCCTCCCTAGTTTCCAGTATGACAGCCCTCCTTAGTGTCCAGCATTAAAGCCTCCCAGTGCCCAGCATTAAAGCCCCCCAGTTTCCAGTATGAGAGCACCCCTGTGTCCAGCATGACAGCCCTCCTTATTGTCCAGCATGAGAGCCCCCCAGTGTCTCCAGCATGACAGCCCTCCCCAGTGTCCAGCCTGACAGCCCTCCCCAGTGTCCAGCATGACAGCCCCCCCTGTGTCCAGCATGACAGCCCCTCCTGTGTCCAGCATGAGAGCCCCTCTGTGTCCAGCATGAGAGAGCCCCCCTGTGTCCAGCATGAGAGCCCCCCACTGTGTCCGGCATGAGAGCCTCCCTGTGTCCAGCATGAGAGCCCCCCTGTGTTCAGCCTGAGAGTACCCCCCCCTGTGTCCAGCATTAAAGCCCCCCCTTCGTCCAGTATGAGAGTGCCCCCCCTGTGTCCATCATTAAAGCCCCCCGTAGGTCCAGCATATACTTACCTCACTCCCTGTTCCCCTGGCGCTCCTGTCTGAGAAGCACTGACTCTCCGCAGTGCACAGGCTGACGCCATCGCGTCAGCTGTTTCTAATGCTGATTGATGGAAGAGCGAGGTAGCCGCCCCTCCTCCACCAATGCATTCACAGCGGATTGAGACCGCGGATTGAGACAGCGGTGACGGCGTGTGGGCGGGCAGTGACGGCGGGCAGTGACGGCATGTGTGTGAGCTGGGAAGGGCATAGTGCGGCCCGTGGGCCACTGTTATCAGCCCCTTGGCAGTCTTGGTCCACAGGCCGGACTGGAACAGCCAGAGGGCCGAATGTGGCCCGCGGGCCGCATTTTGCCCAAGTCTGGTATAGATGGACTAATAGAACAAGTCCCACACACTGCTAGAAGCTGAAATATTTTTTCAGAGCTAGATGCAGAAAAAAATTATATTGAATTTGCAACCTGATGGAGGTCAGTATAGATGGAATAATAGAATAAGTCCAACTCACTGCTGCAAGCTGAAATATATTTTCAGAGCTACATGCAGAAAAAAATTATATTGAATTTGCAACCTGATGGAGGTTAGTATAGATGGACTAATAGAACAAGTCCCACACACTGCTAGAAGCCAAAATATTTTTTCAGAGCTAGATGCAGAAAAAAATTATATTGAATTTGCAATCTGATGGAGGTCAGTATAGATGGACTAATAGAACAAGTCCAACACACTGCTACAAGCTGAAATATTTTTTCAGAGCTAGATGCAGAAAAAAGTCATATTGAATTTGCAACCTGATGGAGGTTAGTATAGATGGACTAATAGAACAAATCCCACACACTGCTGGAAGCAGAAATATTTTTTCAGAGCTAGATGCAGAAAAAAATTATATTGAATTTGCAACCTGATGGAGGTCAGTATAGATGGACTAATAGAACAAGTCCCACACACTGCTATAAGCTGAAATATTTTTTCAGAGCTAGATGCAGAAAAACATTATATTGAATTTGCAACCTGATGGAGGTTAGTATAGATGGACTAATAGAACAAATCCCACACACTGCTGGAAGCAGAAATATTTTTTCAGAGCTAGATGCAGAAAAAAATTATATTGAATTTGCAACCTGATGGAGGTCAGTATAGATGGACTAATAGAACAAGTCCCACACACTGCTATAAGCTGAAATATTTTTTCAGAGCTAGATGCAGAAAAACATTATATTGAATTTGCAACCTGATGGAGGTTAGTATAGATGGACTAATAGAACAAGTCCTACACACAGCTAGAAGCCGAAATATTTTTTCAGAGCTAGATGCAGAAAAAAATTATATTGAATTTGCAACCTGATGCAGGTTAGTATAGATGGACTAATAGAACAAGTGCCACACACTGCTAGAATCCTAAATATTTTTTCAGAGCTAGATGCAGAAAAAAATTATATTGAATTTGCAACCTGATGGAGGTCAGTATAGATGGACTAATAGAACAAGTCCCACACACTGCTATAAGCTGTAATATTTTTTCAGAGCTAGAAGCAGAAAAAAATTATATTGAATTTGCAACCTGATGGAGGTTAGTATAGATGGACTAATAGAACAAGTCCCACACACTGCTATAAGCTGTAATATTTTTTTAGAGCAAGATGCAGAAAAAAATTATATTGAATTTGCAACCTGATGGAGGTTAGTATAGATGGACTAATAGAACAAGTCCCACACACAGCTAGAAGCCGAAATATTTTTTTAGAGCTAGATGCTGAAAAAAATTATATTGAATTTGCAACCTGATGGAGGTTAGTATAGATGGACTAATAGAACAAGTCCCACACACTGCTAGAAGCCGAAATATTTTTTCAGAGCTAGATGGAGAAAAAAATTATATTGAATTTGCAACCTGATGGAGGTTAGTATAGATGGACTAATAGAACAAGTCCCACACACAGCTAGAAGCCGAAATATTTTTTTAGAGCTAGATGCTGAAAAAAATTATATTGAATTTGCAACCTAATGGAGGTTAGTATAGATGGACTAATAGAACAAGTCCCACACACTGCTAGAAGCCGAAATATTTTTTCAGAGCTAGATGGAGAAAAAAATTATATTGAATTTGCAACCTGATGGAGGTTAGTATAGATGGACTAATAGAACAAGTCCCACACACTGCTACAAGCTGAAATATTTTTTCAGAGCTAGATGCAGAAAAAAATTATATTGAATTTGCAACCTGATGGAGGTCAGTATAGATGGACTAATAGAACAAGTCCCACACACTGCTAGAAGCCTAAATATTTTTTCAGAGCTAGATGCAGAAAAAAATTATATTGAATTTGCAAACTGATGGAGGTCAGTATAGATGGACTAATAGAACAAGTCACACACACTACTAGAAGCCTAAATATTTTTTCAGAGCTAGATGCAGTAAAAAATTATATTGAATTTGCAACCTGATGGAGGTTAGTATAGATGGACTAATAGAACAAGTCCCACTCACTGCTACAAGCTGATATATTTTTTCAGAGCAAGATGCAGAAAAAATTATATTGAATTTGCAACCTGATGGAGGTTAGTATAGATGGACTAATAGAACAAGTACCACACACTGCTAGAAGACGAAATATTTCTTCAGACCTAGATGCAGAAAAAAATTATATTGAATTTGCAACCTGATGGAGGTCAGTATAGATGGACTAATAGAACAAGTCCCACACACTGCTACAAGCTGAAATATTTTTTCAGAGCTAGGTGCAGAAAAAAATTATATTGAATTTGCAACCTGATGGAGGTTAGTATAGATAGACTAATAGAATAAGTCACACACTGCTAGAAGCTTAAATATTTTTTCAGAGCTCGATGCAGAAAAAAATTATATTGAATTTGCAACGTGATGGAGATCAGTATAGATGGACTAATAGAACAAGTCCCACACACTGCTACAAGCTGAAATATTTTTTCAGAGCTAGATGCAGAAAAAAATTATATTGAATTTGCAACCTGATGGAGGTTAGTATAGATAGACTAATAGAATAAGTCACACACACTGCTAGATGCCGAAATATTTTTTCAGAGCTAGATGCAGAAAAAAATATATTGAATTTGCAACCTGATGGAGGTCAGTATAGATGGACTAATAGAACAAGTCCCACACACTGCTACAAGCTGAAATATTTGTTCAGCGCTAGATGCAGAAAAAAATTATATTGAATTTGCAACCTGATGGAGGTTAGTATAGATGGACTAATAGAACAAGTCCCACACACTGCTAGAAGCCGAAAAATTTTTCAGAGCTGGATGCAGAAAAAAATTATATTGAATTTGCAACCTGATGGAGGTTAGTAGAGATGGACTAATAGAACAAGTCCCACACACAGCTAGAAGCCGAAATATTTTTTCAGAGCTAGATGCAGAAAAAAATTATATTGAATTTGCAACCTGATGGAGGTTAGTATAGATGGACTAATAGAACAAGTTCCACACACTGCTAGAAGCCTAAATATTTTTTCAGAGATAGATGCAGAAAAAGATTATATTGAATTTGCAACCTGATGGAGGTCAGTATAGATGGACTAATAGAGCAAGTCCCACACACTGCTACAAGCTGAAATATTTTTTCAGAGCTACATGCAGAAAAAAATTATATTGAATTTGCAACCTGATGGAGGTTAGTATAGATATACTAATAGAACAAGTCCCACACACTGATAGAAGCCGAAATATTTTTTCAGAGCTAGATGCAGAAAAAAATTATATTGAATTTGCAACCTGATGGAGGTCAGTATAGATGGACTAATAGAACAAGTCACACACACTACTAGAAGCCTAAATATTTTTTCAGAGCTAGATGCTGAAAAAAATTATATTGAATTTTCAACCTGATGGAGGTTAGTATAAATGGACTAATAGAACAAGTCCCACACACTGCTAGAAGCCGAAATATTTTTTCAGAGCTAGATGCAGAAAAAAATTATATTGAATTTGCAACCTGATGGAGGTTAGTATAGATGGACTAATAGAACAAGTCCCACACACTGCTACAAGCTGAAATATTTTTTCAGAGCTAGATGCAGAAAAAAATTATATTGAATTTGCAACCTGATGGAGGTCAGTATAGATGGACTAATAGAACAAGTCCCACACACTGCTAGAAGCCTAAATATTTTTTCAGAGCTAAATGCAGAAAAAAATTATATTGAATTTGCAACATGATGGAGGTTAGTATAGATGGACTAATAGAACAAGTCCCACACACTGCTACAAGCTGAAATATTTTTTCAGAGCTAGATGCAGAAAAAAATTATATTGAATTTGCAACCTGATGGAGGTCAGTATAGATGGACTAATAGAACAAGTCACACACACTACTAGAAGCCTAAATATTTTTTCAGAGCTAGATGCAGTAAAAAATTATATTGAATTTGCAACCTGATGGAGGTTAGTATAGATGGACTAATAGAACAAGTCCCACTCACTGCTACAAGCTGATATATTTTTTCAGCGCAAGATGCAGAAAAAAATTATATTGAATTTGCAACCTGATGGAGGTTAGTATAGATGGACTAATAGAACAAGTACCACACACTGCTAGAAGACGAAATATTTCTTCAGACCTAGATGCAGAAAAAAATTATATTGAATTTGCAACCTGATGGAGGTCAGTATAGATGGACTAATAGAACAAGTCCCACACACTGCTACAAGCTGAAATATTTTTTCAGAGCTAGATGCAGAAAAAATATATATTGAATATGCAACCTGATGGAGGTTAGTATAGATAGACTAATAGAATAAGTCACACACACTGCTAGAAGCTTAAATATTTTTTCAGAGCTCGATGCAGAAAAAAATTATATTGAATTTGCAACGTGATGGAGGTCAGTATAGATGGACTAATAGAACAAGTCCCACACACTGCTACAAGCTGAAATATTTTTTCAGAGCTAGATGCAGAAAAAAATTATATTGAATTTGCAACCTGATGGAGGTTAGTATAGATAGACTAATAGAATAAGTCACACAAACTGCTAGATGCCGAAATATTTTTTCAGAGCTAGATGCAGAAAAAAATATATTGAATTTGCAACCTGATGGAGGTCAGTATAGATGGACTAATAGAACAAGTCCCACAAACTGCTACAAGCTTAAATATTTTTTCAGCGTTAGATGCAGAAAAAAATGATATTGAATTTGCAACCTGATGGAGGTCAGTATAGATGGACTAATAGAACAAGTCCCACACACTGCTAGAAGCCGAAATATTTTTTCAGAGCTGGATGCAGAAAAAAATTATATTGAATTTGCAACCTGATGGAGGTTAGTATAGATGGACTAATAGAACAAGTCCCACACACAGCTAGAAGCCGAAATATTTTTTCAGAGCTAGATGCAGAAAAAAATTATATTGAATTTGCAACCTGATGGAGGTTAGTATAGATGGACTAATAGAACAAGTCCCACACACTGCTAGAAGCCTAAATATTTTTTCAGAGCTAGATGCAGAAAAAGATTATATTGAATTTGCAACCTGATGGAGGTCAGTATAGATGGACTAATAGAACAAGTCCCACACACTGCTAGAAGCCTAAATATTTTTTCAGCGCAAGATGCAGAAAAAAATTATATTGAATTTGCAACATGATGGAGGTTAGTATAGATGGACTAATAGAACAAGTCCCACACACTGCTACAAGCTGAAATATTTTTTCAGAGCTAGATGCAGAAAAAAATTATATTGAATTTGCAACCTGATGAAGGTTAGTATAGATGGACTAATAGAACAAGTCCCACACACTGCTAGAAGCCGAAATATTTTTTCAGAGCTAGATGCAGAAAAAAATTATATTGAATTTGCAACCTGATGGAGGTCAGTATAGATGGACTAATAGAGCAAGTCCAACACACTGCTACCAGCTGAAATATTTTTTCAGAGCTACATGCAGAAAAAAATTATATTGAATTTGCAACCTGATGGAGGTTAGTATAGATATACTAATAGAACAAGTCCCACACACTGCTAGAAGCTGAAATATTTTTTCAGCGCTAGATGCAGAAAAAAATTATATTGTATTTGCAACCTGATGGAGGTTAGCATAGATAGACTAATAGAATAAGTCACACACACTGCTAGACGCCGAAATATTTTTTCAGAGCTAGATGCAGAAAAAAATATATTGAATTTGCAACCTGATGGAGGTCAGTATAGATGGACTAATTGGACAAGTCCCACACACTGCTACATGCTGAAATATTTTTTCAAAGCTACATGCAGAAAAAAATTATATTGAATTTGCAACCTGATGGAGGTTAGTATAGATGGACTAATAGCACAAGTCCCACACACTGCTACAAGCTGAAATATTTTTTCAGCGCTAGATGCAGAAAAAAATTATATTGAATTTGCAACCTGATGGAGGTTAGTATAGATGGACTAATAGAACAAGTCCCACACACTTCTAGAAGCCAAAATATTTTTTCAGAGCTAGATGCAGAAAAAAATTATATTGAATTTGCAACCTGATGGAGGTCAGTATAGATGGACTAATAGAACAAGTCCCACACACTGCTAGAAGCTGAAATATTTTTTCAGAGCTAGATGCAGAAAAAAATTATATTGAATTTGCAACCTGATGGAGGTTAGTATAGATGGACTAATAGAACAAGTCCCACACACAGCTAGAAGCCGAAATATTTTTTCAGAGCTAGATGCAGAAAAAAATTATATTGAATTTGCAACCTGATGGAGGTTAGTATAGATGGACTAATAGAACAAGTCCCACACACTGCTAGAAGCCTAAATATTTTTTCAGAGATAGATGCAGAAAAAGATTATATTGAATTTGCAACCTGATGGAGGTCAGTATAGATGGACTAATAGAACAAGTCCCACACACTGCAAGAAGCCTAAATATTTTTTCAGAGCTAGATGCAGAAAAAAATTATATTGAATTTGCAACCTGATGGAGGTTAGTATAGATGGACTAATAGAACAAGTCCCACACACTGCTACAAGCTGAAATTTTTTTTCAGAGCTAGATGCAGAAAAAAATTATATTGAATTTGCAACCTGATGAAGGTTAGTATAGATGGACTAATAGAACAAGTCCCACACACTGCTAGAAGCCGAAATATTTTTTCAGAGCTAGATGCAGAAAAAAAATATTTTAATTTGCAACCTGATGGAGGTCAGTATAGATGGACTAATAGAACAAGTCACACACACTACTAGAAGCCTAAATATTTTTTCAGAGCTAGATGCAGTAAAAAATTATATTGAATTTGCAACCTGATGGAGGTTAGTGTAGATGGACTAATAGAACAAGTCCCACTCTCTGCTACAAGCTGAAATATTTTTTCAGCGCAAGATGCAGAAAAAATTATATTGAATTTGCAACCTGATGGAGGTTAGTATAGATGGACTAATAGAACAAGTCCCACACACTGCTAGAAGCTTAAATATTTCTTCAGAGCTAGATGCAGAAAAAAATTATATTGAATTTGCAACCTGATGGAGGTCAGTATAGATGGACTAATAGAACAAGTCCCACACAGTGCTACAAGCTGAAATATTTTTTCAGAGCCACATGCAGAAAAAAATTATATTGAATTTGCAACCTGATGGAGGTTAGTATAGATGGACTAATAGAACAAGTCCCACACACTGCTAGAAGCTTAAATATTTTTTCAGAGCTCGATGCAGAAAAAAATTATATTGAATTTGCTACGTGATGGAGGTCAGTATAGATGGACTAATAGAACAAGTCCCACACACTGCTACAAGCTGAAATATTTTTTCAGAGCTAGATGCAGAAAAAAATTATATTGAATTTGCAACCTGATGGAGGTTAGTATAGATCAGGAGTGGGCAATTAATTTTCCCGAGGGGCCACATGAGAGACTGTGACTGTTGGGGAGGGCCGAACCAATAGGCTGAAATTAATTCTGCTCAATATTAATATTAACATATTAATTCTAATTATTATTATTAATGATTACATAAATATGAATTGTGTAACTTAATATTGAGCAGAATTAAGTGTGCTGACATCCCCCTATATACAGCTTGAGCCCCCACACAGCCTCTCTATATACAGCATGAGCCCTACACAGCCCCCCATGTCCATTATGAGTCCCACACAGCCCCACAAGGCCAGCATGAGCCCCACACAGCCCCCCCATGTTCAGCATGAGCCCCACACAGCCCCGCCCGTGTTCAGCATGAGCTCCACACAGCCAACCCGTGTCCAGCATGATCCCCACACAGCCCCACTGTGTCCAGCATGAGCCCCACACAGCCCCCCCATGTCCAGCATGAGCCCCACACAGCCCCCCCATGGCCAGCATGAGCCCCACACATCCCTCCCGTGTCCAGCATTAGCCCCACACAGCCCCCTCATGTCCAGCATGAGCCTCACACAGCCCCCTCATGTCCAGTATGAGAGCCCAAGAGCCTCCCCAGTGTCCAGCATGACAGCCCTCCCCAGTGTCCAGCATGACAGCCCTCCCTAGTTTCCAGTATGACAGCCCTCCTTAGTGTCCAGCATTAAAGCCTCCCAGTGCCCAGCATTAAAGCCCCCCAGTTTCCAGTATGAGAGCACCCCTGTGTCCAGCATGACAGCCCTCCTTATTGTCCAGCATGAGAGCCCCCCAGTGTCTCCAGCATGACAGCCCTCCCCAGTGTCCAGCCTGACAGCCCTCCCCAGTGTCCAGCATGACAGCCCCCCCTGTGTCCAGCATGACAGCCCCTCCTGTGTCCAGCATGAGAGCCCCTCTGTGTCCAGCATGAGAGAGCCCCCCTGTGTCCAGCATGAGAGCCCCCCACTGTGTCCAGCATGAGAGCCTCCCTGTGTCCAGCATGAGAGCCCCCCTGTGTTCAGCCTGAGAGTACCCCCCCTGTGTCCAGCATTAAAGCCCCCCCTTCGTCCAGTATGAGAGTGCCCCCCCTGTGTCCATCATTAAAGCCCCCCGTAGGTCCAGCATATACTTACCTCACTCCCTGTTCCCCTGGCGCTCCTGTCTGAGAAGCACTGACTCTCCGCAGTGCACAGGCTGACGCCATCGCGTCAGCTGTTTCTAATGCTGATTGATGGAAGAGCGAGGTAGCCGCCCCTCCTCCACCAATGCATTCACAGCGGATTGAGACCGCGGATTGAGACAGCGGTGACGGCGTGTGGGCGGGCAGTGACGGCGGGCAGTGACGGCAAGTGTGTGAGCTGGGAAGGGCATAGTGCGGCCCGTGGGCCACTGTTATCAGCCCCTTGGCAGTCTTGGTCCACAGGCCGGACTGGAACAGCCAGAGGGCCGAATGTGGCCCGCGGGCCGCATTTTGCCCAAGTCTGGTATAGATGGACTAATAGAACAAGTCCCACACACTGCTAGAAGCTGAAATATTTTTTCAGAGCTAGATGCAGAAAAAATTATATTGAATTTGCAACCTGATGGAGGTCAGTATAGATGGAATAATAGAATAAGTCCAACTCACTGCTGCAAGCTGAAATATATTTTCAGAGCTACATGCAGAAAAAAATTATATTGAATTTGCAACCTGATGGAGGTTAGTATAGATGGACTAATAGAACAAGTCCCACACACTGCTAGAAGCCAAAATATTTTTTCAGAGCTAGATGCAGAAAAAAATTATATTGAATTTGCAATCTGATGGAGGTCAGTATAGATGGACTAATAGAACAAGTCCAACACACTGCTACAAGCTGAAATATTTTTTCAGAGCTAGATGCAGAAAAAAGTCATATTGAATTTGAAACCTGATGGAGGTTAGTATAGATGGACTAATAGAACAAATCCCACACACTGCTGGAAGCAGAAATATTTTTTCAGAGCTAGATGCAGAAAAAAATTATATTGAATTTGCAACCTGATGGAGGTCAGTATAGATGGACTAATAGAACAAGTCCCACACACTGCTATAAGCTGAAATATTTTTTTAGAGCTAGATGCAGAAAAACATTATATTGAATTTGCAACCTGATGGAGGTTAGTATAGATGGACTAATAGAACAAGTCCTACACACAGCTAGAAGCCGAAATATTTTTTCAGAGCTAGATGCAGAAAAAAATTATATTGAATTTGCAACCTGATGCAGGTTAGTATAGATGGACTAATAGAACAAGTGCCACACACTGCTAGAATCCTAAATATTTTTTCAGAGCTAGATGCAGAAAAAAATTATATTGAATTTGCAACCTGATGGAGGTCAGTATAGATGGACTAATAGAACAAGTCCCACACACTGCTATAAGCTGTAATATTTTTTCAGAGCTAGAAGCAGAAAAAAATTATATTGAATTTGCAACCTGATGGAGGTTAGTATAGATGGACTAATAGAACAAGTCCCACACACTGCTATAAGCTGTAATATTTTTTTAGAGCAAGATGCAGAAAAAAATTATATTGAATTTGCAACCTGATGGAGGTTAGTATAGATGGACTAATAGAACAAGTCCCACACACAGCTAGAAGCCGAAATATTTTTTTAGAGCTAGATGCTGAAAAAAATTATATTGAATTTGCAACCTGATGGAGGTTAGTATAGATGGACTAATAGAACAAGTCCCACACACTGCTAGAAGCCGAAATATTTTTTCAGAGCTAGATGGAGAAAAAAATTATATTGAATTTGCAACCTGATGGAGGTTAGTATAGATGGACTAATAGAACAAGTCCCACACACAGCTAGAAGCCGAAATATTTTTTTAGAGCTAGATGCAGAAAAAAATTATATTGAATTTGCAACCTAATGGAGGTTAGTATAGATGGACTAATAGAACAAGTCCCACACACTGCTAGAAGCCGAAATATTTTTTCAGAGCTAGATGGAGAAAAAAATTATATTGAATTTGCAACCTGATGGAGGTTAGTATAGATGGACTAATAGAACAAGTCCCACACACTGCTACAAGCTGAAATATTTTTTCAGAGCTAGATGCAGAAAAAAATTATATTGAATTTGCAACCTGATGGAGGTCAGTATAGATGGACTAATAGAACAAGTCCCACACACTGCTAGAAGCCTAAATATTTTTTCAGAGCTAGATGCAGAAAAAAATTATATTGAATTTGCAAACTGATGGAGGTCAGTATAGATGGACTAATAGAACAAGTCACACACACTACTAGAAGTGTAAATATTTTTTCAGAGCTAGATGCAGTAAAAAATTATATTGAATTTGCAACCTGATGGAGGTTAGTATAGATGGACTAATAGAACAAGTCCCACTCACTGCTACAAGCTGATATATTTTTTCAGAGCAAGATGCAGAAAAAATTATATTGAATTTGCAACCTGATGGAGGTTAGTATAGATGGACTAATAGAACAAGTACCACACACTGCTAGAAGACGAAATATTTCTTCAGACCTAGATGCAGAAAAAAATTATATTGAATTTGCAACCTGATGGAGGTCAGTATAGATGGACTAATAGAACAAGTCCCACACACTGCTACAAGCTGAAATATTTTTTCAGAGCTAGGTGCAGAAAAAAATTATATTGAATTTGCAACCTGATGGAGGTTAGTATAGATAGACTAATAGAATAAGTCACACACTGCTAGAAGCTTAAATATTTTTTCAGAGCTCGATGCAGAAAAAAATTATATTGAATTTGCAACGTGATGGAGATCAGTATAGATGGACTAATAGAACAAGTCCCACACACTGCTACAAGCTGAAATATTTTTTCAGAGCTAGATGCAGAAAAAAATTATATTGAATTTGCAACCTGATGGAGGTTAGTATAGATAGACTAATAGAATAAGTCACACACACTGCTAGATGCCGAAATATTTTTTCAGAGCTAGATGCAGAAAAAAATATATTGAATTTGCAACCTGATGGAGGTCAGTATAGATGGACTAATAGAACAAGTCCCACACACTGCTACAAGCTGAAATATTTTTTCAGCGCTAGATGCAGAAAAAAATTATATTGAATTTGCAACCTGATGGAGGTTAGTATAGATGGACTAATAGAACAAGTCCCACACACTGCTAGAAGCCGAAATATTTTTTCAGAGCTGGATGCAGAAAAAAATTATATTGAATTTGCAACCTGATGGAGGTTAGTAGAGATGGACTAATAGAACAAGTCCCACACACAGCTAGAAGCCGAAATATTTTTTCAGAGCTAGATGCAGAAAAAAATTATATTGAATTTGCAACCTGATGGAGGTTAGTATAGATGGACTAATAGAACAAGTTCCACACACTGCTAGAAGCCTAAATATTTTTTCAGAGATAGATGCAGAAAAAGATTATATTGAATTTGCAACCTGATGGAGGTCAGTATAGATGGACTAATAGAGCAAGTCCCACACACTGCTACAAGCTGAAATATTTTTTCAGAGCTACATGCAGAAAAAAATTATATTGAATTTGCAACCTGATGGAGGTTAGTATAGATATACTAATAGAACAAGTCCCACACACTGATAGAAGCCGAAATATTTTTTCAGAGCTAGATGCAGAAAAAAATTATATTGAATTTGCAACCTGATGGAGGTCAGTATAGATGGACTAATAGAACAAGTCACACACACTACTAGAAGCCTAAATATTTTTTCAGAGCTAGATGCTGAAAAAAATTATATTGAATTTTCAACCTGATGGAGGTTAGTATAAATGGACTAATAGAACAAGTCCCACACACTGCTAGAAGCCGAAATATTTTTTCAGAGCTAGATGCAGAAAAAAATTATATTGAATTTGCAACCTGATGGAGGTTAGTATAGATGGACTAATAGAACAAGTCCCACACACTGCTACAAGCTGAAATATTTTTTCAGAGCTAGATGCAGAAAAAAATTATATTGAATTTGCAACCTGATGGAGGTCAGTATAGATGGACTAATAGAACAAGTCCCACACACTGCTAGAAGCCTAAATATTTTTTCAGAGCTAAATGCAGAAAAAAATTATATTGAATTTGCAACATGATGGAGGTTAGTATAGATGGACTAATAGAACAAGTCCCACACACTGCTACAAGCTGAAATATTTTTTCAGAGCTAGATGCAGAAAAAAATTATATTGAATTTGCAACCTGATGGAGGTCAGTATAGATGGACTAATAGAACAAGTCACACACACTACTAGAAGCCTAAATATTTTTTCAGAGCTAGATGCAGTAAAAAATTATATTGAATTTGCAACCTGTTGGAGGTTAGTATAGATGGACTAATAGAACAAGTCCCACTCACTGCTACAAGCTGATATATTTTTTCAGCGCAAGATGCAGAAAAAAATTATATTGAATTTGCAACCTGATGGAGGTTAGTATAGATGGACTAATAGAACAAGTACCACACACTGCTAGAAGACGAAATATTTCTTCAGACCTAGATGCAGAAAAAAATTATATTGAATTTGCAACCTGATGGAGGTCAGTATAGATGGACTAATAGAACAAGTCCCACACACTGCTACAAGCTGAAATATTTTTTCAGAGCTAGATGCAGAAAAAAATTATATTGAATATGCAACCTGATGGAGGTTAGTATAGATAGACTAATAGAATAAGTCACACACACTGCTAGAAGCTTAAATATTTTTTCAGAGCTCGATGCAGAAAAAAATTATATTGAATTTGCAACGTGATGGAGGTCAGTATAGATGGACTAATAGAACAAGTCCCACACACTGCTACAAGCTGAAATATTTTTTCAGAGCTAGATGCAGAAAAAAATTATATTGAATTTGCAACCTGATGGAGGTTAGTATAGATAGACTAATAGAATAAGTCACACAAACTGCTAGATGCCGAAATATTTTTTCAGAGCTAGATGCAGAAAAAAATATATTGAATTTGCAACCTGATGGAGGTCAGTATAGATGGACTAATAGAACAAGTCCCACAAACTGCTATAAGCTTAAATATTTTTTCAGCGTTAGATGCAGAAAAAAATGATATTGAATTTGCAACCTGATGGAGGTTAGTATAGATGGACTAATAGAACAAGTCCCACACACTGCTAGAAGCCGAAATATTTTTTCAGAGCTGGATGCAGAAAAAAATTATATTGAATTTGCAACCTGATGGAGGTTAGTATAGATGGACTAATAGAACAAGTCCCACACACAGCTAGAAGCCGAAATATTTTTTCAGAGCTAGATGCAGAAAAAAATTATATTGAATTTGCAACCTGATGGAGGTTAGTATAGATGGACTAATAGAACAAGTCCCACACACTGCTAGAAGCCTAAATATTTTTTCAGAGCTAGATGCAGAAAAAGATTATATTGAATTTGCAACCTGATGGAGGTCAGTATAGATGGACTAATAGAACAAGTCCCACACACTGCTAGAAGCCTAAATATTTTTTCAGCGCAAGATGCAGAAAAAAATTATATTGAATTTGCAACATGATGGAGGTTAGTATAGATGGACAAATAGAACAAGTCCCACACACTGCTACAAGCTGAAATATATTTTCAGAGCTAGATGCAGAAAAAAATTATATTGAATTTGCAACCTGATGAAGGTTAGTATAGATGGACTAATAGAACAAGTCCCACACACTGCTAGAAGCCGAAATATTTTTTCAGAGCTAGATGCAGAAAAAAATTATATTGAATTTGCAACCTGATGGAGGTCAGTATAGATGGACTAATAGAGCAAGTCCAGCACACTGCTACCAGCTGAAATATTTTTTCAGAGCTACATGCAGAAAAAAATTATATTGAATTTGCAACCTGATGGAGGTTAGTATAGATATACTAATAGAACAAGTCCCACACACTGCTAGAAGCCGAAATATTTTTTCAGAGCTAGATGCAGAAAAAAATTATATTGAATTTGCAACCTGATGGAGGTTAGTATAGATGGACTCATAGAAGAATTCCCACTCACTGCTACAAGCTGATATATTTTTTCAGCGCAAGATGCAGAAAAAAATTATATTGAATTTGCAACCTGATGTAGGTTAGTATAGATGGACTAATAGAACAAGTACCACACATTGCTAGAAGCCAAAATATTTCTTCAAACCTAGATGCAGAAAAAAATTATATTGAATATGCAACCTGATGGAGGTCAGTATAGATGGACTAATAGAACAAGTCCCACACACTGCTACAAGCTGAAATATTTTTTCAGAGCTAGATGCAGAAAAAAATTATATTGAATTTGCAACCTGATGGAGGTTAGTATAGATAGACTAATAGAATAAGTCACACACACTGCTAGATGCCGAAATATTTTTTCAGAGCTAGATGCAGAAAAAAATATATTGAATTTGCAACCTGATGGAGGTCAGTATAGATGGACTAATAGAACAAGTCCCACACACTGCTACAAGCTAAAATATTTTTTCAGCGCTAGATGCAGAAAAAAATTATATTGAATTTGCAACCTGATGGAGGTTAGTATAGATGGAATAATAGAACAAGTACCACACACTGCTAGAAGCCGAAATATTTTTTCAGAGCTAGATGCAGAAAAAAATTATATTGAATTTGCAACCTGATGGAGGTCAGTATAGATGGACTAATAGAACAAGTCCCACACACTGCTACAAGCTGAAAAATTTATTCAGAGCTAGATGCAGAAAAAAATTATATTGAATTTGCAACCTGATGGAGGTTAGTATAGATAGACTAATAGAATAAGTCACACACACTGCTAGAAGCTTAAATATTTTTTCAGAGCTCGATGCAGAAAAAAATTATATTGAATTTGCAACGTGATGGAGGTCAGTATAGATGGACTAATAGAACAAGTCCCACACACTGCTACAAGCTGAAATATTTTTTCAGAGCTATATGCAGAAAAAAATTATATTGAATTTGCAACCTGATGGAGGTTAGTATAGATAGACTAATAGAATAAGTCACACACACTGCTAGATGCCGAAATATTTTTTCAGAGCTAGATGCAGAAAAAAATACATTGAATTTGCAACCTGATGGAGGTCAGTTTAGATGGACTAATAGAACAAGTCCCACACACTGCTACAAGCTAAAATATTTTTTCAGCGCTAGATGCAGAAAAAAATTATATTGAATTTGCAACCTGATGGAGGTTAGTATAGATGGACTAATAGAACAAGTCCCACACACTGCTAGAAGCCGAAATATTTTTTCAGAGCTAGATGCAGAAAAAAATTATATTGAATTTGCAACCTGATGGAGGTTAGTATAGATGGACTAATAGAACAAGTCCCACACACAGCTAGAAGCCGAAATATTTTTTTAAAGCTAGATGCAGAAAAAAATTATATTGAATTTGCAACCTGATGGAGGTTAGTATAGATAGACTAATAGAACAAGTCCCACACACTGCTAGAAGCCTAAATATTTTTTCAGAGATAGATGCAGAAAAAGATTATACTGAATTTGCAACCTGATGGAGGTCAGTATAGATGGACTAATAGAACAAGTCCCACACACTGCTAGAAGCCTAAATATTTTTTCAGAGCTAGATGCAGAAAAAAATTATATTGAATTTGCAACCTGATGGAGGTTAGTATAGATGGACTAATAGAACAAGTCCCAAACACTGCTACAAGCTGAAATATTTTTTCAGAGCTAGATGCAGAAAAAAATTATATTGAATTTGCAACCTGATGAAGGTTAGTATAGATGGACTAATAGAACAAGACCCACACACTGCTAGAAGCCGAAATATTTTTTCAGAGCTAGATGCAGAAAAAAATTATATTGAATTTGCAACCTGATGGAGGTCAGTATAGATGGACTAATAAAGCAAGTCCAACACACTGCTACCAGCTGAAAAATTTTTTCAGAGCTACATGCAGAAAAAAATTATATTGAATTTGCAACCTGATGGAGGTTAGTATAGATATACTAATAGAACAAGTCCCACACACTGCTAGAAGCCGAAATATTTTTTCAGTGCTAGATGCAGAAAAAAATTATATTGAATTTGCAACCTGATGGAGGTCAGTATAGATGGACTAATAGAACAAGTCCCACACACTGCTACAAGCTGAAATATTTTTTCAGAGCTAGATGCAGAAAAAAATTATATTGAATTTGCAACCTGATGGAGGTCAGTATAGATGGACTAATAGAACAAGTCACACACACTACTAGAAGCCTAAATATTTTTTCAGAGATAGATGCAGTAAAAAATTATATTGAATTTGCAACCTGATGGAGGTTAGTATAGATGGACTAATAGAACAAGTCCCACTCACTGCTACAAGCTGATATATTTTTTCAGCGCAAGATGCAGAAAAAAATTATATTGAATTTGCAACCTGATGGAGGTTAGTATAGATGGACTAATAGAACAAGTACCACACACTGCTAGAAGACGAAATATTTCTTCAGACCTAGATGCAGAAAAAAATTATATTGAATATGCAACCTGATGGAGGTTAGTATAGATAGACTAATAGAATAAGTCACACACACTGCTAGAAGCTTAAATATTTTTTCAGAGCTCGATGCAGAAAAAAATTATATTGAATTTGCAACGTGATGGAGGTCAGTATAGATGGACTAATAGAACAAGTCCCACACACTGCTACAAGCTGAAATATTTTTTCAGAGCTAGATGCAGAAAAAAATTATATTGAATTTGCAACCTGATGGAGGTTAGTATAGATAGACTAATAGAATAAGTCACACAAACTGCTAGATGCCGAAATATTTTTTCAGAGCTAGATGCAGAAAAAAATATATTGAATTTGCAACCTGATGGAGGTCAGTATAGATGGACTAATAGAACAAGTCCCACAAACTGCTACAAGCTTAAATATTTTTTCAGCGTTAGATGCAGAAAAAAATTATATTGAATTTGCAACCTGATGGAGGTTAGTATAGATGGACTAATAGAACAATTCCCACACACTGCTAGAAGCCGAAATATTTTTTCAGAGCTAGATGCAGAAAAAAATTATATTGAATTTGCAACCTGATGGAGGTTAGTATAGATGGACTAATAGAACAAGTCCCACACACAGCTAGAAGCCGAAATATTTTTTTAAAGCTAGATGCAGAAAAAAATTATATTGAATTTGCAACCTGATGGAGGTTAGTATAGATAGACTAATAGAACAAGTCCCACACACTGCTAGAAGCCTAAATATTTTTTCAGAGATAGATGCAGAAAAAGATTATACTGAATTTGCAACCTGATGGAGGTCAGTATAGATGGACTAATAGAACAAGTCCCACACACTGCTAGAAGCCTAAATATTTTTTCAGAGCTAGATGCAGAAAAAAATTATATTGAATTTGCAACCTGATGGAGGTTAGTATAGATGCACTAATAGAACAAGTCCCAAACACTGCTACAAGCTGAAATATTTTTTCAGAGCTAGATGCAGAAAAAAATTATATTGAATTTGCAACCTGATGAAGGTTAGTATAGATGGACTAATAGAACAAGACCCACACACTGCTAGAAGCCGAAATATTTTTTCAGAGCTAGATGCAGAAAAAAATTATATTGAATTTGCAACCTGATGGAGGTCAGTATAGATGGACTAATAAAGCAAGTCCAACACACTGCTACCAGCTGAAAAATTTTTTCAGAGCTACATGCAGAAAAAAATTATATTGAATTTGCAACCTGATGGAGGTTAGTATAGATATACTAATAGAACAAGTCCCACACACTGCTAGAAGCCGAAATATTTTTTCAGTGCTAGATGCAGAAAAAAATTATATTGAATTTGCAACCTGATGGAGGTCAGTATAGATGGACTAATAGAACAAGTCCCACACACTGCTACAAGCTGAAATATTTTTTCAGAGCTAGATGCAGAAAAAAATTATATTGAATTTGCAACCTGATGGAGGTCAGTATAGATGGACTAATAGAACAAGTCACACACACTACTAGAAGCCTAAATATTTTTTCAGAGATAGATGCAGTAAAAAATTATATTGAATTTGCAACCTGATGGAGGTTAGTATAGATGGACTAATAGAACAAGTCCCACTCACTGCTACAAGCTGATATATTTTTTCAGCGCAAGATGCAGAAAAAAATTATATTGAATTTGCAACCTGATGGAGGTTAGTATAGATGGACTAATAGAACAAGTACCACACACTGCTAGAAGACGAAATATTTCTTCAGACCTAGATGCAGAAAAAAATTATATTGAATATGCAACCTGATGGAGGTTAGTATAGATAGACTAATAGAATAAGTCACACACACTGCTAGAAGCTTAAATATTTTTTCAGAGCTCGATGCAGAAAAAAATTATATTGAATTTGCAACGTGATGGAGGTCAGTATAGATGGACTAATAGAACAAGTCCCACACACTGCTACAAGCTGAAATATTTTTTCAGAGCTAGATGCAGAAAAAAATTATATTGAATTTGCAATATGATGGAGGTTAGTATAGATAGACTAATAGAATAAGTCACACAAACTGCTAGATGCCGAAATATTTTTTCAGAGCTAGATGCAGAAAAAAATATATTGAATTTGCAACCTGATGGAGGTCAGTATAGATGGACTAATAGAACAATTCCCACAAACTGCTACAAGCTTAAATATTTTTTCAGCGTTAGATGCAGAAAAAAATTATATTGAATTTGCAACCTGATGGAGGTTAGTATAGATGGACTAATAGAACAATTCCCACACACTGCTAGAAGCCGAAATATTTTTTCAGAGCTAGATGCAGAAAAAAATTATATTGAATTTGCAACCTGATGGAGGTTAGTATAGATGGACTAATAGAACAAGTCCCACACACAGCTAGAAGCCGAAATATTTTTTTAAAGCTAGATGCAGAAAAAAATTATATTGAATTTGCAACCTGATGGAGGTTAGTATAGATAGACTAATAGAACAAGTCCCACACACTGCTAGAAGCCTAAATATTTTTTCAGAGATAGATGCAGAAAAAGATTATACTGAATTTGCAACCTGATGGAGGTCAGTATAGATGGACTAATAGAACAAGTCCCACACACTGCTAGAAGCCTAAATATTTTTTCAGAGCTAGATGCAGAAAAAAATTATATTGAATTTGCAACCTGATGGAGGTTAGTATAGATGCACTAATAGAACAAGTCCCAAACACTGCTACAAGCTGAAATATTTTTTCAGAGCTAGATGCAGAAAAAAATTATATTGAATTTGCAACCTGATGGAGGTCAGTATAGATGGACTAATAGAACAAGACCCACACACTGCTAGAAGCCGAAATATTTTTTCAGAGCTAGATGCAGAAAAAAATTATATTGAATTTGCAACCTGATGGAGGTCAGTATAGATGGACTAATAAAGCAAGTCCAACACACTGCTACCAGCTGAAAAATTTTTTCAGAGCTACATGCAGAAAAAAATTATATTGAATTTGCAACCTGATGGAGGTTAGTATAGATATACTAATAGAACAAGTCCCACACACTGCTAGAAGCCGAAATATTTTTTCAGTGCTAGATGCAGAAAAAAATTATATTGAATTTGCAACCTGATGGAGGTCAGTATAGATGGACTAATAGAACAAGTCCCACACACTGCTACAAGCTGAAATATTTTTTCAGAGCTAGATGCAGAAAAAAATTATATTGAATTTGCAACCTGATGGAGGTCAGTATAGATGGACTAATAGAACAAGTCACACACACTACTAGAAGCCTAAATATTTTTTCAGAGCTAGATGCAGTAAAAAATTATATTGAATTTGCAACCTGATGGAGGTTAGTATAGATGGACTAATAGAACAAGTCCCACTCACTGCTACAAGCTGATATATTTTTTCAGCGCAAGATGCAGAAAAAAATTATATTGAATTTGCAACCTGATGGAGGTTAGTATAGATGGACTAATAGAACAAGTACCACACACTGCTAGAAGACGAAATATTTCTTCAGACCTAGATGCAGAAAAAAATTATATTGAATATGCAACCTGATGGAGGTTAGTATAGATAGACTAATAGAATAAGTCACACACACTGCTAGAAGCTTAAATATTTTTTCAGAGCTCGATGCAGAAAAAAATTATATTGAATTTGCAACGTGATGGAGGTCAGTATAGATGGACTAATAGAACAAGTCCCACACACTGCTACAAGCTGAAATATTTTTTCAGAGCTAGATGCAGAAAAAAATTATATTGAATTTGCAACCTGATGGAGGTTAGTATAGATAGACTAATAGAATAAGTCACACAAACTGCTAGATGCCGAAATATTTTTTCAGAGCTAGATGCAGAAAAAAATATATTGAATTTGCAACCTGATGGAGGTCAGTATAGATGGACTAATAGAACAAGTCCCACAAACTGCTACAAGCTTAAATATTTTTTCAGCGTTAGATGCAGAAAAAAATTATATTGAATTTGCAACCTGATGGAGGTTAGTATAGATGGACTAATAGAACATGTGCCACACACTGCTAGAAGCCGAAATATTTTTTCAGAGCTGGATGCAGAAAAAAATTATATTGAATTTGCAACCTGATGGAGGTTAGTATAGATGGACTAATAGAACAAGTCCCACACACAGCTAGAAGCCGAAATATTTTTTCAGAGCTAGATGCAGAAAAAAATTATATTGAATTTGCAACCTGATGGAGGTTAGTATAGATGGACTAATAGAACAAGTCCCACACACTGCTAGAAGCCTAAATATTTTTTCAGAGCTAGATGCAGAAAAAGATTATATTGAATTTGCAACCTGATGGAGGTCAGTATAGATGGACTAATAGAACAAGTCCCACACACTGCTAGAAGCCTAAATATTTTTTCAGCGCAAGATGCAGAAAAAAATTATATTGAATTTGCAACATGATGGAGGTTAGTATAGATGGACTAATAGAACAAGTCCCACACACTGCTACAAGCTGAAATATTTTTTCAGAGCTAGATGCAGAAAAAAATTATATTGAATTTGCAACCTGATGAAGGTTAGTATAGATGGACTAATAGAACAAGTCCCACACACTGCTAGAAGCCGAAATATTTTTTCAGAGCTAGATGCAGAAAAAAATTATATTGAATTTGCAACCTGATGGAGGTCAGTATAGATGGACTAATAGAGCAAGTCCAACACACTGCTACCAGCTGAAATATTTTTTCAGAGCTACATGCAGAAAAAAATTATATTGAATTTGCAACCTGATGGAGGTTAGTATAGATATACTAATAGAACAAGTCCCACACACTGCTAGAAGCCGAAATATTTTTTCAGAGCTAGATGCAGAAAAAAATTATATTGAATTTGCAACCTGATGGAGGTTAGTATAGATGGACTCAAAGAAGAATTCCCACTCACTGCTACAAGCTGATATATTTTTTCAGCGCAAGATGCAGAAAAAAATTATATTGAATTTGCAACCTGATGTAGGTTAGTATAGATGGACTAATAGAACAAGTACCACACATTGCTAGAAGCCAAAATATTTCTTCAAACCTAGATGCAGAAAAAAATTATATTGAATATGCAACCTGATGGAGGTCAGTATAGATGGACTAATAGAACAAGTCCCACACACTGCTACAAGCTGAAATATTTTTTCAGAGCTAGATGCAGAAAAAAATTATATTGAATTTGCAACCTGATGGAGGTTAGTATAGATAGACTAATAGAATAAGTCACACACACTGCTAGATGCCGAAATATTTTTTCAGAGCTAGATGCAGAAAAAAATATATTGAATTTGCAACCTGATGGAGGTCAGTATAGATGGACTAATAGAACAAGTCCCACACACTGCTACAAGCTAAAATATTTTTTCAGCGCTAGATGCAGAAAAAAATTATATTGAATTTGCAACCTGATGGAGGTTAGTATAGATGGAATAATAGAACAAGTACCACACTGCTAGAAGCCGAAATATTTTTTCAGAGCTAGATGCAGAAAAAAATTATATTGAATTTGCAACCTGATGGAGGTCAGTATAGATGGACTAATAGAACAAGTCCCACACACTGCTACAAGCTGAAATATTTTTTCAGAGCTAGATGCAGAAAAAAATTATATTGAATTTGCAACCTGATGGAGGTTAGTATAGATATACTAATAGAACAAGTCCCACACACTGCTAGAAGCCGAAATATTTTTTCAGTGCTAGATGCAGAAAAAAATTATATTGAATTTGCAACCTGATGGAGGTCAGTATAGATGGACTAATAGAACAAGTCCCACACACTGCTACAAGCTGAAATATTTTTTCAGAGCTAGATGCAGAAAAAAATTATATTGAATTTGCAACCTGATGGAGGTCAGTATAGATGGACTAATAGAACAAGTCACACACACTACTAGAAGCCTAAATATTTTTTCAGAGCTAGATGCAGTAAAAAATTATATTGAATTTGCAACCTGATGGAGGTTAGTATAGATGGACTAATAGAACAAGTCCCACTCACTGCTACAAGCTGATATATTTTTTCAGCGCAAGATGCAGAAAAAAATTATATTGAATTTGCAACCTGATGGAGGTTAGTATAGATGGACTAATAGAACAAGTACCACACACTGCTAGAAGACGAAATATTTCTTCAGACCTAGATGCAGAAAAAAATTATATTGAATATGCAACCTGATGGAGGTTAGTATAGATAGACTAATAGAATAAGTCACACACACTGCTAGAAGCTTAAATATTTTTTCAGAGCTCGATGCAGAAAAAAATTATATTGAATTTGCAACGTGATGGAGGTCAGTATAGATGGACTAATAGAACAAGTCCCACACACTGCTACAAGCTGAAATATTTTTTCAGAGCTAGATGCAGAAAAAAATTATATTGAATTTGCAACCTGATGGAGGTTAGTATAGATAGACTAATAGAATAAGTCACACAAACTGCTAGATGCCGAAATATTTTTTCAGAGCTAGATGCAGAAAAAAATATATTGAATTTGCAACCTGATGGAGGTCAGTATAGATGGACTAATAGAACAAGTCCCACAAACTGCTACAAGCTTAAATATTTTTTCAGCGTTAGATGCAGAAAAAAATTATATTGAATTTGCAACCTGATGGAGGTTAGTATAGATGGACTAATAGAACATGTGCCACACACTGCTAGAAGCCGAAATATTTTTTCAGAGCTGGATGCAGAAAAAAATTATATTGAATTTGCAACCTGATGGAGGTTAGTATAGATGGACTAATAGAACAAGTCCCACACACAGCTAGAAGCCGAAATATTTTTTCAGAGCTAGATGCAGAAAAAAATTATATTGAATTTGCAACCTGATGGAGGTTAGTATAGATGGACTAATAGAACAAGTCCCACACACTGCTAGAAGCCTAAATATTTTTTCAGAGCTAGATGCAGAAAAAGATTATATTGAATTTGCAACCTGATGGAGGTCAGTATAGATGGACTAATAGAACAAGTCCCACACACTGCTAGAAGCCTAAATATTTTTTCAGCGCAAGATGCAGAAAAAAATTATATTGAATTTGCAACATGATGGAGGTTAGTATAGATGGACTAATAGAACAAGTCCCACACACTGCTACAAGCTGAAATATTTTTTCAGAGCTAGATGCAGAAAAAAATTATATTGAATTTGCAACCTGATGAAGGTTAGTATAGATGGACTAATAGAACAAGTCCCACACACTGCTAGAAGCCGAAATATTTTTTCAGAGCTAGATGCAGAAAAAAATTATATTGAATTTGCAACCTGATGGAGGTCAGTATAGATGGACTAATAGAGCAAGTCCAACACACTGCTACCAGCTGAAATATTTTTTCAGAGCTACATGCAGAAAAAAATTATATTGAATTTGCAACCTGATGGAGGTTAGTATAGATATACTAATAGAACAAGTCCCACACACTGCTAGAAGCCGAAATATTTTTTCAGAGCTAGATGCAGAAAAAAATTATATTGAATTTGCAACCTGATGGAGGTTAGTATAGATGGACTCAAAGAAGAATTCCCACTCACTGCTACAAGCTGATATATTTTTTCAGCGCAAGATGCAGAAAAAAATTATATTGAATTTGCAACCTGATGTAGGTTAGTATAGATGGACTAATAGAACAAGTACCACACATTGCTAGAAGCCAAAATATTTCTTCAAACCTAGATGCAGAAAAAAATTATATTGAATATGCAACCTGATGGAGGTCAGTATAGATGGACTAATAGAACAAGTCCCACACACTGCTACAAGCTGAAATATTTTTTCAGAGCTAGATGCAGAAAAAAATTATATTGAATTTGCAACCTGATGGAGGTTAGTATAGATAGACTAATAGAATAAGTCACACACACTGCTAGATGCCGAAATATTTTTTCAGAGCTAGATGCAGAAAAAAATATATTGAATTTGCAACCTGATGGAGGTCAGTATAGATGGACTAATAGAACAAGTCCCACACACTGCTACAAGCTAAAATATTTTTTCAGCGCTAGATGCAGAAAAAAATTATATTGAATTTGCAACCTGATGGAGGTTAGTATAGATGGAATAATAGAACAAGTACCACACTGCTAGAAGCCGAAATATTTTTTCAGAGCTAGATGCAGAAAAAAATTATATTGAATTTGCAACCTGATGGAGGTCAGTATAGATGGACTAATAGAACAAGTCCCACACACTGCTACAAGCTGAAATATTTTTTCAGAGCTAGATGCAGAAAAAAATTATATTGAATTTGCAACCTGATGGAGGTTAGTATAGATAGACTAATAGAATAAGTCACACACACTGCTAGAAGCTTAAATATTTTTTCAGAGCTCGATGCAGAAAAAAATTATATTGAATTTGCAACGTGATGGAGGTCAGTATAGATGGACTAATAGAACAAGTCCCACACACTGCTACAAGCTGAAATATTTTTTCAGAGCTATATGCAGAAAAAAATTATATTGAATTTGCAACCTGATGGAGGTTAGTATAGATAGACTAATAGAATAAGTCACACACACTGCTAGATGCCGAAATATTTTTTCAGAGCTAGATGCAGAAAAAAAAATATTGAATTTGCAACCTGATGGAGGTCAGTATAGATGGACTAATAGAACAAGTCCCACACACTGCTACAAGCTAAAATATTTTTTCAGCGCTAGATGCAGAAAAAAATTATATTGAATTTGCAACCTGATGGAGGTTAGTATAGATGGACTAATAGAACAAGTCCCACACACTGCTAGAAGCCGAAATATTTTTTCAGAGCTAGATGCAGAAAAAAATTATATTGAATTTGCAACCTGATGGAGGTTAGTATAGATGGACTAATAGAACAAGTCCCACACACAGCTAGAAGCCGAAATATTTTTTTAAAGCTAGATGCAGAAAAAAATTATATTGAATTTGCAACCTGATGAAGGTTAGTATCTATGGACTAATAGAACAAGTCCCACACACTGCTAGAAGCCGAAATATTTTTTCAGAGCTAGATGCAGAAAAAAATTATATTGAATTTGCAACCTGATGGAGGTCAGTATAGATGGACTAATAGAGCAAGTCCAACACACTGCTACCAGCTGAAAAATTTTTTCAGAGCTACATGCAGAAAAAAATTATATTGAATTTGCAACCTGATGGAGGTTAGTATAGATATACTAATAGAACAAGTCCCACACACTGCTAGAAGCCGAAATATTTTTTCAGTGCTAGATGCAGAAAAAAATTATATTGAATTTGCAACCTGATGGAGGTCAGTATAGATGGACTAATAGAACAAGTCACACACACTACTGGAAGCCTAAATATTTTTTCAGAGTTAGATGCAGTAAAAAATTATATTGAATTTGCAACCTGATGGAGGTTAGTATAGATGGACTAATAGAAAAAGTCCCACTCACTGCTACAAGCTGAAATATTTTTTCAGCGCAAGTTGCAAAAAAAAATTATATTGAATTTGCAACCTGATGGAGGTTAGTATAGATGGACTAATAGAACAAGTACCACACACTGCTAGAAGCCGAAATATTTCTTCAGAGCTAGATGCAGAAAAAAATTATATTGAATTTGCAACCTGATGGAGGTCAGTATAGATGGACTAATAAAGCAAGTCCAACACACTGCTACCAGCTGAAAAATTTTTTCAGAGCTACATGCAGAAAAAAATTATATTGAATTTGCAACCTGATGGAGGTTAGTATAGATATACTAATAGAACAAGTCCCACACACTGCTAGAAGCCGAAATATTTTTTCAGTGCTAGATGCAGAAAAAAATTATATTGAATTTGCAACCTGATGGAGGTCAGTATAGATGGACTAATAGAACAAGTCCCACACACTGCTACAAGCTGAAATATTTTTTCAGAGCTAGATGCAGAAAAAAATTATATTGAATTTGCAACCTGATGGAGGTCAGTATAGATGGACTAATAGAACAAGTCACACACACTACTAGAAGCCTAAATATTTTTTCAGAGCTAGATGCAGTAAAAAATTATATTGAATTTGCAACCTGATGGAGGTTAGTATAGATGGACTAATAGAACAAGTCCCACTCACTGCTACAAGCTGATATATTTTTTCAGCGCAAGATGCAGAAAAAAATTATATTGAATTTGCAACCTGATGGAGGTTAGTATAGATGGACTAATAGAACAAGTACCACACACTGCTAGAAGACGAAATATTTCTTCAGACCTAGATGCAGAAAAAAATTATATTGAATTTGCAACCTGATGGAGGTCAGTATAGATGGACTAATAGAACAAGTCCCACACACTGCTACAAGCTGAAATATTTTTTCAGAGCTAGATGCAGAAAAAAATTATATTGAATATGCAACCTGATGGAGGTTAGTATAGATAGACTAATAGAATAAGTCACACACACTGCTAGAAGCTTAAATATTTTTTCAGAGCTCGATGCAGAAAAAAATTATATTGAATTTGCAACGTGATGGAGGTCAGTATAGATGGACTAATAGAACAAGTCCCACACACTGCTACAAGCTGAAATATTTTTTCAGAGCTAGATGCAGAAAAAAATTATATTGAATTTGCAACCTGATGGAGGTTAGTATAGATAGACTAATAGAATAAGTCACACAAACTGCTAGATGCCGAAATATTTTTTCAGAGCTAGATGCAGAAAAAAATATATTGAATTTGCAACCTGATGGAGGTCAGTATAGATGGACTAATAGAACAAGTCCCACAAACTGCTACAAGCTTAAATATTTTTTCAGCGTTAGATGCAGAAAAAAATTATATTGAATTTGCAACCTGATGGAGGTTAGTATAGATGGACTAATAGAACAAGTCCCACACACTGCTAGAAGCCGAAATATTTTTTCAGAGCTGGATGCAGAAAAAAATTATATTGAATTTGCAACCTGATGGAGGTTAGTATAGATGGACTAATAGAACAAGTCCCACACACAGCTAGAAGCCGAAATATTTTTTCAGAGCTAGATGCAGAAAAAAATTATATTGAATTTACAACCTGATGGAGGTTAGTATAGATGGACTAATAGAACAAGTCCCACACACTGCTAGAAGCCTAAATATTTTTTCAGAGCTAGATGCAGAAAAAGATTATATTGAATTTGCAACCTGATGGAGGTCAGTATAGATGGACTAATAGAACAAGTCCCACACAGTGCTAGAAGCCTAAATATTTTTTCAGCGCAAGATGCAGAAAAAAATTATATTGAATTTGCAACATGATGGAGGTTAGTATAGATGGACTAATAGAACAAGTCCCACACACTGCTACAAGCTGAAATATTTTTTCAAAGCTAGATGCAGAAAAAAATTATATTGAATTTGCAACCTGATGAAGGTTAGTATAGATGGACTAATAGAACAAGTCCCACACACTGCTAGAAGCCGAAATATTTTTTCAGAGCTAGATTCAGAAAAAAATTATATTGAATTTGCAACCTGATGGAGGTCAGTATAGATGGACTAATAGAGCAAGTCCAACACACTGCTACCAGCTGAAATATTTTTTCAGAGCTACATGCAGAAAAAAATTATATTGAATTTGCAACCTGATGGAGGTTAGTATAGATTTACTAATAGAACAAGTCCCACACACTGCTAGAAGCCGAAATATTTTTTCAGAGCTAGATGCAGAAAAAAATTATATTGAATTTGCAACCTGATGGAGGTTAGTATAGATGGACTCATAGAAGAATTCCCACTCACTGCTACAAGCTGATATATTTTTTCAGCGCAAGATGCAGAAAAAAATTATATTGAATTTGCAACCTGATGTAGGTTAGTATAGATGGACTAATAGAACAAGTACCACACATTGCTAGAAGCCAAAATATTTCTTCAAACCTAGATGCAGAAAAAAATTATATTGAATATGCAACCTGATGGAGGTCAGTATAGATGGACTAATAGAACAAGTCCCACACACTGCTACAAGCTGAAATATTTTTTCAGAGCTAGATGCAGAAAAAAATTATATTGAATTTGCAACCTGATGGAGGTTAGTATAGATAGACTAATAGAATAAGTCACACACACTGCTAGATGCCGAAATATTTTTTCAGAGCTAGATGCAGAAAAAAATATATTGAATTTGCAACCTGATGGAGGTCAGTATAGATGGACTAATAGAACAAGTCCCACACACTGCTACAAGCTAAAATATTTTTTCAGCGCTAGATGCGGAAAAAAATTATATTGAATTTGCAACCTGATGGAGGTTAGTATAGATGGAATAATAGAACAAGTACCACACACTGCTAGAAGCCGAAATATTTTTTCAGAGCTAGATGCAGAAAAAATTATATTGAATTTGCAACCTGATGGAGGTCAGTATAGATGGACTAATAGAACAAGTCCCACACACTGCTACAAGCTGAAATATTTTTTCAGAGCTAGATGCAGAAAAAAATTATATTGAATTTGCAACCTGATGGAGGTTAGTATAGATAGACTAATAGAATAAGTCACACACTGCTAGAAGCTTAAATATTTTTTCAGAGCTCGATGCAGAAAAAAATTATATTGAATTTGCAACGTGATGGAGGTCAGTATAGATGGACTAATAGAACAAGTCCCACACACTGCTACAAGCTGAAATATTTTTTCAGAGCTATATGCAGAAAAAAATTATATTGAATTTGCAACCTGATGGAGGTTAGTATAGATAGACTAATAGAATAAGTCACACACACTGCTAGATGCCGAAATATTTTTTCAGAGCTAGATGCAGAAAAAAATATATTGAATTTGCAACCTGATGGAGGTCAGTATAGATGGACTAATAGAACAAGTCCCACACACTGCTACAAGCTAAAATATTTTTTCAGCGCTAGATGCAGAAAAAAATTATATTGAATTTGCAACCTGATGGAGGTTAGTATAGATGGACTAATAGAACAAGTCCCACACACTGCTAGAAGCCGAAATATTTTTTCAGAGCTAGATGCAGAAAAAAATTATATTGAATTTGCAACCTGATGGAGGTTAGTATAGATGGACTAATAGAACAAGTCCCACACACAGCTAGAAGCCGAAATATTTTTTTAAAGCTAGATGCAGAAAAAAATTATATTGAATTTGCAACCTGATGGAGGTTAGTATAGATAGACTAATAGAACAAGTCCCACACACTGCTAGAAGCCTAAATATTTTTTCAGAGATAGATGCAGAAAAAGATTATACTGAATTTGCAACCTGATGGAGGTCAGTATAGATGGACTAATAGAACAAGTCCCACACACTGCTAGAAGCCTAAATATTTTTTCAGAGCTAGATGCAGAAAAAAATTATATTGAATTTGCAACCTGATGGAGGTTAGTATAGATGGACTAATAGAACAAGTCCCAAACACTGCTACAAGCTGAAATATTTTTTCAGAGCTAGATGCAGAAAAAAATTATATTGAATTTGCAACCTGATGAAGGTTAGTATAGATGGACTAATAGAACAAGTCCCACACACTGCTAGAAGCCGAAATATTTTTTCAGAGCTAGATGCAGAAAAAAATTATATTGAATTTGCAACCTGATGGAGGTCAGTATAGATGGACTAATAAAGCAAGTCCAACACACTGCTACCAGCTGAAAAATTTTTTCAGAGCTACATGCAGAAAAAAATTATATTGAATTTGCAACCTGATGGAGGTTAGTATAGATATACTAATAGAACAAGTCCCACACACTGCTAGAAGCCGAAATATTTTTTCAGTGCTAGATGCAGAAAAAAATTATATTGAATTTGCAACCTGATGGAGGTTAGTATAGATGGACTAATAGAACAAGTCCCACACACTGCTAGAAGCTTAAATATTTTTTCAGAGCTCGATGCAGAAAAAAATTATATTGAATTTGCTACGTGATGGAGGTCAGTATAGATGGACTAATAGAACAAGTCCCACACACTGCTACAAGCTGAAATATTTTTTCAGAGCTAGATGCAGAAAAAAATTATATTGAATTTGCAACCTGATGGAGGTTAGTATAAATCGACTAATAGAACAAGTCCCACACACTGCTAGAAGCTGAAATATTTTTTCAGAGCTAGATGCAGAAAAAAATTATATTAAATTTCCAACCTGATGGAGGTCAGTATAGATGGAATAATAGAGCAAGTCCAACACACTGCTACCAGCTGAAATATTTTTTCAGAGCTACATGCAGAAAAAAATTATATTGAATTTGCAACCTGATGGAGGTTAGTATAGATGGAGTAATAGAACAAGTCCCACACACTGCTAGAAGCCGAAATATTTTTTCAGAGCTAGATGCAGAAAAAAATTATATTGAATTTGCAACCTGATGGAGGTCAGTATAGATGGACTAATAGAGCAAGTCCAACACACTGCTACCAGCTGAAAAAATTTTTCAGAGCTACATGCAGAAAAAAATTATATTGAATGTGCAACCTGATGGAGGTTAGTATAGATATACTAATAGAACAAGTCCCACACACTGCTAGAAGCCGAAATATTTTTTCAGTGCTAGATGCAGAAAAAAATTATATTGAATTTGCAACCTGATGGAGGTCAGTATAGATGGACTAATAGAACAAGTCACACACACTACTAGAAGCCTAAATATTTTTTCAGAGCTAGATGCAGTAAAAAATTATATTGAATTTGCAACCTGATGGAGGTTAGTGTAGATGGACTAATAGAACACGTCCCACTCACTGCTACAAGCTGAAATATTTTTTCAGCGCAAGATGCAGAAAAAAATTATATTGAATTTGCAACCTGATGGAGGTTAGTATAGATGGACTAATAGAACAAGTCCCACACACTGCTAGAAGCCGAAATATTTCTTCAGAGCTAGATGCAGAAAAAAATTAAATTAAATTTGCAACCTGATGGAGGTCAGTATAGATGGACTAATAGAACAAGTCCCACACACTGCTACAAGCTGAAATATTTTTTCAGAGCTACATGCAGAAAAAAATTATATTGAATTTGCAACCTGATGGAGGTTAGTATAGATGGACTAATAGAACAAGTCCCACACACTGCTAGAAGCTTAAATATTTTTTCAGAGCTCGATGCAGAAAAAAATTATATTGAATTTGCAACGTGATGGAGGTCAGTATAGATGGACTAATAGAACAAGTCCCACACACTGCTACAAGCTGAAATATTTTTTCAGAGCTATATGCAGAAAAAAATTATATTGAATTTGCAACCTGATGGAGGTTAGTATAGATAGACTAATAGAATAAGTCACACACACTGCTAGATGCCGAAATATTTTTTCAGAGCTAGATGCAGAAAAAAATATATTGAATTTGCAACCTGATGGAGGTCAGTATAGATGGACTAATAGAACAAGTCCCACACACTGCTACAAGCTAAAATATTTTTTCAGCGCTAGATGCAGAAAAAAATTATATTGAATTTGCAACCTGATGGAGGTTAGTATAGATGGACTAATAGAACAAGTCCCACACACTGCTAGAAGCCGAAATATTTTTTCAGAGCTAGATGCAGAAAAAAATTATATTGAATTTGCAACCTGATGGAGGTTAGTATAGATGGACTAATAGAACAAGTCCCACACACAGCTAGAAGCCGAAATATGTTTTTAAAGCTAGATGCAGAAAAAAATTATATTGAATTTGCAACCTGATGGAGGTTAGTATAGATAGACTAATAGAACAAGTCCCACACACTGCTAGAAGCCTAAATATTTTTTCAGAGATAGATGCAGAAAAAGATTATACTGAATTTGCAACCTGATGGAGGTCAGTATAGATGGACTAATAGAACAAGTCCCACACACTGCTAGAAGCCTAAATATTTTTTCAGAGCTAGATGCAGAAAAAAATTATATTGAATTTGCAACCTGATGGAGGTTAGTATAGATGGACTAATAGAACAAGTCCCAAACACTGCTACAAGCTGAAATATTTTTTCAGAGCTAGATGCAGAAAAAAATTATATTGAATTTGCAACCTGATGAAGGTTAGTATAGATGGACTAATAGAACAAGTCCCACACACTGCTAGAAGCCGAAATATTTTTTCAGAGCTAGATGCAGAAAAAAATTATATTGAATTTGCAACCTGATGGAGGTCAGTATAGATGGACTAATAAAGCAAGTCCAACACACTGCTACCAGCTGAAAAATTTTTTCAGAGCTACATGCAGAAAAAAATTATATTGAATTTGCAACCTGATGGAGGTTAGTATAGATATACTAATAGAACAAGTCCCACACACTGCTAGAAGCCGAAATATTTTTTCAGTGCTAGATGCAGAAAAAAATGATATTGAATTTGCAACCTGATGGAGGTTAGTATAGATGGACTAATAGAACAAGTCCCACACACTGCTAGAAGCTTAAATATTTTTTCAGAGCTCGATGCAGAAAAAAATTATATTGAATTTGCTACGTGATGGAGGTCAGTATAGATGGACTAATAGAACAAGTCCCACACACTGCTACAAGCTGAAATATTTTTTCAGAGCTAGATGCAGAAAAAAATTATATTGAATTTGCAACCTGATGGAGGTTAGTATAAATCGACTAATAGAACAAGTCCCACACACTGCTAGAAGCTGAAATATTTTTTCAGAGCTAGATGCAGAAAAAAATTATATTAAATTTGCAACCTGATGGAGGTCAGTATAGATGGACTAATAGAGCAAGTCCAACACACTGCTACCAGCTGAAATATTTTTTCAGAGCTACATGCAGAAAAAAATTATATTGAATTTGCAACCTGATGGAGGTTAGTATAGATGGAGTAATAGAACAAGTCCCACACACTGCTAGAAGCCGAAATATTTTTTCAGAGCTAGATGCAGAAAAAAATTATATTGAATTTGCAACCTGATGGAGGTCAGTATAGATGGACTAATAGAGCAAGTCCAACACACTGCTACCAGCTGAAAAAATTTTTCAGAGCTACATGAAGAAAAAAATTATATTGAATGTGCAACCTGATGGAGGTTAGTATAGATATACTAATAGAACAAGTCCCACACACTGCTAGAAGCCGAAATATTTTTTCAGTGCTAGATGCAGAAAAAAATTATATTGAATTTGCAACCTGATGGAGGTAAGTATAGATGGACTAATAGAACAAGTCACACACACTACTAGAAGCCTAAATATTTTTTCAGAGCTAGATGCAGTAAAAAATTATATTGAATTTGCAACCTGATGGAGGTTAGTGTAGATGGACTAATAGAACACGTCCCACTCACTGCTACAAGCTGAAATATTTTTTCAGCGCAAGATGCAGAAAAAAATTATATTGAATTTGCAACCTGATGGAGGTTAGTATAGATGGACTAATAGAACAAGTCCCACACACTGCTAGAAGCCGAAATATTTCTTCAGAGCTAGATGCAGAAAAAAAATTATATTGAATTTGCAACCTGATGGAGGTCAGTATAGATGGACTAGTAGAACAAGTCCCACACACTGCTACAAGCTGAAATATTTTTTCAGAGCTACATGCAGAAAAAAATTATATTGAATTTGCAACCTGATGGAGGTTAGTATAGATGGACTAATAGAACAAGTCCCACACACTGCTAGAAGCTTAAATATTTTTTCAGAGCTCGATGCAGAAAAAAATTATATTGAATTTGCTACGTGATGGAGGTCAGTATAGATGGACTAATAGAACAAGTCCCACACACTGCTACAAGCTGAAATATTTTTTCAGAGCTAGATGCAGAAAAAAATTATATTGAATTTGCAACCTGATGGAGGTTAGTATAAATCGACTAATAGAACAAGTCCCACACACTGCTAGAAGCTGAAATATTTTTTCAGAGCTAGATGCAGAAAAAAATTATATTAAATTTGCAACCTGATGGAGGTCAGTATAGATGGACTAATAGAGCAAGTCCAACACACTGCTACCAGCTGAAATATTTTTTCAGAGCTACATGCAGAAAAAAATTATATTGAATTTGCAACCTGATGGAGGTCAGTATAGATGGACTAATAGAACAAGTCCCACACACTGCTACAAGCTAAAATATTTTTTCAGCGCTAGATGCAGAAAAAAATTATATTGAATTTGCAACCTGATGGAGGTTAGTATAGATGGAATAATAGAACAAGTACCACACACTGCTAGAAGCCGAAATATTTTTTCAGAGCTAGATGCAGAAAAAAATTATATTGAATTTGCAACCTGATGGAGGTCAGTATAGATGGACTAATAGAACAAGTCCCACACACTGCTAGAAGCTGAAATATATTTTCAGAGCTAGATGCAGAAAAAAATTATATTAAATTTGCAACCTGATGGAGGTCAGTATAGATGGACTAATAGAGCAAGTCCAACACACTGCTACCAGCTGAAATATTTTTTCAGAGCTACATGCAGAAAAAAATTATATTGAATTTGCAACCTGATGGAGGTCAGTATAGATGGACTAATAGAACAAGTCACACACACTACTAGAAGCCTAAATATTTTTTCAGAGCTAGATGCAGTAAAAAATTATATTGAATTTGCAACCTGATGGAGGTTAGTATAGATGGACTCATAGAACAAGTCCCACTCACTACTACAAGCTGATATATTTTTTCAGCGCAAGATGCAGAAAAAAATTATATTGAATTTGCAACCTGATGGAGGTTAGTATAGATGGACTAATAGAACAAGTACCACACACTGCTAGAAGCCGAAATATTTCTTCAGACCTAGATGCAGAAAAAAATTATATTGAATTTGCAACGTGATGGAGGTCAGTATAGATGGACTAATAGAACAAGTCCCACACACTGCTACAAGCTGAAATATTTTTTCAGAGCTAGATGCAGAAAAAAATTATATTGAATTTGCAACCTGATGGAGGTTAGTATAGATAGACTAATAGAATAAGTCACACACACTGCTAGAAGCTTAAATATTTTTTCAGAGCTCGATGCAGAAAAAAATTAAATTGAATTTGCAACGTGATGGAGGTCAGTATAGATGGACTAATAGAACAAGTCCCACACACTGCTACAAGTTGAAATATTTTTTCAGAGCTAGATGAAGAAAAAAATTATATTGAATTTGCAACCTGATGGAGGTTAGTATAGATAGACTAATAGAATAAGTCACACACACTGCTAGATGCCGAAATATTTTTTCAGAGCTAGATGCAGAAAAAAATATATTGAATTTGCAACCTAATGGAGGTCAGTATAGATGGACTAATAGAACAAGTCCCACACACTGCTACAAGCTAAAATATTTTTTCAGCGCTAGATGCAGAAAAAAATTATATTGAATTTGCAACCTGATGGAGGTTAGTATAGATGGACTAATAGAACAAGTCCCACACACTGCTAGAAGCCAAAATATTTTTTCAGAGCTAGATGCAGAAAAAAATTATATTGAATTAGCAACCTGATGGAGGTTAGTATAGATGGACTAATAGAACAAGTCCCACACACAGCTAGAAGCCGAAATATTTTTTCAGAGCTAGATGCAGAAAAAAATTATATTGAATTTTCAACCTGATGGAGGTTAGTATAGATGGACTAATAGAACAAGTCCCACACACTGCTACAAGCTGAAATATTTTTTCAGAGCTACATGCAGAAAAAAATTATATTGAATTTGCAACCTGATGGAGGTCAGTATAGATGGACTAATAGAACAAGTCCCACACACTGCTAGAAGCTTAAATATTTTTTCAGAGCTCGATGCAGAAAAAAATTATATTGAATTTGCTACGTGATGGAGGTCAGTATAGATGGACTAATAGAACAAGTCCCACACACTGCTACAAGCTGAAATATTTTTTCAGAGCTAGATGCAGAAAAAAATTATATTGAATTTGCAACCTGATGGAGGTTAGTATAGACAGACTAATAGAATAAGTCACACACACTGCTAGATGCCGAAATATTTTTTCAGAGCTAGATGCAGAAAAAAATATATTGAATTTGCAACCTGATGGAGGTCAGTATAGATGGACTAATAGAACAAGTCCCACACACTGCTACAAGATAAAATATTTTTTCAGCGCTAGATGCAGAAAAAAATCATATTGAATTTGCAACCTGATGGATGTTAGTATAGATGGAATAATAGAACAAGTACCACACACTGCTAGAAGCCGAAATATTTTTTCAGAGCTAGATGCAGAAAAAAATTATATTGAATTTGCAACCTGATGGAGGTCAGTATAGATGGACTAATAGAACAAGTCCCACACACTGCTACAAGCTGAAATATTTTTTCAGAGCTAGATGCAGAAAAAAATTATATTGAATTTGCAACCTGATGGAGGTTAGTATAGATAGACTAATAGAATAAGTCACACACACTGCTAGAAGCTTAAATATATTTTCAGAGCTCGATGCAGAAAAAAATTATATTGAATTTGCAACGTGATGGAGGTCAGTATAGATGGACTAATAGAACAAGTCCCACACACTGCTACAAGCTGAAATATTTTTTCAGAGCTAGATGCAGAAAAAAATTATATTGAATTTGCAACCTGATGGAGGTTAGTATAGATAGACTAATAGAATAAGTCACACACACTGCTAGATGCCGAAATATTTTTTCAGAGCTAGATGCAGAAAAAAATATATTGAATTTGCAACCTGATGGAGGTCAGTATAGATGGACTAATAGAACAAGTCCCACACACTGCTACAAGCTAAAATATTTTTTCAGCGCTAGATGCAGAAAAAAATTATATTGAATTTGCAACCTGATGGAGGTTAGTATAGATGGACTAATAGAACAAGTCCCACACACTGTTAGAAGCCGAAATATTTTTTCAGAGCTAGATGCAGAAAAAAATTATATTGAATTTGCAACCTGATGGAGGTTAGTATAGATGGACTAATAGAACAAGTCCCACACACAGCTAGAAGCCGAAATATTTTTTTAAAGCTAGATGCAGAAAAAAATTATATTGAATTTGCAACCTGATGGAGGTTAGTATAGATAGACTAATAGAACAAGTCCCACACATTGCTAGAAGCCTAAATATTTTTTCAGAGATAGATGCAGAAAAAGATTATACTGAATTTGCAACCTGATGGAGGTCAGTATAGATGGACTAATAGAACAAGTCCCACACACTGCTAGAAGCCTAAATATTTTTTCAGAGCTAGATGCAGAAAAAAATTATATTGAATTTGCAACCTGATGGAGGTTAGTATAGATGGACTAATAGAACAAGTCCCAAACACTGCTACAAGCTGAAATATTTTTTCAGAGCTAGATGCAGAAAAAAATTATATTGAATTTGCAACCTGATGAAGGTTAGTATAGATGGACTAATAGAACAAGTCCCACACACTGCTAGAAGCCGAAATATTTTTTCAGAGCTAGATGCAGAAAAAAATTATATTGAATTTGCAACCTGATGGAGGTCAGTATAGATGGACTAATAGAGCAAGTCCAACACACTGCTACCAGCTGAAAAATTTTTTCAGAGCTACATGCAGAAAAAAATTATATTGCATTTGCAACCTGATGGAGGTTAGTATAGATATACTAATAGAACAAGTCCCACACACTGCTAGAAGCCGAAATATTTTTTCAGTGCTAGATGCAGAAAAAAATTATATTGAATTTGCAACCTGATGGAGGTCAGTATAGATGGACTAATAGAACAAGTCACACACACTACTGGAAGCCTAAATATTTTTTCAGAGCTAGATGCAGTAAAAAATTATATTGAATTTGCAACCTGATGGAGGTTAGTATAGATGGACTAATAGAAAAAGTCCCACTCACTGCTACAAGCTGAAATATTTTTTCAGCGCAAGATGCAGAAAAAAATTATATTGAATTTGCAACCTGATGGAGGTTAGTATAGATGGACTAATAGAACAAGTACCACACACTGCTAGAAGCCGAAATATTTCTTCAGAGCTAGATGCAGAAAAAAATTATATTGAATTTGCAACCTGATGGAGGTCAGTATAGATGGACTAATAGAACAAGTCCCACACACTGCTACAAGCTGAAATATTTTTTCAGAGCTACATGCAGAAAAAAATTATATTGAATTTGCAACCTGATGGAGGTTAGTATAGATGGACTAATAGAACAAGTCCCACACACTGCTAGAAGCTTAAATATTTTTTCAGAGCTCGATGCAGAAAAAAATTATATTGAATTTGCTACATGATGGAGGTCAGTATAGATGGACTAATAGAACAAGTCCCACACACTGCTACAAGCTGAAATATTTTTTCAGAGCTAGATGCAGAAAAAAATTATATTGAATTTGCAACCTGATGGAGGTTAGTATAAATCGACTAATAGAACAAGTCCCACACACTGCTAGAAGCTGAAATATTTTTTCAGAGCTAGATGCAGAAAAAAGTTATATTAAATTTGCAACCTGATGGAGGTCAGTATAGATGGACTAATAGAGCAAGTCCAACACACTGCTACCAGCTGAAATATTTTTTCAGAGCTACATGCAGAAAAAAATTATATTGAATTTGCAACCTGATGGAGGTTAGTATAGATGGACTAATAGAACAAGTCCCACACACTGCTAGAAGCTTAAATATTTTTTCAGAGCTCGATGCAGAAAAAAATTATATTGAATTTGCTACGTGATGGAGGTCAGTATAGATGGACTAATAGAGCAAGTCCAACACACTGCTACCAGCTGAAATATTTTTTCAGAGCTACATGCAGAAAAAAATTATATTGCATTTGCAACCTGATGGAGGTTAGTATAGATATACTAATAGAACAAGTCCCACACACTGCTAGAAGCCGAAATATTTTTTCAGTGCTAGATGCAGAAAAAAATTATATTGAATTTGCAACCTGATGGAGGTCAGTATAGATGGACTAATAGAACAAGTCACACACACTACTGGAAGCCTAAATATTTTTTCAGAGCTAGATGCAGTAAAAAATTATATTGAATTTGCAACCTGATGGAGGTTAGTATAGATGGACTAATAGAAAAAGTCCCACTCACTGCTACAAGCTGAAATATTTTTTCAGCGCAAGATGCAGAAAAAAATTATATTGAATTTGCAACCTGATGGAGGTTAGTATAGATGGACTAATAGAACAAGTACCACACACTGCTAGAAGCCGAAATATTTCTTCAGAGCTAGATGCAGAAAAAAATTATATTGAATTTGCAACCTGATGGAGGTCAGTATAGATGGACTAATAGAACAAGTCCCACACACTGCTAGAAGCCGAAATATTTCTTCAGAGCTCGATGCAGAAAAAAATTATATTGAATTTGCAACCTGATGGAGGTCAGTATAGATGGACTAATAGAACAAGTCCCACACACTGCTACAAGCTGAAATATTTTTTCAGAGCTACATGCAGAAAAAAATTATATTGAATTTGCAACCTGATGGAGGTTAGTATAGATGGACTAATAGAACAAGTCCCACACACTGCTAGAAGCTTAAATATTTTTTCAGAGCTCGATGCAGAAAAAAATTATATTGAATTTGCTACGTGATGGAGGTCAGTATAGATGGACTAATAGAGCAAGTCCAACACACTGCTACCAGCTGAAAAATTTTTTCAGAGCTACATGCAGAAAAAAATTATATTGCATTTGCAACCTGATGGAGGTTAGTATAGATATACTAATAGAACAAGTCCCACACACTGCTAGAAGCCGAAATATTTTTTCAGTGCTAGATGCAGAAAAAAATTATATTGAATTTGCAACCTGATGGAGGTCAGTATAGATGGACTAATAGAACAAGTCACACACACTACTGGAAGCCTAAATATTTTTTCAGAGCTAGATGCAGTAAAAAATTATATTGAATTTGCAACCTGATGGAGGTTAGTATAGATGGACTAATAGAAAAAGTCCCACTCACTGCTACAAGCTGAAATATTTTTTCAGCGCAAGATGCAGAAAAAAATTATATTGAATTTGCAACCTGATGGAGGTTAGTATAGATGGACTAATAGAACAAGTACCACACACTGCTAGAAGCCGAAATATTTCTTCAGAGCTAGATGCAGAAAAAAATTATATTGAATTTGCAACCTGATGGAGGTCAGTATAGATGGACTAATAGAACAAGTCCCACACACTGCTACAAGCTGAAATATTTTTTCAGAGCTACATGCAGAAAAAAATTATATTGAATTTGCAACCTGATGGAGGTTAGTATAGATGGACTAATAGAACAAGTCACACACACTACTGGAAGCCTAAATATTTTTTCAGAGCTAGATGTAGTAAAAAATTATATTGAATTTGCAACCTGATGGAGGTTAGTATAGATGGACTAATAGAAAAAGTCCCACTCACTGCTACAAGCTGAAATATTTTTTCAGCGCAAGATGCAGAAAAAAATTATATTGAATTTGCAACCTGATGGAGGTTAGTATAGATGGACTAATAGAACAAGTACCACACACTGCTAGAAGCCGAAATATTTCTTCAGAGCTAGATGCAGAAAAAAATTATATTGAATTTGCAACCTGATGGAGGTCAGTATAGATGGACTAATAGAACAAGTCCCACACACTGCTACAAGCTGAAATATTTTTTCAGAGCTACATGCAGAAAAAAATTATATTGAATTTGCAACCTGATGGAGGTTAGTATAGATGGACTAATAGAACAAGTCCCACACACTGCTAGAAGCTTAAATATTTTTTCAGAGCTCGATGCAGAAAAAAATTATATTGAATTTGCTACATGATGGAGGTCAGTATAGATGGACTAATAGAACAAGTCCCACACACTGCTACAAGCTGAAATATTTTTTCAGAGCTAGATGCAGAAAAAAATTATATTGAATTTGCAACCTGATGGAGGTTAGTATAAATCGACTAATAGAACAAGTCCCACACACTGCTAGAAGCTGAAATATTTTTTCAGAGCTAGATGCAGAAAAAAGTTATATTAAATTTGCAACCTGATGGAGGTCAGTATAGATGGACTAATAGAGCAAGTCCAACACACTGCTACCAGCTGAAATATTTTTTCAGAGCTACATGCAGAAAAAAATTATATTGAATTTGCAACCTGATGGAGGTTAGTATAGATAGACTAATAGAATAAGTCACACACACTGCTAGATGCCGAAATATTTTTTCAGAGCTAGATGCAGAAAAAAATATATTGAATTTGCAACCTGATGGAGGTCAGTATAGATGGACTAATAGAACAAGTCCCACACACTGCTACAAGCTAAAATATTTTTTCAGCGCTAGATGCAGAAAAAAATTATATTGAATTTGCAACCTGATGGAGGTTAGTATAGATGGACTAATAGAACAAGTCCCACACACAGCTAGAAGCCGAAATATTTTTTTAAAGGTAGATGCAGAAAAAAATTATATTGAATTTGCAACCTGATGGAGGTTAGTATAGATAGACTAATAGAACAAGTCCCACACATTGCTAGAAGCCTAAATATTTTTTCAGAGATAGATGCAGAAAAAGATTATACTGAATTTGCAACCTGATGGAGGTCAGTATAGATGGACTAATAGAACAAGTCCCACACACTGCTAGAAGCCTAAATATTTTTTCAGAGCTAGATGCAGAAAAAAATTATATTGAATTTGCAACCTGATGGAGGTTAGTATAGATGGACTAATAGAACAAGTCCCAAACACTGCTACAAGCTGAAATATTTTTTCAGAGCTAGATGCAGAAAAAAATTATATTGAATTTGCAACCTGATGAAGGTTAGTATAGATGGACTAATAGAACAAGTCCCACACACTGCTAGAAGCCGAAATATTTTTTCAGAGCTAGATGCAGAAAAAAATTATATTGAATTTGCAACCTGATGGAGGTCAGTATAGATGGACTAATAGAGCAAGTCCAACACACTGCTACCAGCTGAAAATTTTTTTCAGAGCTACATGCAGAAAAAAATTATATTGCATTTGCAACCTGATGGAGGTTAGTATAGATATACTAATAGAACAAGTCCCACACACTGCTAGAAGCCGAAATATTTTTTCAGTGCTAGATGCAGAAAAAAATTATATTGAATTTGCAACCTGATGGAGGTCAGTATAGATGGACTAATAGAACAAGTCACACACACTACTGGAAGCCTAAATATTTTTTCAGAGCTAGATGCAGTAAAAAATTATATTGAATTTGCAACCTGATGGAGGTTAGTATAGATGGACTAATAGAAAAAGTCCCACTCACTGCTACAAGCTGAAATATTTTTTCAGCGCAAGATGCAGAAAAAAATTATATTGAATTTGCAACCTGATGGAGGTTAGTATAGATGGACTAATAGAACAAGTACCACACACTGCTAGAAGCCGAAATATTTCTTCAGAGCTCGATGCAGAAAAAAATTATATTGAATTTGCAACCTGATGGAGGTCAGTATAGATGGACTAATAGAACAAGTCCCACACACTGCTACAAGCTGAAATATTTTTTCAGAGCTACATGCAGAAAAAAATTATATTGAATTTGCAACCTGATGGAGGTTAGTATAGATGGACTAATAGAACAAGTCCCACACACTGCTAGAAGCTTAAATATTTTTTCAGAGCTCGATGCAGAAAAAAATTATATTGAATTTGCTACGTGATGGAGGTCAGTATAGATGGACTAATAGAGCAAGTCCAACACACTGCTACCAGCTGAAAAATTTTTTCAGAGCTACATGCAGAAAAAAATTATATTGCATTTGCAACCTGATGGAGGTTAGTATAGATATACTAATAGAACAAGTCCCACACACTGCTAGAAGCCGAAATATTTTTTCAGTGCTAGATGCAGAAAAAAATTATATTGAATTTGCAACCTGATGGAGGTCAGTATAGATGGACTAATAGAACAAGTCACACACACTACTGGAAGCCTAAATATTTTTTCAGAGCTAGATGCAGTAAAAAATTATATTGAATTTGCAACCTGATGGAGGTTAGTATAGATGGACTAATAGAAAAAGTCCCACTCACTGCTACAAGCTGAAATATTTTTTCAGCGCAAGATGCAGAAAAAAATTATATTGAATTTGCAACCTGATGGAGGTTAGTATAGATGGACTAATAGAACAAGTACCACACACTGCTAGAAGCCGAAATATTTCTTCAGAGCTAGATGCAGAAAAAAATTATATTGAATTTGCAACCTGATGGAGGTCAGTATAGATGGACTAATAGAACAAGTCCCACACACTGCTAGAAGCCGAAATATTTCTTCAGAGCTCGATGCAGAAAAAAATTATATTGAATTTGCAACCTGATGGAGGTCAGTATAGATGGACTAATAGAACAAGTCCCACACACTGCTACAAGCTGAAATATTTTTTCAGAGCTACATGCAGAAAAAAATTATATTGAATTTGCAACCTGATGGAGGTTAGTATAGATGGACTAATAGAACAAGTCCCACACACTGCTAGAAGCTTAAATATTTTTTCAGAGCTCGATGCAGAAAAAAATTATATTGAATTTGCTACGTGATGGAGGTCAGTATAGATGGACTAATAGAGCAAGTCCAACACACTGCTACCAGCTGAAAAATTTTTTCAGAGCTACATGCAGAAAAAAATTATATTGCATTTGCAACCTGATGGAGGTTAGTATAGATATACTAATAGAACAAGTCCCACACACTGCTAGAAGCCGAAATATTTTTTCAGTGCTAGATGCAGAAAAAAATTATATTGAATTTGCAACCTGATGGAGGTCAGTATAGATGGACTAATAGAACAAGTCACACACACTACTGGAAGCCTAAATATTTTTTCAGAGCTAGATGCAGTAAAAAATTATATTGAATTTGCAACCTGATGGAGGTTAGTATAGATGGACTAATAGAAAAAGTCCCACTCACTGCTACAAGCTGAAATATTTTTTCAGCGCAAGATGCAGAAAAAAATTATATTGAATTTGCAACCTGATGGAGGTTAGTATAGATGGACTAATAGAACAAGTACCACACACTGCTAGAAGCCGAAATATTTCTTCAGAGCTAGATGCAGAAAAAAATTATATTGAATTTGCAACCTGATGGAGGTCAGTATAGATGGACTAATAGAACAAGTCCCACACACTGCTACAAGCTGAAATATTTTTTCAGAGCTACAAGCAGAAAAAAATTATATTGAATTTGCAACCTGATGGAGGTTAGTATAGATGGACTAATAGAACAAGTCCCACACACTGCTAGAAGCTTAAATATTTTTTCAGAGCTCGATGCAGAAAAAAATTATATTGAATTTGCTACGTGATGGAGGTCAGTATAGATGGACTAATAGAACAAGTCCCACACACTGCTACAAGCTGAAATATTTTTTCAGAGCTAGATGCAGAAAAAAATTATATTGAATTTGCAACCTGATGGAGGTTAGTATAAATCGACTAATAGAACAAGTCCCACACACTGCTAGAAGCTGAAATATTTTTTCAGAGCTAGATGCAGAAAAAAATTATATTAAATTTGCAACCTGATGGAGGTCAGTATAGATGGACTAATAGAGCAAGTCCAACACACTGCTACCAGCTGAAATATTTTTTCAGAGCTACATGCAGAAAAAAATTATATTGAATTTGCAACCTGATGGAGGTTAGTATAGATAGACTAATAGAATAAGTCACACACACTGCTAGATGCCGAAATATTTTTTCAGAGCTAGATGCAGAAAAAAATATATTGAATTTGCAACCTGATGGAGGTCAGTATAGATGGACTAATAGAACAAGTCCCACACACTGCTACAAGCTAAAATATTTTTTCAGCGCTAGATGCAGAAAAAAATTATATTGAATTTGCAACCTGATGGAGGTTAGTATAGATGGACTAATAGAACAAGTCCCACACACTGCTAGAAGCCGAAATATTTTTTCAGAGCTAGATGCAGAAAAAAATTATATTGAATTTGCAACCTGATGGAGGTTAGTATAGATGGACTAATAGAACAAGTCCCACACACAGCTAGAAGCCGAAATATTTTTTTAAAGCTAGATGCAGAAAAAAATTATATTGAATTTGCAACCTGATGGAGGTTAGTATAGATAGACTAATAGAACAAGTCCCACACATTGCTAGAAGCCTAAATATTTTTTCAGAGATAGATGCAGAAAAAGATTATACTGAATTTGCAACCTGATGGAGGTCAGTATAGATGGACTAATAGAACAAGTCCCACACACTGCTAGAAGCCTAAATATTTTTTCAGAGCTAGATGCAGAAAAAAATTATATTGAATTTGCAACCTGATGGAGGTTAGTATAGATGGACTAATAGAACAAGTCCCAAACACTGCTACAAGCTGAAATATTTTTTCAGAGCTAGATGCAGAAAAAAATTATATTGAATTTGCAACCTGATGAAGGTTAGTATAGATGGACTAATAGAACAAGTCCCACACACTGCTAGAAGCCGAAATATTTTTTCAGAGCTAGATGCAGAAAAAAATTATATTGAATTTGCAACCTGATGGAGGTCAGTATAGATGGACTAATAGAGCAAGTCCAACACACTGCTACCAGCTGAAAAATTTTTTCAGAGCTACATGCAGAAAAAAATTATATTGCATTTGCAACCTGATGGAGGTTAGTATAGATATACTAATAGAACAAGTCCCACACACTGCTAGAAGCCGAAATATTTTTTCAGTGCTAGATGCAGAAAAAAATTATATTGAATTTGCAACCTGATGGAGGTCAGTATAGATGGACTAATAGAACAAGTCACACACACTACTGGAAGCCTAAATATTTTTTCAGAGCTAGATGCAGTAAAAAATTATATTGAATTTGCAACCTGATGGAGGTTAGTATAGATGGACTAATAGAAAAAGTCCCACTCACTGCTACAAGCTGAAATATTTTTTCAGCGCAAGATGCAGAAAAAAATTATATTGAATTTGCAACCTGATGGAGGTTAGTATAGATGGACTAATAGAACAAGTACCACACACTGCTAGAAGCCGAAATATTTCTTCAGAGCTCGATGCAGAAAAAAATTATATTGAATTTGCAACCTGATGGAGGTCAGTATAGATGGACTAATAGAACAAGTCCCACACACTGCTACAAGCTGAAATATTTTTTCAGAGCTACATGCAGAAAAAAATTATATTGAATTTGCAACCTGATGGAGGTTAGTATAGATGGACTAATAGAACAAGTCCCACACACTGCTAGAAGCTTAAATATTTTTTCAGAGCTCGATGCAGAAAAAAATTATATTGAATTTGCTACGTGATGGAGGTCAGTATAGATGGACTAATAGAACAAGTCCCACACACTGCTACAAGCTGAAATATTTTTTCAGAGCTAGATGCAGAAAAAAATTATATTGAATTTGCAACCTGATGGAGGTTAGTATAAATCGACTAATAGAACAAGTCCCACACACTGCTAGAAGCTGAAATATTTTTTCAGAGCTAGATGCAGAAAAAAATTATATTAAATTTGCAACCTGATGGAGGTCAGTATAGATGGACTCATAGAGCAAGTCCAACACACTGCTACCAGCTGAAATATTTTTTCAGAGCTACATGCAGAAAAAAATTATATTGAATTTGCAACCTGATGGAGGTTAGTATAGATGGACTAATAGAACAAGTCCCACACACTGCTAGAAGCCGAAATATTTTTTCAGAGCTAGATGCAGAAAAAAATTATATTGAATTTGCAACCTGATGGAGGTCAGTATAGATGGACTAATAGAGCAAGTCCAACACACTGCTACCAGCTGAAAAAATTTTTCAGAGCTACATGCAGAAAAAAATTATATTGAATTTGCAACCTGATGGAGGTTAGTATAGATATACTAATAGAACAAGTCCCACACACTGCTAGAAGCCGAAATATTTTTTCAGTGCTAGATGCAGAAAAAAATTATATTGAATTTGCAACCTGATGGAGGTTAGTATAGATAGACTAATAGAATAAGTCACACACACTGCTAGATGCCGAAATATTTTTTCAGAGCTAGATGCAGAAAAAAATATATTGAATTTGCAACCTGATGGAGGTCAGTATAGATGGACTAATAGAACAAGTACCACACACTGCTACAAGCTAAAATATTTTTTCAGCGCTAGATGCAGAAAAAAATTATATTGAATTTGCAACCTGATGGAGGTTAGTATAGATGGACTAATAGAACAAGTCCCACACACTGCTAGAAGCCAAAATATTTTTTCAGAGCTAGATGCAGAAAAAAATTATATTGAATTGGCAACCTGATGGAGGTTAGTATAGATGGACTAATAGAACAAGTCCCACACACAGCTAGAAGCCGAAATATTTTTTCAGAGCTAGATGCAGAAAAAAATTATATTGAATTTGCAACCTGATGGAGGTTAGTATAGATGGACTAATAGAACAAGTCCCACACACTGCTAGAAGCCTAAATATTTTTTCAGAGATAGATGCAGAAAAAGATTATATTGAATTTGCAACCTGATGGAGGTCAGTATACATGGACTAATAGAACAAGTCCCACACACTGCTAGAAGCCTAAATATTTTTTCAGAGCTAGATGCAGAAAAAAATTATATTGAATTTGCAACCTGATGGAGGTTAGTATAGATGGACTAATAGAACAAGTCCCACACACTGCTACAAGCTGAAATATTTTTTCAGAGCTAGATGCAGAAAAAAATTATATTGAACTTGCAACCTGATGGAGGTTAGTATAGATCAACTAATAGAACAAGTCCAACACACTGCTACCAGCTGAAATATTTTTTCAGAGCTACATGCAGAAAAAAATTATATTGAATTTGCAACCTGATGGAGGTTAGTATAGATATACTAATAGAACAAGTCCCACACACTGCTAGAAGCCGAAATATTTTTTCAGAGCTAGATGCAGAAAAAAATTATATTGAATTTGCAACCTGATGGACGTCAGTATAGATGGACTAATAGAACAAGTCACACACACTACTAGAAGCCTAAATATTTTTTCAGAGCTAGATGCAGTAAAAAATTATATTGAATTTGCAACCTGATGGAGGTTAGTGTAGATGGACTAATAGAACAAGTCCCACTCACTGCTACAAGCTGAAATATTTTTTCAGCGCAAGATGCAGAAAAAAATTATATTGAATTTGCAACCTGATGGAGGTCAGTATAGATGGACTAATAGAACAAGTCCCACACACTGCTAGAAGCCGAAATATTTCTTCAGAGCTAGATGCAGAAAAAAATTATATTGAATTTGCAATCTGATGGAGGTCAGTATAGATGGACTAATAGAACAAGTCCCACACACTGCTACAAGCTGAAATATTTTTTCAGAGCTACATGCAGAAAAAAATTATATTGAATTTGCAACCTGATGGAGGTTAGTATAGATGGACTAATAGAAAAAGTCCCACACACTGCTAGAAGCTTAAATATTTTTTCAGAGCTCGATGCAGAAAAAAATTATATTGAATTTGCTACGTGATGGAGGTCAGTATAGATGGACTAATAGAACAAGTCCCACACACTGCTAGAAGCCGAAATATTTTTTCAGAGCTAGATGCAGAAAAAAATTATATTGAATTTGCAATCTGATGGAGGTCAGTATAGATGGACTAATAGAACAAGTCCCACACACTGCTACAAGCTGAAATATTTTTTCAGAGCTAGATGCAGAAAAAAGTCATATTGAATTTGCAACCTGATGGAGGTTAGTATAGATGGACTAATAGAACAAATACCACACACTGCTGGAAGCAGAAATATTTTTTAAGAGCTAGATGCAGAAAAAAATGATATTGAATTTGCAACCTGATGGAGGTCAGTATAGATGGACTAATAGAACAAGTCCCACACACTGCTAGAATCCTAAATATTTTTTCAGAGCTACATGCAGAAAAAAATTATATGGAATTTGCAACCTGATGGAGGTTAGTATAGATATACTAATAGAACAAGTCCCACACACTGCTAGAAGCCGAAATATTTTTTCAGTGCTAGATGCAGAAAAAAATTATATTGAATTTGCAACCTGATGGAGGTCAGTATAGATGGACTAATAGAACAAGTCACACACACTACTGGAAGCCTAAATATTTTTTCAGAGCTAGATGCAGTAAAAAATTATATTGAATTTGCAACCTGATGGAGGTTAGTATAGATGGACTAATAGAAAAAGTCCCACTCACTGCTACAAGCTGAAATATTTTTTCAGCGCAAGATGCAGAAAAAAATTATATTGAATTTGCAACCTGATGGAGGTTAGTATAGATGGACTAATAGAACAAGTACCACACACTGCTAGAAGCCGAAATATTTCTTCAGAGCTCGATGCAGAAAAAAATTATATTGAATTTGCAACCTGATGGAGGTCAGTATAGATGGACTAATAGAACAAGTCCCACACACTGCTACAAGCTGAAATATTTTTTCAGAGCTACATGCAGAAAAAAATTATATTGAATTTGCAACCTGATGGAGGTTAGTATAGATGGACTAATAGAACAAGTCCCACACACTGCTAGAAGCTTAAATATTTTTTCAGAGCTCGATGCAGAAAAAAATTATATTGAATTTGCTACGTGATGGAGGTCAGTATAGATGGACTAATAGAACAAGTCCCACACACTGCTACAAGCTGAAATATTTTTTCAGAGCTAGATGCAGAAAAAAATTATATTGAATTTGCAACCTGATGGAGGTTAGTATAAATCGACTAATAGAACAAGTCCCACACACTGCTAGAAGCTGAAATATTTTTTCAGAGCTAGATGCAGAAAAAAATTATATTAAATTTGCAACCTGATGGAGGTCAGTATAGATGGACTCATAGAGCAAGTCCAACACACTGCTACCAGCTGAAATATTTTTTCAGAGCTACATGCAGAAAAAAATTATATTGAATTTGCAACCTGATGGAGGTTAGTATAGATGGACTAATAGAACAAGTCCCACACACTGCTAGAAGCCGAAATATTTTTTCAGAGCTAGATGCAGAAAAAAATTATATTGAATTTGCAACCTGATGGAGGTCAGTATAGATGGACTAATAGAGCAAGTCCAACACACTGCTACCAGCTGAAAAAATTTTTCAGAGCTACATGCAGAAAAAAATTATATTGAATTTGCAACCTGATGGAGGTCAGTATAGATGGACTAATAGAACAAGTCCCACACACTGCTACAAGCTGAAATATTTTTTCAGAGCTAGATGCAGAAAAAAGTCATATTGAATTTGCAACCTGATGGAGGTTAGTATAGATGGACTAATAGAACAAATCCCACACACTGCTGGAAGCAGAAATATTTTTTAAGAGCTAGATGCAGAAAAAAATGATATTGAATTTGCAACCTGATGGAGGTCAGTATAGATGGACTAATAGAACAAGTCCCACACACTGCTAGAATCCTAAATATTTTTTCAGAGCTACATGCAGAAAAAAATTATATGGAATTTGCAACCTGATGGAGGTTAGTATAGATGGACTAATAGAACAAGTCCCACACACTGCTACAAGCTGAAACATTTTTTCAGCGCTAGATGCAGAAAAAAATTATATTGAATTTGCAACCTGATGGAGGTTAGTATAGATGGACTAATAGAACAAGTCCCACTCACTGCTAGAAGCCGAAATATTTTTTCAGAGCTAGATGCAGAAAAAAATTATATTGAATTTGCAACCTGATGGAGGTCAGTATAGATGGACTAATAGAACAAGTCCCACACACTGCTATAAGCTGAAATATTTTTTCAGAGCTAGATGCAGAAAAACATTATACTGAATTTGCAACCTGATGGAGGTTAGTATAGATGGACTAATAGAACAAGTCACACACACAGCTAGAAGCCGAAATATTTTTTCAGAGCTAGATGCAGAAAAAAATTATATTGAATTTGCAACCTGATGGATGTTAGTATAGATGGACTAATAGAACAAGTCCCACACACTGCTAGAATCCTAAATATTTTTTCAGAGCTAGATGCAGAAAAAAATTATATTGAATTTGCAACCTGATGGACGTCAGTATAGATGGACTAATAGAACAAGTCACACACACTACTAGAAGCCTAAATATTTTTTCAGAGCTAGATGCAGTAAAAAATTATATTGAATTTGCAACCTGATGGAGGTTAGTGTAGATGGACTAATAGAACAAGTCCCACTCACTGCTACAAGCTGAAATATTTTTTCAGCGCAAGATGCAGAAAAAAATTATATTGAATTTGCAACCTGATGGAGGTCAGTATAGATGGACTAATAGAACAAGTCCCACACACTGCTAGAAGCCGAAATATTTCTTCAGAGCTAGATGCAGAAAAAAATTATATTGAATTTGCAATCTGATGGAGGTCAGTATAGATGGACTAATAGAACAAGTCCCACACACTGCTACAAGCTGAAATATTTTTTCAGAGCTACATGCAGAAAAAAATTATATTGAATTTGCAACCTGATGGAGGTTAGTATAGATGGACTAATAGAAAAAGTCCCACACACTGCTAGAAGCTTAAATATTTTTTCAGAGCTCGATGCAGAAAAAAATTATATTGAATTTGCTACGTGATGGAGGTCAGTATAGATGGACTAATAGAACAAGTCCCACACACTGCTAGAAGCCGAAATATTTTTTCAGAGCTAGATGCAGAAAAAAATTATATTGAATTTGCAATCTGATGGAGGTCAGTATAGATGGACTAATAGAACAAGTCCCACACACTGCTACAAGCTGAAATATTTTTTCAGAGCTAGATGCAGAAAAAAGTCATATTGAATTTGCAACCTGATGGAGGTTAGTATAGATGGACTAATAGAACAAATCCCACACACTGCTGGAAGCAGAAATATTTTTTAAGAGCTAGATGCAGAAAAAAATGATATTGAATTTGCAACCTGATGGAGGTCAGTATAGATGGACTAATAGAACAAGTCCCACACACTGCTAGAATCCTAAATATTTTTTCAGAGCTACATGCAGAAAAAAATTATATGGAATTTGCAACCTGATGGAGGTTAGTATAGATGGACTAATAGAACAAGTCCCACACACTGCTACAAGCTGAAATATTTTTTCAGCGCTAGATGCAGAAAAAAATTATATTGAATTTGCAACCTGATGGAGGTTAGTATAGATGGACTAATAGAACAAGTCCCACTCACTGCTAGAAGCCGAAATATTTTTTCAGAGCTAGATGCAGAAAAAAATTATATTGAATTTGCAACCTGATGGAGGTCAGTATAGATGGACTAATAGAACAAGTCCCACACACTGCTATAAGCTGAAATATTTTTTCAGAGCTAGATGCAGAAAAACATTATACTGAATTTGCAACCTGATGGAGGTTAGTATAGATGGACTAATAGAACAAGTCACACACACAGCTAGAAGCCGAAATATTTTTTCAGAGCTAGATGCAGAAAAAAATTATATTGAATTTGCAACCTGATGGATGTTAGTATAGATGGACTAATAGAACAAGTCCCACACACTGCTAGAATCCTAAATATTTTTTCAGAGCTAGATGCAGAAAAAAATTATATTGAATTTGCAACCTGATGGAGGTCAGTATAGATGGACTAATAGAACAAGTCCCACACACTGCTATAAGCTGTAATATTTTTTCAGAGCTAGATGCAGAAAAAAATTATATTGAATTTGCAACCTGATGGAGGTTAGTATAGATGGACTAATAGAACAAGTTCCACACACAGCTAGAAGCCGAAATATTTTTTTAGAGCTAGATGCAGAAAAAAATTATATTGAATTTGCAACCTGATGGAGGTCAGTATAGATGGACTAATAGAACAAGTCCCACACACTGCTAGAATCCTAAATATTTTTTCAGAGCTAGATGCAGAAAAAAATTATATTGAATTTGCAACCTGATGGAGGTTAGTATAGATGGACTAATAGAACAAGTCCCACACACAGCTAGAAGCCGAAATATTTTTTTAGAGCTAGATGCAGAAAAAAATGATATTGAATTTGCAACCTGATGGAGGTTAGTATAGATGGACTAATAGAGCAAGTCCCACACACTGCTAGAAGCCGAAATATTTCTTCAGAGCTAGATGCAGAAAAAAATTATATTGAATTTGCAACCTGATGGAGGTCAGTATAGATGGACTAATAGAACAAGTCCCACACACTGCTACAAGCTGAAATATTTTTTCAGAGCTACATGCAGAAAAAAATTATATTGAATTTGCAACCTGATGGAGGTTAGTATAGATGGACTAATAGAACAAGTCCCACACACTGCTAGAAGCTGAAATATTTTTTCAGAGCTCGATGCAGAAAAAAATTATATTGAATTTGCTACGTGATGGAGGTCAGTATAGATGGACTAATAGAACAAGTCCCACACACTGCTACAAGCTGAAATATTTTTTCAGAGCTAGATGCAGAAAAAAATTATATTGAATTTTCAACCTGATGGAGGTTAGTATAGATCGACTAATAGAACAAGTCCGACACACTGCTAGAAGCAAAAATATTTTTTCAGAGCTAGATGCAGAAAAAAATTATATTGAATTTGCAATCTGATGGAGGTCAGTATAGATGGACTAATTTAACAAGTCCCACACACTGCTACAAGCTGAAATATTTTTTCAGAGCTAGATGCAGAAAAAAGTCATATTGAATTTGCAACCTGATGGAGGTTAGTATAGATGGACTAATAGAACAAATCCCACACACTGCTGGAAGCAGAAATATTTTTTTAGAGCTAGATGCAGAAAAAAATGATATTGAATTTGCAACCTGATGGAGGTCAGTACAGATGGACTAATAGAACAAGTCCCACACACTGCTAGAATCCTAAATATTTTTTCAGAGCTACATGCAGAAAAAAATTATATTGAATTTGCAACCTGATGGAGGTTAGTATAGATATACTAATAGAACAAGTCCCACATACTGCTAGAAGCCGAAATATTATTTCAGAGCTAGATGCAGAAAAAAATGATATTGAATTTGCAACCTGATGGAGGTCAGTATAGATGGACTAATAGAACAAGTCACACACACTACTAGAATCCTAAATATTTTTTCAGAGCTAGATGCAGAAAAAAATTATATTGAATTTGCAACCTGATGGAGGTTAGTACAGATGGACTAATAGAACAAGTCCCACACACAGCTAGAAGCCGAAATATTTTTTTAGAGCTAGATGCAGAAAAAAATGATATTGAATTTGCAACCTGATGGAGGTTAGTATAGATGGACTAATAGAGCAAGTCCCACACACTGCTAGAAGCCGAAATATTTCTTCAGAGCTAGATGCAGAAAAAAATTATATTGAATTTGCAACCTGATGGAGGTCAGTATAGATGGACTAATAGAACAAGTCCCACACACTGCTACAAGCTGAAATATTTTTTCAGAGCTACATGCAGAAAAAAATTATATTGAATTTGCAACCTGATGGAGGTTAGTATAGATGGACTAATAGAACAAGTCCCACACACTGCTAGAAGCTTAAATATTTTTTCAGAGCTCGATGCAGAAAAAAATTATATTGAATTTGCTACGTGATGGAGGTCAGTATAGATGGACTAATAGAACAAGTCCCACACACTGCTACAAGCTGAAATATTTTTTCAGAGCTAGATGCAGAAAAAAATTATATTGAATTTTCAACCTGATGGAGGTTAGTATAGATCGACTAATAGAACAAGTCCGACACACTGCTAGAAGCAAAAATATTTTTTCAGAGCTAGATGCAGAAAAAAGTCATATTGAATTTGCAACCTGATGGAGGTTAGTATAGATGGACTAATAGAACAAATCCCACACACTGCTGGAAGCAGAAATATTTTTTAAGAGCTAGATGCAGAAAAAAATGATATTGAATTTGCAACCTGATGGAGGTCAGTATAGATGGACTAATAGAACAAGTCCCACACACTGCTAGAATCCTAAATATTTTTTCAGAGCTACATGCAGAAAAAAATTATATTGAATTTGCAACCTGATGGAGGTTAGTATAGATGGACTAATAGAACAAGTCCCACACACTGCTACAAGCTGAAATATTTTTTCAGTGCTAGATGCAGAAAAAAATTATATTGAATTTGCAACCTGATGGAGGTTAGTATAGATGGACTAATAGAACAAGTCCCACACACTGCTAGAAGCCGAAATATTTTTTCAGAGCTAGATGCAGAAAAAAATTATATTGAATTTGCAACCTGATGGAGGTCAGTATAGATGGACTAATAGAACAAGTCCCACACACTGCTATAAGCTGAAATATTTTTTCAGAGCTAGATGCAGAAAACATTATACTGAATTTGCAACCTGATGGAGGTTAGTATAGATGGACTAATAGAACAAGTCACACAAACAGCTAGAAGCCGAAATATTTTTTCAGAGCTAGATGCAGAAAAAAATTATATTGAATTTGCAACCTGATGGAGGTTAGTATAGATGGACTAATAGAACAAGTCCCACACACTGCTAGAATCCTAAATATTTTTTCAGAGCTAGATGCAGAAATAAATTATATTGAATTTGCAACCTGATGGAGGTCAGTATAGATGGACTAATAGAACAAGTCCCACACACTGCTATAAGCTGTAATATTTTTTCAGAGCTAGATGCAGAAAAAAATTATATTTTATTTGCAACCTGATGGAGGTTAGTATAGATGGACTAATAGAACAAGTTCCACACACAGCTAGAAGCCGAAATATTTTTTTAGAGCTAGATGCAGAAAAAAATGATATTGAATTTGCAACCTGATGGAGGTCAGTATAGATGGACTAATAGAACAAGTCCCACACACTGCTAGAAGCCAAAATATTTTTTCAGAGCTAGATGCAGAAAAAAATTATATTGAATTTGCAACCTGATGAAGGTTAGTATAGATGGACTAATAGAACAAGTCCCACACACAGCTAGAAGCCGAAATATTTTTTTAGAGCTAGATGCAGAAAAAAATTATATTGAATTTGCAACCTGATGGAGGTTAGTATAGATGGACTAATAGAACAAGTCCCACAAACTGCTAGAAGCCGAAATATTTTTTCAGAGCTAGATGCAGAAAAAAATTATATTGAATTTGCAACCTGATGGAGGTTAGTATAGATGTACTAATAGAACAAGTCCCACACACTGCTAGAAGCCTAAATATTTTTTCAGAGCTAGATGCAGAAAAAAATTATATTGAATTTGCAACCTGACGGAGGTCAGTATAGATGGACTAATAGAACAAGTTCCACACACTCCTAGGAGCCTAAATATTTTTTCAGAGCTATATGTAGAAAAAAATTATATTGAATTTGCAACCTGATGGAGGTTAGTATAGATGGACTAATAGAACAAGTCCCACACACTGCTAGAAGCTGAAATATTTTTTCAGAGCTAGATGCAGAAAAAAATTATATTGAATTTGCAACCTGATGGAGGTTAGTATAGATGGACTAATAGAACAAGTCCCACACACTGCTAGAAGCTTAAATATTTTTTCAGAGCTAGATGCAGAAAAAAATTATATTGAATTTGCAACCTGACGGAGGTCAGTATAGATGGATTAATAGAACAAGTTCCACACACTGCTAGAAGCCTAAATATTTTTTCAGAGCTATATGCAGAAAAAAATTATATTGCATTTTCAACCTGATGGAGGTCAGTATTGATGAACTAATAGAACAAGTCCTACACACTGCTACAAGCTGAAATATTTTTTCATAGCTACATGCAGAACAAATATATATTGAATTTGCAACCTGATGGAGGTTAGTATAGATTGAATAATAGAACAAGTCCCACACACTGCTAGAAGCCTAAATATTTTTTCAGAGCTAGATGCAGAAAAAAATTATATTGAATTTGCAACCTGATGGAGGTTAGTATAGATGGACTAATAGAACATGTCCCACACACTGCTAGAAGCCTAAATATTTTTTCAGAGCTAGGTGCAGAAAAAAATTATATTGATTTTGCAACCTGATGGAGGTCAGTATAGATGGACTAATAGAACAAGTCCCACACACTGCTACAAGCTGAAATATTTTTTCAGAGCTAGATGCAGAAAAAAGTCATATTGAATTTGCAACCTGATGGAGGTTAGTATAGATGGACTAATAGAACAAATCCCACACACTGCTGGAAGCAGAAATATTTTTTCAGAGCTAGATGCAGAAAAAAATGATATTGAATTTGCAACCTGATGGAGGTCAGTATAGATGGACTAATAGAACAAGTCCCACACACTGCTAGAATCCTAAATATTTTTTCAGAGCTACATGCAGAAAAAAATTATATTGAATTTGCAACCTGATGGAGGTTAGTATAGATGGACTAATAGAACAAGTCCCACACACAGCTAGAAGCCGAAATATTTTTTTAGAGCTAGATGCAGAAAAAAATTATATTGAATTTGCAACCTGATGGAGGTTAGTATAGATGGACTAATAGAACAAGTCCCACACACTGCTAGAAGCCGAAATATTTTTTCAGAGCTAGATGCAGAAAAAAATTATATTGAATTTGCAACCTGATGGAGGTTAGTATAGATGGACTAATAGAACAAGTCCCACACACTGCTAGAAGCCTAAATATTTTTTCAGAGCTAGATGCAGAAAAAAATTATATTGAATTTGCAACCTGACGGAGGTCAGTATAGATGGACAAATAGAACAAGTCCCACACACTGCTAGAAGCCTAAATATTTTTTCAGAGCTATATGCAGAAAAAAATTATATTGAATTTGCAACCTGATGGAGGTTAGTATAGATGGACTAATAGAACAAGTCCCACACACTGCTACAAGCTGAAATATTTTTTAGAGCTAGATGCAGAAAAAAATTATATTGAATTTGCAACCTGATGGAGGTTAGTATAGATGGACTAATAGAACAAGTCCCACACACTGCTAGAAGCCGAAATATTTTTTCAGAGCTAGATGCAGAAAAAAATTATATTGAATTTGCAACCTGATGGAGGTCAGTATAGATGGACTAATAGAACAAGTCCCATACACTGCTACAAGCTGAAATATTTTTTCAGAGCTAGATGCAGATAAAAATTATATTGAATTTTCAACCTGATGGAGGTCAGTATTGATAGACTAATAGAACAAGTCCCACACACTGCTACAAGCTGAAATATTTTTTCATAGCTACATGCAGAAAAAATATATATTGAATTTGCAACCTGATGGAGGTTAGTATAGATGGAATAATAGAACAAGTCCCACACACTGCTAGAAGCCTAAATATTTTTTCAGAGCTAGATGCGGAAAAAAATTATATTGAATTTGCAACGTGATGGAGGTTAGTATAGATAGACTAATAGAACATGTCCCACACACTGCTAAAAGCCGAAATATTTTTTCAGAGGTCGATGCAGAATAAAATTATAATGAATTTGCAACCTGATGGAGGTCAGTATAGATGGACTAATAGAACAAGTCCCACACACTGCTACAAGCTGAAATAATTTTTCAGAGCTAGATGCAGAAAAAAATTATATTGAATTTGCAACCTGATGGAGGTTAGTATAGATGGACTAATAGAACAAGTCCCACACACTGCTAGAAGCCGAAATATTTTTTCAGAGCTAGATGCAGAAAAAAATTATATTGAATTTGCAACCTGATGGAGGTCAGTATAGATGGTCTAATAGAACAAGTCCCACACACTGCTAGAAGCCGAAATATTTTTTCAGAGCTAGATGCAGAAAAAAATTATATTGAATTTGCAACCTGATGGAGGTCAGTATAGATGGACTAATAGAACAAGTCCCACACACTGCTAGAAGCCTAAATATTTTTTCAGAGCTAGATGCAGAAAAAAATTATATTGAATTTGCAACCTGATGGAGGTTAGTATAGATGGACTAATAGAACAAGTCCCACACACTGCTACAAGCTAAAATATTTTTTTCAGAGCTAGATGCAGAAAAAAATTATATTGAATTTGCAACCTGATGGAGGTCAGTATAGATGGACTAATAGAACAAGTCCCACACACTGCTAGTAGCTAAATATTTTTTCAGAGCTAGATGCAGAAAAAAATGATATTGAATTTGCAACCTGATGGAGGTCAGTATAGATGGACTAATAGAACAAGTCCCACACACTGCTACAAGCTGAAATATTTTTTCAGAGCTAGATGCAGAAAAAAATTATATTGAATTTGCAACCTGATGGAGGTCAGTATAGATGGACTAATAGAACAAGTCCCACACACTGTTACAAGCTGAAATATTTTTTTAGAGCTTGATGCAGAAAAAAATTATACTGAATTTGCAACCTGATGGAGGTTAGTATAGATGGACTAATAGAACAAGTCCCACACACTGCTAGAAGCCTAAATATTTTTTCAGAGCTAGATGCAGAAAAAAATTATATTGAATTTGCAACCTGATGGAGGTTAGTATAGATGGACTAATAGATCAATTCCCACACACTGCTAGAAGCCTAAATATTTTTTCAGAGCTTGATGCAGAAAAAAATTATATTGAATTTGCAACCTGGTGGAGGTTAGTATAGATGGACTAATAGAATGATGCTATGCCCAAAAGGTTTTCCTTCACTAGGTGCAGTAAAAAAATTTGTATTCTCTACACAGGTGGTGTAGCTTGCAACACAGATAGGCTACTCCACTGACTAACACACTCTGCAATAGGCCAAAAAGGATTTGCTTTGCTAGATTTAGCCAAATGCTGTGAAAAAAACTTGCACAGCACTGGCACAGACCTGCCTGGCAAAAAGTGATAGGAACTGTTGTAACCTAGCCCTGAAAAGGACTGCAATTACAATTAGTCTTTACTCCCAACCTATCTATTTAAGAGCACAGACCTGCCTGATAAAAGTCGTATGAAATGATGTAACCTAGTCCTTAAAATGACTGCAATCACAACTCTTCCCTACTCCCAAGCTATCTGTAGATTTGTGCGAAAATTGGCTTGAAATTAACAAAGTATAGCGCACATAGCAACAGCGGTGCCATCTAACACGCAGCTGCAGCAGTGAGAAAATGGTGGCGACGGGGAAAATGGCTGGGTCTTATAGGGCAAGGACATGTGACATACACTGCCAATGACACATGCCCTTGCTTGTGTGAAAAAAAGCAGTTCGCTCCGTGTGTGCGCTGCTGATAGGCTGACAGATTGCACCTCCCCACTGTAAATGCGGGAAAGAGAAAAAAAAATGGAGTTCTTCATTATTCCTGCAGAGATCCATCCCCTGCCCCTCCCCCCACCCCGCTGTACACTCAAACTGCGTATTAACATTAATTTTCAGCATTACTGAGAAAAAATCCAGTTATGATTTTGGTGCACGAACAGTTATCGAACATAACCTCGAACAGCCGAATTTTTTTCAGATCGTTCGTGTTCGCCGAACGGCTCGAACACCACCCAAAACAGCTCGAATTTGAGATTGGCGAACAGTTCGAGTCGAACACCGCTCATCTCTACTCTTTATGTTCCTCATTGCATCGGTTTGCTATTGAAACTCAACATGCATTTTTGATGTCACTCTCCCAGGCCTTGTAGGTTGGCTCATGTGGCGTGATGCAGCTTGAGTGTTCTGATTGCTATCGTTCATATTGCTATTGTGGACTGTTTCTAACTTTAACCTCATTACAAACCCAGCTCTGCCATATTACTGGTCAACTCTGCTATACCACTCGTCAGCTGTGCCTCAGACTTTGTGACAAACTCAGGTCAGCTAAATCGTCCTGGTCACTGTTACAAAGCCAGCTTTGCTGTATCGCTGGGTATAACTGTCTTTTCATTATGTCAGCTCTATTGTGGACTCTCTTTCAAACTCAGCTCTGCTGTATTGCTGACTTAATGCTCCCATACCACTGGACCAGGTTTGCCCCTCAGCTTCATGTCTCACTCAACTGTGTTTCACTGGTTTTTCAATGCTGAGTTGACTTTGGCTACTTCACTTGGTCTATTGTGAATCTGAACCTCCTGTGCTACTCAGCTCTGCTATTCCAGTTCCTCATCACTGAGTCTACCCTGACCCGTTGTGGATTCTAACTCTACTAATCCAGTTGGTGTTCTGCCACAAAAGCCATCATTACTCCAACTGGACCACAACTGCTCATCCAGACCAAAGGTTTTGAGGATCTACCTCAACAGAATTAAAATGTGAACCTTGCAAAAAAATAAGACAAAAATAATCATGCAGCAATAAGTGTTCCCCCACTGAATTGTAATAATTCAAATCAAGTGTATGAAGTGTGTAGTGCTTGGTAAGGGGAACATGGCCTGTGGACCAGTGGCGTACCGCCAATGGTGGCAGGCCACGCCACTGCTATGGGGCCCGTGGCCGTAGGGGGCCCATGAGCCGGGAGGGCCCCAAGCAGCGTGGGAGCGAGGAGCATACATGAGTAGGAGATTACGGCGGCAGAGGAGCGGTTGCGGCTGTGGAGGAGCAGGGCACACGTAGTACCCCTGCCGCAGCTACTACGTGTGCCCGCTGCTAAAGGGACATGAATATTCCCTCTTCTCCACTCCCATGGGCGTGGAGAAGAGGGAATATTCATTCTCTTCAGCAGCGGGCACGGAGGAGCGCTGAGCCGCGGCTCCTGTCAGTGCCCGCTGCTAAAAAGAAAGCATATTCACACTTCTTCACGTCCATAGTCCCGGCGTGGAGAAGAGTGAATGTGCCGGCAGCAGCAGCAGCAGCTCACCTCGGCTTCTGAGAGCGCGCGCAGCTCAGATGCCGACATGAGCTGCTGCAGACAGGACGCACCGCTGGAGGAGAGGTGAGGAAGGAAGGTGAGTATAAGTGTTTATTGTTTTATGTGTGCAGTGATTGGGGGATGAGGGGGCCATACACGCCAGGATACTTGGATTGAGGAGGCCACACATACCAGGAATGGGGGATTGAGGAGGCCACACATACCAGGATTTGGGGATTGAGGAGACCATACATACCGGGAATGGGGGATTGAGGAGGCCACACATACCAGGATACTTGGATTGAGGAGGCCACACTTACCAGGATTGGGGGATTGAGGAGGCCACACATACCAGGATTTGGGGATTGAGGAGGCCACACATACCAGGATTTGGGGATTGAGGAGGCCACACTTACCAGGATTGGGGGATTGAGGAGGCCACACTTACCAGGATTGGAGGATTGAGGAGGCCACACTTACCAGGATTTGGGGATTGAGGAGGCCACACATACCAGGATTGGGGGATTGAGGAGGCCACACATACCAGGATTGGGGGATTGAGGAGACCACACATACCAGGATTTGGGGATTGAGGAGGCCACACTTACCAGGATTGGGGAATTGAGGAGGTTACACATACCAGGGATTGGGGGATTGAGGAGGCTACACATACCAGGGATTGGGGGATTGAGGAGGCTACACATACCAGGGATTGGGGGATTGAGGAGGTTACACATACCAGGGATTGTGGGATTGAGGGGGCCACACATACCCAGGATTGGGGGATTGAGGAGGCTACACATACCAGGGATTGTGGGGGCCACACATACCAGGGATTGTGGGATTGAGGGGGCCACACATACCAGGATGGGGAAATTTACCAGTAGCTGCTGCATTTCCCACCCTAGGCTTATACTCAAGTCAATAGGTTTTCCCATTTTTATGTGGTAAAATTAGGGGCCTCGGCTTATACTCGGGTCGGCTTATTCAAAATATACGGTATTTTAAAATCAGTGAGTACGTGGTGCCCATAATACTGCAGGACTGTGGGGTGCATTATACTATATGGGGGCTGCATTTTACCCTATGGGGTGTGTAATATACTGTACGGAGGACTATGGGGAGTGCATTATATTCCATGGAGGACCATGGGAAGTTCATTATACTATATGGAGGATTATGAGGGTGCATTATACTACATGGAGGATTATGGGGGGAGCATTATACTATAAGGAAGATTATCGGTGGTGTATTATACTATATGGAAGATTATCGGTGGTGTATTATACTATGTGGAAGGCTATGTTGTGCCATTATAATATTTGAGGGCTATACGGGAGGCCATTATACTGTATGAAAGCAATTATACAGTGTGAAGGTTTGTGTGGGGTCCATTATACTGTTTGGAGGGCTGTGTGGGGGCCATTATACTGTTTGGAGGGCTGTGTGGGGGCCATGCGAGTGTATGGAGGGCTCTGTGGGGTTCACAGTTCTGGGATTATATTGTGTTAGGGTCATCATACTTTGCCGTGGGAGTTGAAGTGGGGTACAATAGGGTCATTATACTGTGCATGTGGAGGCTAATGTGGAGGAATGCACCATAGGGGTATCATACTGTTTGGGGGGCACTTTTGTTGGCATCATACTTTATGGGGCAATGAAAGAGGAATCTACGACTTCAGAAGGAGGAAAATTACTATGTAAAGGCTGGAAAGTTATGAGATCTGCTCTTCTGTGACACAGACAAATATTTTTTTTTTGGGGGGGGGGCCCAATTAAAGCTTCTGCTATGGGGCCCCATGACTTCTATGTACGCCCCTGCTGTGGACATATTATTATAGTTATAATTTGAATGTAAATAATGTTTTAGTACATTACCAATGCTTGTTTCATTTAAAATAAATTGTTAAATGCAACTGCAGATATTTATGGATGAAGCCATTATACATGATCACCTAAAAGTAGAGAGCCATTATTTAATTTTTTCAAATAAATTAAATAAGTTAAAGATTCTTAACAGAATGTTTTCATATTGTGACACATCCTTACAGAAGGCCAGATCAAATATCCACTAAAATCTCATAGCTGCTCCTAGAAGGAGGTTGGGAGCTAATTAAATACTGGTCATATTGAACTCAATAATAAACCTATACATTGAAAGCTCCTCCTAGTGGTGGTTGCAAACAGACAGAATTATAACAATTAAGGATGTGACGTTTGTTTCAGGTGACAGTTCAGAGCAAGCTGCCGTGTGTTTACATGAGGAATGACACTATTTCTGACCATCATTTTATATGTATCTTGCATTTTTCGCCAGTTCTTCTTCTGTATATTCAGTCTCTAGTTTTCAGTTGTCTCTGAGCTGGTGGGTGGAGAGTAGTTGCTACCATGTCTCCAATACATTGCAAAAATAGACCCTAGGGATTCCTGCTCTCTAGTATCTTTGTAACACACCTTCGAAAGCAGAGACATGTAGAAAATTATACCACACTAAAGAACAGTGTGTATTAATCCAACTTTGAAATTAGATAAAGCACTAGAAAAAAAACAGCATAATCTGTCACTCAGCTTCTCTCTTTATTTGTTCCTTCCTCCTCCTTCCCCCTCTCCTTTTCAGAGACTTTAATAGGAAACTGTAATATGATCCCTAAGTGAAATGAAAAAAGCACAGAAAAAGGACATGCTAAATTCAAAAAATATAGCAGAAAAATGGCAGCCATATTTACCGAGAGAGGTCAGAAAACTAATGCACTTACAGAATGCAGCAGGCCCCCTTGATAAAGGTGGAAGCAACACTGGTGCAAAATACTGATGAAACAACCACTCTCACACCTACCGATTCATGAAGGGGGTGGTCGCTGAGTATTAAAATTGCACACGGATAAGGATTATATAGGGCACTGGTCACACAGATCTAGTGCATAGTGTCTGACTTGCAGTTTATTAGTAACGCCCATACTATTAGATAAGGTGGGCTGCCCAGTACTATTTAAGTGCACCCCACTGGGACAAGCAAGCACCCTTGTTTACACGCCCAACATTGATGAGTTTGGTACTCGCAACACAATAAGGACCGTTGACGTGGTTTGCAAGCTTGTGTAGTTTGGCCAAAATATTGACCAATATCTCATGCACAATATTTATATTTTACTGCACATTTTTCATTTTTATGCAGGATGCAGCCAAGCTCATCAATGTTGGCTTTGTGGGATGCACTTGTATAGTGTTGGGCAACCCACCTAATCTAATAGTATGGGCGTCACCAATAGGCTGTAAGCCAGACCCGATGCAGTACACCTGTGTGACTGATGCCCTATACAAGCCTTATTAGTGTGAAATTCTAATGCTAGGCAGGCACCCTCTCCATCAATTTGTAGGTATGTAAGTGGTTGTTTCATCAGAATTTGGCCCCTGTTTGCCACCCTCTTTATCAACCTTTATCAAGGGGGCCTGCTGTATACTTGATACTTTCTGACCTGTGTTGATAAATACGGCTGCCTATGTTTTGCTACATTTTTTTCTAAGAGAAGTGACAGTTAGTGATGGGCGATCACTAAAATGCTCGGGTGCTCGATGCTTGGGTCGAGCAAATTGGAATGCTCGGGTGCTCGCCTAAAAATTGCCCAAATCGATGGGAACACTGCTCAAATGACATGGGAACAGCATGGGGAAGACCCCTGGAAGCATTTCTGACTCCCAGGTCACTGCTGTCAACAACGTTGTCAGAGATATTATGCCACTTTTACGGACTCACAATAAAACATACAAAAACGAAACCAAAATGGATTTTCCTGGGAAATATGTTAAGGAAAATCCTTTCCAGGGTAATGACTTGTATATAAGGCATAATAAATAACCAAAAATAAAAATGCTCATCCACACCTTGGGCTATGTTGACACGTACCGTCTTTGATGCGTTTTTGCACTTTTGCATTGCTTTTAACAGTGACAAATGCATTCACTGGGAAATGTCATTTTAACATTTTACAAACTTATCTGGCCATGTTGTGTGTGAGACATCATCAGACACATCCTGTTTCATTTATGAAGGAGGGACTCTGAAAGTCACAAAGCCTATTTTTATAAGGCCATCAGACGGCCTTTACTATGCTTAAAGGGCCAGCAGTCATCCCTCGCTATTCTTAGACAGCCATCAGCCGGTTATGCTTTGTTGTTCCCATTACTAAAGAGTAGGTCTCCTATATTGTTATTGCGTATACAGTGAGTGGCCCAAAATTTGGATGCACCCCTGTACCCCTTTGAAAATTTGGACGCACCCCAATACCCCTTTGAAGAGACTTAGAGGAGGGCCTCCTGAAAACATTGTTCCCATTATTAGGAAGTGGGTCTCCCATACTGTTTGCCTATGCAGTGAATGCAAGACCTGCCAAAAATTTGGACCTACTCCAATGCCCCTTGGAAGAGACATAGAGGAGGGCCTCCTGAAAAAAAAATGTTCCCATTATTAGGAAGTGGGTCTCCGATTGTGTTTGCCTATGCAGTGAATGCAAGGGTTGCCAAAAATTTGAAGGCACTCCAATGCCCCTTGGAAGAGACGTAGAGGGCCTCATGAAAAAATGTTCACATTATTAGGAGGTGGGTCTCCCATAGTGTTGGCCTATGCAGTGAATGCAAAGGCTGCCAAAAATTGGGAGGTACTCCAATGCCCCTTGGAAGAGACGTAGAGGGCCTCATGAAAAAATGTTCCCATTATTAGGAAGTGGGTCTCCCATAGTGTTGGCCTTTGCAGTGAATGCAAGGGTTGCCAAAAATTGAGAGGCACTCCAATGCCCCTTTGAAAAGACATGGGGGAGGGCCTCATAAAAAAATGTTCCCATTAGAAAGGAGCGGGTCTCCTATACTTGTCCTGCCGATGCACTAAGTGTATGAGCTGACAGATATTTACCCCTGGGGGTATACATGAACATACTGTATAAAAAAATTTTTTTACGGGCATCATAAACACCCTTTAAAAAAATTATGTGGGTGTTGCATCATGGACCATGGTCACCCTGGTGATATGGTGGTGGAGGATGAGGAGAAGGAGGAGGACAAGAGCAAGTAGCCAAAATCAGGAAGCGTATACGCTTGTGTGGGTGTGAAAAGGTGCATGGGAATATACCTCCCAAGAAAAGCACTAGATTGGAGTTTATGTTACGCTGCTATCATTCGGTGGTGTTGAGAAGTCTGGCCCAATCCAGCCCTCATTCATTTTTATAAGAGTCAGCCTGTCAGCATTTTCAGTTGACAGGCGGATGCGCTCATCAATTATAATTCCACCAGCGGCACTAAAAACCCGCTCTGATAAAATGCTAGCGGCAGGGCAGGCCAGGACCTCCAAGGCGTAGAGAGGCAGTTCATTCCACGTGTCCAGCTTGGATACCCAATAATTATAAGGCACAGAGGAATCACAGAGGATGTTGGTACGGTTGGCAAGGTACTCCCTCAGCATCTTCCCAAACTTTGCACTACTTGTGAGATTACCCCACGCCTCACGGCCTGTGTGATGGAAGGAGCTAAGAAAACTAACCCAGAACTTCGACAGAGTTCGTCTGTCACTGCTGGATTGGAGTTGTGTCTCTCTCGCCTGTACTCCTTGGTTGTCCAATGAACTGTGACCCCTGCCGCAAGAGAAGCCGGATGATGACGCTAATTATGGCATCATCGCCGCTCACCATCTTGGTGGAGTGCTCAATGTTTTGGAGGATGGTAAATATGTCTGACATTCATGTCCACTGCTGAGGTCTTATGTGTGGAGTTTGAACTGAATACCGGCGGCCTTGTTGATGCTGGTAGTCAACAACTGCTCACAAATCCTTCCCAACATCTGCAGTGTAGAGTTCCAACATGTGGGGACATCACACACCAGTTGGTGAGCTGGAAGCTGCAAACGCTGCTGAAGCACGGCAAGGGCGGCGAAAGGTGTAGCTGACTTTCTAAAATGGGCACACAGGCGGCGTACTTTGATAAGCAGATCCGGCAGCTCCGGATAGCTTTTGAGAAACCGCTGAACCACGAGGTTAAGAACATGGGCCAGGCATGGTACATGTGTGAGCTTGCCTCGCCTCAGAGCCGCCACCAGGTTCCGGCCATTCAAAACAACACAAAAGAGGAGGGCACCAATGGTTTAGGAAATGCTACTTGCTCAACCCGTCACATACCCAAAGTAGGAACAGAGGACATGCAGCAAAGAAAAGAGGTATGTAGGAATAAACAGGGAGCATTTAAGTATAAAATGTCATAATTTTATTAGTGAAAAAAGAACTGAACACAACATCAAGAATTAAAAACATTTAAAAGAGCATTGTGCTCCAATGAATACCACAACAATATCACATATCAATATGTACCAACCATGGCCAAAAATAAAACCTCCTATCACCAAAAGGCACCAACAATAGGTGTCTGAGGATATAGAGTGCACCGGCCATTGTCACACACGACCATGCATGGCTGTAGGTTCAGCGGTGTCAGTCACAGATCTGCTTGCTCTTTCCGAGCGGTCCACAACTCTTCAGCATTGTGCGGTTTGTCACCTAAGGATATTAGCTTCAGCACAGCCTGTTGCCGCTTGGCTGAGGCAGTGATTCAGTGCTTCCAGCTTGTGACTGAAGTGGTCATTTCGGAGATGGATGCTGAAGAGGAGGAGGCGGCTGAGGAGGATGAGGTGCAGGAGATGTAGACTGTGGGGGCAACCCTGATTGACCTAGTGCCCGCAATCCTCAGCGTCGGGAGGATATGTTCCGTCCCAAGGTCTGACTGGGTCCCGGCTTCCACTATGTTAACCCAGTGTGCCGTCAGCGAGATGTACCATCCCTGCCCACAAGCACGTGTCCGTGGTTACTTTCCCAGTAACTGCATTGTTGAGGGCACGGCTAATGTTGTGGGACACGTGCTTGTGTAATGTGGGGATGGCACACCGGAAGAAATAGTGGCTGCTGGGGACCGAGTACCGAGGGACGGCCGCCGCCATCAGGTTGCCTAAAGCTTCCGTTTCCACGAGCCTAAAAGGCAACATTTCGAGTGCAAGCAGTAGCGAAATGTGGGAATTTAGTAGTGTGGCCTGTGGGGCGTTGGCTTCGTATTTACGCTTGCATTCCAAGGACTGGGGTATGGACAACTGCACGTTACGCTGGGACAAGGACGTGCTTGCTGATGGTGCTAGTTGAGAGTGTGCAATGACAGGTGCAGGGCAGGAGGCATCTTCGCTTGCACTATCGACAGGGGATTGGCTTGCACGCACATCGGAAAAAGCAGTGGTGTCACCCGCAGACACTGTTCCTGAAACCTGGGGTTCGGCCCACAAAGTCGGGTGCTTTGCTGACATTTGTCTGATCATGCTGGTGGTGGTCAGGCTGGTAGTTTTGCTACCCCTGCTGATGCTGGCCTGGCAGGTGGTGCAAATGGCCTTTTTGGGGTTATCGGCAGAGTCTTTAAAAAACAACTAGACTTGGGAAAACCTAACAGTTGTACTGGCAATTTCCGCTGTGTTGGTATTACAGGGAACGGTTGCCCACCTTCTGTTTGCGGCCACCATACTGCTTCTTCCTGCCTGTTGGGGTGCTCTGCCTCCCTCCCCCTATGTGCTACTGTCCTTGCTCTGCATGTCCTCCTGCCAGGTTGGGTCAGATACTATATCATCCACCACCTCATCTTCCACTTCCGCACCCTGGTCCTCCTCCTGTCTTTCTGACAATTGTGTCTCATCATCGTCCCTCTCGTGACACTTTCCCACCATCACCTTCATATGACCGGGGCTGCTCAAATATTTGGGCATCGCTACATGCGATCTCCTCTTGCCCCACTTCAAGTGGACCAGGCGAGAGGCCCAAATCTATAAATGGAAAAGTGAACAGCTCTTTGGAGTGTCCAAGTGTGGGATCAGTTGTCTCTGGGCACTCGGCATGGTGGGAGGAAGGAGGATCAGGGTGAGGAATATGCGGTCCAGACTCACGGCTACTGAGACTTGATCGGGTGGAAGACAGGGTGGTGGTGGTGGCTAAGTGACTGGAAGCATTATCTGCTATCCAACCAATAACCTTTTCACACTGCTCTGTGTTCAATAGTGGTGTTCTGCGGTCCCCTATTAATTGGGACAGGAAGATCGAGCGAGAAGATGTGGGTGTTCATTGTGGCACAATTTCAGCTTGCCCAAGGCCTCGGCCTCTGCATGCACCATCACCATCACGTCCAGCTCCCCGTCCCTTGCCACGTGCCTTGCCCATTTTAAATGGAGGACAATATCTTCCACCCTCACTACAAATGGCTGAATTTGAATTGAACTTATATGTGATCCATGTGACGGACAAACTACAGTTTTAAATAGCTGGCCTGTAGGTAACTATTTTTAGCAGTGCACACCTTGTGTCAATAAGTTCACTGACACACTGAAACAAAATTTTAATGGAGGCCAGAAATGGCAGAATTTTCAGCGCAATTATATGTGATCCATGTGACGGACAAACCACAGTTTTAAATAGCTGGCCTGTAGGTAACTATTTTTAACAGCACTGACCTCGTGTTAATAAGTTCACTGACACACTGCAACAACATTTCAATGGAGGCCAGAAATGGCAATATTTTCAGTGAAATTATATGTGATCCGTGTGATGGACAAACCAGTTTTAAATAGCTAGATTTTTAGTGCTGTAATATGGAAAAGACCTGGCTGTATTCTGCAGTGCCAACAAGCAAATGGTGCAGAAAAATGTTGTTCTCTGGATTGCTTTTTAAGTAAATGATCAGGATTAAAATAAAAAAATATATATTCCTGGCCCCTGATACCTGGGACTATATCAACAAATATCTGTAAAAGCACCAGTAGACATAACTGGAATGGACCCTCTTGCTATGTGCACTGCAGTCTGCTATATACCCTGTCTGCCTGCCTAGCACTGAAATCTCTGCAGCTGGATTAGTCCTCAGAAGGACTGTTATTTGAGATGGATATATAGAGAATCTTGTAGAATACCTACACTAACTAATAAACAACCAAATCTCTCCCTAGCTCAGCAGCATCTCTTCCTACACTGCCTGATTGCGGAGTAGACTGTGACGAGCACAGCGGCGCCAGGTCTGATATAGACCTGATGACACTATGCGGCCAGCCAATCACTGTAATGCCACAACCAACATGGCTGTGGCATTTACAGTGTGTGGCAGACAATCCCTGCATGATGATTGGCATTCTAAAGAGCGCCAAACATGCAGGGAGGGTACCCGAGCTCCAGCCGAGCAACCCCGGAAATACTCGGCAAGCGCCGAGCATCTCGAGCAGTGAGATTTTTGGATGAGCACCGAGCAGTAGTGAGCATGCTCGCTCATCACTAGTGACAGTCCATCTTGTATTGACCATGATGAATTTTAGCAGGTTTCCAGATTGAATAATGACCTCAAGAGATGGGATGGAAAAGAAAGAGTGGCTCATAGATGGAGAAAGTGAAGAAAGAAGCATACTTCTCCAAGCAGAAATATTACAAAGTTTCTTACACTTGCTTATACTATTGATTTATGCAAAATATGTTAAAACCGTTACATTTTTGCCATATAGCGCTTAGAATCAGAAAAATTTAACTCCTATAAAAATACGTTACAAAGTAATCAGCACAGAAGTTTGGATGAAAAATGAAATAATGTCCATGTATGAATTGCTATGAATAAATGTGCATTAATTTGAGACAAGATTTTAAGAAAGTTATAATTTCCATAAAAGAGGAAAAAAAGAGAAACCGGAAAACCCCCAAAAGGGGATGTTTTTGTCTTTTATATGAGAACATCTGCAGCTTCTAAGGGAACTCCATCCCTACACCACCTGTTAGTCAATAGAGGAAGACTGGCTCCATGAAAAATTATTCACTTCAGATTCGCTCTAAAATATAAAGTATATTTTTGGAGCTTTATATTCCTCTCTTTAATAATGTAGGAAGGAAAACAATTTTTCTATAGTTGTTACGTTTCCTTTTAATGAAGAACAGATTTGATGCCTAAAAAATAGACTCCTTAAGTTTGAAAGATGAACATTTCTCATCTCGTAATTTTGTTTCAATCATTCCCATAAAAAAAAAAATAACATTTTCCATAGTCACATTGTTATGACTCTCTCTAAAGGCCGCGATTATCTTACCATTCAAGAGACACCTGCGAGAGATCACACAAATGGCAGTTAGTGCCCAGGAATAAAATAGAGGCGCAGACATCCACAAAAACACTGTTACTAATCCTTGTTGACTAATCTTGTTAGTAAGCATTGCATTCCATAATACAGAACAGGTTCTAAGATTTCAGACATGGCAAGCTGCACAGACACATCGCATTTCTATACCGTTTGCAATGAAAGCTGTTTTTAATGGTCTTTGATTGTCAGTATTATACACGGTGCCTGACACCAGCGTGAATAGACTCTTTATACAAGATAATAGACTTGAGCATGATAACTGGATTTGTCAATCTGATGTAGCAAGCATTGCAAATGGCAAAAGTTCTATTAATTGAGGTTGTCAGTAAAATATTTCCAATGTTTTCCTCGGCTTTGTTAAAGAATACCAATTAAGATCATTCTGCTAATGTACAAATGTATAAATGTACAGCTGTAGAGGAAGGAGATGCGTAAAAACAAAGTCTATAGCAAATGGGCTAAAATGCAGTCGTTTAAGCAGCAGCTATTAATTTTATTCATTAAATTCCCTTTTGGTGAAAGAGTAAATACTAAATACATAAATGCAAATGGAAAACTATTGGACAGAGCCTGGAGGAAAATCATTTGCAGTAGTTTGCAAACAGCAAAATCAATGTTGATGGGAAAATTAAATATCTTCTATTCATAGTTATAGCTATTTCCTGGAAAAAAAAATAAAAAAATAAACAGAATGTATTTATCTAGATCATATTTATCCATCCAGCTAGATCATTTTTATTATCTATCCATGTATTTATCTATGCATATATAGATCTATCTATCTATCTATCTATCTATCTATCTATCTATCTATCTATCTATATATCTATCTATCCCATATCTATCTATCTATAGTACCTACAGTATATCTATCTGTCTATCTATCTATCTATCTATCTATCTATCCATTTACTATTTAACTCAAAACTATTAATCTATCTGATATATATTTTTCAATCTATCAATTATTTTATTCTTAATATATTTATTTTAGATGTATCTATTAATCCATCAATCTCATCTCATCTGTCTATTCAGAGACCAAACTATAGGTAGTGCCTAACCACATTTGGATCTATGGACCTACCTTTCTATCTCTCTTAAATGTATCTTTCCAATATATCTATCATCCATCTCCTAACATCTAGAGTTATTTTACGGCTACATAAAAAAGTGTCAAGAAAGAATTTACAACAATCTTTATAACAACAGAATCTAATTTCTATTTCTATGTTTTGTAACATTACCATTTGTAAATTTTTGCTATTTATTCACCATATCTCTACGCAGAATATCTAATTACCTAAAAATGACTCTCTAAATACTAGTGATGTAAAAAATAGGGTCTTTTATTGATCCATATCCAAGCATTGTTTCTGCTCACACATTATGAGCCTTTCTCAAGTTTAAGAAAGGCTCAAAATATGAGAGCCAAAACATATCTTAGATAGGTTAATATTTTTACCATTACATTTTGAGAGCAGCCTGCTTTTGTACATTTATGTTTAAAGGGTAAAACAAAAGTTCACTTTTTTGTATCTATCTGTCTATTAATCTATTTTTCTTTTTCATGCTTTTCATTGTTCGTAACTAAATATTGTTGAAAGACGTAAAAGACGATAACATAGCCTCAAAGTCGCTGTTTTAAGAGCATTTCAATCATTCCATAAAAAGTTACTCGATCTCACTCACGATGCCCACTCAATGATACAACTCATTATAGAATGAAAGTTGTTTTTGCCATTTCTTTGTTTTTTTCTTGTGATGAGTGTTATAATGACTTGTGTGGAGAGGAACTTGTAGGCATACATGCTGGTACATGGCACATTGCCCAAGAGTTCTTCATACTACCAGTAAAACAAACAAGACGTTGAAAGCCTGGAAGCTCCTGGGCAAGTGGAAAAGCAGCTGAGCCAAATACAAGATGTGACTAAGAGCTTAATAATGGCATTCCCGCTACCTTTTACAATCTGTATTTTCCACAGCAGACCAGAGATTTTTCTTTCTACCCATAGAAAATACCAAGCAATGTGTTCCAGGTGTAGGACTTGTAACTTCTACAGACTAGAATAGAAGTCCCCTGTTGTAATTACAATCTTCTGTTAGATCTATCAGTAAGACATTTGGCTCATCTTTTTAAGGAATCCTCTAGCTTAAGCAAGTAATTTACATTTCTGTTTGCCAGTTAGTATTATGGAGCAGGTTAAATCTCAGAAGCTCACCATCTGCACCTCCATGGTGGATAATAACTCTATAATAACTCCAGGACTCTTTCCAATCATGACATTTTCTTAGATGGAGCCTAAGGAACAGCAATCTCATATACTTCAAATGTGTTTTTGTGGTTTCCATACTTACAATTGTTTAAAATAACAAATGTCATTATGGCTGATTCTTCACAACCCCATTGATTATCCTCTTTATTCATCTTCAATCAACCTTCCCCAACTAGTTGACTAACTCTATTAGAGATGAAAAATGTCATCTTCACCAGCTTTTGCTCTTTCTAATCTCACAAAGTATTTGCTTCTTTTGGACCACTCTCTTTACTATATTACCCTTTTTCACTGATCTGGTGACCTTCCTTGCTGTAGAGGATGATTCAGATGTGCAGTATATGTTCTTGTTTCTTCTACTATCTGCTTTATTATTCTTGTTATTTGTACAGATGTTCAACTTATGCAAAATATAATGCTGGTTGGTGTGGACCCACTGTGCCAGGAGCCAGACTTACCCTGGAGGGGCGTGACTAAGTGACGGCCGGGTATTCACTAGAGCCTCTGATGGTGAGGATAGGCTTGGCCACCGGTAGTCTCCAGGTACCACTCCAGGGCAGTCCCCGGGTCTGCAGCAGCTGACCAGAGGGCCAGTGACACGGGTATGAGGTAATGGTTGAAAGAGGCAAAGACGTGGTCAGAAAATCTGAGGTCATGGCAGGCATCAAGGGTTCTATATATACGTATCCGAGGTTGGGAGTGGAGAGGTCAGGATAAACGGGTAGGCAAGTCGATAAACAGGAGAGACAATACCAAAAAGCACCTGACAGGAAACTACATAGACCAAACTAGAAACTTAGATTAGGTCAGGTGTGATGTGAGGCGCTGTCTTATAAACCCCTTGCTGCCTGTGGGTAGGCCAGAGAATCTCACCTCTGCAGGACACGATGGGGCTCAATGCCTTAAGAAAATGGCTACACCTCTCTATAGCCAGGTGAAGACACACCAACAGAAAGAGGATGCAGCAGTGTTGGAAATGCTACAAGAGGCAGTGCAGCGAGACAGCCCGCGACTGGGGAGAGCAGAGTGGTGACCGCAGTGAGTGATTTCAAGGGGAGGGGACATTATTTACTTTATTCATTTTTTTTTGTTTATTTTTTTAAGATGTCCCCCACAATTGATCATAGATTAAAACAGTCATCTTAGACACAGTGCACATACTTAATGCATGCAGCACCATTTTCCCCACTAAAAGGATTGACACCTTGGCAAGATATGATGAACATTATGATAAGTCAGTAGGGTCTGTTGGGAGTCACATCCAGCCTGTGATGGATCCATCATGGCATTGTGGCTTTCATTATAAATATAAGCTACAATATAAATATGAACAGAACACTATGATATCAGTTGTTACAGTTAGACTCAGCAGTTCGTCCTTCTACATTCTCATTAGTAACATAATGAGGGATGCCAATAGGAGGTAGCTAGTGTAAAGTGTAGGTGTTCTGAAGAACTTAGCTGACCCTATAAAGGAACTGTCAGAAAAGAGGGTTTTTTTTAAACATGGGCAGGATACTACAGGACTTATAAATAAGTTTGAGGAAGTCCCACTATTGGAATCGGCAGTTTTATTAAGAAGAAGAGAGGCTATAAAATTGACATGCACCATCTTCGCGAGTCATCTAGACAGCGGGGAACGACTCACTGTAATCTTGCTGTTAGCATTCCTACTTGATTCATGTTCCCCTTGGCAAAGCTAGCTTCACACGCCAAATAAAAAGTCAATGAAAACAGAGTGGGCGTGCTAAAATAGAGACGACTGCATCTGCCGCAGTGCCCGGATGGCAGTGGAGAATGGCAGACGATAGTTTTTTTATCTTCAATATCTTCATACTACCAAACAAAGGTGCTTCTGCAGAAATATTTATGAACCCTACAAAATCCTACCCTTGGTGTAATTACTATATTTAATCTGAGAGGAAATTAACTGAAAGTTGTAAAGAACTTTAACTTCGATGTTAACTCAAGATGCAGTGATGACACCGGAAGTCAATAGGAGAATAGCTATGGGCAAATCAACAATGAAGTCACTGGACAAGGTCTTAAAATCAAGGAACATTTCACTGGCGATGAAAACATGGCTCATACATAGTTTGGTCTTTTTTGTTATAACATATGGATGTGAAACATGGATTAAAAAAAGAAACAAAACAGAAGAAGAATCGACGCCCTCGAAATGTGGTGCTGGAGAAGGATGTTATCAATACCATGGATACCATGAAGAACAAGCAAATCAATTTTGGAACGAATCAAGCCAGACAGACATGTCACTCGAATCAAGGATCACCAAGCTACGACTTGCCTACTTTGGACACATCATATGGAGAGCAATCACTGGAGAAGGACATCATGGTTGGAAGAATAGAAGGAACAAGGTGAAGAGGAAGACCAGCAACCGATGGCTTGATACTATCAAGATAATGCGGAGAAGACCCCGGTGGACCTATCTAGGCTTGCACAAGATCGATCTTCCTACAGATTGTTCATCCATCAAATCGCCATGACTCGAGATCGAGCCAAAGGCTGTTAAATGATAATAATAATAATTCTGAGAGGTTCCCTGGATCTATTCTATCTAATTAACTTTTGATAAAATTATTAATGTGAAACATCATGGATTAAAGGAGCAGGGAAGTTGAGTAACACTTCCAGCCAGATGTCATTTTGTAAAGTGATGAAGGCAATCGGTAAAACACCACAGCTCGAAAGGAATCCGACTCCTTCCAAATAAAAGTCCTCTTTTCTCTCTGACAGGTTACATTGATAGATGAGAAAAACTGACAGCAGATGTTTTCTGAGCTGAGACATATACTGTAGGTGAGTAATAATATGGAAGGAGAAATTGCTTTGAACTTCACCCATGCTTTAAATACATGAAATCAATGGGGTGAAAAATCTCTTTAATAGAGTGATGAGGTCTTGCCCTATAAGATCTTCACTATGTCACGCTGATGTGTTTCCTTGGAGTGGGGTCATAAAAAAGCATAACTTCTTAAAAGAAAGCATTATACCAGTCGGGTGAATTTAAAGTAAACCCCTCTTGGATGCTTAAGGCATCCTCAATAAGATCGGTCCTTACAGTGGATGTTCAATGGGACCCGGCTGACCTCATGAATTACTCCAGGACACTTAATCTACTGAGTGGCCTATTTCGATGCAAGCTGGTGATGTTTTTGTTTGTTGGTAAATGCCTGTCAGTAGGCCTATTCATCAAACTTTAAGTGGGAAAAGACTTCTATAATCCTTCTTCAAATGCAAGAGCATCAAATAATCATTAAACGTCAGCACTTGCCTTCACACTCACGCTACATGATCTCAAAGGCAGCTTTGTCATACCATTCATCACAACAGCATTTGGATGGGATTTGTCCGTTTAAGAAATTGTTTTGTGCCACTATCAGTTTCACGGGAGTTTTCCCACCTCCTTCAAGAGATTTTTTCTTTTTTTTTTTACCCTCAAAAGTAAAAAGAAAATAAAGGCAGATGGCCAACTCCTTTTAATATCCATTTGCTTTATTCGAGGAGTTTAATGTTCTGAAACCGAGTTAAATGTTGCTATTTGCTAGATGGTAAACAGCGACATTACCCAGAATCCATCAGCAGATTTGTACAAAAAACTGATTCCTAGTGATTAATTAAACTGTTTTGATAATTGTAATGCGGGATACATAATGGATAAGGGGACTTGGATTGCAAACACTGCAAATTAGCAAATAATAACTTTCTAAGATGAAAAGGTTTGAAGCTTTGCTCATATAGAAAGATCAAACAGAATCATTAATAACCAGGCTTTGAAAAAAAATAATTAAAAATTGACTTTGCCTTGCAAAAAGGCATACACATGAAATATTTAGTAATAGGCTATTATTCAATTAGTGAAAATTAATAAATACATATGTAATGGCAAAAATTAATTTCTGTGTTGTAAATGCAAAAAAATATTCTACCCAAGAAAAGTAAATGTGAGCAAAGAAGACTTTCAGAGGCTTACAACCAGTCTTGGCCATGTGATAATTAGGGCTAGTACAAGTTAGTACAAGATAAAACTCTAATAAACGTAAAGGGAATATGTCAGTAGGAGCAACCCTCCTAAGGCATCTATGTGGGCATGAAGGTCATAGGAAGCTGAATAAAATGATACCTTGATATCTATGATCCAATGTTTTGTTACAGAGAAACCAAAAGTTTTCTTATATGCAAATGAGCTATTGAGATCTATGGGCCGGACATAGATTTCCCTGAGAATTTGCCTCCAGAGCTTTTTTATAAATGAAAGGGGAAGTTACCAATGTGAGACATGTAGAACTGGAGAGCAGACTGTCAGTCATTACATATCTCACACTGGTATCCCTCTCTTTCATTTAAAGTAATCTCTGGAGGCAGATTCTCAGGGAGATTTATGTCCCACCTATAGATGTTAACAGTTCATTTGCATATTAAAAAAATTGTGTATTTCTCTGGTAAAAAACTTTGCATCGAAGATATCAAGGTATCCTTTTATTTGACTTCCTATGATCTAAATGCCCATATGGAAGGCTTAGGAGGGTTGATCCTACTGACAGATTCCCTTAAAAAGCCACATCACACTAGCACCATTGTCATTCACTAAAACAATGAAGACTCTAATTCAGTCCTAAGAGTCAGGATTGTCACCAATAGGGGGCACTAGAAAAATAGTTTTACTTTTTCTAGTGTGTTATTTTGCATACATTCTCCCATGAACCATTGCACTAAAGACACCATACCAGCTAGCTCTCCTTAAAGAGAATAAGTACCTGCTTTCTGAAATCCTATTTATTTAGAATCCAAACCCTTGAACCAAGAACATTTTATATTTTTAGAAAAAGGAGAGTAAAGTAGGGAACATATGCTCTTCCATACCACAAAATTACTCTAAATGATAAAGGAAATGAATTAACCAAAAGATTATTTATCCCCTTCCTGCCTAAGCCACATTTTTCAAATCTGACATGTATCACTTCTACATATCCCAGTGATTCTGAGACTGTTATTTTTGTGACACGTTGTACTGTATGTCAGTGGTAAATTTAGGTTGATATGACTTGCATTTATTCAGAAATTTGGTTGCAAGTTAGAAAAATGTACTATTTTTGAACTTTTCAAACTTTTTTTATGTCCTTAAAACAGATATAACCTCACAAAAATAGTAGAATAAAATTTACTTTTTGCTATCATTTTTTAAAGTTTTTTTTTGTTAGGATGATGTAAAGGTTAATAGTTTAGCAGTATTTTTTTATTTTTTCAATGAAATTTACATATTTTTTTTTTATGGGGGGAGCAATCACGCTACTCCAGAGCTTTTGAGCTACCAGTGACATAGAAGCAACTGAGTACTATCTGTGTTTCTTGTTTTACAACTAAGCAATCATTTGGGCACCATTTTTGTGAAAGTGTAAAAATCTCTGCAAGCTAGAAGTCAGTAAGCCAAACTCCAATGCAGGGTATTTGTCAAGCTGTGACCATAGAAAGGCCAGGGAAGAGGGACCCTATACTGTCCCTAATCTAGGGAAAACCTAGTCTATCCCTAACCCCGGGGTTAATTCTGAAGGTGGAGATGCCTGGTTCTTACACCTCTCTGTGCTGCTATGAAATCCTATGCAGCTCCCACCCTCTCCCCAGGGAGGAAAGGGGCAGGAGTAAAAGGAATAACGCCAGCTGGACAGATAGGGGAAAACAATGGTACAATCAAATGACAGGCACACAGGATAAAATACAAAGGGAAGATGGGAGCACAGTAACAAGGCCGAAAAGAAACATGAAGGAAGGGGAAGTTATTCACAACAAGCCGCATACAAGAATCTTAAAATGACAAGAGCGACTCTCCAGAACACCTTCTCCAATGCAGCCAAGAACAGAATGAAGATTCTATTGCTCGCATGTAGGGAAGCCAGTCACGGGTTTATATAAGGAACTCTAAAACCTTTCCATGCCACAAAAAAACTATGTAGTTTTTAACATAGTTTTTAAGGTTGAAGGAAGACTAAGTCCATCTAGTTCAACCCATAGCCTAACATGTTGATCCAGAAAAAGGCAAAAAAAAAACATGTGGCAAACACTAAGCTCCACATTGGGGAAAAAAATTCCTTCCCAACTCCATACAACAATCAGACTAGTTCCCTGGATCAACACCCTATTAAGGAATCTAGTATATATAACCTGTAATATTATACTTTTCAAGAAAGTGCCCCCAATGCCCTTCTTAAATTTTAGTAGTGAATCACTCATTACAACATCATGCGGTAGAGAATTCCATAGTCTCACTGCTCTTACAGTAAAGAATCCGCGTCTGATTATGATGAAACCTTCTTTCCTCCAGACGTTTTTCAACAGGACAATGACCCCAAACACACCTCCAGGCTGTGTAAGGGCTATTTGACCAAGAAGGAGAGTGATGGGGTTTTACGCCAGATGACCTGGCCTCCACAGTCACCAGACCTGAACCCAATCGAGATGGTGTGGGGTGAGCTGGACCGCAGAGTGAAGGCAAAAGGGCCAACAAGTGCTAAGCATCTCTGGGACCTCCTTCAAGATTGTTGGAAGACCATTTCCGGTGACTACCTCTTGAAGCTCATCAAGAGAATGCCAAGAGTGTGCAAAGCAGTCATCAAAGCAAAAGGTGGTTACTTTGAATAACCTAGAATATAAGACATATTTTCAGTTGTTTCACACTTTTTTGTTAAGTATATAATTCCACATGTGTTAATTCATAGTTTTGATGCCTTCAGTGTGAATGTACAATTTTTATAGTCATGAAAATACAGAAAAATCTTTAAATGAGAAGGTGTGTCCAAACTTTTGGTGTGTACTGTATGTATGCATAGTGTATGTGTATATACATGTGTATGTGAAATGTGTGTTTGCACGTGTGTATGTGCAGTGTGTGTGTGTGATGACATGATTATATTTGAACGAATGTTGATTTTTTGTTCAAGAATAAATGTGGATTGTTGTTCATGGAAAAAAGTCATCCCCTGAAAATAAGCCCAAATCCATCTTTTACAGCCTAAGAAACAGGCATTCCTCACGTGTAGTAAAGCTGTCAAACAGTCGCAAATCATGAGCACAGAGTGACTGAAACATAACACCCGAGCACACTGAAGATACTCGGCTAGCACCCGAGCATGCTCGCCGAAAGGGTTTACAGAACATACTCGCTCATCACTAGGACCAGGACTCGGCAAAAATGCTTATCCATGCCCTCATCATCTCCCATCTCGACTACTGCAACCCCCTGCTCACTGGCCTCCCCGCTTCCTCCCTCGCACCCCTCCGCACCATCCTCAATTCCGCTGCCCGACTCATCCACCTATCTCCCCGTTTCACCCCCGCCTCCCCCCTCTGCCAAGCCCTCCACTGGCTCCCCATTGCCCTGAGATCACGGTTCAAAACCCTAACCCTAACATACAAGGCCATACACAACCTGTCCCCTCCCTACATCTCCGACCTGGTCTCCAGATACGTCCCCCTGCGCGATCTCCGCTCCTCTCAAGAACTTCTCCTCTTCTCCCCTCTCATTTCCTCCTCCCACAACCTCCTGCAAGACTTCTCTCGTGCCTCCGCCATACTCTGGAACTCTCTCCCCCATCACAACTGACACTCCCCTACCCTGGGAACCTTCAAGAAAAACCTAAAGACCCACCTCTTCCTTCAGACCTACAGCCCACACTGAGACCCATCCACCTCACTATCTCACCCTCTCCTCTCCCCTTCCTCCTGTATCCCCATCGACCCCCCATAGACTGTGAGCCCGTGTGGACAGGACCCCCTACCCTACTGTACCAGTGCGCCTCGTTTGATGTCTCGTGTTCATGTCCCCATCGGCCCCTACACTTGTAAAGCGCCATGGAACCTAACGGCGCTATATAAATATTTAATAATAATAATAATAATCACTAGTGATAATACCTAGACTAAAATTAACTCCATAGCTCCCTTAAAAAGCAGCACAAAAAGCCCTATGGAAAAATAGGACTGGCGCTCTCATGCATCACAAGCAATAAAGGCGTGCCGCTGCCCAACGGCCAAAGTGGAGACAGAGAAGGTACGAATTGGCACAGATTTTACAATGTTACATGGGAAGTTATACCCAGCCATTGAACATCTATCTGTAGGAGCTATCATAGATTGGGTTTTGGAGATGAGTCATCTGATGTTGATGGTAGAGATGGTTGCATAAGATGTTGATCAATAAAAAAACATTTGTGACACTAGAACAACCTAGAGTTTTGGCATGGGCCTGGCCTGGAGAGATGGCTGAGTTACAAGCTGTGAAAGCTGTTTTAACTCTTATATATGTACACTAATGTCTGCCTCCCTTATTGTTCCTTCCCTGGCTTTCCTTTTATTTCATGCTCAGCTGGAACTGGTTCTCAGGTAGGTGTTTATCCTATTACTGTTTCTTGTTGAAGAGTCGGAGTGACCGTCTGTAGAATTGCTGTACTGAATATTTCTATTCTCCTTTGACAGGGTTGTTATGATTCTACTGTGGACCACTTTGATACTCTGTTCATAATATTCGACGCAGCTCTTTGTTCTCCTTTCTACTTATTGCAAAATTTTTCCTGTTATTTAATAAAAAAATTATGCAAAAAAAATAAATGCTGAGAAATAGTATTGATGAGTAAATAAAGAGATAAACTGCCTTTTTTCTCACTTGACTAACATTCCACAACTCCAAGAAGACGCAAAATGGCCCAATACTCTGTTGTGTGAATCCGGCCTGAAGATTACACTTTCTATCAGAACAGAATATAATAATTACATTGAACCATTCAATACAATTTCAGTCACTTGGGTGTACAATTCTCGAATCATTTTAAAATAATATGGTTACAAAATATACATCTCTGTTGCAAAATTGTTCAACACGCTTAGTGAACCGCTCTAAAATTGCAGCAGGACGATAGAAGCAATAAATAACCAGCAAGAGACGGGTCCATGGATCTAGCTTTAGCACAAATTCTGACAGATTCCATCATGTAGCGATTTCAAAGCTTTTAGTAGATGGGAAGATGAATACAGGGTTGTTAAGTGATATGTGTTTTCTGCATCTGATTTTTTTTGTGACTTTTGTAAAATGGAAATGTAAAATTTTATGTCGGGCCCAAAAAAAAATAGCAAGCCATAAATCTACCGCAAACACATTATGTGAAGCTGCAAACTAGCTTGTGTCAAGATTATTATTTTACAGCTTTAGGAGCTGAATCTCTACTTCAAAGTAAATCAAAATAACATACAGCAACATTCATATATTGTTAACAACTAATGGGATGTTTTAGGGGCTTTGCTGAGGCATCACCCACCCATTACTTGTCTGGGCTTTATATTCATATATATTCAGAGACATATGTTGGCCGACCAAGAATCTCATGAGATATCACCAATGACACTGTGTCTTCCTCTGGCTTATATAAACATCAATAAGCTCACCAGTCACCACTAACTTTCTATAAATGTGGATCTGCTTACATAGTTGGGTTGTACTAACTAATCTTTTTTTCTTTCTTATAATGTTGTCCGGCATGGAAAATTATGAAACTTTGCAAAACACTTTATTAGGGGATTTGTCATCATTCCTGTAAAAAAATTAAAGGGGTTGTCCACTACTTTCACATTGATGCCCTTTAGGCGGCGCTAGTGCTTACCTGCGGTGCTTGGCTGTCAAGTTGTAGTGGCCGGCACGGGGTACTGCATATCTGCCTCCCATCCGCCTATGGTATTTCATTTGTACTTTATTTTGAGCATACACCAGGGGTCAGTATATACTGTCACAGGTGGGAGTTTTATTCACCTTATCTTAAACTCCTGGATCTACAATGTGAATAACAGTGCATTATTAGGGATGTGGTGGTGCCGCCCTACTGAGCACTCTGTTTCTATATATTTTTTTTTTTTTAACAAATTGTGTTATAAAGAAGTTATAATTTTTAATAAATATGGATCTCTTCTTGACTCTGGATTTAGATTACATGAGCAGAGTATGTGATTGTGGTATTGTTTGAAGTGCCATATGTATAATTTTGGACATTTTCTGATAATAGATTGATACCAAATACTCATTTGGAGTACAGATGATGGCAGTGAAAGAGTTGGCTCAGCACCTGCGTCTAACTAGCACCCAGAGGACAAAGGTGCTGACCCTTTCACTGCCATCATTTGTACTCCAAATGAGTACATTTTGATATCAATGCAGCTAAAGGCAAGTAAATAGAAAATGAAAACAAAAAAAAGAAATGAAACCATATCTTCTAATAAAGTGATTTGCAAAGTTTCATAACTTTCCATGCTGGACAAGATGAAAAAAAAAAGAAAGTTTAGTTACTCTTTAGTTTTTTAATGCATAGCTGCAGCCTGTGCTTCCTCGACAATCAGGACTGTGGATAACATTGGGCAAAGAGAAGGGATCAAAGGGAACCTGTCATGTAAAAAATGCTATTAACCTGCAAATATGTGATCAATCTACTGGTTAATAGCTTTCTGAAGCTGCCTTGCATCTGCACTAAAGCCCCACTGTCGGGAGGAAATTAACTTTATTCCTCCCGGTAGCCTCAGGCTTTCAGTCATAGGGGTTTGCTGGTGTGGCTACAGTCACTGCTAAGTGCAGAGTGAGTGGCATATGTAACCATGCCCCCAGCACTGCCTGACAGCCTGCTCAGCATTAAAGCACTATACACTGAGCGGTGACTGAAGCCGCACCAGCCCACCCCTATGACTGAAAGCACAAGGCTGCTGGGAGGAATACATTTAATTTCCTCCCTGCAGCGGGGCTTTCAGTGCCGGCACCAGGCAGCTTCAAAACACAATTAACGAGCAGATTGACTCCATAACTACAAGTTAATAGCTTTTTTTACATGACAGGTTCTTTTTAAGAAACAGGATTGTTGATGCTAAGCTGAGGTAGGGTCCATCAATAAAATAATCTTCCGTCAATGAATAATGGACTATCACTTTTTTTTTCGATCAATTTCAAGATCACACCAATCTCTTCATCAGTGCAAAAAAATTAAAAGCTAGAAATGTAGTAACATAATAGCATAACCCCTACTTACTTTTTCAACTCTGCATCAATTTATCACCACTGATCCAGTAGTCTCCACCTTTTCTGCAGTGATGACATGATGACCCCAAATTCAGGTGACCACTGATACATTTCCCTGGCCTCAGCAAAGATGTTTGCATGGACTACACATGACCAAGGAGTAGAGATGAGCGTTGTTCTACTCGAACTGTTCGCCAATCTCAAATTCGAGCTGTTTTGGGCGGTGTTCGAGCCGTTCGGCGAACACGAACAATTTGAGAAAAATTCGGCTGTTCGAGGTTATGTTCGATAACTGTTCGTGCACCAAAATCATAACTGGATTTTTTCTCAGTAATGATGAAAATTAATGTTAATACGCAGTTTGAGTGTACAGCGGGGTAGGGGGAGGGGCAGGGGATGGATCTCTGCAGGAACAATGAAGATCTCCATTTTTTTTTCTCTTTCCCGCATTTGCAGTGGGGAGGTGCAATCTGTCAGCCTATCAGCAGCGCACACACGGAGCGAAGTGCTTTTTTTCACACAAGCAAGGGCATGTGTCATTGGCAGTGTATGTCACATGTCCTTGCCCTATAAGACCAAGCCATTTTCCCCGTCGCCACCATTTTCTCACTGCTGCAGCTGCGTGTTAGACGGCACCGCTGTTGCTGTGTGCGCTATACCTTGTTAATTTCAAGCCAATTTTCGCACAAATATACAGATAGCTTGGGAGTAGGGAATAGTTGTGATTGCAGTCCTTTTAAGGACTAGGTTACAGCATTTCCTACGACTTTTATCAGGGAGGTCTGTGCTCTTAAATAGATAGATTGTGGGAGTAAAGACTAATTGTAATTGGAGTCCTTTTCAGGACTAGGTTACATCAGTTCCTATCAGTTTTTGCCAGGCAGGTCTGTGCCAGTGCTGTGCAAGTTTTTTTCACAGCATTTGGCTGAATCTAGCAAAGCTAATCCTTTTTGGCCTATTGCAGAATGTGTTAGTCAGTGGAGTAGCCTATCTGTGTTGCAAGATATACCACCTGTGTATAGAATACCAATTTTTTTACTGCACCTAGTGAAGTAAAATCTTTTGGGCATAGCATCATTCTATTAGTCCATCTATACTGACCTCCATCAGGTTGCAAACTGAATATAATTTTTTTCTGCATCTAGCTCTGAAAAAATATTTGGCCTTCTAGCAGTGTGTCGGACTTTCTCTATTAGTCCATCTATACTGCCCTCCATCAGGTTGCAAATTAAAAATAATTTTTATCTGCATCTACAGTACCTCTGAAAAAATATTTGGGCTTCTAGCTGTGTGTGGGACTTGTTGTATTAGTCCATCTATACTGACCTCCATCAGGTTGCAAACTGAATATATTTTTTTCTGCATCTACCTCTGAAAAAATATTGGGCTTCTAGCTGTGTGTGGGACTTGTTGTATTAGTCCATCTATACTGACCTCCATCAGGTTGCAAACTGAATATATTTTTTTCTGCATCTACCTCTGAAAAAATATTGGGCTTCTAGCTGTGTGTGGGTCTTGTTCTATTAATCCATCTATACAGACCTCCATCAGGTTGCAAACTGAATATAATTTTTTTCTGCATCTAGCTCTGAAAAAATATTTGGCCTTCTAGCAGTGTGTGGGACTTTCTCTGTTAGTCCATCTATACTGACCTCCATCAGGTTGCAAACTGAATATAATTTTTTTCTGCATCTAGCTCTGAAAAAATATTTGGCCTTCTAGCAGTGTGTCGGACTTTCTCTATTAGTCCATCTATACTGACCTCCATCAGGTTGCAAATTAAAAATAATTTTTATCTGCATCTACAGTACCTCTGAAAAAATATTTGGGCTTCTAGCTGTGTGTGGGACTTGTTGTATTAGTCCATCTATACTGACCTCCATCAGGTTGCAAACTGAATATATTTTTTTCTGCATCTACCTCTGAAAAAATATTGGGCTTCTAGCTGTGTGTGGGACTTGTTGTATTAGTCCATCTATACTGACCTCCATCAGGTTGCAAACTGAATATATTTTTTTCTGCATCTACCTCTGAAAAAATATTGGGCTTCTAGCTGTGTGTGGGTCTTGTTCTATTAATCCATCTATACAGACCTCCATCAGGTTGCAAACTGAATATAATTTTTTTCTGCATCTAGCTCTAAAAAAATATTTGGCCTTCTAGCAGTGTGTGGGACTTGTTCTATTAGTCCACCTATACTGACCTCCATCAGGTTGCAAATTCAAAATAATTTTTTGTATGCATCTAGCTCTGAAAAAATATTTGGCCTTCTAGCAGTGTGTGGGACTTTCTCTGTTAGTCCATCTATACTGACCTCCATCAGGTTGCAAACTGAATATAATTTTTTTCTGCATCTAGCTCTGAAAAAATATTTGGCCTTCTAGCAGTGTGTCGGACTTTCTCTATTAGTCCATCTATACTGACCTCCATCAGGTTGCAAATTAAAAATAATTTTTATCTGCATCTACAGTACCTCTGAAAAAATATTTGGGCTTCTAGCTGTGTGTGGGACTTGTTGTATTAGTCCATCTATACTGACCTCCATCAGGTTGCAAACTGAATATATTTTTTTCTGCATCTACCTCTGAAAAAATATTGGGCTTCGAGCTGTGTGTGGGTCTTGTTCAATTAATCCATCTATACAGACCTCCATCAGGTTGCAAACTGAATATAATTTTTTTCTGCATCTAGCTCTGAAAAAATATTTGGCCTTCTAGCAGTGTGTGGGACTTGTTCTATTAGTCCACCTATACTGACCTCCATCAGGTTGCAAATTCAAAATAATTTTTTGTATGCATCTAGCTCTGAAAAAATATTTGGCCTTCTAGCAGTGTGTGGGACTTTCTCTGTTAGTCCATCTATACTGACCTCCATCAGGTTGCAAACTGAATATAATTTTTTTCTGCATCTAGCTCTGAAAAAATATTTGGCCTTCTAGCAGTGTGTCGGACTTTCTCTATTAGTCCATCTATACTGACCTCCATCAGGTTGCAAATTAAAAATAATTTTTATCTGCATCTACAGTACCTCTGAAAAAATATTTGGGCTTCTAGCTGTGTGTGGGACTTGTTGTATTAGTCCATCTATACTGACCTCCATCAGGTTGCAAACTGAATATATTTTTTTCTGCATCTACCTCTGAAAAAATATTGGGCTTCTAGCTGTGTGTGGGACTTGTTGTATTAGTCCATCTATACTGACCTCCATCAGGTTGCAAACTGAATATATTTTTTTCTGCATCTACCTCTGAAAAAATATTGGGCTTCTAGCTGTGTGTGGGTCTTGTTCTATTAATCCATCTATACAGACCTCCATCAGGTTGCAAACTGAATATAATTTTTTTCTGCATCTAGCTCTAAAAAAATATTTGGCCTTCTAGCAGTGTGTGGGACTTGTTCTATTAGTCCACCTATACTGACCTCCATCAGGTTGCAAATTCAAAATAATTTTTTGTATGCATCTAGCTCTGAAAAAATATTTGGCCTTCTAGCAGTGTGTGGGACTTTCTCTGTTAGTCCATCTATACTGACCTCCATCAGGTTGCAAACTGAATATAATTTTTTTCTGCATCTAGCTCTGAAAAAATATTTGGCCTTCTAGCAGTGTGTCGGACTTTCTCTATTAGTCCATCTATACTGACCTCCATCAGGTTGCAAATTAAAAATAATTTTTATCTGCATCTACAGTACCTCTGAAAAAATATTTGGGCTTCTAGCTGTGTGTGGGACTTGTTGTATTAGTCCATCTATACTGACCTCCATCAGGTTGCAAACTGAATATATTTTTTTCTGCATCTACCTCTGAAAAAATATTGGGCTTCGAGCTGTGTGTGGGTCTTGTTCAATTAATCCATCTATACAGACCTCCATCAGGTTGCAAACTGAATATAATTTTTTTCTGCATCTAGCTCTGAAAAAATATTTGGCCTTCTAGCAGTGTGTGGGACTTGTTCTATTAGTCCACCTATACTGACCTCCATCAGGTTGCAAATTCAAAATAATTTTTTGTATGCATCTAGCTCTGAAAAAATATTTGGCCTTCTAGCAGTGTGTGGGACTTTCTCTGTTAGTCCATCTATACTGACCTCCATCAGGTTGCAAACTGAATATAATTTTTTTCTGCATCTAGCTCTGAAAAAATATTTGGCCTTCTAGCAGTGTGTCGGACTTTCTCTATTAGTCCATCTATACTGACCTCCATCAGGTTGCAAATTAAAAATAATTTTTATCTGCATCTACAGTACCTCTGAAAAAATATTTGGGCTTCTAGCTGTGTGTGGGACTTGTTGTATTAGTCCATCTATACTGACCTCCATCAGGTTGCAAACTGAATATATTTTTTTCTGCATCTACCTCTGAAAAAATATTGGGCTTCTAGCTGTGTGTGGGACTTGTTGTATTAGTCCATCTATACTGACCTCCATCAGGTTGCAAACTGAATATATTTTTTTCTGCATCTACCTCTGAAAAAATATTGGGCTTCTAGCTGTGTGTGGGTCTTGTTCTATTAATCCATCTATACAGACCTCCATCAGGTTGCAAACTGAATATAATTTTTTTCTGCATCTAGCTCTAAAAAAATATTTGGCCTTCTAGCAGTGTGTGGGACTTGTTCTATTAGTCCACCTATACTGACCTCCATCAGGTTGCAAATTCAAAATAATTTTTTGTATGCATCTAGCTCTGAAAAAATATTTGGCCTTCTAGCAGTGTGTGGGACTTTCTCTGTTAGTCCATCTATACTGACCTCCATCAGGTTGCAAACTGAATATAATTTTTTTCTGCATCTAGCTCTGAAAAAATATTTGGCCTTCTAGCAGTGTGTCGGACTTTCTCTATTAGTCCATCTATACTGACCTCCATCAGGTTGCAAATTAAAAATAATTTTTATCTGCATCTACAGTACCTCTGAAAAAATATTTGGGCTTCTAGCTGTGTGTGGGACTTGTTGTATTAGTCCATCTATACTGACCTCCATCAGGTTGCAAACTGAATATATTTTTTTCTGCATCTACCTCTGAAAAAATATTGGGCTTCGAGCTGTGTGTGGGTCTTGTTCAATTAATCCATCTATACAGACCTCCATCAGGTTGCAAACTGAATATAATTTTTTTCTGCATCTAGCTCTGAAAAAATATTTGGCCTTCTAGCAGTGTGTGGGACTTGTTCTATTAGTCCACCTATACTGACCTCCATCAGGTTGCAAATTCAAAATAATTTTTTGTATGCATCTAGCTCTGAAAAAATATTTGGCCTTCTAGCAGTGTGTTGGACTTTCTCTGTTAGTCCATCTATACTGACCTCCATCAGGTTGCAAACTGAATATAATTTTTTTCTGCATCTAGCTCTGAAAAAATATTTGGCCTTCTAGCAGTGTGTCGGACTTTCTCTATTAGTCCATCTATACTGACCTCCATCAGGTTGCAAATTAAAAATAATTTTTATCTGCATCTACAGTACCTCTGAAAAAATATTGGGCTTCTAGCTGTGTGTGGGACTTGTTGTATTAGTCCATCTATACTGACCTCCATCAGGTTGCAAACTGAATATATTTTTTTCTGCATCTACCTCTGAAAAAATATTGGGCTTCTAGCTGTGTGTGGGTCTTGTTCTATTAATCCATCTATACAGACCTCCATCAGGTTGCAAACTGAATATAATTTTTTTCTGCATCTAGCTCTGAAAAAATATTTGGCCTTCTAGCAGTGTGTGGGACTTTCTCTGTTAGTCCATCTATACTGACCTCCATCAGGTTGCAAACTGAATATAATTTTTTTCTGCATCTAGCTCTGAAAAAATATTTGGCCTTCTAGCAGTGTGTCGGACTTTCTCTATTAGTCCATCTATACTGACCTCCATCAGGTTGCAAATTTAAAATAATTTTTATCTGCATCTACAGTACCTCTGAAAAAATATTTGGGCTTCTAGCTGTGTGTGGGACTTGTTGTATTAGTCCATCTATACTGACCTCCATCAGGTTGCAAACTGAATATATTTTTTTCTGCATCTACCTCTGAAAAAATATTGGGCTTCTAGCTGTGTGTGGGACTTGTTGTATTAGTCCATCTATACTGACCTCCATCAGGTTGCAAACTGAATATATTTTTTTCTGCATCTACCTCTGAAAAAATATTGGTCTTCTAGCTGTGTGTGGGTCTTGTTCTATTAATCCATCTATACAGACCTCCATCAGGTTGCAAACTGAATATAATTTTTTTCTGCATCTAGCTCTGAAAAAATATTTGGCCTTCTAGCAGTGTGTGGGACTTGTTCTATTAGTCCACCTATACTGACCTCCATCAGGTTGCAAATTCAAAATAATTTTTCGTATGCATCTAGCTCTGAAAAAATATTTGGCCTTCTAGCAGTGTGTGGGACTTTCTCTGTTAGTCCATCTATACTGACCTCCATCAGGTTGCAAACTGAATATAATTTTTTTCTGCATCTAGCTCTGAAAAAATATTTGGCCTTCTAGCAGTGTGTCGGACTTTCTCTATTAGTCCATCTATACTGACCTCCATCAGGTTGCAAATTAAAAATAATTTTTATCTGCATCTACAGTACCTCTGAAAAAATATTTGGGCTTCTAGCTGTGTGTGGGACTTGTTGTATTAGTCCATCTATACTGACCTCCATCAGGTTGCAAACTGAATATATTTTTTCTGCATCTACCTCTGAAAAAATATTGGGCTTCGAGCTGTGTGTGGGTCTTGTTCAATTAATCCATCTATACAGACCTCCATCAGGTTGCAAACTGAATATAATTTTTTTCTGCATCTAGCTCTGAAAAAATATTTGGCCTTCTAGCAGTGTGTGGGACTTGTTCTATTAGTCCACCTATACTGACCTCCATCAGGTTGCAAATTCAAAATATTTTTTTGTATGCATCTAGCTCTGAAAAAATATTTGGCCTTCTAGCAGTGTGTGGGACTTTCTCTGTTAGTCCATCTATACTGACCTCCATCAGGTTGCAAACTGAATATAATTTTTTTCTGCATCTAGCTCTGAAAAAATATTTGGCCTTCTAGCAGTGTGTCGGACTTTCTCTATTAGTCCATCTATACTGACCTCCATCAGGTTGCAAATTAAAAATAATTTTTATCTGCATCTACAGTACCTCTGAAAAAATATTTGGGCTTCTAGCTGTGTGTGGGACTTGTTGTATTAGTCCATCTATACTGACCTCCATCAGGTTGCAAACTGAATATATTTTTTCTGCATCTACCTCTGAAAAAATATTGGGCTTCGAGCTGTGTGTGGGTCTTGTTCAATTAATCCATCTATACAGACCTCCATCAGGTTGCAAACTGAATATAATTTTTTTCTGCATCTAGCTCTGAAAAAATATTTGGCCTTCTAGCAGTGTGTGGGACTTGTTCTATTAGTCCACCTATACTGACCTCCATCAGGTTGCAAATTCAAAATATTTTTTTGTATGCATCTAGCTCTGAAAAAATATTTGGCCTTCTAGCAGTGTGTGGGACTTTCTCTGTTAGTCCATCTATACTGACCTCCATCAGGTTGCAAACTGAATATAATTTTTTTCTGCATCTAGCTCTGAAAAAATATTTGGCCTTCTAGCAGTGTGTCGGACTTTCTCTATTAGCCCATCTATACTGACCTCCATCAGGTTGCAAATTAAAAATAATTTTTATCTGCATCTACAGTACCTCTGAAAAAATATTGGGCTTCTAGCTGTGTGTGGGACTTGTTGCATTAGTCCATCTATACTGACCTCCATCAGGTTGCAAACTGAATATATTTTTTTCTGCATCTACCTCTGAAAAAATATTGGGCTTCTAGCTGTGTGTGGGACTTGTTGTATTAGTCCATCTATACTGACCTCCATCAGGTTGCAAACTGAATATATTTTTTTCTGCATCTACCTCTGAAAAAATATTGGGCTTCTAGCTGTGTGTGGGACTTGTTGTATTAGTCCATCTATACTGACCTCCATCAGGTAGCAAACTGAATATAATTTTTTTCTGCATCTACCTCTGAAAAAATATTGGGCTTCTAGCTGTGTGTGGGTCTTGTTCTATTAATCCATCTATACAGACCTCCATCAGGTTGCAAACTGAATATAATTTTTTTCTGCATCTAGCTCTGAAAAAATATTTGGCCTTCTAGCAGTGTGTGGGACTTTCTCTGTTAGTCCATCTATACTGACCTCCATCAGGTTGCAAACTGAATATAATTTTTTTCTGCATCTAGCTCTGAAAAAATATTTGGCCCTCTAGCAGTGTGTCGGACTTTCTCTATTAGTCCATCTATACTGACCTCCATCAGGTTGCAAATTAAAAATAATTTTTATCTGCATCTACAGTACCTCTGAAAAAATATTTGGGTTTCTAGCTGTGTGTGGGACTTGTTGTATTAGTCCATCTATACTGACCTCCATCAGGTTGCAAACTGAATATATTTTTTTCTGCATCTACCTCTGAAAAAATATTGGGCTTCTAGCTGTGTGTGGGACTTGTTGTATTAGTCCATCTATACTGACCTCCATCAGGTTGCAAACTGAATATATTTTTTTCTGCATCTACCTCTGAAAAAATATTGGGCTTCTAGCTTTGTGTGGGTCTTGTTCTATTAATCCATCTATACAGACCTCCATCAGGTTGCAAACTGAATATAATTTTTTTCTGCATCTAGCTCTGAAAAAATATTTGGCCTTCTAGCAGTGTGTGGGACTTGTTCTATTAGTCCACCTATACTGACCTCCATCAGGTTGCAAATTCAAAATAATTTTTTGTATGCATCTAGCTCTGAAAAAATATTTGGCCTTCTAGCAGTGTGTGGGACTTTCTCTGTTAGTCCATCTATACTGACCTCCATCAGGTTGCAAACTGAATATAATTTTTTTCTGCATCTAGCTCTGAAAAAATATTTGGCCTTCTAGCAGTGTGTCGGACTTTCTCTATTAGTCCATCTATACTGACCTCCATCAGGTTGCAAATTAAAAATAATTTTTATCTGCATCTACAGTACCTCTGAAAAAATATTTGGGCTTCTAGCTGTGTGTGGGACTTGTTGTATTAGTCCATCTATACTGACCTCCATCAGGTTGCAAACTGAATATATTTTTTTCTGCATCTACCTCTGAAAAAATATTGGGCTTCTAGCTGTGTGTGGGACTTGTTGTATTAGTCCATCTATATTGACCTCCATCAGGTTGCAAACTGAATATATTTTTTTCTGCATCTACCTCTGAAAAAATATTGGGCTTCTAGCTGTGTGTGGGACTTGTTGTATTAGTCCATCTATACTGACCTCCATCAGGTTGCAAACTGAATATATTTTTTTCTGCATCTACCTCTGAAAAAATATTGGGCTTCTAGCTGTGTGTGGGTCTTGTTCTATTAATCCATCTATACAGACCTCCATCAGGTTGCAAACTGAATATAATTTTTTTCTGCATCTAGCTCTGAAAAAATATTTGGCCTTCTAGCAGTGTGTGGGACTTTCTCTGTTAGTCCATCTATACTGACCTCCATCAGGTTGCAAACTGAATATAATTTTTTTCTGCATCTAGCTCTGAAAAAATATTTGGCCTTCTAGCAGTGTGTCGGACTTTCTCTATTAGTCCATCTATACTGACCTCCATCAGGTTGCAAATTAAAAATAATTTTTATCTGCATCTACAGTACCTCTGAAAAAATATTTGGGCTTCTAGCTGTGTGTGGGACTTGTTCTATTAGTCCATCTATACTGACCTCCATCAGGTTGCAAACTGAATATATTTTTTTCTGCATCTACCTCTGAAAAAATATTGGGCTTCTAGCTGTGTGTGGGACTTGTTGTATTATTCCATCTATACTGACCTCCATCAGGTTGCAAACTGAATATATTTTTTTCTGCATCTACCTCTGAAAAAATATTGGGTTTCTAGCTGTGTGTGGGTCTTGTTCTATTAATCCATCTATACAGACCTCCATCAGGTTGCAAACTGAATATAATTTTTTTCTGCATCTAGCTCTGAAAAAATATTTGGCCTTCTAGCAGTGTGTGGGACTTGTTCTATTAGTCCACCTATACTGACCTCCATCAGGTTGCAAATTCAAAATAATTTTTTTCTGCATCTAGCTCTGAAAAAATATTTGGCCTTCTAGCAGTGTGTGGGACTTTCTCTGTTAGTCCATCTATACTGACCTCCATCAGGTTGCAAACTGAATATAATTTTTTTCTGCATCTAGCTCTGAAAAAATATTTGGCCTTCTAGCAGTGTGTCGAACTTTCTCTATTAGTCCATCTATACTGACCTCCATCAGGTTGCAAATTAAAAATAATTTTTATCTGCATCTACAGTACCTCTGAAAAAATATTTGGGCTTCTAGCTGTGTGTGGGACTTGTTGTATTAGTCCATCTATACTGACCTCCATCAGGTTGCAAACTGAATATATTTTTTTCTGCATCTACCTCTGAAAAAATATTGGGCTTCTAGCTGTGTGTGGGTCTTGTTCTATTAATCCATCTATACAGACCTCCATCAGGTTGCAAACTGAATATAATTTTTTTCTGCATCTAGCTCTGAAAAAATATTTGGCCTTCTAGCAGTGTGTGGGACTTTCTCTGTTAGTCCATCTATACTGACCTCCATCAGGTTGCAAACTGAATATAATTTTTTTCTGCATCTAGCTCTGAAAAAATATTTGGCCTTCTAGCAGTGTGTCAGACTTTCTCTATTAGTCCATCTATACTGACCTCCATCAGGTTGCAAATTAAAAATAATTTTTATCTGCATCTACAGTACCTCTGAAAAAATATTTGGGCTTCTAGCTGTGTGTGGGACTTGTTGTATTAGTCCATCTATACTGACCTCCATCAGGTTGCAAACTGAATATATTTTTTTCTGCATCTACCTCTGGAAAAATATTGGGCTTCTAGCTGTGTGTGGGACTTGTTGTATTAGTCCATCTATACTGACCTCCATCAGGTTGCAAACTGAATATATTTTTTTCTGCATCTACTTCTGAAAAAATATTGGGCTTCTAGCTGTGTGTGGGTCTTGTTCTATTAATCCATCTATACAGACCTCCATCAGGTTGCAAACTGAATATAATTTTTTTCTGCATCTAGCTCTGAAAAAATATTTGGCCTTCTAGCACTGTGTGGGACTTGTTCTATTAGTCCACCTATACTGACCTCCATCAGGTTGCAAATTCAAAATAATTTTTTGTATGCATCTAGCTCTGAAAAAATATTTGGCCTTCTAGCAGTGTGTGGGACTTTCTCTGTTAGTCCATCTATACTGACCTCCATCAGGTTGCAAACTGAATATAATTTTTTTCTGCATCTAGCTCTGAAAAAATATTTGGCCTTCTAGCATTGTGTCGGACTTTCTCTATTAGTCCATCTATACTGACCTCCATCAGGTTGCAAATTAAAAATAATTTTTATCTGCATCTACAGTACCTCTGAAAAAATATTTGGGCTTCTAGCTGTGTGTGGGACTTGTTGTATTAGTCCATCTATACTGACCTCCATCAGGTTGCAAACTGAATATATTTTTTTCTGCATCTACCTCTGAAAAAATATTGGGCTTCTAGCTGTGTGTGGGACTTGTTGTATTAGTCCATCTATACTGACCTCCATCAGGTTGCAAACTGAATATATTTTTTTCTGCATCTACCTCTGAAAAAATATTGGGCTTCTAGCTGTGTGTGGGTCTTGTTCTATTAATCCATCTATACAGACCTCCATCAGGTTGCAAACTGAATATAATTTTTTTCTGCATCTAGCTCTGAAAAAATATTTGGCCTTCTAGCAGTGTGTGGGACTTGTTCTATTAGTCCACCTATACTGACCTCCATCAGGTTGGAAATTCAAAATAATTTTTTGTATGCATCTAGCTCTGAAAAAATATTTGGCCTTCTAGCAGTGTGTGGGACTTTCTCTGTTAGTCCATCTATACTGTCCTCCATCAGGTTGCAAACTGAATATAATTTTTTTCTGCATCTAGCTCTGAAAAAATATTTGGCCTTCTAGCAGTGTGTCGGACTTTCTCTATTAGTCCATCTATACTGACCTCCATCAGGTTGCAAATTAAAAATAAATTTTATCTGCATCTACAGTACCTCTGAAAAAATATTTGGGCTTCTAGCTGTGTGTGGGACTTGTTGTATTAGTCCATCTATACTGACCTCCATCAGGTTGCAAACTGAATATATTTTTTTCTGCATCTACCTCTGAAAAAATATTTTGCTTCCAGCTGTGTGTGGGACTTGTTGTATTAGTCCATCTATACTGACCTCCATCAGGTTGCAAATTGAATATAATTTTTTTCTGCATCTAACCCAGCCAATAGTTTTGGCCTAATACCACAGTTTGGCCACTCAGCTCTGCTCGGTTACCATCCATTGTTTTTTTGTGCAAACAACTCCAGAGTTGTGAATTAGTTAACCACCAAAATGAGTGGAAAAAGGCCTGCTGCTGGTGGAAAGGGGTATAGGCGTGTTGGGAAGGGGAAAAAAGGTTGTGTCCGTGGGGTAGGTGTTAAAGCAACAGTAACATCTGCAGAAGAAAGACCATCTTCCAGCCAAACTAAAATGTCTACTTCTTTTAGCGGACAATGTGATAAGATCCCTTTCTGACGGCCACGCCAATCGCTACAAATTCCAGATGAGGCACAAAAACAGCAGGTGCTTCAACGGATATCAAGTGCTCCTTTAAGTGGGCTCTCCTCCACATCAACTTCAACATCACAAATACTCCAGTCCTCAAAGGTGTCACCCCAATCGCACTTGCTTCCTCACAGCTCCCAAATCTCCAGCTGCCCGTCTGAGTATGAGGTAGAACAGATGGTTGAGTCTGCAGAGCTGTTTACTCATACTATAGCCTGGGAATCAGAGGTCGACTCCAGCGCTTCTGTGATTCCAGACGAGGAAATGATCTGCACTGATGCCCAGAATCTTTATGAGTCGGATCCAGGACCAGACGCAGAAGGTTCTGACCATAATGTAGACCCTCATTCCCAAACTGTAACTCCTGTTGGTGGAGACAATGAGGAAGACGATGATAAGACTCAAATACCTGATTGGAGCGACAACTTTAGTTTTTTGTCAGGGCAGGAACAGGTTGGCTCTGAGGACGACGGGTGTGATAACGCACAGGGTGATGATGATGAGGTTGGAGATCCCACTTACTGTCAACCCACAGTCAGCCAAGAGATGAGGTCAGCAGAGGAGGTGGAGGAAGATGCTAGTGACGACGAGGTCAGGTTGCGCCTTCCTGGACAGAGACGTAGTACTGGAAGCACGTCAACAACTGCATCCTCAAACACAACTCTGCCTCTCACCACAAGTCGTGGTGGCTCTTCAGGTCGCATGGGTGCTAAGCCTTGCATAGCCTGGGCATTTTTTCAGATCGATAAAGATGACCCAACTCGTGTTATCTGTAACATTTGTCAGCAAAAGCTAAGTAGAGGCCAAAAAATACATAGTTTGAGTACTTCATGCATGAACCTACACATGGACATGAAGCATAAGTTGCAGTGGGAAGCTCAGTGTGCTACAATGCGGCCTAGCCGGCCGGGCCAACCACCGTCTGCCATATCTTGTGCATCCGCGGCCTCTTCATCCTCTGTGACTGGGGGGACAGCAGTCACACCTGTTTTGGGGCGCAGACCTGCCACCTCTTTACCCGCAACAGCCAGCGTGATTGGCAGGTCATCATTTTCTTTGGAGGTGGGAACACCAGCTGGTGTTGAGCGCTGTCCGACATCGATAGCACCACCTTTGGATCAAGGCAACCTAACATGTCCGCCTGCATCTTCCTCACAGACCGGCAGTTTGCCGGGGACACCCTTATCAACCCCGTTTAAGCACAATAGCCAGCCCTCGGTCCCTCAGATGTGGACAAGTAAAAGACCATTTCCTCCTAGCCATGAGAAAGCTAAGAGGTTGAATTTCACCATCTGCAACCTCTTGGCTACAGAAATGCTGCCTTTCCGCCTGGTGGACACAGAGGATTTTCGAGACCTTATGTCCGTCGCAGTGCCCCAGTACCAGATGCCCAGTCGGCACTACTTCTCAAAGAAAGGTGTGCCTGCGCTCCACCAGCATGTCGCACACAACATCACCGCTTCTTTGAGAAACTCTGCGTGTGACAGGGTGCTTTTCACCACAGACACTTGGACGAGTAGGCATGGACAGGGGCGTTACATGTCGCTGACTGGGCACTGGGTAACTATGGTGACAGCAGGACAAGGGGCTGCTGTCCAAGTCTTGCCGTCCCCACGAGTTGTGCGTCAATCCTCTTTATGTCAAAGTTCCTCCACTGCTTCTGCCTCCTCAACCTCCTCTCGGTCTTCCACCTGCACCCAAAGCCTGTCTGGTCATGCCACAAGCTTTCTAACTGCGCAGAAGGGATCCTGCACACCTCCTTACTATGCTGGCAGTAGGGCTCAACGTCATCAGGCGGTTGTTACATTGAAATGTCTGGGAAATGTGAGTCACACAGCTGAGGAGTTGTGGTCAGCTCTGGAGAACCATTTTCATGAATGGTTGTCTCCACTGGACCTGAAACCAGGGAAGGCCGTGTGCGACAATGCTGCAAACCTGGGTGCGGCCCTTCGCCGGGGCAATGTCACACACGTGCCTTGTATGGCTCACGTGTTGAACCTGGTTGTCCAGCAATTTTTAGCCCACTATCCCAGACTAGATGGCCTTCTGCAGAGGGCACGGTCGCTGTGTGCTCACTTCCGCCGTTCGCATCCCGCAGCTCAGCGACTTACATCTCTACAGAAGTCGTTGGGCCTGCCACTTCACCGGCTAAAATGCGATGTGCCTACCCGGTGGAATTCAACTCTGCACATGTTGCAGCGACTGTGGCAGCACCGACAAGCCCTGGTGCAATACGTTCTGACGTATAGCCTGGGCCAACGAGATTCAGAGGTGGGGCAAATCACGCTGGAGGAGTGGTCTCAGATCAGGGACCTATGCACCCTTCTGCACAGTTTTGAAATGGCGACGAAGATGTTTAGTGCTGACGATGCCATTATCAGCATAACTATTCCGGTGATTTACATGCTGGAGCACATGTTAAACAGAATTCGGAGTCAGGTGGTGGCACAAGAGGAGGTGGAGGAAGTAGAGGAGGAGGAGTTGTATGCGGAAGGGCTAACATCTGCAAGGTCCAGACGGTCGGCAGCACCAAGGCGGCAGGCATGTGAGGGTGGGGGAGATGGTTTTACCAGGGCGCATGGTAGCAGCCAAACTAGTGAGGAAGGTGCAGGAGCCCAGGAAGAAGTGGAGGACGAACTGATGGAAGACTCATCAGATGAGGGAGACCTTGATCACATTTCTGTTGTGCGAGGTTGGGGGGAGAGGACAGAGGAAGGAAGCATGATTGTTACCTCGCCACCAACACAACAGGGACTTGGTGCTCCTGGATGCACAACACACATGAGTGCCTTCTTGCTGCACTACCTGCAACATGACCCTCGAATTGTGAGAATTAGAAATAATCCTGACTACTGGGTTGCCACACTGTTAGATCCCCGGTACAAAAGTAAATTTGCAGAAATTATTCCTGCCATAGAAAGGGATGCACGCATGCAGGAGTATCAGCAGAGACTGTTGCAGAATCTTACATGTGCTTTTCCACAAAATACCAGTGGTGCACGTAGTGAATCTCACAGTTCCAACTTGCCAACCGTGGGACCGTCAAGTGTTCAGCACTCAAACCATAACAGAACCACAGTATCTGCTGGTAACATCAATTTTGCGGAATCATTTCACCACTTTTTTAGCCCATCCTTTGCAAGGCCACAGGAGACAAGAAGTCTGACACATAGTCAACGCCTAGAGACGATGGTACAGGAGTATCTCCAAGTAAACATTGAAGCCACGACTGTGTCACTGGACCCTTGCTCTTTTTGGGCTTCCAATCTGGATAAATGGCCGGAGCTAGCCACTTACGCCTTGGAGATCTTGTCATGCCCCGCAGCCAGCGTTCTGTCTGAACGTGTGTTCAGCGCTGCTGGTGGTGTGCTGACAGATAAGCGCACGCGGCTCTCCACTGATAATGTAGACAGACTCACGTTCATAAAGATGAACAAATCATGGATCCGAAACGACTTTTCTACCCCTGTGTCATCCTGGGGAGAGTAAAAGCTTGATGATTGGTTAAAATCACCCTACCAACCGTTTTAAGCTTTCAAATTACTAATCATGTTTATCTGTATCTTGACTGGAAAATAATTTGGGCTTTGTAGCAGTGTGCAGCACTGATCCTATTAGGCCATCTATACTAAAGCTTCACCAGATTTAAAATTAAAAATAATTTTTAGCTGCATCTAGCCCGGAAAATAATTTTGGGGCTCCGAGATGCGCAAGACACATAAGTGCCTTCTTGCTGCACTACCTGCAGCATGACCCTCATATTGTCAGAATTCGAAGTAATCATGACTACTGGGTTGCCACACTCTTAGATCCCCCAAACTTTTCGATCAACCTTTTCATTTTAATAAAGACCAAAAAAATGGTCATTTTTGAAATTATAAGCATTAGCAGGTTGTTAGAAACTGAAATCAAACAGTTTTCAACTCAAAACTTTATTCTAGGTGATGTTACATTTTCACATAGGACCCCATGTTCGAAAGGAGCTTCTGAACTCTCTCGTCCATTGAATTTGTCAGGTTTTGGATGGTTTCTGCTTCAATTGTTTTGCATGAGGACAGAATACCCTCCCAGAGCTGTTGCTTAGATGTGAACTGCCTCCCGCCATCATAGACACTCCTTTTAATGATGCTCCAAAGGTTCTGAATGGGGTAGAGGTCAGGGGAGCATGGGGGTCACACCATAAGTTTGTCCCCTTTTATGCCCATATCAGCCAGAGATGCAGATGTTTTATGTGCAGCATGAGATGGTGCATTATCATGCAGAAAAATGATCTTGCTGTGAAATACACGGTTCTTCTTCTTGAACCATGGCAGGAAGTGCTGTTTGAGAAAATCCACATACATTATGGAGTTCATCTTTAGCGCCTTCAGGGATCCTAAAGGGGCCGACAATCTCTCTCCCCATGATTCCAGCCCAAAACATTACTCCACCTCCTCCTTGTTGGCGCTGTAGCCGTGTTTGCGTGGGGTGTCCATCAACCAGCCATCCTCCACTCCATCCATCTGGACCATCGAGCGCTGCACGGCACTCATCCGTGAACAAAACTGTTTTGAAATAAGTCTTCATGTAATGTTTGGCCCACTGGAGCCGTTTCTGCTTGTGTGAAGTGGATAGAGGAGGTCGACAGGATGGCGTATGCACAGCTGCAAACCTCTGAAGGACCCTGCATCTTGTTGTTCGGGGGACGTTGGAGGCACAAGCAGCTTCAAAAACTTGTCTGCTGCTATGACAAGGCTTTTTTGCCGCTGCTCTTTCAACCTGACGTAATTGCCTGTAGGAAAGAGTCCTCAATTTGCCCTTATCAGCACGCACACGTGTGTACTGTGAATCAGCTACATACTTCTTGATTGCCAAGACACTTCATCCTGATCATCGCACAATGTTGATTGTAGTCATGCCTTGACCTAAACACTCCACAATTTGTTGCTTCTCAGCAGCCGACACATCCTTTTTCTTTCCCATTTTGGCAGAAAATGTAGGCTGCTTAATAATGTGAGAGAGCCTTCTTAAGTAGTCTTGCCTTTCATTGGACACACCTGCCAAACTAATTAGCACAGGTGTCTGCAATTGCTTACAGTGATATAAAGAGCCCTGACACACATCACCATCAATGAGTTTAACTGACAAACAAACAAATTCTTCCCTTATCACTCCTAAACACTTTTTGCATAATAATTTGGAATGCAGTGTACATGTGCTTTTCCACAAAACACCAGCGGTTCACGTAGTGAATCTTACAGTTCTAACTTGCCAACCGTGGTCTGTATGGAGTTGTTCAATAAAGGGCCCAAAATTAAGATAACATAGATGGGAGAGGTCTCTATGAATAGGAATTCCTAAGTATTTGATACCCTGTGAGGGCCAGGCAAAGGGAAAGTTGGACTGGATGGAATCCTATATGGATTTGGGGAGGGAGACATCGAGGGCCTCAGACTTCGCTGCATTGATTTTAAAATTTGACCATGTAACAAAGTGATCTATTTCAGCCATAACAGCATGGATGGATAAATGTGATTGAGTGATATATACTAGGACATCATCAGCAAATAGAGAGCACTTGTACTCGGTGCCTCCCACCTCAATCCACCTAATATTGGGGTTATGGCGAATTGATGAGAGCAGGTGCTCCGTCACTAGGATGTATAAGAGAGGGGACAGAGGACATCCCTGCCTTGTCCCATTGGTGATTGTGAAAGGTGATGAAAATGTTCTGACGCACCCCCTGGGCCTTGGGACACCCGGAGCCGGACCCTTTTTGGTGGATGCTGGTGGTTGTAGTCTTCGTGGCGGCGACCCGGTTCCGTGGCTCAGGGCGGTCAAACCAGTGGCGGAACTATTTATGTGGTTTTGATGTTTAAATGTACGACTACGCCACCCGTGGATTGCGGTCAGAGTGAACCGCCGCTACAGGGCAGACCGCTGAGGCTGGTGTTGTGGGTGCAGCAGAGCGTAGCATAACTCCCCACGGGAGGAGTATAGCCTCAGGGCAGTGTATGCGGAGGATGGGGGTGATGGTGCAGGGCAGCAGCAGTAACGACACGGAGTCAGTGATGCAGTTCAGGGCCTTTACTCACAGTTCTTATTATCCAGACCACGTCTGCAGGTAACGGCTGCCCACGTCGTACTGTGCTCACCAGGTGAGGGGCTCAGACAACTCCCAGATAACTTTGGAGCACTTCACAGGACCCCCTTTGTGTGTCCTTTGTCTGGCCTTTCTTACCAACACTTCTGTCCGGCTGCCTCGGGCCTCCTCTTGGTAAACTTGGCGCCAGTTTCCCTGACCCTATGTGGTGCCTTCCTAGCGGGTGTAGCGAGGGGCTGCGCCACATAAAATGTCAGAGCCTCCGGTTTCTAGCTGAGGGTCGTTTCCTGCCTCCACTAGTTTGGGGACCGGTCTCCCCCTTTGGCCTGACCCCTCCACGCAGGTGGATTCGGGCGTGCGGTGGCGACTCGCCCGTCCGCACCCCTGGGATCCCTTCATTCCTCGTTCCTGGAGCCTTCTCCGCTCCTCTTCCTTCCTTCTCCCTCTTCCAGGCCTGGGCCTCTGTTACTAGGCCCGCCTCCGGAGCAGAGCTCATGCAGAGCCCCTGCTCCCTGCCACTTCTGCTCAGACTTCTCTGCACTGAACTAAGATGGTGCCCACCTTTTATACTCCCTTCTCAATGCACCCAGGAACTGCTTCCTCCCTGCTCCTGCACTACAGGGTTCCCCTTCCTCAGTGTTCCCTCCCCCCACTCCAGCCAGGGACAGGGACTGTCGTGCCCATCTCAGGGGCATATTGGTTGCCCTGCCCCACGGCAATGTGGTGTAATGCATGCAGGTGTCGGGTCCTGATCCACACTCCATCCTTACCTGAGAGTGAGATATCACACCTCTGGGTGAGGTGCAATACGTCTGTAGCAACCGAGCCCTCAGGGTGCTACAGTTCCATTTATCTTCAGCCTAGGTGACGTATTGTGATACAGGGCCGTGATTTTGGCTATAAAAGGGTCCCCTAGACCCCTACCCCAAGCTTTTTAAGAGAATCATATATGGCGTGCCAGGAGACTCTATGGAATGCTTTCTCAGCATCCAACGAGAGTATCTAATTACAAATTTTTAACTGCATCTAGCCCAGGAAATACTTTGTGCCTAGTAGCAGTGTCTGCTAGTCAGCGGATTATCCCGGCTGTTAAGCAAGCTACACCACCTGTAGTTTAGACACTTAATTTTTTCAAAGGAAATGCTTCGGGACCATGGGATACTTAGTGAAGAGCATCAGGAGGCACCCCAAGGCATAGGGGCTGGGACTGGCAGTAGGATGCCTTGCGGTGGACAGCCGAGCTCGATCCTTATAAAAGCTTTTTAACTGCAGCAGCTTTAGTGGACGCTACTGGAGCTGGAATTACGCGGCTGCTGGCATGAGACTTGCCCTCCAATAGATCCTTGTAAATGGATTTAAAGTGTATTCATTCAAATTAGAGAGACAATTTAAATTAAAAAGCTTAGAGCTGCCTCCACTACAGGGGGGCTCGCTCGACCCACCAGCGGACAGGCACCAGTATTGGGAGAGGGGGGCTGGCCATCAGGGTTCACCGCGGCTCTGGCACAAACCCGGCGACACGGAGGTGGCACGGGCAGGAGCGGACTGGCCGTGTCGGCTTCTCACTTTTTGGATTTTAGAAGGGCATGACATGCGTATATCTGTGTCTCCCCCTCCTTTTACTCCTCCACCTCTTTTATTTTCGCATGACTATATGTACTTGTCACTTTTCCATGTGTTAGTTATGTCTTCTGAGCAGTTTGTCAGCTTTTGGACACCTTTGAAGGTGTTTTCTATGTGTTTCTATGTGTTTTTGTTTGCCTGCCATTGGTTTTAACGGTGTTCGAAGGTGTTCGACGAACAGTTCGACGAACAGTTCGGCGAACACACGGGTGTTCGACGAACCGAACCGAACTCGAACACTACGGGGGTGGCTTAACACTACCAAGGAGTCCATTAATTGATCATATGACAGGTCACGGTTACGTCATCATAGCTAGACCAGTTCAAACTACTAAAGCAGTTTTTCTGGCGTGGCATGGGGTTAAATATTATTTTGTAAAAACATTTCCAGCTCTTACCCAGTTTTGTTTAAGTCCCTCCCATCCTTCTTTCCCTCGAGAGAGAGAGAAAGAAAAAAGGAAAAAAAAAAGTATTTTTCTTAGAAAACAGAACTAAAAAAAATTGACCAAGAGTTTTAAACATATAAATTAACTTTGTAAATGTAAATTATTCTACACAAGATACAGCAAAGTGTTAGATGTTAAAAAGCCCAGAATGGAGAAATAATCCACATTTAAATTCTCAGTGAATAACTTAATAAAATGCATATCATATTAGAAAACAACTAATGAAAAAAATAGAATAAAAAGTGATTTTTAAGACCATATAACTTCTTAAAAATGTTAGAAAATAAAAACAAAGCATTTCTTTACCAAAAAGTTGAAACTTCTAAAGTTCCTATGACACAAGGATACCGCAACAGAGAGGGACCAGGTGACCACGGTGTCTGGTTTCACGAACTCCTGCCCTGCTTAAAAGTACTTCACTATCTTATTAAACATTGCAGATTTCTTCCTTGCTAGCAGAGCAAGGGTTAATCTGTTCAGTTGAAGCTCCTTTAAGCTTTCCTACCTGAATTGTCTCAGCTGTTCAGTGTTGGCAACTCCACTCTGCTCCCTCTGCTATATATGTTCACCTCTGGCACTTAGGGATTATCAGTGTTAGTTCTTACTGCCTTGTTCTGGATTTGGAGGTGTAGTCTGTGGTTGGAGTTGGCATTTTGGAGATTTGTCAGGAAATTGTTGCTTGGAGTTTTGTTTGTGTGCACTTCCTCATCCTCTCCTATTTGGCTTATCCTTCCCTTAACTCCTCTGTGTTCCACTCTGCTGTTAAGTGTGTGTATTTTGTATGGTTGGTATTTACATTTATCCCTGTCAGTCTCCCCTTGTTTGTCTGGTTAGTGTGTTCCTATACAATTCAGCTTCCCCCTACCCTAGATGGGGGAGGGAATAGGTAAGTGCTTATATAGAAGCATAGCAAGGCACGTGAACCTGTTGTCTCCACCTTCAGGAGTAATTTGGGGGACAGTGATATATTACAGTATAGCGCCCCAAGCTCTAGGGACCTGGTTAGCGCCCATAGTCCCAACACCATTGTGACATCCTAGTTATGGAAGGTGCTAGTTGTTCCACATTGGAGAGATCTTTTTCAAATAGTGAACCAAAATTTTTTTCATTTTTTGCCGTGCTTCAGAGAAAAAGATAAAACAATTGGCTTGAATGATAGTACATAAAAAGACAGACTGATTTGTGCAAGCCTACATCCACAGAAGATCTGTGGTTAGTCCTGCAAGATGTTTGGAACAACCTCCATGCTGAGTTTCTTCAAATACTGTGGGCAAGTGTATCTAGATGAATTGATGTTTTTCTGAAGACCTAATTAAGATTTCTCTTTTGTTCATTCACTTTGCATTTTGCTAATTGATAAAAAATAACCTATTAACACTACTATTTTTGAAAGCATTCTTACTTTGCAGCATTTTTTCTACACCTGCCCAAAACTTTTGCACAGTGCTGTATATTTACCCAAAGCTAAAGGGGTCATCATATGCCATAAATACTTAATAGAAGCTCAATATACCTCTAGGGACCCATACTTATAGATGTAGCAAAGTTTATCATGACTGACAATCATGATAACTTTTCACAGAAAATTATATCACTCAGGATGATTAATATAGCTTAACATTGCACAAGCCATGGACTGATATTAAGTTATGTGTCTATACACTTCTTATAGGTTCCAATGGAAAGTCTACTTTGCTGTACAGCAAGTTTTTGTATCTATTTTATTTTGCTGTTGTTGTTTTGAAAACCCTACCATGGAAAAAAAAGAAGTGATATGTCAATTATTTGAGATGGATTGATCATGAAATTTGCTCCAAATTTGGAATTTGCTACAAAATTGACACAGTCAAGTGACAAGGCTACCAAACACTGCAAAAAAATGCTTCAAAGGCCATGTAAAAAAACACACACTTTAGGTAAAAAAAATGAACGCTTTAAAAACAAAACAAATATCCTGAAGAAGATTCCTCTTAAAAAACTCAGATATTTCTGCCTCCAAAAAATTCCATGCAAAAAGCATAAAAGGCCCCCCCCCATACACGTTACGCTAATATTGGACAAACCCAAAAGTATAGATGGGTTCAGCCGATGATTTAATGTGTATGGGGTGCTGGCCGACTGATGGTCGCGAGAGATGTCAATTTCGGACAGCCAATAGGATTGTTTTCCTGGAGATAAGCCGCGGGGAAACATGTCAATCGGCAGCTTTTTAATAGAGAACACAGGGGTACTCCGTCGAGTGAGTGGTCTGAGATGGCTGTTGGTTGAACAATCGGCCAAAGCATCGTTAGGCTGACACCCATCTATTGTGCTAATGTGTATGGGGTGCCGGCCAACTGATGGTCGGGAGAGATGTTGATCATCCATGTCTGATTTCAGACAGCCAACAGCATTGTTTTCCTGGAGATAAGCCATGGCCGACGGGTCAGTCGGAAGATATTTTGTAGAGAACACAGGGGCGTTCCGCCAAGCGAGTGGACTGAGATGGCTGTCGGCCGAACAATGAGCGAAAGCATCGTTCGGCTGACACCCATCTAATGTACTAATGTGTATGGCCAGCTTAAGACATTCCCTACTCTCACCCAACCGGGCATACAGTGAAGATGTGGTTGGTTCACCTCCAGTTTCAGCACCGAATAAACAACACACATAAAATGGAAAGATTAAATACATATTAATGTATTTGACTCTGTAGCTTTTTCTACTCCATATTCTTAACCTCTGATTTCACTTTATTTGGTTTCCTGCAAGCCCTAAATGCAATTTCGTCTTACATGATAAATCGAGTGACTGATAATCAGGTTATTGATGGCTGAATTTGTCACTTCTCTGTATATTAATGAGCTTCCTCACTGGCATTGCTTGGGCTGCAGACATTAGGAAGTCAGGCTGAGAAGACCTAATATGCATTATAAATTGATTACGTGTCACATCACTAGCTTCAGATCTTATTAGGGCTGCAGTAGTGACATAGAAAATGGATAGCGACAACATTACTCCACACTAATGAGGCTGCAAACCACTAACGTGATAATAATGTAACACTAACCAACCATAATCTGTCTTTAATAGCACGGAGTCGTTTGGTAATCTATAACTATAGCACAAGATATAAAGCTCTGCTGGAGAAGAAAACAAATCAATTTACACACACAAAAAGTTTACTTTCTAAATAAATATTCAGTCCTGTACAACAACATAGTGTAGTAAAGACAAAGTGCAACACGAAGGGATGAGGGGAAGAGAGCCCAAACACTAGGGAAAAGGGAAGTGTAGACCCCTAGGCAGATCTAGTTTCACCCTTACTCCCCTACCATCCCTATATTGGTTCCTCACCAATCGCTGAACAGGAAACCTAAGCCCTGTATATCCCTAGAGCTAGGCCCTGGATAGGGAAGGGGGGGGGGTGAGCACTGGTCAGTCCTCATTATAAACTAAAGACAACAAGGGAGACAATCACAGGGGGAAGAAACTTAGCTTGAGCAGACTTCAGAGAGACTACACCAGACGTCCTCCTAGCACCAGAGAGGAAGTAAGCTGACTGCAATAGCTCCAAGCCTTCACAAGGGAACATGTGAATATCACTGGCGCCTCCCTGTAGCAAACTGAAGGTATTTAAACACCCAGGCCAGGGAGTCAATCAGAGCAGGAGGGAGGTAGTCGCTGGGTCCGAAAGTAAGACAGATTTAAGAAAGAGTCTGTAATGCCAAACAAAGTGACCTTCTGCAACCAGCTGCAACTATCTGCGACACACCCATGACACTCCTCCTCATCCGAGACAATCAGATCACACTAAGCTGATACTCGAATCAAACTTTGATTAGAGTGTTATTAGCATTATCGATCCAATTCTTTCGGAATAGAGCAGCTACAATCATGTAAACAAGCCCTTAATTTTTTTGTCTTTGAAATTTTAGAGTGACCAAATAAATATGAAAAACATTTCAATTTCGGATGCTGGAATCATCCACTTTACCTTATTTACATCCTGTGAACCGGTCCACACTTTTGTCTGTGCATCGCACACAACAAGCTGCTATTCTTACCTTGAAGTGGTGAGCTGATCAATTTTGCTTTTTTATATTGTACTTCAAATATTGCTTAAGGTAAAGACATAAAGCATTCTTTCTCATATTAATGGAACATGTGAAGGCAAAAATAAAAGAATAAATTCTGGCCACATACCCAAATTTCCACTAATAATAGAGTTAAACCACAAACTTTGGACAATATATAGTAGTTGTCAGCAGGGCCGGCCCGAACGTATAGGCGAACTAGGCGGCCGCCTAGGGCGCCGACCCTAAGGGGGCGCCAGAGAAAAAATAGAAAAAATTCTAAAAAATCTTTTCAAAAGGCAAAAAGTTTTAGGGATGGAAAGAAAAGTGTACATAAATTTTTTTACCATAAATTTAAAAGAAAAAGCGTTGAGCTTCAATTTACGCACGGAAAGTAGGCGCTAAACTACGGACGTGAGTCGTTTGCATCGTCTGCTGACAGGTGTTTGATCCCGCGCGTTTATTTTGCTCCTAAGTTTTCAAATGTTGGCAAAGCAAAGCAAACAACCAAAAATGCACACACTACACTAAGGGGGCGCCCGAGAGAAAAAAATACGTATACTTAAAAGGTAGGTGTACCATATGGCCTATTTATACGTAGTTTGGACTTTAGGTACTAGTTGGCGATTATATTGATAGATGTCATCAGCAGTCGATCCGGCTAGTGGGAGGAGTCTGTTTTGACGCATTGGCGTGGACTGCCTGGACTGCCAGTCAGGCCAGCTAAGGCAAGGGAGATAGTATCTACGTTTTTTGCATATCGGCGCGCGCGATTATAATATTTTCGAGGCATGTCTCTACTGTTTGCATGCTTTATCATGTGAGCCATTGCTGTTATTTTGTATATTCATTAGATTCATTGTTCCATGAGGTTTCATGAATGCAAATAGAAAATAGGAGGTTTTTAGTAAATTTTTGGCCTAGGTTCTAAAGTGTTAGGCGCTGCGAGGTAGGTATATTGTTTTGATTTTCAAAAATATTGGAAACATTGGAAATTGTTAAAGAAATTTGTGTTTTTTGTCTTAAAAGTAAAATCGTATTATATAATGTTCAGATAACAATTTTAATTGGCGCGTTAACTTTTAGGTAAATGCTGTGTGTTGTAACGAGTCATGGCTGATAAGAAGAAAAAACTTTCGGGGTTTCAGAACCGTAAAAGAAAAGCTGAGGAGGAGAAATCACTTTCAAAAATCAAAGGGTCATTTTTAAAATATCTAAGGAATAGAAATGAAGACGCGGAATTCCAAACGTTGGAACAACAGGCTTCTGTTGCCTCGGAAATATCGAATGTGGAAATAGAATTTGTTTCTCATGCTGAAAATAGTGAACTACAACCATCAATATCTGGTGGTAGATCTGATCAAAGTACCAGTACTGACATGGAGGCTGGTACATCTCTAGAAATACTACGCAAAGACTATTCGGACGATCCCACTACGTGGACCGTAATCAATGATGACTTACGCCTAGATGTAGTAAAATTCGGCCCCACACAAGTTAAAGATTTCGATTTTCCTTTGGACACTAATCGTAGAAAATTTTCTTGTGTTCACTATAAACGTCGTCTTGTCAATGGTGAAAGTCTTGAACGCAATTGGCTAACGTATTCTATTCAGAAAAATTCAGTTTTTTGTTTTTGCTGCACGTTGTTTCCAGACTCATCACTTCAACTAGGAATCATCAAACGCTCAGCCTTAGGTACTGATGGTGTAAATGACTGGAAAAACATATCTGCTATTTTAGCCAGCCATGAAAAAAGCAAAGATCACATGATTAGCTTTCAAAAATGGAAGGAACTCGAAAATAGACTTAAGATGAACAAGACCATTGACAAAGAACACTTACGCAAAATTGAAGAGCAAGAAAAATACTGGCATCAAATTTTAGAAAGGTTGATAGCTCTAGTGAGGGTACTAGGTACGCAAAACTTAGCGTTCCGTGGATCAAATGATGCATTGTTTGCATCTAATCGTCATGTGTGAGCACATTCGGAAAATCCGGGACAAAGAGATTCATGCACATTATTTGGGAAAAACAATACAGAATGAGATGATTCAACTGCTAAGTAATGGTATTCAGGAAAAGATTCTTGACGATGTCAAAACTGCAAAATACTTTTCTGTAGTGCTGGATTGTACTTCTGACGTGTCTCATGTTGAACAAATGACTATCATTGTTTGGTTTGTTTCCACATCAGAAGACAAAAAGTTTGAAATTAAAGAGCACTTCTTGGGATTCATTCCCGTTTCTGATAAAACTCGAAGTGGTTTGACAGCCGCTGTCTTGAACAAATTTGAAGAACTGTCGCTCTCTGTGGACAACTTACGAGGGCAAGGCTACGACAATGGGAGCAACATGAAGGGAAAAAACATTGGACTACAAAGACGAATTTTGGACATAAACCCACGTGCATTCTTTGTGCCTTGAAGTTCCCATTCTCTAAACTTACTCGTCAACGATGCCGCTAAATGTTGTTTTGGAGCGACAACTTTTTTCCTGTTAGTTCAAAATCTCTACGTATTTTTCTCTTCGTCAACTTAGCGTTGGGAAGTACTCGTGCGTCATTTGCCATCTCTGACTCTAAAACCTCTAACCGAAACAAGGTGGGAAAGTAGAATTGATGCTCTGGCCCCCCTCCGTTACCAATTGAGCGAAGTCCATGATGCCCTAATGGACACAGCAGAAAATATTAGTCTCACAGGAAGCTCTGGAAATGTCTCCCGGCTAGAAGCTCAAGGTCTTGCTAAACAAGTTGGAACCTTTTCTTTTGTTACATCTGTTCTAGTATGGTTCAACATTTTGTACGAAATCAATTTGACAAGTAAGTTACTACAGTCACAAGAATTCGATTTAGCTGCTGCTTCTCAACACCTTGACAAAACAAAGAAATATCTGCAATCATTAAGAAGCGATGAAGAGTTTGAGAAGCTGTTAGCTGATGTGAGGGAAATCGCAGAAGAGCTTGGCATACCAGCTAATTTTGAGTCAAGTTCTGCGCCAAAACGTTTAACCACTTCGCACCAGAGCCTGTTTTTGCCTTCGTGACCGGGCCAATTTTTTCAATTCTGACCACTGTCACTTTATGAGGTAATTACTCTGGAACGCTTCAACGTATTCCCCTGATTCTGAGAATGTTTTTTCATGACATATTGTACTTCATGATAGTGGTAAAATTTCTTCCATATAACTTGCGTTTATTTGTGAAAAAATTGGAAATTTGGCGAAAATTTAGAAAATTTTGCAATTTTCAAACTTTGAATTTTCATGTCCTTAAATCAGAGAGATATGTCACACAAAATAGTTAATAAATAACATTTCCCACATGTCTACTTTACATCAGCACAATTTTGGAACCAAAATTTTTTTTTGTTAGGGAGCTATAAGGGTTAAAAGTTGATCAGCGATTTCTCATTTTTCCAACAAAATTTACAAAAACATTTTTTTAGGGACCACATCATATTTGAAGTCACTTTGAGGGGTCTTTATGACAGAAAATACCCAAAAGTGACACCATTCTAAAAACTGCACCCCTCAAGGTGCTCAAAACCACATTCAAGAACTTTATTAACCCTTCAGGTGCTTCACATGAATTTTTGGAATGTGGAAAAAAAAAATTAACATTTAACTTTTTTCACAAAAATGTTACTTTAGACCCAATTTTTTTTATTTTCACAGGGGTAACAGGAAAAAATGGACCCCAAATTTTTTTGTGCAATTTCTCTTGAGCGTGCTGATACCCCATATGTGAGGGAAAACCACTGTTTGGGCGCACTGCAGGGTTCGGAAGGGAAGGAGCGCCATTAGACTTTTTGAATGTAAAATTTGTCTGAATAATTAGCAGACGCCATGTTGCGTTTGGAGAGCTCCTGATGTGCCTAAACAGTGGAAACCCCCCACAAGTGACACCATTTTGGAAACTAGACCCCTTAGGGAACTTATCTAGATGTGTGGTGAGCACCTTGAACCCAAAGGTGCTTCACAGAAGTTTATAATATTGAGCTGTAAAAATAAAATTTTCACATTTTTCCCACAAAACCGTTTTTCATCCCTTAATTTTGCATTATCATAAGGGTAATAGGATAAATTGCACCATGAAATTTGTTGTTCAATTAATCCTGAACACGCTGATACCCCATATGTGGAGGCAAATTACTGTTTGGGCGCATGGCAGGGTTTGAAAGTGAAGGAGCGCCATTTGACTTTTTGAATGTAAAATTTGTCTGAATAATTAGCGGACGCCATGTCGCATTTGGGGAGCCCCTAATGTGACTAAACAGTGGAAACCCCCCACAAGTGCCACCATTTTGGAAACTAGACCCCTTAGGGAACTTATCTAGATGTGTGGTGAGCACCTCGCACCCCCAGCTGCTTCATAGAAGTTTATAATATTGAGCCGTAAAAATAAAATTTTCACATTTTTCCCACAAAACCGTTTTTCATCCCTTAATTTTGCATTATCATAAGGGTAATAGGATAAATTGCACCATGAAATTTGTTGTTCAATTTCTCCTGAACATGCTGATACCCCATATGTGGAGGCAAATTACTGTTTGGGCGCATGGCAGGGTTTGAAAGTGAAGGAGCGCCATTTGACTTTTTGAATGTAAAATTTGTTTGAATAATTAGCAGACGCCATGTCGCATTTGGGGAGCCCCTAATGTGACTAAACAGTGGAAACCCCCCACAAGTGCCACCATTTTGGAAACTAGACCCCTTAGGGAACTTATCTAGATGTGTGGTGAGCACCTCGCACCCCCAGCTGCTTCACAGAAGTTTATAATATTGAGCCGTAAAAATAAAATTTTCACATTTTTCCCACAAAACCGTTTTTCATCCCTTAATTTTGCATTATCATAAGGGTAATAGGATAAATTGCACCATGAAATTTGTTGTGCAATTTCTCCTGAACACGCTGATACCCCATATGTGGAGGCAAATTACTGTTTGGGCGCATGGCAGGGTTTGAAAGGGAAGGAGCGCCATTTGACTTTTTGAATGTAAAATTTGTTTGAATAATTAGCAGACGCCATGTCGCATTTGGGGAGCCCCTAATGTGACTAAACAGTGGAAACCCCCCACAAGTGCCACCATTTTGGAAACTAGACCCCTTAGGGAACTTATCTAAATGTGTGGTGAGCACCTCGCACCCCCAGCTGCTTCACAGAAGTTTATAATATTGAGCCGTAAAAATAAAATTTTCACATTTTTCCCACAAAAAATCTTTTTCATTCTCTAATTTTGTATTATCATAAGGGTAACAGGATAAATTGCACCATGAAGTTTGTTGTGCAATTTCTCCTGAACACGCCGATACCCCATATGTGAGGGAAAACCACTGTTTGGGCGCACGGCAGGGTTTGAAAGGGAAGGAGCGCCATTTGACTTTTTGAATGTAAAATTTGTTTGAATAATTAGCGGACGCCATGTCACATTTGTGGAGCCCCTAATGTGTCTAAACAGCGGAAACCCCCCACAAGTGCCACCATTTTGGAAACTAGACCCCTTAGGGAACTTATCTAGATGTGTGGTGAGCACCTTGCACCCCCAGCTGCTTCACAGAAGTTTATAATATTGAGCCGTGAAAATAAAATTTTCACATTTTTCCCATAAAAAATGTTTTTCATCCCCTAATTTTGCATTATCATAAGGATAACCGGAGAAATTGCACCATGAAATTTGTTGTACAATTTCTCCTGAGTACGCCGATACCCCATATGTGGGGGAAAACCACTGCTTTGGTGTACGGCAGGGTTCGGAAGAGAAAGGAGCGCTATGTTGGCTGGGATAGGCAGCAGACACCATGTCACATTTGAAGAGTCGCTGACATGCCAAAACAGCAGAAACCTCCACAAATGACCCCATTTTGTAAACTACACCTCTCAAGGAATTCATCTAGGGAAGTAGTGAGTATTTTTTAATTTTTAAATTTATACCATTGGGCAGTGAAAAAATCATAATTATATTTTTACCACAAAAAAATGTTTTACCCTCAGATTTTACATTTTCACACAGGGCAATGGGTAAAAATGGTGCCGAAATGTGTCACACAATTTCTTCTAAAAGTGTCAATACCCCATATGTGGCTGTATCGTACCACTTAGCCATACGGCGAGATCTGGGGGGGACGGAGCGCTATTTGACAATTGGAGAACAAATTATTGTAGAATAGGCATTTGGATTTGGGAGCACAAAATTTTCTGAATTTCTTTTGGGGGGCAAGGGTCATTTTGCTTTTCCAGAGCCTTTCTGCTACCAGTAACTTGGAAGTCCCTTATATTTTTAACAGATGACGGACCTGAGTGGGGACTAGCTTTTTTTGAGGACTGAGTTGAAGCTTTTATTGGGAACATTTTACGTAACATTTATCCGGCGCTCTAGACTGAGCACTTACATCGGGGTTTCCATCTAAATTTCCAAGTGATGTAATTCAGATGAAACCCCTGCAGGATCCATTCACTGTAATGAGGCAGCAGAGTTACTCTGGACACCGTCTGGCCTCTGTGTAGCGGTGTCCTTTTTTTCAGAAGTGCACAAAACTGTGGCCAACCGCACTTTTATGCACGCCTAAAACAAATGACACCGTGGGATCCCAGGCTAGACGGCGTCCACAGTGGCCTATATCTGTCTCATTACAGGGAATCTTCCGTCATGGGTTCCGGCTGAATCATGTATTTCAGAGATTTACATGGAAACTCTGGTGTAAGTGCTCAGCGCAGAGCACAGGATAAATGTGGGCAGAGCCTTACTGGGATCTTTGGGGACATAATAAACAAATCAGTAGCAGGTGAAGAATTGGTTTTATTTATTTTTTACGCCGTTCCTAGTGTGATATAACTGATTAGATTACTTTATTCTTCGGGTCGGTGTGATTACAGAGATACCAGATTGATATCGGGTTTTTATGACTGACAGCTGTCACACACTAAAAGACGCTTTTTTTGCAAAATCTAGTTTTTGCATCACCATATTTTGAGAGCTATAATTTTTCCATATTTCGGCCGACAGAGTCATGTGACGGCTTGTTTTTTGTGGGACGAGTTGACATTTTTATTGGCACCATTTTTGGGGACGTGACATTTTTTGATCGCTTTCTATTCCGTTTTTTGGGAGGTAAAATTAACAAAAACAAACAATTCAGGAATTGTTTTTTGAGTTTTTTTTTATGCCGTTCTGTGTGTGGTAAAAGTGATCAGGCAGCGTTATTCTTCGGGTCAGTACGTTTACAGCGATACTACACTTACTGTATTTTTTTTATGTTTTGGCGCTTTTACACAATAAAACTATTTTATAGAAAAAAATATTTTTTTTGCATTGCTTTATTCTGAGCGCTATAACTTTTTTATTTTTCGGCTGATGGAGCTGTATGGCAGCTTTTTTTTTGCGTAACAAGATGACGTTTTCAGTGGTACCATTTTTATTTCTATTTTGTTTTTTGATCGCATTTTTTTCCACTTTTTGTTTGGCAATATGATGAAAAAGCATATTTTTTTGCTCCGTTTTTTATTTATTTTTATTACGGTGTGCACAGAAGGAGTTAATTAGTGTGACAGTTTTATAGCTTGGGTTGTTTCGGACGCGGCGATACCAAATATATGTACTTTTTTTGGTTTTGTAAAAATATACGGATTTATTGGTTTAATATTTTATTTATTTATTTTTATTTATTTTGTGATTTTTTTATTAATAGTTTAAAAACTTTTTTTTTACTTTTTTTCACATTTTTTCTTAGTCCCTGTATGGGACATTAATTTTTATTTTTCTGATCTCTGATCTCATGTAATGTAATAGACATATATTACATTACATGAGATCTTCCCTGACTGTTTCAGTCAGAGTCTCCTGTCTGGCTACAGCTGCAGCTGAGCCAGACAGGACACCATATATGGCAGAGCTGGAGGCGGTCATGTGACCTCCAGCTGCCATAGCAACCCTAGGTCCTGGAAGGACTCGGAGGTCTTCGGAGAGGTAAGTTGACGACCCCCTCTCCTCCTGCTGTCTCCTATATGCCGCGATCACTATAGATCATAGCATATAGAAGACAGCTAAGGGTTAACATCACTGGGACCTGATCTAATCAGGTCCCGATGATGTTCCCTGTCAGAGCTAACGCTCTGCACCGGAATCGCAGCGCTTGCAGGACCCTGGGGGTCCTGAGCGCTGCGAGACCACCCACCGTTTTTAAACGTCGGCACTGCACAGAGCCCGGCAAGCGCCGACGTTTATCTACAGTGGGCGGTCGGGAACCGGTTAAAGAAAAAAACCAGACCGTTCTCTTATGAAGGGAAAGATGAGCCCATAAGAGATGAGAAACAGAGTTTCAAAATTAACTTTTACTTTGCGATCTTAGATACTGCTATAAATTCAGTTGATGAGCGGTTCACTCAGCTGAAAGAAATGGAATTGAAATTTGGATTTTTGTACCACATCCGTTCACTTCAGGGAAAACCAAGCAAATTAGTTCTGGATAAGTGTAAAGCTCTGGAAAAGACTCTTACACACAATGAAGTAAAAGACATCGATGCCATAGAGCTATGTGGTGAACTGCAGGCAATGTCAAGACGTGTTCCAGAAGATTCATCACCAAAAGACGTTCTTGAACTTTTGCTTAAATCTGACTTGAAAGAAAGTGTCCCCAACCTGGTGGTGGCTCTAAGAATTCTTTTGACTCTGCCTGTGTCCGTGGCCTGAGGAGAGAGAAGCTTCTCAAAACTAAAGCTAATTAAAACATATTTAAGGGCAAATATGACGCAAGAGAGGTTGGTTGGGTTGGCAACAATTTCGATAGAATCTGAAGTTGCTAAACAAATTAATCTCGGTGACTTAGTGTCATCCTTTTTAAAAAAAAAAGGCAAGGAAACAAAAATTTTAATTACCTATGGTCGTTTTTGTTTTGTGTTATTGATTACTTTGTATATATTTGTCCAATACAACTTCTCAGAAGATTAAAGAGTTAGGAGAGAGTTAATTAATCATTGTTGTTGTGGTTTATTTTGCTCCTAAATTTATATCCCAAGTTTTCATCTACTGCCAAGAATAGTAGAGGCGCAACAAAATAGTTTCGCCTAGGGCGCCATAATCTCTCGGGCCGGCCCTGGTTGTCAGTCTCCCTTTTAAGGTATTTTCATACTTTTTTGATTTGCTGGGGGTAGACCAGCCAACCTGGAGGAGACTACCACCATTGCAAACAGAGAGGGTGAGGATTGTCACCTGAGAGGGGAGCAGAACATATTAATCCCCTAAGTGAAGAGTGAATCCACCAGTAAGGATTAATTCAAGACTCATTCAGACATTTTTCATGCATGGGTTCTATCCAAGTTTTTCACAGATAGAACACATCCATTAAAGTCTATGTGGCTGATCACATGTTCATGCTGTTTCTGGTGCCAGCGGTGGTCGGATGTGATCAGCTGTGGAGAAGAACTGCACAGCTCCTTCAACTGCATAGTGGCTGCAGTGCGGTACTGCAGATCCACCCAGCGGGTATCAGGAACAGCTGATAGGCGGGGGTCCTTTGTGTCAACCCTCCCCCCCCTCCTGATCTGGTGTTGATGATCTATCTTAAGGATAGGTCATCAATATTAAAGTACTGGACAAGCCTTCTAGCACTGTGTGGGCGGCGTAGGTCTTCATCTTTGAAAGGGATGTCGACTAGAGACCTGATTCTGCTGTGAGGGCGCTATGCCCTTGCAGGCCACATGTAACCGATGTTGCTGGCTTGCCAGGACCAGAAGTTGGACAGTTCAATGAGGGAGACCACCAGTTCAAAATAAACTTTATACTGAACGGGAACTTGATAGGGAATATATACAGGAGCTAGCAGGTACACAGTCTTATGAACGTTTCCTTTACAACTCAAACCATTTTCCACACACAAAATCCTTCTTTTTTTCTCTATTTTCCTTTCTTAACTCTTCCTCTTTACTTTCTCTACTTGTCCTCTGTTTCCATTGTTTGTAACTACTTCACCACAACCCAGCTCAACTTTACAGTCCTGTTTTGCAAGAGTCCTTTACTTGTCCTGCGGTTCCGCGTCTCCGTTCCCCTTAGGGTGTTAGCATGGCCGGATTTAGCTTTAAGGTCTCTGACACTCTGAAATTCCAGCCCGAGACTTTCTACTCATCTCATGTACTCAGTCCTGTCCAGGTCTGTTACCTTCAAGAGTTATAAACTCTGACCTTAGTGCTTGGTGTCCTCTCCCAGGACCCGTCTCCAATCGATTACTCTGTCTCTTAGTCACTTTTGCTCTGGATCTCGGTATCTCTTTTCTTCAGTCTCCTCTCACTTTAGGGACATCTCAGAATGCGGCACTGCTCACAATGGACCTTAGGTTTTCCTTCTATGCACTTCAGGTCCTATCTGCCCCTCTGACAGGAAACTGTCACTTTGCCTTCAACTCATCCCCTCCCACTCTGGGCTAGTACTAAACATTAACTCTAACTGTCCATACGGTCAACCTATACACACTATCAATAGTACTAACATCTTTAACGCACATCACAATTCTCATGAAATATCCCATTTCACAATACATATCACAGTTCACATTACTTCACATAACATTTTACAACAATAAACTTGTTTCTTTAAGGGGGAATATTGGCAGCATGTCCATCTGCTTACACAACCAAAATCTGTTCTTTTGGCAATAAAAAAGCAGCTTACAAAAAGAAGATTTTGCTGCGTTTTTGCTCCATTTTTTGCTGTGTTTTTGGTGCAAATTATACGTGTAATTTGTCTATAGTACATGTTTAATAAAGTTAGTTTCATTCACCAAAAAAGCAGCAAAAACGCATGGATGCATTTTTTTTGCAGCATGTTCGCACTTTCTTATTGCTTTCTATGGTGAAAAATGCTGCAAAAACGCTGAAACAATCCTGTAGTTTTCAAAAAGGCAGTAGTTTTCCAATTCAGTCAGGAAAAAAAGCATTTCTGAAATCTCAAAGCTTTTGCTGGAACTGTAAAAAACAGCTTTTAATTTGCATTAAAAAAACATAAAAAAAACTCTGCAAAAACGCAACGTGTGAACATACCCTAAAACATGGCTGTTTGTAACCTAAGAACCAGTCCCTGTTTTATGCTGCCTGTGGTTTAGGTAGCATAAATTATGTGCCAGGATCCCTTTAAGAGAAAAGAAGAATGCGAATAAGGTCTTAACCAGCTCGGTGTAGATCCAGAGATGCCAAGAGATTTGTAATTTGAAGGATAACTGTTGTAATGTATATTTCATGCTTCGTATAGCTTGTACAATCTCCAAAATTTTAATGATGTGATAGATGATATCTCTGGAGTATTTCATTTCCTATTGTGCCAAAAACATTAACTAAATGCTCATAAATAATTGTCTTTCTTGACACACAATAGTGCTGAAGAACAGTAATCTTTGCCAGCTATCATCTGCATATCAATAGAGCAACAAATGTGTCTGAGTCTGTCTCCAGAAAACATCTATAGCACCACAAGGGACGCATATGGCCGTTATTTAGGCTCAATTGCTATATGTTAAATGCAATATAAGTAAAAAAAATTCTAAGAGAGTAAAATAGCAAAATAAAAACAAAATTACGACAACGTATAGATCAGAGCATATAGTAAAGCATGATCATTTTTATTGTGCTATATTTAGTAATTTTCTGTGTAGATATTTCACATTTTTTCTCTAGAAATATAAAAGGGAATTTGCATAGTTTTTGGGTGCATAACTGCTGGGGTGTATTAAAGAGCATTCTCCCATTATTCCGAGATTTGCCCCATAAGCAGTATCATCCACATTATAATGGCAAATGCTCTCTGTGGATGGACCTAATAAGGGTGGTTTTGGCTTCATCTGTCAATCAGGGTACGAGCAAATAATTGGCACAAAACCCCAAAAATTAGTGATCAGGACACACTCCAACTTTCAACAAAATGTTATGTAAAAAAGAGATTAATTTGCCTCTAAGGTTTGTGTCTTATATGGAAATTTTAACATGCCTCTAATATTAATCCCTTCAAGATATGGTCAATTTCCATTTTTTTCGGTTTCATTTTTTCCTCTCCTTTTTCCAAAAGCTATAATTTTTTTATTTTTCTCACCACATAGACATATAAAAGCTTGTTTTTTTTGTACTTTTCAGTGACACCATTCATTTTACCACATAATGTTCTGTCCAGTGAAATTGTGAAAAAAAAATCCTGCAATTCTAACATTGCGTTTTGGAAATTGTTTCTATGACGTACGTTTTGTGGTAAAAATGACCTTGAAATATGATTCTGCTCATCAGTACCATTACGGCGATACCAAACTTGTCCAGTTTTTTTTATTATTTTAGTCGTGAAAAAAAAACTGAAATTTAGAAAAAAAAAATGTTTTTGATTGTGACAACATTTTCCGAAGCCGTAATACTGGAAATTTTTGGTCGATAGAACTGCTTAATTTTTGTGGTGTGAGATGATGCTTTTATTGATGCCATTTTGGGATAGATATGACATTTTCATTGCTTCTTACAGTATTTTTTGCAGTATTGTGGTAACCAAAAAGACACAATTTTGGCTTTTTTAAATATTTTTCTGTTTACAGTGTTTACCAATTGGGTTAATTATTTTAATGTTTTGATAGATCGGACTGTTATGGATGCGGTGATACCAAATATGTATTTTTTTTTATTATTATATTTATTTTTAGTGGGGGAAAAAAGGGTGTTATTTGAACTTTAATGTTTATTTTACTTTTTTAATTTTTTTTTTTTTTTTTATCTTCACTGTATTTATTAGTTTTAACTGTCTGAACCTGTAATCGTCTGATCGCTTGTTGTGCTATATACAGCAATACCACAGTATTTCTGCACAAAGTAAAAATCACAGTCTCCTTTGAAGCCTGACCCCAAGCTGGATTTCATGGGCATTTATCCGGTTAACAGTCGTGGGTGGATTCGCTCCATAGATTCGCTACTGACTTGTGCCGTAAATGTACGGCTGATGTCAATAAGGGATTAAAAGGGAACTGTACTTTCAAGAAACTTTGCATAAATCAATACTACGGGTGAATATAAGACATTTTGTAATCTATCTTATCAGGGAAATCTGCTTCTTTCCCCACTTGTAAGATACTTTTTCCTTCACCCTCTGCCTCCTGAACTTGTCCTCCACTCTGAAAATATAACAACTCAATCCATCAACACAGAGTCATATAATACAGCCCATTATGCTTTCTGGAAAGGGGAAGGGAAAGGAGGAGTGAGGATCAGAGTGAGGAAAAAAAGATGACGCTGATCTTTCTAACAAGTCTTTTACTTCACTCCAGAGCTGGATTCAGATATACACGGCTCAGTACTGCTGCATATTATTTTTCCATGCTGCTCCTTGTCTCTGTGTGCTAAAAAAGAAATAAAGAGCAGGAATCACTCTCTGAGCCCAATGCTGTGTATGGCAGATATCATAGCAGCTCTTCAAACCAGCTGTTAGGGGGGCAGCTGCAGACAACTTTATTTAAATGGAACGCAACTGACCCCGGGGTCCGCGATGCAGCCAGGTGGGCCGCTGCCGAACACTTTCCGGGTGAAAAGGTACGCAACCAACTTAAACAATAAGCCCTTCTGTGTTACTGCACACAGGAATGGGTACAGCGGTTCACACTATCTCCGTTAGCAGCACGGGAGATGAGCGACTGGAAAACTATCTGTAGCCCTGTTACTGCACAGGGACTACTCTGGCGGCGCTAGGATGCAGGTGTGACTACGCGACGGGTACACGTGCCTCCAGCCGGCGTGCCACTAGACTGAAGGGTACTACTCCACGTGGCTGACAGGCGATAGTCGTGGACAGGACGTCTGCAGGCTGCTCGAGGTGTTAGGCGACCCCTTTGGCTGAGCCAGGCTTCAAGACGTAGCTACCTGCCTAAGCAAATCTAAGCCTGCCTGAGTGACCTGTGCTAATCAGCCGAGCGAACTCTGGCATCAGCAGGTCACGGAGAGAGCAGCTAGGGAGCACGTGGAATATACTCGTCCACACAACAGCAACACTTGCTAAAATGATCTGAGAGTGCCACCATGTTTGTGGGCGGGCCTTTTAAAGACTAAGCCCTGCTCACCGTCGCACCATTGGTGACGCCACCCGTGGACCAATCAGGCGGTGCCAGGTCACCAGGTCAGGTGGTTGCCAAACCACCAATCATGGTCCGCCAGGTCACGGGCATGCTCAGTGCGGCGCCTCTCGGACTTAGGCTGCAGTAGCCTAGTCTCTCTCCGCAACCTGTGCTTCATGTTGCTAGGCACAAATACACGAGATACTACTTGTACATCTCGTGCATTGGCTAGGCGTTGGGACTTACGGTGATGCTGTGCAGCATTAGCCCTGGCTGGACCAGAATGGGAGACCACAGAATCCACTGATGACTCAGAACCGATTTCTGATCCAGAAAGCACCCGGCACCTAACACCAGCTCAGAGTGGATTGCAAATTAGAGTCAACAAAGGGGAAAACTGGTGAAACTGCAGAACACAAGTCATACACTTCATAGATATAGTGTACACAAAGGACACCTTATTCTAAAAAGCTATGTGAAAGCATGATTACTAGTGTTGAGTGAACATGCTCGGTACTCGCCCGAGCATCATGCTACTCGGGATGTTCGGCGAGCATTTCCGGGTTACTCGGGTGGGAGCCTGGGTCTCTGCCCTGCATGTTTGGCGCTCTAAACAGAGCCAATGAACATGCCGGGATTGCCAGCCAGTCACTGTAATGCTGCAGCCATGTTGTTTGTGGGCATTACAGTGATTGGCTGGCTGCACAGCGTCACCTCGAGTATTTAAAACGGGGCGCCGCCATCTTGGACACAGTCGCTCTGGATTAGACAGTGTAGGGACAGCGCTGCTGATTTAGGGAGAGATATAAACTGCGAAATAGTTAGTGTAGGGTCTGTAAACGCTGGCAGAACAAACAAACAGTCCTTTTCAGGACTAATATCCATCCCAGATACCAGGCAGGCAGGCTGTATAGGAGACACAGTGGTTATACCAGCAAACGCTGCATTACAGTCCTGTGTGCTCCTGTTGCTGAAATTGCTGGACTTAGCACCAGGTGTCGGGGGCCAGGAAAAATCCTTTTTTTTTTTTCATCTAAATCCTACTTTTTTTTTCCTCCTTCACACTGTACAAATACCCGTCTTATTAACCTTTTGGTGTCCCCCCCCAAAAAATAAAGCGTGTCTCTGATTTTTCAGACACAAATATAACTGTTGAAAATAGTCTGGTGTAGGCTAGAGAAACAGAAGTGTTGTTTTGCACTTCCACGGTTCAAACCTCTGTATTATCCATTTTGGGCCATTTGTATCTAAAAAAAAAACTGTTTGAGTGTGTCGCTCACTGTTCAGCCGCAAATATCTCTATTTAAAAAAGTGTGGTATACCCCAGTAAACAATAACTGTGGTTTTGCCATTCCACGGTAAAAAATCTCTATTATTCAGCTTTTGGTAGTTTTTTCCGTAAAGAAAAACAGTAGTGTCTCCTGACTGTTGTGACACAAAAATATATCTGTTGAAAGTAGGCTTGTGTAGGCCCGACATCCCAGTGTGGTTTCGCAGTTCCATGGGTCAAATCGCTGTACTATCCAGTTTTGGGCCTTTGGTATCTAAAAAAAAAGCAGTTTGAATGTGTCGCTCACTGTTCAGCCACAAATATCTATATTTAAAAAAGTGTAGTATACCCCAGTAAACAATAACTGTGGTTTTGCCATCCCACGGTAAAAAATCTCTATTATTCAGCTTTTAGTAGTTTTTTCCGTAAAGAAAAATAGTAGTGTCTCCTGACTGTTGTGACACAAAAATATATCTGTTGAAAATAGTCTTGTGTAGGCCCGACATCCCAGTGTGGTTTCGCAGTTCCACGGGTCAAATCGCTGTACTATCCAGTTTTGGGCCTTTGCTGTCTAAAAAAAAAAGCAGTTTGAGTGTGTCGCACACTGTTCAGCCGCAAATATCTCTATTTAAAAAAGTGTGGTATACCCCAGTAAACAATAACTGTGGTTTTGCCATCCCACGGTAAAAAATCTCTATTATTCAGATTTTGGTATATTTTCCGTAAAGAAAAACAGTAGTGTCTCCTGACTGTTGTGACACAAAATATATTTGTTGAAAATAGTCTTGTGTAGGCCTGACATCCCAGTGTGGTTTCGCAGTTCCACGGGTCAAATCGCTGTACTATCCAGTTTTGGGCCTTTGGTATCTAAAAAAAAAGCAGTTTGAGTGTGTCGCTCACTGTTCAGCCGCAAATATCTCTGTTTAAAAAAGTGTGGTATACCCCAGTAAACAATAACTGTGGTTTTGCCATCCCACGGTAAAAAATCTCTATTATTCAGGTTTTGGTAGTTTTTTCCGTAAAGAAAAACAGTAGTGTCTCCTGACTGTTGTGACACAAAAATATATCTGTTGAAAATAGTCTTGTGTAGGCCCGACATCCCAGTGTGGTTTCGCAGTTCCACGGGTCAAATCGCTGTACTATCCAGTTTTGGGCCTTTGGTATCTAAAAAAAAAAGCAGTTTGAGTGTGTCGCTCACTGTTCAGCCGCAAATATCTCTTATTTAAAAAAGTGTGGTATACCCCAGTAAACAATAACTGTGGTTTTCCTCTTCCACGGTTCTAATCTACTCTTTATTACCCTTTTTCCATTGATAGTGCAAGTGTAAGCTATTTTACTTCATTTACAATGGGCAAGGCGCGTGGCAAGGGATGTGGAAGTGGACGTTCTGGTGATGGTTCGTGCAGAGGACGGGGCCGTGGCCAAGGTGAAAATGTGCCACAACCAACAGCCACATCTTCTCGCTCCCACTTCTTGACCGAATTACTAGGGAAGCACAGAACAACACCAGTATTGAGAACTGATCAGTGTGAACAGGTTATTCATTGTATAGCAGATAATACTTCCAGTTACCTGGGCACCACCACCTCCAGTCGGTCTTCCACACGGTCAACTCTTAGTAGCCGTGAGTCTCGACCGCATACTCCTCCTCACCCTGATGCTCCTTCCTCCCACCATGCCGAGTGTCTTCAGACAGCAAGTGATCCCACACTTGGACACTCTGAAGAACTGTTCACTGGTCCATTTCCATATTTGGGCCCCTCGCCTGATACGCTTGAAGTGGTGGAAGAGGAGATCCCATGTTGCGATGCCCAAATATTTGAACAGCCAAGGCCACAGGAAGTCGACGTTGGCAATCTGTCACAAGAGGTAGACGACGACGAGACACAATTGCCAGGAAGTGAGGAGGAGGATCGTGGTGCACAAGTGGAAGAGGAGGAGGTGGTGGATGATCTAGTAACTGACCCAACGTGGAAGGAGGACATGCAGAGTGAGGCCAGCAGCACACAGGGGGAGGGAGGCAGAGTACCCCAACAGGCAGGAAGAAGCAGTGTGGTGGCCGCAGACAGAAGGCAGGCAACCGTTTCCCGTAACACCAACACGAGGGACGTTGCCAGTACAAGCGGTAGGTCTTCCAGAGTCTGGAATTTTTTTAAAGACTCTGCTGATAACCCCAAAAAGGCCATATGTTCCACCTGTCATGCCAGCATCAGCAGGGGTGACAAAACTACCAGCCTGACCACCACCAGCATGATCAGGCACATGGCAGCAAAGCACCCGACTTTGTGGGGCGAAACCCAGGGTCCACGACCAGTGTCAGCGGGTGTCACCACTGCTTCTTCCACTGTTGTGCGTGCAATAGAACCCCCTGTTGTGTGTGCAAGGCAATCCCCTGTCCATACTGCATGTAAAGATGCCCCCTCCTCTCAGTCTTCACTTGTTATGGCAGTTTCTCAAGAAACAGCATCAACGTCCACATCCACGTCCCACCGCAGCATTCAATTGTCCATATCCCAGACCTTTGAACGAAAGCAGAAATTCGCAGCTAACGCCCCACAGGCCACAGTCCTAAATTCGCACATTTCACGATTGCTTGGTTGGAAATGATGTCTTTTAGGCTGGTGGAGAGGGAATCCTTCCGCAATCTTATGGCAATGGCCGTCCCTCGGTACTCGGTCCCCAGCCGACACTATTTTGCCCGGTGTGCCATCCCCGCACTACACAAGCACGTGTCCCAAAGCATCTGCCGTGCCCTCAACAACGCAGTTACTGGGAGAGTCCACCTGACAACGGACACGTGGACAAGTGCTTGTGGCCAGGGACGGTACATCTCTCTGACGGCACACTAGGTAAACATAGTGGAAGCCGGGACCCAGTCGGACCTTGGGACGGAACACATCCTCCCCACACTGAGGATTGCGGGCCCTATGTCCGTCAGAGTTGCCCCCACAGTGTACAGCTCCTGCGCATCCTTCTCCTCCTCCTCCTCATGTTCAGCCTCCATCTCAGATATCACCACATCAGTTACAAGCTGGAAGCATTGCAGTACTGCCTCCGCCAAGCGGCAACAGGCTGTGCTGAAACTCATAAGCTTAGGTGATAAACCTCACACTGCTTGTGAGTTGTGGACAGCTGTGAAAGAGCAGGCAGATCTGTGGCTGAGACCGCTGAACCTACATCCCGGCATGGTCGTGTGTGACAATGGCCGTAACCTGGTGGCGGCTCTGAGGCGAGGTGAGATCACACACGTACCATGCCTGGCTCATGTGCTTAACCTCGTGGTTCAGCGGTTTCTTAAATCGTACCACGAGTTGCCAGATCTGCTCGTGAAAGTACGCCGCCTGTCAGCTCATTTTCGCAAGTCGGCTACAGCTTCCGCCGCCCTTGCTGTGTTGCAGCAGCGTTTGCAGCTTCCGGCACACCGACTGGTGTGTGATGTTCCCACACGTTGGAACTCTACCCTCCACATGTTGCAAAGGATTTGTGAGCAGAAGAGAGCAGTTGTGGAGTACCAGCTGCAACAAGGCCGTCGATATTCAGGTCAGACTCCACACATAAGACCTCAGGAGTGGACCTGGATGTTTGACATATGTACCATCCTGACAAACTTTGAGGAGGCCACCAAGATAGTGAGTGGCAATGACGCCATCATTAGTGTCAGCATCCCACTTGTCTGTCTTTTGCAACGCTGTCTGCAGAAAATTAAAGAGGAGGCATTGCAGCCAGAGTATGATGAGATGGATCAAGAAGCCGTAGCGGGCGATTACACACAGCCCAGCCTCATCTCATCCCAACGTGCATTGGGGGACAATGAGGGAGAGGAGGAGGAGGAGGAGGAAGAACAGGAGCTGCTATCATGCGTTGTAGACGGTAGTACCTGTACAAGTGTCATACCGTCGGTTCAGCGTGGGTGGCCTGAGGACAGGGGGGAGGAGGAAGAGGAGGAGGAGGAGGAGGAGAGCATGGTCAGTCATCATCTTGGTGAGGACACGGAAATCTTGCCCGTTACCAGTCTGGCACGCATGGCTGACTTTATGTTACGCTGCCTTAACCGTGACCCTCGCTTTGTCAAAATGTTGGGTGACAGTCAATACTGGTTGGTGACACTTGTAGACCCCCGCTACAAGGAGAACTTTCACTCTCTTATTCCTGAGGTGGAGAGGTCTACAAAAATGGGCCAGTACCAGAAGGCCCTTGCTGCAGAACTCTTAAAAAAATTCCCATCTGAACACGCTAGCGGCAGAGGTCACAGTTCGTTGCCCAACCGAGGCGTACAGGCGAGAGAGATGCAACTCCAATCCAGCAGAGGCAGGAGAACACTGTAAACGTTCTGGGACAGTTTTCTGAAACCCACCCAGCTTACAGGCCCTGAGGCGCGGGGTACTCTCACAAGGAGTGGAAAGTTTCAAAAGATGGTGAGGGAGTACCTTGCCGACCATACCAGCGTCCTCCGTGATTCCTCTGTGCCTTTTAATTATTGGGTATCCAAGCTGGACACTTGGAATGAACTCGCTCTGTACGCCTTGGAGGTCCTGGCCTGCCCTGCCGCTAGCGTGTTATCGGAGCGCGTTTTTAGTGCCGCTGGGGGAATTAAACTGATAAGTGCACTCGCCTGTCAACTGACAATGCTGACAAGCTGACCCTTATCAAAATGAACATGGGCTGTATTGGGCCAGACTTCTCATCACCACCAAATGACAGCAGAGTAACATAAAGTCAAATCCACTGTGTTATTTCGGGAGGTGTATTCACATGCACCGCTTCACACCCACACATGGGTATACGCTTCCTCGTTTCGGCTGTTTTATCTTCTTCTCCTTATCCTCAGCCTCCACCACCACTATACCACCAGGGTGCCAGCATTGCAAGTTCCTCCGTCCTTATTTTTGGCAGCTTTTACTTGCAAGGCATAAGCAAATACTATGGGACACCCACTCCCCAATAATGGGACTTATGTTTGTAATATGCTGTACTGCATGGCTCTTGTAAGGGGCATTGCAAGTTGCTCCGTCCTAATTTTTGGCAGCTTTTGCTTGGAAAGCATAAGCAAATACTATGGGAGACCCACTCCCCAATAATGGGACTTATGTTTGTAATATGCTGTACTGCATGGCTCTTGTAAGGGGCATTGCAAGTTGCTCCGTCCTATTTTTGGCAGCTTTTGCTTGGAAAGCATAAGCAAATACTATGGGACACCCACTCCCCAATAATGGGACTTATGTTTGTAATAAGCTGTACTGCATGGCTCTTGTAAGGGGCATTGCAAGTTGCTTCGTCCTAATTTTTGGCAGCTTTTGCTTGCAAGGCATAAGCAAATACTATAGGAGACCCACTCCCCAATAATGGGACTTATGTTTGTAATATGCTGTACTGCATGGCTCTTGTAAGGGGCATTGCAAGTTGCTCCGTCCTAATTTTTGGCAGCTTTTGCTTGCAAGGCATAAGCAAATACTATGGGACACCCACTCCCCAATAATGGGACTTATGTTTGTAATATGCTGTACTGCATGGCTCTTGTAAGGGGCATTGCAAGTTGCTCCGTCCTAATTTTTGGCAGCTTTTTCTTGGAAAGCATAAGCAAATACTATGGGACACCCACTCCCCAATAATGGGACTTATGTTTGTAATATGCTGTACTGCATGGCTCTTGTAAGGGGAATTGCAAGTTGCTCCGTCCTAATTTTTGGCAGCTTTTGCTTGGAAAGCATAAGCAAATACTATGGGAGACCCACTCCCAAATAATGGGACTTATGTTTGTAATATGCTGTACTGCATGGCTCTTGTAGGGGGCATTGCAAGTTGCTCTGTCCTAATTTTTGGCAGCTTTTGCTTACAAGGCATAAGCAAATACTATGGGAGACCCACTCCCCAATAATGGGACTTATGTTTGTAATATGCTGTACTGCATGGCTCTTGTAAGGGGCATTGCAAGTTGCTCCGTCCTAATTTTTGGCAGCTTTTGCTTGCAAGGCATAAGCAAATACTATGGGACACCCACTCCCCAATAATGGGACTTATGTTTGTAATATGCTGTACTGCATGGCTCTTGTAAGGGGCATTGCAAGTTGCTCCGTCCTAATTTTTGGCAGCTTTTGCTTGCAAGGCATAAGCAAATACTATGGGACACCCACTCCCCAATAATAGGACTTATGTTTGTAATATGCTGTACTGCATGGCTCTTGTAAGGGGCATTGCAAGTTGCTCCGTCTTAATTTTTGGCAGCTTTTGCTTGCAAGGCATAAGCAAATACTATGGGAGACCCACTCCCCAATAATGGGACTTATGTTTGTAACATGCTGTACTGCTTGGCTCTTGTAAGGGGCATTGCAAGTTGCTCTGTCCTAATTATTGGCAGCTTTTGCTTGCAAGGCATAAGCAAATACTATGGGAGACCCACTCCCCAATAATGGGACTTATGTTTGTAATATGCTGTGCTGCATGGCTCTTGTAAGGGGCATTGCAAGATGCTCTGTCCTAATTTTTAGCTGCTTTTGCTTGCAAGGCATAAGCAAATACTATGGGAGACCCACTCCCCAATAATGGGACTTATGTTTGTAATATGCTGTACTGCATGGCTCTTGTAAGGGGCATTGCAAGTTGCTCCGTCCTAATTTTTGGCAGCTTTTGCTTGCAAGGCATAAGCAAATACTATGGGAGACCCACTCCCCAATAATGGGACTTATGCTTGTAATATGCTGTACTGCATGTGACGCGCCCCCTGGGCCGTGTGTACACGTGTGTGGGATACCCGGTGCCTGGTCTCTGGGGTCTGAAGTCTCCGTGGCGGTGACCCGGTCCCGTGGCTCTGGCAGGTCAAACCAGTGGCAGTCTTTCTTAGGTTTTGAGGTTAATTGTCCGACTGCGCCACCCGTGGATTGCGGTCAGGGAGTACCACCGCTGCTAGGCAGACCGGTGAGGCTGGTGTTGTGTGCGCAGCATAGAATGGGATAACTCCCCTCGGGAGGAGTATAGCCTCAGGGCAGTGAGTGTGGATGATGGGGGTGATGGTGCACGAGCGCAGCAGGAATGACTCAGAGTCTTTGCAGTGCAGTTCAGGGTCTTTACTGATGATTATAAGGTAGACCCTCCCGGGAGTACAGGCTAGCATAAGAGGCCTGGTCAGTCTGTGAGCAAGCAGGAGTTCCCCTGGCCAGGTGGAGTTGTAGGCCTCCCCGTCTGTCTGCACTCTTCCTGGCTACCTTGCTGTAAGCGGGTAGAAGTAGCCCACGTCCCTGAGTGTACCGTGTAGTGCTCACCAGTATGGCTGGTGACTTGGGGCCTTCTGTTAGCCTCCGCTCCACGACGGCGGTGCTGGTCCCTTGCTTGTGACTGAGCCTCCGGGCTTCTATGGCCAGAGGACCTGAAATCCCCTGCCGGCTGGTTTCTGCTGCTGGATATATAAGTCCTCACAGCCTCGGACTCCTGTGTCCGGTTCCTATTGTCGTCTGCCAGGGCGAGCTCTGCTCAGCTTCCAGCCCAGGTCTTTAGCTCCTAGCTCCTACAGAGCTCCTTGCTGTTACTTTCCCTTGCTCTCACTCTGACTCTGACTGTTCTCTGTTCTCTGACTCACTCAACCCCGCCCCAGATCCAGTTTATAAGGGCAGAATTCTCCCCTCCCAGGACTGGGGCAGGAGGATGTTGCATGTTTAAGGGATCCTGACCAGGAAACCTCCCACTTGCTCTCCGACGTAATATCTCTATTACTGTGGTGACCAGACCCCTGGGGTGCCACACATGGCTCTTGTAAGGGGCATTGCAGTCCCTCATAATTTTTGGAAAGCCTTAAATTCACTGCTTAGGCCAACAGTGCACAGGAGACCCAGTTGCTATAAATGGAAAAAAAGGTTTAGTTAACGCCCTCTGACCTCCATGTCATTTCCAAGGGGCATTAGAGTGCCTCGAAATTTTTGGTAGGCATTGCACTCACTGTATGCCCTATAACTGTGTAGCCGAACCGCTCCTTTTGTTACAGAAACATATCCTACAAGACATATCTGGTTGACTGGCCTGATATTGATGTGAATGGTCCCTGTTCCTCCTGGTCTTTCTCCTTTGCCACTACCTCATCCATCATTTATCACCTGAAGCTTTGTTTTAACGGGAGTCATAGAACTTGGATAGTAGCCGGAAAACATCCAGCAATCCTCGGAGGAGGTAGGATATGCGCCAAAACGCTGACCACCTCAGGCCTAGCCGCTACTACATACATGCGCTTGCATTACAACAAAACAAAGCAGATGCTAACTTCTATCATCCTCATCATGCTCCTCACCTTGGCACTCTCAACTCCCCTGATGGAGAAGCCAGGGCCCACCGGAGGAGTCTGATAGTCCGGTGGGCTCGGCCAATGCTGCCCTAAAGCAGGCCAGGCTAAGAAAAGTGTGGGAAAGGTTACCGGGACAAATAGGGGTGGCTGGGGACCGAGTATGGACACCCGGCCACCCCCTGGAGGCTGGGGAGCAAGCGGGGACACCCGGCCACCAGACGGCTGGGGACTGAGTATGGATACCAGGCCGCCGACACAGCCATGGCGTGGTGGTCAGATTCCGCCTCCACATGCCTAAAAGGCCCAATTTAAAGTGCAAGCAAGCAAGCAGTAAGGTATTGCAGCCTGGGGGTGGGTGGGTGGCAGGCTGCATACTTGCGCTTGCATTGCAAGGAATGGGAGAGGTACAAATGAACACTGCCCTGGGACAAGGACTTGAATGGGGATAGTTGCAAGTCTGCAACGACAGGTGCAAGGTGGGAGGCATCTTCGCATGTACCATGAACAGGGGTTTGGCATGCACACACTACAGCGGAATAGGCTCTCCTTCCCACTAAATGCACTGGGGAGGGCACAGGTAATGTTTTGGTATACGCGCTTAATCTTATGTATAAGGCACACCAGGACAAATAGGGGCGGCTGGGGACTGAGTATGGATACCTCGCTGCCGAAGCAGCCATGAGGTAGTGGCCAGCTTCGGCCTCCTCCAAACTGAAAGGCCCCATTTCAAGTGCAAGCTAGCAGTATGGAATTGCAGTCTGGGGGTGGGTGGGTGGCAGGCTGCACACTTACACTTGCATTAAAAGAAAACATAGCAGATGCTAACTTCTGTCATCATCATCATGCTCCTCACCTTGGCACTCTCAACTCCACCAATGGAGAAGTCAGGGCCCACCGGAGGAGTCTGGTTCTCTGATGAGCTCGTCCAATGCTGCCTAAAGCAGGCCGGGCTAAGAAAAGTGTGTGGGGGGATGTTCCAAGGAGAAATAGGGGCGGCTGGGGACCGTTTATGGACACCCGGCTGCCCCCAGGCGGCTGGGGACCATGTGTGGACACCCGGCCGCGGGGCGGCTGGGGACCGAGTATGGACACCCGGCCGCAGGGCGGCTGGGGACTGAGTATGGATTCCAGGCCGCCAACACAGCCATGACGTGGTGGCCAGATTCCGCCTCCACATGCCTAAAAGGCCCAATTTCAAGTTCAAGCAAGCAAGCAGTATGGTATTGCAGCCTGGGGGTGGGTGGCAGGCTGCATACTTGAGCTTGTATTGCAAGGAATGGGGGAGGTACAATTGAACACTGCCCTGGGACTAGAACTTGCATGGGGATAGTTGCAAGTCTGCATCTTCTGATGCGGCAAGGATCACTTATGATGGGCACACTTTTAGACAGTGACCTGGGAGTCAGAGATGCTTCCAGGGGTCTTCCCCATGCTGTTCCCATGTCTTTTCAGCACTTTATGCATGTGTCACACAGCACATGGCCAGATAAGGTTGTAAAATGTTAAAATGACATTTACCGGTGAATGCATTTGTCATAGTTGAAAGCAATAAAAAAGTGCAAAAACGCATAAAAAATGCTACTTGTGAACATAGCCGAAGGTGTGGATTTGTATTTTTGTTTTTTGTCATTTATTTTAACTTATACACAAGTCTTTTCCCTGAAAAGGATGTTCCTTAACATATTTCACAGGAAAAAAATTTCACTTTCGTTTTTGAACGTTTTATTGTGAGCCCGTAAAAGAGGCTTAATACCTCTGACCACGTTGTTGACAGCAGTGACTTGGGGGTCAGAAATGCTTCCTGGGGCGATCCCCATGCTTTCCCCATGTCATTTGAGCACTGTCACTATCGTTTTGGGCACTTGTTAGGCTTTTAAAAGACTGCCGGGGGTGCCACCGCAAAAATGATCGAGTCTCCCATAGACTAACATTGGGCTTGTTGCTCGGGTCGAGCACCCGAGTATCACGGCGAGCTCGGCCCGAGCTTCGAGCACCCGAGCATTTTAGTGCTCGCTCAACACTAATGATTACCCTTTAAAATCTGCATATACTGTGGAGAAACCTGCATGGGTGAGAGTGTATAACAATACACCTGTTGGCCATACAAAATTCTCAGGGTACAAATTTTTATCAACAAACTAATACTGGCGTTCTGTTCCTTGTGTCCTAACCATAGGAGTCTCAATACTTACAACCAGTCCCCATAGTCCAGGAACTCAGAGGCCCCCCATGCCACATCAGGAGTATTGGGTCATAACAAACAAAGACTGTATATGTCTATATTAGGACTTGTATGCATGGCCGTGAAGTCAAGCCAGGAATGAGGAGACATATTGTAAGTAAATGCCTTTTCTGTGATCTAGCTTAGCTGTTTGGAGTATGACCTGGGAAGAACTATGCATAGACACATGGCGGAAAACTCTTTAGTTACATCCCTAAAGACTCACCGCTGTATAATCCTTGTGTAATATGCTTTTGCGTTACCCAACATGGTGCACACTTGTTGAGGAATATAGTGAAGTTACTAGATAAGGCTGCTAGGCAGAAAAATCCCTGAAAACCTTAAAAAGTCATTGGAACTGCGTGCAACCCGAAAACCATACCCTCTTCTTCTCACAAAAATAGATGAGTCACTTGTGAAGCAAAAAATAATGATTGGGTTCAAAATTTGGCATTTGTGTAGAACCCATGAAACTGGTTTAACCGAATAAATAAATTTCATTAAAGTGTAAGAATCCTGGTTAATAATACACATGCTAATGGCAAAAAATTAGTAGTCAACAACAATTAAGGGATTGATGTTTTAATTTGATTATTACATTTTAGTTTAATAATGATATTTAATCCAAGTAGATCTAAAACTGTCAGCTGAATAATATCAGTTTACATTGGGGCTCAAATTCCCTGTGTGTCTTCACACAGCTTTAAAGTTAAATGCTAAAATTCTGGAAACATGAAAGTGTCATATGATGATATTATCTGTATATGCTTCTGTAAGTTATGGTTTTGGCAAATTTTTACAATTAAAGGGGTTTTCCAGGCTCCAAAGAAATGACTAAGTGACTGAAGATTGCCAAATCGTGTCAGTGGGCAATGTGCACATGATCAGGATTCCCCTCTATTTCCATTGTGCGTGGGTGATCACGTAATATGCATACTTGCTCCACCCCCTCTTCAACCCCTGATTCAGCGTCTCTGCTCCTCCCCCCAGCCAGGGACTTTTCAGTGATGTAGAATTGTAGTTCTAATGATGGCTCATACAGGGAAAAGAAACTTCCTGTTTCTACATAGAGCTTAGCAGGATTCAGCAAGTCTGTTTTTAGTCACATGATGTCATAGACCTAATGGAAAAGAGAAAAATTATCTGGGTAAATGGGCAAAATGAGCAATTGCAAGTGTCCAGTGCCATATAATATGATGATTGCAATCATAGGCGATTATAATGAAGGCAATCTAAGCAACCACCTGTGGCCCGAGGCTCCAGGGCGGCCATGGTCAGATTGCCCCCATTATAATGTTTTGCACACCAACATCGGCGCCGCAGGGAGTTTTCCTGGAGCTCCACTGCCAGCAATACAGAATGGCAGCGCAGCTCCAGGGGAGCTCCCATTGCCTCTTCTGTGACTTGCCCGCATCATTGCACCAGCATGTACACGCTGGTCACTAGAAGAAGTGGAGCTCCGGGGACCAGAGTAGAGCGCCAGGGGAACAGGAAGTCAGATGAGTGTGTGTGTTTTTTTTTTTAAAGATGTGTATGGGATGTGTATCTGTTAGGAATGAGTGAATGTGCTGGATGATACTTGGATATTACTCGGCCATCTGGGTGCTCGGATTTGCTTGGCACTCAACGAGCACTGGCTGGTGCTCGGATTTGAAGCTCGAATCCCCACCCCACATATTTGGTGCCTGTTAAACAGCCAATAAACATGTGGGGATTGCCTGCCAGTCACTGTAATGTCGTAATTATCTTAGTAGCCCCATTACTGTGATTGGCTGGCTGCATTACCTCTTCAGAGGTTATAAAAGGACAGGTGCCGCCATGCTCTGCACACTGATGCCATTGCACAGCTCAGGGACAGTTGTGATTGGAGGGAGAGAGTAGTTGTCCAGGCTTCTAGTGGTGGTACTGGTGTTGATGCTGAACCGCCATACTAACAGTCCTTGCAAGGGCAAATCCTGTGCTTTGCTGTTTGTATCAGATACATTCTGCATTTAGCCTAAGCACAGTTACAGGAATAGGGAGAGTGGCAGAATACAGCCTCTAGGGCTTTGCAGACCATTGTAAAATATTTATCTGCTGCACATGACCACATTCTTTTTTTTGGGGGGGTGAAAAAAATGACTATATTGTCATCCATACAGTTTAACATGCTTAGTGTTACATTACAATCGTATATAAAACTCTCCAATTTTTTTTTTCTGGATTGAATTAGTCACCCATACAGTTCAACGTGGTTAGTGTTACATTACGGTGGTATATAAAACTCCAAAAAAAAATTTTTTTTTTTTTATGAATTCAATTAGTCATCCATAGAGTTTAACGTGGTTAGTGTTACATTACGGTGATATATAAAACTCAAAAAAAGTTAAAATTCTGGATTGAATTAGTCATCAATACAGTTTAACGTGCTTAGTGTTACATTACAGTGGTATATAAAACTAAAAAAATTCAAAAGTTTTTTGTGAAATCAATTAGCCATCCATAGAGTTTAACGAGCTTAGTGTTACATTACAGTGGTATATAAAACTTCAAAAAAACATTAAAAAAAATTTTAGGAATTCAATTAGTCATCCATAGAGTTTAGCCTGGTTAGTGTTACATTACCGTGATATATAAAACTCCAAAAAAAGTAAAAAAAATTTCTGGATTCAATTAGTAATATAGTTTAAAGTGCTTAGTGTTGCATTACGGTGGTATAGAAAACTAAAAAAAAACTTTCAAAAAATATTTCTGGATTCAATTAGTCATTCATACAGTTTAACATGGCTAGTGTTACATTATGGTAGTATATAAAACAAAAAAAAAGTTCAACATTTTTTTCTGGATTCAATTAGTCATCCATACAGTTTTATGTACTTTGTGTTAATTAAAGTGGTATTAAACTCCAAAAAAACGCTTTGCCTGCTGCAGGTGACCAATTTTTTTTCATTTAAAATAAACTCGGTTTCCAGAGACCTAGCATGGAGTAAGGGACGGGGAAGTGTTGATGATGGTGCGCGCAGACGCTGAGGACGTTGGGCAGATACACCACACATAGCTTCCTGTCCCACTTTGCAGGGAGGCAGGGGACACCACTTCTGAAGTCACACCAGTGCGAACATGTGGTCAGTTGGATAGTAGATAATGCTTCCAGCATGTTTGTCAGCACCACCCAGTCTTCCACACAGTCCAGTCTCACCAGTCAACAGTCAGGATCACTTAATCCTCATCCTGATCTTCCTTCTTCCCACCATGTTGAGTCCCAGTAGACCAGTGATCCCAGACTAGGACACTCCGAGGAGCTCTTTGCAACATCATTTCTTCATTGTGGCCTCTCACACTGCATGTTCCAAAAGAGACAGGAGTAGATGCTGTTTAGTGATGCCAAAAACTTAGAGCAGCCATGGTTACAAGAAGTTGACAGTGGGGAATGGGAAGCTTTGTCTAAGGAGGTAGATGATGATGAGAATAAATAAGTCGATTTGTAAGTCACCAAGTCAGGAGGACCAGGGTGTGGCGGTGGAAGACGAGGTGGTGGATGATGAAGTCACCAACCCAACCTGGGAAGCTGGCATGCAGAGCGAGACCAGCAGCGCTGAGGGGGAGGGATTAGCAGCACCAAAATAGGCAGGAAGAGGCAGTGGGGTGACCAGAGTGAGAAGGTGGGCACTGTTCTGCAGAGCACCGACATTCATGAATTTCTCCATCAAAGAGTTAGGTGTTCCCAAGTCTGCGACTTTTTTAAAGAGAGTTCTGAGACAAAAAAATGCTCATTTGCAACCTGTGCCATGCAAAGATCAGCAGGGGCCTGACCACCAAGAACCTAACGACCGCTAGCATGATCAGGCACATGTCATCTAAGCACCTGACTCGGTGGGATGAATGTATGCCTGGATTCACGATTAGTGTGAGCAGGTGACACCACTGCCTCTTCCCCTGTTCTAGGTGCTTCCCAATACCCTGTCCATGACACTGCGGAGCTGCCCCCCCACCCTGCACCTGTCCTTGCACATCCTGAGGCGCATTCTGAGGCACCATCATCAGGCACTTCCAAAAACGTGTCGCAGGACAGCGTTCAGCTGTCCCTATCCCAGGCCATGGAAAAAAAAAGAAAGTTCCCAGCCAACCACCCACAAACACAAACGTTAAATGGGCACATTTCCAGGCTGCTTGCCGTGGAAATGTTTCTGTTTAAGCTTGTAGACATGGGGGATTTCAACCGACTCATGGCGGCAGCCATCCTGCGGTACTTGGCCTCCAGCCGCCACTATTTCTCCTGGCATGGCATCCGCGCCTTGTACCAGCATGTGTCCAGGAACATTATCCGTGCCCTCATCAACGTAGATGCTGGGATTGTACACTTAACGACTGACACGTGAACAAGCGCTTGTGGTCAGGAACGCTACATTTCCCTGATGGCACACTGGGTAAACATTGCGGAGGCTGGGGCCGAGTCCCACCCTGGCACGGCTCCCAACGCCGAAGATTGCTGGCACTACTTTGACCAGGGTTTACTCCACCTCCTACACCAGTCTCTCGCCGCTGAACCTCCAACCAGGCATGGTCGTGTGTGATAATGGCCGTAAACTGGTGGCAGCTGTGAAGCTTGGCAAGCTCACACACATATCATGCTTGACCCATGTGCTAAACTTGGTGGTTCAGTGGTTTCTAAAAACCTATCCAGATTTACCAGAGCTTCTGGTCAAGGTACGTCGCATCAGCACCCATTTCCGAAAGTCGGCTACAGCTGCCGCAGCTCTGGCAGTGCTGCAGCAGCGCGAACAAGTGCAAGCTCACCGACTGGTGTGCATTGTCACCATGTGCTGAATCTCCACACTACACATACTGGCAAGGCTTTGTGAGCAGCAGAGGCCAGTTGTCGAATACCAGCTCCAACACGCCCGTTGGTATTCTGGGCAGCCTCCGCACATAACAACATTGCATGTCTGACATTTGTGCGGTTCTCCAAGACCCTGAAGACTCCACAAAGATGGTGAGCGATGATGAAAACATAATCAGAGCACCGATCCCGTTTCTGTGCCTACTTAAACAGTCGCTGCTCACAATTAGTGTTGAGCCACCCCCGTAGTGTTCGAGTTCGGTTCGGTTCGTCGAACACCCATGTGTTCGCCGAACTGTTCGTCGAACTGTTCGTCGAACACCTTCGAACACTGTTAAAACCAATGGCAGGCAAACAAAAACACATAGAAACACATAGAAAACACCTTCAAAGGTGTCCAAAAGCTGACAAACTGCTCAGAAGACATAACTAACACATGGAAAAGTGACAAGTACATATAGTCATGCGAAAATAAAAGAGGTGGAGGAGTAAAAGGAGGGGGAGACACAGATATAGGCATGTCATGTCCTTCTAAAATCCAAAAAGTGAGAAGCCGACACGGCCAGTCCGCTCCTGCCCGTGCCACCTCCGTGTCGCCGGGTTTGTGCCAGAGCCGCGGTGAACCCTGATGGCCAGCCCCCCTCTCCCAATACTGGTGCCTGTCCGCTGGTGGGTCGAGCGAGCCCCCCTGTGGTGGAGGCAGCTCTAAGCTTTTTAATTTAAATTGTCTCTCTAATTTGAATGAATACACTTTAAATCCATTTACAAGGATCTATTGGAGGGCAAGTCTCATGCCAGCAGCCGCGTAATTCCAGCTCCATTAGCGTCCACTAAAGCTGCTGCAGTTAAAAAGCTTTTATAAGGATCGAGCTCGGCTGTCCACCGCAAGGCATCCTACTGCCAGTCCCAGCCCCTATGCCTTGGTGTGCCTCCTGATGCTCTTCACTAAGTATCCCATGGTCCCGAAGCATTTCCTTTGAAAAAATTAAGTGTCTAAACTACAGGTGGTGTAGCTTGCTTAACAGCCGGGATAATCCGCTGACTAGCAGACACTGCTACTAGGCACAAAGTATTTCCTGGGCTAGATGCAGTTAAAAATTTGTAATTAGATACTCTCGTTGGATGCTGAGAAAGCATTCTATAGAGTCTCCTGGCACGCCATATATGATTCTCTTAAAAAGCTTGGGGTAGGGGTCTAGGGGACCCTTTTATAGCCAAAATCACGGCCCTGTATCACAATACGTCACCTAGGCTGAAGATAAATGGAACTGTAGCACCCTGAGGGCTCGGTTGCTACAGACGTATTGCACCTCACCCAGAGGTGTGATATCTCACTCTCAGGTAAGGATGGAGTGTGGATCAGGACCCGACACCTTCATGCATTACACCACATTGCCGTGGGGCAGGGCGACCAATATGCCCCTGAGATGGGCACGACAGTCCCTGTCCCTGGCTGGAGTGGGGGGAGGGAACACTGAGGAAGGGGAACCCTGTAGTGCAGGAGCAGGGAGGAAGCAGTTCCTGGGTGCATTGAGAAGGGAGTATAAAAGGTGGGCACCATCTTAGTTCAGTGCAGAGAAGTCTGAGCAGAAGTGGCAGGGAGCAGGGGCTCTGCATGAGCTCTACTCCGGAGGAGGGCCTAGTAACAGAGGCCCAGGCCTGGAAGAGGGAGAAGGAAGGAAGAGGAGCGGAGAAGGCTCCAGGAATGAGGAATGAAGGGATCCCAGGGGTGCGGACGGGCGAGTCGCCACCGCACGCCCGAATCCACCTGCGTGGAGGGGTCAGGCCAAAGGGGGAGACCGGTCCCCGAACTAGTGGAGGCAGGAAACGACCCTTAGCTAGAAACCGGAGGCTCTGACATTTTATGTGGCGCAGCCCCTCGCTACACCCGCTAGGAAGGCACCACATAGGGTCAGGGAAACTGGCGCCAAGTTTACCAAGAGGAGGCCCGAGGCAGCCGGACAGAAGTGTTGGTAAGAAAGGCCAGACAAAGGACACACAATGGGGGTCCTGTGAAGTGCTCCAAAGTTATCTGGGAGTTGTCTGAGCCCCTCACCTGGTGAGCACAGTACGACGTGGGCAGCCGTTACCTGCAGACGTGGTCTGGATAATAAGAACTGTGAGTAAAAGCCCTGAACTGCATCACTGACTCCGTGTCGTTACTGCTGCTGCCCTGCACCATCACCCCCATCCTCCGCATACACTGCCCTGAGGCTATACTCCTCCCGTGGGGAGTTATGCTACGCTCTGCTGCACCCACAACACCAGCCTCAGCGGTCTGCCCTGTAGCGGCGGTTCACTCTGACCGCAATCCACGGGTGGCGTAGTCGTACATTTAAACATCAAAACCACATAAATAGTTCCGCCACTGGTTTGACCGCCCTGAGCCACGGAACCGGGTCGCCGCCACGAAGACTACAACCACCAGCATCCACCAAAAAGGGTCCGGCTCCGGGTGTCCCAAGGCCCAGGGGGTGCGTCAGAACATTTTCATCACCTTTCACAATCACCAATGGGACAAGGCAGGGATGTCCTCTGTCCCCTCTCTTATACATCCTAGTGACGGAGCACCTGCTCTCATCAATTCGCCATAACCCCAATATTAGGTGGATTGAGGTGGGAGGCACCGAGTACAAGTGCTCTCTATTTGCTGATGATGTCCTAGTATATATCACTCAATCACATATATCCATCCATGCTGTTATGGCTGAAATAGATCACTTTGTTACATGGTCAAATTTTAAAATCAATGCAGCGAAGTCTGAGGCCCTCGATGTCTCCCTCCCCAAATCCATATAGGATTCCATCCAGTCCAACTTTCCCTTTGCCTGGCCCTCACAGGGTATCAAATACTTAGGAATTCCTATTCATAGAGACCTCTCCCATCTATGTTATCTTAATTTTGGGCCCTTTATTGAACAACTCCATACAGACCACGGTTGGCAAGTTAGAACTGTAAGATTCACTACGTGAACCGCTGGTGTTTTGTGGAAAAGCACATGTACACTGCGTTCCAAATTATTATGCAAAAAGTGTTTAGGAGTGATAAGGGAAGAATTTGCTTGTTTGTCAGTTAAACTCATTGATGGTGATGTGTGTCAGGGCTCTTTATATCACTGTAAGCAATTGCAGACACCTGTGCTAATTAGTTTGGCAGGTGTGTCCAATGAAAGGCAAGACTACTTAAGAAGGCTCTCTCACATTATTAAGCAGCCTACATTTTCTGCCAAAATGGGAAAGAAAAAGGATGTGTCGGCTGCTGAGAAGCAACAAATTGTGGAGTGTTTAGGTCAAGGCATGACTACAATCAACATTGTGCGATGATCAGGATGAAGTGTCTTGGCAATCAAGAAGTATGTAGCTGATTCACAGTACACACGTGTGCGTGCTGATAAGGGCAAATTGAGGACTCTTTCCTACAGGCAATTACGTCAGGTTGAAAGAGCAGCGGCAAAAAAGCCTTGTCATAGCAGCAGACAAGTTTTTGAAGCTGCTTGTGCCTCCAACGTCCCCCGAACAACAAGATGCAGGGTCCTTCAGAGGTTTGCAGCTGTGCATACGCCATCCTGTCGACCTCCTCTATCCACTTCACACAAGCAGAAACGGCTCCAGTGGGCCAAACATTACATGAAGACTTATTTCAAAACAGTTTTGTTCACGGATGAGTGCCATGCAGCGCTCGATGGTCCAGATGGATGGAGTGGAGGATGGCTGGTTGATGGACACCCCACGCAAACACGACTACAGCGCCAACAAGGAGGAGGTGGAGTAATGTTTTGGGCTGGAATCATGGGGAGAGAGATTGTCGGCCCCTTTAGGATCCCTGAAGGCGCTAAAGATGAACTCCATAATGTATGTGGATTTTCTCAAACAGCACTTCCTGCCATGGTTCAAGAAGAAGAACCGTGTATTTCACAGCAAGATCATTTTTCTGCATGATAATGCACCATCTCATGCTGCACATAAAACATCTGCATCTCTGGCTGATATGGGCATAAAAGGGGACAAACTTATGGTGTGACCCCCATGCTCCCCTGACCTCTACCCCATTCAGAACCTTTGGAGCATCATTAAAAGGAGTGTCTATGATGGCGGGAGGCAGTTCACATCTAAGCAACAGCTTAGGGTATTCTGTCCTCATGCAAAACAATTGAAGCAGAAACCATCCAAAACCTGACAAATTCAATGGACGAGAGAGTTCATAAGCTCCTTTCGAACAAGGGGTCCTATGTGAAAATGTAACATCACCTAGAAAAAAGTTTTGAGTTGAAAACTGTTTGATTTCAGTTTCTAACAACCTGCTAATGCTTATAATTTCAAAAATGACCATTTTTTTGGTCTTTATTAAAATGAAAAGGTTGATCGAAAAGTTTGGGGGATCTAAGAGTGTGGCAACCCAGTAGTCATGATTACTTCGAATTCTGACAATATGAGGGTCATGCTGCAGGTAGTGCAGCAAGAAGGCACTTATGTGTCTTGCGCATCTCGGAGCCCCAAAATTATTTTCCGGGCTAGAAGCAGCTAAAAATTATTTTTAATTTTAAATCTGGTGAAGCTTTAGTATAGATGGCCTAATAGGATCAGTGCTGCACACTGCTACAAAGCCCAAATTATTTTCCAGTCAAGATACAGATAAACATGATTAGTAATTTGAAAGCTTAAAACGGTTGGTAGGGTGATTTTAACCAATCATCAAGCTTTTACTCTCCCCAGGATGACACAGGGGTAGAAAAGTCGTTTCGGATCCATGATTAGTTCATCTTTATGAACGTGAGTCTGTCTACATTATCAGTGGAGAGCCGCGTGCGCTTATCTGTCAGCACACCACCAGCAGCGCTGAACACACGTTCAGACAGAACGCTGGCTGCGGAGCATGACAAGATCTCCAAGGCGTAAGTGGCTAGCTCCGGCCATTTATCCAGATTGGAAGGCCAAAAAGAGCAAGGGTCCAGTGACACAGTCGTGGCTTCAATGTTTACTTGGAGATACTCCTGTACCATCGTCTCTAGGCGTTGACTATGTGTCAGACTTCTTGTCTCCTGTGGCCTTGCAAAGGATGGGCTAAAAAAGTGGTGAAATGATTCCGCAAATTTGATGTTACCAGCAGATACTGTGGTTCTGTTACGGTTTGAGTGCTGAACACTTGACGGTCCCACGGTTGGCAAGTTGGAACTGTGAGATTCACTACGTGCACCACTGGTATTTTGTGGAAAAGCACATGTAAGATTCTGCAACAGTCTCTGCTGATACTCCTGCATGCGTGCATCCCTTTCTATGGCAGGAATAATTTCTGCAAATTTACTTTTGTACCGGGGATCTAACAGTGTGGCAACCCAGTAGTCAAGATTATTTCTAATTCTCACTATTCGAGGGTCATGTTGCAGGTAGTGCAGCAAGAAGGCACTCATGTGTGTTGCGCATCCAGGAGCACCAAGTCCCTGTTGTGTTGGTGGCGAGGTAACAATCATGCTTCCTTCCTCTGTCCTCTCCCCCCAACCTCGCACAACAGAAATGTGATCAAGGTCTCCCTCATCTGATGAGTCTTCCATCAGTTCGTCCTCCACTTCTTCCTGGGCTCCTGCACCTTCCTCACTAGTTTGGCTGCTACCATGCGCCCTGGTAAAACCATCTCCCCCACCCTCACATGCCTGCCGCCTTGGTGCTGCCGACCGTCTGGACCTTGCAGATGTTAGCCCTTTTGCATACAACTCCTCCTCCTCTACTTCCTCCACCTCCTCTTGTGCCACCACCTGACTCCGAATTCTGTTTAACATGTGCTCCAGCATGTAAATCACCGGAATAGTCATGCTGATAATGGCATCGTCAGCACTAAACATCTTCGTCGCCATTTCAAAACTGTGCAGAAGGGTGCATAGGTCCCTGATCTGAGACCACTCCTCCAGCATCATTTGCCCCACCTCTGAATCTCGTTGGCCCAGGCTATACATCAGAACGTATTGCACCAGGGCTTGTCGGTGCTGCCACAGTCGCTGCAACATGTGCAGAGTTGAATTCCACTGGGTAGGCACATCGCATTTTAGCCGGTGAAGTGGCAGGCCCAACGACTTCTGTAGAGATGTAAGTCGCTGAGCTGCGGGATGCGAACGGCGGAAGTGAGCACACAGCGACCGTGCCCTCTGCAGAAGGCCATCTAGTCTGGGATAGTGGGCTAAAAATTGCTGGACAACCAGGTTCAACACGTGAGCCATACAAGGCACGTGTGTGACATTGCCCCGGCGAAGGGCCGCACCCAGGTTTGCAGCATTGTCGCACATGGCCTTCCCTGGTTTCAGGTCCAGTGGAGACAACCATTCATGAAATTGGTTCTCCAGAGCTGACCACAACTCCTCAGCTGTGTGACTCACATTTCCCAGACATTTCAATGTAAAAACCGCCTGATGACGTTGAGCCCTACTGCCAGCATAGTAAGGAGGTGTGCAGGATCCCTTCTGCGCAGTTAGAAAGCTTGTGGCATGACCAGACAGGCTTTGGGTGCAGGTGGAAGACCGAGAGGAGGTTGAGGAGGCAGAAGCAGTGGAGGAACTTTGACATAAAGAGGATTGACGCACAACTCGTGGGGACGGCAAGACTTGGACAGCAGCCCCTTGTCCTGCTGTCACCATAGTTACCCAGTGCCCAGTCAGCGACATGTAACGCCCCTGTCCATGCCTACTCGTCCAAGTGTCTGTGGTGAAATGCACCCTGTCACACACAGAGTTTCTCAAAGAAGCGGTGATGTTGTGTGCGACATGCTGGTGGAGCGCAGGCACACCTTTCTTTGAGAAGTAGTGCCGACTGGGCATCTGGTACTGGGGCACTGCGACGGACATAAGGTCTCAAAAATCCTCTGTGTCCACCAGGCGGAAAGGCAGCATTTCTGTAGCCAAGAGCTTGCAGATGGTGAAATTCAACCTCTTAGCTTTCTCATGGCTAGGAGGAAATGGTCTTTTACTTGTCCACATCTGAGGGACCGAGGGCTGGCTATTGTGCTTAGACGGGGTTGATAAGGGTGTCCCCGGCAAACTGCCGGTCTGTGAGGAAGATGCAGGCGGACATGTTAGGTTGCCTTGATCCAAAGGTGGTGCTATCGATGTTGGACAGCGCTCAACACCAGCTGGTGTTCCCACCTCCAAAGAAAATGATGACCTGCCAATCACGCTGGCTGTTGCGGATAAAGAGGTGGCAGGTCTGCGCCCCAAAACAGGTGTGACTGCTGTCCCCCCAGTCACAGAGGATGAAGAGGCCGCGGATGCACAAGATATGGCAGACGGTGGTTGGCCCGGCCGGCTAGGCCGCATTGTAGCACACTGAGCTTCCCACTGCAACTTTTGCTTCATGTCCATGTGCCGGTTCATGCATGAAGTACTCAAACTATGTATTTTTTGGCCTCTACTTAGCTTTTGCTGACAAATGTTACAGATAACACGAGTTGGGTCATCTTTATCGATCTGAAAAAATGCCCAGGCTATGCAAGGCTTAGCACCCATGCGACCTGAAGAGCCACCACGACTTGTGGTGAGAGGCAGAGTTGTGTTTGAGGATGCAGTTGTTGACGTGCTTCCAGTACTACGTCTCTGTCCAGGAAGGCGCAACCTGACCTCGTCGTCACTAGCATCTTCCTCCACCTCCTCTGCTGACCTCATCTCTTGGCTGACTGTGGGTTGACAGTAAGTGGGATCTCCAACCTCATCATCATCACCCTGTGCGTTATCACACCCGTCGTCCTCAGAGCCAACCTGTTCCTGCCCTGACAAAAAACTAAAGTTGTCGCTCCAATCAGGTATTTGAGTCTTATCATCGTCTTCCTCATTGTCTCCACCAACAGGAGTTACAGTTTGGGAATGAGGGTCTACATTATGGTCAGAACCTTCTGCGTCTGGTCCTGGATCCGACTCATAAAGATTCTGGGCATCAGTGCAGATCATTTCCTCGTCTGGATTCACAGAAGCGCTGGAGTCGACCTCTGATTCCCAGGCTATAGTATGAGTAAACAGCTCTGCAGACTCAACCATCTGTTCTACCTCATACTCAGACGGGCAGCTAGAGATTTGGGAGCTGTGAGGAAGCAAGTGCGATTGGGGTGACACCTTTGAGGACTGGAGTATTTGTGATGTTGAAGTTGATGTGGAGGAGAGCCCACTTAAAGGAGCACTTGATATCCGTTGAAGCACCTGCTGTTTTTGTGCCTCATCTGGAATTTGTAGCGATTGGCGTGGCCGTAAGAAAGGGATCTTATCACATTGTCCGCTAAAAGTAGTAGACATTTTAGTTTGGCTGGAAGATGGTCTTTCTTCTGCAGATGTTACTGTTGCTTTAACACCTACCCCACGGAAACAACCTTTTTTCCCCTTCCCAACACGCCTATTCCCCTTTCCACCAGCAGCAGGCCTTTTTCCACTCATTTTGGTGGTTAACTAATTCACAACTCTGGAGTTGTTTGCACAAAAAACAATGGATGGTAACCGAGCAGAGCTGAGTGGCCAAACTGTGGTATTAGGCGAAAACTATTGGCTGGGTTAGATGCAGAAAAAAATTATATTCAATTTGCAACCTGATGGAGGTCAGTATAGATGGACTAATAGAACAAGTCCCACACACTGCTAGAAGGCCAAATATTTTTTCAGAGCTAGATGCAGAAAAAAAATTATTTTGAATTTGCAACCTGATGGAGGTCAGTATAGGTGGACTAATAGAACAAGTCCCACACACTGCTAGAAGGCCAAATATTTTTTCAGAGCTAGATGCAGAAAAAAATTATATTCAGTTTGCAACCTGATGGAGGTCTGTATAGATGGATTAATAGAACAAGACCCACACACAGCTAGAAGCCCAATATTTTTTCAGAGGTAGATGCAGAAAAAAATATATTCAGTTTGCAACCTGATGGAGGTCAGTATAGATGGACTAATACAACAAGTCCCACACACAGCTAGAAGCCCAATATTTTTTCAGAGGTAGATGCAGAAAAAAATATATTCAGTTTGCAACCTGATGGAGGTCAGTATAGATGGACTAATACAACAAGTCCCACACACAGCTAGAAGCCCAAATATTTTTTCAGAGGTACTGTAGATGCAGATAAAAATTATTTTTAATTTGCAACCTGATGGAGGTCAGTATAGATGGACTAATAGAGAAAGTCCGACACACTGCTAGAAGGCCAAATATTTTTTCAGAGCTAGATGCAGAAAAAAATTATATTCAGTTTGCAACCTGATGGAGGTCAGTATAGATGGACTAACAAAGAAAGTCCCACACACTGCTAGAAGGCCAAATATTTTTTCAGAGCTAGATGCAGTTAAAAATTATATTCAGTTTGCAACCTGATGGAGGTCTGTATAGATGGATTAATAGAACAAGACCCACACACAGCTAGAAGCCCAATATTTTTTCAGAGGTAGATGCAGAAAAAAATATATTCAGTTTGCAACCTGATGGAGGTCAGTATAGATGGACTAATACAACAAGTCCCACACACAGCTAGAAGCCCAATATTTTTTCAGAGGTAGATGCAGAAAAAAATATATTCAGTTTGCAACCTGATGGAGGTCAGTATAGATGGACTAATACAACAAGTCCCACACACAGCTAGAAGCCCAATATTTTTTCAGAGGTAGATGCAGAAAAAAATATATTCAGTTTGCAACCTGATGGAGGTCAGTATAGATGGACTAATACAACAAGTCCCACACACAGCTAGAAGCCCAAATATTTTTTCAGAGGTACTGTAGATGCAGATAAAAATTATTTTTAATTTGCAACCTGATGGAGGTCAGTATAGATGGACTAATAGAGAAAGTCCGACACACTGCTAGAAGGCCAAATATTTTTTCAGAGCTAGATGCAGAAAAAAATTATATTCAGTTTGCAACCTGATGGAGGTCAGTATAGATGGACTAACAGAGAAAGTCCCACACACTGCTAGAAGGCCAAATATTTTTTCAGAGCTAGATGCAGAAAAAAATTATATTCAGTTTGCAACCTGATGGAGGTCTGTATAGATGGATTAATAGAACAAGACCCACACACAGCTAGAAGCCCAATATTTTTTCAGAGGTAGATGCAGAAAAAAATATATTCAGTTTGCAACCTGATGGAGGTCAGTATAGATGGACTAATACAACAAGTCCCACACACAGCTAGAAGCCCAATATTTTTTCAGAGGTAGATGCAGAAAAAAATATATTCAGTTTGCAACCTGATGGAGGTCAGTATAGATGGACTAATACAACAAGTCCCACACACAGCTAGAAGCCCAATATTTTTTCAGAGGTAGATGCAGAAAAAAATATATTCAGTTTGCAACCTGATGGAGGTCAGTATAGATGGACTAATACAACAAGTCCCACACACAGCTAGAAGCCCAAATATTTTTTCAGAGGTAGATGCAGAAAAAAATATATTCAGTTTGCAACCTGATGGAGGTCAGTATAGATGGACTAATACAACAAGTCCCACACACAGCTAGAAGCCCAATATTTTTTCAGAGGTAGATGCAGAAAAAAATATATTCAGTTTGCAACCTGATGGAGGTCAGTATAGATGGACTAATACAACAAGTCCCACACACAGCTAGAAGCCCAAATATTTTTTCAGAGGTACTGTAGATGCAGATAAAAATTATTTTTAATTTGCAACCTGATGGAGGTCAGTATAGATGGACTAATAGAGAAAGTCCGACACACTGCTAGAAGGCCAAATATTTTTTCAGAGCTAGATGCAGAAAAAAATTATATTCAGTTTGCAACCTGATGGAGGTCAGTATAGATGGACTAATAGAATGATGCTATGCCCAAAAGATTTTACTTCACTAGGTGCAGTTGACGCGCCCCCTGGGACATATTCCTTTTTGAGGGGAATACCCGGCACCGGATCAGATGGGGGGGGGTTGTAGTCTCCGAGCGGCTGTGACCCGGTCCCGTGCCCAGGGCGTCAAGCTCAGTGTGATGTGGCAGTTCTACAGATGTTACTAAAGTTCTTTTGTGTCGACTACGCCACCCGTTGTGATGCGGTCACTGTGGCCGCCGCTGCAGCAGGGTCCACTGAGGCTGATGGTGGGTGCGCAGCTTGTGATGGTAACCCCCAACGGGAGGGGTATAGCCTCAGAGGGGACAGGCGCAGAGGATGGGGGTTGTGGTGGTGTAGTGCAGACGGCAGTGAAGACAGAGTCGGGTTGTGCAGTTAAGGGTGTTTACTTACTGCAGATGTTGTACTGGTCACTCCAGCTGCTAGTGACCACCCGAGCCGTGCTGCGTCCACCAGGTCCTGGATCCAGCCAACCCCCAAACAAGTCCGGAGCGTGGCCCTGAGCTCTCCCTCTGTCCTTTCTTCAGCCGTCCCCACCAGTGATCCACCTAGGTCCAGCTCCCTCGGGCCTGCTGTTGGGACACCCTTGGCCTTGGGTTCCCTGACCCTTCATGTGGTGTGCCTTCGGGGTGAATGTGGTGGGTGGCCGTGGCAGATGCTGCCCACGGTCTCCGGTCTCTGGCTGGGGAATGTTTTTACCCCCACCAGCTTGGGTTCCGGTACCCTGATGCCGACTCTTCACCCGGTGCTTTTAGTTGGGCTCTCAGAGTCCTTCTCCTCTGTGCTCTGGGTCTCTCTCTTTTCTCCTCTCTCACTCTGGGTCTTGGTCTTTCTTCTCTCCTCTGCTCCTGACTTGTTCTCTGCAGCTGACTCACTTCCTGCATCTGATCCTCTGCATCTGACCCTGATCTCTGATGGTGCCCACCTTATATACACCCTCTATGTGTGAGCTCAGGTGACCAGCACCCAATGAGCTCCTAACTTTACCCAGGCTGCTCCCCCTATCTGCCCCTACACTACTTGGGATGTACCACCCCCCTCCCACTCCAGCCAGGAACAGACTCGGTCGTACCTGCACATTTCTAAGTGGGAGTACCGTCGGTCTGCTCCTCGGAAATGGGATGTGTGTAGTGCATGCAGCCTACCGAGCTCAGTTCCACACTCCATCCTTACCCGGGAGTGGAATATCACACCTCTGGATTGAGGTGCAATACCCCTGTAGCAGCCGAATCCTCAGGGTGCTACATTCCCCCCTGGTAAATCACAGCACGTCCTCGGGCTGTAAGACATAAAACATCACCAAAACATACAAATTTTTTCATAAACATATAAAACATATAAAACATTATATATATATAAAACTTTTCATATAACATTCTCGTCTTCTCTTGTTTCTGGTTCCTCCTCCGGACACTGTGCAACGTGTGTCCGGGAAAAGTGCGACAGTCTCTTAGAAAAACTGGTTTTCTATAAAACCGGTAGGGGGCGCTTTAGGAAGCGCAACTATATACAGGGAATATGGCCGCTCTCAGTCCTCGGCCAGTTAAGGAGGGAAAGGGAATGGCTGCTCACAGTCCTCAGCCTGTAGGATTAAGGGGTTAACGGGTAAACAGTTCACTGGTCCCAACGGGGACTATTTTAGCAGCAACGGTTCACTGTGCCCCGACGGGCAACTATATACAGTCTCTACTCCCGTCCTCAACGACGGCTCCCTCCTGCTTTTTCTTGGTGATATGGTGTTGCTTCAGACCCGTCCGGGTCCTCTGGCTTCTCCCAGATGCGGCACTCTTGGTCTTATGGGCGCGGTGGTGGTGGCGCCCGGGTTGCCCAGGCCTTGCGGCCAGGCCTGGGGCACCTGGAAGGTGAAGAGCACCGTTAATACGGCGGCGCCCTGGGCTACCTGGCCTTGCGACCAGGCCGGAGGCTCCGCAGAGGTAGGGGGCGCTGTTGGTGTTGCGGCGCCCGGGAATTCTAGGCCCTGCGACCAGGCTGGTGGTACTTCCTGCTTGGTCACGCTCGGGGTCGAGGCGTGTGACGTCACAGGGGTCGCGGCGGCGGCTTCCGGTTGGGGCCTAGTCTGCGTCGGTGACATGGCGTTTTCGGGCACAGCAGGGGGACTTTCGGGCTCTGCGACGGGGAGCTGGGGCAGGTGGGCGGTTTCACGGCTTGGGGTATAGGCGTCCCCTTTACCTGCCTCCTTGCGTCCGGCTCCCTTCTCGGCGCCGTCTCCGACCTTGGGTCCTCCCGCGCAATCCTCAGAGGCGGTCTGCTTCCTCATCTCGGCTGGCGTGCTCCGGGTCTTGGTTTGCTGGGCCATCTCACGGCTCCACTCCGCCAATGTCTCTCGCTGTACCCGGGCCATCCTCCTTGCGAGGCCCTCCAGGGCAGTTTGTGCACACTCCCGGTCTCGGGGGAGCTGCGCTAAGATCTCCGCTAGACCTAGCGGGGTTGTGGACTCTAGCAGGCTCCTGACCATCGGGTCGGTGCTGCTCTGCTCTTCTTCCGGCAGGCTCCTGGCCAGCGGGCCGGTGCTGCTCTGCCCTCCTTCCTCGGTCTCTAGCAGACTCCTGGCCAGCGGGCCGGTGCTGTTCTGCTTTCTCTCCATCTCCGGGTGAGCTCCTCCGCTACTCCTCGTTAGACCTCTTGCCTCCGGGTGCGCTCGCTCCAGACTGCTCCAAGCGACACCCATCTTTGTTCTCTCCTTTCGTCTCCTCCCACCTCGAGGGCGGTCCCCGGGCAACTCGGTGACTGTCAGCTCCAGGGGAAGTTCTTTCACGCTGACAGACACCTCTAGCATCACAGTCTCTGTTGGTGGGGGCGGTTTCCACTTTTGGCGCCATTTTCTGTCCCGGCCCATGATGGGAGGTGGCCTCTTGCCCTCCTTTGGCACGCCCATAATGGCGTCCGCTGCTCTTCCAAGGCGGGAAATCTGCGGTTTTGGCGGGAAGCTTCGCCCAGTGGCGGGAAACTCTGCAGATGGCGGGAACAAGCTGGAAATGGCGGACAATCGGCGGGAAACGACTGATGATGGAGTCCGATGGCGTGGACCCTCCGGAACCGGCGGGAGACTTCTTTCTGAGGTAAACTTGCACTTTTCTTCAGGCACGCAGTACCCGGGTGTTGCGGGCACGTAATCCTGCCGACTACGCCAAAGTTGACGCGCCCCCTGGGACATATTCCTTTTTGAGGGGAATACCCGGCACCGGATCAGATGGGGGGGGTTGTAGTCTCCGAGCGGCTGTGACCCGGTCCCGTGCCCAGGGCGTCAAGCTCAGTGTGATGTGGCAGTTCTACAGATGTTACTAAAGTTCTTTTGTGTCGACTACGCCACCCGTTGTGATGCGGTCACTGTGGCCGCCGCTGCAGCAGGGTCCACTGAGGCTGATGGTGGGTGCGCAGCTTGTGATGGTAACCCCCAACGGGAGGGGTATAGCCTCAGAGGGGACAGGCGCAGAGGATGGGGGTTGTGGTGGTGTAGTGCAGACGGCAGTGAAGACAGAGTCGGGTTGTGCAGTTAAGGGTGTTTACTTACTGCAGATGTTGTACTGGTCACTCCAGCTGCTAGTGACCACCCGAGCCGTGCTGCGTCCACCAGGTCCTGGATCCAGCCAACCCCCAAACAAGTCCGGAGCGTGGCCCTGAGCTCTCCCTCTGTCCTTTCTTCAGCCGTCCCCACCAGTGATCCACCTAGGTCCAGCTCCCTCGGGCCTGCTGTTGGGACACCCTTGGCCTTGGGTTCCCTGACCCTTCATGTGGTGTGCCTTCGGGGTGAATGTGGTGGGTGGCCGTGGCAGATGCTGCCCACGGTCTCCGGTCTCTGGCTGGGGAATGTTTTTACCCCCACCAGCTTGGGTTCCGGTACCCTGATGCCGACTCTTCACCCGGTGCTTTTAGTTGGGCTCTCAGAGTCCTTCTCCTCTGTGCTCTGGGTCTCTCTCTTTTCTCCTCTCTCACTCTGGGTCTTGGTCTTTCTTCTCTCCTCTGCTCCTGACTTGTTCTCTGCAGCTGACTCACTTCCTGCATCTGATCCTCTGCATCTGACCCTGATCTCTGATGGTGCCCACCTTATATACACCCTCTATGTGTGAGCTCAGGTGACCAGCACCCAATGAGCTCCTAACTTTACCCAGGCTGCTCCCCCTATCTGCCCCTACACTACTTGGGATGTACCACCCCCCTCCCACTCCAGCCAGGAACAGACTCGGTCGTACCTGCACATTTCTAAGTGGGAGTACCGTCGGTCTGCTCCTCGGAAATGGGATGTGTGTAGTGCATGCAGCCTACCGAGCTCAGTTCCACACTCCATCCTTACCCGGGAGTGGAATATCACACCTCTGGATTGAGGTGCAATACCCCTGTAGCAGCCGAATCCTCAGGGTGCTACACAGTAAAAAAAATGGTATTCTATACACAGGTGGTATATCTTGCAACACAGATAGGCTACTCCACTGACTAACACACTCTGCAATAGGCCAAAAAGGATTAGCTTTGCTAGATTCAGCCAAATGCTGTGAAAAAAACTTGCACAGCACTGGCACAGACCTGCCTGGCAAAAACTGATAGGAACTGATGTAACCTAGTCCTGAAAAGGACTCCAATTACAATTAGTCTTTACTCCCACAATCTATCTATTTAAGAGCACAGACCTCCCTGATAAAAGTCGTAGGAAATGCTGTAACCTAGTCCTTAAAAGGACTGCAATCACAACTATTCCCTACTCCCAAGCTATCTGTATATTTGTGCGAAAATTGGCTTGAAATTAACAAGGTATAGCGCACACAGCAACAGCGGTGCCGTCTAACACGCAGCTGCAGCAGTGAGAAAATGGTGGCGACGGGGAAAATGGCTTGGTCTTATAGGGCAAGGACATGTGACATACACTGCCAATGACACATGCCCTTGCTTGTGTGAAAAAAAGCACTTCGCTCCGTGTGTGCGCTGCTGATAGGCTGACAGATTGCACCTCCCCACTGCAAATGCGGGAAAGAGAAAAAAAAATGGAGATCTTCATTGTTCCTGCAGAGATCCATCCCCTGCCCCTCCCCCCACCCCGCTGTACACTCAAACTGCGTATTAACATTAATTTTCATCATTACTGAGAAAAAATCCAGTTATGATTTTGGTGCACGAACAGTTATCGAACATAACCTCGAACAGCCGAATTTTTCTCAAATTGTTCGTGTTCGCCGAACGGCTCGAACACCGCCCAAAACAGCTCGAATTTGAGATTGGCGAACAGTTCGAGTAGAACAACGCTCATCTCTACTCACAATTAAAGCTGAAGCTTTGCATGCGTACCAGGTGGAGATGGAGGAAGACATGAGACAGGGAGATACTAATCAGCCCAGTCTCATCTCTTCTATTCAGCACAGATTGGGTAACAATGAGGAGGCTGAGAAGGAGGAACAGAAGCTGGTTGCTAGCACAACAGAGGCTAGTACCCACACAAGCTTCATCCCGTCTCTCCTATGTGGATAAGCTGAGGAGGGGAATCAGGAGGAAGCGATGGAGGGGAGGAGGAGATGGAGCATAGTCATCATATAAATCCTATAAAAAATCAGAGTAATCAGCCAAAGTAATAAAAATAGATTTTTTATTTAATTCAATAACCATACACATAACAATACTTGGCCTGGGTCAATTTCATGACACCCTCCCAGCGTCCAGGCCCTGATGATCGGGTATTTTTTACAAGGAGGGAAAATGTGTTAAAGATGGTCAAGGAATACCTGGCTGACAAAACCAGCGTACCCCCTAAATCCTCTGCAGCCTTCAACTATTGGGTCTCAAAGCTAGACACCTGGCATGAGCTGTCCCTCTATGTCTTGGAGGCATTGTGCTGCCCTGCCGCTAGCGTCTTGTCTGAGTGGATTTCTAGTGCCGCCGGGGAGGTCATAACAGATAGGCGCTGAGATGAAAATGCTGACAGACTCACTCTGATAAAAATGAACAAAGCCTGGAATAGCCCCGACTTTTATACACCACCAGATGGCAGCAGCACATAAAATGTTTTTAATCTTCAATGTTTGAATGAGGTCTGCCAGTTGTTGCCTTCAAGGGTCTATGGATGACTGGATAACGCTCCTTATAATTTTTTCCTGGCTTTGCACTTTGTGCAAAGCCTTTATAAGTGTAGGGGCACATCAACTACACTTTGAAAATATTTGAAAGAAGCCCGCCAGTTGTTGCCCTCAAGGCTCTATGGATGACTGGATGACCCTCCTTATAATTTTTTCCAGGCTTTTCACTTTGTGCAAAGCCTTTATGAGTGTATAAGTACCACAACTACACTTTCTTAATTTTTGTATGAGACACTCCAGTTGTTGCCTTCAAAGGTGTATGGATGACCCTCCTTATAATTTTTTTCTGGCTTTCCACTGCGTGCAGAGCCTGTATGAGTGTAGAAGTGCCACAACTACACTTTGTTCACAATATTTGAATGAGGCACTTCAGTTGGTGCCTTCAAGGGTGTATGGATGACCCTGCTTGTAATTTTTGGCAGGCTTTGCACTATGTGCAGAGCTTTTATGAGTCGGAGTACCACTACATGACAATTTGAACAGAATGTGTATTAGGCCCACCTTTATCTCAGGGTGTATCTGAGTCCCTCTTCTATAAAATGTTTGCTAGTTCTTGTTTTCTTCATAAATTACACTGAAATACTTGTATAGAGCGAGGTGCATGAAGCAAGGCTGATCCCACTAGTCGGGTTCTGGCTTGGAGTATGTATAACGCATGCATCACCGCCGCTCCCGGCTCAGAAACTGTTGAATCCCCGCAGCGCACAGTGAGTGCTTGGGAAATTCATAAGTCTGTAGTCACACAGAGTAATAGTAATAGTAATATAAAATAATAATTATAATTCATATGTTAATATTACTATTGAGCAGAAATAAATTCAGCCTATTGGTTCAGCTTCCACAACAGTCTCTCATGTGGCCCCTCAGGAAAATGAATTGCCCACCCCTGCTCTATTATATATAGCGCTATGTTATGTATAGCACTGTACAAAAGTGGAAAAAAATGTGCATACCGCTATCTCTCCTGTTTTACATCTACAGATGTGCACCACAGCACCTGTGTACATGATCTATCAAAAGGGGGTCATGTGACATGTCACGTGATACATTGGGGGATAAGGGGGCCCACACCTTCTCAACTACCCGGGGCCATGGCTATTCTTAATCTGCCCCTGATTGCAATATATTAAGAGGATAAAAACTTTCATGGGAGTGCTTCTTTAAGTAGTTTTGTCAGACAGTCATTTCCTGTTCTGAATAGGCTGCAGGTTGTTTTCTTCCAGAATTTCCATGTTCATTTACCCTAATTTTTTGAATCCTAGGAGGATGTTTTTTATTCTGTTGTCACTGAATCCTATCAGTTTGTTTATATACTGTAATATATATTTATATTATAGCATCCACCTGAGGAAGAAGTGAAGTAAAACGTGCGTTGGGGAAGTGGTGCAGTGTGTTCCTGGATATTAATATGAGTAATCTTCTTCTCTCATATATTTGCTTTGGTTAGCATAAATGTGATACTGCTCTTTATATCGGTTTACTATAGAACAGGACACAACTAGACATATTACTGTTTAGCATACCGTACATGCTGACGAGATATATGTGGTACTAACCTACAGGAGTTGATAAAGTTATAATTTATATATGTCTGGGATTATTCGAGATAATAATTATATGTATAAAAAAGCAGATATATATTAACCTACTCTTGGGAGTCTGAAACAGTTAATACACTATATATTTGACTGATACAATATTTTGAAATATACCATTTGAATATAAGATTGTAAATGCTAATATATGGTAAATAATTTCCATTATGTTAAATAGCCCAAGCGTATGACTATATATATTATTTTAACTGAGAGATAGTATTGTATAGCACCCCGGTCACCACTGTCTTTCACCAATGACCAAATTTTTTAACCTCATTATTTGTTTTTAATTAATTTAAATAAAAGAATGTCATTTTATTGAGCTTTTCTAGACTCCTTTTCCTCCTGATTTGTACATGTATAGTGGAGTGGCCAAGCTAATATATGTTTTCAAACATGCAAGCAAATCTGGTAGTATTTAGAGATTATATAGTTATATTGTAACATTTATGTTTGGTTTTTTTGTAACAGGCGACATTTAATGGTTAAACTCCATTCACTGAAGCAAACTTTCCTCATCCACGTTTTTAACCTCCTTAGTTTTAGAAACATCAATTTGTAATGCAGAGTTTGATTAGCAACAATATTTAGTAAGCTAATGTTCACTGTCCACAGCAGGAGGCTCTCACAGCTTGGCTGATGAGAAATGAACTGCCTAAAGCAAGCCTTTAATGGCAACTAATTTCACATATTTGATACTCAGCTCAGTCAACTAATGTGTATCTCAACCGTGACAAGACAATCACAGTTAGTTTTGAAAATCCTTTAATCTATGATGCAAAACAGCGTGCTGAAGGCAAAAGCGAAATACCCATTTTCTCCATTCCTTTGCCATAGCAGAATTTGATGCATATTTTAAGTTCAAACATACCTACAACCATGAAAATAATGTGGATTTATCATGTGGCTAAATGTATTCATCAAATGAGATAAACTGAATTTGAAGGGAATATTTTTGTGTGATAAAAATAATATATTTCTTTGGTCTTTTGAAATATATTAAGTGCATGGCAAGGGCTGATCAAAGTAAATTTTTCGCTTATAAACTCTAAGCATTCCATGGATTTTACTTAGGTCTTCCATTGAGTACCAAAAAAAACAGATGACTATGCAATGAAATGTAAAAGAAAATTCAAATGCAAAGTTTCAATATAGGGACATATTATAAAGGCTTTTTTTACCCCATGATTATTTTGCCTTTTTTTATATATATATTAAAAAAAAAAATAAGCAACCAAGTCAAGTATGTGTATTTTTGACTCACTGTGTTATTGAACCACAGGCAAACTAATCATATAGATATTAGGGTAGGGGCCAGAAGGAGGCTAAAGCCCTGTAATTAAGTACATATGAGTGCAGGGCCTGTAGTAAAATTAGTAAGAACAGCAGCAGAACAAACAGCTATATTAAGCAGTTGCACAGGCACTACAGCATCATAATGTTAGAAAATTATTTTGTTTAAGAAATAACAGAAAATTACTTCACACATATTGGGAGTGTGACATCATTACCCTCTCATATCCATTTACTGCAGGCATGCTCATATTAAGGGGTTATCTCCTGAGAACAAACTTGTTCATGAGCCCAATTAAAGGGGAGTTATTATCAGAAAATTACCTATTGTTACATATGTTTAAAAAAATGCCTTTTTTTGCATATTATGATCTTTATTTCAAAGAAAAATAATAATATTGAAATTTTCACACTAGCCACTGAGGGTTTTTTAGATTTCAACTTCCCAGCCTTTTATGAATAGTTTTCTTCAAGGCTCCTTATCATCAGATATTGAATTTTGATGACAGGTAACATGTCTACACACAGAATCTACCAATAACAGTAGACGATGTCACAGCTTCTCCTGCTCCCTCTCCATTCACAATGACCTTTTCACACACTCATTAGACACTTCAATACAAAAGATAAGTAGGCATCTGATGATTGTGGCTAATGTACATGTGTTGTTTGCTGAAACAATATGAAGTTAGATCATAAAAAAAAAGTGGAGAGTGTGAAAATTGCAAGAGTTCTATTTTTAATTTTAGTACAGAGTGTAATAAATAAAAAAAAATGCCAAAAAAACCAAAAACTTTTAACACACAAAATAATTAATTAAAAAAATAGGCCATTTTTAAATAAATCTATGCCGGTAACAGAATATCAGATACAGTTATATGAAAAAGTTTGGGCACCCCTATTATTCTTAAGCTTAATGTTTTATAAAAATTGGTGTTTTTGCAACAGCTATTTCAGTTTGATATATGTAATAACTGTTGGACACAGTAATGTTTCTGCCTTGAAATGAGGTTTATTGTACTAACAGAAAATGTGCAATCTGCATTCAAACAAAATTTGACAGGTGCATAAGTATGGGCACCTCACCAGAAAAGTGACATTAATATTTAGTAGATCCTCCTTTTTCAAAAATAACAGCCTCTAGTCGCTTCCTGTAGCTTTTAATGAGTTCCTGGATCCTGGATGAAGGTATTTTTGACCACTCCTCTTTACAAAACAATTCCAGTTCAGTTAAGTTTGATGGTCGCCGAGCATGGACAGCCCTCTTCAAATGATCACACAGATGTTCAATGATATTCAGGTCTGGGGACTGGGATGGCCATTCCAGAACATTGTAATTGTTCCTCTGCATGAATGCCTGAGTAGATTTGGAGCGGTGTTTTGGATCATTGTCTTGCTGAAAGATCCATCCCCTGCGTAACTTCAACTTTGTCACTGATTCTTGAACAATATTGTCAAGAATCTGCTGATACTGAGTGGAATCCATGCGACCCTCAACTTTAACAAGATTCCCGGTGCCGGCATTGGCCACACAGCCCCAAAGCATGATGGAACCTCCACCAAATTTTACTGTGGGTAGCAAGTGTTTTTCTTGGAATGCTGTGTTTTTTTGCCGCCATGCATAACGCCTTTTTGTATGACCAAACAACTCAATCTTGGTTTCATCAGTCCACAGGACCTTCTTCCAAAAAGAAATTGGCTTCTCCAAATGTGCTTTTGCATACCTCAGCCGACTCTGTTTGTGGCGTGCTTGCAGAAACGGCTTCTTTCGCATCACTCTCCCATACAGCTTCTCCTTGTGCAAAGTGCGTTGTATAGTTGGCCGATGCACAGTGACACCATCTGCAGCAAGTTGATGCTGCAGCTCTCTGGAGGTGGTCTGAGGATTGTCCTTGACTGATCTCACCATTCTTCTTCTCTGCCTTTCTGATGTTTTTCTTGGCCTGTCACTTCTGGCCTTAACAAGAACTGTCCCTGTGTTCTTCCATTTCCTTACTATGTTCCTCACAGTGGAAACTGACAGGTTAAATCTCTGAGACAGCTTTTTGTATCCTTCCCCTGAACAACTATGTTGAACAATCTTTGTTTTCAGATCATTTGACAGTTGTTTTGAGGAGCCCATGATGCCACTCTTCAGAGGAGATTCAAACAGGAGAACAACTTGCAAGTGGCCACTTTAAGTAGCTTTTCTCATGATTGCATACACCTGGCTATGAAGTTCAAAGCTCAATGATGTTACAAAACCAAAAAAAGTGCTTTAGTAAGTCAGTAAAAAGTAGGTAGGAGTATTTAAAACAAGAAAATGATAAGGGTGCCCATACTTATGCACCTGTCAAATTTTGTTTGAATGCAGATTGCACATTTTCTGTACAATAAACCTCATTTCAAGGCAGAAACATTACTGTGTCCAACAGTTATTACATATATCAAACTGAAATAGCTGTTGTAAAAACACCAATTTTTATAAAACATTAAGCTTAAGATTAATAAGGGTGCCCAAACTTTTTCATATAACTGTATGAGCGATTAATTTCATATTCATTATACTGTATAATGAATTTCACAGTTAGAGTCACAAAAGCAAATGCAAACAATATGTGGTAGTGGAAAGAGTTAAGAGGTAAGTTTATAGTGAACAGATTTACTTAGCATCAAATGAAAAAGCTTTTAAATTTCACCATGGTAATATTCACATTGTAATATTGTTTAGATGGCTTGGGACCTGTGCAGTGTAGGTATGATGATGATGATGTATATGTGCGCTAAAACAAAGAGTCAGTGACTAGGAAAATGGGTGAGTCAAATGATTTGGATCTCCTGCTGCGAAGCCTTTCAGAGAGTAATTGCAATGTTTTTAGATTTAATACAGTCCTAAATCGATGTCAGGATTAAAGTGGTCCTGATTACAGTGATCAACATGATCAGGCCTTGAATCCCAATGACTTGTCTATCACAAGCTTTAAGAATGTACTAAATTCCTCTTCACCAGTGAAAGAACAAACTTTCTGCTCTATGGGGAGCAAGGAGTCACAGATCTGGGTCTAAAAACTGCATTAGCTCGGAAACATAGAGCACTGTAATTTTTAGCAACATTGCTGTAAAAATGGCATAGATATTACTATAGATCGGTAGCTATCTAGATTTTATCGATTATGTTAAGAAAGTATTTGCAAACCAGGATGTGTTAGGGAGTGTAGGTTAAAGCGACAAATTTGCAAGTCATTGGACATTTGGAAGTATATGCATCTGTGTTTGCATCATTCTAATCGCCAAAGTTAAGATATGTACTAGAGATGAGCGGATCGGTCCATAGAGGATCAAGTTCAAGTCGAATTTACTGAAATTCACAGTTTCACGTGAAATCAAAGATTTTGAGATTTGATTAGCGGTTAGCAAAAAAAAACAAAATCTTTGCCATCAGCAATTCTCCCAACTACTGAAACATCAGAGAGCGGGCTAACATCATTTTGCGTTGCAGTGCGGACTTTGCCATGATGCCCTGTAGCTACAACATCTAGTGGATTATCATACCCTGTACAGTGGTGGTCGTTTTCCTTCTCCAGAGTCACTGGATAAGTCTCTCTCTCCTGTAGAGTGTAAGCTCTGATGGTCAATGAGGTCCTCTCTATCTCTCTCCTCTCACCCACGTGTATTTTCCAAGAAATGACAAGCTTTCCAGTATTGAAATTCGCACAAATTTATTTGTCGCAAATCTAATTTTGGGGGAAAATTTCGTGAAGGCGGCAAATTTGATTTTCAAAAGATCCCTTCATCTCTAATGTATACATAATAAATATATTATATTACTATATAATTTTAGGATATACTAAGATATCATTTTAGGCTAAGGTATTCAGGGTGGTTTCCATAATCCACTTCATCATATAATATACTGAAAAACAACCTCAGTATTGCCGTATATAGTGAAAATCATGCTCTCCTATGAAGCTCAGGACACAAAGATGGTAAAGATGGGGCAACCCATCAGCACTCGCGCTGCAAAGGGAGCTGGTGATGGGCGCCCAAATGGACATCCGACCAGGATTGCTTCTTAAATGCTGTTGTAAAATATTGGTAGCAACATGTAAGTGGTTAAACTGCAGTGATAGGAGCTACTCTGATTGATGCTGTTAGAGGTAGGTGGTGGCTGTATAACACAGCCAGTACATGCACTATGTAGAGCAGACTCTGCTCCTGAGCCAGCTCCAAACATCTGCCACCACTCCATGACGTAAGAGTACATAATGGAGCAGGAAGGTGATAACCTGCAGGAAAAAAAATTATTTGGGGATTATAGATGGAACTGTGTCTTTTGGCACAATCAGTAAACAACATAGTTGCTAAAGGCCACCAGTTAACATTAGATATCCATTTTACTGCTCACTGAATTTGCATTGAGGCTTTGTGTGATGAAAAAACAGCCCCCCATCACGCAAAAAAAAAACCCTTCTGAAATCGCTGGCTTCCGAAAGGTTTTGGGAGGCATTTGTGGCCCCCAGACAAATTATTATGCTAATTGGATTAAAGCGTCATGAATAAGTTATTTTTTGTTTTTCAAATGAACTCATAGATAATTTGTGTCTCAAGGCTCTTTGGATCACTGAAATCAATCTCAAACACCTGTGATAATTAGTCTGACAGGGGAGCTAAATCAAAGGGAGAATATTTAAAGGCCTGTGTACACGTTGCAGATTTGTCGCATTTTTGTTGCAATTTTTTCTGCGCTAATTTGTCACTAAACCTGAGGAATTTTCTGATTCCAGCAAAGTGAATGAGAATCCTGAAGTCTCATGCACATGTTGCTTATTTTTGACTTGCAGATTTGGTGCAGATTTAAATGAAATTAAATTCTTTCAGCATTTTTGTTGCAGATTTCATTTCACTAATGAGCGAGGAAAAATCTGCACCAAAAACACATATAAAAATTTTTGCTTAACGTGTGCCCATAACCCAAGAAGGACTTTCTACTTTATTAAGAAGCCACAGGTTTCAAGCAATATGGGAAACAAAAAGGATCTCTCTGCTGCTGAAAAGTGTCAAATAAAGCAATGCTTTGGACAAGGTATGAAAACATTACATACTTCCCAAAAACTTAAGCGTGATCATCGTACTGTGAAGAGATTTGTGGCTGATACAAGCACAGACAGGTTTGTGCAGATAAAGGCATAATGAGGAAGGTTTCTGTTAGACAAATACGTCAGATTAAGAGAACAGTTGCTATATTACCATTACAAAGCAGTAAACAGGTATTTGAAGCTACTGGTGCCTCTGGAGTCTCACAAATCTCAAGGTGTAGGATCCTCCAGAGACTTGCAGTTGTGATTAAACCTACTATTTGGCCACCCTTAAACAGTGCTCACAAGCAGAAATGGTTGCAGTGGGCCCAGACATACAGTACAGACCAAAAGTTTGGACACAACTTCTCATTTAAAGATTTTTCTGTATTTTCATGACTTTGAAAATTGTACATTCACACTGAAGGCATCAAAACTATGAATTAACACATGTGGAATTATATACTTAACAAAAAAGTGTGAAACAATTGAAAATATGTCTTATATTCTAGGTTCTTCAAAGTAGCCACCTTTTGCTTTGATGACTGCTTTGCACACTCTTGATGAGCTTCAAGAGGTAGTCACTGGAAATGGTCTTCCAACAATCTTGAAGGAGTTCCCAGAGATGCTTAGCACTTGTTGGCCCTTTTGCCTTCACTCTGCGGTCCAGCTCACCCCAAACCATCTCGATTGGGTTCAGGTCTGGTGACTGTGGAGGCCAGGTCATCTGGCGTAGCACCTCATCACTCTCCTTCTTGGTCAAATTGCTCTTACACAGCCTGGAGGTGTGTTTGGGGTCATTGTCCTGATGAAAAATAAATGATGGTCCAACTAAACGCAAACCGGATGGAATAGCATGCCGCTGCAAGATGCTGTGGTAGCCATGCTGGTTCAGTATGCCTTCAATTTTGAATAAATCCCCAACAGTGTCACCAGCAAAGCACCCCCACACCATCACACCTCTTCCTCCACGCTTCACGGTGGGAACCAGGCATGTAGAGTCCATCCGCTCACCTTTTCTGCGTCGCACAAAGACACGGTGGTTGGAACCAAAGATCTCAAATTTGGACTCATCAGACCAAAGCACAGATTTCCACTGGTCTAATGTCCATTCCTTGTGTTCTTTAGCCCAAACAAGTCTCTTCTGCTTGTTGCCTGTCCTTAGCAGTGGTTTCCTAGCAGCTATTTTACCATGAAGGCCTGCTCCATAAAGTCTCCTTTTAAGAGTTGTTGTAGAGATGTGTCTGCTGCTAGAACTCTGTGTGGCATTGACCTGGTCTCTAATCTGAGCTGCTGTTAACCTGCGATTTCTGAGGCTGGTGACTCGGATAAACTTATCCTCAGAAGCAGAGGTGACTCTTGGTCTTCCTTTCCTGGGGCGGTCCTCATGTGAGCCAGTTTCTTTGTAGCGCTTGATGGTTTTTGCAACTGCACTTGGGGACACATTCAAGGTTTGCCCAATTTTTCGGACTGACTGACCTTCATTTCTTAAAGTAATGATGGCCACTCGTTTTTCTTTACTTAGCTGCTTTTTTCTTGCCATAATACAAATTCTAACAGTCTATTCAGTAGGACTATCAGCTGTGTATCCACCTGATGTCTGCACAACACAACTGATGGTCCCAACTCCATTTATAAGGCAAGAAATCCCACTTATTAAACCTGACAGGGCACACCTGTGAAGTGAAGACCATTTCTGGTGACTACTTCTTGAAGCTCATCAAGAGAATGCCAAGAGTGTGCAAAGCAGTCATCAAAGCAAAAGGTGGCTACTTTGAAGAACCTAGAATATAAGACACATTTTCAATTGTTTCACACTTTTTTGTTAAGTATATAATTCCACATGTGTTAACTCATAGTTTTGATGCCTTCAGTGTGAGTGTACAATTTTCATAGTCATGAAAATACAGAAAAATCTTTAAATGAGAAGGTGTGTCCAAACTTTTGGTCTGTACTGTACATGAAGACAAATTTTAAAACTGTCTTGTTTACTGATGAGTGCTGTGCAACCCTGGATGGTCCAGATAGATGGAGTAGTGGATGGTTAGTCGATGGCCACCATGTCCCAAGAAGGCTGCGACATCAGCAAGGAGGTAACAGTGTCATGTTTTGGCCTGGAATCATGGCGAGACAGCTTGCAGCCCCTTTAGGGTCCCTGAAGGTGTGAAAATGATCTTCGCAAAGTATATAGAGTTTCTAACTTACCATTTTAGTTCATGGCACAAAAAGAAGAACCGTGCCATCTATAGCAAAACTATCTTCATGCATGACAACACACAATCTCATGCTGCAAAGAATACCTCTGTGTCATTGGCTGCTATGGGAATAAAAGCAGAGAAACTCATGGTGTGGCCACCATCTTCCCCTGACCTCGACCCTATTAAGAACCTTAGGAGTATCCTCAAGCATAAGATCAACGAGGGTGGGGAGGCAGTTCACATCAAAACAGCTCTGTGTGGCTATTCTGATATCCTGCAAAGAAATTAAAGCCAAAACTATCCAAAAAACTCACAAGTTCAATGGATGCAAGAATTGTCAAGGTGATATCAGAGAAGGGGTCCTATGCTAACATGTAATTTGGCCTGTTAAGATGTTTTTGATTGAGAAAAGCTTTTGATTTCAGTAAACGTGACCTCTTAATGCTGCGGATTCAACAAATGACCATTTACAACCTATAAAAAGTTTGGAAACTCTGTTGTGTATAATAACTTGGAACAGTGAATTTTGAGTTTTTTTAGTTTAGAAACAAATACTATTGTCATTGGAAGGTTTGTTCAATAAAATGTGATTTATCCTCTAACATTGATGATTTGAACATTGTACTGACTCATTTGCATGGACCATTTAGGAAAGGCAGAGAAAAGTAGCATTTGCATAATAATTGGGAACGCAGTGTATAACATAGAACAATAAAATTAATGCTAAATATACAGTTTGACAGATGGGAGGGCCTCATTGATGATATGTAATCAGTGAGTAGTGGTTGGTTACTTGAGAAGTTTCCCATTCAACGAAACTGCCTATCAGCATGGACGATATCCATGAAATAGATATCATATTTGGCCTGCATCAGTTCACTTATTACCTTTTGGTGATTATTCTCATGATCACAACCCTGGCCTGGAAAGCTGAGCTTAGAATAGATAAATTGATGATACAGTGTAATAGCAAAGACTAAACTAGGCCCTTCTTTATGATGCCGGATTTTGCCACTCATCGTAGAAGGACCTGGTGTTTGTTCCTCCACATCCTTTCCATTACTCATTCTCCATCCCTGTGTTTGCTGTTGACATAGTTTCTCTGGACCTGTTCTTCTCAAGGACCTTGCTTGTATGGTTTCTTTTTAGTAAATCCTTGATCCCAAACAATGTAAAGAAAGGTACCTTCAGTCACAAAGCTCATGACCAGGGTGAAATAAACCCTCTGAAGCTACATTTTTTGGATCACCTTTTACCAACCATTTTGATGGCTTTCTAGTACCAATTGTTGACCTATCTTCAGAATTATCAGATCAGAGGGGTACGACACTTGGCATCCTAGTGATCATCTGTTACAGGACCCCACAGCTGCTGGACGTAAACACTGTATGGACGAGGAACCTCCCTGTGTAGTGGTCATTTTTGGTACTGCAACCCAGTTCCCATTGCCTTCAGAACCTAAGAACGGCTACTACCTTAGTCCTGGACAACCCCTTTCATGCAAAATATAACTTTAGGGTATATTAAACCATAGTGAGGCCAGAAATACTTCCTTTTCCCAGAATCAGTAGTATCTGAAGCCCCATTAATTTTCTGATATTATCCACCCTCTGCAGTAACTCTTGATTATAATACTGCAGTGCTGATGGCACAACTAGCGGTAAATCTAACATACAGTAAATTCAGTGTCCTTTTTACAGATTTATATAACACTTGATTGATTCATATCTATAACGCTCATGTAAATCTGATAAATCTGATGAGACCCCCTTCTGTCAGCAAATACAATCATATATCTTGAATAGACACGCTAAGTACTGACAACCTGTCCCTGTGTCAGTAAACATAGTGACAACCTTACAAAAAGCCTTTCCCATAGCACCTATTACTTTAGCAATGAGTTATAGACAGAGAAGTGACGGAGTGTCATGTAGTGACAGGTGATGCAAACACATTGTCATTCATGGACAGTCTACTGTTCTGTGAGACTGAAAATCCCGAGCTGTCAGGATTGTGATTAGTTTTTGGTATTGCAATTGCTTCTGGATGAGTACTTTACTATCTGATTGTATGATCAAGCAGTCGACAAAATATCATTGCCATTTTCCCTGCCAAAAACATGAAAGCAGCACATCGCGTTTCAGTACATAGATATAATACCTAAATAATGGTAAATGATGACTCTCTTGTATTTAACCCTAAACTTGTTCTAAGATAATGATTCCAGATTTCTTTTCCTAGTTTTACTGGTATTTACAATTACGTTATATACAGTATATGTGATCCACCAAACTGAATATATATAGCGGGCGCTCTTGTTTTCAGAAGATAGGATCTTTGCTGCATGTATTATGTGTTTGGAGTTTGGTCTAAACTTTTTAATTCTTTATTTATGTAATTGGAGTGGGAAAATATGTCAGATGTGCACATGTCTAAATTAGAATCCATTAAAATTAACTTCTTGAAATGTTCCCGCTCTTTAGTACTTAAAAATGGAATCTATAATCGAAGAGGTAAAGTCACAAGACCCAAAACTGAGAATGTCAGAAATGTCAGAGAGGTGATTCTCAGTGAAGTAAAAGGGAACTTTTCAAGCGATTTGTGCTGCCCACACCGTGGGCAGCATGAATTGTAGCCTGTCTGCTCAATTGTATCTAGATATACAGTGCTGGTCAAAAGTATTGGCACCCCTGCAATTCTGTCAGATAATACTCAGTTTTTTCCTGAAAATGATTGCAATCACAAATTCTTTGGTATTATTCTCTTCATTTAATTTGTCTTCAATGAAAAAAACACAAAAAGAATTGTCCTAAAGCCAAATTGGATATAATTCCACACCAAACCTAAAAAAGGGGGTGGACAAAAGTATTGGCACCCTTTGAAAAATCATGTGATGCTTCTCTAATTCGTGTAATTAACAGCACCTGTAACTTACCTGTGGCACCTAACAGGTGTTGGCAATAACTAAATCACACTTGCAGCCAGTTAACATGGATTAAAGTTGACTCAACCTCTGTCCTGTGTCCTTGTGTGTTCCACATTGAGCATGGAGAAAAGAAAGAAGACCAAAGAACTGTCTGAGGACTTGAGAAACCAAATTGTGAGGAAGCATGAGCAATCTCAAGGCTACAAGTCCATCTCCAAAGACCTGAATGTTCCTGTGTCTTCCGTGCGCAGTGTCATCAAGAAGTTTAAAGCCCATGGCACTGTGGCTAACCTCCCTAGATTTGGACGGAAAAGAAAAATTGACGAGAGATTTCAACGCAAGATTGTGCGGATGGTGGATAAACAACCTCGACTAACATCCAAACAAGTTCAAGCTGCCCTGCAGTCCGAGGGTACAACAGTGTCAACCCGTACTATCCGTCGACATCTGAATGAAAAGGGACTGTATGGTAGGATACCCAGGAAGACCCCGCTTCTTACCCCGAGACATAAAAATGCCAGGCTGGAGTTTGCCAAAACTTACCTGAGAAAGCCTAAAACATTTTGGAAGAATGTTCTCTGGTCAGATGAGACAAAAGTAGAGCTTTTTGGGAAAAAGCATCAACATAGAGTGTACAGGAAAAAAAAAGAGGCATTCAAAGAAAAGAACACGGTCCCTACAGTCAAACATGGCGGAGGTTCCCTGATGTTTTGGGGTTGCTTTGCTGCCTCTGGCACTGGACTGCTTGACCGTGTGCATGGCATTATGAAGTCTGAAGACTACCAACAAATTTTGCAGCATAATGTAGGGCCCAGTGTGAGAAAGCTGGGTCTCCCTCATGGGTCTTCCAGCAGGACAATGACCCAAAACACATTTCCAAAAGCACTATAAAATGGTTTGAGAGAAAGCACTAGAGACTTCTATGGTGGCCAGCAATGAGTCCAGACCTGAATCCCATCGAACACCTGTGGAGAGATCTCAAAATGGCAGTTTGGAGAAGACACCCTTCAAATATCAGGGACCTGGAGCAGTTTGCCAAAGAAGAATGGTCTACAATTCCAGCAGAGCATTGTAAGAAACTCATTGATGGTTACCAGAAGCGGTTGTTCGCAGTTATTTTGGCTAAAGGTTGTGCAACCAAGTATTAGGCTGAGGGTGCCAATACTTTTGTCCGGCCCTTTTTTGGAGTTTTGTGTGAAATGATCAATGATTTGATTTTTGCTTCATTCTCTTTTGTGTTTTTTCCTTGCAAGCAAATTAAATGAAGAGAATAATACCAAAGAATTTGTGATTGCAATCATTTTCAGGAAGAAACTGAGTATTATCTGACAGAATTGCAGGGGTGCCAATACTTTTGGCCAGAACTGTACCATCCCAACCATCAAACATGGTGGTGGCTGCATCATGCTGTGAGGATGTTTTTCTACAGCAGGGACAGGAAAACTGATCAGAGTTGATGGGAAGATGTATGTAGCTAAATACAGGGCAATCCTGGATGAAATCCAGTTAGAGGCGGCAATAGACTTGAGACTGCGGCGTGGGTTCGCCTTCCATTAGGACAACAACCCTAAACATTGTGCCACAGCTACAATAGAATAGTTTAGATCAAGGCATTTTCATGTGTGTGAATGGCCCAGTCACAGTCCAGACCTAAATCTCATTGAGAATCTATTGCAAGACTTGAAAACTGCTGTTCACAGACGCCTTCATCAAATCTCACTGAGCTAGAGCGAGTGTGCAAAGAAGAATGAGCAAAAATGTCAGCCTCTAGATGTCCAAAGCAGGTAGGGACATACCCCAAAAGACTTGCAGCAGTAACTGCAGTGAAAGGTGGTCCCACAAAGTATTGACTCAGGGGGGCTGAATAAAAATACTCATCACAATTTTCATATTTATATTTTAAAATAATTAGAAAATCATACCTTCTCTTCATTTTTTACATTTCTTTATGACCAATACTTTGGCATCTGTTAGAACTTACTACATATATTACAATTAATAGCTGGCATGACTATTATGTCACCAGGACTGGCGGTGACCATTACATGGGGATTTCCTAGCTTGTATAGTTCTGTGATCATGTTTGACGCCCATGACATATATATATTTGGCACAGGGCAGAAAAGGTTTTATCTATCTGGGCTGATCTAAGCTCATGTTTAGTTGATACCGCTTCCATCACATATGTCCCTTTATTTGCCGTAACTTAATTTTTGTAATTCTCTTCTGAAATATCGAGGCAGAGGTGTAGGTGCAATGCATCCTGGAAAGCGAAGACATCTGTGTTGCCAGTGCTATTTGTATACAGCTTTCTATGCATCTTTGCTAACTCATAAATGGCTCATAATTTGTGTTTTTATGCCGTACGCTTTAATAGTAGCGTCCTATCTGGCAACTCCAGAAATGAATCCCAGCTGCAGTGATTCTTCTTGGAAATAAAGTTTTTGTTTTCACAGGTGCAGAAAACCTTAACACGATTTTAAAATGTTCCGCGGACAGATGTCTCTGTGCTTTATTTGGCACTTCTCTCTCTACCAAAGCAATTTGTATCAAGCGAACCTCAATTTGATGCCAGTGCAAACAATACAGGAAATTCCTACACAAGGAAACGGTTTATCATAATGCGGGCAGCAGATAATGTAGCTGTAGTTATCAAAGAACACAATGTGATCACATAGATAAATGCTCACACACAGTACCAGTCCAAAGCTTGGACACACCTATTAATGCAATGGTTTTCCTTTTTCCTATTGGAATGTGCACATTGTAGTTTCAGACTAAAGACAGCAAAACTATGAAAGAACAGATATGGAAACAAAGAGCAAAGAAACAAGTGTGACACAAGCCAGATTATGTGTTAAACCTTAGATTTTTCAAAGTACCCCCTTTCACACTGATGACAGCTTTTCCCATCCTTGGCATTATCTCATGTAGCTTTATCAGGTATCATGGCTCCAATTTGGTTTTTGGTTATGTGCACGGGACATTGTTTTCAGGCGGATTCTGCCTAGAATGCACAAGAAAAATTACTGACATATCACTGCAAAAAGTATTAATAATGTACAGCAATGTAAAAACAACATTGCTGTGCACATGCTTAGTTTTTTGTTTCAGGACGCCTCTGCTTAAATAGAAAGAGCTAGAAGTTGCCCTCTTTACTCTGCACTATTATGAGAAACCCTGCATCTGCCTTAGGTCCCCTGAGGATTTTAGTTTGATGAAACGCGTCGGGATGCACGCAGGGAGAGTGCAGGAACTCCGCTATAGGGTCAAATGTGAACTGCCCTTGTCAGGATGGGAGCCTGGGGATTTAGTATATACTAGCCCCAAATGGAATGTACAGGGCTAGACTGCTGTACCTGCAACCCTGGATGTAACCATCGTGTATGATGTACCTCCTGGATCTGACAGCTGACTACTAATGGGTGAGACCACTCCATATCTTTCATAAGTTATTTTATCTTGTGGGATGTGGGGGCTTACAGTTCACTCATCTCTATTTTCCCATCATTTACCTGCTTTATCAAACATTGTAGCCCATAGTTGAGACTACATGACTTCTTCTGTCTTTGATGGTATCAACCTGCTAATCACTATAGGTGTCCATTGAACCCATTATATATTGATCATTATCCCTATTTTCAGAACACCTAGCTGGGTATATCTGATTAATATTATTAATATATAAAGAATAAGGCTTCCTTGTCTACCTCGGTTATCTGCACTGAGGTTGGAGCCTTTTTCTTTTTTTAAGGCAGCACTTTGTTTTATCATATCAATTAAAAGTTATATTTTATTCTCACCATTTGCTAAATACACTAATTTATTTGTGAGAGATTCTCTTGAGTGGTCCTAATAATTCCACTATTTTGCTGGTTTATTACTTCTTTTAACCAAGAGTTGATAGAGGCAGAAGAGGGCCCATGTGCAAGAACATGCACTTTTTTCCACCAGGTGTTTTTCAAAACCTCTTCAGGAAAAAAAAGCATCATATGAACATCAAAGTGCATTTCCAATAGAGTTGAATACGAAAAGTTTTCCAAGCATTTTTAAGCATTTTTTTAAAGAAGATTTCAAAATAAATCCACTCCAAAAAACTCATTGAAAAACACAAAAGGAAAATTGGAAAAAGAGTGACCAACAAGAACTTGAATAGATAGTATTATAAAAATAACTGATAAGTCCACAGATCCTTTAATAGTTACCAGAATTAACCACTGACCATACAGAGCAGCATATATACAATGCATAGTAGGTTCCATATTAATGGTTAGACATCGATAAGAATTACAATATTGCAAGAAGAGATAAAGAAGAAAGTGCAAAGGAAATGGACATTTTTAATGGTAGTAGAGCGTGATGCTTTTTCATGGATATAGTCCTTCTGCCAGCTGTCATGGTTTACAGCCTTGGTATTTTTGTTTTATTTCTGACAGAAAATGATGAAAAACAATTTATTACTTTGTTCCTCTTTGCTTTGCTCTGGGCGCATCTTATTCTTCTTCACTGCTCTTACTTAGGAAATTATACATTCCCTCAGCACGAAACAATGCAAAAATACATTTTAAACCTCATATGCCAGTGTGGCTTCCATGTATGCATTTATACATAAACCTAAAGAAAAAAATCAATGGGATGGCTAAGAAATGAATAATTTTACCTGACATCCAGGAAATAAATCAGCATCTATCTATCTATCTATCTATCTATCTATCTATCTATCTATCTATCTATCCCATATCTATCTATCGATCGATCGATCTATCTATCTATCTATCTATCTATCATAAAAAATGGAACAGCACATTAAACAAATGTAATGTGGGTGCAAAAAACGCCTCCCAAGCAAAATATCCAGATTTTGCTAACATATATAGAAGATAAAAAAGGTAGGCAGCACTCCAATATTTACCAAAAATACTACTTTTCAAATACTTGATACAGGCTCATTTGAGCGAAACGTCGCCATGCCACATGGGCTAAATAAAGTCCACCTATTTTTGGTAAATATTGGAGTGCTGCCTACCTTTTTTATCTTATCTATCTATCTATCTATCTATCTATCTCCATCTATCTATCTATCTATCTAAAAAAGATAAAGGCAGCACTCCCAAGAGTCTAAAATATAGTGATTTATTGGCCCATCATGTCAAGGTGACGTTTCGTTCCAAGTGTGGAACTGTTTCAGGCAATGCAGTGTTATACAATTGATATATAAATAGGTGTTCCAATTACATGACAATTAATATATAAATTCATAAAATTCACATCCATATACATATGAAGTGCACAGTGCAAGTTCCATGTGTATCAATACAATGATTTCATCAAAGACATACATATTCAACATATCCAAAAGTTCATATAGATTTAATATATCTCAGTTGATCATAATGATCGTATGTGCAATTAATGTATTATTATGACTCACCCCACCATCTATAACAATATCATGGCATTCATGGTATTCACACCACGCGTGGTGTCCTAGAAGTAACAGTGCCACACGAAACGTTTCCACATGTCGCCCTGACATGATGGGTCAATAAATCACTTATTTTTGATACTTGGAGTGCTGCCTTTATCTTTTTTGGATACATTCAGAGATTTGGCATTGCCTATTGGGCATTGTACCCACTTTCAGCTATTTGCTTTTCACTTGCGCTGCACCATTATTTTGCTATTTACTTGTACCTTTTGGAGTCTGCACAGCAGTTTTTTCGACCATGTCTACTCCTGTCAATCACAAACATGGAGCCGATGTCTTTACCTAGACTGCCGAGAAGGAGAGAATCCTTGGAGCCATTGCAGGAGATACAGATTTTCTAAGTATACCCTCAACTATGGACATAAAACGCAAGTATGGATTGGACAGAAAACGTCTGATCACACTACCATTGCATTTAACAACTTTAAAAGAGTATTTCCAAAAGGATCCCTAGAGGTCTGAGGTCTAATATAAGACTGAATTTGTTTATGCATAGTCAACTTTTTTGTGATAAATTCACTTTGATATCAAATAAGTATGCAATTGACTTGTTGCTAATGATGGATTATTTGCAACAAGAGATACAAACCCTCAATCAGGGTATTCCTGAGATGGAGAAAAAACTGGAGGAAATGTATCATGTTCATGGTGTGTACCACACTGATCATAGACCAAAGAATTTAAGGAATGAGTTGTCTCAGAAGATTAGAAAGAAAATCATAGACAAACTTGTTAAAGGTAAAGGCTATAAGACATCTCCACCCAGCTTGATGTTCCTGTTACTACAGTTGCATATATTATTCAGACACTATGGTCTATGGGATCTTCCTGGACCTGGCCGCAGGAGAAAATTTGATAACATTGAAGAAACTGATAATACAAATGGAACCAAAGAGCCCAGGACAAATTCCAAAGAGATTAGAGGTGAACTCCAAGGTCAAGGTACATCAAGTGTCAGATCACACTATCCGTTACTATCTAAGTCAAAGTGGACTTCCTTGGAGACAACCAGAGTGGAAACGACTGTTGAAAGCAAATCATAAAATAGCAAGACTGGAATTTGCCAAAATGAATATAGACAAGACACAAAGCTTCCTTTGGACAGATGGGGAAAAAATGGAGCTTTTCAGCAAGTCACATGCAAAAATTAAGAATACAAAGACAAGAAAGTTATACCTACTGGGAAATATGGAGGAGGCATGGTTATGTTTTTGGGCTGTGTTGCTTCAGCTGGCACAGGGGGTCTTAAATCTGTGCAGGTTATAATAAAATCTCAATACATTCTGGAGCAAAATATGCTGCCCAGTGTCAGAAAGCTTGGTTTGAGTTGCAGGTCATGGGTCCTCCAACAGGATAATGACTCAAAACACACAGCTAAAAAGTTCAAAAATGGCTTAAAGCATTGGACTAGACTATTCTGAAGTGGCTTCTATGAGCCCTGATCTAAGTCCTACTAAACATCTGGAGAAGGAGCTGAAACCAGCAGCCTGGAAAATGCGTCTTCACACCTGAGACAGCTGGAAGAGTTCGCACACGAGGAGTGGGTGAAAATACCTGTGGCAAGTGCAGAAATCTTATTGAACAAAACAGTTATTCCTCCAGGATTGCCCTGTATTTAACTCCATCTATCTTCCTATCAACTCTGACCAGCTTCCCTGTCCCTGCTAAAGAAAAGCATCCCCACAGTATAATGCTGCCACCCCGTTTGACGGTGGGGATGATGTCTTCAGGGTAATGTGCAGTGTTAGTTTTACAACACACAGCAGTATATTTTGTTATCTGCTTGGCACAAGGAGACTCAAAGTGGATAACCCTTTTAACTCATAGATTTTAAGCCTGCAAGCAGGGCCGTCACTCCTCTTGGTATGTGTTGAATTATGTGTTACTTTTATTGATGATCGAGTACTAAAAGGCTCGAGTGCTCGGTACTCAAATCGGACTGACTATAGTGGAAGTCAGTGGGAAACTCGAGCATTTTTCCGTAAGGACTTAATAGGAGGAATTAATAGGAGCCATATGTATCAAGTAATGACAGTACATCTAGCTGTATCAATGCAGAAGTACTTTACCAATTCTGTGTACTTAGGGAACCTGCGCGTCCACCCCACGTTTGTATGTCCATCTAGGGATATTTTTGCTATCGCTACCTTTACATTCACAGACATCAGCGAATATAAGCATGCGGTTGACAGATTTCAGCAGCCAGAATATGCAAAGTTTGCCATGCGCCGTCAGTGAGACAGATGTTTCATTTAATGCTCCTCACGATATAATGTTATGTATTGGGTTATATTTTCCGAGCAGGGAAAAAAAGTGACTTGCTAGTGATATCGACGCTTGCCGCTGGCCAGATGGACAGAAACGCAGTATTGTTTATAAGAAACAGGGAATTGTGTTACAGCGAAGAAAGAAGTCCTAGTCTAATTATTTATGACTACAAGGTAAACATGAGATGGTGAATAAAGAAGAAGTATCTGAACTTCAGAAAGCTTCTTGTGATGAAGTGTTTACCTATGTAATACATCTGGAGACAAAGAATCCCTCATTTCACTACTCTGTTTGGGGTGATATTGAACGCATCTCAAATTCTGCAGCTGCCTTTCAAAAGCACTTCTCCGAGAAGCATTTATATGAAGAAGCACTTTTTACACACGACTTAATGTGACTCATTGTAACTATTTTTGCATTGTAGAAATAGCTGTTGAGCCAAGTGGTGTTAACAATGTGCAATTTATTCAGTGTAAAAACAATAAAAAAAAGGCTGCAATACCAGACCTGACCCATAGATATACAGGGCAGAATTTCTAAAAATCTATATCTGGTACGTGCTAAAAAAAACCTACACATCATTATGGATCGGGGTAACAAAACCATCACTGATTGCTCAAAAGTCTCCAAAAAGTGCATTGCTCAGCAGGCAGAAATGCTGAGCTCAGGAGGTTGAAGTCAGCTAGGACATGAGCACGTGCACTGGCTCAATAGAAAGTCTACTAGACCAGAGTTCCCCAACTCCAGTCCTCAAGGTCCACCAACAGGTCATGTTTTTGGGATTTCCTTAGTACTGCACAGGCAATAATTCCATCACCTGTGCAATACTAAGGAAATCCTGAAAACTTGATCTGTTGGTGAGTCTTGAGGACTGGAGTTGGGGAACACTGTACTAGAGCATAACCTGCTGTGTGTGCATGCTCATGGAGGAGCCAAACCCGCCTACCTGCTGAGCAGCACGCATCTTACAAGTCTCTTGAACAGTCAGTGGAGTGAGGTCTCAAGACCAGGAACCCCACCAGTCTGAAGGGCACTTCAGTGCCTACCTCAAACTATAAAAAAAAAAAAAACTCAAAGTGTAGTTAAATTTTTTAAATTTTAAAGGGAATCTGTCAGTAACTTTAACCCAGAAACCTTCTATAGAGCCATGTAGCTCCTTAAAATATAGGCTAATCAATAGCTTTTTGTCACTAAAACAGTGTGCCAGTGGAAATAAATCACATCTTGAAGGTACATGCAAGTGAGCCTAGAAGTGCACTGTGGTGGGACCCCAATGCTTTGGCCCACCTGTCTATTTCCCGCCTAGCAGCACCATCTATTGGCTGATTGAAAGGTTGTTGTTGTGGGCAGAATATGCTTGATAAAGTCATAATTCCTGTGACTACGCAAAACACTGCGCAGACAGATGAGATCACTGAACATTGACATGACGTAACAAAGCCAATAACCTGTCAATCAACCATAGGATGGCGCTAGGCAGGGAATACAGAGAAGGGCTGAGGTACTGGAAGTACATTGTGACGAATGCCCTATATTAATCTAAATATCATTTTTCTTTGACTTGATTATTGAATTTCAAGCATAGAGAGGCATAGGGATAAATTTGATTCGGCAGTGTGGTGTTTTTCTATACCATAGTTCCACAAAGTGGCGCAAACTGAAGTTCATGGGCCATAAAGCAAAATCTCCAAAAACAGCCCCAAAGTTCTATAGCAGTAAAGGTTTTCTCATGTAGGTATAAAGGAGCTTTTGGATCCTCCTATGTTGCTGGGTACCACTGCAAACCCTCCACCCACTATAGTTACTCCCCTGCTTGCATGAGGCCTAAGCCTACAACTTAATAATTATTTGTTCTAACAAACTGTACAGAGCACTACTTATCCAATATCCATCTTCATACAGGTACCAGGAAGAAAATATATCATTAACAACATCCAATAATTTATTTTGACTAGGTAAATAAATGTAAAGTCATGAACTTGGATAGAGGACATAACATTTATAATTATGTTCTAAATTGTAAGACTTATGTTCTGAAAAAGACTTGGGTGTATGGGTGGACAGCAATCTCAACTTCAGTGTCCAGTGCCAGGTAGCTGCTGTCAAGGCTAATAAAATAATGGGATGAATTAAAAGAGGCATCGATGCTCACTAGTGCGGCCACACTTAGAATGCTATGTACAATTTTGGTCTCCAGTGTATAAGAAGGACGAATTAGAGCAGGTGCATATAAGAGCGACCAAGTTTATTAAGGCAATGGATGGACTGCAATACCAAGACAGATTATCAAACGTGAGGTTATTCAGTTTGCAAAAATGAAGGCTTATGGGCGATCTTATTACAATGTACAAATATATGAGGGGACAGTACAGAGATCTTTCTAATGATCTTTTTACACCTAGGCCTGTGACGGGGAAGAGGGTGTATCCTCTACATCAGGGATGGGGAACATCTGGCCTGCGGGCTGTTTACGGCCAGCAATGTTCTTTTCTCTGGACCCTGGGCAGATCCCCAGGGACCGCAATGCTCGGGCGCGTTATGCCAGCCACTGGCTTTTTAATAGCCCCTTACACTTTGAGCATTCGCACGTAGCATTCACTACTGAGCCAGCATCAGGACTTAGTGTGTGGGTGGTGTCAGAGTGCTCTGAGCTCCAGACCCACTGACAAACACAGCAGCGGCAGCCCCGAGATCTCCTGTGCTGTATATGCTCCAATGTCTCCTATGATTTATATGCCCCAGCATGTCTTGCGTTGTATATGCTACTGCCCCATGATCTCCTGTGCTGTATACAGTATGTTCCAACCTCACCTGTGATGTATTTGCCCTAGTGTCTCCTATGCTGTATATGCTCCTGCCCCAATATCTCCTGTCTTGTATATGCCCCAGCATCTCTTGTGATGTATATGCTCCTGCCCCGGCATCTCAAGTGATGTATATGCCCCAACCAGCATCTCCTGTAATTTATATGCACAAGCCCCAGCGTCTCCTGTGATGTATATGGTCCAGCATCTCCTGTGATGCATATACTGCAGCCTCAGTTTTTTCTGTGATTTATATTCTGCACCACCAGCATCTGCTATGATGTACAGTGGTGGCCAAAAGTATTGGCACCCTGGAAATTCTGTCAGATAATACTCAGTTTCTTCCTGAAAATGATTGTAATCACAAATTCTTTGGTATTATTATCTTCACTTAATTTGTCTTCAATGAAAAAATACAAAAAGAATTGTCCTAAAGCCAAATTGGATACAATTCCACACCAAACCTAAAAAAGGGGGTGGACAAAAGTATTGGCACTGTTTGAAAAATCATGTGATGCTTCTCTAATTCGTGTAATTAACAGCACTTGTAACTTACCTGTGGCACCTAACAGGTGTTGGCAATAACTAAATCACACTTGCAGCCAGTTAACATGGATTAAAGTTGACTCAACCTCTGTCCTGTGTCCTTGTGTGTACCACATTGAGCATGGAGAAAAGAAAGAAGACCAAAGAACTGTCTGAGGACTTGAGAAACCAAATTGTGAGGAAGCATGAGCAATCTCAAGGCTACAAGTCCATCTCCAAAGACCTGAATGTTCCTGTGTCTTCCGTGCGCAGTGTCATCAAGAAGTTTAAAGCCCATGGCACTGTGGCTAACCTCCCTAGATTTGGACGGAAAAGAAAAATTGACGAGAGATTTCAACGCAAGATTGTGCGGATGGTGGATAAAGAACCTCGGCTAACATCCAAACAAGTTCAAGCTGCCCTGCAGTCCGAGGGTACAACAGTGTCAACCCATACTATCCGTCGGCGTCTGAATGAAAAGGGACTGTATGGTAGGATACCCAGGAAGACCCTACTTCTTACCCCGAGACATAAAAAAGCCAGGCTGGAGTTTGCCAAAACTTACCTGAGAAAGCCTAAAACGTTTTGGAAGAATGTTTTCTGGTCAGATGAGACAAAAGTAGAGCTTTTTGGCAAAAAGCATCAACATAGAGTGTACAGGAAAAAAAAAGAGGCATTCAAAGAAAAGAACACGGTCCCTACAGTCAAACATGGCGGAGGTTCCCTGATGTTTTGGGGTTGCTTTGCTGCCTCTGGCACTGGACTGCTTGACCGTGTGCATGGCATTATGAAGTCTGAAGACTACCAACAAATTTTACAGCATAATGTAGGGCCCAGTGTGAGAAAGCTGGGTCTCCCTCAGAGGTCATGGGTCTTCCAGCAGGACAATGACCCAAAACACACTTCCAAATGTTAGAACTCTCCTGTTAGGTTTTTTCTATCTTGCTGGTCACATGACCTTTTTTGCCTATTTAATCCTGTTCCGCCCTCCTGGCCTTGCTGGACTTCATTGTAATTTCTACTCTTAAGTTAGCCTGGTGCTTAGTTACCTTTCTCAGTCAGTTTAGCTAGGTCTTCGGACCTTTATGTTCTATGTTGTGTGTTTGTCTTTTACTGCTACAATTTCTGCTAGGAGGTGTCCAACTTTATCCCAGTCCCTAGTTCTTGTAGGGATCCCTCCCTTGCATCTATAGGTCTTCGTACAGACTAGCCGAGGACTTTAGCGGGTCTGATCGCAGGATCAGGTTTCCCGTTACATCGTAGGGATCTAGCTTAGTTCTATTGTAGGGACAGATCTCCTTTCTTTCCTTAGTGCTTGTAGCAGATCATAACAGTAAGTCCAGCCCAAAAATATCTCTAAGGAAAGACTTCCAGTTTCCATCATGGTGTCAGTTCAGGATTTGGCTCAACGCCTGCAGGGACTCTCTCTGGAGGTGGCCGAGCTCCAACAACACGTGAGTAGCTGTTCTGGAGCACATTTTGTGGAGCCAAAGGTACGTTTGCCTGATTTATTTTTTGGTGATCAAGAAGAATTTTTTTCCTTTAAAAATGCTTGTTTGTTGTATTTTCGTTTGAGACCCAGATCCTCTGGTGATGAATCACAGCGCATAGGGTTGATAATGTCACTTTTGCGCAAAGAACCTCAGGGATGGGCCTTTTCTCTCCAACCTAGTGATCCATGCTTTAGATCAGTGGATAGTTTTTTTTCTGCTTTGGGTTTGTTGTATGATGATCCTGATCGTGTCTCATCAGCTGAGACTGAATTGAGACGTTTGAGGCAGGGATCAGGTAATGTGGAAAAATATTGTTCTCACTTCCGTCGGTGGTCTGCCCAGGTGGGGTGGAACGATTCAGCTTTGAAAAGTTTGTATATTGCGGGGCTAGGTGAAAGGGTTAAGGATTTGCTGATTGCTTATCCCACACCTGGAAACTTGCAGGAGGCAATGCAATTAGCTATACGGGTGGACAGGAGACTGCGTGCAAGGGTTAATGAGAGTAAATCCTCTGCCATGTCTGCTCTGAGTCTTGAGAGGGTCTGTACTGACATTGGAGAGCCGATGGAGATTGGGGCGAAGGCACCCCGCTCTCAGGAAAAAGACCGCAGATCTTCTGAAGGTTTGTGCTTTTATTGCGGGAAATCTGACCATTTTATTAAGAACTGTGTGCTTCGTATGGACAAAGAAAAAAAAAAGGTCAGTTACGCCCGTATTGCCTGTTTAAATACTAAGGGGGTATTTCTTTCTGCTACTACTGCTGCTCAGGAAGAATTAATTGAATTTCGGATATTTGTGGATTGTGGTTCTACTCTGAATGTGATTGATGGGGGATTCTTGGAAAAACTTAAATTAAAACCCAAACCTTTGTCATCCCCTATTGCTGTGGTTTCTGTCGATGGCTCCTCCTTGAAGAGTGTTACTCACAAGGTCTGTGAATTTCCCCTCACTATTAATGGTATTCACCAAGAAAATTTGGATTTGGTGGTATTAAATAATTTGCCTTCTCCAGTAATTTTGGGGTTACCCTGGTTAAAATTGCACAATCCTGTACTGGATTGGTCTACCAATGAAATTAAGTCCTGCAGCCCTAAGTGTTATGACAAGTGTTTTAACGGACGTATTGCTGCGGTGGAAAAAGGGGAATTACCTGTACCTATTCAGGATTTTTGGAGAGTTTTTTCTGAGGAGGAGTCACAAATTTTGCCTCCCCATAGAGACTATGATTGTACCATTGAATTTGTCACTGGAGCGACTCTTCCTAAAAGTCGTTTATTTAATCTTACTATTCCTGAGAGAAAGGCTTTAGAGGAATACATACAGACAAGCTTGGCCGCTGGTCAAATTAGGCCTTCCAAGTCTCCTGTGGCTGTTGGATTTTTTTTGTTAAAAAAAGGAAGGCGGTTTACGTCCTTGTCTGGATTTTCGTGAGATTAATAAAATTACTGTACGCAATCCTTTCCCACTGCCATTGATTCCTGATTTGTTTAACCAGTTAGTGGGGGCCAAGTGGTTCTCTAAAATTGATCTCCGGGGGGCATACAATTTGTTGCGCATGAAGGAGGGTGATGAATGGGAGACTGCTTTTAACACTCCTGTGGGTCATTTTGAGAACCTGGTTATGCCTTTTAGTCTTACCAATGCTCCAGCATTTTTTCAGAATCTTATTAATGACATCCTTAGACCTTTGATCGGCAAAAATGTAGTTGTGTATTTGGATGACGTTTTGATTTATTCACCGGATCTGGAGTCTCATTGGTGGAGCGTACGTGAGGTGTTACAGTTATTAATTGACAATTAGCTTTTTGCTAAGCTGGAGAAATGTGAGTTTGCTTTACAGAGAATTAGTTTTTTGGGCTACATTATCTCCAGCGAGGGCTTTGAGATGGACCCTGTGAAGGTTCAGGCAGTTCAGGAATGGCCTCGGCCTATTGGTTTGAAATTGATACAGAGGTTTTTGGGTTTCACCAATTATTACAGAAAATTCATTAAAATTTTTTCTATTATTGTCAAACCACTGACCGATCTCACCAGGAAAGGTGCTAATGCGGTTCAGTGGACTACTGAGGCCATTGAAGCTTTTGTGTTTCTAAAGGAGCGGTTCAGCTCTGCTCCCATCCTTATGCAGCCTGATGTGACTAAGCCGTTTTTGGTTGAGGTTGATGCTTCTTCGGTGGGGGTCGGTGCGGTGTTGTCTCAGAAAAACAAGGATGGAGTACATCCCTGTGCTTTTTTTTCAAAAAAATTTTCTGAGACTGAACTTAATTACGATATTGGTAATTGGGAATTGCTGGCTATTAAACTCGCATTTGAACACTGGCGTCATCTCTTGGAAGGTGCTGAATTTCCCATTCAGGTTTTCACTGATCATAAAAATCTGATCTATCTTGATGCTGCCAAGCGCTTGAATGCCCGTCAGGCTAGGTGGGCACATTTTTTCTCGCGGTTTAATTTTTCCGTTACTTACATCCCGGGTACCAAGAATGTTAAAGCTGATGCTTTGTCTCGCAGCTTTTCTCCCATAGTCGGTGCTGAGGAGTAGGGGAGCATTTTACAAGAAGGTGTTGTGATTGCTGCATTGGACTCCATTTTGGAAGATGAGATTCTTAAAGCACAGGAGAATGCCCCATCTAACACTCCCCATGGGAGGTTGTTTGTGCCTAGGACCTTTAGGAGAGATTTGTTTGTTGAGTGTCATGAGTCTCGGTTGGCAGGTCATCCAGGAATTTCTGAGACCAAGAGACTTGTGGGTCGCAGTTTTTGGTGGCCTGGATGGCAGAAGGAAGTCATTAAGTGGGTGCGTCAAGTACGGTGTGTGCTAGATCTAAGTCTTCACATACTCCTGCAGCGGGGTTGCTTTGCCCTCTGGAGGTTCCTAGTGCACCTTGGACACATCTGGCTATGGACTTTATTACTGACCTTCCCCCCTCTGAGGGTTTCACAGTCATCTGGGTGGTCGTGGACCGTTTTAGCAAGATGTGTCACTTGGTTCCTTTCATCAAACTGCCCTGCGCTAAGACACTCGCTAAGGCCTTTGTCAAGGAAATTGTCAGACTACATGGCATTCCTACTGACATTGTTTCGGATAGGGGACCTCAGTTCGTGGCTCGTTTTTGGCGTGCTTTTCGTGACAGGTTGGGAGTTCATTTGTCGTTTTCATCCGGATATCATCCTGAGTCTAATGGCCAGACAGAAAGGAAGAATCAGGATGTTGAGCAGTTCTTGCATTGTTTTGTGGCAGACAATCAGGAGGGGTGGTCTGAGTTTCTGCCACTTGCTGAGTTTGCTCTTAACAACCATACATCCTCTTCTGCTGGTTGTTCGCCTTTTTTTTGTTGTTCTGGGAGACATCCGTCTTTTGGATCATTCTCCAAATTGGTATCGGCTGTGCCTGAGGAGGAGAGTTTTTCCGGTGATTTGGAGAGAGTTTGGACGGAAGTGCGTGGTAATCTTCAGGAGGCTAACAAAAAATCTAAGAGGTACTTTGATAGGAAACGGCAAGAGGTTTTGTTTGCTATTGGTGACATGGTTTGGTTGTCCTCTAAGAATCTGCAGTTGAGGATTCCTTCTAAAAAATTGGGTCCAAAGTTTGTAGGGCCCTTTAAGGTGCTTCAGGTAGTTAACCAATCAGCTGTTAGGTTGGAGGTTCCTACCTCCTGGAAGATTAATCTGGTGTTTCATGTTTCTCTGTTGAAAAGAGCTTATGTGTCGGATGGAGACGCCTCTGCCACTGTTCCTCCGGTGGTGGAGGACGGGGAATACGAAATTTTCCGCATCCTAAATTCTAGACGGTATAGAGGGAGTTTGCAGTATCTCGTCGCTTGGAAGGGTTTCGGACCCGAGGATAACTCATGGGTGAGGGCGGATGATGTTTCTGCTTCCAGACTTGTCAGAGCGTTTCACAAGAGGTTTCCTGATAAGCCTGGGCCTAGGGGATCCGGAGGATCCTCATAGAAGAGGGGGTACTGTTAGAACTCTCCTGTTAGGTTTTTTCTATCTTGCTGGTCACATGACCGTTTTTGCCTATTTAATCCTGTTCCGCCCTCCTGGCCTTGCTGGACTTCATTGTAATTTCTACTCTTAAGTTAGCCTGGTGCTTAGTTACCTTTCTCAGTCAGTTTAGCTAGGTCTTCGGACCTTTATGTTCTATGTTGTGTGTTTGTCTTTTACTGCTACAATTTCTGCTAGGAGGTGTCCAACTTTATCCCAGTCCCTAGTTCTTGTAGGGATCCCTCCCTTGCATCTATAGGTCTTCGTACAGACTAGCCGAGGACTTTAGCGGGTCTGATCGCAGGATCAGGTTCCCCGTTACATCGTAGGGATCTAGCTTAGTTCTATTGTAGGGACAGATCTCCTTTCTTTCCTTAGTGCTTGTAGCAGATCATAACACCAAAAGCACTATAAAATGGTTTGAGAGAAAGCACTGGAGACTTCTAAGGTGGCCAGCAATGAGTCCAGACCTGAATCCCATAGAACACCTGTGGAGAGATCTCAAAATGGCAGCTTGAAGAAGGCACCCTTCAAATATCAGGGACCTGGAGCGGTTTGCCAAAGAAGAATGGTCTACAATTCCAGCAGAGCATTGTAAGAAACTCATTGATGGTTACCGGAAGCGGTTGTTCGCAGTTATTTTGGCTAACGGTTGTGCAACTAAGTATTAGGCTGAGGGTGCCAATACTTTTGTCTGGCCCATTTTTGGAGTTTTGTGTGAAATGATCAATGACTTGATTTTTGCTTCATTCTCTTTTGTGTTTTTTCCTTGCAAGCAAATTAAATGAAGATAATAATACCAAAGAATTTGTGATTGCAATCATTTTCAGGAAGAAACTGAGTATTATCTGACAGAATTGCAGGGGTGCCAATACTTTTGGTCACCACTGTATATGCCACAGCCCAAGCGACTCCTGTGATGTATATGCTGCAGCACCAGTGTCTCCTATGTGATATATATACAGCAGTATATTTTCAGTAAATATACTGTATTACTAAATTTCTAAAAAACTTAATTTATGGACATCTATGGTTTGATCTCTTCACCTGTATGGATTGGATGGGTTGTTGCCAACATCTAGTGAGAATTTTATGTCAATAGCAACTTTAGAAATATATTTTAGAAAATTGGTGACGTATTCAATACTTATGTCACCCGCTGTATGTGCTCCAGCCCTAGCGTCTGCTGTGTGATGCATATGCCCCAGCATCTATTGTATGATGCATATGCTTCAGCCCTAGCGACTCCTATGTGATGTATATGTTCCAGTTCCACTGTCTTTTATGTGATATATATTCTCCAGCCCCAGTGTCTCCTATGTGAGGTATATACAGCATTCTCAGAGTTTCCTGTGTGATGTATATGCTTCAGCGCCTCCTATGTGATGTATATTCTCAAGCCCAAGCATCTCCTATTTGATGTACAGTACAGACCAAAAGTTTGGACACACCTTCTCATTTAAAGATTTTTCTGTATTTTCATGACTTTGAAAATTGTACATTCACACTGAAGGCATCAAAACTACTGGTCGACTCACTTGAGTATATCAGTTTTTTCTTCAACTCTACCTACAAGTGTTCTATTGGGTTGAGGTTTGGGGAATGTGGGGGCCAATCCAGCACCTCTACTTCATTGTCATTGAACCATTTCTTCGCCAATCTTGATGTATGCTTTGAATCGTTGTCCTGCTTCAGTTTGGCTATTTTCTTGCTCGAGACACCGCTATTGATGAGCTGGATGATGCTGTTTCTCTTTTCTTGGGAAATCTTCTTCATGGCTGATCCTCAATTTAAACCAGTCAAGTTTCACATAAGAATCAACCTAATAACACACTGAGCTATTAGGGAATGTGAGAACAGGATGTATTTTGTAGCATAAAGGAAGAAAAAGATTTTTCCACCATCAGGAGCAAAACGGTAACAATGCAGTGACATGACAAGAATCTGCATAACTAATCATATGCTAAATAGTTACAAGTCAAATTTATGTATGAGATAGCCAAAATGATTGTCTATAAAATGATGGTAGTCTCACATTCAAAGCAGTAGTGGGTGGTGAGATATGGAGCCTGAAAGTCAGAAGTTCAAAACATTGTTACCCTTTTGCTCGTCAGTATACATCAGACTTTCCACTGCTTGAGTTCTATAAATGTGATGAATTTCACACTGTGAGGAGACATGTAGTGCAATATACATTTGGGTTCAGAACTTACTGATGCAAGTTCTTTATCGCAAAGTCGATTGCGCTTCAGACTGATGCAAATCTGGAAGAGCATTTGGAAGTAGCATCATCAATACTATCTAACATCACACGTCGCACCAATAAGAAGCAGTTCCATCCGTCACATTAAGGGTGAGTTAATTAAATGTTTGACTGAATATAGCAAGATAAATTTCAAGTTGGTAATTTAGTATGGTCCCCAAATGATGTTATAAATATCCAAATGGCCCCTGGCAGAAAAAAGGTTCCCCACACCTGCTCTATGTATAGAGGAAAGAAGGTTTAATCATAATCATAGATGGCGATTCTTTACTGTAAGAGCAGTGACACTATGGAACTCTCTGCCACATGATGTTGTAATCGTTGATTCACTACTAAAATTCAAGAGTGGAGAGTAGAGATGAGCAGTGTTCGAATCGAACTGTTAGCCATTTTCAAATTCGAGCTGTTTTGGGCGGTGTTCGAGCCGTTCGACGAACCTGAACGATTTGAAAAAAATCCGGCTGTTCGAGGTTATGTTCGAGAACTGTTCGTGCACCAAAATCGTAACTGGATTTTTTCACAGTAATGCTGATAATCAATGTTAATACACAGTTTGAGTGTACAGGGGGGCGGGGAGAGGGGCATGGGATGGATCTCTGCAGAAATAATGAAGATCTCCATTTTTTTTCTCTTTCCCGCATTTACAGTGGGGAGGTGCAGTCTGTCAGCCTATCAGCAGCGCACACACGGAGCGAAGTGCTTTTTTTCACACAAGCAAGTGCATGTGTCATTGGCTGTGTATGTCACATGTCCTTGCCCTATAAGACCCAGCCATTTTCCCCCGCCACCATTTTCTCACTGCTGCAGCTGCGTGTTAGACAGCACCGCTGTTGCTGTGTGCGCTATACCTTGTTAATGTCAAGCCAATTTTCGCACAAATCTACAGATAGCTTGGGAGAAGGAAATAGTTGTGATTGCAGTCCTTTTAAGGACTAGGTTACAGCATTTCCTACGACTTTTATCAGGCAGGTCTGTGCTCTTAAATAGATAGGTTGGGAGTAAAGACTAATTGTAATTGCAGTCCTTTTCAGGACTAAGTTACATCAGTTCCTATCAGTTTTTGCCTGGCAGGTCTGTGCCAGTGCTGTGCAAGTTTTTTTCACAGCATTTGGCTAAATCTAGCAAAGCTAATCCTTTTTGGCCTATTGCAGAGTGTGTTAGTCAGTGGAGTAGCCTATCTGTGTTGCAAGCTACACCACCTGTGTATAGAATACCAATTTTTTTACTGCACCTAGTGAAGTAAAACCTTTTGGGCATAGCATCATTCTATTAGTCCATCTATAATGACCTCCATCAGGTTGCAAATTGAATATAATTTTTTTCTGCATCTAGCTCTGAAAAAATATTTGGGCTTCTAGCAGTGTGTGGGACTTGTTCTATTAGTCCATCTATACTGACCTCCACCAGGTTGCAAATTGAATATAATTTTTTTCTGCATCTAGCTCTGAAAAAATATTTGGGCTTCTAGCAGTGTGTGGTACTTGGTCTATTAGTCCATCTATACTGACCTCCATCAGGTTGCAAATTCAATATAATTTTTTTCTGCATCTAGCTCTGAAAAAATATTTAGGCTTCTAGCAGTGTGTGGGACTTGTTATATTAGTCCATCTATACAGACCTCCATCAGGTTGCAAATTAAAAATAATTTTTATCTGCATCTAGCTCTGAAAAAATATTTGGGCTTCTAGCAGTGTGTGGGACTTGGTCTATTAGTCCATGTATATTGACCTCCATCAGGTTGCAAATTAAATATAATTTTTTTCTGCATCTAGCTCTGAAAAAATATTTGGGCTTCTAGCAGTGTGTGGGACTTGGTCTATTGGTCCATCTATACTGACCTCCATGAGGTGGCAAATTAAAAATAATTTTTATCTGCATCTAGCTCTGAAAAAATATTTGGGCTTCTAGCAGTGTGTGGGACTTGGTCTATTAGTCCATCTATACTGACCTCCATCAGGTTGCAAATTCAATATAATTTTTTTCTGCATCTAGCTCTGAAAAAATATTTGGGCTTCTAGCAGTGTGTGGGACTTGGTCTATTAGTCCATCTATACTGACCGCCATCAGGTTGCAAATTCAATATAATTTTTTTCTGCATCTAGCTCTGAAAAAATATTTGGGCTTCTAGCAGTGTGTGGGACTTGGTCTATTAGTCCATCTATACTTACCTCCATCAGGTTGCAAATTAAAAATAATTTTCATCTGCATCTAGCTCTGAAAAAATATTTGGGCTTCTAGCAGTGTGTGGGACTTGGTCTATTAGTCCATCTATACTGACCTCCATCAGGTTGCAAATTCAATATAATTTTTTTCTGCATCTAGCTCTGAAAAAATATTTAGGCTTCTAGCAGTGTGTGGGACTTGTTATATTAGTCCATCTATACAGACCTCCATCAGGTTGCAAATTAAAAATAATTTTTATCTGCATCTAGCTCTGAAAAAATATTTGGGCTTCTAGCAGTGTGTGGGACTTGGTCTATTAGTCCATGTATATTGACCTCCATCAGGTTGCAAATTAAATATAATTTTTTTCTGCATCTAGCTCTGAAAAAATATTTGGGCTTCTAGCAGTGTGTGGGACTTGGTCTATTGGTCCATCTATACTGACCTCCATGAGGTGGCAAATTAAAAATAATTTTTATCTGCATCTAGCTCTGAAAAAATATTTGGGCTTCTAGCAGTGTGTGGGACTTGGTCTATTAGTCCATCTATACTGACCTCCATCAGGTTGCAAATTCAATATAATTTTTTTCTGCATCTAGCTCTGAAAAAATATTTGGGCTTCTAGCAGTGTGTGGGACTTGGTCTATTAGTCCATCTATACTGACCGCCATCAGGTTGCAAATTCAATATAATTTTTTTCTGCATCTAGCTCTGAAAAAATATTTGGGCTTCTAGCAGTGTGTGGGACTTGGTCTATTAGTCCATCTATACTTACCTCCATCAGGTTGCAAATTAAAAATAATTTTCATCTGCATCTAGCTCTGAAAAAATATTTGGGCTTCTAGCAGTGTGTGGGACTTGGTCTATTAGTCCATCTATACTGACCTCCATCAGGTTGCAAATTCAATATAATTTTTTTCTGCATCTAGCTCTGAAAAAATATTTGGGCTTCTAGCAGTGTGTGGGACTTGGTCTATTAGTCCATCTATACTGACCTCCATCAGGTTGCAAATTCAATATAATTTTTTTCTGCATCTAGCTCTGAAAAAATATTTGGGCTTCTAGCAGTGTGTGGGACTTGGTCTATTAGTCCATCTATACTGACCTCCATGAGGTTGCAAATTAAAAATAATTTTTATCTGCATCTAGCTCTGAAAAAATATTTGGGCTTCTAGCAGTGTGTGGGACTTGGTCTATTAGTCCATCTATACTGACCTCCATCAGGTTGCAAATTAAAAATAATTTTTATCTGCATCTAGCTCTGAAAAAATATTTGGGCTTCTAGCAGTGTGTGGGACTTGGTCTATTAGTCCATCTATACTGACCTCCATCAGGTTGCAAATTAAAAATAATTTTTATCTGCATCTAGCTCTGAAAAAATATTTGGGCTTCTAGCAGTGTGTGGGACTTGTTCTATTAGTCCATCTATACTGACCTCTATCAGGTTGCAAATTCAATATAATTTTTTTCTGCATCTAGCTCTGAAAAAATATTTGGGCTTCTAGCAGTGTGTGGGACTTGGTCTATTAGTCCATCTATACTGACCTCCATCAGGTTGCAAATTGAATATAATTTTTTTCTGCATCTAACCCAGCCAATAGTTTTGGCGTAATACCACAGGTTGGCCACTCAGCTCTGATCGGTTCCCATCCATTGTTTTTTTTTTGTGCAAACAACTCCAGAGTTGTTAATTAGTTAACCACCAAAATGAGTGGAAAAAGGCCTGCTGCTGGTGGAAAGGGGAATAGGCGTGTTGGGAAGGGGAAAAAAAGTTGTGTCCGTGGGGTAGGTGTTAAAGCAACAGTAACATCTGCAGAAGAAAGACCATCTTCCAGCCAAACTAAAATGTCTACTTCTTTTAGCGGACAATGTGATAAGATCCCTTTCTTACGGCCACGCCAATCGCTACAAATTCCAGATGAGGCACAAAAACAGGTGCTTCAACGGATATCAAGTGCTCCTTTAAGTGGGCTCTCCTCCACATCAACTTCAACATCACAAATACTCCACTATTCAGAGGTGTCACCCCAATCGCACTTGCTTCCTCACAGCTCCCAAATCTCTAGCTGCCCGTCTGAGTATGAGGTAGAACAGATGGTTGAGTCTGCAGATCTGTTTACTCATACTATAACCTGGGAATCAAAGGTCGGCTCCAGCGCTTCTGTGAATCCAGACGAGGAAATGATCTGCACTGATGCCCAGAATCTTTATGAGTCGGATCCAGGACCAGACGGAGAAGGTTCTGACCATAATGTAGACCCTCATTCCCAAACTGTAACTCCTGTTGGTGGAGACAATGAGGAAGACGATGATGAGACTCAAATACCTGATTGGAGCGACAACTTTAGTTTTTTGTCAGGGCAGGAACAGGTTGGCTCTGAGGACGACGGGTGTGATAACACACAGGGTGATGATGATGAGGTTGGAGATCCCACTTACTGTCAACCCACAGTCAGCCAAGAGATGAGGTCAGCAGAGGAGGTGGAGGAGAATGCTAGTGACGACGAGGTCAGGTTGCGCCTTCCTGGACAGAGACGTAGTACTGGAAGCACGCCAACAACTGCATCCTCAAACACAACTCTGCCTCTCACCACAAGTCGTGGTGGCTCTTCAGGTCGCATGGATGCTAAACCTTGCATAGCCTGGGCATTTTTTCAGATCGATAAAGATGACTCAACTCGTGTTATCTGTAACATTTGTCAGCAAAAGCTAAGTAGAGGCCAAAAAATACATAGTTTGAGTACTTCATGCATGAACCGGCACATGGACATGAAGCATAAGTTGCAGTGGGAAGCTCACTGTGCTATAATGCGGCCTAGCCGGCCGGGCCAACCTCCGTCTGCCACATCTTGTGCATCCGCGGCCTCTTCATCCTCTGTGACTGGGGGGACAGCAGTCACACCTGTTTTGGGACGCAGACCTGCCACCTCTTTACCCGCAACAGCCAGCGCGATTGGCAGGTCATCATTTTCTTTGGAGGTGGTAACACCAGCTGGTGTTGAGCACTCTCTGACATCGATAGCACCACCTTTGGATCAAGGCAACCTAACATGTCCGCCTGCATCTTCCTCACAGACCGGCAGTTTGCCGGGGACACCCTTATCAACCCCGTCTAAGCACAACAGCCAGCCCTCGGTCCTCCTAGCCATGAGAAAGCTAAGAGGTTGAATTTCACCATCTGCAAGCTCTTGGCTACAGAAATGCTGCCTTTCCGCCTGGTGGACACAGAGAATTTTCGAGACCTTATGTCCGTCGCAGTGCCCCAGTAGCAGATGCCCAGTCGGCACTACTTCTCAAAGAAAGGTGTGCCTGCGCTCCACCAGCATGTCACACACAACATCACCGCTTCTTTGAGAAACTCTGTGTGTGACAGGGTGCATTTCACCACAGACACTTGGACGAGTAGGCATGGACAGGGGCGTTACATGTCGCTGACTGGGCACTGGGTATCTATGGTGACAGCAGGACAAGGGGCTGCTGTCCAAGTCTTGCCGTCCCCACGAGTTGTGCGTCAATCCTCTTTATCTCAAAGTTCCTCCACTGCTTCTGCCTCCTCAACCTCCTCTGAGTCCTCCACCTGCACCCAAAGCCTGTCTGGTCATGCCACAAGCTTTCTAACTGCGCAGAGGGGATCCTGCACACCTCCTTAGTATGCTGGCAGTAGGGCTCAACGTCATAAGGCGGTTTTTACTTTGAAATGTCTGGGAAATGTGAGTCACACAGCTGAGGAGTTGTGGTCAGCTCTGGAGAACCAATTTCATGAATGGTTGTCTCCACTGGACCTGAAACCAGGGAAGGCCGTGTGCGACAATGCTGCAAACCTGGGTGCGGCCCTTCGCCGGGGCAATGTCACACACGTGTCTTGTATGGCTCACATGTTGAACCTGGCTGTCCAGCAATTTTTAGCCCACTATCCCGGACTAGATGGCCTTCTGCAGAGGGCACGGTCGCTGTGTGCTCACTTCCGCCGTTCACATCCCGCAGCTCAGCGACTTACATCTCTACAGAAGTGGTTGGGCCTGCCACTTCACAGGCTAAAATGCGATGTGCCTACCCGGTGGAATTCAACTCTGCACATGTTGCAGCGACTGTGGCAGCACCGACAAGCCCTGATGCAATACGTTCTGACGTATAGCCTGGGCCAACGAGATCCAGAGGTGGGGCAAATCACGCTGGAGGAGTGGTCTCTGATCAGGGACCTATGCACCCTTCTGCACAGTTTTGAAATGGCGACAAAATGTTTAGTGCTGACGATGCCATTATCAGCATGACTATTCCGGTGATTTACATGCTGGAGCACATGTTAAATAGAATTCGGAGTCAGGTGGTGGCACAAGAGGAGGTGTAGGAAGTAGAGGAGGAGGAGTTGTATGCGGAAGGGCTAACATCTGCAAGGTCCAGACGGTCGGCAGCACCAAGGCGGCAGGCATGTGAGGGTGGGGGAGATGGTTTTACCAGGGCGCATGGCAGCAGCCAAACTAGTGAGGAAGGTGCAGGAGCCCAGGAAGAAGTGGAGGACGAACTGATGGAAGACTCATCAGATGAGGGAGACGTTGATCACATTTCTGTTGTGCGAGGTTGGGGGGAGTGGACAGAGGAAGGAAGCATGATTGTTACCTCGCCACCAACACAACAGGGATTTGGTGCTCCTGGATGCGCAAGACACATGAGTGCCTTCTTGCTGCACTACCTGCAACATGACCCTCGAATTGGGAGAATTAGAAATAATCCTGACTACTGGGTTGCCACACTGTTAGATCCCCGGTACAAAAGTAAATTTGCAGAAATTATTCCTGCCATAGAAAGGGATGCATGCATGCAGGAGTATCAGCAGAGACTGTTGCAGAATCTTACATGTGCTTTTCCACAAAACACCAGTGGTGCACGTAGTGAATCTCACAGTTCCAACTTGCCAACCGTGGGACCGTCGAGTGTTCAGCACTCAAACCGTAACAGAAACACAGTATCTGCTGATAACATCAATTTTGCGGAATCATTTCACCACTTTTTTAGCCCATCCTTTGCAAGGCCACAGGAGACAAGAAGTCTGACACATAGTCAATGCCTAGAGAAGATGGTACAGGAGTATCTCCAAGTAAACACTGAAGCCATGACTGTGTCACTGGACCCTTGCTCTTTTTGGGCTTCCAATCTGGATAAATGGCCGGAGCTAGCCACTTACGCCTTGGAGATCTTGTCATGCCCCGCATTAGGCCATCTATACTAAGCTCCACCAGATTTAAAATTACTAATCATGTTTATCTGTATCTTGGCTGGAAAATAATTTGGGCTTTGTAGCAGTGTGCAGTACTGATTCTATTAGGCCATCTATACTAAGCTCCACCAGATTTAAAATTAATAATAATTTTTAGCTGCATCTAGCCCAGAAAATAATTTTGGGGCTCCGAGATGCGCAAAACACATAAGTGCCTTCTTGCTGCACTACCTGCAACATGACCCTCAGATTGTCAGAATTCGAAGTAATCCTGACTACTGGGTTGCCACACTCATAGATCCCCCACACTCTTCGATCAACCTTTTCATTTTAATAAAGACCAAAAAAATCATCATTTTTGAAATTATAAGCATTAGCAGGTTATTATAAACTGAAATCAAACAGTTTTCAACTCAAAACTTTATTCTAGCTGATGTTACATATGCACATAGGACCGCTTGTTCGAAAGGAGCTTCTGAACTCTCTCGTCCATTGAATTTGTCAGGTTTTGGATGGTTTCTGCTTCAATTGTTTTGCTTGAGGACAGAATACCCTCCCAGAGCTGTTGCTTAGATGTGAACTGCCTCCCGCCATCATAGACACTCCTTTTAATGATGCTCCAGAGGTTCTGAATGGGGTAGGGGTCACACCATAAGTTTGTCCCCGTTTATGCCCATATCAGCCAGAGATGCAGATGTGTTATGTACAGCATGAGACGGGGCATTACCATGCATGAAAATGATCTTGCTGTGGAATACACGGTTCTTCTTCTTGAACCATGGCAAGAAGTGCTGTTTGAGAAACTCCACATACATTATGGAGTTAATCTTTACCCCTTCAGGGATCCTAAAGGGGCCGACAATCTCTCTCCCCATGATTCCAGCCCAAAACATTACTCCACCTCCTCCTTGTTGGCGCTGTAGCCGTGTTTGCGTGGGGTGTCCATCAACCAGCCATCCTCCACTCCATCCATCTGGACGATCGAGCGTTGCACGGCACTCATCCGTGAACAAAACAGTTTTGAAATCAGTCTTCATGTATTGTTTGGCCCACTGGAGCCGTTTCTGCTTGTGTGAAGTGGATAGAGGAGGTCGACAGGATGACGTACGCACAGCTGCAAACCTCTGAAGGACCCTGCATCTTGTTGTTCAGGGGACGTTGGAGGCACCAGCAGCTTCAAAAACTTGTCTGCTGCTATGACAAGGCTTTTTTGCCGCTGCTCTTTTAACCTGACGTAATTGCCTGTAGGAAAGAGTCCTCAATTTGCCCTTATCAGCACGCACACATTTGTACTGTAAATCAGCTACAAACTTCTTGATTGCCAAGACACTTCATCCTGATCATCGCACAATGTTGATTGCAGTCATGCCTTGACCTAAACACTCCACAATTTGTTGCTTCTCAGCAGCCGACACATCCTTTTTCTTTCCCATTTTGGCAGAAAATGTAGGCTGCTTAATAATGTGGGACAGCCTTCTTAAGTAGTCTTGCCTTTCATTGGACACACCTGCCAAACTAATTAGCACAGGTGTCTGCAATTGCTTACAGTGATATAAAGAGCCCTGACACACATCACCATCAATGAGTTTAACTGACAAACAAACAAATTCTTCCCTTATCACTCCTAAACACTTTTTGCATAATAATTTGGAACACAGTGTACATGTGCTTTTCCACAAAACACCAGTGGTTCACGTAGTGAATCTTACAGTTCTAACTTGCCAACCGTGTTCTGTATGGAGTTGTTCAATAAAGGGCCCAAAATTAAGATAACATAGACGGGAGAGGTCTCTATGAATAGGAATTCCTAAGTATTTGATACCCTGTGAGGGTCAGGCAAAGGGAAAGTTGGACTGGATGGAATCCTGTATGGATTTGGGGAGGGAGACATCGAGGGCCTCAGACTTTGCTGCATTGATTTTAAAATTTGACCATGTAACAAAGTGATCTATTTCAGCCATAACAGCAGGGATGGATATATGTGATTGAGTGATATATACTAGGACATCATCAGCAAAAAGAGAGCACTTGTACTCGGTGCCTCCCACCTCAATCCACCTAATATTGGGGTTATGGCGAATTGATGAGAGCTGGTGCTCCGTCACTAGGATGTATAAGAGAGGGGACAGAGGACATCCCTGCCTTGTCCCATTGGTGATTATGAAAGGTGATGAAAATGTTCTGATGCGCCCCCTGGGCCTTGGGACACCCGGAGCCGGACCCTTTTTGGTGGATGCTGGTGGTTGTAGTCTCCGTGGCGGCGACCCGGTTCCGTGGCTCAGGGCGGTCAAACCAGTGATGTTCATATTTAAACGTCCGACTACGCCACCCATGGATTGCGGTCAGAGTGAACCGCTGCTTCAGGGCAGACCGCTGAGGCTGGTGTTGTGGGTGCAGGAGAGCGTAGCATAACTCCCCACGGGAGGAGTATACCCTCAGGGCAGTGTATGCGGAGGATGGGGCTGATGGTGCAGGGCAGCAGCAGTAACGACACGGAGTCAGTGATGCAGTCCAGGGCCTTTACTCACAGTTCTTATTATCCAGACCACTTCTGCAGGTAACGGCTGCCCACGTCGTACTGTGCTCACCAGGTGAGGGGCTCAGACAACTCCCAGATAACTTTGGAGCGCTTCACAGGACCCCCTTTGTGTGTCCTTTGCCTGGCCTTTCTTACCAACCCTTCTGTCCGACTGCCTCGGGCCTCCTCTTGGTAAACTTGGCGCCAGTTTCCTGACCCTATGTGGTGCCTTCCTAGCGGGTGTAGCGAGGGGCTGCGCCACATAAAATGTCACAGTCTCTGGTTTCTAGCTGAGGGTCGTTTCCCGCCTCCACTAGTTTCGGGGACTGGTCTCCCCCTTTGGCCTGACCCCTCCACGCAGGTGGATTCGGGCGTGCGGTGGCGACTCGCCCGTCCGCACCCCTGGGATCCCTTCGTTCCTTGTTCCTGGAGCCTTCTCCGCTCCTCTTCCTTCCTTCTCCCTCTTCCAGGCCTGGGCCTCTGTTACTAGGCCCGCCTCCAGAGCAGAGCTCATGCAGAGCCCCTGCTCCATGTCACTTCTGCTCATACTTCTCTGCACCGAACTAAGATGGTGCCCACCTTTTATTCTCCCTTCTCAATGCACCCAGGAACTGCTTCCTCCCTGCTCCTGCACTACAGGGTTCCCCTTCCTCAGTGTTCCCTCCACCCACTCCAGCCAGGGACAGGGACTGTCGTGCCCATCTCAGGGGCATATTGGTCGCCCTGCCCCACGGCAATGTGGTGTAATGCATGCAGGTGTCGGGTCCTGATCCACACTCCATTCTTACCTGAGAGTGAGATATCACACCTCTGGGTGAGGTGCAATACCTCTGTAGCAACCGAGCCCTCAGGGTGCTACAGTTCCATTTATCTTCAGCCTAGGTGACGTATTGTGATTCAGGGCCGTGATTTTGGCTATAAAAAGGTCCCCTAGACCCCTACCCCAAGCTTTTTAAGAGAATAATATATGGCGTGCCAGGAGACTCTATGGAATGCTTTCTCAGCATCCAACGAGAGTATCTAATTACAAATTTTTAACTGCATCTAGCCCAGGAAATACTTTGTGCCTAGTAGCAGTGTCTGCTAGTCAGCGGATTATCCCGGCTGTTAAGCAAGCTACACCACCTGTAGTTTGGACACTTAATTTTTTCAAAGGAAATGCTTCGGGACCACGGGATACTCAGTGAAGAGCATCAGGAGGCACCCCAAGGCATAGGGGCTGGGACTGGCGGTAGGATGCCTTGCAGTGGACAGCCGAGCTCGATCCTTATAAAAGCTTTTTAGCTGCAGCAGCTTTAGTGGACGCTACTGGAGCTGGAATTACGCGGCTGCTGGCATGAGACTTGCCCTCCAATACATCCTTGTAAAAGGATTTAAAGTGTATTCATTCAAATTAGAGAGACAATTTAAATTAAAAAGCTTAGAGCTGCCTCCACCACAGGGAGGCTCGCTCGACCCACCAGCGGACAGGCACCAGTATTGGGAGAGGGGGGCTGGCCGTCAGGGTCCACCGCGGCTCTGGCACAAACCCGGCGACACGGAGGTGGCACGGGCAGGAACGGACTGGCCGTGTCGGCTTCTCACTTTTTTGATTTTAGAAGGGCATGACATGCCTATATCTGTGGCTCCCCCTCCTTTTACTCCTCCACCTCTTTTCTTTTCGTATGACTATATGTACTTGTCACTTTTCCATGTGTTAGTTATGTCTTCTGAGCAGTTTGTCAGCTTTTGGACACCTTTGAAGGTGTTTTCTATGTGTTTCTATGTGTTTTTGTTTGCCTCCCATTGGTTTTAACGGTGTTCGAAGGTGTTCGACGAACAGTCCGACGAACACACGGGTGTTCGACGAACCAAACCGAACTCGAACGCTACGGGGGTGGCTCAACACTAATTAGCAGTGTGTGGTACTCATTCTATTAGGCCATCTATACTAAGCTCCACCAGCTTTCAAATTAATAATAATTTTTAGCTGCATCTTGTCTGGAAAATAATTTTGGGCATAGTAGCAGTGTGTGGTACTCATTCTATTAGGCCATCTATACTAAGCTCTACCAGCTTTCAAATTAATAATAATTTTTGTTCTGTCTGAACGTGTGTTCAGCGCTGCTGGTGGTGTGCTGACAGATAAGCGCACGCGACTGTCCACTGACAATGTAGACAGACTCACGTTCATAAAGATGAACAAATCATGGATCCGCAAGGTCTTTTCTACCCCTGTGTCATCCTGGGGAGAGTAAAAGCTTGAGGATTTGTTAAAATCACCTCACCAACCGTTTTAAGCAACTCTGGGGCAATTGATGCCACTTAAGTGGTGTGTGTGCCCCAAATTTTTTGAAAAAATGGAGACTCTTTTTGGAGTCCCCTTGCTGTGTTTTACGTGACGTTGGCATCGTCAATTACAGGTGGGTTTGGTCTCCCCCCCCCCTTTTTAACCGTAAGAAACTACATACACTATGGCTTGGGGTAACACAGATGTGAAGAGCTGTTTACTCAGAGGTCTGCTCCAAAGCTTCAGTGTCTGCTAGTCAGCGTAGTAACCCAGCTGCGAAGCAAGCTGCACCGCCTGTGTATCTAATAATGATTTTTAACTGCATCTAGCCTAGGCAGACTGTGGTGACCCCCAACCAAACCCAGACGCTCAGCCCCCTACCGCCCCCCTTTCATTGACAATACAATCATGTAACTCTTACAACTGGATGGGTGAGGATCGGTCACAGCTTTATTAACTGTTTATACTCATTACATTAGAAAGGCATTTTATTTCTAAAATAATTCAGCTTGTTGCAGCATGCCCTGTGTCTCCAGTCTCCACAACGGCAAGTTGGCCAACAAGTGTAACTCTCCAACATGTCCTTTCTATTTCCAGGCCACGGAGGATCCTGCGTACTCGTATGCAGGACTCTGACCCCCATCCATCACTCTTAACGCTTGTTCCACTCCATCCTGGAGTCCTGACAAGAATATGTCCAGTCCAATATCCATTAAGTGAACACAGTCGGGCCGTATGAGGCCTGCTTTATCTCCTTCCAGTTGTCCGCCTCTGTCTCTTATAAATTTTGGCATACAAATATTTATTAGCCGCCTTGTCCGTTCGATGGCCGTGATGTCTCAGGCACCTTGCCATACCGCACTCGGCACAATCTCTGACTATTTTTGTGAAAAATTCTCTGAAGCGCTCAGTGTCTAGTTTCATTATTGTCATTAGTTATGCGCTCTTGTGATAACCTAGGTCGTTTCCCCCGGCCTGTATAACTAAGATGACCGGACCTCTTGCCTCTCACCCTACCTTGATTACCTCCATTAGTACCTGTGGCCATTGCAGGCCTCTAATACCTCTCCAGTTGAAATATGTGTTATGAAACTCTTTTTTCTGCCCAATATATATACGAGTGGCCTATCACCCACACTGTTGGCTTAGCGTCACCTGTAAAAGAAACAAACCACGATAGGATAACAAGTCCGGTCTTATGTATCTCGCCAAACACGTGGATCGCCATCTCCATATCCTCTGAACTTCCGTTTCTGACAGTCCTGCTCTTGCTGCTTCCGTGGCCGCGCCTATGCGGAATGAGTGTGTCCTATAATTTTAGGGTGGTTCCCTGCCGATGTTAGGCATTTATTAAATATATCTTGGAACTGGTATCTTCATAATGGCGTTCCATCAAGGTGTGATAGGAAGAAATTACTTTGTGATCTGATGGTTATATATGTTTTTACTATTGTTACCCAACTCAGCGTACCATTTGTGGGTTTTAGAAGTACCCAAGTGCCCCTGCCCGCTGGAACCGTTTTCGATTTGCGTATGTGTAGACGTATTGCATTATTGGCTATGACTACGTCCTGGTGTAATAAGCCTCCACTGGTGTTAATTTTGGATTGAGGGACTAATTCGCTTATGCATAGAGCCCCGAAGAAGGCGATCGCAAATACAGTAGACAGTAGTGTTGCTTCGAATTGTGAGTATCATGTTAATGGTGTTAGGGATATGATGTGAGAAATCAGTTTTAGTGACAGGGGACGGGACGTCTACACTCCTGACTTGGCTGACCCCTTTTCCACCCTTTTATGGATTGTCTGATGATGAATCTCTTTGTCACATGTCCCCAATTCAGTAGTTGGAAGTGAAATGCTACTCCGGTCAGCCACCGCTGCGCTGACGCCCCTGATATGCCCCTCATCATTAGCTAGTGGAGAAATTCTATGGTGACTTGTAATCTGGCTTGTTCACATTGGTCAACCCGTCTGCCTGCTACTAGTCGTGTCCACTGTTCCCATGCCTTACCGTATGCTTGCCACATCGACAGGGCAACTGACGCTCTGATTAATGGCATCAACTATTCTCCACTAGATCCCATAGGGAGGCTGGGCAACTGTTGCCCGATGGGTGGGCGTTGGGGAGGAGCTCTGTGAAAATCTGCCAATTGAATTGTTATAAAGCGTTAGCAGCAGAGTTAGACCCCTCAGCATCGTGGCTAGCGCGGACCCATACATTGTGTTGTAGGCACAGGAATGCTAGCCAGCGTAGTAGGCCTAGCACTGGGAGAGACGATGATGCCATATTATTAATGAAGTGCGCTAGGCTGGTGTTTTTTGTTATGAAGAGTATATTTTTGTTAGCCAGGCGCACGCCCCATATTTCTATTGCTACCACTATTGGAAACAGTTCCAGGACTGTCTGTTTTTTTGTCAGCACTTGTTCTGCCCAATACGGAGGCCATAAGTTTGTGCACCATTGGTTATTTAGTATCGCTGCATATCCGCCTGATTCTGCCACCCCGGTGAATAATCTTAGTTGAATGTTGGACTGTTCTGCTGACATAAATAACGTGTGACCGTTGAATGATTATAAGAAGGTTTTCCACACCTCTAAGTCCGCCTGTAGCTGCCTGCTGATTCTGATTGTATGACTCGGTTTAGATGCCCCTTTTGTTGCGGGCGATAAATGAAGAGAAAAAACCCTTCCGACTGGCATCACCCGGCTCGCAAACACGAGGAGACCTAGTAATACTTGCATCTGCTGTAGTGTTACTTTCCATACTGTGCAAAAAACCTAGATCAGGTGTAATGTCTTGGTATTTTTTCCTATGGGAGGCGGAACAACCTTGCTGTGGTGTCGATTTCGATGCCTAAGAACGATTTTTTTTAGTTGTGGGGCCTATGTTTTTGGTTGGGCATAATGGGACTCCAAACCGACGGGAGATGTTTGTGAATTCGTTGAGTAAGGGGCAGCGAAAGTGGATGACCAATCGCCACATGGCAGAAAAAGAAAGGAAAAAATCAGCGCACCCACCTAGAAGATCAACAGCATGGAGCCAGGAGTGTTACCAGACGAACATGAGGAACCAGGAAGATCCAGCTGAACAAATCTTCTAAAATCCACTTTTTATTGGGTCGTACAAAAAATATTTTAAAAGTCCACCTTGGAGAAGAACAGCAAACGTGTTTCGAACTAAAGGTTCTTAATCATTGCATAGCAAAAAAACAGCAAGGAAGTGGTATTTATATGTCATGTCCTGCTATGCACCTGTTCAAGGCTGAGTTAATCAGAAATTTAAACACACATACTATGTTAAAATCGTATAGCATAGAAACAATGCATATAAATGTAAATAATCCAAAAGAAAAAGAAAAGAAGAAAAAAGGAACATATATATAATAATAATCTATAAATGATCATTCATAATGATACATCAAATCATGTCTGATGTTTAAACCCGCTGGTACACGTGTATTTAAAGTATAAATCCACCAACTTTCTCTATTAAGGAGCATTCTCCTATAATCATCCAACAAATCTCCACCAATCACCACGGCCCACGGAGGGGCCACCACAGTCAGTGAATCCTTCCTTATTTAGTATAGAGTCTAACAATACTTTGGGCATATTAGCCCAGCTGCGAAGCAAGCTGCACCGCCTGTGTATCTAATAATAATTTTTAACTGCATCTAGCCTAGGCAGACAGTGGGGACCCCCAACCAAACCCAGACGCTTTGCATCTAACCCAGCCAATCGTTTGATAGTATTGCTAGTAGCAGAGTTGCATGGGCTCTAAACCTTGCATAGCCTGTGCATTTCTTCAGATCGATAAGGATGACCCAACTCGTGTTATCTGTAACATTTGTCACCAAAAGCTAAGTAGAGGCCAACCAATCCATAGTTTGAGTACTTCATGCATGAACCGCCATACGGATATGAAGCATAAATTGCAGTGCGAAGCTCACTGTGCTACAATGCGGCCTAGCGGGCCGGGACAACCACCATCTGCCCCACCTGTGTCATTCTGGGGAGACTAAAAGCTTGAGGATTTTGGAAAATCACCTCACCAACCATTTTAAGCAACTCTGGGACAATTGATGCCACTTAAATGGTGTCTGTGCCACAATTTTGGGAAAAAATGGAGGCTCTTTTTGGAGTCCCCTTGCTGTGTTTTACATGACGTTGCCATCGTCAATTCCAGGTGGGTCAGGTCTCCCCCCTCCCTTTTAACCGTATGAAACTACATACACTATGGCTTGGCTTGGTGTAACACAGATGGTTGAGTCTGAAGAGCTGTTTACTCATACTATAGCCTGGGAATCAGAGGTCTGCTCCAAAGCTTCAGTGTCTGCTAGTCAGCAGAGTAGCCACCGCCTGTAGATCTAATTACAATTTTTTTTTTCAAATTCAAGTTTTTTTTATTTTTGTGTTGAAAAAGTACAAGAAAATACAATATACATAGTAAAAGGGGTAGTATAACTATAAATCTATGCATAACGACAGTACATTGGGGGGTACAGGGAGGGTTTTCCATCAATATCCAGATCAAGCATGTATTTTTCCATATGAAAGATAGAGAGAGAGGGAGCGGACCACGGCAGACCACCAATCAATAGAGTGCGATTATGATCATTGTTGTGCCGACATCACGGATAACTTTAGTTGGGGGCTAGATGGTAGGAGTCAGAGTTTTGCAAATCAATCCAATCCCTCCAAATCACACAGTATCTATCAACATCAGCCGGTGAGATGGCAATCAGATTCTCCATCCTATTAAGGAGGGAGACTTCCACAAACCATTCCTACACAGTGGGTGGGTCTCTGCTTTTCCAGTGTCGTGGAATGACATTCTTAGCCGCCTGTATTAGGTAGCCTATTGATGACCTTTTATAACTACGTTTACTTATTGGTAACATTGATAAAAGAAGGGCTTCTGGCGTATTAGGGATAGTCAAACCCAGGGCCGGCTCCAGGTTTTTCTGGGCCCCGGGCGAAAGAGTCTCAGTGGGCCCTTTTAACACATACACGATTCATGATGCACAGATATGGTGGAGAAATATATATATATATATATATATATATATATATATATATATATAGTACACAGGGCCCAGCCTGCCACCTCATCCTTCACATGTGCAGACATGCGCATGCACACACGGTACGCAGACACGCGCACGCGCACACACGGTACCCAGACATATGCGCGCACACACGGTACCCAGACATATGCGCGCACACACGGTACCCAGACATATGCGCGCACACACGGTACCCAGACATATGCGCGCACACACGGTACCCAGACATATGCGCGCACACACGGTACCCAGACATATGCGCGCACACACGGTACCCAGACATATGCGCGCACACACGGTACCCAGACACATGCGCGCACACACGGTACCCAGACACATGCGCGCACACACGGTACCCAGACACATGCGCGCACACACGGTACCCAGACACATGCGCGCACACACGGTACCCAGACACATGCGCGCACACACGGTACCCAGACACATGCGCGCACACACGGTACCCAGACACATGCGCGCACACACGGTACCCAGACACATGCGCGCTCACACGGTACCCAGACACATGCACGCACACATGGTACCCAGACACATGCGCGCACACACGGTACCCAGACACATGCGCGCACACACGGTACCCAGACACATGCGCGCACACACGGTACCCAGACACATGCGCGCACACACGGTACCCAGACACATGCGCGCACACACGGTACCCAGACACATGCGCGCACACACGGTACCCAGACACATGCGCGCACACACGGTACCCAGACACATGCACGCACACACGGTACCCAGACACATGCGCGCACACACGGTACCCAGACACATGCGCGCACACACGGTACCCAGACACATGCGCGCACACACGGTACCCAGGCACATGCGCGCACACACGGCACCCAGACACATGCGCGCACACACGGTACCCAGACACATGCGCGCACACACGGTACCCAGACACATGCGCGCACACACGGTACCCAGACACATGCGCGCACACACGGTACCCAGACACATGCACGCACACACGGTACCCAGACATGCACGCACACACGGTACCCAGACACATGCACGCACACACGGTACCCAGACACATGCACGCACACACGGTACCCAGACACATGCACGCACACAGACATACACATATTTTTGCACAAATTCTTAAAGACATATATAAAACAGACAAATATATATACACAGTTATACACACTGACATTCACATACATGCACTCACACAGACCCATTACAAATATTTTTAATATGGGGATAGGGGAAGCCTCACTCACCTGTCCCCGGTCCAGTGTCCTGTCCAGCAGCTCCTCAGGTTTGGGGCAGTGCAGGGCCCCCGGCATGTCACAGACATCATGTCCCTGGACCATCAGAGGGGCCCACTTGCGGTCGGGTCCAGGCCGCTTCCCCCCATCTGTGCAGGACCTCCGACGGTGTTTGATTGCCGGCACTCCCCCAGACATGGCCGCGCGCTGGCGCGGCTGTGTCTGCTAGTAATGACGCGGCAGGAGCGACACACAAGCACAATTAAAGGTGCAGTGCCGTCGACCCTGCCGCGTCATTACTAGCAGACACAGCCGGACAGCGCGCGGCCATGTCTGGGGGAGTGCCGGCAATCAAGCGTCCCTGAACAGGTGCCGAGGAAGCGGCCAGGGCCCCGACAGTGAGTGGGCGGGTGGGTGTGTGGGCCCGCCCCGACAGTGAGTGGGCGGGTGGGTGTGTGGGCCCGGCCCCGACAGTGAGTGGGCGGCTGGGCCCGGCCCCGACAGTGAGTGAGCGGTGGGCCCCTCTGATTTTCCAGGGCCCCGGCACTTGCCCGGGTACGCCGGGTGCTGACGCCGGCCCTGGTCAAACCAGTTATTTTCTCAATCATGGGAACCACCTTTGCCCAAAATGCATTTATTATAGGGCATGCCCACCATATGTGTGACATTGTCCCTTCCCCCTCCCCACATCTCCAACATCTATCTGAGACCACTGGATACCATCTATGAAGGACTGCTGGTACCCGGTACCATCTAGAGATAATTTTGAAGGAGGTTTCCTGAGCTTTGGACCCTATTGAGGTTTTATGTGTTAGGAAGAAACATTTATCCCATTGTGAGTCAGAGATTATACAGTAGGGAGATGGAGTGTGTAGGGGGTGACAATGATAGGCTCAATTTTTCAAAGTTTGTGAGATCTCTATGAAGATGTGTGCGCTTCTTCACAGCGTGTTGTAACTGGCTATATTCAAAATTAGCCTTCGGGGAAGTTGCTCTTCCCTGTAACAAGTCATTGAGGGGGAGCAGCGAAGTATTGGAGATGACATGAGAAAATAATATCGGATGGGATTTATTTGAACCGAGAAATCAATTTGCAGATAGTCCTGGTGGGAAATCTGGATTATCTGAAATCGGGAGCAAGGGGCCCTGGGAGTCGATTGAGGATAAGCTTTTTTTTGGGGATCTCAAAGCCAAAGCAGTGGCATAAGTACTATATGACATGAGGCCAAGAGAGGGGACAATTAAATGGGCGCACCATGGGAGAGTGGTAAGAGCTTTAGGACAAATGGATTGAGCTATTTTGACCCACAATTTCCCCTCCGAATGATGGAAGAAGTCCAGGATTCTAGCGTGTACTGGTGCCACGTAATACCTTCTACAATCCGGAAGGCTAAGGCCCCCCTTTTGTTTGTGTCTGATCAGAACATCCCCCCGAATGCATGGACGCCCACTTGCCCAGATAAATCTGCAAAAGCTACTGCGTAGTCTTTTCCAAAAATTTGAGGGAATTACCACGGGAATGGTTTGGAAGAGGTATAAGAGTTTAGGTAGGACGTTCATTTTTAGTATATTTATTCTGCCGAACCAGGAAAAATCCTTCACCGGCCAAGAAGTAAGATCTCTGTGGAGTTGTTCAATAAAGGACCCAAAATTAAGATAAAATAGACGGGAGAGGTCTCTATGAATACGAATTCCTAAGTATTTGATACCCTGTGAGGGCCAGGCAAAGGGAAAGTTGGACTGGATGGAATCCTGTATGGATTTGGAGAGGGAGACATCGAGGGCCTCAGACTTCGCTGCATTGATTTTAAAATTTGACCATGTACCAAAGTGATCTATTTCAGCCATAACAGCAGTGATGGATATATGTGGTTGAGTGATATATACTAGGACATCATCAGCAAATGCAGAGCACTTGTACTCGGTGCCTCCCACCTCAATCCCCCTAATATTGGGGTTATCGTGAATTGATGAGAGCAGGTGCTCCATCACTAGGATGTATAAGAGAGGGGACAGAGGACATCCCTGCCTTGTCCCATTGGTGATTATGAAAGGTGATGATAATGTTCCATTTATCTTCAGCCTAGCTGACGGATTGTGATACAGGGCCATGATTTTGGCTATAAAAGGGTCCCCTACCCCAAGCTTTTTAAGAGAATAATATATGGCGTGCCAGGAGACTCTATGGAATGCTTTCTCAGCATCCAACGAGAGTATCTAATTACAAATTTTTAACTGCATCTAGCCCAAGCAATACTTTGGGCCTAGTAGCAGTGTCTGCTAGTCAGCGGATTAACCCAGCTGTTAAGCAAGCTACACCACCTGTAGTTTGGACACTTAATTTTTTCAAAGTGAATGGTTCAGGCCCCCGGGACACTCAGTGAAGAGCATCGGGGAGGCACCCCAAGGCACAGGGGCTGGGACTGGCGGTAGGACGCCTTGCGGTGGACTGCCAAGCTCGATCCTTATAAAAGCTTTTTAACTGCAGCAGCTTTAGTGGACACTACTGGAGCTGGAATTACAGCGGCTGCTGGCATGAGACTTGCCCTCCAATAGATCCTTGTAAAAGGATTTAAAGTGTACTCATTCAAATTAGAGAGACAATTTAAATTAAAAAGATTAGACCTGCCTCCACCGCAGTGGGGCTCGCTCGACCCACCAGCGGACAGGCACCAGTATTGGGAGAGGGGGGCTGGCCGTCAGGGTCCACCGCAGCTCTGGCACAAACCCGGCGACACGGAGGTCGCACGGGCAGGAACAGACTGGCCGTGTCGGCTTCGCACTTTTTTGGTTTTAGAAGGACATGACATGCCTATATTTGTGTCTCCCCCTTCTTTTACTCCTCCACCTCTTTTCTTTTCGCGTGACCATATGTACTTGTCACTTTTCCATGTGTTAGTTGTGTTTTCTGAGCAGTTTGTCAGCTTTTGGACACCTTTGAAGTGTTTTCTATGTGTTTTCTATGTGTTTCTATGTGTTTTTGTTTGCCTGCCATTGGTTTTAACGGTGTTCGAAGGTGCTCGACGAACAGTTCGACGAACAGTTCGGCGAACATACGGGTGTTCGATGAACCGAACCGAACTCGAACACTACGGGGGTGGCTCAACACTAATGGAGAGTTGATCCAGGGATCTAATCTGGTAGCCTTATGTGGATTCGGGAAGAAATGTTTCCCCTAATATAGAGCTATTAGTGCCTCATGGGGCCTTGGCTTCCTCTGGATCAACATGTTAGGCTATAGATTGAACTCGATGTACTTGAGACTACCTTCAACCTTAAAAACTATTAAATAATTTTTTGCTTTTTCGCATTTTCATTTTTGAATACATACACATTGTAAACATTTATAGCCTACAAGTATATGACTGTTCTAATGATATACTGTAATTATGTTTTCCTATAAGATGTTGACATAATTTATTATTTCCAGATAGGTATTATACATATAGCACTTTAGTTACTTGTTCCCATCTTGTCACATCTTATACTTTGCACATTTACCACTATTCAGCACTGACCTCTTCTTTTAAAAGGTCACATATAGTACAGGGGCATTATGTGATACAGTCAGGTAAAAGAGATCTATTACCAAGGTCAGTGTAAGTGACTCCATGTCCTAAATCAAACTGTGTCTCAGTGGCACAATTTGTATGACATTGATCAATGTGTGAGGTTTGAAGTCTGACAGGTTTAGGACAAAGAAAATCTGATTTACAATATTTTTACCCATGTTTCCTTTTACGAACTGATACAATGCAGACTGGTTGGTACTGTCATTTATACATTAGCATTCAATTCATTTAAGGGAACAGGATGTTTTTATCTTTATTGCTAACGTGATCTATATTTTATTCTTCTTCTTACACAGGTATAGTTTGATTTTATCCTGCTATATAACTCTTCTAATACTTGAGTCATCATCTCTGTAAGCTTATTGTCGTGGCTCAGTTTCGGGATTTGATCCAGAGACCTTTTGTTACTTGGTTGGTTTTCCTCTCTGTTGGGCTACAGTCCTTTTCATCTCTGTCCAAATGCTGATGGTTTCTTTTGTCTTGTTTTCCATTCTTCCTTGGCTTCTCTTCAGATGCTCTGTTCTATCACATTTTAATACAAACATACAAATTTGGAATGGCCTTTATATGTTCACCTTTCACTTACCTCACTTGCTGGCTATACTTCCATGGAGATTGGAGCTTAGAGTTCCAGCTCTTCAGCTAGTGGTTTTTTTGTTCGGTAAGCCCCAGTTATTTTTCCTGAGGTGAATTTGTGAGTTTTCCTCCCCAGCACCATTCCCTTCTTCTTCACGTTTGGGGGTCTGAGAGGTTTCACTTATTTGCTATTATTGTTAAGATTTTTGGTTCTCCTCATTACTCCTTGTCTATACTTTGTGAACGTGTTTTGGCTACTCACCCTGTGTTATCGGGTCTCCCTGCACACTTCCCTCTACGTTTGGTGGATAGTGTTGCGGCCTCCCCTGTGGTAGCCCATTCCAAGGAGGTATATTTAGTTGTGCGGCTAGGGCCTTTTCTAGTCTGTACAGGGATCAGTTGGGTACAGGTGCGGCTTCTCTCTTTGGTAGTTCTTTCCCTTTTCTGCTACCCATGTGAGTGTGTGAGCACGATCATAACATTTATATAATTAATAGTGTGGCACCCCAGGGGTCTGGTTTCCACAGTAACGGCAATGTTATGTCTGAGAGCAGGTGGGAGGTCTCTTGGTCAGGGATCCTGTGCATGCCACACCTCCTGCCCAGTCCTGGGAGGGGAAGAACTTCCCCTATATAAACCTAGGGCTGAGGCAGGGTTAGTGAGTAGAGAAGAAGTAGAGAAGAGAAGCAGCATAGGAAGAAACAACAGGAGCTCTGTGGGAGCAGTGCTACAAGGAGTCAGGGGCTGGCAGCTGCAGAGCTCGCCCTGATTGAGAAGCTATCACCGGACCCGGAGTCCGAGGCTGTGGGGACTAACTCCTATCCAGCAGCAGAAACCGACCGGCAGGGGATTTCAGGTCCTCTGGCCAAGAAACCCGAAGGCACGGTCACACGCGTGGGACCAGCACCGCCGTCGTGGAGCGGAAGCTACTAGAAGGCCCCGAGTCACCGGCCATACGGGTGAGCACCACACGGTATACTCAGGGACGTGGGCTACTTATACCCGCCTCTAGCAAGGTAGCCAGAAGAGTACAGTTAGTTTGGGAGGCCTACAACTCCGCCTGGCCAGGGGAGATCCCATCTGCTCAAGGACTGACCAGGCCCCAATCGCTAGCCAGTACTCCGGGAGGGTCTATCTTTGTCACCAGTAAAGACCCTGAACTACACCGTACCGTCTCCGAGTGGTTCCTGCTACCCCCATCATCCACGTCGGCTGCCCTGAGGCCATACCCCTCCCGTTGGGGGTGATACTATCACGCTGCACAATCCTACCACCGGCCTCAGCGGTCTGCTCTGCAGCGGCAGCTCCTTCGCTGCATTCAACGGGTGGCATAGTCGTACAACATCTACCGCTAATACAGCGCCACTTAGTCTGACTCCCTGGGCACGGACCGGGTCACCGCCACATGAGTAGACTACCCTCAACAGATCCGGCTCCGGGTAAGCTCCGGCGTGCGCAACGCTGCGCGACACAGGCCCAGGGGTGCATCAACTTTTGGCGTAGTCGGCAGGATTTCGTGCCCGCAACCACCGGGTACTGCGTGCCTGAAAAAGACTGTTCAAACTTACCAGTGGTGAAGATTCCCGCCATCCGGCGCCATCTTCAGCCTTCTTCCCGCCATCGGTGAAGATTCCCGCCATACGGCGCCATCTTCAGCCTTCTTCCCGCCACACGTGGAGTTTTCCCGCCATTGGACGCCATCTTGAGGACGCCGCGCGGGAAGAAGAGGGGCGTGGACTCCGAAAGCGCGCGAGAACTGAAGCCCCGCCTCACGTCCGGACGTCGCGTAAGGTCCTGGAAGGAGCCCAGCAGACGCTGACGTCACAGGAGCGCGACGGAAGGTCCTCAACCCTGACGATCCACTGCGGAGCCGCGGCCTACGGAAGAGGATCATCGCAAGGTAGGCCACGGTCCACTAGGGGGGAGAAGGATGTCGGATACGGAGGAGAGCTTCACCGCTTCAACCCCCGCCAGCGCCACCGCCGTTGCGGTCATGCCTTTCACCATGCCCTATATCCCGGGGGCAGCCTGGCTACCCCAGTACTCAGGGGAGTCACATACCCTGCATGACTTTAGAGAAAAGCTGGATAGCCTCTTCCAGGTGTATCCCATCACAGAGGAGCAAAAAGTGAGCATCCTGGTGGCCCAATTAACCGGGGCATCCCAAAGGGAGGTAAAGTCCTGGCCACCTGGGAGGAGGACTGTCGCAGAGATACTAACCCGGCTGAGGGACACCTTTGATACCCGCACCTCAGCCGAGATCAAGCTTAGATTCTACGGGTGCAAACAGCGGGCACATGAGAGTATAAGGGACTATGCCCTGAACCTACAAGAGGCCCTGAGAGCCATTAAGCAGACCGACCCTGACGGCGTGGGAGACGAGGACAGGCTGTTGACTGAACAATTTATAGAGGGTTTATATTACAATGCCCACCGAACCCAGTTGCGGGCAATGGCCTTACAGGACCCTCATCTGGGATTTGCACAGTTCAAGGACAGAGCCATCCGGGTGCTCCGAGAACCAGCACCAGGTGGCATTGTGACCCACAGACGCCCCACTACCACTTACCACCAGGAGGCGGCGCCCTTGTCGGCAGGGCCTGTGGGAGCTGATGCGCAGGCTTTGAACAATGACCCGGCTCCAGACCTGCACCATCAGGTCCAAGAGCTAGCTAAAAGTGTTGCTGCGCTAACCCGAACTGTGCAGTCTTTACAGGTTTCCACTCCAGGGAAGATCCAGCTGGCATCCGGACCGGAGGACATCCCGTGGCGTCGACCAAGGAGGACCCCACCGGCCAGAGGAAGACCCAGCGACCGATACAACGAGGACGGACAACCCATCTGCCGCCGCTGCAATCAACCCGGACATATGGCAAGGTACTGTCCTTTAAACTGGCACAACCTGGGGTAGAGGGCCAACCCCCAGGAAAAAGATCATCAGGCCCATCGAACTGGCGCGACAGATATGTGGGAGGACGTCCAGTCTTGCCTGTGGTACTGGATGGCATCCCTATGAGTGCCCTATTGGACACCGGGTCACAGGTCACCACTATCCCGTACGTGCTCTTCAAGCAGTACTGGAATGACTCGGATATCACCCGCTACCCTGACGACGACTTGAGTATCATCGCCAGCAATGGTCAGCCCGTGCCACAGATTGGATTTAAAGAGGTGACCATTAAAATCTGTAGAGTCGAACTGGCAGCACAGGGACTGATCATTGTAGACATTGACAAACACGAGAGTCACCCAAAGATAACTCTAGGAACTAATGTAATTGAAAATTGTCTTGCAGAGGTGATTTTCCTTTTACAACAGGTTGCCAAGAACGCCAGCTCCGGCCAGCAGCGAGTGCTCCAGAAAGAGATCCGGGCACTGATGCGACGGCAACAGATAGAACTCTCCGGTGGTGAGATTGGTAGCGTAAGAATGTGTGACCCTTTCCCTATTGCCATGCCCCCAAAAAGTGAAATGATGATTTGGTGCCGGGCAGCTATTGGTCTGAGAGGTAGAGATTACCAGGCAATGGTAGAACCAGTTTACTCAGACAGTAGGCCCACCATTTTGACAGCACGGGGGGTGGTCAATGTACGCCATGGGAGGGTGCCCGTTCGCATAATAAATATCGGGAAGAGGGAAGTGTACCTGCCCCGGTATGCCACGCTAGCCAAATTGTATACCATCAATCAAAATTCCATACAGTCCGTAGAACCCTTGCCTCCATCTTCCCCGGAGGAAGGTAACGGCTCTAAGGAAACAATGGAGGACTGGTGTCAGCAACTACATTTGGGTACTGACTCCACTCCCTCACACCAGAAACAGGGAGTCTATCGGGTGGTTCAAGAGTACGAGAGAGTGTTTAGTAAACACCCGTTAGACTTCGGGCGAGTCAAAGGGGTAGAACACCACATCCCCACGGGAGACCATCTTCCCATAAAAGAGAGGTATCGACCCGTACCCCCTGCACACTACCAACACGCCAAGGGGATGCTTAGGGACATGAAGGAGGCTAGGGTGATCAGGGATAGCTGTAGCCCCTGGGCAGCTCCACTAGTCTTAGTCAAAAAGAAAGACAACACCATGAGGATGTGTGTAGATTACCGGAAAATTAACCGTATCACACACAAGGATGCGTACCCCTTACCAAGGATAGAGGAGTCTTTGGCTGCTTTAAGATCTGCTAACTTCTTCTCTACCTTGGATCTCACTAGCGGGTACTGGCAGGTTCCTGTAGCAGAGGCGGACCGGGAGAAGACCGCATTCACCACCCCGATGGGACTTAGCGAGTTTACCTGCATGCCGTTCGGACTCTGCAACGCACCGGGAACCTTCCAACGATTAATGGAGTGCTGTCTGGGCCACAGAAACTTCGAGACGGTCCTGTTGTACCTGGACGATGTCATCGTATATTCCAAGACTTATGAGGACCACCTGAAACACCTGGCGGAAGTGTTCGAAGCTCTGGCAAGCTACGGCTTAAAGGTAAAACCCTCCAAGTGTCACCTCTTGAAACCAAAGGTGCAGTACCTGGGACACGTGGTGAGCGCTGACGGAGTGGCTCCCGACCCTGATAAGATCACCGCAATTAAGGAATGGCCAAGTCCCTCCAGTGTAAAGGAAGTGCGGCAGTTCCTCGGGTTGGTAGGCTATTACCGCAGATTCATCCCCGGTTTCACCAAAAAGGCAGCTCCTATGCAGGACCTCCTGATAGGCCAGTCCCGGAAGGCCAAGAACCAGAAGCCGCCCTTCAAATGGGAGAAGTTAGAAGAAGAGTCCTTCCGCCAGCTGAAGATGGCCCTCACGGGGGATGAAATCCTGGCGTACCCTGATTACAGCCAGCCCTTTATCCTCTACACCGACGCAAGTAACATCGGGCTAGGAGCCGTACTGTCCCAGATCCAGCAGGGGAAAGAACGAGTAATCGCTTACGCTAGCCGAAAACTGCGACCCACCGAAAGAAACCCTGAGAATTACAGCTCATTTAAGCTAGAGTTCCTGGCAGTGGTGTGGGCAGTCACCGAACGCTTTAAGCACTACCTCGCTTCTTCCCGGTTCACCGTGTACACGGATAACAACCCGTTGACACACCTGGACACGGCAAGACTCGGTGCCCTAGAACAGAGATGGATGGCCCGTCTGTCCAACTACGAGTTCACAATCAAATACCGGGCAGGACGCTCCAATACCAACGCGGACGCCCTGTCCAGGATGCCAAACCTACCGGACGTAGGAGAAGATCCAGAGGGACTGGAAGAAGTCGAACTCCCCGCGTTCCACCGTCATGGGACTATCCAGTATTCCCATCGGGTAAGGAGTAAGCAAGCCGCTACGTTTAACCCCTTGCCTCACTACAACTGGGAGAAAACGCAAGACAGTGACCCTGCCGTCCGGCTAGTAAAGGAGATGCTGACTCGGCCAGAGGCTCGCCTTGACCCAGACGCTCCGGAGGAAGCCAAGCAACTGTGGGCTGAGAAGAGTCGACTGTTCCTTTACAAGGGGAAGTTGTGCCGCAGAATGGTTAACTCCCGGACGCATGAACTAATCTGGCAAGTAGTGGTGCCGCGGAGAGACGCAGCCATGGTGATGGAGGCATACCACGACGGGGCTGGACACTTCGGATGGAAGAAGCTGGAGTTCCTGCTGCGTGGGCGGTTCCACTGGGTAGGCATGAGGGGAACCATCGAGAGGTGGTGCAGAGACTGTGGCCCGTGCAACCTAAGAAGGAAGGACCGTGCCAGCCAGAAGACTCCCCTGCAGTCCATCGTCACCCGGCAGCCGTTGGAACTGGTAGCCTTGGATCATGTAAAACTGACCCCAAGCAGAAGTGGCTACGTCTACGCGTTAACCATTGTGGATCATTACTCCCGGTTCTTGGTTGTCATCCCCGTTAAGGACTTAACGGCTCAAACAGCAGCTAGAGCCTTCCAGCAGCACTTCTGCCGTCCACACGGGTACCCGGACCGAGTGCTGACGGACCAGGGACCTGCCTTTGAAGCGGAGGTCTTCCAGGAATTCTGCAATCTGTATGGCTGCCGGAAGATAAGGACGACACCATATCATCCGCAAACTAATGGACTTTGTGAGAAAATGAACCAGGTGGTAATGGATCTCCTGAAAACGTTGCCCCTGGAAGAACGCAGTCTGTGGCCTGAGAAGCTGCCCGATCTAGTGGACCTATACAACCACATCCCGGTAGGTTCCACCAACTGTACCCCGGCTTACCTAATGAGGGCGAGACCTGGTAAGTTACCTGTTGACCTGGAAATGGGAGTCCTGACACCCGAGGACACTTCACCAGAAGCAGACTGGGACACAGAGAGGCAGCAGCAGTACCGGAAAGTACAGGAGAGCGTGGAGCGAAGTCTCTGTCAGGCTAGGGAAAGACAAGAGAAAATTTACAACCAGTATGCTCCCGCTGTTCCCCTGGTACCCGGAGAGCAGGTCTTGAAGAGGAAAAGACGGCTCCACAAGTTGGACGACCAGTGGGAGAAGGACCCGTACACCGTACTGCCCTCAAGCCACGAGAACCCGAAAGTCTGTACCATCAGTAAAGACGGAGGGGAGACCATAGCCATTGTATCCCGGGATCACCTGAAGAAGTGTCCTGAACAGCTACAGAACCTTGATGAGGAACAAGAAGACCATCGGCCCGTAGAGGAAAGGGAAGATATGGTTAGTACTGTGCTCGGAGACTTCCCTCGGTCCTGGACTCAAGTCAATGGTGCAGTTGTGGTACCCGTCCTCACGTTCCTCCAACCAGCATCCCAAGTGCCTACGGAGCAACAGGTAGAGCTGGAAGAGCAGCCGGTCCAGGAGGCAGAAGACTCCACACAAGCAGAACAGGAGGATCAACCCTCTGCTTATAGTGAGCCTGCCGTACCCCTAGTGAGCCAAAGAGCCGGTAGACAGCTGCCCAGTTTACCCTTGACAGCTCCTACACCCTGTAGTTCAGGGCTAGACAGTCAGCTCCGTAGGTCCACTAGGGCCACTAGAGGCCAGTTACCCGCACATTGGAGGATTTGAAGTGTATAAATTGTTTTATTTGTGGTTACCTGTTTTTCTTGTTGCTTGTGTATAATTATGTGTTTCTAGTTATTTATAGGAGTCCTTGGTGGATTTACCGGGAATCCTTGTACATGGTTGGAGCGTAACCTAGGAATGGACTAAAGACTGTTAGGACTCGGGGCAGAACAGACCCCTACCTGGTTACGTCTCCCTGTTTTGGTGAAATGGACACCTTGCTTTTCTTCAAAGACTGCACCCGGTTGCGGACACGCCGTAACCATCTTTATGTGTTTTTCTTATTGTATTATTATTGTTTATACCTTGTTATGTTTTTCTAAAAATATGTTTAGTCCCGGAGTACTAAATTTCACTAGGGGGGAATGTGGCACCCCAGGGGTCTGGTTTCCACAGTAACGGCAATGTTATGTCTGAGAGCAGGTGGGAGGTCTCTTGGTCAGGGATCCTGTGCATGCCACACCTCCTGCCCAGTCCTGGGAGGGGAAGAACTTCCCCTATATAAACCTAGGGCTGAGGCAGGGTTAGTGAGTAGAGAAGAAGTAGAGAAGAGAAGCAGCATAGGAAGAAACAACAGGAGCTCTGTGGGAGCAGTGCTACAAGGAGTCAGGGGCTGGCAGCTGCAGAGCTCGCCCTGACTGAGAAGCTATCACCGGACCCGGAGTCCGAGGCTGTGGGGACTAACTCCTATCCAGCAGCAGAAACCGACCGGCAGGGGATTTCAGGTCCTCTGGCCAAGAAACCCGAAGGCACGGTCACACGCGTGGGACCAGCACCGCCGTCGTGGAGCGGAAGCTACTAGAAGGCCTCGAGTCACCGGCCATACGGGTGAGCACCACACGGTACACTCAGGGACGTGGACTACTTATACCCGCCTCTAGCAAGGTAGCCAGAAGAGTACAGTTAGTTTGGGAGGCCTACAACTCCGCCTGGCCAGGGGAGATCCCATCTGCTCAAGGACTGACCAGGCCCCAATCGCTAGCCAGTACTCCGGGAGGGTCTATCTTTGTCACCAGTAAAGACCCTGAACTACACCGTACCGTCTCCGAGTGGTTCCTGCTACCCCCATCATCCACGTCGGCTGCCCTGAGGCCATACCCCTCCCGTTGGGGGTGATACTATCACGCTGCACAATCCTACCACCGGCCTCAGCGGTCTGCCCTGCAGCGGCAGCTCCTTCGCTGCATTCAACGGGTGGCGTAGTCGTACAACATCTACCGCTAATACAGCGCCACTTAGTCTGACTCCCTGGGCACGGACCGGGTCACCGCCACGAGACTACAACCCTCAACAGATCCGGCTCCGTGTAAGCTCCCGCGTGCGCAACGCTGCGCGACACAGGCCCAGGGGTGCGTCAATAGTACAGCATATCTTCATATTAGTGTAATGAAGCAACAAAGTTGTAGTCCAGCATCAATTGAGATAATAAAAACATTGCTTTATTTCCATCTTCAATACAAATTTACATGAAAAGATAGAACCTGATACACATAGTCGCTATGACTAAGAAGTCTTGGGAATTCAAAACGTGTACAGCAGCCATGTGCAACAAGTTCTGTCTTTTTACATCAATTTTTAATGAAGATGGATATAAAGTGATGTTTTTTTTAAAACTGGAGCTGAACTACAATATTTTTTTCCACCATTTACTAAGAAGAATCAGAATGTAGTTGACCATGCATCTAACGAAAAGAGATTCTGCTCGCATTTCTCTACTTTATCTGGGAGCTGATATATTTTTTAAATATCTAACAAATAAAGCAACACTCTGTAGTGCTATAGCATGTAAACATGAAATCTATGAAATTTGCTGCTGTAATTAAAACCGCCATGGGCTAGTGGGTGGAATTCTCAGTCAGAGAGTCTATGTATAAATATGAAGAGATGGACCGTCACTTACAAACAAAAAATCTGGTGTGTACAGTTGCTTACTAAGAGTGGCCATCTCCATTAGTGAATGCAACGGCTGCCAAAAATTTGGAGGAACTTCAATGCCCCTTGCAAGAGACATAGATATGGTGATATGGTAGATATTGTGGTGATGTGGTGGAGGATGAGGATGAGGAGATGGAGGAGGACAAGAGCAAATAGACAAAATCAGGAAGCTTATACCCATGTGTGGGTGTGAAAACAGAGGAGTATGCGAATAGAGTTAGACCTCCCAAAAAAAAGACACTGTATTTGAGTTTATGCTACGCTGCTATCATTCTGTGGTGTTGAGAAGTCTGGCCCAATCCAGCCCTTGTTCATTTTTATAAGAGTCAGCCTGTCAACATTTTCAGTTGACAGGCTGATGCGCCTATCGGTTATAATTCCACCAGCGGCACTAAAAACTGGCTCTGACAAAATGCTAGCGGCAGGACAGGCCAGGACCTCCAAGGTGTAGAGAGCCAGTTCATGCCATGTGTCCAGCTTGAATACCCAATAATTATAAGGCACAGAGGAATCACGGAGGACCTTGGTACGGTCGGCATGGTACTCCCTCAGCATTTTCTGAAACTTTGTACTCCTTGGGAGAGTACCTCAGGGCCTGTGCCATGGAAGGGTCTGAGAAAACTGTCCCAGAACTTTGACAGTGTTCCTCTGCCTCTGCTGGATTGCATTTGTGTCTCTCTCGCCTGTAGTCCTTGGTTGTCAAACGAACTGTGACCTCTGTTGCCAGCGTTTTCAGATGGGATTTTTTTTAATAATTTCGCGACAAGAGCATTCTGGTACTGGCCCATTTTATTAGGCTTGTCCAGCAAGGAAATAAGAGACAGAAAGTTCTCCTTGTAGCGTCGGTCTAGAAGTGTCACCAACTAGTAATCACTGTCACCCAAAATTTGGACAACGCGAGGGTCACGGGAAAGGCAGCATAACATAAACTCAGCCATGTGTGCCAGACTGGAAAAAGGCAAGACTTCCGTGTCCTCACCAAGAGGACAAGTGACCTTGCTCTCCTCCTCCTCTTCCTCCTCCTCCCTGTCCTCAGGCCATCCACGCTGAACAGACAGTCTGACAGTTGTGCACGTAGTACCATCTATAGCGCAGGAAACTAGCTCCTGTTCTTCCTCCTCCTCCTGCTCCTCATTGTCACCCAATCCATGTTGGGATGAGATGAGGCTGGGCTGTGTGGAATCACTCTGTATGGTTCCTTGCTTCATCTCATCGTGCTCCGCCTGCAATGCATCCTTTTTAATTGTGAGCAGAAAGCATTTCAGAAGACAGAGAAGCGGGATGGTGATGCTAATTATGGTGTCATCGCCTCTCACCATCTTGGTGGACTCCTCAAAGTTTTTGAGTATGGTACAGATGTCTGACATCCATGTCCACTCCTGAGGCTTTATTTGTGGAGGCTGACCTGAATACCGATGGCCGTGTTGATGCTGGTAGTCAACAACTGCCCTGTTCTGCTCACAAATCCTTCCCAACATCTGCAATGTAGAGTTCCAACGCGTGGGGACATCACACAACAGTCAGTGAGCTGGAAGCTGCAAAAGCTGCTGAAACACAGCAAGGGCAGTGGAAGCTGAAGCTGACTTTCTAAAATGGGCACACACGCGGCATACTTTGACAAGCAGATGTGACAAATCAGGGTAGGTTTTGAGAAACCGCTAAACCACGAGGTTAAGCACATGGGCCAGGAATGGTACGTGTTTGAGTTCACCTCGTTTCAGAGCCGCCACCAGGTTCCGGCCATTGTCACACATGACCATGCCTGGCTGTAGGGTCAGCGGTGTCAGCCACAGATCTGCTTGCTCTTTCAGAGCTGTCCACAACTCTTCAGCAGTGTGCGGTTTGTCACCTAAGCATATTAGCTTCAGCAAAGCCTGTTGCCACTTGGCCGAGGCAGTGCTGCAGTGCTTCTAGCTTCTGACTTATGTACTCATTTCGGAGATGGAGGCTGAAGAGGAGGAGAAGGAGGTGCAGGAGCTGTAGAATATGGGGTCAACCCTGATTGACCCAGGACCCGCAATCCTCGGCGTTGGGAGGACGTGTTCCGTCCCAAGGTCCGACTGAGTGCCGGCTTCCACTATATTACCCCAGGTGCTATCAGCGAGATGTACCATCTTTGCCCACAAGCACTTGTCCACGTGTCCATGGTTAGGTGGACAACCATACTCGGGAAGACCTAACAGTTGTACTGGCAACTTCTGTTCTATTTGTGCTACGGGGAACTCTTTCCCGCCTTGTGTCTGCGGCCACCACACTGGTTCTTCCTGCCTGTTGTGCTACGCCTCCCTCCCCCTATGTGGTGCAGTCCTCGCTCTGCATGTCCCCTTGCCAGGTTGGGTCAATTACTACACTGTTCAAAAAAATCAAGAGAACACTTAAACAACAGAATATAACTCCAAGTAAATCAAACTTCTGTGAAATCAAACTGTCCACTTAGGAGGCAACACTGATTGACAATCAATTTCACATGCTGTTGTGCAAATGGAATAGACAATAGATGGAAATTATTGGCAATTATCAAGACACCTTCAATAAAGGAGTGGTTCTGCAGGTGAGGACCACAGACTACATCTCAGTACCAATGCTTTCTGGCTGATGTTTTGGTCACTTTTGAATGTTGGTTGTGCTTTCACACTCATGGTAACATGAGACGGACTTTACAACCCACAGAAGTTGCTCAGGTAGTGCAGCTCATCCAGGATGGCACATCAATGCGTGTTGTGGCAAGAAGGTTTACTGTGTCTGTCAGCGTAGTGTCCAGAGGCTGGAGGCGCTACCAGGAGACAGGCCAGTACACCAAGAGACGTGGACGGGGCCGTAGGAGGGCAACAACCCAGCAGCAGGACCGCTACCTCCGCCTTTGTGCAAGGAGGAACAGGAGGAGCACTGCCAGAGCCTTGCAAAATGGTAGTGTCCAGAGGCTGGAGGCGCTACCAGGAGACAGGCCAGTACACCAGGAGATGTGGAGGGGGCCGTAGGAGGGCAACAACCCAGCAGCAGGACCGCTACCTCCGCTTTTGTGCAAGGAGGAACAGAAGGAGCACTGCCAGAGCCCTGCAAAATGACCTCCAGCAGGCCACAAATGTGCATGTGTCTGCACAAACGGTTAGAAACCGACTCTATGAGGGTGGTATGAGCGCCTGACGTACACAGATGGGGGTTGTGCTCACAGCCCAACACCGTGCAGGACGCTTGGCATTTGCCACAGAACACCAGGATTGGCAAAGTCGCCACTGGCGCCCTGTGCTCTTCACAGATGAAAGCAGGTTCACACTGAGCACATGTGACAGAGGTGACAGAGTCTGGAGATGCAATGGAGAGCGATCTGCAGCCTGCAACATCCTTCAGCATGACCGGTTTGGCAATAGGTCAATAATGGTGTGGGGTGGCATTTCTTTGGAGGGTCGCACAGCCCTCCATGTGCTCGCCAGAGGTAGCCTGACTGCCATTAGGTACCAAGATGAGATCTTCAGACCCCTTGTGAGACCATATGCTGGTGCGGTTGGCCCTGGGTTCCTCCTAATGCAGGAGAATGCCAGACCTCATGTGGCTGGAGTGTGTCAGCAGTTCCTGCAAGATGAAGGAATTGAAGCCATGGACTGGCCCGCCTGTTCCCCAGACCTGAATCCGATTGAGCACATCTGGGACATCATGTCTCGCTCCATGCACCGTCATATTGCACCACAGACTGTCCAGGAGTTGGCGGATGCTTTAGTCCAGGTCTGGGAGGAGATCGCACAGGAGACCATCTGCAACCTCATCAGGAGCATGCCTAGGAGTTGTAGGGAGGTCATACAGGCACGGGGAGGCCACACACAATACTGAGCCTCATTTTGACTTGTTTTAAGGACATTACATCAAAGTTGGATCTGCTTGTAGAGTGTTTTTCCACTTTAATTTTGAGGGTGACTCCAAATACAGGCCTCCATTGGTAATAAATTTGATTTCCATTGATGATTTTTGTGTGATTTTGTTGTCAGCACATTCAACTTTGTACAGTACAAAGTATTCAATGAGAATATTTCACTCATTCAGATCTAGGATGTGTTATTTCAGTGTTCCCTTTATTTTTTTGAGCAGTGCATATCATCCACCACCTCGTTCGTCTTCCACCTCCGCTCCCTTGTCCTCCTCCTGACTTTCTGGCAATTGTGTCTCATCATCATTATCATCCACCTCTTGCGACAGTAATTGCACTTTCTCACCACTGCCTTCATGTGACCATGACTGCTCAAATATTTGGGCTTCGCTGCGTGCGTTCTCCTCTTGACTCGCTTGAAGCTGGCCGGGCGAGAGGGTTAGCAAACCATAATTATTGATCACTGATTGTTGGAAGTTAGACTTTTGGAAATCACCCATTTGAATGGATCAATGATCAAGCATACGCACCACTGCTGCATTCACTGTCTATGGGATTGTTAGAGAAAGCTGACTCAACTATCTCTTTCAGTCCAATAAACTATGAATGAAGCAGTGCTGTGTGTGAATGTATAGTCATGGCTAAAATGTTTGACACTGACACAAATTTTGGTTTTCACAGTGTTCTCCTTTAGTTTTTTTTAGTGGCAACTTGTTTTAACTTAGAGAATGCCAAGAGTGTACAAAGCAGTCATCAAAGCAAAAGGTGGCTACTTTGAAGAACCTAGAATATAAAACACATTTTCAGTTGTTTCACACTTTTTTGCTAAGTATATAATTCCACATGTGTTAATTCATAGTTTCGATGCCTTCAGTGTGAATGTACAATTTTCATAGTCATGAAAATACAGAAAAATCGGTAAATGAGAAGGTGTGTCCAAACTTTTGGTCTGTACTGTATATGTTAATGGTATACATACCATCCTACTCGTATATTTTCATTGTTTTACCAATTTTTTTCAGTTAAAATATCTCGCATTTTGTGTATCATGTTCTATTTTCCGAAAAAATAGCTGCAAATTACAGACCTATATGATTGTCCCTTCCATAAAATTGTTCTGCCTCCATATCAGAGAATATTATCATTAACAGAACATGGTAGAACAGACGGCTGTCCTGTGAAGAGCCGCGTGCACATGGCACATCCAACGTCTGCCTTTAAGGCATAAAATGTCAGCTTGTAAGTAATGATCTTTTTGTGACATGCATTTGATCATTTGTTAAATGCTGCCATATAAAATATGGAATTTTATGTGTAAAGCTACAAATCCCCAATCTGCCTGGAAAGGTCATTTAAAGCCTAAAAGAACTTGACATTTTCTCTTTAAACATCTGACTCCTTGGCCCAGAATTAACAAAGGCTCAGTGTAAATGACCTTCACAGTTCACACAAAAGAAATTCCTGTAGAATACATAAAACATAGAGATATTAGTCCACAGAAGCGTAAAAAAAAATATTCTCAGCTTTTCTTTTCTTTTTTTTCTCATTTGATCATTTCCTTTAGAATTCAATTCACTATATCATTGTTTTAATAAAAAACTTCACATGCGGCATCGCATTACACAATTATTAGCTGTCATAACCATTCCTGCTATATGGAAAGTGTTCAGCGCTAGCATAATATAGAAAAGTGGCTATAAGGAAACATACCTTGAACAAAACATACCTTGAACACATTCTTTATCTAACTTAAATAAAGGAAATATATTACCGTATATACTCGAGTATAAGCCGACCCGAGTATAAGCTGAGGCACCTAATTTTACTACAAAAAACTAGGAAAACGTATTGACTAGAGTTTAAGCCTAGGGTGGGAAATGCAGCAGCTACTGGAAAATATCCCCATGCTGGTACGCATTGCCCACTCATCCCCAATCCTAGTATGCATGGCCCCCTCATCCCAAATCCTGGTATGTATGGCCCCCTCATCCCCAATCCTGGTATGCATGGCCCCCTCATCTCCAATCCTGGTACGTATGGTACCCCTCATGCCAAATCCTGGTATGCATGGCACCCTTCATCCCCAATCCTGGTATGCATGGCACCCCTCATCCCCAATCCTGGTATGCATGGCACCCTTAATCCCCAATCCTGGTATGCATGGGACCCATCATCCCCAATCCTGGTATGCATGGCACCCCTCATCCCCAATCCTGGTATGCATGGCCCCCCCCATCCCCAACCCAGGAATGCATGGCTCCCTTCATCCCCAATTCTGGTATGTATGGTACCCCTCATCCCCAATCCTGGTATGCATGCTCCCCTTCCTGGTAAGAATGGCCCCCATCCTTGTATGCATGGCCCCCTTCATCCTCAATACTGGTATGTATGACCCCCCTATCCTGGTATACATGGCCCCCCCATCACTGCACACATGAAAAAAAATAAACACTCCTACTCAACTTCCTCCCTTCTGCTCTGCTCCAGAACTGCGTCCTGTTCTGCCAGCAGCTCATGTCAGCAACTGAGCAGCGCATGACATCACTGCCATGCGCCCTTAGATGCCAAGTGAGCTGCGGGGATATTCACTCCTCTCCACGCCGGGACTATGGGAGTGCAGAGTAGTGAATATCCATGTTTTTTTAATAGCGGTCACACACTGTCAGCAGCGCCGCAGCTCCAGCTACTGCTCAACTATTCTCCATGACCGCTACTTAAGAGAATGAATATTCACTCCTCTCCACGCCCATCGGAGTGGAGAAGAGTGAATATTCATACTCTCCAATAGCGAGCACGGAGGATTGCTGAGCGGCTGCAGGAGCTGCGATGTTGCTGACTGTGTGCCTGCTATTAAAGAAATGTATATTCACTCCTCTCCACTCACATGGGAGTGGAGAAGAGTGAATATTCATTTACCTTTAACAGTGGACACACATTGTAGCTGCAGCAGCCAGCTACTGCGTGTGCCCTGCTCCACCGCCTCCGCAACCCCCCCCCACCACTATCCACCACCGAAATGTATATACTCGAGTATATAGCGGAGTATAAGCCGAGGGGGGCTTTTTCAGCACAAAAAATGTGCTGAAAAAGTTGGCTTATACTCAAGTATATATGGTACATAAATTTTCAAGGATAATTTTCCTTTTTTTTATTTTTCATGTCATTATATTAAAAAAAATCCTGAAATCCTTCAGTTTTCACTCTAATTAGTGAGTCTAATAATATGCTAATATTTCCTGTTCTGTAGTGCTCACTTTTTATCAGTCTCATTACCATCACTGACCGAATTAAAATGAAATGTAAAATATATACAGTACAGACCAAAAGTTTGGACACACCTTCTCATTTAAAGATTTTTCTGTATTTTCATGACTTTGAAAATTGTACATTCACACTGAAGGCATCAAAACTATGAATTAACACATGTAGAATTATATACTTAACAAAAAAGTGTGAAACAACTGAAAATATGTCTTATATTCTAGGTTCTTCAAAGTAGCCACCTTTTGCTTTGATGACTGCTTTGCACACTCTTGGTATTCTCTTGATGAGCTTCAAGAGGTAGTCACCGGCAATGGTCTTCTAACAATCTTGAAGGAGTTCCCAGAGATGTTTAGCACTTGTTGGCCCTTTTGCCTTCACTCTGCGGTCTGGCTAACCCCAAACCATCTCGATTGGGTTCAGGTCTGGTGACTGTGGAGGCCAGGTCATCTGGCGTCGTACCCCATCACTCTCCGTCTTGGTCAAATAGCCCTTACACAGCCTGGAGGTGTGTTTGGGGTCATTGTCCTGTTGAAAAATAAATGATGGTCCAACTAAACGCAAACCGGATGGAATAGCATTCCGCTGCAAGATGCTGTGGTAGCCATGCTGATTCAGTATGCCTTCAATTTTGAATAAATCTCCAACAGTGTCGCCAGCAAAGCACCCCCACACCATCACACCTCCTCCTCCATGCTTCACGGTGGGAACCAGGCATGTAGAGTCCATCCATTCACCTTTTTTGAGTCACACAAAGACACGGTGGTTGGAACCAAAGATCTCAAATTTGGACTCATCAGACCAAAGCACAGAATTCCACTTGTCTAATGTCCATTCCTTGTGTTCGTTAGCCCAAATAAGTCTCTTCCGCTTGTTGCCTGTCCTTAGCAGTGGTTTCCTAGCAGCTATTTTACCATGGAGGCCTGCTGCACAAAGTCTCCTCTTAACAGTTGTTGTAGAGATGTGTCTGCTGCTAGAACTCTGTGTGGCATTGACCTGGTCTCTCATCTGAGCTGCTGTTTACCTGCGATTTCTGAGGCTGGTGACTCGGATAAACTTATCCTCAGAAGCAGAGGTGACTCTTGGTTTTCCTTTCCTGGGGCGGTCCTCATGTGAGCCAGGTTCTTTGTAGCGCTTGATGGTTTTTGCAACTGCACTTGCGGACACTTTCAAAGTTTGCCCAATTTTTCACACTGACTGACCTTCATTTCTTAAAGTAATGATGGCCACTCGTTTTTCTTTACTTAGCTGCTTTTTCCTTGCCATAATACAAATTCTAACAGTCTATTCAGAAGGACTATCAGCTGTGTATCCACCTGACTCCTGCACAACACAATTGATGGTCCCAACCCCATTTATAAGGCAAGAAATCCCACTTATTAAACCTGACAGGGCACACCTGTGAAGTGAAAACCATTTCCGGTGACTACCTCTTGAAGCTCATCAAGAGAATGCCAAGAGTGTGCAAAGCAGTCATCAAAGCAAAAGGTGACTACTTTGAAGAACCTAGAATATAAGACATATTTTCAGTTGTTTCACACTTTTTTGTTAAGTATATAATTCCACATGTGTTAATTCATAGTTTTGATGCCTTCAGTGTGAATATACAATTTTCAAAGTCATGAAAATACAGAAAAATCTTTAAATGAGAAGGTGTGTCCAAACTTTTGGTCTGTACTGTATATGGATAACAAACCAAATCCAGCATTTAGAATAAGTTACAGCTCACACCCCCTCTTCACTGCACAGTGACTGCTGAACAAGCCTTAGAGCATGCCAACAAAACTTTCCCGTAGAAATCAACATTTTCAGACTATAAAGCAAATCAACAGAAGCTCAGGTTAGATTGCTGCTTCCAAAGTCATGCATAGACAATAAAAAAAAATAGTTTTAATACCTGGTTTTAATTAATAACAATAAGTGAGTGATAGATTCTCTTTAAAAATATATATTAGTTAAAAAATATGACAGTGGCGGCACTGTCAGTGCGTGTTGTAAGAAAACCTGGTGTGCAGAGAACAGTGCGTTCCCTGCAAACAAGGTATTCTTACAACACGCGCTGACAGTGCGCTCTGTTGCTGGCTCGTTACTACTAATCTGAGCCAGCGAGAGAGCACAGTCATTGTGCACATTGCGCACGGACTTGCCCAGCCCCTGAAAGGTCACCGATGACGCTACGTTTCAGGGAGGGGGGGCAATGGCTCTGTCTCCTGATGACGCTTCATTTGAGTAAAAAAAATAGTTTTGGTACCTGGTTTTAATTAAAAACAATACGTGAGTAATAGATTAACTTTAAAAATATATATTAGTTCAAAAATATGTTTGAGATCATATTTTAGTTTTGCTTTTCATTTTTACAACCGTTGCTGTGTGGAAATTTTTGGAGTTTAAATCTGATTATTAGACGTTTTAGTATTACAGGAGTCACAGGCACTGTAGTGCAGTCCTAGTAAAGTGTATCCTTTATATAAATATAAACTATATGCATTTAGAAAAGTTTAAGAAATCCCAGCTTTAAAGGGGTGGTACAAAATACAAACTAATTTTCATTCTAAATCCCTATCTATTTAATGCCATAATCGAATCTATTTTCTATTATGCTTTAATTAAAAATTCCCTACCAATCCCTCACTATATAATCTAACTGATTTTTTCTTTTTTTTTACAACTTCTTTTGTGATGAGGCTTTGTTTGAGAATTCCAGTGCATGCTGGGATACACAAATGAAGCTTCATCAGCAGGCAGAGGCTGTCGTCACCGTGATGTCAAAACTACAGTTATATCTGATCTGCTAATGTAGATGAGATGAGCAGCTAAGCTCAGGGAGTGACTGCTTCGATGATGTGCACTATAGTGGTGACATTACTGCTGCAGCCAAGACACAGGGACCGGAGCAGCGGCAGAGAGTCGGCGCTGGCGAGAATAAGTACTATCTGTGTTTGTTTTATTTCAAGTATGGTTTTAAGATCCATTTTTTGCAAGTGGAAAATACCTTTAAGTGACACCTCAGATATCTAAAATGATTTAAAAAAGAAATAAAAAAAGAATATGCCATAAATATCTGATTAGTTGGAGTCCAGAGTTTCCAAGTAGTTTGACTGTCTCCTTAGCTTCCATAGACTTAGATGGAGAAAGATGTACTGGTATATTAAAGACGTCGTCCACAACTTTAACATTGATGGCTTATCCTTAGGATAGGTCATCAATGTTCGATCAGCAGGGGTTCGACACCAGGCACCCCCGCCGTTCAGCTGTTATTGGTGTCGGCAGCCGCCAGCCGGAAGTACTTACTTGCAGAGCTGGCCGTCTACTTGTAGTGGCCACCGCAACGCTACTGCACATCCGCCTCCTATTGATTTGCATAGGAGGCGGATATGTAGTACCAAGCCTTAGCCACATTGATAACAGCTGATCGGCGGGTGTGCTGGGTGACGGACCCCGGTAGATCAGACATTGATGGCCTATCCTGAGGATACACCATTAATGTAAAAGTTGTGGACAACCTCTTTAAATCTTTAAATTAAATAATATAACAGCCATTTCACCAGGAAGACCAGAGATTTGAGGTGGGAACCCAAATTGCCTATTTGGTATATCTTTTGGAGATGCCAGTATCTGGTTACAAATTGCCAACTCCCCCATATATTATCTATCTATCTATCTAGCTATCTAGCTATCTAGCTATCTAGCTATCTATCTATCTAGCTATCTATCTCATATCTATATCTAATTTATTGAGAGTATTTTCTATGACTTTATCTACAAGTCATGTGCACTATTTTCCTATGTGCCCAACTTGATAATGTTATATTTAATATGATTATAATTAAATGAGGTTTCTGCGCCGCAGAATAAATGAAGGAATAAATTAACATTTTAATGCTTGACGCAATGATTTCAATTATTGTCAAAGGGCACAAGTCAAGGATATTAAAAAATAATCTTTGCACCTTTATAACTTTGCATATTCCACCATTTGTAGCTTTCATGGACAGGAAGCAATAAATTGGTCTATTCCCTAAGTTGATTCTTTGATTGCTTTGCTGTTATCTTAGGAACTAGTCTTAATCAAACACTGTGCTCCTTGTACTAATAGCTGCAGAAATGAAGTTCCAGACACTGGAGCACACGGGGATTCAGACGAAATTAAAGCGAAGGTGAACTTAGGGGAATACATGAAATGACCAGATCATTTAAATATTTTTCAGCTTGAGGGTCCCTGGGCTAAACTGGTTTATTAAGAAAGGCAAACTAAAGTCCATGTCTAAAAGCAGTAACACGGCTGAAACATCCAGACCGAAGCTCCATCCACATAGAGCCCAACAGTATCAGTTGGGCAGAATGGTGTGAAAGCTGCATTACAACAATCTAAATCCCGAGGTTGAAACCGGAAAATAAAGATGTTTTAAATCTGAAATGTTTAGGTACTAGTAATAGTTTATTGACTTTCTCAACGTTGGGTTGGTGTTTAGGGGAGGCGCATGAAACTACTTCTTTTTAAGGTGGAGAATTTGCCAACATTTTGTGCAAAGGAAAAAATAAAAATTGGCAGCATTACTTTATAAATTAGTAACTATTTTGATTGATACTAAAGGAAACCTGACAGCTGATACATGCTGCTTGATCCACATGCAGCATGTATCACACACTGCCTGTATGAATTCTGCCAGGCATGTTTTATTCTTAAACGCTGCGATATTTCAGAAAAAACAAATACTTTAAAACCCAGCTGTGGCCGCATGGGTAACTTGTAAAAAAGGCAGATGCCCGGAGGCTTTTCCGGCCTGCTACCCATCAATCACAGGTCTTGTCCTATATAGACACGCAGGGAGAAGCCGCTAAGGACCCACCTTTCCAAATAGTCTCCTTGCGGCTCAGTCCCCAGCGGTGTTTAAAGTATATTTTTCCCTGAAACGTTTCAGCGTTTCAGAATTGAACATACCAGGCTGAGATCAAGCAGCCAGCGCCTGATATATGCTGCTCGTGGTTTGGGCAACATGTATCCACTGTTAGGTTCTTTATAATAGTTTAAAGGATTTTTAATTGTGAGGTTATGAGTTTCCCATAGCAAAAGTCCAATTTTCCATCACTAAAAAATACGTTCTGAGACTTTTATGATAATAGAACCAGATCCTGTTAATTATACTACAGCTAATTGTAGATCTCCTGCTCCTAGCCTCTCCTACTGTGAAAGTATCATCCCAAGTATATGAGATATTGTAAAGTATTTCTACACTCTCCTTTATTACACCAGGAATTAGGAACAGGAGTTGGGGATAATGCTTTTACTGAAGAGCGGCATAACATTTTTAATTGTCAACTTCAACTCTAACCTTGTACAACTGATCATCACCATTCTCATGTTATGTACAAACATACTCCTCAAAGACATTTGAAACCACAACATATTATTTAAATAATGTACTTATTATGTTAAGGCGATGTTCACATGCAATGATTTTGCAGCATTTTTTTCAGAGGCCAAAATCTGTCTCTTAACAGTAAAAATGCCGCATTCAAAATGCAGGTCTGCATTTTGCTGCTTATTTTGGTGTATTTTTGCTGCATTTTTTGGTGCGTATTACATGTTTGATTTGTCTACAGCGCGTGTTCAATAAAGTTAATTTAATTCACCAAAAACGTGGCAAAAAATACTGGTAAAATGCAGCAAAACCTATTTGCTGCATTTTTTGCAGCGTTTTTGCACATTTTTACAGATTTTTATGGGTGAAAAAACGTGGCAAAAACGCTGAAAGAATTTACATGCGTCAGTCAGGGAAAAAAAACAAAAAAAACAAGTGTGTGTGTGAGATTTCGGAATCAGCAAAGCTTTTTCTTGTAGTGTAAAAAGTAGCTTCTTTTATGCATAAAAAACGCAGCAAGAAAAAAATCTATCTATCTAGCACATATTTGACACATAAGAATCTGTAATATCTATTCTGCATTCTATTCCGGTACGTGTCACACAAAACAGCACACAGATGTCACATGGACGTCACCCGTGTGTTGCACGTGTTTTACACAGACCCATAAACTTAAATTGGCCCTTGTCACCCATGTTGCTGGAAGTAAACGGACATGTCTGGATGTAGGTCACATGGACACATGGTTTGTGTGAAAACAGCGCAGCCCCATAGGTTTATAAAGGGTACGTGTAGATACGTATCTCTGCTACGAGTAAAAACGGATGGTACACGTATCGAAGGCACGTACATGTGAAGGAGGCCTTACACGGGATGTAACGACCAGAAAATATGTATTGAATATTGTGCAGAAAAAAAAATGTGAGTTCTGCACAGAGCAGTAAAACAAATATATGCAAGATGCCCAATTCATCAGTCTTGATCTTAAACATTTATATACTTCCATATACAACAAAGTAGTGCAGAATTACTGGACCAGTAATACCAATACATAGACCAACCTGTAATGGAATTAACAACCCAAATTCCATATTTGCACACATACTTGTAAACAATCGGCTGAAGAGCTTAATCTTACTATATGGAAATTACATTAGGACACTATAATCTCTTGGCAGACAATGTAACTTTAAGCCTTTCTCAATAAATATAGGTGCCTTTAAAGTAAAACATCTACCAATTAAAACAATGTGCACTTGTGATTATGTGCCTCTGCCGCCCATCATGAGTTTTGAACAACTAATGCATTTAACAGAAACATGCTGGGGCCGTGAAAGAAATAATTAGTTGCCATCTTTGGATAATAGAGTATTTTAAAATCAATTAACCTTAATGGGCAGACTTCTCTAATTTTCTCCTTATTTCACTGTTTGACACAACGTGTTGTTGAACTGACGCCTCACTGACAAATAGTAGCCCAGAATCTCACACAAAATGTAATCTTCTCCGGGAGGATGAAAATAGCATTTTGTGGGGATTTGTTTGTAATAATTTCAAGAGACTTCATTTAAAGAGCCGAAACTTCAGTTTTCGTGTGCGGTTTAATGCTGGCTTTATCTTTGGTGTCCAACTGGGAAATAAAATGCAGAATCAATGGCTATACTGGTCCCTTGTGTAGCATCGGCGTCTCTGCCTTCTGCCGGGCAGAGACGCCGTTTCCCTCACTGCCGCGGTCCAGGTCCGGCGTCTTCCCGCTGCCCTGCTACTGTGGCGTGCACCGCGCGCAGCTTCCCGGGCACTGTGCTTAGGGCACGCACTCCCTCCCTCTTAAAGGGGCCGCGCGCCGTCCTATAGAGTCCCCGGCCAATGGCCGGAGGACTTCCCCTATATAAGGCACCTCCTCCAAAATGGAGGTGCCTGTGCAAGGTTGTTAATCCGTGTACTAAACACTTGCTCCAGCCCTCAGGTCCTGCTGCCTGTCAGTCCTCCCTGACAGTCTGTCTGTCAGTCCAGCCCGCCAGCCTGTCTAACAGTTATGTCCTCCAGTCTGTCTACAGTTGTGCCTGCTTACCCGGAGCACCTGTCTGTAACCTGCCGTGCCCGCCAGTCTGCCTACCTGGAGCACCTGCCTGTTACCTGTAGTGCCCACCAGTCTGCCTACCTGGAGCACCTGCCTGTTACCTGTCGTGCCAACCAGCCAGTCTACCCGGTGCACCTGCCAGTTACCTGCCGTGCCCGCCTGCTCGCCTACCCGGATCATCCGTCTGGCTATCTGCCGAACCAGCCTGCTTATCTACACGGTCCACCTTCCTGCCATGCTCATCCGCTGTTCCGGTCAGTTCCTGCCATGTGACCCGTGGGAGTCACCTGCTCTCACACATGGTCGGTGACAGAGTGGCACCTGGTCCAACTGCCCGGTTCCTCCCTGGTTCACAGAGTCGACTAAGCCGCCGTGTGACCTTGGTCGGGCCGAGTAGGCACTTAGTCACGCCCCTCTGGTCCATCCTTGCACTGAAGCACAGAGGTTCCACCACCCGGACTCGTAACACCTTGCTTTTGTCGTGGGCTACGAAATGATCATGGCAACAACTAGGAGTCTGTAGTGTAAGTCCTGAAGCTATGATTACGCTAAAATCATGCCTTCCATTTGTTGGAGCCATTATGGCTATGCTTTATCCATATTTAAGGTTACTGGCAAATCCTGACAGATCCCATAGACTTTAATGAGGTCCTTTGGGGCTACATCAAGGTTGAAGTTTTTTTGACCAGAAAGGCTGATGGAAACCATGAAATGCCTAAATAGAGGCTATCCCACTCTTTCATATCAGTCTCTGCCATGATGGATAATACCTCTAGATGTCAGACATGTGGCAACACAGACTAGTTCCTAAGTTAAAATAATTAACCTGACAGCATATTTTAATATGAAAGAAAACTAAAATGATCAAATAAAAGTTATACAAAAGCAAAAAGAACACGTAAAATAAAATCGTAGTCAGCCACTATCATTTATTATGCCCCAAATATGTGGAAAGTCAGATTTTCCCAATGTTCTCATATTCTACGACACTCCAGCAACGATAGTCTTTCTATGAAATTAGTCCAAACATATGATACGTGCGTGAATTTCGGAAAATAATATTTACCTCTTATTAAAAATCCTCTTTGTTCTCGAGAATGGAATATTTTTTTATTTTATTGTTTAATGCCTGTTGTCTAGGTTAATGGAAACACAACTAGAACCACAATCAATGCAACCGGGCATAGCCAAATAAATACAGTAATATATCTACAACCAATAGAAAAGACCATAGACCAAATGGAAAATATTAATAACATTATTGAAACAAATATAATATACTGTACTGTATATAAAAAATCAAATAAATAGTGAGGAAGCTTACAGTGAGGCTAAAGATGGGCACACCTTAGAACAATTACAATTGACCCCTGGACGAAGCATTCCTTGTGAAACGTGCGTCTGGAGCCGTGGGACCCTGCCTCTCTCTCCTACAAGTATATTTCCCTGCTCTGCTATAAATGTTTAAACATTGGAGACATATGTATTTTTGCTGAATGGTTTTGGGTATAAGAATACCATTATTCTACCCCACTGCAGTTTTAGTTTTGTTATTATCATTATTAGTGATGAGCGAGTACTAAAATGCTCGGGTACTCATTGCTCGGGTCGAGCAAATTGGAATACTCGGGTGCTCGACCCGAGCAACGAGCCCAATGTAAGTCTATAGGAAACTCGAGCATTTTTCAGGTGGCTCCCCCCGGCGGTCTGCAGAGGGCCTAAAAATTGCCCAAATCGATGGGAACAGTGTTCAAATGACATGGGAACAGCATGGGGAAGACCCCTGGAAGCATCTCTGACTCCCAGATCACAGCTGTCAACAACGTGGTCAGAGTATTACGCCACTTTTACGGACTCACAATAAAACATACAAAAACTAAACCAAAATGGATTTTCCTGGGAAATATGTTAAGGAACATCCTTTTCAGGATAATGACTTGTATAGAAGGCAAAATAAATAGCCAAAACCAAAAATACTCCTCCACACCTTGGGCTATGTTCACACGTTGCGTTTTTGATGCGTTTTTGCACTTTTGCATTGCTTTCAACCAAGACAAATGTATTCACCAGGAAATGGCATTTTAACATTTTACAACCTTATCTGGCCATGTGGTGTGTGACACATCATCAGACACATGCATAGAGTGCTGAAAAGACATGGGAACAGCATGTGGAAGACCTCTGGAAGCATCTCTGACTCCCAGGTCACTGCCTAAAAGTGTGCCCATCATAAGTGACCCTTGGCGCATACGAAGATGCCTCCCGCCATGCACCTGTCGTTGCAGACTTGCAACAATCACCGTCCTCGTCCTTGTCCCACTGCAGCGTTCAGTTGTCCCTACCCTATTCCTTGGAATGCAAGCGCAATTATGCAGGCAGCCACCCACCCACCCACAGGCTGCAATACTATACTGCCAAATTTTTGACAGCTGCTTGCACTTGAAATGTGGCCTTTTAGGCTCGTGGAGGCGGAAGCTTTTCATAACCTCATGCCGGCGGCGGCCGGATGTCCATACTCGGTCCACAGCCACCACTATATTTCCTGGTATCGCCTCCGCCTTCCACAAGCATGGGTCCCATAACATTACCCGTGCCCTCCCCAGTGCACTTACTGGGATGGACGGCCTAACCACAAACACGTGGACAGGTGAATGTGGCCAGGGACGGTACGGTGCCAGTCCACAACTTTTTTTGCTGAGAGTTGTATTTAGCTCGGTGAAAGGACAGGCATAGAGGGAAACCGTATCTACCCTGCATGTCATTTCTCCCAGGAAGTCCTGTAATTGAGCTTGTTGCAGAAGCAATGTCAGCCCGTCCAACATCAACTCGCACTTGTCGGTGGTGCTTTGACACATACACATCTTTCTTTGCGCATTTAATGTCTTGAATACAGAGTTGGACAATGGCCTGATCTGTAATGCGTTTTGAGAAATAACATGCATAAGCATGGCCAATCCACATTAAAAAAACAGCCATAGAGTGTCCGGGAACCTTCCCCCACACTTTTCTTACCCAGGTCTGCTTTTCGGCAGGGTTGGACGGGCCCACCAGAGAACCGGAGACTCCTCCGGCGGGCCCTGGCTTCTCCTTCAGGAGAGTTCATAGTGCCGAGGTGAGGCCATGATGATGATAGAGGCCACCATCTGCTTAGTTTTCTGTTACTTGGAAAGCAAGTGCAAGTATGCAGCCAGCCACCCACAGGCCGCAACACTAAACTGCCAGATTTCTGGGCAGCTCTTTGCACTTGAAATATGGCCTTTCAAGCTCGTGGAGGCGGAAGCTTTTCACAACCTCATGCCGGTGGCGACCGGGTGTCCATACTCGGTCCCCATCCGCCACTATATTTCCCGGTATCGCCTCCGCCTTCCACAAGCACGGGTCCCACAACATTACCGGTGCCCTCCCCAGTGCACTTACTGGGAAGGACCGCCTAACCGCAAACACGTGGACAGGTGAATGTGGCCAGGGACGGTACGGAGCCAGTCCACAACTTTTTTTGCTGAGAGTTGTATTTAGCTTGGTGAAAGGACTGGCATAGAGGGAAACCGTATCTACCGTGCATGTCATTTCTCCCAGGAAGTCCTCTAAAGCTGCTTGCACTTGAAATTTAGCCTGAACATTACTGCTGGTACTTTTCTGTGGGAATTTGCTTGCCTCCTACCAGCCTGGAATATTTCCAGCAAACTATGGTACAACGCCATGGTATTAGCACTGTCCCCAGTACCAGTAGCGAAGCCATCCCCAATTTCCTTCTCAGGAATTTTATTTGGTAGACTGAGTGGCTGCCCAAATACATTTTCTCACAAAGGAGCTGAAGATAGAGTGGCAGTAGGTGCAAGTTTCTCCAGCCTGCTAGATATTAGAGGGTGAACGACAGCACATTGGATCAGTGGTTAACACTGAAGCCTTGCAGCGCCGGGATCCTGGGTTCAAATCCCAGCAAGGACAACATTTGCAAGGAATTTGTATGTTCTCCCCATGTTTGCGTGTGTTTCCTCCTCAGTAAAAATACACTGTGTGCAGAATAGTGTTGAGCCACCCCCGTAGTGTTCGAGTTCGGTTCGGTTCGTCGAACACCCGTGTGTTCGCCGAACTGTTCGTCGAACTGTTCGTCGAACACCTTCGAACACCGTTAAAACCAATGGCAGGCAAACAAAAACACATAGAAACACATAGAAAACACGTTCAAAGGTGTCCAAAAGCTGACAAACTGCTCAGAAGACACAACTAACACATGGAAAAGTGACAAGTACATATAGTCATGCGAAAAGAAAAGAGGTGGAGGAGTAAAAGGAGGGGGAGACACAGATATAGGCATGTCATGCCCTTCTAAAATCCAAAAAGTGAGAAGCCGACACGTTCAGTCCGCTCCTGCCCGTGCCACCTCCGTGTCGCCGGGTTTGTGCCAGAGCCGCGGTGAACCCTGACGGCCAGCCCCCCTCTCCCAATACTGGTGCCTGTCCGCTGGTGGGTCGAGCGAGCCCCCCTGTGGTGGAGGCAGCTCTAAGCTTTTTAATTTAAATTGTCTCTCTAATTTGAATAAATACACTTTAAATCCATTTACAAGGATCTATTGGAGGGCAAGTCTCATGCCAGCAGCCGCGTAATTCCAGCTCCAGTAGCGTCCACTAAAGCTGCTGCAGTTAAAAAGCTTTTATAAGGATCGAGCTCGGCTGTCCACCGCAAGGCATCCTACTGCCAGTCCGAGCCCCTATGCCTTGGGGTGCCTCCTGATGCTCTTCACTGAGTAGGCGTGGTCCCGAAGCATTTCCTTTGAAAAAATGAAGTGTCCAAACTACAGGTGGTGTAGCTTGCTTAACAGCCGGGATAATCCGCTGACTAGCAGACCCTGCTACTAGGCACAAAGTATTTCCTGGGCTAGATGCAGTTAAAAATTTGTAATTAGATACTCTCGTTGGATGCTGAGAAAGCATTCCATAGAGTCTCCTGGCACGCCATATATGATTCTCTTAAAAAGCTTGGGGTAGGGGTCTAGGGGACCCTTTTATAGCCAAAATCACGGCCCTGTATCTCAATACGTCACCTAGGCTGAAGATAAATGGAACTGTAGCACCCTGAGGGCTCGGTTGCTACAGAGGTATTGCACCTCACCCAGAGGTGTGATATCTCACTCTCAGGTAAGGATGTAGTGTGGATCAGGACCCGACACCTGCATGCATTACACCACATTGCCGTGGGGCAGGGCGACCAATATGCCCCTGAGATGGGCACGACAGTCCCTGTCCCTGGCTGGAGTGGGGGGAGGGAACACTGAGGAAGGGGAACCCTGTAGTGCAGGAGCAGGGAGGAAGCAGTTCCTGGGTGCATTGAGAAGGGAGAATAAAAGGTGGGCACCATCTTAGTTCAGTGCAGAGAAGTCTGAGCAGAAGTGGCAGGGAGCAGGGGCTCTGCATGAGCTCTGCTCCGGAGGCGGGCCTAGTAACAGAGGCCCAGGCCTGGAAGAGGGAGAAGGAAGGAAGAGGAGCGGAGAAGGCTCCAGGAACGAGGAACGAAGGGATCTCAGGGGTGCGAACGGGCGAGTCGCCACCGCACGCCCGAATCCACCTGCGTGGAGGGGTCAGGCCAAAGGGGGAGACCGGACCCTGAAACTAGTGGAGGCAGGAAACGACCCTCAGCTAGAAACAGGAGGCTGTGACATTCTATGTGGCGCAGCCCCTCGCTACACCCGCTAGGAAGGCTCCACATAGGGTCAGGGAAACTGGCGCCAAGTTTACCAAGAGGAGGCCCGAGGCAGCCGGACAGAAGGGTTGGTAAGAAAGGCCAGACAAAGGACACACAAAGGGGGTCCTGTGAAGCACTCCAAAGTTATCTGGGAGTTGTCTGAGCCCCTCACCTGGTGAGCACAGTACGACGTGGGCAGCCGTTACCTGCAGACGTGGTCTGGATAATAAGAACTGTGAGTAAAGGCCCTGGACTGCATCACTGACTCTGTGTCATTACTGCTGCTGCCCTGCACCATCACCCCCATCCTCCGCATACACTGCCCTGAGGCTATACTCCTCCCGTGGGGAGTTATGCTACGCTCTGCTGCACCCACAACACCAGCCTCAGCGGTCTGCCCTGGAGCGGCGGTTCACTCTGACCGCAATCCACGGGTGGCGTAGTCGGACATTTAAACATCAAAACCACATAAATAGTTCCGCCACTGGTTTGACCGCCCTGAGCCACGGAACCGGGTTGCCGCCACGGAGACTACAACCACCAGCATCCACCAAAAAGGGTCCGGCTCCGGGTGTCCCAAGGCCCAGGGGGCGCGTCAGAACATTTTCATCACCTTTCACAATCACCAATGGGACAAGGCAGGGATGTTCTCTGTCCCCTCTCTTATACATCCTAGTGACGGAGCACCTGCTCTCATCAATTCGCCATAACCCAATATTAAGTGGATTGAGGTGGGAGGCACCAAGTACAAGTGCTCTCTATTTGCTGATGATATCCTAGTATATATCACTCAATCACATATATCCATCCATGCTGTTATGGCTGAAATAGATCACTTTGTTACATGGTCAAATTTTAAAATCAATGCAGCGAAGTCTGAGGCCCTCGATGTCTCCCTCCCCAAATCCATATAGGATTCCATCCAGTCCAACTTTCCCTTTGCCTGGCCCTCACAGGGTATCAAATACTTAGGAATTCCTATTCATAGAGACCTCTCCCATCTATGTTATCTTAATTTTGGGCCCTTTATTGAACAACTCCATACAGACCACGGTTGGCAAGTTAGAACTGTAAGATTCACTACGTGAACCACTGGTATTTTGTGGAAAAGCACATGTACACTGTGTTCCAAATTATTATGCAAAAAGTGTTTAGGAGTGATAAGGGAAGAATTTGTTTGTTTGTCAGTTAAACTCATTGATGGTGATGTGTGTCAGGGCTCTTTATATCACTGTAAGCAATTGCAGACACCTGTGCTAATTAGTTTGGCAGGTGTGTCCAATGAAAGGCAAGACTACTTAAGAAGGCTGTCTCACATTATTAAGCAGCCTACATTTTCTGCCAAAATGGGAAAGAAAAAGGATGTGTCGGCTGCTGAGAAGCAACAAATTGTGGAGTGTTTAGGTCAAGGCATGACTACAATCAACATTGTGCGATGATCAGGATGAAGTGTCTTGGCAATCAAGAAGTATGTAGCTGATTCACAGTACACACGTGTGCGTGCTGATAAGGGCAAATTGAGGACTCTTTCCTACAGGCAATTACGTCAGGTTGAAAGAGCAGCGGCAAAAAAGCCTTGTCATAGCAGCAGACAAGTTTTTGAAGCTGCTTGTGCCTCCAACGTCCCCCGAACAACAAGATGCAGGGTCCTTCAGAGGTTTGCAGCTGTGCATACGCCATCCTGTCGACCTCCTCTATCCACTTCACACAAGCAGAAACGGCTCCAGTGGGCCAAACATTACATGAAGACTGATTTCAAAACTGTTTTGTTCACGGATGAGTGCCGTGCAGCGCTCGATGGTCCAGATGGATGGAGTGGAGGATGGCTGGTTGATGGACACCCCATGCAAACACGGCTACAGCGCCAACAAGGAGGAGGTGGAGTAATGTTTTGGGCTGGAATCATGGGGAGAGAGATTGTCGGCCCCTTTAGGATCCCTGAAGGCGCTAAAGATGAACTCCATAATATATGTGGATTTTCTCAAACAGCACTTCCTGCCATGGTTCAAGAAGAAGAACCGTGTATTTCACAGCAAGATCATTTTTCTGCATGATAATGCACCATCTCATGCTGCACATAAAACATCTGCATCTCTGGCTGATATGGGCATAAAAGGGGACAAACTTATGGTGTGACCCCCATGCTCCCCTGACCTCTACCCCATTCAGAACCTTTGGAGCATCATTAAAAGAAGTGTCTATGATGGCGGGAGGCAGTTCACATCTAAGCAACAGCTCTGGGAGGGTATTCTGTCCTCATGCAAAACAATTGAAGCAGAAACCATCCAAAACCTGACAAATTCAATGGACGAGAGAGTTCAGAAGCTCCTTTCGAACAAGGGGTCCTATGTGAAAATGTAACATCACCTAGAATAAAGTTTTGAGTTGAAAACTGTTTGATTTCAGTTTCTAACAACCTGCTAATGCTTATAATTTCAAAAATGACCATTTTTTTGGTCTTTATTAAAATGAAAAGGTTGATCGAAAAGTTTGGGGGATCTAAGAGTGTGGCAACCCAGTAGTCATGATTACTTCGAATTCTGACAATATGAGGGTCATGCTGCAGGTAGTGCAGCAAGAAGGCACTTATGTGACTTGCGCATCTCGGAGCCCCTAAATTATTTTCTGGGCTAGATGCAGCTAAAAATTATTATTAATTTTAAATCTGGTGAAGCTTTAGTATAGATGGCCTAATAGGATCAGTGCTGCACACTGCTACAAAGCCCAAATTATTTTCCAGTCAAGATACAGATAAACATGATTAGTAATTTTAAATCTGGTGGAGCTTATTATAGATGGCCTAATAGAATCAGTGCTGCACACTGCTACAAAGCCCAAATTATTTTCCAGTCAAGATACAGATAAACATGATTAGTAATTTGAAAGCTTAAAACGGTTGGTAGGGTGATTTTAACCAATCATCAAGCTTTTACTCTCCCCAGGATGACACAGGGGTAGAAAAGTCGTTTCGGATCCTTGATTTGTTCATCTTTATGAACGTGAGTCTGTCTACATTATCAGTGGAGAGCCGCGTGCGCTTATCTGTCAGCACACCACCAGCAGCGCTGAACACACGTTCAGACAGAACGCTGGCTGCGGGGCATGACAAGATCTCCAAGGCGTAAGTGGCTAGCTCAGGCCATTTATCCAGATTGGAAGCCCAAAAAGAGCAAGGGTCCAGTGACACAGTCATGGCTTCAATGTTTACTTGGAGATACTCCTGTACCATCGTCTCTAGGCGTTAACTATGTGTCAGACTTCTTGTCTCCTGTGGCCTTGCAAAGGATGGGCTAAAAAAGTGGTGAAATGATTCCGCAAAATTGATGTTACCAGCAGATACTGTGGTTCTGTTATGGTTTGAGTGCTGAACACTTGACGGTCCCACGGTTGGCAAGTTGGAACTGTGAGATTCACTACGTGCATCACTGGTATTTTGTGGAAAAGCACATGTAAGATTCTGCAACAGTCTCTGCTGATACTCCTGCATGCGTGCATCCCTTTCTATGGCAGGAATAATTTCTGCAAATTTACTTTTGTACCGGGGATCTAACAGTGTGGCAAACCAGTAGTCAGGATTATTTCTAATTCTCACAATTCGAGGGTCATGTTGCAGGTAGTGCAGCAAGAAGGCACTCATGTGTGTTGCGCATCCAGGAGCGCCAAGTCCCTGTTGTGTTGGTGGCGAGGTAACAATCATGCTTCCTTCCTCTGTCCTCTCCCCCCAACCTCGCACAACAGAAATGTGATCAAGGTCTCCCTCATCTGATGAGTCTTCCATCAGTTCGTCCTCCACTTCTTCCTGGGCTCCTGCACCTTCCTCACTAGTTTGGCTGCTACCATGCGCCCTGGTAAAACCATCTCCCCCACCCTCACATGCCTGCCGCCTTGGTGCTGCCGACCGTCTGGACCTTGCAGATGTTAGCCCTTCCGCATACAACTCCTCCTCCTCTACTTCCTCCACCTCCTCTTGTGCCACCACCTGACTCCGAATTCTGTTTAACATGTGCTCCAGCATGTAAATCACCGGAATAGTCATGCTGATAATGGCATCGTCAGCACTAAACATCTTCGTCGCCATTTCAAAACTGTGCAGAAGGGTGCATAGGTCCCTGATCTGAGACCACTCCTCCAGCGTGATTTGCCCCACCTCTGGATCTCGTTGGCCCAGGCTATACGTCAGAACGTATTGCACCAGGGCTTGTCGGTGCTGCCACAGTCGCTGCAACATGTGCAGAGTTGAATTCCACCGGGTAGGCACATCGCATTTTAGCCGGTGAAGTGGCAGGCCCAACGACTTCTGTAGAGATGTAAGTCGCTGAGCTGCGGGATGCGAACGGCGAAAGTGAGCACACAGCGACCATGCCCTCTGCAGAAGGCCATCTAGTCTGGGATAGTGGGCTAAAAATTGCTGGACAACTAGGTTCAAAACGTGAGCCATACAAGGCACGTGTGTGACATTGCCCCGGCGAAGGGCCGCACCCAGGTTTGCAGCATTGTCGCACACGGCCTTCCCTGGTTTCAGGTCCAGTGGAGACAACCATTCATGAAATTGGTTCTCCAGAGCTGACCACAACTCCTCAGCTGTGTGACTCACATTTCCCAGACATTTCAATGTAAAAACCGCCTGATGACGTTGAGCCCTACTGCCAGCATAGTAAGGAGGCGTGCAGGATCCCTTCTGCGCAGTTAGAAAGCTTGTGGCATGACCAGACAGGCTTTGGGTGCAGGTGGAAGACCGAGAGGAGGTTGAGGAGGCAGAAGCAGTGGAGGAACTTTGACATAAAGAGGATTGACGCACAACTCGTGGGGACGGCAAGACTTGGACAGCAGCCCCTTGTCCTGCTGTCACCATAGTTACCCAGTGCCCAGTCAGCGACATGTAACGCCCCTGTCCATGCCTACTCGTCCAAGTGTCTGTGGTGAAATGCACCCTGTCACACACAGAGTTTCTCAAAGAAGCGGTGATGTTGTGTGCGACATGCTGGTGGAGGGCAGGCACACCTTTCTTTGAGAAGTAGTGCCGACTGGGCATCTGGTACTGGGGCACTGCGACGGACATAAGGTCTCGAAAATCCTCTGTGTTCACCAGGCGGAAAGGCAGCATTTCTGTAGCCAAGAACTTGCAGATGGTGAAATTCAACCTCTTAGCTTTCTCATGGCTAGGAGGAAATGGTCTTTTACTTGTCCACATCTGAGGGACCGAGGGCTGGCTATTGTGCTTAGACGGGGTTGATAAGGGTGTCCCCGGCAAACTGCCGGTCTGTGAGGAAGATGCAGGCGGACATGTTAGGTTGCCTTGATCCAAAGGTGGTGCTATCGATGTCGGACAGCGCTCAACACCAGCTGGTGTTACCACCTCCAAAGAAAATGATGACCTGCCAATCACGCTGGCTGTTGCGGGTAAAGAGGTGGCAGGTCTGCGCCCCAAAACAGGTGTGACTGCTGTCCCCCCAGTCACAGAGGATGAAGAGGCCGCGGATGCACAAGATATGGCAGACGGTGGTTGGCCCGGCCGGCTAGGCCGCATTGTAGCACACTGAGCTTCCCACTGCAACTTATGCTTCATGTCCATGTGCCGGTTCATGCATGAAGTACTCAAACTATGTATTTTTTGGCCTCTACTTAGCTTTTGCTGACAAATGTTACAGATAACACGAGTTGGGTCATCTTTATCGATCTGAAAAAATGCCCAGGCTATGCAAGGCTTAGCACCCATGCGACCTGAAGAGCCACCACGACTTGTGGTGAGAGGCAGAGTTGTGTTTGAGGATGCAGTTTTTGACGTGCTTCCAGTACTACGTCTCTGTCCAGGAAGGCGCAACCTGACCTCGTCGTCACTAGCATCTTCCTCCACCTCCTCTGCTGACCTCATCTCTTGGCTGACTGTGGGTTGACAGTAAGTGGGATCTCCAACCTCATCATCATCACCCTGTGCGTTATCACACCCGTCGTCCTCAGAGCCAACCTGTTCCTGCCCTGACAAAAAACTAAAGTTGTCGCTCCAATCAGGTATTTGAGTATTATCATCGTCTTCCTCATTGTCTCCACCAACAGGAGTTACAGTTTGGGAATGAGGGTCTACATTATGGTCAGAACCTTCTGCGTCTGGTCCTGGATCCGACTCATAAAGATTCTGGGCATCAGTGCAGATCATTTCCTCGTCTGGATTCACAGAAGCGCTGGAGTCGACCTCTGATTCCCAGGCTATAGTATGAGTAAACAGCTCTGCAGACTCAACCATCTGTTCTACCTCATACTCAGACGGGAAGCTGGAGATTTGGGAGCTGTGAGGAAGCAAGTGCGATTGGGGTGACACCTTTGAGGACTGGAGTATTTGTGATGTTGAAGTTGATGTGGAGGAGAGCCCACTTAAAGGAGCACTTGATATCCGTTGAAGCACCTGCTGTTTTTGTGCCTCATCTGGAATTTGTAGCGATTGGCGTGGCCGTAAGAAAGGGATCTTATCACATTGTCCGCTAAAAGAAGTAGACATTTTAGTTTGGCTGGAAGATGGTCTTTCTTCTGCAGATGTTACTGTTGCTTTAACACCTACCCCACGGACACAACCTTTTTTCCCCTTCCCAACACGCCTATTCCCCTTTCCACCAGCAGCAGGCCTTTTTCCACTCATTTTGGTTGTTAACTAATTAACAACTCTGGAGTTGTTTGCACAAAAAAACAATGGATGGGAACCGAGCAGAGCTGAGTGGCCAAACTGTGGTATTAGGCCAAAACTATTGGCTGGGTTAGATGCAGAAAAAAATTATATTCAATTTGCAACCTGATGGAGGTCAGTATAGATGGACTAATAGAGAAAGTCCCACACACTGCTAGAAGGCCAAATATTTTTTCAGAGCTAGATGCAGAAAAAAATATATTCAGTTTGCAACCTGATGGAGGTCTGTATAGATGGATTAATAGAACAAGTCCCACACACAGCTAGAAGCCCAATATTTTTTCAGAGGTAGATGCAGAAAAAAATATATTCAGTTTGCAACCTGATGGAGGTCAGTATAGATGGACTAATACAACAAGTCCCACACACAGCTAGAAGCCCAATATTTTTTCAGAGGTAGATGCAGAAAAAAATATATTCAGTTTGCAACCTGATGGAGGTCTGTATAGATGGATTAATAGAACAAGTCCCACACACAGCTAGAAGCCCAATATTTTTTCAGAGGTAGATGCAGAAAAAAATATATTCAGTTTGCAACCTGATGGAGGTCAGTATAGATGGACTAATACAACAAGTCCCACACACAGCTAGAAGCCCAATATTTTTTCAGAGGTAGATGCAGAAAAAAATATATTCAGTTTGCAACCTGATGGAGGTCTGTATAGATGGATTAATAGAACAAGTCCCACACACAGCTAGAAGCCCAATATTTTTTCAGAGGTAGATGCAGAAAAAAATATATTCAGTTTGCAACCTGATGGAGGTCTGTATAGATGGATTAATAGAACAAGTCCCACACACAGCTAGAAGCCCAATATTTTTTCAGAGGTAGATGCAGAAAAAAATATATTCAGTTTGCAACCTGATGGAGGTCAGTATAGATGGACTAATACAACAAGTCCCACACACAGCTAGAAGCCCAATATTTTTTCAGAGGTAGATGCAGAAAAAAATATATTCAGTTTGCAACCTGATGGAGGTCTGTATAGATGGACTAATACAACCCAGTCCCACACACAGCTAGAAGCCCAATATTTTTTCAGAGGTAGATGCAGAAAAAAATATATTCAGTTTGCAACCTGATGGAGGTCAGTATAGATGGACTAATACAACAAGTCCCACACACAGCTAGAAGCCCAATATTTTTTCAGAGGTAGATGCAGAAAAAAATATATTCAGTTTGCAACCTGATGGAGGTCTGTATAGATGGATTAATAGAACAAGTCCCACACACAGCTAGAAGCCCAATATTTTTTCAGAGGTAGATGAAGAAAAAAATATATGCAGTTTGCAACCTGATGGAGGTCAGTATAGATGGACTAATACAACAAGTCCCACACACAGCTAGAAGCCCAATATTTTTTCAGAGCTAGATGCAGAAAAAAATTATATTCAATTTGCATCCTGATGGAGGTCAGTATAGATGGACTAATAGAATGATGCTATGCCCAAAAGATTTTACTTCACTAGGTGCAGTAAAAAAATTGGTATTCTATACACAGGTGGTATATCTTGCAACACAGATAGGCTACTCCACTGACTAACACACTCTGCAATAGGCCAAAAAGGTTTAGCTTTGCTAGATTCAGCCAAATGCTGTGAAAAAAACTTGCACAGCACTGGCACAGACCTGCCTGGCAAAAACTGATAGGAACTGATGTAACCTAGTCCTGAAAAGGACTCCAATTACAATTAGTCTTTACTCCCACAATCTATCTATTTAAGAGCACAGACCTGCCTGATAAAAGTCGTAGGAAATGCTGTAACCTAGTCCTTAAAAGGACTGCAATCACAACTATTCCCTACTCCCAAGCTATCTGTAGATTTGTGCGAAAATTGGCTTGAAATTAACAAGGTATAGCGCACACAGCAACAGCGGTGCCGTCTAACACGCAGCTGCAGCAGTGAGAAAATGGTGGCGACGGGGAAAATGGCTTGGTCTTATAGGGCAAGGACATGTGACATACACTGCCAATGACACATGCCCTTGCTTGTGTGAAAAAAAGCACTTCGCTCCGTGTGTGCGCTGCTGATAGGCTGACAGATTGCACCTCCCCACTGTAAATGCGGGAAAGAGAAAAAAAAAATGGAGATCTTCATTGTTCCTGCAGAGATCCATCCCCTGCCCCTCCCCCCACCCCGCTGTACACTCAAACTGCGTATTAACATTAATTTTCATCATTACTGAGAAAAAATACAGTTATGATTTTGGTGCACGAACAGTTATCGAACATAACCTCGAACAGCCGAATTTTTCTCAAATTGTTCGTGTTCGCCGAACGGCTCGAACACCGCCCAAAACAGCTCGAGTTTGAGATTGGCGAACAGTTCGAGTAGAGCAACGCTCATCTCTAGTGCAGAATTATTAGGCAAGTTGTATTTTAGAGGATTATTTTTATTATTGATCAACAACTATGTTCTCAATCAACCGAAAAGACTCATAAATATCCAAGCTTAATATTTTTGGAAGTTGGAGTGGGTTTTTTTTAGATTTGACTATCTTAGGAGGATATCTGTTTGTGCAGCTAACCATTACTGTCCCGAATTATTAGGCAACTTAATAAAAACCAAATATAATCCCATCTCACTTGTTTATTTTCACCAGGTAAACCAATATCAGTGCATAAAATTTAGAAATAAACATTTCTGACATGCAAAAACAAAAAAATTAGTGATCAATATAGCCACCTTTCTTTATGATGACACTCAACAGCCTTCCATCCATAGATTCTGTCATTTGCTTGATCTGTTTTCAATTAACATTGCGTGCAGCAGCCACCACAGCCTCCCAGACACTGTTCCGAAAGGTGTACTGTTTTCCCTCCCTATAGAGCTCACATTTTATGATGGACCACAAGTTCTCTATGGGGTTCAGATCAGGTGAATAAGGGGGCCATGTCATTATTTTTTCTTCTTTTAGACCTTTACTGGCCAGCCACGCTGTGGAGTAGTTGGATGCATGTGATGGAGCATTGTCCTGCATGAAAATCATGTTTTTCTTGAACGATACCGACTTCTTCCTGTACCACTGCTTGAAGAAGTTGTCTTCTAGAAACTGGCAGTAGGTCTGGGAGTTGAGCTTCACTCCATCCTCAACCCGAAAAGGTCCCACAAGTTCATCTTTGATTATACCAGCCCATACCAGTACCCCACCTCCACCTTGCTGGCGTCTGAGTCGGAGTGGAGCTCTCTGCCCTTTACTGATCCAGCCTCTGGCCCATCCATCTGGCCCATCAAGAGTCACTCTCATTTCATCAGTCCATAAAACCTTTGAAAAATAAGTCTTAAGATATTTCTTGTCCCATTCTTGATGTTTTATTTTATGTTTCTTGTTCAAAGGTGGTCGTTTTTCAGCCTTCCTTACCTTGGCCATGTCCCTGAGTATCGCACACCTTGTGCTTTTTGATACTCCAGTAACGTTGCAGCTCTGAAATATGGCAGAACTGGTGGCGAATGGCATCTTGGCAGCTTCACGCTTGATTTTCCTCAATTCATGGCCAGTTATTTTGCGCCTTTTTGGCCAACACACTTCTTGCGACCCTGTTGGCTATGTACCATGAAACGCTTGATTGTTCAGTGATCACGCTTCAAAAGTTTGGAAATTTCAAGACTGCTGCATCCCTCTGCAAGACATCTCACAATTTTGGACTTTTTTAGAGCCGGTCAAATCTCTCTTCTGACCCATTTTGCCAAAGGAAAGGAAGTTGCCTAATAATTAAGCACACCTTATATAGGGTGTTGATGTCATTAGTCAACACCCCTCCTCATTACAGAGATGCACATCACCAGATTTACTTAATTGGTAGTTGGCTCTCAAGCCTATGCAGCTTGGAGTAGGACAACATGTAAAAAAAGTATCGAAGTGATCAAAATACGCATTTGCCTAATAATTCTGCACGCGGTGTAGAGTGTCCGGGAACCTTCCCACACACTTTTCTTAGCAAGGACTGCTTCTCGGCAGGGTTGAACGGTCCCACCAGAGAATCCTCTGGTGTGCCTTGGCTTCTACCTCAGGAGAGTTCATGATAGCGCTAACTTTGCAGCGGCTATGGGGCTCTTGAGCGGTGAGAAAGGTTATCCCTCAGAATCAAATCCTCTGGTGGGCACAATGTTTTTCAATCTGAAACAGCTTCTCAGTGGGAGTTGTATTTCACCACAGCCATATTCTTTAGCTCGGTGAAAGGACTGGCATAGAGGGAAACCGTATCTACCCCGGCTGTCATTTCTCCATCCCCAGGTTCCACCCATTGTCACACACGACCATGCCTGGCTGTATGTTCAGCGGTGAGAGCCACAGATCAGGCTGCTGTGTTACAGCTTTCAAGAACTCTGCAGCGCTGGGCGGTTTGTCAATTAAGCATTAAGCATGTTATATTCAGCACAGCCAGTTGCCGCTTGGCCAAGGCAGTGCTGCAGTGCTGTCAGCTTGTGACTGATGTAGTCATTTCGGAGATGGAGGAGGAGGTGCATGAGCTGAACAATGTGATTACATTGAGGTTAAATTGATGACGCTGTTTTTTATACTAAAGAAAGATCATATTGTTTTGTTTTTTTACCTTATTTTTTAAGATAGATGCATTCACCGGGAAATGTAATTTTAACATTTTACAACCTTATCCGGCAATGTGGTGTGTGACACATCATCAGACACATCCTGTTTTATTTATGATGGAGGGACTCTGAAAGTCATAAAGCCTATTTTTATAGGGCCATCAGACGGCCCTTACTATTCTTAAAAGGCCAGCAGTCGGCCCTCGCTATTGTCAGGGAGCCATCAGCCGGCTATGCTTTGTTGTTCCCATTATTAACAAGTGGGTCTCCTATACTGTTATTGCGTATCCAGTGACTGCAAGGGCTGCCAAAAATTTGGACGCAACCCAATACCCCTTTGAAGAGACATAGAGGAGGGTCTCAGTTAAAAAAAGTTCCCATTATAAAGGAGTGGGTGGTAATGCCCATGCTGTGACTGCAAGGGCTGCCAAAATTTGTGAAAAACCCCTCTAAGAATTTAAAGACACATAGAGCAGGGCCACAGTAACGACAAATTCCCATTAGAAAGGAGAGGGTCTGCTATACAGTTATAGGGTATACAGTGAGTCCAACGGCTGACCAATTTTAGGAAAAACTCCACTAAGAATTTAAAGACACAGAGCATGGCCACAGTAACAAATACGACATGTTCCCATTAGAAAGGAGAGGGTCTGCTATACAGTTATAGGGTATGCAGTGAGTCCAACGACTGACCAATTTTAAGAAAAACCCCACTAAGAATCTAAAGACACATAGAGCAGGGCCACACTAACAACAAATTCCCATTAGAAAGGAGAGAGTCTCCCATAGTGTTGGCCTATGCAGTGAATGCAAGGGCTGCCAAAAATTTGGAGGCACTTCAATGCCCCTTGGAAGAGACGTGCAGGAGAGCCTCATAAAAAAATGTTCAAATTAGAAAGGAGCGGGCCTCCTATACTTGTAAGGCCCATGTACTAAGTGTATGGGCTGACAAACATTTACCCCTGGGGGGTATACATGAACATACTGTATAAAAAAAATTTTTTACGGGCATCATAAACACCCTTTAAAAAAATTAGGTGGGTGTTGCATCATGGACCACTGTCACCCTGGTGATATGGTGGTGGAGGATGAGGATGAGGAGAAGGAGGAGGACAAGATCAAATAGCCAAAATCAGGAAGAGTATACCCATGCGTGGGTGTGAAGAGGTGCATGGGAATACACCTCCCAAAAAAATACACTAGATTTGAGTTTATGCTACAACGAGGGTCAAGGGAATGGCCGCGTAACATAAACTCAGCCATGCGTGCCAGACTGCTAACAGGCAAGAGTTCCGTGTCCTCACCAAGAGGATGACTGACCATGCTCTCCTCCTCCTCCTCCTCTCTGTCCTCTGGCCATCCATGCTGAATCATGGACCATGGTCACCCTGGTGATATGGTGGTGGAGGATGAGGAGAAGGAGGAGGACAAGAGCAAATAGCCAAAATCAGGAAGAATATACGCATGTGTGGGTGTGAAAAGGTGCATGGGAATACACCTCCCAAGAAAAGACACTGGATTGGAGTTTATGTTACGCTGCAATCATTCGGTGGTGTTGAGAAGTCTGGCCCAATCCAGCCCTTGTTCATTTTTATAAGAGTCAGCCTGTCAGCATTTTCAGTTGACAGGCGGTTGCGTTTATCAGTTATAATTCCACCAGCGGCACTAAAAACCCGCTCTGATAAAACGCTGGCGGCAGGGCAGGCCAGGACCTCCAAGGTATAGAGAGCCAGTTCATTCCACGTATCCAGCTTAGATACCCAATAATTATAATGCACAGCGGAATCACGGAGGACGTTGGTACGGTCGGCAAGGTACTCCCTCAGCATCTTCCCAAACTTTGCACTCCTTGTGAGATTACCCCGCGCCTCAGGGCCTATGCGATGGGAGGGTCTGAGAAAACTCTCCCAGAACTTTGACAGTGTTCCCCTGCCTCTGCGGGATTGAAGTTGTGTCTCTCTCGCCTGTACTCCTTGGTTGTCCAATGAACTGTGCCCTCTGCCGCCAGCATTTTCAGATGGGAATTTCTTTAATAGTTCCGCAACAAGGGCCTTCTGGTACAGCCCCATTTTTGTAGACCTGTCCGCCTCAGGAATAAGAGATAGAAAGTTCTTCTTGTAGTGTGGGTCTAGAAGTGTCACCAACCAGTAATGACTGTCACCAAAAATTTTGAGAACGCGAGGGTCATGGGAAAGGCAGCGTAGCATAAACTCAGCCATGCGTGCCACACTACTAACAGTCAAGACTTCCGTGTCCTCACCAAGAGGATGACTGACCATGCTTTCCTCCTCCTCTCTGTCCTCTGGCCATCCACGCTGAACAGACAGTATGACAGCTGTGCAGGTAGTACTGTCTATAGTGCATAAAACTAGCTCCTGTCCTTCCTCCTCCTCCTCCTCTTCCTCATTATCACCCAATCCACATTGGGATGAGATGAGGCTTGGCTGTGTGTAATCACCCTGTATGGTTCCTTGCTCTATCTCATCATGCTCTGCCTGCAATACTTCCTCTTTGATTGTGAGCAGAGAGCGTTTCAGAAGACAGAGAAGCGGGATGGTGATGCTAATTATGGCGTCATCGCCACTCACCATCTTGGTGGAGTCCTCAAAGTTTTGGAAGATGGTACATATGTACATATGTACATCCATGTCCACTCCTGAGGTCTTATGTGTGGAGTCTGAACTGAATACCGATGGCCTTGTTGATGCTGATACTCAAAAACTGCCCTCTTCTGCTCACAAATCCTTCCCAACATCTGCAGTGTAGAGTTCCAACGCGTGGGGACATCACACACCAGTCTGTGAGCCGGAAGCTGCAAATGCTGCTGAAGCACGGCAAGGCCGGCGGAAGCTGTAGCTGACTTTCTAAAATGGGCACACAGGCGGCGTACTTTAACAAGCAGATCCGGCAGCTCCGGGTAGGATTTGAGAAACCACTGAACCACGAGGTTAAGCACATCGGCCAGGCATGGTACGTGTGTGAGCTCGCCTTCCTCAGAGCCGCCACCAGGTTCCGGCCATTGTCACACACGACCATGCCTGGCTGTAGGTTCAGCGGTGTGAGCCACAGATCTGCCTGCTCTTTCAGAGCTGTCCACAACTCTTCAGCATTGTGCGTTTTTTCAGCTAAGCATATTAGCTTCAGCACAGCCTGTTGCTGCTTGGCCGAGGCAGTGCTGCAGTGCTTCCAGCTTGTGACTGATGTGGTCATTTCGGAGATGGAGGCTGAAGAGGAGGAGGAGACTGAGGAGGATGAGGAGCAGGAGCTGTAGACCGTGGGGGCAACCCTGATTGACCTAGGGCCCGCAATCCTTGGCGTCTGGAGGATGTTTTCTGTCCCAAGGTCCGACTGGGTCCCGACTTCCACTATTTTAACCCAGTGTGCCGTCAGCGAGATGTACAGTCCCTGCCCACAAGCACTTGTCCACGTGTCTGTGGTTAGGTGGACTTTACCGGTAACTGCGTTGTTGAGAGCACGGCTAATGTTTTGGGACACGTGCTTGGGTAATGCGGGGACGGCACACTGGGAGAAATAGTGTCAGCTGGGGACCGAGTACCGAGGGATGGCTGTCGCCATCAGGTTGCGGAATGCTTCCATCTCCACAAGCCTAAAAGGCAACATTTCCAGCGTAAGCAGTTGTGAAATGTGAGAATTTAGAAGTGTGGCCTGTGGGGCGTTGGCTGCATATTTGCGCTTGCGTTCCAAGGACTGGGGTATGGACAACTGAACGATGCGCTGGGACAAGGACATGGACGTGCTTCCTGATGCTGCTACTTGAGAGTGTGCAACGACAGGTGCAGGGCAGGAGGCGTCTTCGCATGCACCATGGACAGGGCATTGGCTTGCATGCACAACAGCGGAAGAAGCAATGGTGCCACCCGGAGACACTGTTTCTGGACCCTGGGGTTCGGCCCACAAAGTCGGGTGCTTTGCTGCCATGTGCCTGATCATGCTGGTGGTGGTCAGGCTGGTCGTTTTGCCACCCCTGCTGATGCTGGCCTGGCAGGTGGTGCAAATGGCCTTTTTGGGGTTATCGGCAGAGTCTTTAAAAAACAACCAGACTCGGGAAAACCTAACAGTTGTACTGGCAACTTCCTTTGTGTTGGTGTTACAGAGAACGGTTTCCTGCCTTCTGTCTGCGGCCACCACACTGATTCTTCCTGCCTGTTGGGGTGCTCTGTCTCCCTCCCCCTGTGTGCTGCTGTCCTCGCTATGCATGTCCTCCTGCCAGGTTGGGTCAGTTACTATATCATCCACCACCTCATCTTCCACTTCCACACCCTGGTCCTCCTCCTGACTTTCTGGCAATTGTGTCTCATCATCGTCCACCTCTTGTGACACTTTCCGACCGTCGCCTTCGTGTGACCGTGGCTGTTCAAATTTTTGGGCATTGCTACACGCGATCTCCTCTTGCACCGCTTCAAGTGGATCGGCCTCTGGAAAAGTGAACAGCTCTTCAGAGTGTCCAAGTGTGGGATCAGTTGTCTCTGGGTACTCGGCATGGTGGGAGGAAGGAGGATCAGGGTGAGGAATATGGGGTCAAGACTCACAGCTACTGAGACTTGACCATGTGGAAGATAGGGTGGTGGTGGTGGCTAATTGACTGGAAGCATTATCCGCTATCCAACCAACAACCTTTTGACACTGCTCTGGGTTCAATAGTGGTGTGCTGCGGTCCCCTAGAAATTGGGACAGGAAGGTCAGGCGAGAAGATGTGGGTGTTTGTTGTGGCATAATTTCAGCTTGCCCACGGCCTCGTCCTTGGCCTCTGCATGCACCATTACCATCACGTCCAGTTCCCCATCCCTTGCCACGTGCCTTGCCCATTTTAAATGGAGGACAGTATCTTCCATGCTCACTACAAATGACTGAGTTTGGAGCGAACTTATATGTGATCCTGTGATGGAGAAAACAGAGTTTTAAATACCTGGCCTGTAGGTAAGTAGTTTGACTAGCAAACTGCTGTGAATTGCTTCACTGACACACTGAAAGAAATTTTTAATGGAGGCCAGAAATGGCAGTATTTTCTGACAACGTATATGTGATCCGTGGATGGAGAAAGCAGAGTTTTAAATACCTGGCCAGTATGTAAGTAGTTTGAACAGCAAACTGCGGTGATTTGCTTCAATGACACACTAAAGGAAATTTTTAATGGAGGCCAGAAATGGCAGTATTTTCTGACAACGTATTTGTGATCCGTTTGATGGAGAAAACAACGTTTTAAATAGTTCGATTTCTAGCGCTCTAATATGGAAAGGACCTGGCTGTATTCTGCAGTGCCAACAAGAAAATGGCACAGAAAAAATGGTGTTCTCTGGATTGCTTTTTAAGCAAATAATGAGGATTAAGATCCAAAGAAAAGTATTCCTGGCCCCTGAGACCTGGGCCTTTGTATAGAAATATCTAACAGCAGCAGGAGGCAGAATTGGAATGGAGCCTCTTGTGCTATGTGTACTGCAGTCTTCTATATACCCTGCCTGCCTATACACCCTGCCTGCCTGATATCTCTGCAGATGGATTAGTCCTCAGAAGGACTGTTTGTTAAGATAGATATGTGTAATGTACGGTTTTTCTCCCTACACTACCTAATACACGATCAAATCTGTCCCTGACGCAGCAGCAGCTCTCCCTACACTGTCTGATCCGGAGTGACTGTGACGAGCATGGCGGCGCCAGGTCTGATATAGACCTGATGACGCTGTGCGGCCAGCCAATCACTGTAATGCCCACAACCAACATGGCTACGGCATTACAGTGCATGGCAGGCAATCCCTGCATGTTTATTAGTTCTCTAAAGAGCGCCAAACATGCATGGAGGGGATCCGAGTTCCCGCCCGAGCAACCCGGAAATACCTGGCGAGCGCCGAGCATCTCGAGCAGTGAGATGCTCGGGCGAGCACCGAGCAGTAGCGAGCATGCTCGCTCATCACTAGTCACAACCCATCAAACAAAGAAGAACTGCTTACATTTTTGTGCCAGGAGTGGCATAAGGTCACCCAAAAGCAGTGTGAAAGACTGGTGCAAAGCATGCTAAGACACATGAAAGATGTGGTTAAAAATCATGGTTATTCCACCAAATATTGATTTCTGAAGACTTCCTGAGTTAAAACATGAGTATTGTTGTTTCTAAATGAATAAGGACTTGTTTTCTTTGTATTATTTGAGGTCTGAAAGCACTGTTTCTCTTTTATTATTTTGACGATTTCTCATTTGCTGCAAATAAATACAACATTTTTAGCTTTGAATTTCGGAGACATGTTGTCAGTAGTTTATAGAATAAAACAACAATGTACATTTTACTCAAAAATATACCTATAAAGAGAAAAATCAGAGAAAATGAAAATTTTGCAGTGGTCTCTTAATTTTTGCCAGAGCTGTATATATTGTCTAGGTTAATGGCAAAATCTGTGCAGTGCATGTAATGCTTAGAGTGCTTTAAAGAGCTGATCCAAAGCTGGCTGGATCACTTGAGTGCACATCCCGGCCAGCTTTAGTGCCTGTACTCCTCCATTGTAAAGCACACAGCTTGGGCTAGCTGCACTACCATCGTGCTGTCAAAAAGGAAGTCAGCAGACTGGGAGTGGAGCATGAAATATGAAAAATAAGAACAACCTTTTAAAGGGGTGGTCCAAAATGCAAATTAATTTTCATCCCAAATCTCTATCTAAGGCCATAATCTAACAATTTTCTAATATACTTGAATTAAAAATTCCCTAACCTTCAATAACTACACTATCTGACTGCTTTTCTTTTTTTTTCCTGCTTCCTTTTTAATGACACTTCGTTTGAGGATTCCAGTGCATGCATTCAAATGATGCATTTGACTCGCCCCCTGGGCCTAGTGTGGACTTGTGTGGGATACCCGGAGCCGGGTCTCTGGGGGTTGTAGAATCCGTGGCGGTGACCCGGTCCCGTGGCTCAGGGTGGTCAGGCCGATGGCGGTATTTTGTGGGGGTTTTAGGTTAATTGTCTGACTATGCCACCTGTGGATTGCGGTCAGCGCGGACCGCCGCTGCAAGGCAGACCGCTGGGGCTGATGGTGTGTGCAGCTGAGGTAGTGTGACTCCCCACGGGAAGAGTGGAGCCCCAGGGCAGTGTAGTTGATGGTGAGGGTGATAGTGCATGGGAGTCCCAGCACTAGTAGTGCTGGTGCGGCGATGAAACAGGAACGACTCAGAGTCTTTGCAGTGCAGTTCAGGGTCTTTACTGGTGATATTAAGGCAGACCCTCCCGGGAGTACTGGCTAACATAAGGGGCCTGGTCAGTCTGCGAGCAAACAGGAATTCCCCTGGCCAGGTGGAGTTGTAGGCCTCCCCGTCTATCTGCACTCTTTCTGGCTACCTTGCTGTAAGCGGGTAGAAGTAGCCCATGTCCCTGAGTATACCGTGTGGTGCTCAGCCGTATGGCTGGTGACTTGGGGTCTCCTGTTAACCTCCGCTCCTGGATGGCGGTGCTGGTCCCTTCCTTGTGACTGAGCCTCCGGGCTTCTATGGCCAGAGGACCTGGAATCCCCTGCCGGCTGGTTTCTGCTGCTGGGTGGATATCAGTCCCCACAGCTTCAGACTCCGGTGTCCGATACTTGGTTTCTTCTGCCAGGGCGAGCTCTGCTCAGCTCCAGCCCCTGGTCTTCAGCTACTGCTCCTACAGAGCTCCTGCTGTAACTCTCCCTGTGTCTGGAACTGTCTCCAGGCTCTGACTGAACTCACTAATCCCGCCCCAGACCCAGTTTATAAGGGCAGATTCCTCCCCTCCCAGGTCTGGGCAGGAAGTGTTGCTTGCTTAAGGGCTCCTGACCAGAGAAACCTCCCACCTGCTCTCAGTCATAATATTTCTATTACTGTGGCAACCAGACCCCTGGGGTGCCACATTCCCCCCTAGTGAATTTTAGTACTCCGGGACTAAACACATTTTTAAGAAAACACAAATACAGGTATAAACAATAATACAACAACATATATACAAGAAGGTGTGTCCGTAACCGGGTGTCCATATCACCCAACAAGGTGAAGTCTTGGCACAGAGTAGGGGACCTGTCCAAAGCAAACCCCAAGCGTTGGCCCTGGGTGTGGCTGCAAGGCTGAAGCTAGCTACTTTGGGCCACAAGGAGGCCACGCCAGACAGGTTTTCTCTTCCACGGCCATCTTCGCAAGAGGCACCAAGGTGCAACTATCTACATGTAGTTCCGGTTATTCAGCGTCCATAACCTGTCAGTCCAAATAAACCTACAGGGTAACTAGAGAAACATAATTAGTAACCAGGTAACAAAAACATAAACCTTTTTCAACATTTGCAATTTACAGATTACATTTTAGATTCTCCAGCGAGCGGGCATCTGTCCTCTAGTGCTCCTGGTGGACCTACGTAACCCACTATCTGGTTCTGCACTACAGGGTGTAGGAGGTGTTACGGGCAGGCCTGGCAGCTTTCTACGCACTCTTTGGCTTACTAGGGGCACGGCAGGTTCACTACTAGCAGAGGGTTGATTCTCCTGGGCTGCTGGTATGGATTCTTCTGCCTCCTGGGCCGGCTGCTCTTCTGACACTACCTGTTCTTCTGTAGGCCCTTGAGGGGCTGGCTGGAAAAAGGTGAGGACGGGTACCACGACTGCGTTGTTGATCTGAGTCCAGGACCGGGGAAAGTCTCCGAGTACGGTACTGATCATTTCTTCCCTTTCCTCTGCGGGTTGAGGGTTTTCTTGATCTTCTTCAGGGCTTTGCAGCTGCTCGGGACACTTCTTCAGGTGGTCTCTGGAGACAATGGCTGTGGTCTCTCCTCCATCCTTAATGAGGATACATACTTTTGGGTTCTCATGACTTGAGGGCAGTACGGTGTACGGGTCCTTCTCCCACTGGTCATCCAACTTGTGGAGCCGTCTCTTTCTCTTCAAGACCTGCTCTCCAGGTACCAGGGGAACAGCGGGAGCATACTGGTTATAAGCCTTCTCTTGCCTTTCTCTTGCTTGAGACAGACTTCGCTCGACGCTTTCCTGTACTTTCCGATACTGCTGCTGCCATTCTGTATCCCAGTCTGTCTCTGGCAAGGTGTCTTCAGGTGTCAGGACTCCCATATCCAGGTCAATAGGCAGCTTACCAGGTCTTGCTCTCATTAGGTAAGCCGGGGTACAGTTGGTGGAGCCTACGGGGATGTGATTGTACAAGTCCACCAAATCAGGCAGTTTTTCCGGCCACAGACTGCGTTCCTCCAGGGGCAACGTTTTTAGCAAGTCTATCACCACCTGGTTCATTTTCTCACATAGTCCGTTGGTCTGAAGGTGATAGGGCGTTGTTCTTATCTTCCTGCAGCCATACAGATTGCAGAACTCCTGGAAGACCTCCTCTTCGAAGGCTGGTCCTTGATCCGTCAGCACTTGCTCCGGGTACCCGTGTGGATGGCAGAAGTGCAGCTGGAAGGCCCTGGCTGCTGTTTGGGCCGTTAAGTCCTTGACAGGGACCACCACTAGAAACCGGGAGTAGTGATCTACGATGGTGAGGGCGTAGACGTACCCAGATTTGCTTGGAGCCAGTTTCACATGATCCAGGGCTACCAGTTACAGTGGCTGCCTGGTGATGATGGGCTGCAGGGAACTCTTCTGGCTGGCACGGTCCTTTATTCTTAGGTTGCACGGGCCACAGTCTCTGCACCACCTCTCGATGGCTCCTCTCATGCCTACCCAGTAGAACCGTTCACGCAACAAGAACTCCAGCTTTTTCCATCCGAAGTGTCCTGCTCCGTCGTGGTACGCCTCCAGAACCATAGCCGCGTCACGTCTTGGGACCACTACCTGCCAGGTCAGCTCATGTTTTCTAGAGTTCACCATTCTCCGGCACAGCTTCTCCTTGTAAAGAAACAGTCTGCTTTTCTCCTTCCACAGTTGCTTGGTCTCCTCCGGAGCATCTGGGTCAAGACGGGCATCAGCCTGTGTCAGCATTTCCTTCATCAGACGGACTGCGGGATCACTGTCTTGTGTCTCCGCCCAGCTGTAGTGGGGTAAGGGATTGAACGTGGCAGAGCGCCTGTCCCTCACACGGTGGGAATACAGGGTAATCCCATGGCGGTGGAACGCAGGGAGTTCGATTTCTTCCAGTTCTTCTGGATCTTCCCCTACGTCCGGTAGGTTTGGCATTCTCGACAGGGCATCCGCGTTGGCATTTGAGCGTCCCGCCGGGTATTTGATGGTGAATTCATAGTTGGACAGGCGGGCCATCCATCTCTGCTTCAGGGCACCAAGTCTTGCAGTGTCCAGGTGTGTCAACGGGTTGTTATCCGTGTACACGGTGAACTTGGAAGAGGCAAGGTAATGCTTGAAACGTTCGGTCACTGCCCACACCACTGCCAGGAACTCTAGCTTGAATGAGCTATAATTCTCAGGGTTCCTCTCCGTGGGCCGTAGTTTTCGGCTGGCATAAGCGATTACCCGTTCTTTCCCCTGCTGGATCAGGGACAGTACGGCTCCTAGCCCGATGTTGTTCGCATCCGTGTGGAGAATAAAGGGCTGGCTGTAGTCAGGGTACGCCAGAATTTCGTCCCCCGTGAGGGCCATCTTCAGCTGGCGGAAGGACTCTTCTTCCAGCTTTTCCCATCTGAAGGGCGGCTTCTGGTTTTTGGCCTTCCTGTATTGGCCTATCAGGAGGTCCTGCATAGGAGCTGCCATTTTGGTGAAACTGGGAATGAATATTCGGTAGTAGCCTACCAACCCGAGAAACTGCCGCACTTCCTTTATGCTGGAGGGTCTTGGCCAGTCTTTAATCACGGTGATCTTATCGGGGTCGGGAGCCACTCCGTCAGCACTCACCACGTCTCCCAGGTACTGCACCTTTGGTTTCAGCAGGTGACACTTGGAGGGTTTCACCTTGAGGCCGTAGCCTGCCAGGGCATCAAACACTTCTGCCAGGTGTTTCAGATGGTCCTCGTAGGTTTTGGAATAAACGATGACATCGTCCAGGTATAACAGGACCGTCTCGAAATTCCGGTGTCCCAGACAGCATTCCATCAACCGTTGGAAGGTTCCTGGTGCGTTGCAGAGCCCGAACGGCATACAGTTGAATTCGCTGAGGCCCATCGGGGTGGAGAATGCAGTCTTCTCCTTGTCTGCCTCTGCTACAGGAACCTGCCAGTACCCGCTAGTAAGATCCAAAGTGGAGAAGTTAGCAGATTTTAATGCAGCTAAAGATTCTTCTATCCTATGTAACGGGTAAGCATCTTTGTGTGTGATACGGTTGACCTTTCTGTAGTCTACACACATTCTCATGGTGTTGTCCTTCTTTTTCACTAGAACTAGTGGAGCTGCCCAGGGGCTACAGCTGTCCCTGATTACCCCAGCCTCCTTCATGTCCCGCAACATCCCTTTTGCATGCTGATAGTGTGCAGGGGGTACAGGTCAGTATCTTTCCTTTATGGGCGGATGGGGGGATGTGATGTTCTACCCCCTTTACTCGCCCGAAGTCTAGCGGGTGCTTACTAAAGACTCTTTCGTACTCCTGAACCACCCGGTAGACTCCCTGTTTTTGGTGTGAGGGAGTGGAGTCAGTACCCAAATGCAGTTGCTGACACCAGTCCTCCAGTTGTTTCTAAGAGCAGTAAAACTTCCAAAGGTTGAGATAAATTATGGATTATGGTGAACAATATGGCTAGCGAGGCATACGGGGACAGGTATACTTCGCTCTCCCCCATATTTATGATGCGGACGGGCACCATCCCATGGCGTACATCGACCACCCCCCGTGCTGTCAAAATGGTGGGCCTACTGTCTGAGTAGACTGGTTCTACCATTGCTTGGTAGTCTCTACCTCTTAAACCAATAGCTGCCCGGCACCAGATCATCATCTCACTTTTCGGGGGCATGGCAATAGGGAACGGGTCACACATTCTCACGCTACCTATCTCACCACCAGATAGTTCCACTTGTTGCCGCTTCATCAGTGCCCATTTCTCTTTTTGGAGCACACGCTGCTGGTTGGAACTGGCATTCTTGGCAACCTGCTGTAAAATGAGAATCACCTCTGCAAGACAATTTTCAATCACGTTAGTTCCCAAGGTTATTCTAGGGTGACTCTCATGACGGTCAATGTCCACAATAATCAGTCCTTGTGCCGCCAGTTCGACCTTACTGACCTTAATGGTCACCTCTTTGAACCCCACCTGCGGCACGGGCTGACCATTGCTGGCGATGATACTCAGGTCATCATCTGGGTAGCGAGTTAAGTCCGAGTCATTCCAGTACCGCTTAAAGAGCACGTATGGGATGGTAGTCACTTGTGACCCAGTGTCCAGTAGGGCACTCATAGGAATGCCATCCAGTACCGCAGGCAAGACTGGACGTCCCCCTATGTATTTATGATGCCAGTTCGATGGGCCTGATGATCTTATGCCTGGGGGATAGCCCTCTGCTCCAGGTTGTGCCCGTTTAAATGACAGTACCTTGCCATATGTCCGGGTTGATTGCAGCGGCGGCAGATGGGTTGTCTGTCCTCGTTGTATCTGTCGCTGGGTCTTGCTCTGGACGTTGGGATCCTCCTCTGTCGGCGCCACGGGATGTCCTCCGGTCCGGATGCCAGCTGGATCTTCCCTGGAGGGGAAACCTGTAAAGACTGCACAGTTCTGGTTAGCGCGGCTACGCTTTTGGTTAACTCTTGGACCTGATGGTGCAGGTCTGTAGCCGGGTTGTTATCCAAAGCCTGCAAACCAGCTCCTACAGACTCTGTAGATAAGGGCGCCGCCTCCTGATGATAGGTAATAGCAGGGCGCCGGTGGGTTACAGCGCTACCCGGTGCCGGTTCTCGGAGCACCCGGATGGCCCTGTCTTTGAACTTTGCAAAGTCTAAACCAGGGTTCTGCAAGGCCATTGCACGTAACTGGGTTTGGTGGGCTTTGGACAGCAGACCCTCAATGAATTGCTCAGTTAACAGTTCATCTGCATTCCGCACACTGTCAGGGTCTGCCTGTTTAATGGCTCCCAGTGCCTCTTGCAAATTCAAAGCATAGTCTCTTATACTGTCTTGGGCCAGCTGCTTGCACCCATAGAATTTCATTTTGATGTCTGCTGAGGTGCGGGTATCAAAGGTGTCCCTCAGACGGGCTAAGATTTCCTTTACAGTCGGACCAGGACTTTACTTCACGTTGGGCTGCCCCGGTTAGCTGGCCTACCAATATGCTCACTTTTTGTCCCTCTGTCAGGGGGTACACCTTAAACAGGCTGTACAGTCTCTCTTTAAAGTTGCTTAGGGTATGCGACTCCCCTGAGTACTGGGGCAGCCAGGCCGCTCCGGGGATATAGGGCATTGTAAATGGCATTACTGCGGCAGCGGTCGCGCTGGTGGTAGAGGGTCCCTCCGTATCCATCATCTTCCTCCCCCCTAGTTAAGTGTGGCCTACCTTCTGTTGCTTCTTCTCTGTAGGCCACGGCTCCGCAGACGATCGTCAGGGTGGGGGACCTTGCGTCGCACTCTGGTGACGTCAGCGTCGCTCTCTCTCCCTTCCAGGACCTTGCGCAGCGTCGATGCGTGAGGCGGAGCTTCGGGTCTAGCGTGCTTTCGGCGTCCATGCCCCTCTTCTTCCCGCACGGCGTCCCGAAGATGGCGTCCGATGGCGGGAAAACGACTGCGGATGGCGGGAAACTTTTGAAGATGGCGAGAAACTTTTGAAGATGGTGGGAAACGGCTCCGGATGGCGGGGACCTTCACCACGGCAGGTATGACAGTCTTTTGAAGGCGCGCAGTACCCGGTGGTTGCGGGCACGAAATCCTGCTGACTACGCCAAAGCTGACTCGCCCCCTGGGCCTAGTGTGGACGTGTGTGGGATACCCGGAGCCGCGTCTCTGGGGGTTGTAGAATCCGTGGCGGTGACCCGGTCCTGTGGCTCAGGGTGGTCAGGCCGATGGCGGTATTTTGTGGGGGTTTTAGGTTAATTGTCCGACTACGCCACCCGTGAATTGCGGTCAGCGCGGACCGCCACTGCAAGGCAGACCGCTGGGGCTGATGGTGTGTGCAGCTGAGGTAGTGTGACTCCCCACGGGAAGAGTGGAGCCCCAGGGCAGTGTAGTTGATGGTGAGGGTGATAGTGCACGGGAGTCCCAGCACTAGTAGTGCTGTTGCGGCGATGAAGCAGGAACGACTCAGAGTCTTTGCAGTGCAGTTCAGGGTCTTTACTGGTGATATTAAGGCAGACCCTCCCGGGAGTACTAGCTAACATAAGGGGCCTGGTCAGTCTGCGAGCAAACAGGAGTTCCCCAGGCCAGGTGGAGTTGTAGGCCTCCCCGTCTATCTGCACTCTTTCTGGCTACCTTGCTGTAAGCGGGTAGAAGTAGCCCACGTCCCTGAGTATACCGTGTGGTGCTCACCCGTATGGCTGGTGACTTGGGGCCTCCTGTTTGCCTCCGCTCCTGGATGGCGGTGCTGGTCCCTTCCTTGTGACTGAGCCTCCGGGCTTCTATGGCCAGAGGACCTGGAATCCCCTTCCGGCTGATTTCTGCTGCTGGGTGGATATCAGTCCCCACAGCCTCGGACTCCGGTGTCCGGTACTTGGTTTCTTCTGTCAAGGCGAGCTCTGCTCAGCTCCAGCCCCTGGTCTTCAGCTACTGGTCCTACAGAGCTCCTGCTGTAACTTTCCTTGTGTCTGGAACTGTCTCCAGGCTCTGACTGAACTCACTAATCCCACCCCAGACCCAGTTTATAAGGGCAGATTCCTCCCCTCCCAGGTCTGGGCAGGAAGTGTTGCTTGCTTAAGGGCTCCTGACCAGAGAAACCTCCCACCTGCTCTCAGACGTAATATTTCTATTACTGTGGCAACCAGACCCCTGGGGTGCCACACATTCACTCAAATAAAGCATCATCAGGGGCACCGCCGCAGCCTCCCTGAAGTGAAGCATCATCAGTGACGCTCATTTCAGTACCTCTGTGATGTGCACATTGTGATGTGCACAATGACAGTGCGCACTCTCGCCAGCTCAGATCAGCAGTAATGTGCCGGCCACAGAACGCATTGTCAGAATACCTGGCATGCAGAGATCAGCGCTGCCCCCACCAGTGACTTCACTTTAAGTCAATAGATTTCATAGAATTTTTTTATTAAAGGAGTCTGTCTGGTGACATAAATATAACATATCTCTACAGTTGCTAAGCACACATTGTTTAAGTAGAAGTGACGTACAATTATTTTTGTGCCATTCTTTCTTATACTCTTACATTTCTTTTATGGGAGTTAGATTAAATAAATGTGAACTGTATATAATGGACATAACTTTTTTATTGTTATATTAGCAAGAAATTTCAATTTTAATCAAAACAATTTCAATTTTAATCATAACAAAGATATGAATACAAGCATAGATGTAAATCCTGAAAGAGAAAAAGTTCTTTCAGATTAAAAATGCAGCCGCAATCAATTGATGACCAAGAGTCTGGCTACTGCAGGGAAAATGTCGTGTTACATGGCAATCATTCAGGTGAAAGGGGGTCCATTTATTACTATGGGTCGCTAAAGCAGGAGACAATGCATAGAGATATTCTCTGTCCTGGATCGAGAGGTGTCCCTAGTAGTGGACCCTTTCCACACCCCTTTAAATATCAGTAATTCATCCTGTCTGAGCCAAAATAATCCTTTGTAACTTGGTCTGAAGGCTACAAATAATAATTGTAACAGTAATTACCCTACAATATCTACTGTTTATAGCCACCGCACAAGTAAGGATTACAGCAGGATGGTAGGAAGGTCAGTATGCAGCATGAACGGCCGCTCAGCCAATCATGGAACTCATCCATCAGGCTAATTAGTATGTTTGGCTGGCTAATCAGAGGGACTGGCCGTCCAGTTACGGAGTTTTATATTGTATGAATCTGCAGTTTTAATGTCAGCAGTGTCATTTATTAGTGGTATATTCCCTAAACTGGTGCATTCTCTTCTGGATCAATATTACAGTTTATGGACCTGAATAGCTTTCTGACATTGCTATTGGATTAACCCTTTCTATCTGAAATGATCAAATTCTGATCTCTGGCTAGTATCTGATCACGTTTTGATTGATCCTCTGACTTCACAACTGGATTCCCTAAAGTCACACTCCTAATCCTGGTTCTGACTTGCAATGCTTCTGTCCTGACTTTCAAAGTCAGATTTCACAATGCAAACTGCATATGACGCGCCCCTGGGCCTGCTGTGTCGTGCGGCATCGCGCGCACGGGGGCTTACACGGAGCCGGATCAGATGGGGGTACTAGTCTCGTGGCGGTGACCCGGTCCGTGCCCAGGGAGTCAAATTGAGCGGCAGTCTTTAGCAGTAGATGTTAGAATGTTCGACTACGCCACCCGTTGAATGCGGCTATGAAGCCGCCGCTGCAGGGCAGACCGCTGAGGCCGGTGGTAAGGTTGTGCAGCGTAGCTGGTAGAACCCCCAACGGGAGGGGTATGACCTCAGGGCAGCAGATGTGAAAGATTGTGGTAGTGATGGTGCAGCAAGGAAGCTCAGAGACGTGTGGTGCAGTTCAAGGCTTTTACTCACAGGTGTTGCTCCGGTCACTTCGGCCAGCAGTGACCACCCGAGCCGTGCTGCGTCCACCAGGTGCGGGACTCGGCCAACCCCCAGGCAGTTCCAGAGCGTGGTCCCAAGCTCCCTTCTATTCCTTCCTACGGGCCGTCCTCACCAGGGACCCACCTTTGTCCGGCTCCCTCGGGCCTTTTGGTGGCGAAACCTTTCCCGGCTTCCCTGACCCTATGCGTGGTTTGCCTTCCTGGTGGATATGGTAAGGGGTCGCGCCAAAACTTGTCCACGACCTCCGGTTCCTGGCTAAGGATGTTTAGCCTCTACCAGTTTGAGATCCGGTACCCTCTTCTGCCAACCCTTCACCCATCTTAGTTCACTTGTGGGATCTCAGGGTTCCCTCTGCTTGTGTCCCTGGGCCTTTCACTGGGTTTTTCCTCTTCTTCCTCTTTCTCTGCTCTTCAGGCCTGGCCCTGGAGCTGGGCCCAGCCGGAGCCACAGCTCCCTGTCAGCCCTCTCTGGCTGAACTCTCCCTCAGAACAGACCCTGTCTCAAGATGGTGCCCACCTCTTATACTCCCTCTGACACCCGAGCCCAGGTGACTAGCACCCAATGGGCTCCTTCCTATGCCCAGAGTCCCTCCCCTGTCTGCTCCTACACTACTGGGATGTTCCTCCCCCCCTCCCACTCCAGCCAGGGACAGACGCTGCCGTACCTGCACATCTACCTAGTGGGAGTACCGTTGTTCTGTCCCCCGGAAATGGGATGAGTGTAGTGCATGCAGCTACTGAGCTCGGTCCCACACTCCATCCTTACCCGGGAGTGGAATACCACACCTCTGGTTTGAGGTGCAATACCCCTGTAGCAGCCGAGTCCTCGGGGTGCTACATTCCCCCCTGGTAAACCACAGCACGTCCTCGGGCTGGAAAAGAGTAAAGACATTTAGACATGCAAAATTTTTAAAGTACACACTAACATATAAAACATTATAAAAAACATTATCAGAAAATATAACGTTACGGGTAACTTCTTATATTATATAAAACTCTTTTATATAAAATGTTCTTGTTCTTCCAGCCACGGTGCAACTTGTGACCGGGTAAAGTGCAACAGTCACTAGAGAAAAACAGTTCTTTATAAAACCAGAAGGGGGCGCTTTAGGAAGCGCAACTATTTACAGGGTATGGCCGCTCTCAGTCCTCGGCCAGTGGGGAATAGGGGAATGGCTGCTCACAGTCCTCAGCCTGGTAAGGGATTAGGGGCACACAGGAAACAGTCCCTTTAAACAATTCCACACTAGTCCCAACGGGGACCATACTCTGATTAGCAGCATGTCAAGTACCCTTACGGGTAACTATTTACAGTACTTTATTTGGGCTACTTCCCTTCAGTAGCGGTGTCTTCTCCTTGGCTCCTCCTGAGGATAGTCTTCAGACCCGTCCGGGTCCTCTTGATCTTCCCCATACTGCAACTCCTCCTCCGTCAACCGGTGCACGTGAAGGGCGTATGGTCCTTTGGCACACTGGTGCCGGGTGAAGGTGACCTCATCACCCGGGTAAAGGTCACGTCCTTGGTGTCCCTCCGGCAGGTGGCTCTCAACATCCCTGCGGGTAACAAAGACATCGCCGGGGGTTCTGTGATCCCGGATAAAGCCCCAGCCGTGCTCCATTTGAAACTTTATTACAGTCCCGGTGGCGCGGGGACCGTGGGCCGCACGGCGGTTTCGTCGGGTCCGGCTTTTCTGCTCCGCGCTTTGGACCTGCAGCCGCTCCTCGCGGACCCGCCTCTCTCGCCGTTCCCTCTGAAAGACTTCCAGTTGTTGTCGGCAACACTCCTCACGTTGGGCTGCGGCCGCCCGTGTCTCTTGGGTGAACCCCATGAGGTCTTCGCCGGTGGGGTCCCACGCAAATTGGGCCTCTTCCAATGGGAGCGGGACAATGTTGGCGGGCGCCGGAGCCGGGATCAGAGGCTCACACTGGGGCCACTCCTTCCGGAGTCGGGGGTTGACGTACTCCGGTGGCCACACGAAGGACTGCCCATCCGGGCAAGTGTGCTGCGTGAATAGGTCTTCACCCAGGGGCAGCACTGTGGAGGTTGAGGGCGCGGTGGGGGCAGCGGCGCCCGGATTCACCAGGCCTTGCGACCAGGCCGGTGGCACTCTGAAGGTGAAGGGTACTGTGGAGACGGCGGCGCCCGGGGGTACTCGGCCCTGCGACCAGGCCGGTGGCGCTGTGGAGGTAGAGGGCGCTGTGGAGACTGCGGCGCCCGGGGGTACTCGGCCCTGCGACCAGGCCGGGGGCACTTCCTCTTTTGCCGCGCTCAGGGTCAAGGGGCGTGGCGTAACAGAGGGCACGACCGCGGCTCCTGCCACTTGAGGCCTAGTTGGAAGCAGCGGCGGTGCGGCAACGGGCGCGGTAAGTGGAACTTCGGGCTCTGCGACGGGGAGCTGGGGCAGGCTTGCGGCTACGGGGCACGGGGTGATGACGTCCCCATTACCTGCTTCCATCTCTGCAGCTCCCTCCGCGGCGTCGTCTCCGGCCTCCGTTCCTCCTGCACCATCCTCAGGGGCAGACACGCTCCACGTTGCGGGTGGCATCCTCTGCTGGCGGGTTCCAGCCTGCTGGACCATCTCTCTCCTCCACTCGGCCAGCGCTTCTTGCTGTACCCGGGCCATCTTCCGGGCCAAAGTCTCCAGCGCGGTCTGTGCACGCTCCCGATTTCTGGGGAGCTGTGCCAGGATCTCCACCAGGCCTTCTGGGGTGGCAGCCTGCAACATGTTCCGGACCACAGCGTCGGTGCTGATCGACTCTCCCTCCATCTCCGGGTGCGATCTGTCCAGACTCCTCCAGGCCGCACCCATCTCCTTGGTTTTGTTCTGTATCCGCCCCCATTGAGGGTGGTCCCGGGGCAACTTAGTGATTGTCAGTTCCAGGGGCAGCCCCCTCACGCTGATGGACATTTCTACCATTGCAGTCTCTGCTGATGGGGGCGGTTTCCGCTTTTGGCGCCATTCTTGGACCTGGCCCACGATGGGAGGTGGCTTCTTGCCACCCTCTGGCACGCCCACAATGGCGTCCGCTCTGCCAGGGCGGGAAATCGTCTCAGATGGCGGGAATCGTCTCCTTATGGCGGGAAACTCCGTGGATGGCGGGAAAAGGCTGCAGATGGCGGGCAAACGGCGGGAAACGACCCGAGATGGCGTCCGATGGCGGGAACCCTCTGGAATTGGCGGGAGACTCCTTTTTACGGTAAATATGAACTTTTCTTCTGGCACGCAGTACCCGGTGGTTGCGGGCACGTAATCCTGCCGACTACGCCAAAGTTGACGCGCCCCTGGGCCTGCTGTGTCATGCGGCATCGCGCGCACCGGGGCTTACCCGGAGCCGGATCAGATGGGGGTAGTAGTCTCGTGGCGGTGACCCGGTCCGTGCCCAGGGAGTCAAATTGAGCGGCAGTCTTTAGCAGTAGATGTTGGAATGTTCGACTACGCCACCCGTTGAATGCGGCTATGAAGCCGCCGCTGCAGGGCAGACCGCTGAGGCCGGTGGTAAGGTTGTGCAGCGTAGCTGGTAGAACCCCCAACGGGAGGTGTATGACCTCAGGGCAGCAGATGTGAAAGATTGTGGTAGTGATGGTGCAGCAAGGAAGCTCAGAGACGTGTGGTGCAGTTCAAGGCTTTTACTCACAGGTGTTGCTCCGGTCACTTCGGCCAGCAGTGACCACCCGAGCCGTGCTGCGTCCACCAGGTGCGGGACTCGGCCAACCCCCAGGCAGTTCCAGAGCGTGGTCCCAAGCTCCCTTCTATTCCTTCCTACGGGCCGTCCTCACCAGGGACCCACCTTTGTCCGGCTCCCTCGGGTCTTTTGGTGGCGAAACCTTTCCCGGCTTCCCTGACCCTATGCGTGGTTTGCCTTCCTGGTGGATATGGTAAGGGGTCGCGCCAAAACTAAGGATGTTTAGCCTCTACCAGTTTGGGATCCGGTACCCTCTTCTGCCAACCCTTCACCCGTCTTAGTTCACTTGTGGGATCTCAGGGTTCCCTCTGCTTGTGTCCCTGGGCCTTTCACTGGGTTTTTCCTCTTCTTCCTCTTTCTCTGCTCTTCAGGCCTGGCCCTGGAGCTGGGCCCAGCCGGAGCCACAGCTCCCTGTCAGCCCTCTCTGGCTGAACTCTCCCTCAGAACAGACCCTGTCTCAAGATGGTGCCCACCTCTTATACTCCCTCTGACACCCGAGCCCAGGTGACTAGCACCCAATGGGCTCCTTCCTATGCCCAGAGTCCCTCCCCTGTCTGCTCCTACACTACTGGGATGTTCCTCCCCCCTCCCACTCCAGCCAGGGACAGACGCTGTCGTACCTGCACATCTACCTAGTGGGAGCACCGTTGTTCTGTCCCCCGGAAATGGGATGAGTGTAGTGCATGCAGCTACTGAGCTCGGTCCCACACTCCATCCTTACCCGGGAGTGGAATACCACACCTCTGGTTTGAGGTGCAATACTCCTGTAGCAGCTGAGTCCTCGGGGTGCTACACATACATTAATACATAGCTCTCAATCCCGGTAAGGATGCTGTACTTACTTTGAAAATCCATGTCAGAATAGCTGTATAATCCTCTATGAAAGTTTGAGTTAAATCTCCGTACATCTAACCTGATTGACAACTCCTCAGTGTCCTTCCTCCCTCTAGCTGCTGAGATCTCACACTGCTCAGTACAAACTGCAGCTGTCAGACAGGCTGGGTGGGTCAGCAGAGCATGAATTCACTTGGACTATGAGCTATTCTATCATTATATAGCTGTACTTATAAAATGATCATCATAATATCAGGATCATAAACAGCCAGTCTGACATACATTTTCAAATTAAGTACACCAGCCTCATCAGGTCTTAAAGATCTATTTAATACTGCACACAGTTTGAATTGTGAAGTCTGGTAACAAATCTAATATAGAATCTACTGTACATCACCTGGTGGTGTCCACGGTAAGAATATTTCTGCAGCTTGTCTTATCTGGACTGTTCCACAAATATCTTGAAGATGTTTTGCCAAGACGTCTAAACATCTAAATAAAGGGGATAAAACCAGAAATCATATGAGAAAAAAAAGTAGAAGAAATATATACATATCTGCTCACAAGTGGAAGCAATAAATCCTCAATGGGTGCGGCGCACGGAAGAAAGCCTTGGGCCGGTTTTCAGGTGAATATTGATTGTAAAAAGAGGAATCCAGCTACTGCAAAAATTGTATATAACTATAAAAACATCTTTTTTTTATATACTTTAAAATAAATAGTTAAAAAACCGAAACACGTGGCCTACGCGTTTCGAGCATAAAACTCTCTTAATCATACTGAAGAGTGTTTTATGCTCGAAACGCGTAGGCCAAATGTTTCGATTTTTTTGCTATTTATTTTAGCGTATACCAACAGATGTTTTAATAGTTCTATACAATTTTTGGAGTAGCTGGATACCTCGTTCTAAAACCAGGAATACCATTGATTCCGCACTCCAAGTTAGCCAGCATCAAGACTACTGTAACACTTGGGTCTCCATGCGCATGATACAGATGAGCAATCGATACAATGACATTCTGCTGATAGAGTGAACGGACAAAGAACTCATAAATTCTGGGAAAATAAACAAGGTAATAAAAACTAAAAACCCTAGAAAGTGAATATGATGGACATTCGGCAGTAGCCGATCACTACAATTAACCGCGGATCTTGTGTATAATTCACATATCCTTTCCTTCCTCTGTGGTAACACTCGTTCTTGTGTTGCATTTTGCAGAATGAAAAAGTGGCTGCACTGTTGTGTTTGTCAAAGAATCGCACCACTTGTTTTGCCTCTCTGGGAATTATTAATATGTATTTCTTTGTTCGCCGAGACCCCCACATATGACAAGAAGTTATTTTGTCATCCACACCTGACACCTCCAACTAGGACTGAAGTTTTCAAAAACCCTGAAGCATTTTACAAAGACATTGAATGTATGCTGTTTTGACCTTTACATTTCTATAATTTGATTACTTGACAGATGCTTTTGTGCCCATAACTACCTCAGCAATAATTTTGAGAAAAATGGGCTCCAGCTGAGTCATTTTATATTCACCCTCACTAAATTCCTTGTCAGAAAGCGAAAGTCTCACAAACAATGCTGTGCAAGAAAAAAAATAAGTTTAGAAGCTGATTGATCAAAATAACATATTTAAAAGGTTAACACATATTACATCACAGTCCAGGTATGTCGCTGTGGTGTATTTGAGACGTAGAAGAAAATAGACATGTATAAAACTAAACACTTCTACAACAAAATTTATGAACAAATTGCCTTTTTTATGTATTTCTTAATTTTTTACTCCATTTGGACTGCTTCTGTATTCTGTATTTTTTGTTGCACATTCCTATTAGGACTGAAAGACATAGTGCCATCTTGGACATTTATTGAATACTCATAGGATATGACTAGTGTTGAGCGAGCATGCTCGACACTGCTCGGTACTCGCCCGAGCATCTCACTACTCGGGATGTTCGGCGAGCACCGAGCGTTTCCGGGTTACTCGGACGGGAGCTCGGGGACTCCGCCCTGCACGTTTGGCGCTCTTTACAGAGCCAATGAACATGCAGGGATTGCCAGCCAGTCACTGTAATGCCGCAGCCATGTTGTTTGTGGGCATTACAGTGATTGGCTGGCCGCACAGCGTCACCTCGAGTATTTAAACCGGGCGCCGCCATCTTGGACACAGTCGCTCCGGATCAGACAGTGTAGGGAGAGTGCTGCAGAGCTAGGGAGAGATTTATACTGCGAAATAGTTAGCGTAGGATCTCTAAAGCCTGCCAAATCAAACAAACAGTCCTTCTCAGGACTAATATCCATCCCAGATATCATGCAGGCAGGCAGGCAGGCTGTGTAGGAGACGCAGTGGTTATACCAACAAACACTACATTACAGTCCTGTGTGCTCCTGTTGGTCAAATTGCTAGACTTATCCCCCGGTCTTAGGGGCCAGGAAAAATCCTTCTTTTTTCATCTAAATCCTGTTTTGTTTTTTTTTCTCAGTCAGACTGTACAAATGCGCATCTGATTAACCTTTTGAGTGTGTCTGTGACTGTTCAGACAGCAATATATCTGTTTAAAAGAGTCTGGTATAGGTCAGATAACTAGAACTGTGGTTTTGCAGTTCCACTGGTCAAATCTCTGTATTATCCTGCTTTTGGCATTTTTTCCGTAAAAAAAAACTGTAATAGTGTCTCCCTGACTGTTCAGACACCAATATATCTGTTTAAAAGAGTCTGGTGTAGGGCAGATAACTAGAACTGTGGTTTTGCAGTTCCACGGTTCAAATCTCTGTATTATCCTGCTTTTTGCATTTTTTCCGTAAAAAAAAACAGTAATAGTGTCTCCCTGACTGTTCAGACACAAATATATCTGTTTAAAAGAGTCTGGTGTAGGCCAGATAACTAGAACTGTGGTTTTGCAGTTCCACGGGTCAAATCTCTGTATTATCCTGCTTTTGGCATTTTTTCCGTAAAAAAAACAGTAATAGTGTTTCCTTGACTGTTCAGACACAAATATATCTGTTTAAAAGAGTCTGGTGTAGGCCAGATAACTAGAACTGTGGTTTTGCAGTTCCACGGTTCAAATCTCTGTATTATCCTGCTTTTGGCATTTTTTTCGTAAGAAAAAAACAGTAATAGTGTCTCCCTGACTGTTCAGACACAAATATATCTGTTTAAAAGAGTCTGGTGTAGGCCAGATAACTAGAACTGTGGGTTTGCAGTTCCACGGGTCAAATTTATGTATTATCCTGCTTTTGGCAATTTTTGGCTTCAGCAACACGTGAGTAGCTGTCCTGGAGCGCATTTTGTCGAACCCAAGGTAGGACTGCCTGATGTTTTTTATGGTAAACAGCAAGATCTTTTTTCCTTTAAAAATGCTTGTTTGTTATATTTTCATTTGAGACCAAGATCCTCTGGGAATGAATCACAGCGCATTGGTTTTATTATGTCACTTTTGCGCAAAGAACTACAGAGTTGGGCCTTTTCTCTCCAGCCTAATGATCCGTGTTTAAGTTCTGTTGAAGATTTTTTTTCTGCTATGGGGCTATTATATGATGATCCTGATCGAATCTCATCTGCTGAATCAGAACTTACACGTTTGAATCAGGGGTCAGATGATGTTGAAAATTATTGCACACACTTCAGGAGATGGGCTTCAGAAGTTAAATGGAATGATTCTGCACTGAGATGTTTATTTCTTGCTGGTCTGAGTGAAAGGGTTAAGGATTTGCTAATTGCATTCCCTGCACCTGAGACTCTGCAGGAAGCTATGCAGTTAGCTGTTCGTGTGGACAGGAGACTGAGGTCCAGGGTGAATGATGTAAAAACTCCTGTAACGTCAGGTCCTAGTTCCCAGAAAATCTGCTCTGACAGCGGAGAACCAATGGAGGTGGGGGCAATGTCACTCCGCTCTCAGGAAAGAGACCGGAGATTCGCCGAGGGTTTATGTCTTTATTGTGGTAAGGCTGATCATTTGATTAAGTATTGTGAGCGACGTTTAAGTAACGAAAAAAAAAAGGTCAGTTACGCCCATATAGCTTGTTTACGCTCTGCAGGAGTATTTCTTTCTGGGAGTACTACTCTGCAGTGAGATTTGATTGAATTTCAGGTATTTGAGGATTGTGGTTCAACACTTAATGTGATTGATAAAGGGTTTTTGGAAAACCTTAAATTGAAATCCAAACCTTTGTCATAACCTATTTCTGTGGTTGCAATTGATAACACTCATTTGAAATGTATTACTCACAAGACTGCTGCATTTTCCCTCACTATCAATGGAGTTCACCAAGAAAGTTTGGACTTGGTTGTTTTGGATAATTTGCCCTTTCCAGTTGTTCTAGGATTGCCTTGGTTAAAACTGTACAATCCTTTTTTGGACTGGTCTACTAATGTGATTAAGTCTTGGAGTCCCAAGTTCTATGATAAATGTTGTAATGGTCGCATTGCGGCTGTGGAAAAAGGGGAGTTACCTGTACCTATTCAAGATTTTTGGAGTGTTTTTTCGGAGGAGGAGTCGCAAGTTTTACCTCCTCATAGGGATTATGATTGCGCCATTGAGTTTGTTCCTGGAGCTACTCTTCCCAAAAGTCGTTTGTTTAATCTTACTATCCCTGAAAGAAAGGCTTTGGAGGAGTACATAGAGACTAGCCTGGCTGCTGGTCACATTATACTTTCTAAGTCGCCTGTGGCAGTTGGATTCTTCTTTGATTAAAAAAAGGAGGGCGGTTTACGTCCATGTCTTGATTTTCGTGAAATAAGATTACCGTACGCAATTCCTACCCTTTACCGTTAATTCCTTACTTGTTTAACCAGTTAGTGGGAGCCAAGTGGTTCTCCAAAATTGATCTCCGGGGGGCATACAATTTGTTACGTGTGAAGGAGGGTGATGAATGGAAAACTGCTTTTAACACTCTGGTAGGTCATTTTGAGAATCTGGTGATGACTTTTGGTCTTACCAATGCACATGCATTTTTTCAGAACCTTATTAATGACATCCTGAGACCTCTGATTGGTAAGAATGTGGTTGTGTATTTGGATGACATTTTGATTTATTCACCAGATCTGAAGTCCCATTGGCAGAGTGTACGTGAAGTTTGCAGTTATTGGGTGATAATACACTCTTTGCTAAACTGGAGAAATGTGAGTTCGCTGTGCAGAAAATTAGTTTTTTGGGCTACATTGTCTCCAGCGAAGGCTTTGAGATGGACCCTGTGAAGGTTCAGGCTGTGCAGGAATGGCCTAGGCCTATTGGTTTGAAATCTATACAGAGATATTTGGGTTTTGCCAATTGCTACAGGAAATTCATTAAGAATTTTTCTGTAATTGTTAAACCTCTAACCGATCTCACCAGGAAAGGTGTGAATGCGGCCCAGTGGACTACTGAGGCCACTGAAGCGTTTGAGTATCTCAAAGAGAGGTTCAGTTCTGCCCCTATCCTTATGCAGCCTGATGAGACCAAGCCTTTTTTGGTCGAGGTCGATGCTTCATCGGTGGGGGTTGGAGCAGTTTTGTCTCAGGAGAACAAGGGTAGAGTACATCCTTGTGCCTTCTTTTCGAAAAAAATTTCAGAAACCGAACTGAATTATGATGTTGGATATCGGGAGTTGCTGGCTATTAAACTCGCGTTTGAACATTGGCGTCATTTTTTGGAAGGCTCTAGATTTCCTATTCAGGTTTTCACAGATCATAAGAATTTGATCTATCTGGATGCTGCCAAGCGCTTGAATGCCCGTCAAGCTAGGTGGGCACTTTTTTTTTCTCGGTTTCATTTTTCTGTTACCTATATCCCTGGTACTAAGAATGTTAAATCCGATGCTTTATCTCGCAGCTTCTCTCCTGCGGTCGGTGCCGAGGAGGAGGAGAGCATTTTACAGAAAGGAGTTGTGGTGGCGGCTTTGGACTCCGTTTTGGAGAATGGGATTCTGAAAGCTCAAGATGATGCTCCATCTAACACTCCCCATGGGAGGTTGTTCGTGCCTAGAGCCTTTAGGAGAGATTTGTTTGTGGAGTGTCATGAGTCTCTGTTGGCAGGTCATCCAGAAATTTCGGAGACTAAGAGACTGAGAAGTCATCAAGTGGGTGCGTCAGTGTACTGTGTGCGCTAGGTCAAAGGCTTCACATACTCCTGCTGCGGGGTTGCTTTGCCCTCTGGAGGTTCCTAGTGCGCCTTGGACGCATCTCACTATGGATTTTATTACTGATCTTCCTGTGTCCGAGGGTTTTACTGTCTGGGTGGTCGTGGACCGTTTTAGTAAGATGTGTCATTTGGTTCCATTCATTAAGTTGCCCTGCGCCAAGACACTCGCTAAGGCGTTTGTTAAGGAGATTGTCAAGCTCCATGGCGTTCCCACGGATATTGTTTCTGATAGAGGACCTCAGTTTGTGGCTCGCGTTTGGTGTGCTTTTTGTGACAGGTTGGGAGTCCATTTGTCATTTTCGTCTGGTTATCATCCTGAGTCTAATGGACAGACTGAAAGAAAGAACCAGGATGTTGAACAGTTTTTGCGTTGTTTTGTGGTGGACAATCAAGAGGTGTGGTCAGAGTTTCTGCCTCTCGCAGAATTTGCTCTTAACAACCATACATCCTCCTCTTCTGGGTGTTCTCCTTTTTTTTGTTGTCCTGGGAGACATCCGTCTTTTAGTTCGTTTTCCAAATTGGGGTCTGCGGTGCCGGAGGAGGAGAATTTTTCCGGTGATTTGGAGAGAGTTTTGATTAATGTACGTTGTAACCTTCAAGATGCTAACAAAAAGTCCAAGAAGTATTTTGACAGGAAATGTAAAGAGGTTTTGTTTACTGTGGGTGACATGGTTTGGTTGTCCTCGAAGAACCTGCGGTTGAGGATTCCCTCTAAAAAACTGGGTCCTAAGTTTGTGGGTCCATTTAAAGTGCTTCAGGTTGTTAAGCCGTCTGCTGTTAGGTTGGATGTCCCCACTTCCTGGAAGATTAATCCTGTGTTTCATGTTTCCTTGTTGAAAAAGGCTGACGTATCTGATAGGGATTCCACTGTCACATTTCCTCCTGTGGTGGAAGACGGCGAATATGAAATTTCGCGTATCTTGAATTCTAGATGGCATTGAGGGAGATTACAGTATCTTGTCTCCTGGAAGGGTTTCGGTCCCGAAGACAACTCCTGGGTAAGGACGGATGATGTCTCTGCTCCAAGGCTTGTTAAAGCTTTCCACAAGAGGTTTCCGGATAGGCCTGGGCCTGGAGGATCCGGAGGATCCTCATAAAAGAGGGGGTACGGATAGAACCCTCCTGTTAGTTTTTTCTATCTTGTGTTTTGCGGTCACGTGACCATCTGCCTATATATTCCAGCTCCACCTTTCTGGCCTTGCTGGACTTCAGTGTTGTTTGACTGTCTCTCTAGCCAGGTGTTTCGGTGCCTATCTCTGTCTAGTTCGCTTGGTCCTCTGGGACCTCTAGTACTTTTTGTCAGTTTGTCTTTTGTGTTCTGCAGCAACTTCTGTTAGGAGGTGTCCCATTTTTGTCCCAGTCCTTAGTACTTTTAGAGACCCCTCCCTTATTTCTATAGGTCTTCGTTCAGACTAGCCGAGGACAAAGGCGGGTCTGTTCACAAGGAACAGGCAGCCTGCTACATCGTAGGGATTCAGCTTAGTCTTACTGTAGGGACAGCTTTCCCCTATCTTTCCTTAGTTTATGTTGCAGATCATAACACGGCACTCCATTAATTCCCAAACAGACTGTCGAGTGTTGAGCTGTACTTTTTTCAACAGCCTCATAGAGAATGAGTGGAACGGCAGTTGTGCACTGCCACACCATTCTAAATGAGGATGATGGGATTAAAAGTGACCTCTTCTTCCAATCGGTGTGGATAAGTGAAAACTAGAGAAGGGCAGATCTTTTACAATTTTACTCCACCCGCTATGTCAAATTTTTCCCCCAAATTGCAAGCACAACAAAATCTCCAATTACTATAAAAACACGTGTGTGACACTTAAGTTTCCTCGGACTGTAACAAACACTTTTCAAGCTTTTTGATACAAACACAGCTTTAATGATGTCAAGTGACCTCAACATATATGGCTATGGTTAATGCATGATAGCTGTTTTTCACTGGTGTCCTGTCAAACACACTATCTGTAATGTTTATTCAGTGTTTTATTGCTATCTTTCCTTATTTCTATTGCTAAGCTATGACATTTTCTTACTATCCAAATTCTCTACAAAGTGGCTGCTGCCTTCTCAGCTTTGGCTTTTGTACAGGCTATGATAGTACATCCTGATTGAATGTGCTATACCATATGGCATAATAGCAGCAAGGCATTATGGGGACGCCTGCATGGCTACTACAGAGGTGGCATAAGGCCTTCTCTAACTAATGCAGTCTTCCGCTTTGTGTAAAATGGCATTTTTTGGTGAATCACAAATTGTTCAAGTTCACCAGGTCCAGCAAATTTCCACAAGAATTGGATTCAGATTGAATAGATTCGCTCATTTCTGGTAATGATTTTATTGCTCAGCATAAATGAGTACATCCCTTTAATCAACATCTCACTGAACGCAAGAACAGTTTCCAAAATTTTGACACGACTGAGTTTCTTAGAATATTTTTTATTCAACCCATAACTTGAAAGTAATGTTAATAATTACAGTTGAAACCAGAAGTTTAGATACACTATATAAAAAGACACATCTGCATGTTTTCCTCAATATCTGACATGAAATCAGAATAAACCTTTCCCGTTTTAGGTCAATTAGGATTACCATAATTTTTAATATTTGCCAAATGCCAGAATAATGAGAGAGAGAGAATGTTTTAAGGCATTTTTATTACTTACTGCAAAGCCAAAAGTTTACATACATTTCATTAGTTTTTGGTACCATTGCCCTTAAACTGAATGACTTGGGTCAAACGTTTGGGATATCCTTACACTAGTTGGTTGAAATTTGGGCCCATTCCTCCTGACAAACTGGTGTAACTGATTCAGGTTTTGCTTTTATTAGTTTAGTCTAGGAATTTGTGTTTGTTACTTAGTTTACATTGACAAAACCTAAGATAGAAACAAAATGAGCAAAAACCCTATTGTAAGTAAGTAAAAAGTAATAGTGCATATAAATAAACTTGGGTGCTTAGTAAATACTGTTTTTGATAAAAAAAAACAAAACGTAAAAGCCAGTCCACCGGCGTCAAGGTGTACCCAAATTGGAATGGGTCTATACTATCTCTAATATTAAAACCTTACCATGTGTCAAAACGATCTCAATGTGAATAAGGGCAGAGCAGGACCAAAGCCCGACTGTGGACACCCAGCCATGGGAAGCTATATAAATGCAATGCCCAGACCAAAAAAAAGGAGGTCACACCCTTGTTTGTACTGAGTACAAGAGCCTAAAGCAAAACCTCCAAAAATGAGCCAGAGTATAAGTTAGTATGCATGCAACGTATAGGAGGAGCATGTTCACACTGGCCATTAAACTGACAAAACCTAAGATAGGAACAAAATGAGCAAAAACCCTGCGGTAAGTAAGTAAAAAGTAATAGTGCATATAAATAACATAGGGTACTTAGTAAATGCTGTTTTTGAGAAAAAAGAAAAGTAAAAGCCATCTCACAGTGACAAGGTGAACCCAAATTGGGACAGTCCTATACTATTTCTTATATTAAAACCTTACCATCTGTCAAAAATTACCTCAATGTGAATAAGGGTTGAGCAGAACTGAAGCCCAACTGTGGACACCCAGCCATGGGAAGCTATATAAATGCAATGCCCAGCTCAAAGAAAGGGAGGCCATGCTATTGTTTATACTGAGTACAAGAACCTAAAGCAAAACCAAAAAAAATTGAGCCGGAGTTTACACTGTCTAAATTTAGGAAGTACAACTGATCTTTTTTCTCTTTTTTTTGAATTGCATTTGTCTAACACGCACTTTAGTTCGCACTCCATCAATATACAGGCGGTGCCCTCTACATTGTTACTTTTTGGTATTCAATTGGTTGGAAGCGTTTTAGTATTGAGATTCACGCAAATTTCAGCGAAGTTGGCAAATTCGAATTTCAAAAGATCGGCTCTACTCTAGACAGCAACATACACAAGATTATTAGATCCTTCATCTCAACCTCAAAACGGAAGTCATTTTTAAAATATTCCTTTATTGTATCTACAGCAAATGCAAATACTTCACAGCACGCGCCTGTATATAAGGGTAATGTTACTATAGATGTGATCTTGTGATACTTACTATAGTGTGACTCATTTCCGCAGAAGCGTAGGTGACATGGTGTGATGTTGGGCTCAGACGTATGAGCAAGAGATCTGTATGTGATTCATTGAATACAAAAAGCAATATACAAAAGAAATGTGTAAATAATATTCAATATCCATATGAAATTACACGACAATCTTAACCCTTGGCATTTACAGCTCTTTTCACCCCGGTTACATTATTCTGCACTCAGGAAAACAACGTACATTTCCATTTCATGTTATCATTTCATAGGGAAAGACAAATAGAAGATTACATCCATAGAAAAGAACCTCAATCAGATTCATCAGCTGCTGTACGTGTCATACTGCCGGTAAGAAATAAGGAGCAATTGCACCTTAAAAAAAACAAAACAATACATCAGGAAATTTCCGTAAATGCCTTTAAATTTTCCTTTTAAAAATCCTTATCCCGCACTAATGATGGCCGTGAACTTATTACTATTTTCCACTGCCTACACCATACTAATTTTCAAAAAATCCTTCATGGTACATTAAAAGTTTGCATACATTTGTACTATGACTAAAAAGAAATGTCTGCAACAAATGTGCAGGTCTCATATTATCATGGTGAAAACCGTATTGGTTTACTAGAAAAAGCTTTACCTTGAAAAAAATAACAAAGTATTTAAAGAAGCACTCCTCCTCCCACTCCCATCAAAGTTTTTATTCTCTTAATATACTGCAATCATCATATTATATAGCACTGTGTACTTACAATTGCTCTTTTTCCCTTTCTACCCAGATAATTCTTCTCTCTTCCATTAGGTCTATGACATCAGGTGATTAAACACTGACTAGCTGAATCCATCTAAGCTCTATGTAGAAACAAGAAGTCGCTTGTTCCTGCATGACTCATAAGTCACTGTAAAAGCCCCTGGTAGAGGGAGGAAGCAGATGGGTCAGGAGTTGCAGAGGGGAATGATAAATACATGGACAAGAGACTTCCTGTTTTTACATAGAGCAGAGAAAAGAGAAGAATCAACTGGGTAGAAAGGCAAAATGAGCAATTGTAAGTACACAGTGCTATATAATATGATGATTGCAATATATTAAGAGGATAAAAAACTTTGATGGAAGTGCTTCTTTAATGACCTGCAATATAAAAAATGTTTAGGCAAAAATGCTAAAAAGTGTTTTCCGGTTAAAACAAATTATTACAGATCCACAGGGTAAGCGATAACATGCTGATCAGTGATGGTCTGTCTGTTGGGACATTGGCAGAACGGGACACTTAGAATGAAGCAGTAGTGCGCACACTCGACTGCTGCTCCATTATTAGAGAAAAAAATGATTTGCAGATGGGTATCCAATCTGCCTCTCCATTTTGTAACGGTGATAAAAGTTTCCCCGTCAGAAATAAAAATTCCCTGATACAGTAGGTGATCATGATGTCCCTGAGGATAGGTGATAATTTGCTTTAAAAGGACAACCCCTTTAATTGTTATCCATTGTGTTTTACACAAAAAATGAATTTGAATGACATTTTCTTCTATTAGTAGTAATGGGAGTGATATCATATAATACACATTTTTTTCTCAAGCTACATATTGCATGCATGTTTGTACATGTTTTACTGATTTCAGATTTGAAATGTGTACAAATGTTGGTTAAAAATAAAATATTTTACTAATCTTAATACTATGGGGAGGAGAATGTATCACGTACAGATTTTTTTGAATCAGTTTTGTTGGAGGCAACGTTGTCATTATTGGTACAAATGTATTAATGTATAACAAGTTGGTTGGTAAATTTGTTGCATCTTTTAATATTTCTGTTACTTTGGATTTTAATCATCCCACAGACTCATTTTAGTTGCATCAATAAATGTATCTAATGCCAGGTTTCACACATTGAATTTCCCGTTTCGGGTACAGAACTTGATTTCTGGAGCAGCCACAGGTCTCCTGACCCGAACTCCACAGTCTCATTCATACATGCCTATAGCTCTGAGATCCATGGCCAATCCAGAAATAAGTCAGTGATTCAAGGTAATGTGAAACCAGCCTATATCCTTGCAGAAGCCATGCAAAAGAACAAAGGCTTTCTGGGGCATATAATATCGATCAAGTCGGTGGGGATCCAACACCCTCACCGATTATCTGTTACTAGCTCCGGTGGTGTTTCGAATATGAGTAATTTCTATTCCCAAAACAGCACAACTCTGTTCAATGTGTAATGGCTGCTGCCGAGTACTGCAGACCTGCTCCTATGTAATAAAATAAGAGCTGAGTTCAGCTCTTAGCAGCCGATATACATTGAATGGACCTGTACTGTTTCGGCACCATACAATGCTTTCATCCAGGCGCTGCCAGAGCTAATAACAGCTGATTAATGAGGACTAGGGATGAGCGAACCCCTGGAAGTTGGGGTTCTGGTTCCCGACCCGAATTTTAGTCCAAAGTTCGGTTCGGGTACCAGAATTATACCCGAACATGCACCTGATCCCGAACCCCATTGAAAACAACGGGGGCCTGTACTTTGGAGTTTGAAAATTCTCTCTCCTCGTACTCCAAACATTAAAACGGACTTCTGGGAGAAGTCGGTGTTCGGAGTTTAGCAACGGACACTAAGTGTCCGGAACAAACCCTTTCGGGTTCACTCATCTCTAGTGAGGGCACAAGGTATCGGACCCTCACAGATCTGATATTGATGTTCTATCCTAAGAATAGATCATCATCAATATTATATGGCCAGACAATGACTTCAATAAATTTACCACACAGTAAAATTAAACATAATTTTGGAGTAAAAATGTAACAGAAAATGCATACAGTTGTGCTTAAAAGTTTGCATACCCCGGAAGAATTTTTCCTTTTTTGGCCTTGTTTCAGAGAATATGAATAATAACAAAAAAACGTTTTCTCCACTCATGGTTATTGGTTGGGTGAAGCCATTTATTGTCAAACTACTGTGTTTTCTCTTTTTAAATCTTAATGACAACCAAAAACATCCAAATGACCCTGATCAAAAGTTCACATACCCTGGTGATTTTGGCCTGATAACATGCACAGAATTTGACATAAATGGGTTTGAATGGCTACTGAAGTTAACATCCTCACCTGTGACCTGTTTGCTTGTAATCATTGTGTGTGCATAAAAGCTGAGTGAGTTTTTGGGATCCAGACAGACTCGCATCTTTCATCCAGCCACTGACGTTTCAGGATTGTGAGTCATGGGGAAAGCAAAAGAATTGTCAATGGATCTATGGGAAATGGTAGTTGAACTGTATAACACAGGAAAGGGATACAAAAAAATATTCAAGGAATTGATAATGCCGGTGTGCAGCATTCAAACTGTGATTAACAAATGGAAAATAAGGCCCTCTGTAAAAACCAAACCACGGTCAGGTAGACCAACAAAAATTTAATCTACAACTGTTAGGAAAATTGTTCGGGATGTAAAGAAAAACCCACAAATAACATCAGCTGAAATTCAGGACACTCTGAAAATAAGCGGTGTGGCTGTTTTAAAATGCACAATAAGGAGGCACGTGAAGAAAAATGGGCTGCATGGTCGAGTTGCCAGAAGAAAGCCATTACTGCGCAAATGCCACAAAGTATCTCGCCTACAATACGCCAAACAGCACAGAGACAAGCCTCAAAGCTTCTGGAACAAGGTAATTTGGAGTGAGGAGACCATAATTGAACTTTTTGGCCACAACCATATAAACGTTACATTTGGAGAGAGGTCAACAAGGCCTATGATGAAAGAAACACCATTTCTACAGTAAAGCACGGAGGAGGATCACTGATATTTTGGGGATGTGTGAGCTACAAAGGCACAAGAAACGTGGTAAAAGTTGAAGGAAAGATGAATGCAGCACATTATCAGCAAATACTAGAGGAAATTTTGCACTCATCAGTCCGGAAGCTGCGCATGGGACGTACTTGGACGTTCCAACATGACAACGATCCAAAACACAAGGCCAAGTCGACCTGTCATTGGCTACCGCAGAACAAAGTGAAGGTTTTGGAGAAGCCATCTCAGTCTCCTGACCTCAATATCATTGAGCCACTCTGGGGAGATCTCAAGAGCGCAGTTCATGCTAGACAGCCCAGGAATTTACAGGAACTGAGGGCTTTTTGCCAAGAAGAATGTGCAGCTTTACCAACTGAGAAAATAAAGAACCTCATCCACAACCACAACAAAAGACTTCAAGCTGTCAATGATGTTAGAGGGGGCAATACACGGTATTAAGAACTGGGGTATGTGAACTTTTGATCAGGGTCATTTGGATGTTATTGGTTGTCATTAAGATTTAAAAAGAGAAAACACAGTAGTTTGACAGAAAAATGGATTCACCCAACCAATAACCATGAGTGGAAAAAATGTTTTTTTGTTATCATTCATATTCTATGAAACAAGGCCAAGAAAGGAAAAATTCTGCTGGGGTATGTAAACTTTTGAGCACAACTGTATAATAATACATTGATAAATGTAGAGCTATATGATACAATTTTAGATGTACAACTGAATAAAAATGAATCTAAAATCAAAATTTAAGCTTCATATTTGATGCTGAACACCATTCTACTACACAAACATATTAACTTTTTAAGGGTCATTCAATTTTTAATTTTTTCCTCGCCTTATTTCAAGAATCATGACATTTTTTTTGTTGTCAACATATACGTGTCAGGGCTTGTTTTTTTTGCAGAATGAGTTGTAGTTTTGAATGGCACAATTCATTTTACCATATAATGTATTGAATCATGGGAAATAGAAATTCCAAGTGTGATGAAATGGTAAAAAAAAATTGCAAGTCCACTATTGTTTTTTTGGGTTTTGTTTTTACGGCCTTGATTGTGCGGTAAGAACAACCTGGAATCATGATTGTCCAGGTCAGACCGATTACAGCAATACTAGAGATGCATCGATTTTATTTCTATTTAAGTGATGAAAAAAAAAATCAAAATATTGTAAAAAAAAAAATTACTTTGTGTCGGCATTTTCCAAACTAACATTTTTATTTTTCTATGGCTGAGCTTCACAGAAGAACACGGATGACAACGACTGGGATCTTCAGCAAACTCCTGGCTGTCATAGTAACCCATCAATCTCTCACAATTGCGTCGATCCAATGGGAGCTCAGCTGGTGCGCACATTCCATTTAAATGCCATTGTCAGAAATTGATAGCAGCATGTAAATGGCTAACAGCCACGGCTGGAACTCGTTGCCAGCTGCGACTGTTAGAGAAGGATGCCGGGTATTTAATGGTTCCTGAGCCCCCCTCCACACGTGAGGCACACTTCCCACTATGTGAACACAATGTCTTTTTGAGTTAAGGGGTTAAATAACTTTATAAATGCAGTTGCAGCCTGTGTTAGGGTATATTCATATGTGCTCGATTTATTGCAGAAATTTTTGTGACTATCCTGTTCATCTGAGTAGAGCTTGCAGAAATGTATGGAAAAACAGAAATATCCCCTTTCAGATGTACTGAAACTTCTGCAAGAATCTGCTGTGTGTGAATACGGCTGTCTTCACAGCTCATACTTAAAGCTTGAGCTGAGATCCTGGAATATATTGGATAAGTTGATTTATTTTACTATTCTTGAATCCTTTTACCTGGAGTAAAGATTACAATTCTCAAAATTCTTTTTAAACACTGAGCCAGCAAGGAATACTAGAAGATTTCAGCTCTGAAGTTCTCAGAATTGTGAATACAAGCTGTAGCTTAGGATCAGTAAAGCATTGCATTTACAAAGTGGATTGGCTTTTTATGAAGATTATTTCTGTGTGTAAAATGGTTCTTATAAGTAAACATACACTTTAAGCATTATATAGAAAATCACAAGTATTCAGTACTTGACTGCGAAAACTCGGCTCTTTCTCATAAATTGCACATTGTTAAAATATCATGTATTTTCATTTTTTTTCCCTTTCTAACAAAACCTTGCAGAAAAATGGAAATGACTGCAAAGGTTACTCATCCCCGCCAAGATAAGAAAGCTGATTAGAAAGCACTTAAAGCCAGAGTCTCTTGTGGATGCTAATCAGAAAAGAATAATTCTGTGTGATACCAAGACATTTGTGTTAATGAATGAACGACATATAATGCGGCTACTTCTCTGCTGATTTTATTCTACTACTTTATGCACAGACGTCAACAAAACTATTGTCCTGTCCCTGTCACATTGTATGTAAGGAGATTGTGCTTCCATATTGTGCAGATTCAATATTCATGTATTCCTTAACCCTGTCATGACCAGGGTTTTTATGCTTAATCGTCCCCACAGCAAAATGTAATCCCTTATAATGATACTTTTTAAGTATTTGAAGTTTATTTAAAGTAAAAATTGTTCGAAAAATTAGTAAAACCATTATCCTTTCACCCTTACCCTTCCAAAAATAAGGATACCGTGTCCAATTATCATTTTAGGATTTCATTTTTATCTCCCCTCCTTTCAAGAGTCATAGCTTTTTTATTTTTCCGTACACATAGGCGTATCAAGTCTTTTTTGTTGGTGGTATGAGTTGTAGTTTTGAATGAGATCATTCTCTTTACCAAATATTGTAGTGATAAATGCTGGAAAAAATCCATATGTGAAGAAATGGTTAAAAAAAAAAACTGCAATTTTTGTTTTTCCGGTGCTCACTCTGTGGTAAAAATGATCTGGCAACTTAAAGGAGTTGTCCACTACATTCACATTGATGCCCTATTCATAGGATAGGGCATCAATGTATGATCGGTCGGGGTCCCACACACGGCACTCCCGCCGATCAGCTGTTATCGGTGGCCGCAGTGTGAAAGTGGTTACCTGCGGTGCTTGGACGTCAAGATGTAGTGGCCGCCGCGGGGTACTACACATCCCCCTCCCATTCAATTGAATAGGAGGCGGATGTGCAGTAACAAGCGCCGGCCACTACATCTTGACGGCCAAGCACCGCAGGTAAGCACTTCCGGCCTGCGACCGCCGGCACCGTTAACACCTGATCGGCGGGGGTGCCACGTGTGGGACCCCGGCCAATGATACATAGCTGCCCTATCCTATGGATAGGGCATCAATGTGAATGTAGTGGACAACTCCTTTAAATTTCCAAGACAGTATGACTACAGAGATAATAAACTTATTCAGTTATTTATTTAAATTGTAAAAAGAAATTACAAAACTTTAAAAAAATTTGGTTTGTGTTGTAACTTTTTTATTTTTCCATTGACGTATGATGGCTTGTTTTGGTGTTGAGCTGTGTAGCTGTATTTTTGGATTGCTTTTTATTGCATTTTCTGTGGGAGGTGCAATGATTGAAAAATCACAATTCTACCATTTACCACGGGTCAATTAATTTTATATGTTTACAGATTGGACTTTTTCAGATATGGTGATATCAAATATTTTTATTTTTTTTTACTTATTTTTAACTGGAAGAAGAGGGATTTTATTATTTTTTTAAAGCATAATACAGCTAGCATTTGACCTGTGTGGAGGTGTACCAACACCTGAGCTTGCTCCATGCATCCACCGCCATATGTAATAATTTGCCCAATGTAGGAAAGGGCTTAAAAGGGTATTTCTAACCTTGAAATTTATTGGAAATTTGCAGAATATGCCATATATGCGTGGGTCATGCATATACCGGTAAGCGACAATTTTTCCATTTATTCTCTACCTATCAGCAGAAAAATCAGGTCCTTATATATAAAAGAAATAGCTGCTGAAAACTGTAAATCTGTTTTTATTGTAGGGATTCACGCTCTCAGGTAGGCAATAGATAGCGTTCACACAGGCAATGCGGTTTGGTCCAAACAGGTGCAGTTTTATTGCTTTTATAAAACTCCAAGGGATCCATAACCAAAACAGCCTCTTCTGGGCACAATGGTAAAACGGTAAATAAACAGTTAATTTAGCAGGCACATATATGTCAGCGCGGGCTCACCCGAACCGATTACAGTCCTTTTTCCCAGAGCAAACTTCATACACAGAAGAGCCACAATCCCAACAGTGTCGATATCCCCTTCAGCTTGAACTGCAGCAAATGAAATCGCCAAACGAAAGTGATCAACACCGGGCACAGTTCACACTGAACAGGCTGCAGCTTTCACAAGTTTCTCTGCAGCTCCCACAAACAGACTGCTCAGCTTTCCTAGCTGACCTATGCGTCTCCATTCAGAGAGAGACCCGGCACATCTCTCTCTCAGCTACAGATCACATTTTGTCTGGTCACTCACCAGCAGCACACTAGACTCTGCTCCATCCAGCAGACTGACACACCTTGTCAACACAGGCCCCATTTCTAGTAAAAAGCTAGGCAAGTGCATTTAAACAAACCCGGCAGAGATAGGACTTAACCCTGTCCTACCTGGCCCTGCTACACTATGTTGAGGACAAGAGCTTCATCAGGAATGTCAGAAAAGTAAGAAAGCCTGTCAATCAGTAAAGGGAAGGCAGGGTTAGCCCACATCTCATGAATATTGAGGACTCCGCAGGGCATGCATTATATTGAGAGGACTCTTGACTTAGCTTGTGCTGTGGTTACTTAACATTGACAGCTGCACCAGCAAAAGTAAATGGCCCAGCACAGAAATCAGGATCTCAGATCACTACATGATGCTGCTCTCAGATAGGGCAGCATAAACTTGGTGACAGAATACTTTTAAATTAATCATAACTTTATGGTTCAGCTCATTACAGTACATAATACAGCATTTTAAATAGGAAAAAAAAAATTTCCTTTTCTTTTTTTATATCTTTTTTTTTCACTTTTTATTTTAAATGTGATCACTTGATGCATGGGCACTATCAAAGTAGGAATTCAGCTGTTGACACCAGGATGACCTCCGTGGTACCATGTTCCATGAAGGCGTCCCCTTTGGAGCTTCAACATGAGTGTCCAGCACAGTATACATTCCACCCTACTTCCAGCTGAACAGGTGGAAATCACGTGGAATTTAAACGTTGAGTTTACATTCTTGGTGTTGTATAAAGGTTCAAAAAACTCTTGTGGGATGTCCAGGAAGTTTTCAGGATAAGGGGAAATCTCCTGGACTCCTGGAACAGTTGGAAAATCTCCCAACTGCACACAACATCTGTTCAAAATTTCCCACAAAGCCTTCAGTAGGCTTCTTTCTTGAAAAATGGGTCATGGAAGAGGCATGGTGGGAGCATGGAATTAGGCCTCACTGAGACATCAGTATTTTCTACATACAAAAACAAATAGACCAATTATTTTGATCAGACTTTGATCAGAGTGTGGTGTGAGTGTCATCAGTTTTTCTTGTACGTGGAGAAAAAAAAAGTTACTCCTTCTCCTTTCTGACAGTCTGTGAAAATCAGACCACACTGGGATGGCATCTGAGTGCTGTCCTATTTTTTCATGGACCCATAAACTTGCGTTGATGATTCTGCTCCAAGACATGTCTCAATTTTTTTAAATGGATCGCTCGGTCCGGGGAAAAAAATCAGACATGAACATCCCCATAGACTATCATGGGTATGAGTGCAATCCGTGAAAAATAAAGATTGCATTTGTACGAGAAAAAATGACGGTCTGAATGAGGCCTAAGTTTGAAGAGGGTGTGGTTATGGTGTGGTCTGGAAAAGGGGTTAGTCTACAGTAAAAAAAAATTCCAGTGTTGTGCTTCCTGCTACGTAAACTTCTCCCAAACGGGTTTATCAAAAAGTTGTCTAGTATTTTTGTTAAATCCATGTTTGACCTTTCTTTTAAATACAACATCTTGCAAATGTATTCAACTCCCGTTAAAATAAAAATTAACAGATTTCTCAGGTTTACCAGTAAACTTTCTGTCTCAAATAATATATTTCGGCAATGAAAAATTACTTGAAGAACAAACTTGTTTAGAACAAGAATAATAGGTAAATCTGCTGAAGGGCTTGAACAATCCACTCACAAGTAGTCATAGGTAATGTACAGCATCATACCGTCCACAGAAATTCTTTTTTTTCTCTGTAACACACTTGAGAAGCCATTTTTTGTGTATAGTATTCAGACTTCATATACATCTGACAGCAATAGACTCCTCTATATACCAAATATTTGGAGACATATAAAGGTTCAATTGTGTCAGGTGCCGTATCATATATCTGTACAACTCAGAGCTTCCTAAAGAACCACTTGACTGTTGGGGATGAATACTTTTGCAAATTACTATAAATGTTATTTTAAAAGGCCCATTCTGAAGTCAGTTTTTTTCACAAACGAGAAAAACGGACTGAGTTTCATCAGTGATTTTCATCAGATTTTCATCAGTTTGCTCAGAGTTTCATCATTTTTTTTTCACTGATGAGAAAAAAACTAAAAGTTTCTCCACTCTCCCCCATCTATTAATCCGTGAAACGCGAACAGCACACAGATGTCATCCGAGTGCAGTCTGTTCTTTCACCAACCCATAGACTTGATAGTTAGTTTTGATCCGACACTCAGATCAGTGTCGGACATGTCTCTGTGATTCGAGGAAATGATCTGATATTTGAACAGCCCCATTACCTCTCATAGGTAGGAGTGATTTCCGTGAAAAAAATGGATAGTATTTGTATGTGAAAAACTGATGTGTGAATGAGCCCTAAGGCTGCTTTTTAAAAACAGGGCATCATTGCGTACGATATGAGTACACCACAATTTATGCATTATTCTACGCACATATGAAATAAAATTCCAAAGTGTGTATGACGCGCCCCTGGGCCTGTGTCGCGCTGCGTTGCGCACGCGGGAGCTTACCCGGAGCCGGATCTGTTTAGGGTTGTAGTCTCGTGGCGGTGACCCGGTCCGTGCCCAGGGAGTCAAACTGGACGGCAGTCTGTTAGCGGTAGAAAATGGTTGATGACTACGCCACCCGTTGAATGCAGCCAGGGGGCTGCTGCTGCAGGGCAGACCGCTGAGGCCGGTGGAAGGATGGTGCAGCGTGATAGTATAACCCCCAACGGGAGGGGTATGGCCTCAGGGCAGCCGACGTGGATGATGGGGGTAGCAGGAACCACTCAGAGACGGTATGGTAGCGTTCAGGGTCTTTACTGGTAACAACGATAGACCCTCCCGGAGTACTTGCTAGCGAACGGGGCCTGGTCAGTCCTTGAGCAGATGGGATCTCCCCTGGCCAGGCGTAGTTGTAGGCCTCCCAAGCTGACTGTACTCTTCTGGCTACCTTGCTAGAAGCTGATGTAAGTAGCCCACGTCCCTGAGTGTACCGTGTGGTGCTCACCCGTATGGCCGGTGACTCGGGGCCTTCTAATGGCTTCCGCTCCACGATGGCGGTGCTGGTCCCACGCGTGTGACCGGGCCTTCGGGCTTCTGGGCCAGGGGACCTGAAATCCCCTGCCTGACGGATTCTGCTGCTGGGTAGAAGTTAGTCCCCACAGCCTCGGACTCCGGGTCCGGTAAAGAATCTTCTTAGTCAGGGCGAGCTCTTTAGCTGCCAGCCCCTGACTCCTTGTGACTCTGCTGCTTCCTATGCTGCTCTTGTCTCTACTCTTCCTGGACTCCAGGCTCAGGCCCCTGGACAGGGCCTGCCTGTGGAGCAGAGCCCATAGAGCAGCTCTGCTCCCTGTCTTCTCCTCTCAGAACTCTCTACTCTGCCTCAGCCCCAGGTTTATATAGGGGAAGTCCTTCCCCTCCCAAGACTGGGCAGGAGGTGTGGCATGCACAGGATCCCTGACCAAAGGACCTCCCACCTGCTCTCAGACGTAATATTACATTACTGTGGAAAACCAGACCCCTGGGGTGCCACATTCCCCCCTAGTGAAATTTAGTACTCCGGGACTAAACACATTTAGAAAAACATAACAAGGCAAAAACATTAATAATACAATAAGAAAACATATAAAGATGGTTACGGCGTGTCCGCAACCGGGTGTAGTCTTTGAAGAAAGCAAGGTGTCCATTTCACCAAAACAGGGAGACGTAACCAGGTAGGGGTCTGTCCTACCCCGAGTCCTTAACAGTCTTTTAGTCCATCCTGGGTTACGCTCCACTAACTGTACAAAGGATTCCCGGTAAATCCACCAAGGACTCCTATAAATAACTGGAAACACATAATATTTACAAGATATGGCCGCTCTCAGTCCTCGGCCAGTGGGGATAAGGATTGGCTGCTCACAGTCCTCAGCCTGTGGGGAGATGGGATGGCTGCTCACAGTCCTCAGCCTGGTTAAGGATAGGGGACACACGGGAACAGTTCACACTTGTCCCAACGGGGACCATATTTTAATTAGCAACACAAGTACCCCTACGGGTAACTATGTACAGTTCCACTTTACCGTACTTCAGTAACGGCATCCTCCTGCTCCTTCTTGTGTGTAGGCTTCAGACCCGTCCGGGTCCTCTTGGCTTTCCTCGTATTGGTAGTACTGCAGCTCCTCCTTGGTTAACGTGGAGGGCGTACAGTCCTTTTGCACCTGGGGAGTTCAGGCCTTGCGACCAGGCGTGGAGAGGGTCGCCGTTGATGACGCCCGGGGTCAGAGGGTGCAACTTTGGGCCTGGGCGCGGGCTGGTGGTGGTAGTGCCCAGGGCTGGAGGGCTTGGCCGCAGGGCTTGTTGCGGGGGCTGGAGCAGGTCGGTGTCTGCAGCGCCCGGAATCGGCGGCTCCACCAGGGGGCCCGGGAGCAGGCTGACGCTGGCAGCGTCCGGGACAGGGAGACTCCTCTTACCTGCTCCCGCGACCGCTCCTGCGTCACGCGTCTTCTCCCGGCGCTGGTCGGGGCCGGCGACGACTGGGGCACTGCCGATGCTGGGCAGCTTAGTCTGCTGCCGGTCCGCCATCTTGCTGTCCGTTCCTGGTGTCCTCCTCCCCCCTAGTGGACCGTGGCCTACCTTCCGGAGATCCTCTTCCGTAGGCCGCGGCTCCGCAGTCAATCGTCGGGGTAGAGGACCTGGCGTCGCGCTCCTGTGACGTCGGCGTCTGCTGGGCTCCTTCCAGGACCTTACGCAACGTCCGGACGTGAGGCGGGGCTTCAGTTCTCGCGCGCTTTCGGAGTCCACGCCCCTCTTCTTCCCGCGCGGCGTCCTCAAGATGGCGTCCAATGGCGGGAAAACTCCACGGATGGCGGGAAGAAGGCTGAAGATGGCGCCGGATGGCGGGAAACTTCACCGATGGCGGGAAGAAGGCTGAAGATGGCGCCGGATGGCGGGAATCTTCACCGATGGCGGGAATCTTCACCACTGGTAAGTTTGAACAGTCTTTGCTTTTCAGGCACGCAGTACCCGGTGGTTGCGGGCACGTGATCCTGCCGACTACGCCAAAGTTGACGCGCCCCTGGGCCTGTGTCGCGCTGCGTTGCGCACGCGGGAGCTTACCCGGAGCCGGATCTGTTTAGGGTTGTAGTCTCGTGGCGGTGACCCGGTCCGTGCCCAGGGAGTCAAACTGGACGGCAGTCTGTTAGCGGTAGAAAATGGTTGATGACTACGCCACCCGTTGAATGCAGCCAGGGGGCTGCTGCTGCAGGGCAGACCGCTGAGGCCGGTGGAAGGATGGTGCAGCGTGATAGTATAACCCCCAACGGGAGGGGTATGGCCTCAGGGCAGCCGACGTGGATGATGGGGGTAGCAGGAACCACTCAGAGACGGTATGGTAGCGTTCAGGGTCTTTACTGGTAACAACGATAGACCCTCCCGGAGTACTTGCTAGCGAACGGGGCCTGGTCAGTCCTTGAGCAGATGGGATCTCCCCTGGCCAGGCGTAGTTGTAGGCCTCCCAAGCTGACTGTACTCTTCTGGCTACCTTGCTAGAAGCTGATGTAAGTAGCCCACGTCCCTGAGTGTACCGTGTGGTGCTCACCCGTATGGCCGGTGACTCGGGGCCTTCTAATGGCTTCCGCTCCACGATGGCGGTGCTGGTCCCACGCGTGTGACCGGGCCTTCGGGCTTCTGGGCCAGGGGACCTGAAATCCCCTGCCTGACGGATTCTGCTGCTGGGTAGAAGTTAGTCCCCACAGCCTCGGACTCCGGGTCCGGTAAAGAATCTTCTTAGTCAGGGCGAGCTCTTTAGCTGCCAGCCCCTGACTCCTTGTGACTCTGCTGCTTCCTATGCTGCTCTTGTCTCTACTCTTCCTGGACTCCAGGCTCAGGCCCCTGGACAGGGCCTGCCTGTGGAGCAGAGCCCATAGAGCAGCTCTGCTCCCTGTCTTCTCCTCTCAGAACTCTCTACTCTGCCTCAGCCCCAGGTTTATATAGGGGAAGTCCTTCCCCTCCCAAGACTGGGCAGGAGGTGTGGCATGCACAGGATCCCTGACCAAAGGACCTCCCACCTGCTCTCAGACGTAATATTACATTACTGTGGAAAACCAGACCCCTGGGGTGCCACATGTACATCTAATCAAAGGATGTGAGAAAATGACAAAGAAAACTAACCTGCGCTATGATCATAGACTTTTTCTTCTAGATACCTGAATGCAGGAGAGATATACTGTATTTTTACACCATAAAAGGGTACCAAAAACCACTGAGTTAGAATAAGTAATAACAGTTTCACGTCGTTAAGTTAAATGTTCATGTGTCATCTGCATGTGAATGATCAAATAGTGCTTGATTACATATTATCAGTCAGTAACATGATGTAGCATGTTTTTGGCGCCCATCATTTGTAAATGGTTGGCACCTTGAGAGATTTAATGAAGCTCAAATGTCTGAGTAGTCTTTTGCATATTTAAGAGCAGTCTGATTAAAATAGCTCTCATCATGCCGCCTGTTCTCTCAGGTTGTTTCACAGAGACCATAATTAATCATAAATCTTATTCTTCACATAATGGAACGACGGTGAGTACAATGGCTGATGCTCAGCACTCTGCTCGCTGTAGGAAAGGTCCACTTTGCAATATTCAAAAAATTCCATTAACCTGACTTATTATTTTCGCCTCGTGTTTTATGGGTTTCTCACATGTATATATATGACTTTACTTATAGTATTCTGCTTCATTAAAATCAGATAATGATACATATTCAGCTTTTTTTCCTAACCTATTTTTATTTTCTGGTTATAGACTTTATTTTATTTTCATTCATTTCATATCTATCTCTTTCTCTCTCTCAAGTCCATGTTCAGTAAGTGTCCGGTACGAATGCTGAACGTTTCTGTTCAGGTCTGCTCATCTCTACTTAAATGGGTTTTACACTTTTAGTAAAGCTGTAAAATGCTTAAAATAACAAATACAAAAAGTACTTACCCTAACCAGGTTCAGTGCTGGCTCCATGCCTCTACTCGGGTCTCGATCTTTGGCTGCAGGGGTGACGTCATATCATCAGCATTGCTGTGGCTGATCACTGAGCTCAGTGGCTTGTGCCTTTTACATCGGCGTAGCCATTGAGCTCAGTGATCATCCACCATGGTGATGTGATCTGTTGATGTGATGTTACCTCAGCAGCCAAAACCCAAAGACCTGAGCAGCAGCAAAGAGTCGATGCTGGACCCGGAGAGGGTGAGTACATACTCTCTTTCTTATTTTAGGTATTTTAAAGTGCTAGGGGTCTGATTTCCTGACAGTGGGACACCTCTTTAAATCTGTTTTCCATTTCTCATACAATTCTTCTATTCCCCACTCATGTCTATCTCCGTAGTCAGTTATGTTCACCTAAAAACAACCAAAAACTTATCCTTACCTCTTTTTAAACACTGGTAAGACAATAAACCAATCCTCAGAGTTCCTCTCCTCGAAAATAGTAACTCCTAACTGAGATTCCATTAGTCAAAGTGACACTATTCCTATTGAATGCAGCTGCCAGGGTGCTGGGATTGTGTTTAAGGCCACAGCCCCACTATCAGTATTTGGTCAGTATTCTGTCAGTATTTTTTCTCAGGAGTGGGAGCCAAACCAGGAGTGGGTGATAAATGCAAAATTGGTGACTTGTTTCTATTATACCTTTTCTCTGATTGTTCCGCACCTGGTTTTGGCTCCCACTTCTGAGAAAAAATACTGACTGAATACTGACCAAATACTGATAGTCGGAACATGGCCTAAAAGTAAACTAATCTCCCTGTAAAGCAAGTCATTGCTAGGTTATCTTTTTTCCACCTATTTTTTTTCCTGGTATGATATCTGCTTCAAATACAGACAAAAATTCATATATTTATTCCGAAGATCATCAGTCACTTTGTTTATAACAGCCTGGAAACCTTGATAACAAGTTAAATTGAACTTGTCAACTCTCGGAGAGGCCAGGTTGGGACCCTCGGGTCTCCTGGCCTTGTACCTCGATGGACTGTCAGCTTCCTAAGCTTGCCACTACCTTCTCTCTGTGGGACCCGCCAAAAGCGGGGGGCCACTGGTTGAGGTAGTTGGGCCTGGAAGTCCCAAAGTCGCAGCTGTTCTATCCCAGATGGGCCAGCAGAAGGGTGAGACTGTGTAATGTTGCACCATCTTGGATATTTGCTGGGACTGTTCTATGTGTTTATTGGTTCAATGAAGTATTGCCACGCTGTTTTACCCTGAGTGGTATTTTACCCAAAGATGACCCCGTGTCTTCACAGTGGCATCCTAAAATTATCCCAAAAAAATATAATCAGTTTTTATCCTCTTATTTTGTTCTAGTTATATTTCACTAATCCAACATCTTTATTTCTGACAAGCAAAAGCTCACTTGGCAAAACTCATTCAAAGCAGTGTAGAGCAAACATTCTCAAGGTCATGACTAATAAAAAAATAACCTTAAACATTGAAAACCAACCGTCGGTATTATAATGTACAATAGTCTGTCTATGTCTGTGACAAGCTGTAACATTTAGGGGTTTTATTCATTTTTTTTATAGATAAGCATCTGCAAAGATTTTGAAAGGTACCGCAGAAGAAATAAAATGGAAGTGACCTTCGGTAAATTAGCATGTCAAGCATTTACTGTAAGTGCAATGTGGTCTTGAGTTGTTCGGGTAAAAATGCTCCATGCTGACATCTTGTCTATCATTGTTATTCAATAGGAAAGCAAATAAATATATAAATATGCGTTCTCTGAAAAGGAACGATGAATAAAAAAAAATACATTCTCATTAGTTAAATAAGTGATGAAATACATGTATGCTGACACTGACTTAGAAAAAACTAAATGGATGGAAGTCATCATGAATCACACGACCCCACCAGAGTTCAGAGAATTCTCCAGATGGACAAGTCTGGACATCAGTCCAAACGTCTAGTAGCGGACAGTCCTTTTTGGAGCTTTCTCTAAGGCCTCGTGCACATGGCCGTATTATCGGTCTGAGTGAGATCCAACAAAACCTCGGATTGCACCAAGACCAATGTTATTCTATAGGGTGGTGCACATGTCTGATTTTTTTCCTCGGCCAAAGTCTGTCAGAGGAAAAAATTGCTTCACGCCCAAGTTTGATCCAATATTCGGACCACACCTGGCGTGAGTGCGTGGAAGACATCGGACCGCACTTGGGTGATTGCAGTCCTATTTCTGCGAACTGATACAATGGAGAAGATGGAGAATTTTTTTTCTCCATCTTCTCCGCTCCGAGAGAATCGGATTACATTATGCTCACACTCTAATCAGAGTTTGATGAGAGTGTCATTTGCATAATTGACGGATTCTCTTGGATGAGAGAATCTACAGTCGTGTGACTCTAGCCTAAACAGGACTTTTTCACTGGATTTTTAACTTAAACTGAGAACCTCCTTCAATTCCTCTGTTCCATTGAATCTGGAACAGTTTTTCTTTTTTTTTCTGTGCCCCTCCGTTCCAAAGTTATTATTTGTTTAATTTTGTATACCACAGGACTTCTCTGTGGGAGTTCGCTTTTTCTCCTCTAAGATACAAGTTCTGTGGTGCTTGCCCAATTGGTTGAAGATTTTCTTTTATTACCGGGGTGCATAACTTTGGAAATGAAAGGGAATGAGTCAGCAGGTTTTTACTATGTAATCTGAGTACAGTATGAGGTAGGGGATAAAAGGATATTTTTTATCCCAGAATTCAGGGATGTGTCACTTATCAGGCTGTGTGCTGTTGTTTACTTCTAATGAAGGTTTTATCATCAAGACATTACCACAGCCAGGTATGGTGCTTAAGGCGAGCCCTGGTCCGAATCCGCCCCATTCTGTGATAAGCAGCTCACTGACAATATATAATATACAAAGAAAGCTGCGGTGTGGGCGGGGACAGCTGTAGTATGGGTGGGGACAGTTGGTGTGTGGGCGGGGGAAGCTGTGGTGTGGGCGGGGGAAGCTGTGGTGTGGGGGCAGTGACAGCTACAGGCTACATCCAGTTAACTAAGTGACACATCGCTGGAATCAGGGTCTCTTTTCCTACATTATGCTGCTCTCAGGTGACGTAGCAAAACCTGCAGACAGATTTCCTTGAAGGGGCAGAGTAAAAAAGAAAAACTGCTCCAGAATCAGTGAATTAGCCGCAATTGGAGATGATACTTGTCTTAAATTTAAAAATTCAGTGTAAGATCCTCTTTAAAGCCAATCATTTATCACTAGGATCTATTTTTATATCTTTGTTGAATCCTAATAACTGTATTTTTGTATTATATTTATTTTACTGCCTTAAATATAGCACTTTAATTTCCAGAGCGCTTTATAGACATTATAAAATTTACTGTTAAAGCTAATGGATGATTTGTCCTGGTTGTGCAATAATAAGGTTTCAGTGGAGTTAGAAGTGGACGTATAGCTCCTCTGTACAGGCCAAGAATAATTTCCTGAATCTAAAGAAACTCGATCCAACACTGGAGTTACCCCAGTTTGTTTGATAGCTGAAAAAGTACCCCTTTCTGCAAATGGACATATCCTTCTTTATGCAACGTACAGCCAACATCTCACCACAATATCTGAGATTGGAGTAATCCTGGTCTTTGTAGCCACATTTAACCTACTTGCTTAAATAGTTAATAAGTTTTTATGACAGTTAGGCCCCTGATAAAGGTCTGCCTATAGGATCTGAAAAATTATGCCAGAGACATTGGCGGACACAGACAGAAGAGTGCCCCTGTGCAATAATATATAGGCCCTTTACAGTACAATTGCTTATTATAATGCAAAATTGCACCTGCTTTGGAGGTAGAAATGGGAACCCTTTACCACTTGGGCCCCTGTGTGGCTGAACAGGTTGCACCATTGATAAGTCCGCCCCTGGCCAGAGGCAAGGCCTAACAATTTGGCTGTCAAAGTAACAAGTATAATCGATATTCCAGGCAATATGAAAGTAATTAAATTATCACAACTTAACAAGAAATAAAGTTAATAAAATAAAAATATATTATAGATGGTACAACTGCGATTGTGACGACACATAGATATACCGTAAGTTAACACGTTATTTAGACAGCGCAGAGCATGGCGTGGAATAGATTGCAAAAATCAATTGCAAAACTGCTAATATCTTCTCTATTCCCCTGTAAATATAACACTAGTATACAGTAATTTTGATGCCAACGATGTCTGAACGGTTTTATATTAAGTTTATGGTGCTGTTAAGAATATGACTTTGGTTTTGCCAGACTGGCTCTAGTTTCTGAGATATTTAATAGTTAATTAACTACAATAGAATTCATCAAAAAGCAGCTTTTATAGCGATGTAAGCCTACAGATTGAAATACAAAATAATTATATGGGATATTTCATTACCTAAGACACTGTTAAAGAGTCAAAAGACCGAAAACTATTGCATTTGTTATCACACACACAAGTCGCATTGGGGGAATGCATTTTTTTCATGGATGAATTATCTCAAAAACTAGAACTAATTCAGAAAAAGTAATGGAATTTTTGAATTCAGCACACTCAAAATACCCTAAATCCATTCAAAAAACCTTGACACCTGAAAAAAATATTTTTTTTTGTAGACCTGTGTCCTACAGTAAAATGTATGCACTTCCAAAATGGTGCCAAAACAACAACCTGTTACCCCCAAATAAAAATTCATCATATTTTAACAGATAATTAAAAACTATGGGTTTTCAAAAGTGTTACATACTTTTTTCTCCATAAAGCAGTATTAAAGGAATGTTTAAGCAGGTTTTACTACCGCAAACCAAACACATCTATGTTAGGTCGCTGTAATCCAGAATCAATTAATACCTTCATTTTTGTAAGACTTCTTTGTGTTCCAAAGTAATTCTCCATTTCATTTTTATGCTAATGAGCCACAAGCACAGGGGGCTTAGTCCTACACTTATAGCTCACAATAGTTTTTCCAATTTACACCACCCGCCGCCGTCCTTTGCTCCCTAATTGACAGGTCAGCGTTGTCTGATTGACTGGTTACACCACCGGATATCTCGAGCAGGAGCCGTCTTTCCCGGCAGCATTGCATCCACAGTCCTGATGATGCAGTGAGATCAGGACTATGGATCTGCATATGTGCTACTCCCTCTGAGAAGAACGCTGGCATGGGGAAAGACGGCGCCTGCGCAAGATTTCCGGTGAGCATGCAAGTCACTCAGAAAAGAGAACAAAGGACGGTGGAGGGTGGAAATTTCTTTAAAGTGGACGGAGAGCTGTCAGTGCAGAGCCAAACCCCCTGCACTTGTGCCTCATTAGCATAAAAATGTAATATAGAATTACTTTGGAAGGACTACAGACATGAAGGTATGGGATTGATTATTAATTACAACAACCTAACATAGGTGTGATTGGTTTGTGGAAGTAAACCCTGCCCACAGGTTCCCTTTAAAATGTAAGAAATTTTGTATAACTGTAACTATGCCAACCTGTAAAATGAAGTTAATGTACTATTTATACCACAGGGCACATGGCATAAAAAAGGTAAAAAACTATGACAGAACTGCAGTTTTCATGCCACAAATGAAAACAAAATCAGTAGATTATATGTACTGCAAAATGGCGGCAATAAAAACTATGTATCGCAGATGCATAAAACAAGTCATCATATAGATGAAACAATGAAAACAAAAAGCGAGCTAGATAGATGAGGGGATAGAGAATCCCAACACAAGAAATTATTGCCATTTCGGATATGTTTGTTTCCTGTTATTTAATGGGAATTTTTCTATGCCCACTGTGGTGCACTGATCTATACGTACAACAGCTTTATTCGTGGTCCATTGATTCTGAGGACATTAAATCAACCCTGTCACCATACAACATGCTTCAAATCCTTACATGGAAAAATTTAATCTCGACTAATGTTTTGAGAGCTAATTTCTAACTAAATTAAGTGTAATCAAATAGGGTTTAAATTATGCAATGAGATATAAATTACTGTGCTTAACTGTTTTTGAAGCACAGCTAAGTCAATGAGATATAATAGGATTCTAAAAATGCCCCAGAGGCATACACAACAAATAACTATTAGCCAAAACATTTCCTGCACTCAAGAAGTTTTAAGTCTCCCCACTTTAAAGAAAAAATCTGAACTCAGATCTCAAGTCTTTCACCCAAAAATCTTTTTAAGGTCTGCAGTATGGGCAGTGCATCAGATCTCCTAGGCAGCCATAGCTAGCCCCACACTCTTCTAGCAGGATCCTTTTCTTCCAGGTGCCTAAACAAAGGTGATGGGGAAGTCACCATGCCTGAAGAAGGAGGCAATTCCTGGAGGATGGGATTATCCGGTCCTCATCACTATCTGAATTAGACATGAGTGGTTCCTGTACTGAATCTGAGGTGAAGGGGTCACCAGAGCATCACTCCTATAAGGGCAGAGCATCAACCCCATTGAGGGGTCACCAGAGCATCACTCCTATAAGGGCAGAGCATCAACCCCATTGAGGGGTCACCAGAGCATCACTCCTATAAGGGCAGAGCATCAACCCCATTGATGGGTCACCAGAGCATCACTCCTATAAGGGCAGAGCATCAACCCCATTGATGGGTCACCAGAGCATCACTCCTATAAGGGCAGAGCATCAACCCCATTGATGGGTCACCAGAGCATCACTCCTATAAGGGCAGAGCATCAACCCCATTGATGGGTCACCAGAGCATCACTCCTATAAGGGCAGAGCATCAACCCTATTGATGGGTCACCTGAGCATCACTCCTATAAGGGTAGAGCATCAACGCCATTGATGGGTCATCAGAGCATCACTCCTATAAGGGCAGAGCATCAACCCCATTGAGGGGCCACGAGAGCATCACTCCTATAAGGGCAGAGCATCAACTCCATTGATGGGTCACCAGAGCATCACTCCTATAAGGGTAGAGCATCAACCCCATTGATGGGTCACCAGAGCATCACTCCTATAAGGGTAGAGCATCAACCCCATTGATGGGTCACCAGAGCATCACTCCTATAAAGGCAGAGTATGTGTGCTGAGGCCCTTCAGTGCCATGTAAGCAGATTGGTGCTGTGCATACATTCCGGTGTCACAGGAGGCTCAGAGAGGGAAAAAAAACTTTGGCTTGAGAGCTAGAAAAGTTTGTCTTTATAAATGACATTATTAAGTTAATATTACTCTTAAAGAAGCTCACCAATGAACTTTCTTTTCCCTTAAACTTTTGTATAGCTGTATGTAGAGTAATGTCAGTGTGTTAAAATACTCACCTACCGCCATTTTCTGTCATACCCAGCGCCGCTCCAGTCCTCTTCTCAGTGATGTCACTGCTATTCAGAGCCTCCAGCTCACTATATATGTGAGTTTCTGTCACAAAGTAAGTCTATGGAGTCTTGTTCTAACGCTCCATAGACTTACATTGTAAAAACCACTTCCGGGTCACACAGTGCGTCCCGGAGTGTCTGAAGTGCAGTGACATCACTGAGAAGAGAAGCAGAACGGCACTGGAAACTGGAGGGGGTAGGTGAGTATATTAACATAATCACACACTACACTACATACACATATACTCAAGATTCAGGGAAAAAGTGTTTATAGGAGGGCTTGATTGATTGCAATGAAGAAGTGTCAGAAGAACATAAATACTAAGGTTGACAGAATTATTTTCATGATGTAGTAGTAGGGAAAAAAATTACAAATATATGAGCTTTCTTTACATATATTAAAGGGTTTTGTGAGGGTTTTATACAGCAGGCAATGAAATTAAATAAAAATAAATAGCTAAAAATCACCTATTATATGCTGTGCCTATGGTCCTGACTGTCTTTGTTTACTTTTCCTGCACATTTTGTACATTTCGAGTACATCCATGTGACCACTACAGCCAATCATAGGCCACAAGTATCTGGTGATATGCATGTATGCATCACTACTGAGGCGAATGATCCGCAGGTCAGCAGTCCAGGAAAAAATACACAAACGCTGGCAGAGATGACTTGAGTGGTGTCAAGTAATTTTTATTTTTGCCTGCTGTTAGAATACATGTTTAAAATGTTAGGTAATCCCTTTAAAGGAATATATCACCAGGTTTTCGCTACCTAATCCAAGAGGAGCATAACATAGAGACAGACACAATGCTTCCAGCGATGTGTCACTTACTGCACTACTTGCTGTAGTTTTGATACTATGAGGCTATCATGCAATAAACCCGCTGCAGACTAGTCATCCATATACATGAGCTCTGTATAATTCCACCCTCACTGTTTGCCAGTTTTCTGCATAGTCACAGTGTACATAGAAAGCTGCCAATCAGTGTTGTCGGTGAAGTTATACAGGGCTCAGCAGTCAGAGAACTGGGAGATCTGCAACAGATAAAACACTTCTTTATCAAAACTGTGAACCCCCTCAAACCATAGAACAGTGCTCTTCAGTGCATGCTCATCTCTGCTCCATTCATTGTTGAGGGGACTGCAGGAGAGAGTTGAGTTCAGCGTTCAGCTATTTCCAGGAGTCCAATGAATGGAGCACAGGTGCTGATGGTTACCCTCAGATGGGCTCTACCTAGCCCAATTCTCAGAATCGCTATCTAATAGTTCCAGCAGTTAAACTCATAGAAATCAGAGTGTTATCTCCTATTCTGTGGATAGTGGATACATTTCAGTCTTGGGAAAAAGCCTTTAAAAAGGTTGTCCACTACTATACAGAACGCCCATTCACATTTCCCCTCTGGTAAAGCGCACGGTGGATGATGGGCGGTGAAACCCCGACCACAGTCCATGAATCAGGGGGGAGCGCGTCACTGGGTCACGCCCGGCTGCAGCCGGAACTTGACGTAACATCAGTGGATGCCAGAGCCGGCTGCAGCTGGGGGTCACGTGATGCCTGTGAGCGGTCAGCAATAGCGCTGCTCACAGGCAACAATCACAACAGATGGTAATTACAAAAAAAATTATTTCCACCGTTTGAAATGTTGGACATTCTGTATAGTAGTGAACAACCTCTTAAAGTTTCATAGTCTGCTTCTCTTAGTGATAGTTCTTGACTTTTTGAAGACCTATACAAGCTGAATATTATATGGTCTAGATTTTGTCACAGTAGATTTTCCATCATTTATTTTTTCATACAAACCAATATAACCTGTGCATCTATGAAACTTAGTACATAAACTTTCCAGTGCTCTGAATGTGGCACCATATATAGCTATTGTAGTATGGGGTAGATATGTACATAGCACATACCCTAGAAACAAACTCAACTAATAGGTAACAATGGCGCCTCAGGTTTTCCTGACTTGTGATATGCTTTGATACATAGCCCTCCTTACTAGACTTTTGATCCTACCATTTGTAATCAATGTAATTGAGAGGTAGTTTAGTGGATTCACATAGTATCTGTAGAGAATCTTTGACTACAAAGGTATAGGATACACAGAAAAATGGGCAACATACTGTATATAGCAGGTGTCCTTGGCATGACAGTTTAATGTGATATGTACCGTGGGGGAAATAAGTATTCCCCCTACAAAGAATGGAGAGGTCTGTAATTTTTATTGTAGGTACACTTCGACTGTGAGAGACAGAATCTTAAAAAAAAATCCAGAAAATTACATGGTATGATTTTTACATAATTAATTTGCATTTTATTACATGAAATTAGTATTTGATACAATTGAAAAACACAACTTAATATTTGGTACAGAAACCTTTGTTTGCAATTACAGAGGTCAGACGTTTCTTGTAGTTCTTGACCAAGTTTGCACATACTGCAGCAGGGATTTTGACTCACTCCTCCATACAGATCTTCTCCAGATCTTTCAGGTTTCAGGGCTGTCGCTGGGCAACATTGAGTTTCAGCTCCCTCCAACGATTTTCTATTGGATTCAGGTCTGGAGACTGGCTAGGCCACTCCAGGACCTTGAAATGTTTCTTACAGAGCCACTCCTTAGTTGCCCTTCCTATGTGTTTTGGGTCATTGTCATGCTGGAAGACCCAGCCACGACCCATCTTCAATGCTCTTACTGAGGGAAGGAGATTGTTGGCCAAAATCTCGCGATACATGACCCCATCCATCCTCCCTTCAATATGGTGAAGTCGTCTTGTCCCCTTTGCAGAAAAGTACCCCCACTATGATTCACATTTGGGACGGTGTTCTTGGGGTTGTACTCATTCTTCTTCTTCCTCCAAACACGGCGAGTGGAGTTGATACTAAAAGGTTCTATTTTGGCCTCATCTGACCACATGACTTTCTCACATGCCTCCTCTGGATCATCTAGATGGGCCAGGACATGTGCTGGCATGAGCTGGGGGACCTTGCATGCCCTGCAGGATTTTAATCCATGATGGCGTAGTGTGTTACTAATGGTAATATTTGAGACTGTGGTCCCAGCTCTCTTCAAGTCATTGACAAGGTCCTCCCGTGTAGTTCTGGGCTGATTCCTGACCTTTCTCAGAATCATCCTTACCCCACGAGGTGAGATCTTGCATGGAGCCCCAGACCAAGGAAGATTGACAGTCATATTGTGTTTCTTCCATTCTCTAATAATTGCGCCAATAGTTGCTGCCTTCTCACCAATCTGCTTGCCTATTGTCCTGTAGTCCATCCCAGTCTTGGGATGTGGTCATGATGCACTGTTATGGGGGAGGGGGTCTGCTGCTAACACTGTTATAGGGGTAATTTCCCCCAATTCTGTACTAATATCCCCATCCTGGCATATAAGGCCCCCATCCTGGTATGCATGGCACCCTTCATCCCCATCCTGGCATGCATGGCACCCCTCATCCTTGTATGCTTGGCACCTCTCACCCCTCATCCTGGTATGCATGACACCCTTCATCACTCATCCTAGTTTGCATGGCATCCTTCATCCTGGTATGCTTGGCACTCCTCATCCTGGTATGCTTGACACCTCTCATCCTGGTATCCATGGCACCCCTCATCCTGGTATCCATGGCACCCCTCATCCTGATATGCTTGGCACTGCTCATCCTGGTATGCATGGCACCCTCAGACTGGTATGCATTGTACCCCTCATCCTGGAATGCTTGGCACCCCTCATCCTGGTATGCATGGCACCCCTCATCCTGGTATGCATGGCCCCCCTCATCATGGTATGAATAGCACCACTCATGCCCATCACACTACACACAAAAAAATAAATGATACTACTCACCTTCCTTCCCTCTGCTCCAGCGCTCCAGCCTGATCTCACAGTGTGAGCCGCACATGATGTTACTGCCATGCACCCTCACACTGAGATAAGCTGCCGGAAAAGTCACTGCTCCCCACGCCGGGACTAAGGACATGAGGAGTAGTGACTATTCAATCACCTTAATAGCGCGCGCAGTGTCAGGCCAGAGGTGGCTCCTGCTGCTGCTGGGCGATTGCGTGTGCCCGCTATTAAAGAGCATGAATATTCACCCCTCTCCTCGCCCATGGGAGTGCAGAGTGGTGAATATTCATGCTCTTTAATAGCGGGCACGAGTGGAGCCGAGCAGCTGCAGGAGCCGTTGCCGCTGCTGACTCTGTGCGCCTACTATTAAGGACAGTGAATATTCAGTGCTCCACACTCCCATGGGCGTGGGGAGCAGTGAATATTCATTTTCTTTAGCAGTGGGGACACCTGAGAGCTGGAGGGTGACTCTTGGTGAGTCGGGGGTTGTGATATTTTAGGTGTCATGTAAATTGAAATAAAGTTGTTACCATTTGACACCTAATTACAGTGCTTTGTGTATTTATTTTGTGTTGTTCTGTCTGATTCATTTTGTTTGGGAACAGGGTCGGACTGGGCTAGCGGGGTAGCAGGGATTTCCATTGTGGGCCCCGCCCCCTGCTGCCGAGGAGAGGGGTAAGAAGAGAAGGGGGGGATGTGGTTTTAAGGGGCATGGGCCCTTTAAAAGCGCAGGAAGAGTGTATGCAGGGACGCACGCACGCGGCTTTTATTATCTGAACCGCCGCGGCACGTTCCTGTGAAGCAGCTGAAGTTAAGCGTCCCCCTTCGCCGGTCGGCGTATGATGTCATCATCATGCGCCTGCTGCGAAGGAAGTGCACAACCCAGTCGCCGGTGCGCTGGATCTCAGCAGAGGAGGAGGGCACCGCACAGGAGCACAGGAAGGTAGGAGGAATCTTTTGTGTGGGTGGGTGCGTGCGTGCGTATGCGTGTGTGCAAGAATGCAGAATGGGATGGGGGCTTGGCTGGACACATGGCAGGGGGTGGCCTTGCTGGACACATGGCAGGGGGGGGCCTGGCTGGACACATGGCAGGGGGGGCCTGGCTGGACACATGGCAGGGGAGTCCTGGCTGGACACATGGCAGGGGGGGCCTGGCTGGACACATGGCAGGGGGGGCCTGGCTGGACTTATGGGGAGAGAGGGCTGGACTCACGGGACCAGTAAGAAAATATGAGGGGGCAGGCTGGACACATGAGGGCCTGGATGGATATATGGGGGCCTGGATGGATATATGGGGGGCAGGTTGGACACATGGGGGCTAGGATGGATATATGGGGGGGACAGGCTGGATACAAGGGGGGGGCAGGCTGATCACATGGGGGCCTGGATGGATATATGGGGGCCTGGATGGATATATGGGGGGGCAGGTTGGACACATGGGGGGCTAGGATGGATATATGGGGGGGACAGGCTGGATACAAGGGGGGCAGGCTGATAACATGGGGGCCGGGATGGATATATATGGGGGGCAGGATGGATATATGAAGGGGGGCGGGCTGGACACATGGGGGCAAGGATGGATATGGGGGTGGCTGGACATATGGAGGCCAGGATGGATATATGGGGGGGCAGGCTAGACACATGGAGGCCAGAATGAATATATGGGAGGGGGCAGGCTTGACACATGGAGGCCAGGATGGATATATGGGGGGGGGGTGGGTGGCAGAATGAATATATTTGGGGGTTGGTTGCAGAATGGATATATGCGTGGGTGGGTGGCAGAATGGATATATGGGGGGGCGGTGACAGAATGGATATATGCGGGGGGCGGTGGCAGAATGGATATATGCGGGGGCCAGTGGCAGAATGGATATATGGGTGAGGAGGCAAGGCTGGACACATGGGGGCCAGGATGGATATATGGGGGGGCGGTGACAGAATGGATATATGCGGGGGGCGGTGGCAGAATGGATATATGCGGGGGCCAGTGGCAGAATGGATATATGGGTGAGGAGGCAAGGCTGGACACATGGGGGCCAGGATGGATATATGGGGGGGCAGGCTGGACACATGAAGGCCAGAATGGATATATGGAAGGGGGCAGGCTTGACACATGGAGGCCAGGATGGATATATGGGGGGTGGGTGGCAGAATGAATATATGCAGGGGTTGGTAGCAGAATGGATATAGGCGTGGGTGGGTGTCAGAATGGATATATGGGGGGGCGGTGACAGAATGGATATATGCGGGGGGCGGTGGCAGAATGGATATATGTGGGGGGTGGTGGCAGAATGGATATATGGGTGAGAAGGCAAGGCTGGACACATGGGGGCCAGGCTGGACAAGGGACTTAATTAATGTTTGGGGGCAGATTGAGGAACATACATTATTAGTTTATGGTGGCGAGTGGGAAACATTATTACTTTAGAGTGCAATTAGGGACATTATTACTTCTGTAATATAATTTACTTTTTAGGAAACTGTTTTCCATGGGAGGGGACAAAAGGGGGGATCCAGTTACTGTGCAGGGCGGCACTATGTCGCTCTTTTTCTTCAACTGGTATAATGTAGAAGTCGGGGGGAAAAAGTGGGAATGTGATCTAAAAGAGATCAGTTATTGATAACTGTAATGCTGTTTTAGCATCAAGTTTGTAATTATCACAAGGAATAAAAGGATAAAACGGACCCCTTAATTTGTTACGCAATTTCTCCCGAACGTAATGATGCACCATGTGGGGTCAAAAACTGCTGTTTGGACACACGGCAGGGCTCGAAAAGGAAAGAGTGCTATTGGAGTTTTGGAGAGTAAATTTGGCTGGAAGAGATTGTGAACGCCATGTTGTATTTACAGAGCCTCTGACATACTAAAACAGCAGAAATCTCCCATAAAAGACCTCATTTTGGAATCTAAACCCTCAAGTAGTGCATCAAGTATTTTTAACGCAGAGGTGATTCACAAAACTTTATAACATTTAGATGTGAACACAAAAAAAATACATTTTTTTCTACTGAAATACTGTGTTAGCCCCAAGTTTGTAATTTTCACAAGGAATAACAGCATAAATTGGACCCCATAATTTTTCCTGAATGCAGTGATACCCTATATGTGGTCACTAACTCATGTTTGGGCACATGGTAAAGCTTGGAAAGCAAAGAGCGATATTTAATTTTTGGAACGCAAATTTGGATATCATGATGCATTTACAGAAACACCTGAGGTGCCAAAAAAAGCAGAAACACCCATAACTGACCCCAATTGGAAAACTAAACTCCATAAGGAAATAATTTTGTGGTGTGCTGAGCATTTTTAACCCACAAACTACATTATAGAATTTTACTAAACACACTGGTCACACTAACATATTATGCATAAGGCCGTGACCCCACTATCAGTATTTGATCAGTATTCGGTCAATATTTTTTCTCAGGAGTGGGAGCCAAAATCAGTTGAGGAACAATCAGAGAAAAGGTATAATAGAAACAAGTCACCAATTCTGCATTTATCACCCACTCCTGGTTTTGGCTCCCACTCCTGAGAAAAAATACTGACCGAATACTGACCGAATACTGATAGTGGGGCCGTGGCCTAAGAAGGAACATATGCTGCACATATTATTAAAATATTTATTCTTTATTGAAAATTCATATAAAATTTTAGTAAATTAAAAATAAGCAAGTATTACACAGTTGTAGCATACAGATATCATGCAGAGATGTATATAAAAATATATACAATAGCTGAAAAAAATTCCAAATATCTATCTAAATGCAGAAACATCAATGATAGTAAAATTAAAGTGCAAGTGCCAGCTTAAACCAAAGAATATTCTGCAACCTAGAACTGATTATGGTCAGTGATCAACCTTAAAGCTAGCAAGATCTATTTAAAGTGCAATGTACTTTTACTTACAACTTTAAGAAGTGTAGAGTTTGCATTAGTGATGGGCAAGCACTATAATGCTCGGGTGCTCGTTGCTCGGGTCAAGCACATTGGAATACTTTGGTGCTCGACCCGAGCAACGAGCCCAACGTAAGTCTATGGGAAACTCGAGCATTTTTCAGGCGGCTCCCCCCGGCGGTCTGCAGAGGGCCGAAAAATTGCACAAATCGTAGGGAACAGTGCTCAAATGGCATGGGAACAGCATGGGGAAGACCCCTGGAAGCATTTCTGACTCCGAGGTCACTGCTGTCAACAATGTTGTCAGAGGTATTACGCCACTTTTACAGAATCACAAGAAAACATACAAAAACAAAACCAAAATGAATTTTCCTGGGAAATATGTTAAGGAACATCCTTTGCAGGGTAATGACTTGTATATAAGGCAAAATAAATAACCAAAAACAAAAATGCGCCTCCACACCTTGGGCTATGTTCACACGTAGCGTTTTTGATGCGTTTTTGCACTTTTGCATTGCTTTCAATCGTGACAAACGCATTCACCAGGAAATGTCATTTTAACATTTTACAACCTATCTGGCCATGTGGTGTGTGAGACATGATTAGACACATCCTGTTTCATTTATGAAGGAGGGACTCTGAAAGTCACAAAGCCTATTTTTATAGGGCAATCAGACGGCCTTTATCATTCTTTAAGGGCTAGCAGTCGGCCCTCACAATTCTTAGAGAGCCATCAGCCGGCTATGCTTTGTTGTTCCCATTACTAAAAAGTGGGTCTCCTATACTATTATTGCGTATGCAGTGAGTGTCAGGGCTGCCCAAAATTTGGACGTACCCCAATACCCCTTTGAAAATTTGGATGCACCCCAATACTCCTTTGAAGAGACTTAGAAGAGGGCCTTCTGAAAACAATGTTCCCATTATTAGGAAGTGGGTCTCCCATACTGTTTGCCTATTCAGTTAATGCAAGGGCTGCCAAAAATTTGGACCTACTCCAATGCCCCTTGGAAGAGACGTAGAGGAGGGCCTCCTGAAAAAAAATGTTCCCATTATTAGGAAGTGGGTCTGCCTATGCAGTGAATGCAAGGGTTGCCAAAAATTTGGAGGCACTCCAATGCCCCTTGGAAGAGACATGGAGGACAGAGGGCATCCTGTAAACAATGTTCCCATTATTAGGAAGTGGGTCTCCCATTTTGCTTGCCTTTGCAGTGAATACAAGGGTTGCCAAAAATTATGAGGCACTCCAATGCCCCTTGGAAGAGACGTAGCGGGCCTCATGAAAAAATGTTTACATTATTAGGAAGTGGGTTTCCCATAGTGTTTGCCTACACAGTGATTGCAAGGGTTGCCAAAAATTTGGAGGCACTCCAATGCCCCTTGGAAGAGACGTAGAGGGCCTCATGAAAAAATGTTCCCATTATTAGGAAGTGGGTCTCCCATAGTGTTGGCCTATGCAGTGAATGCAAGGGCTGCCAAAAATTGGGAGGCACTCCAACAGGCCTTGGAAGAGATGTGGAGGAGGGCCTCATAAAACAAATGTTCCCATTAGAAAGGAGCGGGTCTCCTATGCTTGTAATGCTCATGCACTAAGTGTATGGTCTGACAAACATTTACCCCTGGGGGGTATACATGAACAGACTGTATAAAAAATTATTTTTACCGGCATCATAAACATCCTTTAAAAAAATTATGTGGGTGTTGCATCACGGACCATGGTCACCCTGGTCATATGGTGGTGGAAGATGAGGAGAAGGAGGAGGACAAGAGCAAATAGCCAAAATCAGGAAGCATATACCCATTAGTGATGAGTGAGCATGTTCACTACTGCTCGGTGCTCGCCCGAGCATGTCACTGCTCAAGATGCTCGGTGCTCGCCGAGTATTTCCGAGGTTGCTCGGCGGGAGCTTGGGTCTCCTCCCTGCATGTCTGGCGCTCTTTAGAGCGCCAATAAACATGCAGGGATTGCCTGCCACTCACTGTAATGCCGTAGCTATGTAGGTTGTGGCATTACAGTGATTGGCTGGCCGCACAGTGTCATCAGGTCTATGTCAGACCTGGCGCTGCCATGCTCGTCACAGTTACTCCGGAATTAGACAGTGTAGGGAGAAGTGCAGCTGATCTAGGGAGAAATTTGCTTGTTTCTAGTTAATGTAGGTGTACCAAACTGTATTAGAGACACATATCCATCTCAACAAACAGTCCTTCTGAGAACTTATCCATCTGCAGAGATATCAGGCAGGCAGTGTATACACTGTGCTCCAAATTATTATGCAAATAATATTTTCTCAGATTTTCCCAAATTACCTATCTGAATTACAGTCATTTTAATTTTCCAGTCAAATAACTATTAGAGTACAATTGAAAGGTTTTTGTACAAACTGCCTATGATAACAGTATATTTAAAAAAAATAAAAAACTCAAACTGCACTCAAAATACATGTTCCAAATTATTATGCACAGCAGAGTTTTCAACCTTTTCATTTTAATAAAGAACAAAAAAATGGTCATTTTTGAAATCATAAGCATTAGCAGGTTATTACAAACTGAAATCAAACAGTTTTCAACTCAAAACTTTATTCTAGGTGATGTTTCATTTGCACATAGGACCCCTTGTTCGAAAGGAGCTTCTGAACTCTCTCGTCCATTGAATTTGTCAGGTTTTGGATGGTTTCTGCTTTAATTGTTTTGCATGAGGACAGAATACCCTCCCAGAGCTGTTGCTTAGATGTGAACTGCCTCCTGCCATCATAGACACTCCTTTTGATGATGCTCCAGAGGTTCTCAATGGGGTTGAGGTCAGGGGAGCATGGGTGCCACACCATAAGTTTGTCCCCTTTTATGCCCATAGCAGCCAGAGATGCAGATGTGTTATGTGCAGCATGAGACGGGGCATTATCATGCATGAAATGATCTCGATGGTCCAGATGGATGGAGTGGAGGATGGCTGGTTGATGGACACCCCATGCAAACACGGCTACGGCGCTAACAAGGAGGAGGTGGAGTAATGTTTTGGGCTGGAATCATGGGGAGAGAGATTGTCGACCCTTTTAGGATCCCTGAAGGGGTAAAGATGAACTCCATAATGTATGTTGAGTTTCTCAAACAGCACTTCCTTCCATGGTTCAAGAAGAAGAACCGTGCATTCCGCAGCAAGATCATTTTCATGCATGATAATGCCCCGTCTCATGCTGCACATAACACATTTGCATCTCTGGCTGCTATGGGCATAAAAGGGGACAAACTTATGGTGTGGCACCCATGCTCCCCTGACCTCAACCCGATTGAGAACCTCTGGAGCATCATCAAAAGGAGTGTCTATGATGGCGGGAGGCAGTTCACATCTAAGCAACAGCTCTGGGAGGGTATTCTGTCCTCATGCAAAACAATTAAAGCAAAAACCATCCAAAACCTGACAAATTCGATGGACGAGAGAGTTCAGAAGCTCCTTTCGAACAAGGAGTCCTATGTGCAAATGTAACATCACCTAGAATAAAGTTTTGAGTTGAAAACTGTTTTATTTCAGTTTGTAATAACCTGCTAATGCTTATAATTTCAAAAATGACCATTTTTTTGTTCTTTATTAAAATGAAAAGGTTGAAAACTCTGCTGTGCATAATAATTTGGAACATGCATTTTGAGTGCAGTTTGAGTTTTTTTAAAAATATACTGTTATCATAGGCAGTTTATACAAAAACCTTTCAATTGTACTCTAATAGTTATTTGACTGGAAAATTACAATGACTGAAATTCATACAGGTAATTTGGGAAAATCTGAGAAAATATTATTTGCATAATAATTTGGAACACAGGGTATAGGCAGGCAGGCAGGGTATATAGCAGACTGCACTGCATATAGCACAAGAGACTCCATTCCAGTTCTGCCTTCTGCAGTTGTTAGATATTTCTAGAAATAGGCCCAGGTCTCAGGGGCCAGGAATAATTTTTATTTGGATCTTAATCCTCATTATTTGCTTTAAAAGCAATCCAGAGAACAGTTTTTCTGTGCCATTTGCTTGTTGGCACTGCAGAATACAGCTGGGTCCTTTCCATATTACAGCGCTAAAAATCCAGCTATTTAAAACTGTGGTTTGTCCGTCACACGGATCACATATAATTGTGCTGAAAATACTGCCATTTCTGGCCTCCATTAAAAATTTGCTTCAGTGTGTCAGTGAAGCAATTGACACCAGTTTGCTGTTCAAAATAGTTACCTACAGGCCAGGTACTTAAAACTGTGTTTTCTCCGTCACACGGCTCACATATACGTTTTCAGAAAATACTGCCATTTCTGGCATCCATTAATTTTTTTTCTCAGTGTGTCAGCAAAGTTTTTGACACTGATTTGCTGTTCAAAATAGTTACCTATAGGCCAGGTACTTAAAACTGTGTTTTCTCTATCACATGGATCACCTATACGTTTTCAGAAAATACTGCCATTTCTGACCTCCATTAAAAATTTGTTTCAGTGTGTCAGTGATGCAATTGACACCAGTTTGCTGCTCAAAATAGTTACAGTTATATGAAAAAGTTTGGGCACCCCTATTAATCTTAAGCTTAATGTTTTATAAAAATTGGTGTTTTTGCAACAGCTATTTCAATTTGATATATGTAATAACTGTTGGACACAGTAATGTTTCTGCCTTGAAATGAGGTTCATTGTACTAACAGAAAATGTGCAATCTGCATTCAAACAAAATTTGACAGGTGCATAAGTATGGGCACCTCACCAGAAAAGTGACATTAATATTTAGTAGATCCTCCTTTTGCAAAAATAACAGCCTCTAGTCGCTTCCTGTAGCTTTTAATGAGTTCCTGGATCCTGGATGAAGGTATTTTTGACCATTCCTCTTTACAAAACAATTCCAGTTCAGTAAAGTTTGATGGTCGCCGAGCATGGACAGCCCTCTTCAAATGATCCCACAGATGTTCAATGATATTCAGGTCTGGGGACTGGGATGGCCATTCCAGAACATTGTAATTGTTCCTCTGCATGAATGCCTGAGTAGATTTGGAGCGGTGTTTTGGATCATTGTCTTGCTGAAAGATCCATCCCCTGCGTAACTTCAACTTTATCACTGATTCTTGAACATTATTGTCAAGAATCTGCTGATACTGAGTGGAATCCATGCATCCCTCAACTTTAACAAGATTCCCGGTGCCGGCATTGGCCACACAGCCCCAAAGCATGATGGAACCTCCACCAAATTTTACTGTGGGTAGCAAGTGTTTTTCTTGGAATGCTGTGTTTTTTTGCCGCCATGCATAACGCCTTTTTGTATGACCAAACAACTCAATCTTGGTTTCATCAGTCCACAGGACCTTCTTCCAAAAAGAAATTGGCTTCTCCAAATGTGCTTTTGCATACCTCAGTCGACTCTGTTTGTGGCGTGCTTGCAGAAATGGCTTCTTTTGCATCACTCTCCCATACAGCTTCTCCTTGTGCAAAGTGCATTGTATAGTTGACCGATGCACAGTGACACCATCTGCAGCAAGTTGATGCTGCAGCTCTCTGGAGGTGGTCTGAGGATTGTCCTTGACTGATCTCACCATTCTTCTTCTCTGCCTTTCTGATGTTTTTCTTGGCCTGCCACTTCTGGCCTTAACAAGAACTGTCCCTGTGTTCTTCCATTTCCTTACTATGTTCCTCACAGTGGAAACTGACAGGTTAAATCTCTGGGACAGCTTTTTGTATCCTTCCCCTGAACAACTATGTTGAATAATCTTTGTTTTCAGATCATTTGACAGTTGTTTTGAGGAGCCCATGATGCCACTCTTCAGAGGAGATTCAAACAGGAGAACAACTTGCAAGTGGCCACTTTAAGTAGCTTTTCTCATGATTGCATACACCTGACTATGAAGTTCAAAGCTCAATGAGGTTACAAAACCAAAAAAGTGCTTTAGTAAGTCAGTAAAAAGTAGGTAGGAGTATTTAAAACAAGAAAATGATAAGGGTGCCCATACTTATGCACCTGTCAAATTTTGTTTGAATGCAGATTGCACATTTTCTGTTAATACAATAAACCTCATTTCAAGGCAGAAACATTACTGTGTCCAACAGTTATTACATATATCAAACTGAAATAGCTGTTGCAAAAACACCAATTTTTATAAAACATTAAGCTTAAGATTAATAGGGGTGCCCAAACTTTTTCATATAACTGTACCTATAGACCAGGTATTTAAAACTGTGTTTTCTCCGTCACACGGATCACATATACATTTTCAGAAAATACTGCCATTTCTGACCTCCATTAAAAATTTATTTCAGTGTGTCAGTGAAGCAATTCACACCAGTTTGCTCTTCAAAATCGTTACCTACAGGCCAGGTATTTAAAACTGTGTTTTCTCCGTCACATGGATCACATACAGTACAGACCAAAAGTTTGGACACACCTTCTCATTTAAAGATTTTTCTGTATTTTCATGACTATGAAAATTGTACATTCACACTGAAGGCATCAAAACTATGAATTAACACATGTGGAATTATATACTTAACAAAAAAGTGTGAAACAACTGAAAATATGTCTTATATTCTAGGTTCTTCAAAGTAGCCACCTTTTGCTTTGATGACTGCTTTGCACACTCTTGGCATTCTCTTGATGAGCTTCAAGAGGTAGTGTTAATTCATAGTTTTGATGCCTTCAGTGTGAATGTACAATTTTCATAGTCAAGAAAATACAGAAAAATCTTTAAATGAGAAGGTGTGTCCAAACTTTTGGTCTGTACTGTAGATTCGGGCCTCTCGCCCGGTCCACTTGAAGCGGGGCAAGAGGAGATAGCATGTAGCGATGCCCAAATATTTGAGCAGCCACAGTCACACGAAGACAAGGGTGGGAAAGTGACACAACAGGTGGACATTGATGAGACACAATTGCCAGAAAGTCAGGAGGAGCACCAGAGTGCAGAAGTGGAAGACGAGGTGGTGGATGATATAGTAACTGACCCAACCTGGCAGGAGGACATGCAGAGTGAGCACACAGGGGGAGGGAGGCAGAACACCCCAACAGGCAGGAAGAAGTAGTGTGGTGGCCACAGAAAGAAGGCAGGCAACCGTTCCCCGTAACACCAACACGAAGGAAGTTGCCAGTACAATTGTTAGTTCTTCCCAAGTCTGGTTGTTTTTTAAAGATTCTGCCGATAATCTCAAAAAGGCCATTTGCACCACCTGCCAGGCCAGCATCAGCAGGGGTGGCAAAACGACCAGCCTGACCACCACCTGCATGATCAGGCACATGGCAGCAAAGCACCCGACTTTGTGGGCCGAACCCCACGGTCCAGGAACAGTGTCTGCACGTCCACGTCCTTCTCCCAGTGTAGCGTTCAGTTGTCCTTACCCCAGTCCATGGAACGCAAGCGCAAATACGTAGCCAACGCCCCACAGGCCACACTACTAAATTCCCACATTTCACAACTGCTTGCGCTCGAAATGTTGCCTTTTAGACTCGTGGAGACGAAAGCATTCCGCAACCTGATGGCGGCGGCCGTCCCTCGGTACGCGGTCCCCAGCCGCCACTATTTCTTCTGGTGTGCCGTCCCCGCATTACACAAGCACGTGTCCCAAAACATTAGCCATGCCCTCAACAATGCAGTTATCGGGAAAGTCCACCTAACCACGGACATGTGAACAAGTGCTTGTGGGCAGGGAAGGTACATCTCGCTGGAAGCCAGGACCCATTGGGACCTTGGGACGGAACACATCCTCCCGACGCCAAGGATTGCGGGACCTAGGTCACTCAGGGTTGCCCCCAGAGTCTACAGCTCCTGCACCTAATCCTCCTCCTCCTCTTCAGCCTCCATCTCCGAAATGACCACATCAGGCACAAGCTGGAAGCACTGCAGCACTGCCTTGGCCAGGCGGCAACAGGCTGTGCTGAAGCTAATATGATTAGGTGACAAACTGCACAATGCTGAGGATGTTAGAACCTTGTTCTTAGGTTTTTTCCTTTGCTGGTCACATGACCTTGTTGGCCTATTTAATCCTGCTCCGCCCTTCTGGCTTTGCTGGACTTCTTTGTTTAACTACTTTCTAGCTAGCCTGTGCTCTGTATCTAACTCTGTTAGTTTGCTTGGTCTACGGACCTCTATGTTCTATATATTTTGTTTGTTCGTCTGTCTGCTACTATTTCTGTTAGGAGGTGTCCCATTTTCCTCCCAGTCCTTAGTACTTGTAGGGATTCCTTCCCCACATCTATAGGTCTCCGTACAGACTAGCTTAGGACTTTAGCAGGTCTGATCGCAGGATCAGGTTCCCTGTTACATCGTAGGGATAAAGCTGAGTTCTATCGTAGGGACAGATCTCCTCTCTTTCCTTAGCTCTGGTAGCAGAACATAACAGTAAGTCCAGCCCAGCAAATGCTCTAAGGAAAGATTTTTTCTGTTCCATCATGGTGTCGGTTCTGGATTTGGCTAAACACCTGCAGGGACTCTCTTTGGAGGTGACTGAGCTCCGTCAGCACGTGAGTAACTGTCCTGGAGCACATTTCTTGGAGCCTAAGGTACGTTTGCCGGATTTATTTTTTGGTGAACACCGAGAATTTTTTTCATTTAAAAATGCTTGCTTATTGTATTTTCGTTTGAGACCCAAGTCCTCTGGGGATGATTCCCAGTGCATAGGGTTTATAATGTCACTTTTGCGCAAAGAGCCTCAGGAGTGGGCCTTTTCTTTGCAACCTAGTGATACATGCTTCAGTTCAGTGGATAGTTTTTTTTCTGCTTTGGGACTATTATATGATGATCCTGACCGTGTCTCATCAGCTGAGACAGAGTTAAGACGTTTGAGACAGGGATCAGGTAATGTGGAAAAATATTGTACTCATTTCCGTCGATGGTCTACTCAAACAGGGTGGAACGATTCTGCTCTGAAAAGTCTATTTCTTGCTGGGCTCAGTGAAAGGGTTAAAGACCTGCTAATTGCTTATCCTTCACCTGAAGATTTGCAACAGGCTATGCAATTAGCTATACGGGTGGATAGGAGACTGCGTGCAAGGGTTAATGAGAGCAAATCCTCTGCTATGTCAGTTTCTGGTTATGAGAATGTGTGTACTAACAGTGGTGAATCGATGGAGATTGGAGCGATGGCACCTCGCTCTCAAGAAAAAGATCGCAGATTTTCTGAAGGCTTGTGTTTCTATTGCGGAAAATCTGGTCATTTGATTAAAGACTGTGAGCTTCGTATCAAGAAAGAAAAAAAAATGGTCAGTCATGCCCGTATTGCCTGTTTAAATTCCAAGGGTGTATTTTTAGCTGCTTCCACGATTGCTCAGGAAAAATTAATGGAATTTCGGGTGTTTGTTGATTGTGGGTCTACTCTGAATGTTATTGATGGGGGATTCTTGGAAAGACTCAAATTGAAACCCGAACCTTTATCATCCCCCATTGCTGTGGTTTCTGTGGATGGTTCCCCTTTGAAGAATATTACTCTCAAGGTCTGTGAATTTCCTCTCACTATTAATGGTGTTCACCATGAGAAATTGGATTTGGTAGTGTTGAATAACTTGCCTTCACCAGTAATATTGGGATTGCCCTGGTTAAAATTTCACAATCCTGTACTGGATTGGTCTACCAGTGAAATTAAATCCTGGAGCCATAAATGTTATGACAAGTGTTGTAACGGGCATATTGCAGCTTTGGATAGGGGAGAATTGCCTGTTCCTATTCAGGATTTTTGGAGAGTTTTTTCTGAGAAGGAATCGCAGGTTTTGCCTCCCCATAGAGACTATGATTGTTCTATTGAATTTGTCCCTGGAGCGACTCTTCCTAAAAGTCGTTTATTTAACCTTACTATTCCTGAGAGAAAGGCTTTGGAGGAATACATACAGACAAGTTTGGCCGCCGGTCACATTAGACCCTCTAAGTCTCCTGTGGCGGTTGGATTTTTTTTTGTAAAAAAAAAGGACGGCGGTTTACGTCCTTGTCTGGATTTTCGTGAGATTAACAAAATTACTGTACGCAATCCTTACCCACTGCCATTGATTCCTGATCTGTTTAACCAGTTAATGGGGGCCAAGTGGTTCTCTAAAATTGACCTTAAGGGGGCATACAATCTGTTGCGCATGAAGGAGGGTGACGAATGGAAGACTGCTTTTAACACTCCTGTGGGTCATTTTGAGAATCTGGTTATGCCTTTTGGTCTTACTAATGCTCCTGCATTTTTTCAGAATCTTATTAATGACATCCTTAGACCTTTGATCGGCAAAAATGTGGTTGTGTATTTGGATGACATTTTGATTTATTCGCCGGATCTGGAGTCTCATTGGCGGAGCGTACGTGAGCTATTACAGTTATTAATGGACAATTCGCTTTTTGCTAAGCTGGAGAAATGTGAGTTCGCTGTACAGAGAATTAGTTTTTTGGGCTACATTATCTCCAGCGAAGGTTTTGAGATGGACCCGGTTAAAGTTCAAGCTGTACATGAATGGCCTAGGCCTATTGGTTTGAAATCGATACAGAGGTTTTTGGGTTTCGCCAATTATTACAGAAAATTCATAAAAAATTTTTCTAGTATTGTCAAACCTCTGACCGATCTCACCAGGAAAGGTGCTGATGCGGTTCAGTGGTCTTCTGAGGCCATTGAAGCTTTTGTGTATCTCAAGGAGAGGTTCACCTCTGCTCCCATCCTTATGCAGCCTGATGTGACTAAGCCGTTTTTGGTTGAGGTTGATGCTTCCTCTGTGGGGGTTGGCGCAGTATTGTCTCAGGATAACGGGGATGGATTACATCCCTGTGCCTTTTTTTCAAAAAAAATTTCGGAGACTGAACTGAATTACGATATTGGTAATCGGGAATTATTGGCTATTAAACTCACATTTGAACACTGGCGCCACTTCTTGGAAGGTGCGGAATTTCCCGTTCAGGTTCTTACGGATCATAAAAATCTGATATATCTTGATGCTGCCAAGCGCTTGAATGCCCGTCAAGCTAGGTGGGCACTGTTTTTCTCGCGGTTTAATTTCTCCGTTACTTACATCCCTGGTACTAAGAATGTTAAGGCGGATGCCTTGTCTCGCAGTTTTTCTCCCATAGTCGGTGCTGAGAAAGAGGAGAACATTTTACAAGAAGGTGTTGTGATAGCTGCTTTGGACTCCGTTTTGGAAGATGAGATTCTTAAAGCACAGGAGAATGCCCCATCTAACACTCCTCATGGGAGGTTGTTTGTGCCTGGGACCTTTAGGAGAGATTTGTTTGTTGAGTGTCACGAATCTCGGTTGGCAGGTCATCCCGGAATCTCTGAGACCAAGAGACTGGTGGGTCGCAGTTTTTGGTGGCCTGGATGGCAGAAGGAAGTCATTAAGTGGGTGCGTCAATGTACTATATGTGCTAGATCTAAGTCCTCACATACTCCTGCTGCGGGGTTGCTTTGTCCTTTGGAGGTTCCCAGTGCTCCTTGGACACATTTGGCTATGGACTTTATAACTGACCTTCCCCCCTCTGAGGGTTTTACTGTCATCTGGGTGGTCGTGGACCGTTTTAGCAAGATGTGTCACTTGGTCCCCTTCGTCAAACTGCCCTGCGCTAAAACTCTCGCTAAGGCCTTTGTCAAGGAAATTGTCAGACTTCATGGCGTTCCTACTGACATTGTTTCTGATAGGGGTCCTCAGTTCGTGGCTCGTTTTTGGCGTGCCTTTTGTGACAGGTTGGGAGTTCATTTGTCGTTCTCGTCCGGATATCATCCTGAATCTAATGGCCAGACAGAAAGGAAAAACCAGGATGTTGAGCAGTTCTTGCATTGTTTTGTGGCAGACAATCAAGAGGGGTGGTCTGAGTTTCTGCCACTTGCTGAATTTGCTCTGAACAATCATACATCTTCTTCTGCTGGTTGTTCGCCTTTTTTTTGTTGTTCTGGGAGACATCCGTCGTTTGGGTCGTTCTCCAAGTTGGGATCTGCCGTGCCTGAGGAGGAGAATTTTTCCGGTGATTTGGAGAGAGTTTGGTCGGATGTGCGTGGTAATCTTCAGGAGGCCAACAGAAAATCTAAAGACTACTTTGATAGGAAACGACAGGAGGTTTTGTTCGCTGTTGGTGACATGGTCTGGTTGTCCTCTAGGAATCTGCGGTTGAGGATTCCTTCTAAGAAATTGGGTCCCAAGTTTGTAGGGCCCTTTAAGGTGCTTCAGGTTGTCAACCAATCTGCTGTTAGGTTGGAGGTTCCTACCTCCTGGAGAATTAATCCGGTATTTCATGTCTCTTTGTTGAAAAAAGCTGTTGTATCGGATTGTGACGCCTCTGCCTCTGTTCCTCCGGTGGTGGAAGACGGGGAATATGAAATTTCTCGCATCCTTAACTCTAGACAGTATAGAGGTAGTTTGCAGTATCTTGTGGCCTGGAAAGGTTTCGGACCCGAGGATAACTCTTGGGTGAGGTCGGATGATGTTTCCGCGTCCAGACTTATCAGAGCGTTTCACAGGAGATTTCCTGATAAGCCTGGTCCTAGGGGATCCGGAGGATCCTCTTAGAAGGGGGGGTACTGTTAGAACCTTGTTCTTAGGTTTTTTCCTTTGCTGGTCACATGACCTTGTTGGCCTATTTAATCCTGCTCCGCCCTTCTGGCTTTGCTGGACTTCATTGTTTAACTACTTTCTAGCTAGCCTGTGCTCTGTATCTAACTCTGTTAGTTTGCTTGGTCTACGGACCTCTATGTTCTATATATTTTGTTTGTTCGTCTGTCTGCTACTATTTCTGTAAGGAGGTGTCCCATTTTCCTCCCAGTCCTTAGTACTTGTAGGGATTCCTTCCCCACATCTATAGGTCTCCGTACAGACTAGCTTAGGACATTAGCAGGTCTTATCGCAGGATCAGGTTCCCTGTTACATCGTAGGGATAAAGCTGAGTTCTATCGTAGGGACAGATCTCCTCTCTTTCCTTAGCTCTGGTAGCAGAACATAACAGAGGAGTTGTGGATAGCTCTGAAAGAGCAGGCAGATCTGTGGCTCACACCGCTGAACCTACAGCCAGGCATGGTTGTGTGTGACAATGGCCAGAACCTGGTGGTGGCTCTGAGGCGAGGTGAGCTCACACATGTACCATGCCTGGCCCATGTGCTTAACCTCGTGGTTCAGCGGTTTCTCAAATCCTACCCGGATCTGCTTGCTAAAGTACGCCACCTGTGTGCCCATTTTAGAAAGTCACCTACAGCTTCCGCCGCCCTTGCCGTGTTTCAGCAGCGTTTGCAGCTTTCGGCTCACAGACTGGTATGTGATGTCCCCACGCGTTGGAACTCTACACTGCAGATGTTGGGAAGGATTTGTGGGCTGAAGAGGGCAGTTGTTGAGTATCAGAATCAACAAGGCCGTCAGTATTCGCTTCAAACTCTACACATAAGACCTCAGGAGTGGACATGGATGTCAGACATATGTACCATCCTCCAAAACTTTGAGGACTCCACCAAGATTGTGAGCGGCGATGACGCCATAATTAGCATCACCATCCCGCTTCTCTGTCTTCTGAAACACACTCTGCTCACAATCAAAGAGGATGCATTGTAGGCAGAGCACGATGAGATGGAGCAAGGAACTATACATGGTGATTACACACAGCCCAGCCTCATCTCATCCCAACGTGGATTGGGTGAAAATGAGGAAGAGGAGGAGGAGGAAGAACAGGAGCAAGTTTCATGCGCTATAGACGGTACTACCTGCACAACTGTCATACCGTCTGTTCAGCGTGGATGGCCAGAGGACAGAGAGGAGGAAGAGGAGAGCATGGTCAGCAATCCTCTCGCTGAGGACACGGAAGTCTTGCCTGTTAGCAGTCTGGCACACATGGCTGAGTTTATGTTACGCTGCCTTTCCCATGCCCTCGCGTTCTCAAAATTTTGTGTGACAGTCATTACTGGTTGGTGACACTTCTAGACCCACGCTACAAGGAGAACTTTATATCTCTTATTCCTGAGGCGGACAGGTCTACAAAAATGGGGCTATACCAGAAGGCCCAAATGCAATCCAGCAGAGGCAGGGGAACAATGTCAAAGTTCTGGGAGAGTTTTCTAAGACCCTCCCATCGGACAGGCCCTGAGGCGCGGGGTATTCTCACAAGGAGTGCAAAGTTTGGGAAGATGCTGAGAGAGTACCTTGCCGACCGTACCAACGTCCTCCGTGATTCTTCTGTGCCTTATAATTATTGGGTATCCAAGCTGGACACTTGGAATGAACTCGCTCTGTATGCCTTGGAGGTCCTGGGCTGCCCTGCCGCTAGCGTTTTATCAGAGCGAGTTTTTAGTGCCGCTGGTGGAATTATAACTGATAAGCGCATTCGCCTGTCAACTGAAAATGCTGAGAGGCTGACTCTTATAAAAATGAACAAGGGCTGGATTGGGCCAGACTTCTCAACACCACCAAATGATAGCAGCGTAACATAAACTCAAATCCAGTATCTTTTTTTGGGAGGTGTATTCCCATGCACCTCTTCACACCCACACATGGGTATATGCTTCCTGATTTTGGCTATTTGCTCTTGTCCTCCTCCTCCTCATCCTCCACCACTATATCACCAGGGTGACCGTGGTCCGTGATGCAACACCCACATCATTTTTTAAAGGGTGTTTATGATGCCCGTAAAAAAAAAAAATTATACAGTATGTTCATGTATACCCCCCAGGGGTAAATGTTTGTCAGCCCATACACTTAGTGCATGGGCATCACAAGTATAGGAGACCTGCTCCTTTCTAATGGGAACATTTTTTATGAGGCCCTCCTACACGTCTCTTCCAAGGGGCATTGAAGTCCCTCCAAATTTTTGGCAGCCCTTAAATTCACTGCATAGGTCAACACTATGGGAGACCCTCTCCTTTCTAATGGGAATTTGTCGTTACTGTGGCCCTGCTCTATGTGTCTTTCATTTCTTTGTGGGGTTTTTCCTAAATTTGGTCAGCCTTTGGACTCACTGCATACCCTATAACTGTATAGCACACTCTCTCCTTTCTAATGGGAATTTGTCGTTACTGCTGGCCTTTTAAGAACAGTAAGGGCCGCCTGATGGCCCTATAAAAATAGGCTTTGTGACTTTCAGAGTCCCTCCATCATAAATGAAACAGGATGTGTCTGATGATGTGTCACACACCATATTGCCAGATAAGGTTGTAAAATGTTAAAATTACATTTCCCGGTGAATGTATTTGTTGCAAAAAAAAAACAGTAGGATCTTTCTTTAGTATAAAAAACAGAGTCGCCAATGTAACCTCAAAGTAATCACATTGTTCAGCTCCTGCACCTCCTCCTCCATCTCCGAAATGACCACATCAGTCACAAGCTGAAAGCACTGCCTTGGCCAAGTGGCAACAGGATGTGCTGAAGATAACATACTTAATGCTTAGGTGACAAATCACCCAGCGCTGCAGAGTTGTTGAAAGCTGTAACACAGCAGCCTGATCTGTGGTTCTCACCGCTGATCATACGGCCAGGCATGATCGTGTGTGACAATGGGCGGAACCTGGTGATGGAGAAATGACAGCTGGAGTAGAAACAGTTTCCCTCTATGCCAGTCCTTTCACAGAGCTAAAGAATATAGCTGTGGTGAAATACAACTCCCACTGAGAAGCTGTTTCAGAATTAAAAACATTGTGCCCACCAAAGGATTTGATTCTGAGGGCTCACCTTTCTCCCCTGCTCAAGAGCCCTATAGCAGCTGCAAAGTTATTGTTATCATGAACTCTCCTGATGTAGAAGCCAGGGCACACCAGAGGATTCTCTGGTGGGACCGTCCAACCCTGCCGAGAAGCAGTCCTGGCTAAGAAAAGTGTGTGGGAAGGTTCCCAAACACGCTATGGCTGCTTTTTCACTGAGGTGGAAACCTATGAAAACACGGGGAGAACATACAAAGTTCTTGCAGATGTTGTCCTTGCTGGGATTTGAACCAAGGATCCCAGCACTGCAAGTCTTCAGTGCTAACCACTGATCCAATGTGCTGCCGTTCACCTTCTAATATCTAACAGTCTGGAGAAACTTGCACCTACTTCCACTCTATCTTCAGCTCCTTTGTGAGAAACTAATGTATTTGGGCAGCCACTCAGTCTACCAAATAAAATTCCTGAGAAGGAAATTGGGGATGGCTTCACTACTGGTACTGGGGGCAGTGCTAATACCATGGTGTCGTAGCATAGTTTACTGGAAATATTCCAGGCTGGTAGGAGGCAAGCAAATTCCCACAGAAAAGTACCAGCAGTAATGTTCAGGGACCCGCGCTTGTAGAAGGCGGAGACAACACCGGGAGAAATAGTGACGGCTGGGGACTGAGTATGGACACGAGGCATGAGGTTGTGAAAAGCTTCCGCCTCCACGAGCCTAAAAGGCCACATTTCAAGTGTAAGCAGCTGGCCAGAAATCTGGAAGTTTAGTATTGCGGCCTGTGGGTGGGTGGCTGGCTGCATACTTGCGCTTGCATTCAAAGTAGCAGAAAACTAAGCAGATGGTGGCCTCTATCATCATCATGGCCTCACCTCAGCACTATGAACTCTCCTGAAGGAGAAACCAGGGCCCACCGGAGGAGTCTCCGGTTTTCTGGTGGGTCCGTCCATCCCTGCTGAGAAGCAGCTCTGGATAAGAAAAGTGTGGGGAAAGGTTCCCAGAGACTCTATGGCTGCTTTTTTAATGTGGATCGGACGTGCTTATGCATGTTATTTCTCAAACCGCATTGCAGATTGGGCCATTGCCCAATCCTGTAGTCATGAAATTAAATGCGCAAAGAAAGATGTTTGTGTGTCAAAGCACCAACGACAAGTGCGAGTTAATGTTGGACGGGCTGCCATTGCTTTTGCAACAAGCTGCATTAGAGGACTTCCTGGGAGAAATGACACCCAGAGTAGATACGGTTTCCCTCTATTCCAGTCCTTTCACCGAGCTAAAGAATATGGCTGTGGTGAAATACAACTCTCAACAAAAAAAGCTGTGGACTGGCTCCATACCGTCCCTGGCCACATTCACCTGTCCACGTGTTTGTGATTAGGCGGTGTTTCCCAGTAAGTGTACTGGGGAGGGCACAGGTAATGTTGTGGGACCGGTGCTTGTGGAAGGCGGAGACGATACCGGGAGAAATAGTCGCGGTTGGGGACCGAGTATGGACACCCGGTCGCTGCCGGCATGAGGTTATGAAAAGCTTCTGCCTCCACGAGTCTAAAAGGCCACATTTCAAGTGAAAGCAGCTTTAGAGGACTTCCTGGGAGAAATGACAGCTGGGTAGATATGGTTTCCCAAGTCCTTTCACCAAGCTAAAGAATATGGCTGTGGTGAAATACAACTCAGCAAAAAAAGCTGTGGACTGGCTCCGTACCGTCCCAGGCCATATTCACCTGTCCACTTGTTTGTGGTTAGGCGGTCTTTCCCAGGAAGTTCACTGGGAAGGGCATGGGTAATGTTGTGGGACCCGTGCTTGTGGAAGGTGGAGACGAAACCGGGACAAATAGTGGCGGATGGGAACCGAGTATGGATAACCGGGCGCCGCCACCATAAGATTGTGGACATCTTCTGCCTCCATGATCCTAAAAGGCCACATTTCAAGTGCAAGCAGCTGTCAAAAATTTGGCAGCATAGTATTGCAGCATGTGGGTGGGTGGGGGGCTGGCTGCACAAGCACATGGACGGTGATTGTTGCAACTCTGGAATGACAGGTGCATGGCGGGAGGTATCTTCGCATGCGCCATGGATCACTTATGATGGGCACACTTTTAGGCAGTGACCTGGGAGTCAGATGCTTCCAGTAGTCTTCCCCATGCTGTTCCCATGTCTTTTCAGCACTGTATGCATGTGTCTGATGATGTGTCACACACCACATAGCCAGATAAGGTTGTAAAATGTAAAAATGACATTTCCCAGTGAATGCATTTGTCTTGGTTGAAAGCAATGTAAAAGTGCAAAAACGCATTAAAAACGCTATGTGTGAACATAGCCAAAGGTGTGGATGAGTATTTTTGTTTTTTGTTATTTATTTTACCTTATATACAAGTCATTACCCTGGAAAGGATGTTCCTTAACATATTTCCCAGGAAAATCCATTTTGGTTTCGTTTTTTTATGTTTTATTGTGAGTCCGTAAAAGTGGCGCAATACTCTGACAATGTTGTTGACAGCAGTGACCTGGGAGTCAGAAATGCTTCCAGGGATCTTCCCCATGCTGTTGCCATGTCATTTGAGCACTGTTCCCATCGATTTGGGCAATTTTTAGGCCCTCTCTAGACCGCCAGGGGGAGCCGTCTGAAAAATGCTCAAGTTTTCCATAGACTTACACTGGGCTCGTTGCTCGGGTCGAGGACCCGAGTATTCCAATTTGCTCGACCCGAGCAACGAGTATCCGAGCATTTTAGTGCTCGCTCATCACTAATACCCATGTGTGGGTATAAAAAGGTGCATGGGAATACACCTCCCAAAAAAAGATACTGGATTTGAGTTTATGTTACGCTGCTATAATTCGGTGGTGTTGAGAAGTCTGGCCCAATCCAGCCCTTGTTCATTTTTATAAGAGTCAGCCTGTCAGCATTTTCAGTTGACAAGCGGATGCGCTTATCGGTTATAATTCCACCAGCGGCACTAAAAACCCGCTCTGATAAAATGCTAGCAGCAGGGCAGGCCAGGACCTCCAAGGCGTAGATAGCCAGTTCATTCCAAGTGTCCACCTTGGATACCCAATAATTATAAGGCACAGAGGAATCACGGAGGATGTTGGTACGGTTGACAAGGTACTCCCTCAGCATCTTCCCAAACTTTGCACTCCTTGTGAGAGTACCCCACGCCTTAGGGCCTGTGCGATGAGAGTGGCTGAGAAAATTCTCCCAGATCTTTGACAGTATTCCCCTGCCTCTGCGGGATTGGAGTTGTGTCTCTCTCACCTTTAGTCCTTGGTGACCAATGAACTATGACCTCTGCTGCCAGCGTTTTCAGATGGGAATTTTTTTAATAGTTCCGTAACAAGGGCCTTCTAGTACTGCCCCATTTTTGTAGACCTGTCCGCCTCAGGAATAAGAGATATAAATTTATCCTTGTAGCATGGGTCTAAAAGTGTCACCACTAGTAATGACTGTCACCCAAAATTTTGAGAACACGAGGGTCATGGGAAAGGAAGCGTAACATAAACTCAGCTATGCGTGCCAGACTGCTAACAGGCAAGACTTCCGTGTCCTCACCAAGAGGATGACTGACCATGCTCTGCTCCTCCTCATCCTCTCTGTCCTCAGGCCATCCATGCTGAACAGGCGGTATGACAGTTGTGCAGGTAGTACCATCTATAGTGCAGGAAACTATCTCCTGTTCTTCCTCCTCCTCTTTGTCACCCAATCCACGTTAGGATGAGATGAGGCTGGGCTGTGTGTAATCACCCTGTATGGTTCCTTGCTCCATCTCATCGTGCTCTGCCTCCAATACATCCTCTTTGACTGTGAGCAGAGAGCAATTCAGAAGACAGAGAAGCAGGATGGTGACGCTAGTTATGGCGTCATCGCCGCTCACCATCTTGGTGGAGTCCTCAAAGTTTTGGAGGATGGTATATATTTCTGTCATCCATGTCCACTCCTAACGTCTTATGTGTGGAGTCTGAATTGAATATCAATGGCCTTGTTGATGCTGATACTCAAAAACTGCCCTCTTCTGCTCACAAATCCTTCCCAACATCTGCAGTGTAGAGTTCCAACGAGAGGGGACATCACACACCAGTCTGTGAGCCGTAAGCTGCAAAAGCTGCTGAAACATGGCAAGGGTGGCGGAAGCTGTAGGTGACTTTCTAAAATGGGCACACAGACGGCGTACTTTAAAAAGCAGATCCGGCAGCTCTGGGTAGGATTTGAGAAACCGCTGAACCAGGGGCATAAGCACATGGGCCAGGCATGGTACGTGTGTGAGCTCGCCTCGCCTCAGAGCCACCACCAGGTTCCGGCCATTGTCACACACGACCTGACTGTAGGTTCAGCGGTGTGAGCCACAGATCTGCCTGCTCTTTCAGAGCTGTCAACAACTCTTCAGCATTGTGCGGTTTGTCACCTAAGCATATTAGCTTTAGCACAGCCTATTTCTGTTTGGCCGAGGCAGTGCTGCAGTGGTTCCAGCTTGTGACTGATGTGGTCATTTTGGAGATGGAGGCTGAAGAGGAGGAGGAGGCTGAGGTGCAGGAGCTGTAGACTGAGGTACTGTCCCTGCCCACAAGCACTTGTCCACGTGTCCGTGGTTAAGTGGACTTTCCCGGTAACTGCGTTGCTGAGGGCACGTCTAATGTTTTGGGACACGTGCTTGTGTAATGCGGGGACGTCACACCAGGAGAAATAGTGCCGGTTGGGGACTGAGTACCGAGGGACGGCCACCGCCATCAGGTTGTGGAATGCTTCCGTCTCCATGAGCCTAAAAGGCAACATTTCGAATGCAAGAAGTCGCGAAATGTGGGAATTTAGTAGTGTGGCCTGTGGGGCGTTGGCTGTGTATTTGCGCTTGCGTTCCAAAGACTAGGGTATGGACAACTGAACGCTGAGCTGGGACAAGGAAGTGGACGTGCTTCCTGATGCTGCTACTTGAGAGTGTGCAACGACAGGTGCAGAGCAGGAGGCATCTTCGCATGCACCATGGACATGGGATTAGCTTGCATGCACAACAACAGAAGAAGCAGTGGTGCCATCCGCAGACACTGTTCCTGGACCCTGGGGTTCGGCCCACAAAGTCGGGTGCTTTGCTGCCATGTGCCTGATCTTGCTGGTGGTGGTCAGGCTGGTAGTTTTGCCACCCCTGCTGATGGTGGCCTGGCAGGTGGTGCAAATGGCCTTTTTGGGGTTATCGGTAGAGTCTTTAAAAAACAACCAGACTTGGGAAGACCTAACAGTTGTACTAGCAACTTCCTTCGTGTTGGTGTTACGGGGAACTGTTGCCTGCCTTCTGTCTGCGGCCACCACACTGCTTCTTCCTGCCTGTTGGGGTGCTCTGCCTCCCTCCCCCTGTGTGCTGCAGTCCTCGCTATGCATGTCCTCCTGCCAGGTTGGGACAGTTACTATATCATCCACCACCTCGTCTTCCACTTCCTCACCCTGGTCCTCCTCCTGACTTCATGGCAATTGTGTCTCATCATCGTCCACCTCTTATGACACTTTCCCACCGTCGCCTTCGTGTGACCATGGCTGCTCAAATATTTGGGCATCTGTACACGCGATCTCCTCTTGCACCGCTTCAATCTATAAATGGAAAAGTGAACAGCTCTTCGGAGTGTCCAAGTGTGGGATCAGTTGTCTCCGGGCACTCGCCGTGGTGGGAGGAAGGAGCATCAGGGTCAGGAATATGCAGTGGTGGTGGTGAAGAGACTGTAAGCATTATCCGCTATCCAACCAACAACCTTTTGACACTGCTCTGGGTTCAATAGTGGTGTGCTGCGGTCCCCTAGGAATTGGGACAGGAAGGTCGGGCGAGAAGATGTGGGTGTTTGTTGTGGCACAATTTCAACTTGCCTCGGCCTCTGCATGCACCATCACCATCACGTCTAGTTCCCCGTCCCTTGCCACGTGCCTTGCCCATTTTAAATGGAGGACAATATCTTCCACGCTCACTAGAAATGGCTGAATTTGGAGTGAAGTTATATGTGATCTGTGTGACGGAGAAACCACAGTTATAAATACCTGGCCTGTAGGTAACTATTTTGAACAGTAAACCGGTGTGAAAAACTTCACTGAAACAATGAAAAAATATTTTAATGGAGGCCAGAAATGGCAGTATTTTCTGAAAACGTATATGTGATCCGTGTGACGGAGAAACCACAGTTTTAAATATCTGGCCTGTAGGTAACTATTTTGAACAGCAAACCGGTGTCAAAAACTTCGCTGACACACTGAAATTTTTTTTTATTGGAGGCCAGAAATGGCAGTATTTTCTGAAAAGGTATATGTGATCCGTGTGACAGAGAAACCACAGTTTTAAATAGCTGAATTTTTAGCACTGTAATATGGAAAGGACCTGGCTGTATTCTGCAGTGCCAACAAGCAAATGGCGCAGAAAAACGGTGTTCTCTGGATTGCTTTTTAAGCAAATAATGAGGATTAAGATCCAAAAAAAAATTATTCCTGGCCCCTGAGACCTGGGCCTATGTCTAGAAATGTCTAACAGCAGCAGCAGCAGACAAACTGGAGTGGAGCCTCTTGTGCTATATGCACTGCAGTCTGCTATATACCCTGCCTACCTGCCTACATACACTGCCTGCCTGATATCTCTGCAGATGGATTAGTCCTCAGAAGGACTGTTTGTTGAGATGGATATGTGTAATATACTTCTGTTCTACCTACACTACCTAATAAACAAGCAAATCTCTCCCTAGCTCATCAGCACCTCTCCCTACTCTGCCTGATTCCGGGGTAGACTGTGACGAGCATGGCAGCGCCAGGTCTGATATAGACCTGATGACGCTGTGCGGCCAGCCAATCACTGTAATGCCACAACCAACATGGCTACGGCATTACAGGGAGTGGCAGGCAATCAATGCATGTTCATTGGCTCTGTAAAGAGCGCCAAACATGCAAGGAGGGGACCCGAGCATCCGCCCGAGTATCTCGCAAGTACTCGGCAAGCCCCAAGCATCTTAAGTACTGAGATGCTCGGGCAAGTACCGAGCACTTGCAAGTATGCTCGCTCATCACTAGTCTGCATGTGTCATGGTTACCACCATGACATTAGCCAAGCCTCACAAGTGACCCCATATTGGAAACTTCAGTGTTTAATCTAGAAGTATAATGGGTATTTTAAACCTACAGGTGCCTCACAGAATTTTATAACATTAGTATAAAGGAACACTATTTGGATTTCGGAACATACTGTAGATTTTTTTGTAATAGTTTCAGGGTAACATTTGCAGAACCCATTAGGTACCAGAATAACAGAAAACACCTCAAACTGACTTCTCAATGAATTCATCTATGGCTGCAGTGACTGTTTTGGGCACACAGGTGCTTTCAGTTTGTAACATCCACTCCATGCTTTTTTTCTGGAGAATTGTAAAAATGCCAACTTAGTGCCTATACATTGTTCCCAGCTTGAGCTTTCTGGAGCCATGCACTCCATAAATTGTTACATAATGTCAAACATATGGCCACTTACTGTGGTTTAGGCACATTGTGGGGCTGAGAAGTGGGGGGCATTTTAATTTCGAGGGCAGATTACACTGAAATTTATTTGAGGGTGTAAGAGACATGTCGCTTTTCCAGAGCCTTTGTCCTACCAGTAATGTTGAAACCCTTTTATTTCCAGTGATAGATGAAGGACCTCAGTGGGGATTTGTTTTGTTTGGGATAGGATTGGGTTTTCATTGGTAACATTTTGGGGCACATAGCATATTTTGATCGCTTTCAGTACAAGGCTAAGCTCACATTCTTGTGTTGTACACTGACCAGTTACGTGGAGGTTCTCTCCTCCATCCTGGGTGCCAAAATGTTTTGGGTGCAGCAAGCTAATATTTTTTAAATTCTTTGCTGGCTCCTTGGAGGAGGGCTCACTCCATAATGATTGCTATTTAGACTCCAAGAAGGGAGGGCATCCTCCAAGCAGCTGCTCAGCTAAAATAATTTTATATTAATGCTCGTGTTCTCCTTTGCTTTATTGTGGACATAGGTGGTTAAGTGAACAGTGCTGCAGCCACTGAGTGAGGGGCTGGGGTCTGCATTAATTTACAGGACAAAATATTTTGGTGGGCATTCTTGGCTTCTGTAATAAATGAATTTGTAGTCTATGAAATATAGAGACTCAGGCCATGAGGAAGGTCAAGATGAAGTCCTTCCCTTTAGCTGGCGAAGATTAATACAATTATATAAATTGCAATATCCTGATGTTGTGTCCTATCTGAGGTCTGGATTAATTTACAAGGTCTGGCATGGAGTGTGAATTTTGTTAGATACTGTATTTTCTTTTGTAGTCTGAAAATATTCTTTATAATATTCTGCAGACTGCTAGTGTCAAACTGGTATCTGACTCTTATATGGACACTGTATGGTGGTATTATTGGTTATATTGGTCTTTGTATACCAGTAATATACACCTGTCCCTGACTGTGTAACTTTGTATTTCTGCAGTCCACTTTTATTTTAATTCTTGTGTTGTGTTGTGTTTTTATTCTTGTTGGGACTGACATTTATAAGAGAGCGGCGAGAAGTGTGAATAAGCATTGAAAAAAATGGGCAGGCACATATTGCTTGATTTTAGGGAAATAAAAGGATTTTTGACGTTTGCCCTGTTGTCAAAATTTCCTACAAAGTGCACTGGGTGGGTGTCCTAGAGGAAGGATTTGCACCTATAACACATTTATGGTGAATCTGGTGTTTAAAAATGTACATTAGAAAATTGCTTACCGTAAATCATTATATTACCTGGAAGCAATTTATATGTACATTTTACATGAAGTGCCAGTCAGGGTTGCCAACTTGACTTTTTATTTTTTCTGGACCGCTTATCAACAAGTCACAGACAAATAATATTTTCTACGTAGACATTGGAAAACCATAATAAACCATTACGATTACACATGATCCATGACTACAGCCCATAATTCAGATGTGAAGACGTCAGCTGCATTCATTGTAAACTGTAAAATGATGATAACTACAGTATAAATAATCTGTACAAGTTTCTCCAGTTTCAAAAAAATCACAGGCGCCTTACATTTTTTTTTACGGATCGGTCAAAAAAGTGCCCTATTTTTAGGATCTGTCCTGAAATTCCTGGATGCTTGGCAACCCTGTTGGAAAACTAATTTTAACATGATTACCATTTACTAAAATAGTATCTTATTGTCCCATAAGAAGAGGCAGTAACAATACTGGACCAATGCTCCATTCAAACCGTGAACTTGGACCCCTATTCACAAGATCAGCGAGGGTCTTGGGTGAAAACCTAGTGATCAGTGACTTATCACTGTATCCTGTAATTAGGTGATTGGTTGCAATCTCCATGTAATCCCTGTAGTTAAGTGGATAAAGCTCCATTTACCCAACAGCCATGCTGCAAGGGAACAAAAAAGATACAAGCAATTTGATTCCCACTGCCCTGGTCTTGCATCCTGTTCGATCCTTCATTGACGATGGACCGGCGTCAGCTCAATTGAATTGTCCAGCTCTAGAATTGAACACTTGGTGCCGGGTTCTGAAACGGATGATAGCTAATTACTGGGCCTGGAACAGGTTTCCATACTATAATCATCTTATTGTAGACAACCCCTTTGAAGTAGGTCTGTAGTGTCCCAGGGAATGGAGGAAAATGAGATCAGGAAAAGCGCAGGAGAGCATCATTTCCTTTTTTTTCTATAATTAGCAGGCAGCCTCAGTACATGCAAAATGTAATGTTTGTATATTGCCCAAAGCGCACAGAGGAGGTTACTGGAATTACTTAACATGTTCCCGTGATGTAAATGATACCTCTTCTTCGGCAGATCATATCCAGAGCTATAAATGAGCCTAAATTGCTTTGATAACATTGATTAGTGACGTGTGCAATCATCAGCCAACCTGAACAAATCAAAAGTAATAATCTACAATTAACATCATCCCGCTTCTAGTCATGCTGCTAGTTGGAATATACTCAGGGTTTAAATATACGATTGTTGCAAGGCTTGAAATTATAGCGTCATATAAGGGTAATGCAGATGATGGAGAAATGTAACCTTCTAGTGTGAGTCTGCAGATATGTGTGGAGCTAATGAGAAAGTTCTTCCCATATTCCTGTTTTTCAGTACAGGTTCCGGTCATACACTGCTTTTTTTGCAACAGTTTTCCTGGTGTTTTTTTCTGCTGCAAAAAAAAAAACAATTAAGATATTTCAAACACTGCATTTTTATAATTCACATTTTTCTTCAATTGTTTAGCAATTTTTTTTTGGTCACTGGCCTTTTCTTTTCAACTACTGCAACCTGTACATTTTATAATTTCTTAGCCTGTTTTTGGCATTTTACTCCTACATACAGTGTCTTGAAAAAAGTATTCATATCCCGTCAACTTTTCCACATTTTTTCACACTACACCTACAAACGTAAATGTATTTAATTTGGATTTTATGTGATAATCACGAACACAAAGTAGCAAGTATTTGTGAAGTGTAAATAAACTGATACATAGTTTTCTTAATCTGGATCTCATCTCCTGATCAATCAGAGCATGCACCGCCTCCGGCGGCCATTTTCCCCGAAGCCCAACGCAGGGAAATCATTGGCAAAATGGGCTCACCAGTGCCGACAACTGAGAGCCCTGGTCTCGCATTATCGTCCCGCTCCTGCTGCCGCCGGCCTACTGAAGCAGCGACCCTGTCTCCTGTGTTCCCGCTCCACCGCAGCCGCTCCTCAGCTAAGTCACCATTAAAACGGATTATATGATGCACGACCGGTTTAATTAAAACATTTTTATCCTATTTTCCACCCCAAAATTTGGGGTGCATCTTAAAATCCAGTGCATCTTATAATCCGCAAAATAAGGTAAATCTGAAAATTGGGAAGTGCATTTATACTCCATCCCCCTGAGTCAATACTTTGTAGGACCACCTTTCGTGGCATTTACTGCTGCAAGTCTTTTGGGGTCTGTCCCCACCAGCTTTGTTCATCTAGAGGCTGAAATTTTTGCCCATTCTTCTTTGCACACTCGCTCTAGCTCAGTGAGATTGGATGGATGCGTCTTTGAAAAGCAATTTTCAAGTCTTGTCACAGATTTTCAATGGGACTTAGGTCTGGACTGTGACTGGGCCATTCACACAAATGAATATTATGCTTTGATCTAAACCATCCATTGTAGCTCTGGCACGATGTTTAGGGCTGTTGTCCTGCTGGAAGGTTAACCTGCACCCCTGTCTCAAGTCTTTTGCAGCCTCTAACAGGTTTTTCTCCAGGATTACCCTGTATTTAGTTCCATCCATCTTACCATAAACTCTGAACAGCTTCCATGTCCCTGCTGAAGACAAGCATCCCCACAGCATGATGCTGTCACCACCATGTTTGACGGTGTGATTGGTGTTGTCAGGGTGATGGGCAGTGTAAGTTTTCCGCCACACATTGCATTTTCCATTTAACCCAAAAAGTTCTAGTCTAGTATCTTCTGACTAGAGCACCTTCTTCCACGTGCTAGCTGTGTAGCTATGTCCCCTATGTGGTTTTTTGCAAAACTGCAAATGGGATTTCTTATGGCTTGCTTTCAAAAATGGCTTTCGTCTTGCCACACTTCCATAAAGGCCAGATTTGTGGAGTATCCGACTAATAGTTGCCCTGTGGACAGATCCTCTCACCTGAGCTGTGGATCTCTGCAGCTCCTCCAGAGTGACCATGGGCCTCTTGGCAGGATCTCTAATTAGTTCTTTCCTTGCTTTGGATGTCAGTTTAGATGGACGTCCATGTCTTGGTAGGTTTGCAGTTGTGCCATACTCCTTTCATGTTTGCATGATGGATTGAACAGTGCTCTGTGAAATGCTCAGATCTTGGACTATTTTTTTATAACCTAATCCTGCTTTACTCTTCCCAACAACTTTATCCCTGACCTGTTTGGTGTGTTCCTTGGTTTTCATGATGCTGTTTGACCATTAATGTTCTCAAACAAACCTCTGAGGTCTTCACAGAACAACTTTGGTTTTATGGAGAACAAATTACACACAAGTGGACTCAAGTTACGAATTATGTGACGTCTGTAGGCAAATGGTCACTCAGGATTATGTTTAGAGGTATCAGACTACAGGGGGCAGAATACAAATGCATGTCCACAATTTTCAGATTTATATTTTTAAAATATTTAGAAAACCATGTATCATTTTCTTTACACTTCACAAATAAAATACATTTAGGTTTGTGGGTACAATGTGAAAAAATGTGGAAAAGTTCACGAGGTATGAATGTTTTTTCAAGGCACTGTATCCTCATGTGTTTTTTCCCATGGGTAAAAAGGTTTGTGCTCAAGTGTCTTGTGAATTTAGTTGCAGTTTTAATTGTTTTAACACATTACAAGTCATGATTATATGAGGAATATTTAATCAATATAGTTTATAAATCAATTTGTAATGTGAAAATGTGAGAAAATAAAAAAATCCAGGTATTAAAACACATTTATCAAGCAAAAAGTGACAGCATACTGGTATAATTTGCACCATCAAACTGTCTTTCATGTCTAGCACCATATTTATAATGTATTTTAGACACTTTTTACAACTTATCCAACTAGAAGGAGTGACCTTGTTGAAAAGGTGAGTGGCCTATCAGAATGGGGAGTAGCACAATGTATGACACAATGCACCTCAAAGTGCGGCAAAATTGTGGCGTACATTTCTGGCACAAAGTAATAAGTGGAATAAATTTAGACTTGACAATCTATTTGATGCATTTTAAGATGGTCTAATTTACATTTGTTTTGTCTAAGAATTAGATAGCTCCAATAAATATGCCTCTTTGCTTGAAAAAAACTCCCATAAAAAATGAAGTAAAAATATTTCTTAAAGAGAACCTGTCACCATAAAAAATGCTATTAACCTGCAGATATGGGGTTAATCTGCAGGTTAATAATGTTACTAACCTGCCCGACGCCTGCACTTAGCCGAATGCTGCGGGAAGAAAATTAACTTTATTCTCTCTGGCAGCGTTCTGGTTTCAGTCACAGGGACGGCAACAGTGCGGGTTCAGTCACCGTTCTGAGAATACAGAGCGGTGGCAGTAACTGCACCCCCGGCCCTGACTGCTGCTTGCTCTGCATTTGGGCTGGCTGTCAGTAAGGGCCGGGGGTGCAGTTTCAGCTTCCACTCTGCTTTCTCAGAGAAGTGACTTGAACTCGCGCCGGTGCCGTCCCCGTGACTGAAACTGGAACGCTGCCGGGGAGAATAAAGTTCATTTTCTTCCCGCAGCGTTCGGCTACGTGCAGGTGGCAGGCAGGTTAGTAATGCTATTAATCTGCAGATTAACCCCATATCTACAGGTTAATAGTGTTTTTTTATGATGAGAGGTCTCCTTTAAACAAATGCTAGCATTTTTAAAACCATTTAAAAAAATGCAGCAAAATATGTGCATATAAAGGGGGACTAAACGGTTGTCCTATCAGGACAACTCCAGTTAATATGTCCCATTAGGACACATGGACTTTAGAGTTGGGTACTCCCATCCCCAGCAGAGTGAAAAGCTGTTAACCAGCAGAAACTGTGTATCATCCATTCTGTATATTACATGAAAGCATGCATATAAATACCGCTGCTACAGAAGAATGAATATAGATAGCCAAATATTCCCCATGCAGAATCAGTTGTTAAATTGGAGAACCACAGCTCCCATGGAAAAGGAGTTGTGACTAAATGTAAAATGAAAATCTGACATATCCTTTTTTTTTAGTAACTTACATTTAATCTTACATTTGAACTGGGACCGAGTGAACAGAGTCATCTAAATATCATTACAGATCTGGAGATTTAAAAGCAATCTGTCACCAGGTTTTTTCAACCTCATCTGAGTGTAGCAGGATGTAGGGGAACAGACCATGATTCCAGTGATGTGTCACTCACTGGGCTGCTTGCTGCAGTTTATCTGCTGCAGATCTAGCAGTTCTCTGAATGCTGAGCTCTATATAACCCCACCCACACCACTGCTTGGCCGCTTCCTGTGTACACAGTGCATAAGCAGAAAGTTGTCAATTAGTGGTGGAGGGCGGGGTTATACAAAGCTCATCAATATGGAGGACTACATGGATTACTAATCGTATAGTGATAATATCCCACTGATAAAAGTAATTTTACCAAAAGTACAGCAAGCAGCCTAGTAAGAGACACATCGCTTGAATCAGGGTCTCATTTTTTACACTATGCTACTCTTAGATTAGGTGGCAAAAACCTGATGACAGATTGCCTTTATTGACAGATGATAGTTCTATTGAACTGCTGGAGACCTATTGTAACACTATACGCCATACATGTCAAACTCTGGCCCATGGGCCAAATCTGGCCTGCAAGGTGATTGTATTTGGCCCGCTACTCCAAAACCACCACCCCTATGTGGGGCAATTATTCTGTATGTAGGACTTTGTGGGCACCACTATACTGTATAGAAAGCAATGTGGAGCCCATAATACTATAAGGAGGATTATGTGGGGCCCATTACACTGTAAGGAGGACTATGTGGGGTCCATTATACTGTATGGAGGACTATGTTGTGACCATAATACTGTATGGAGGACTGTGTGGGGCCCATTATTCTGTATGGAGGACTGTGTGGGGCCATTATTCTGTGTGGAGGACTGTATGGGGCCCATTATTCTGTCTGGAGGACTATCCGGGCCCTTTACACTGTATGAAGGACTATGTGGGGCCCATTATTCTGTATGGAGGACTATGTGAGGCCCATTATTCTGTGTGGGGGACTGTGTGGGGCCCATTATACTGTATGAAGGACTGTGTGGGGCTATTATTCTGTGTGGAGGACTGTGTGGGGGCCATTATTCTATATGGAGGACTATGCGGGCCCATTACACTGTACGGAGGACTATGTGGGGCCCATTATTCTGTATGGAGGACTATGTGAGGCCCATTATTCTGTGTGGAGGACTGTGCGGGGCCCATTATACTGTATGGAGGACTGTGTGGGGCCAATTATACTGTATGGAGGACTATGTGGGGTCATTATTCTGAGTGGAGGACTGTGTGGGGCCCATTATTCTGTATGGAGGACTATGCGGGCCCATTACACTGTGTGGAGGACTATGTGGGGTCCATTATACAGTATGGAGGACTATGTAGTGACCATAATACTGTATGGAGGACTGTGTGAGGCCCATTATTCTGTATGGAGACCTATGTGGGGCCCATTACACTGTACGGAGGACTATGTGGGGCCTATTATACTGTATGGAGGACTATGTGGTGACCATAATACTGTATGGAGGACTATGTGAGGTCCATTATTCTGTGTGGAGAACTGTGTGGGGCCCATTATTCTGTATGGAGGACTATGTGGGGCAATTATTCTGTGTGGAGGACTATGTGGGGCTCATTATTCTGTGTGGAGGACTATGTGGTGACCATAATACTGTATGGAGGACTGTGTGGGGCCCATTATACTGTATGGAGGACTATGTGGGGTCATTATTAGTGTTGAGCCACCCCCGTAGTGTTCGAGTTCGGTTCGGTTCGTCGAACACCCGTGTGTTCGCCGAACTGTTCGTCGAACTGTTCGTCGAACACCTTCGAACACCGTTAAAACCAATGGCAGGCAAACAAAAACACATAGAAACACATAGAAAACACCTTCAAAGGTGTCCAAAAGCTGACAAACTGCTCAGAAGACACAACTAACACATGGAAAAGTGACAAGTACATATAGTCATGCGAAAAGAAAAGAGGTGGAGGAGTAAAAGGAGGGGGAGACACAGATATAGGCATGTCATGCCCTTCTAAAATCCAAAAAGTGAGAAGCCGACACGTTCAGTCCGCTCCTGCCCGTGCCACCTCCGTGTCGCCGGGTTTGTGCCAGAGCCGCGGTGAACCCTGACGGCCAGCCCCCCTCTCCCAATACTGGTGCCTGTCCGCTGGTGGGTCGAGCGAGCCCCCCTGTGGTGGAGGCAGCTCTAAGCTTTTTAATTTAAATTGTCTCTCTAATTTGAATAAATACACTTTAAATCCATTTACAAGGATCTATTGGAGGGCAAGTCTCATGCCAGCAGCCGCGTAATTCCAGCTCCAGTAGCGTCCACTAAAGCTGCTGCAGTTAAAAAGCTTTTATAAGGATCGAGCTCGGCTGTCCACCGCAAGGCATCCTACTGCCAGTCCGAGCCCCTATGCCTTGGGGTGCCTCCTGATGCTCTTCACTGAGTATCCCGTGGTCCCGAAGCATTTCCTTTGAAAAAATGAAGTGTCCAAACTACAGGTGGTGTAGCTTGCTTAACAGCCGGGATAATCCGCTGACTAGCAGACCCTGCTACTAGGCACAAAGTATTTCCTGGGCTAGATGCAGTTAAAAATTTGTAATTAGATACTCTCGTTGGATGCTGAGAAAGCATTCCATAGAGTCTCCTGGCACGCCATATATGATTCTCTTAAAAAGCTTGGGGTAGGGGTCTAGGGGACCCTTTTATAGCCAAAATCACGGCCCTGTATCGCAATACGTCACCTAGGCTGAAGATAAATGGAACTGTAGCACCCTGAGGGCTCGGTTGCTACAGAGGTATTGCACCTCACCCAGAGGTGTGATATCTCACTCTCAGGTAAGGATGTAGTGTGGATCAGGACCCGACACCTGCATGCATTACACCACATTGCCGTGGGGCAGGGCGACCAATATGCCCCTGAGATGGGCACGACAGTCCCTGTCCCTGGCTGGAGTGGGGGGAGGGAACACTGAGGAAGGGGAACCCTGTAGTGCAGGAGCAGGGAGGAAGCAGTTCCTGGGTGCATTGAGAAGGGAGTATAAAAGGTGGGCACCATCTTAGTTCAGTGCAGAGAAGTCTGAGCAGAAGTGGCAGGGAGCAGGGGCTCTGCATGAGCTCTGCTCCGGAGGCGGGCCTAGTAACAGAGGCCCAGGCCTGGAAGAGGGAGAAGGAAGGAAGAGGAGCGGAGAAGGCTCCAGGAACGAGGAACAAAGGGATCCCAGGGGTGCGGACGGGCGAGTCGCCACCGCACGCCCGAATCCACCTGCGTGGAGGGGTCAGGCCAAAGGGGGAGACCGGTCCCCGAAACTAGTGGAGGCAGGAAACGACCCTCAGCTAGAAACCGGAGGCTGTGACATTTTATGTGGCGCAGCCCCTCGCTACACCCGCTAGGAAGGCACCACATAGGGTCAGGGAAACTGGCGCCAAGTTTACCAAGAGGAGGCCTGAGGCAGCCGGACAGAAGGGTTGGTAAGAAAGGCCAGACAAAGGACACACAAAGGGGGTCCTGTGAAGCACTCCAAAGTTATCTGGGAGTTGTCTGAGCCCCTCACCTGGTGAGCACAGTACGACGTCGGCAGCCGTTACCTGCAGACGTGGTCTGGATAATAAGAACTGTGAGTAAAGGCCCTGGACTGCATCACTGACTCCGTGTCATTACTGCTGCTGCCCTGCACCATCACCCCCATCCTCCGCATACACTGCCCTGAGGCTATACTCCTCCCGTGGGGAGTTATGCTACGCTCTGCTGCACCCACAACACCAGCCTCAGCGGTCTGCCCTGGAGCGGCGGTTCACTCTGACCGCAATCCACGGGTGGCGTAGTCGGACATTTAAACATCAAAACCACATAAATAGTTCCGCCACTGGTTTGACCGCCCTGAGCCACGGAACCGGGTTGCCGCCACGGAGACTACAACCACCAGCATCCACCAAAAAGGGTCCGGCTCCGGGTGTCCCAAGGCCCAGGGGGCGCGTCAGAACATTTTCATCACCTTTCACAATCACCAATGGGACAAGGCAGGGATGTTCTCTGTCCCCTCTCTTATACATCCTAGTGACGGAGCACCTGCTCTCATCAATTCGCCATAACCCCAATATTAGGTGGATGGAGGTGGGAGGCACCGAGTACAAGTGCTCTCTATTTGCTGATGATGTCCTAGTATATATCACTCAATCACATATATCCATCCATGCTGTTATGGCTGAAATAGATCACTTTGTTACATGGTCAAATTTTAAAATCAATGCAGCGAAGTCTGAGGCCCTCGATGTCTCCCTCCCCAAATCCATATAGGATTCCATCCAGTCCAACTTTCCCTTTGCCTGGCCCTCACAGGGTATCAATCAAATACTTAGGAATTCCTATTCATAGAGACCTCTCCCATCTATGTTATCTTAATTTTGGGCCCTTTATTGAACAACTCCATACAGACCACGGTTGGCAAGTTAGAACTGTAAGATTCACTACGTGAACCACTGGTGTTTTGTGGAAAAGCACATGTACACTGTGTTCCAAATTATTATGCAAAAAGTGTTTAGGAGTGATAAGGGAAGAATTTGTTTGTTTGTCAGTTAAACTCATTGATGGTGATGTGTGTCAGGGCTCTTTATATCACTGTAAGCAATTGCAGACACCTGTGCTAATTAGTTTGGCAGGTGTGTCCAATGAAAGGCAAGACTACTTAAGAAGGCTGTCTCACATTATTAAGCAGCCTACATTTTCTGCCAAAATGGGAAAGAAAAAGGATGTGTCGGCTGCTGAGAAGCAACAAATTGTGGAGTGTTTAGGTCAAGGCATGACTACAATCAACATTGTGCGATGATCAGGATGAAGTGTCTTGGCAATCAAGAAGTATGTAGCTGATTCACAGTACACACGTGTGCGTGCTGATAAGGGCAAATTGAGGACTCTTTCCTACAGGCAATTACGTCAGGTTGAAAGAGTAGCGGCAAAAAAGCCTTGTCATAGCAGCAGACAAGTTTTTGAAGCTGCTTGTGCCTCCAACGTCCCCCGAACAACAAGATGCAGGGTCCTTCAGAGGTTTGCAGCTGTGCATACGCCATCCTGTCGACCTCCTCTATCCACTTCACACAAGCAGAAACGGCTCCAGTGGGCCAAACATTACATGAAGACTGATTTCAAAACTGTTTTGTTCACGGATGAGTGCCGTGCAGCGCTCGATGGTCCAGATGGATGGAGTGGAGGATGGCTGGTTGATGGACACCCCACGCAAACACGGCTACAGCGCCAACAAGGAGGAGGTGGAGTAATGTTTTGGGCTGGAATCATGGGGAGAGAGATTGTCGGCCCCTTTAGGATCCCTGAAGGCGCTAAAGATGAACTCCATAATGTATGTGGATTTTCTCAAACAGCACTTCCTGCCATGGTTCAAGAAGAAGAACCGTGTATTTCACAGCAAGATCATTTTTCTGCATGATAATGCACCATCTCATGCTGCACATAAAACATCTGCATCTCTGGCTGATATGGGCATAAAAGTGGACAAACTTATGGTGTGACCCCCATGCTCCCCTGACCTCTACCCCATTCAGAACCTTTGGAACATCATTAAAAGGAGTGTCTATGATGGCGGGAGGCAGTTCACATCTAAGCAACAGCTCTGGGAGGGTATTCTGTCCTCATGCAAAACAATTGAAGCAGAAACCATCCAAAACCTGACAAATTCAATGGACGAGAGAGTTCAGAAGCTCCTTTCGAACAAGGGGTCCTATGTGAAAATGTAACATCACCTAGAATAAAGTTTTGAGTTGAAAACTGTTTGATTTCAGTTTCTAACAACCTGCTAATGCTTATAATTTCAAAAATGACCATTTTTTTGGTCTTTATTAAAATGAAAAGGTTGATCGAAAAGTTTGGGGGATCTAAGAGTGTGGCAACCCAGTAGTCATGATTACTTCGAATTCTGACAATATGAGGGTCATGCTGCAGGTAGTGCAGCAAGAAGGCACTTATGTGTCTTGCGCATCTCGGAGCCCCAAAATTATTTTCCGGGCTAGATGCAGCTAAAAATTATTATTAATTTTAAATCTGGTGAAGCTTTAGTATAGATGGCCTAATAGGATCAGTGCTGCACACTGCTACAAAGCCCAAATTATTTTCCAGTCAAGATACAGATAAACATGATTAGTAATTTTAAATCTGGTGGAGCTTATTATAGATGGCCTAATAGAATCAGTGCTGCACACTGCTACAAAGCCCAAATTATTTTCCAGCCAAGATACAGATAAACATGATTAGTAATTTGAAAGCTTAAAACGGTTGGTAGGGTGATTTTAACCAATCATCAAGCTTTTACTCTCCCCAGGATGACACAGGGGTAGAAAAGTCGTTTCGGATCCATGATTTGTTCATCTTTATGAACGTGAGTCTGTCTACATTATCAGTGGAGAGTCACGTGCGCTTATCTGTCAGCACACCACCAGCAGCGCTGAACACACGTTCAGACAGAACGCTGGCTGCGGGGCATGACAAGATCTCCAACGCGTAAGTGGCTAGCTCCGGCCATTTATCCAGATTGGAAGCCCAAAAAGAGCAAGGGTCCAGTGACACAGTCGTAGCTTCAATGTTTACTTGGAGATACTCCTGTACCATCGTCTCTAGGCGTTGACTATGTGTCAGACTTCTTGTCTCCTGTGGCCTTGCAAAGGATGGGCTAAAAAAGTGGTGAAATGATTCCGCAAAATTGATGTTACCAGCAGATACTGTGGTTCTGTTACGGTTTGAGTGCTGAACACTTGACGGTCCCACGGTTGGCAAGTTGGAACTGTGAGATTCACTACGTGCACCACTGGTATTTTGTGGAAAAGCACATGTAAGATTCTGCAACAGTCTCTGCTGATACTCCTGCATGCGTGCATCCCTTTCTATGGCAGGAATAATTTCTGCAAATTTACTTTTGTACCGGGGATCTAACAGTGTGGCAACCCAGTAGTCAGGATTATTTCTAATTCTCACAATTCGAGGGTCATGTTGCAGGTAGTGCAGCAAGAAGGCACTCATGTGTGTTGCGCATCCAGGAGCACCAAGTCCCTGTTGTGTTGGTGGCGAGGTAACAATCATGCTTCCTTCCTCTGTCCTCTCCCCCCAACCTCGCACAACAGAAATGTGATCAAGGTCTCCCTCATCTGATGAGTCTTCCATCAGTTCGTCCTCCACTTCTTCCTGGGCTCCTGCACCTTCCTCACTAGTTTGGCTGCTACCATGCGCCCTGGTAAAACCATCTCCCCCACCCTCACATGCCTGCCGCCTTGGTGCTGCCGACCGTCTGGACCTTGCAGATGTTAGCCCTTCCGCATACAACTCCTCCTCCTCTACTTCCTCCACCTCCTCTTGTGCCACCACCTGACTCCGAATTCTGTTTAACATGTGCTCCAGCATGTAAATCACCGGAATAGTCATGCTGATAATGGCATCGTCAGCACTAAACATCTTCGTCGCCATTTCAAAACTGTGCAGAAGGGTGCATAGGTCCCTGATCTGAGACCACTCCTCCAGCGTGATTTGCACCACCTCTGGATCTCGTTGGCCCAGGCTATACGTCAGAACGTATTGCACCAGGGCTTGTCGGTGCTGCCACAGTCGCTGCAACATGTGCAGAGTTGAATTCCACCGGGTAGGCACATCGCATTTTAGCCGGTGAAGTGGGAGGCCCAACGACTTCTGTAGAGATGTAAGTCGCTGAGCTGCGGGATGCGAACGGTGAAAGTGAGCACACAGCGACCGTGCCCTCTGCAGAAGGCCATCTAGTCTGGGATAGTGGGCTAAAAATTGCTGGACAACCAGGTTCAACACGTGAGCCATACAAGGCACGTGTGTGACATTGCCCCGGCGAAGGGCCGCACCCAGGTTTGCAGCATTGTTGCACACGGCCTTCCCTGGTTTCAGGTCCAGTGGAGACAACCATTCATGAAATTGGTTCTCCAGAGCTGACCACAACTCCTCAGCTGTGTGACTCACATTTCCCAGACATTTCAATGTAAAAACCGCCTGATGACGTTGAGCCCTACTGCCAGCATAGTAAGGAGGTGTGCAGGATCCCTTCTGCGCAGTTAGAAAGCTTGTGGCATGACCAGACAGGCTTTGGGTGCAGGTGGAAGACCGAGAGGAGGTTGAGGAGGCAGAAGCAGTGGAGGAACTTTGACATAAAGAGGATTGACGCACAACTCGTGGGGACGGCAAGACTTGGACAGCAGCCCCTTGTCCTGCTGTCACCATAGTTACCCAGTGCCCAGTCAGCGACATGTAACGCCCCTGTCCATGCCTACTCGTCCAAGTGTCTGTGGTGAAATGCACCCTGTCACACACAGAGTTTCTCAAAGAAGCGGTGATGTTGTGTGCGACATGCTGGTGGAGCGCAGGCACACCTTTCTTTGAGAAGTAGTGCCGACTGGGCATCTGGTACTGGGGCACTGCGACGGACATAAGGTCTTGAAAATCCTCTGTGTCCACCAGGCGGAAAGGCAGCATTTCTGTAGCCAAGAACTTGCAGATGGTGAAATTCAACCTCTTAGCTTTCTCATGGCTAGGAGGAAATGGTCTTTTACTTGTCCACATTTGAGGGACCGAGGGCTGGCTATTGTGCTTAGACGGGGTTGATAAGGGTGTCCCCGGCAAACTGCCGGTCTGTGAGGAAGATGTAGGCGGACATGTTAGGTTGCCTTGATCCAAAGGTGGTGCTATCGATGTCGGACAGCGCTCAACACCAGCTGGTGTTACCACCTCCAAAGAAAATGATGACCTGCCAATCACGCTGGCTGTTGCGGGTAAAGAGGTGGCAGGTCTGCGCCCCAAAACAGGTGTGACTGCTGTCCCCCCAGTCACAGAGGATGAAGAGGCCGCGGATGCACAAGATATGGCAGACGGTGGTTGGCCCGGCCGGCTAGGCCGCATTGTAGCACACTGAGCTTCCCACTGCAACTTATGCTTCATGTCCATGTGCCGGTTCATGCATGAAGTACTCAAACTATGTATTTTTTGGCCTCTACTTAGCTTTTGCTGACAAATGTTACAGATAACACGAGTTGGGTCATCTTTATCGATCTGAAAAAATGCCCAGGCTATGCAAGGCTTAGCACCCATGCGACCTGAAGAGCCACCACGACTTGTGGTGAGAGGCAGAGTTGTGTTTGAGGATGCAGTTGTTGACGTGCTTCCAGTACTACGTCTCTGTCCAGGAAGGCGCAACCTGACCTCGTCGTCACTAGCATCTTCCTCCACCTCCTCTGCTGACCTCATCTCTTGGCTGACTGTGGGTTGACAGTAAGTGGGATCTCCAACCTCATCATCATCACCCTGTGCGTTATCACACCCGTCGTCCTCAGAGCCAACCTGTTCCTGCCCTGACAAAAAACTAAAGTTGTCGCTCCAATCAGGTATTTGAGTCTTATCATCGTCTTCCTCATTGTCTCCACCAACAGGAGTTACAGTTTGGGAATGAGGGTCTACATTATGGTCAGAACCTTCTGCGTCTGGTCCTGGATCCGACTCATAAAGATTCTGGGCATCAGTGCAGATCATTTCCTCGTCTGGATTCACAGAAGCGCTGGAGTCGACCTCTGATTCCCAGGCTATAGTATGAGTAAACAGCTCTGCAGACTCAACCATCTGTTCTACCTCATACTCAGACGGGCAGCTGGAGATTTGGGAGCTGTGAGGAAGCAAGTGCGATTGGGGTGACACCTTTGAGGACTGGAGTATTTGTGATGTTGAAGTTGATGTGGAGGAGAGCCCACTTAAAGGAGCACTTGATATCCGTTGAAGCACCTGCTGTTTTTGTGCCTCATCTGGAATTTGTAGCGATTGGCGTGGCCGTAAGAAAGGGATCTTATCACATTGTCCGCTAAAAGAAGTAGACATTTTAGTTTGGCTGGAAGATGGTCTTTCTTCTGCAGATGTTACTGTTGCTTTAACACCTACCCCACGGACACAACCTTTTTTCCCCTTCCCAACATGCCTATTCCCCTTTCCACCAGCAGCAGGCCTTTTTCCACTCATTTTGGTGGTTAACTAATTAACAACTCTGGAGTTGTTTGCACAAAAAAACAATGGATGGGAACCGAGCAGAGCTGAGTGGCCAAACTGTGGTATTAGGCCAAAACTATTGGCTGGGTTAGATGCAGAAAAAAATTATATTCAATTTGCAACCTGATGGAGGTCAGTATAGATGGACTAATAGAGAAAGTCCCACACACTGCTAGAAGGCCAAATATTTTTTCAGAGCTAGATGCAGAAAAAAATATATTCAGTTTGCAACCTGATGGAGGTCTGTATAGATGGATTAATAGAACAAGTCCCACACACAGCTAGAAGCCCAATATTTTTTCAGAGGTAGATACAGAAAAAAATATATTCAGTTTGCAACCTGATGGAGCTCAGTATAGATGGACTAATACAACAAGTCCCACACACAGCTAGAAGCCCAATATTTTTTCAGAGGTAGATGCAGAAAAAAATATATTCAGTTTGCAACCTGATGGAGGTCTGTATAGATGGATTAATAGAACAAGTCCCACACACAGCTAGAAGCCCAATATTTTTTCAGAGGTAGATGCAGAAAAAAATATATTCAGTTTGCAACCTGATGGAGGTCAGTATAGATGGACTAATACAACAAGTCCCACACACAGCTAGAAGCCCAATATTTTTTCAGAGGTAGATGCAGAAAAAAATATATTCAGTTTGCAACCTGATGGAGGTCTGTATAGATGGACTAATACAACAAGTCCCACACACAGCTAGAAGCCCAATATTTTTTCAGAGGTAGATGCAGAAAAAAATATATTCAGTTTGCAACCTGATGGAGGTCAGTATAGATGGACTAATACAACAAGTCCCACACACAGCTAGAAGCCCAATATTTTTTCAGAGGTAGATGCAGAAAAAAATATATTCAGTTTGCAACCTGATGGAGGTCTGTATAGATGGATTAATAGAACAAGTCCCACACACAGCTAGAAGCCCAATATTTTTTCAGAGGTAGATGAAGAAAAAAATATATGCAGTTTGCAACCTGATGGAGGTCAGTATAGATGGACTAATACAACAAGTCCCACACACAGCTAGAATCCCAATATTTTTTCAGAGCTAGATGCAGAAAAAAATTATATTCAATTTGCAACCTGATGGAGGTCAGTATAGATGGACTAATAGAATGATGCTATGCCCAAAAGATTTTACTTCACTAGGTGCAGTAAAAAAATTGGTATTCTATACACAGGTGGTATATCTTGCAACACAGATAGGCTACTCCACTGACTAACACACTCTGCAATAGGCCAAAAAGGATTAGCTTTGCTAGATTCAGCCAAATGCTGTGAAAAAAACTTGCACAGCACTGGCACAGACCTGCCTGGCAAAAAGTGATAGGAACTGATGTAACCTAGCCCTGAAAAGGACTGCAATTACAATTAGTCTTTACTCCCACAATCTATCTATTTAAGAGCACAGACCTGCCTGATAAAAGTCGTAGGAAATGCTGTAACCTAGTCCTTAAAAGGACTGCAATCACAACTATTCCCTACTCCCAAGCTATCTGTAGATTTGTGCGAAAATTGGCTTGAAATTAACAAGGTATAGCGCACACAGCAACAGCGGTGCCGTCTAACACGCAGCTGCAGCAGTGACAAAATGGTGGCGACGGGGAAAATGGCTTGGTCTTATAGGGCAAGGACATGTGACATACACTGCCAATGACACATGCCCTTGCTTGTGTGAAAAAAAGCACTTCGCTCCGTGTGTGCGCTGCTGATAGGCTGACAGATTGCACCTCCCCACTGTAAATGCGGGAAAGAGAAAAAAAAAATGGAGATCTTCATTGTTCCTGCAGAGATCCATCCCCTGCCCCTCCCCCCACCCCGCTGTACACTCAAACTGCGTATTAACATTAATTTTCATCATTACTGAGAAAAAATCCAGTTATGATTTTGGTGCACGAACAGTTATCGAACATAACCTCGAACAGCCAAATTTTTCTCAAATTGTTCGTGTTCGCCGAACGGCTCGAACACCGCCCAAAACAGCTCGAATTTGAGATTGGCGAACAGTTCGAGTAGAACAACGCTCATCTCTAGTCATTATTCTGAGTGGAGGACTGTGTGGGGCCCATTATTCTGTATGGAGGACTATGCGGGCCCATTACACTGTGTGGAGGACTATGTGGGGTCCATTATACAGTATGGAGGACTATGTAGTGACCATAATACTGTATGGAGGACTGTGTGAGGCCCATTATTCTGTATGGAGACCTATGTGGGGCCCATTACACTGTACGGAGGACTATGTGGGGCCTATTATACTGTATGGAGGACTATGTGGTGACCATAATACTGTAGTGCCGGCGTCCCTGCCCTCTGCTAGGCAGGGACGCTGCTCCCCTCACCGCTCTGCCCCGTGCCCGGCGTCCCTCTCCCGCTCTGCTGTCAGCGCGCGCTCCTTCCCGGCGTCCTCCTCCCGCTCTGCTCTCAGCGCGCGCTCCTTCCCGGCACCTGTGCTTAGGGCGCGCGCGCGCGCGCTCCCCTCCTCTTAAAGGGGCCGCGCGCGCCGTCCTAAGGAGTCCCCGGCCAATGGCCGGAGGACTTCATCATATATAAGGCACCTCCTCCAAAATGGAGGTGCCCGAGCAATGTTGTTTGCACCTGTGTCTCACCTGTGCTTCAGCCCTCAGGTCCCGTTGCCAGTTACCTGCCAGTTACCTGCCAGATTCCTGCCAGCTTGCTGTCCTAATCCTGCCTGATTTCCTGTTACCTGCCTGCCTGCCTGAGGTCCGACGGTCTGCCTTACAACTCCGGTCAGTCTGTCTAAGGACCAACTTGCCCGCTCACCTGGGAGCGCACATCAGCTACCTGCCTGCTTGCCTGAGGTCCGACGGTCTGCCTTACAACTCCGGTCAGTCTGTCTAAGGACCAACTTGCCCGCTCACCTGGGAGCGCTTCTCCGCTACCTGCCTGCTTGCCTGCCCGGAGGCTCCGCTGTCACGTGCTGTGACCACCAGCTACTCCAGACTCTTGCCCGCTCACCTGGGAGCGCTTCTCCGCTACCTGCCTGCTTGCCTGCCCGGAGGCTCCGCTGTCACGTGCTGTGACCACCAGCTATTCCTGAGACTCTTGCCCGCTCACCTGGGAGCGCTTCTCCGTTTCCTGCCTGCTTGCCTACCTGGAGGCTCCGCCGTCACGTGCTGTGACCACCTGCTATTCCAGAGACTCTCGCTTGCTCACCTGGGAGCACACATTCTCCATCTGCCTTGCTAGCCTACCTGGAGGTTCAGCCATCACAGGTCGTACCTACCCTTTACCCAGAGACTGCCCCGATCACTTGCCGTGTCCTCCTGCCCGTACACCCAGAGACTGTCCTGGTCACCTCCTGTGACTACCTGCCTGGTCGCCACCCGCTCCCTTACAAGGTCCGCCCCCTTGTATTGTAGCCCAGAGGTTCCGCCTCCCAGACCCGTTACAGTTTGCTCGGGCCATGGAACCCGGTGGCACCCAAGCTCCCTCGCTCTCGGACCTCTGTCTTGAACTGTCCCGTCAGAGGTCCCAACAGGAGTCCATCATGGGTCACCTGCGGAATGTCAATACTCGCCGGAACACTCTGTCTGATCCACCAACAACCTTCGCCAGTGCCATATCTTGCAATCCGGCAGCTCCGCTGCCCACTAATACCATGGTATCCTACCCCGGACCCCGGCTTTCTGCACCTCCTCGCTTCGGAGGTGACTCCGTCCAGGCTCGGGGCTTCTTAAATCAGTGCACCCTGCACTTTGAACTTTTGTCCCACCAGTTTAACTCCGACCGGGCCAAAATTGCCTTCATCATGTCCCATCTCACCGGGGAAGCCCTGGCCTGGCTAAATCCTCTATGGGAGAGAGGAGACCCCCTGGTGTCCAACTTGCCTGCTTTTCTCACGGCTTTCCGGAAAGTCTTCGACGAACCCGGACGGAAGACCTCATCTGCATCATCGTTGCTACGCCTCCGTCAGGAGAGTCTCACCGTGGGCCAATATGCCATACGGTTCCGTACCCTTGCCTCGGAGCTGGCCTGGGATAACGACGCTCTGGTTTCCGTCATCTGGGAGGGTCTGTCCGGCCGTATTAAAGATGAACTTGCCGGTCGGGACATTCCTACCACTCTCGATGACTTAATAACTCTTGCCACCCGGATTGACCTACGGTTCCAGGAGCGTGCCAGAGAGGTCACCCGTGAGAGGAGGTTACCACGTCTAGCTCCTACTTTTCAGAAACCCGTCACTCCTTCTGTCTCTAACCAGGTACACCCTCCTGAGCCTATGCAGGTCGACCAGACCAAGATGGTCAAGACCAGTCAGGACTTACGCCGTGCCGAGGGGACCTGCTTCTACTGTGGCAGTAAGGAGCACCGGATTCATGCCTGCCCGGAGAGGTCGGGAAACGCCTGTGTCTAGGTTCGCTCAGAGAGGTCCACCTAGACAAGAATAAATCCTCTCCATCCCTGCTGTTGTCAGTTTCAATCGTCTACGGGGAGAACCGTTATTTCGAACTAGCCCAACTGGACTCTGGAGCAGCCGGGAATCTTATTTCACAGTCCCTGGTAGAGAAATACCGCATCCCCACCAAACCTCTGGCTGTACCCTTGTCTGTGGCGGCCGTGGATGGGGGGCTCTTACCACGCCCCATCCAACTCATCACCGAATCCATTACTCTGCAGGTGGGAATGCTGCATTCTGAAAGTATCTCCTTTCATGTTCTGCCTGGACTCTCTCACGCCCTCTTGCTAGGTCTGCCTTGGCTCCAGAAACATGCACCCGTGCTTGACTGGCAAACCGGAGAAGTCCTTCGCTGGGGACAAGACTGTCATAAGACCTGCCTGGTTCCCGTCCATCCCGTCCGTCCCTCTCCTACCTCAGCTAATCTACCTGGACTTCCAATTCCTTATTGGTCTTATGCTGATGTCTTTAATAAAAAGGAGGCAGAGACATTACCCCCTCATAGACCATACGACTGTCCCATCGACCTGTTACCCGGTACTACTCCTCCCCGTGGGCGTATTTATCCTTTATCCGCTGCTGAGACCCGGTCGATGTCCGAATATATTGAGGAGAATCTGGCCAGGGGATTCATCCGGAAATCTACCTCCCCGGCGGGAGCAGGCTTCTTTTTCGTCAAAAAGAAGGACGGCTCTCTCCGTCCCTGTATAGACTATAGAGGCCTAAACCAGATCACGGTGAAGAATAAGTACCCCCTTCCGCTCATTCCAGAATTATTTGATCGTCTGAGGGGGGCTAGAATCTTCACCAAACTAGATCTCCGTGGGGCGTACAACCTGGTTCGTATCCGTCAAGGGGATGAATGGAAGACGGCATTCAACACCCGGGACGGCCACTATGAATACCTGGTAATGCCCTTTGGTCTCTGTAACGCTCCTGCCGTCTTTCAAGAGTTGGTCAATGACATTTTCCGGGACCTTCTCTACTCCTGCGTAGTGGTGTACCTGGACGACATCTTGGTCTTCTCTCCGGATCTCCAGACTCACCGGAGGGATGTTCGTCAGGTCCTGCTCAGGCTCAGGCAGAATCACCTCTTCGCTAAATACGAGAAGTGCCTCTTTGAGCAGACCTCGCTTCCGTTTTTGGGCTACATTATTTCTCAGACCGGCCTACGAATGGATCCAGAGAAACTGTCTGCCATCGAGAAATGGCCCCGACCGGAGGGGTTGAAGGCCATTCAGCGGTTCCTGGGCTTCGCCAACTACTACCGCCTCTTCATACCACACTTCTCTTGCCGGACTGCCCCAATTTCCGCGCTCACCCGTAAGGGTACTAATCCCAAAGAGTGGCCGCCCGAAGCAGAAGAAGCCTTTCTTTCCTTAAAACAGGCCTTCTCTTCCGCCCCGGTGCTGCATCGCCCGGACGGCAACAAGCAGTTTTTCCTGGAAGTGGACGCCTCCTCCTCTGGAGCTGGAGCGGTACTTACTCAAAAATCTTCTTCCGGGAGGATGGTAACTTGCGGCTTCTTCTCTAAACTCTTCTCCTCCTCTGAGCGCAATTATTCCATAGGAGATCGAGAGTTATTGGCCATCAAACTGGCATTGGAGGAGTGGCGTTACCTGCTTGAGGGGGCTCTTCACCCGGTAATAATTTACACTGACCACAAGAACTTGGCTTACCTCCAGCATGCCCAGAGACTTAACCCGCGCCAAGCCCGGTGGTCCTTGTTTTTTGCTCGTTTTGATTTTGTCCTTCATTTTCGCCCGGCTGACAAAAACGTCAAGGCGGACGCCTTGTCTCGATCCTTTCTGGTATCTGATCTCGAGGAAGATCCGAAACACATCATTAGAGATGAGCAGTGTTCGACTAGAACTGTTCGCCAATCTCAAATTCGAGCTGTTTTGGGCGGTGTTCGAGTTGTTCGACGAACCCGAACGATTTGCAAAAAATTCGGCTGTTCGAGGTTATGTTCGATAACTGTTCGTACACCAAAAGCGTGTCCTGCATGGATTGTCTGCCACTCACTGTAATGCCACAGCCATGGTGGTTGTGGCATTACAGTGATTGCCCAAATCGATGGGAACAGTGCCAACAGTGAAACATGAAAAGCCGGCAATTCAGCAGCGGCATACACCTGTACCCGACAATTTAGAACCGAAAGAATAGAGCTTCACACATAGATTAGATAGATATAAACATGTCAGCCACATATATACGAAGTACAGTGAAAGTGCTGCTTACTGTACTTGTCATTTAGCGTAAAGGATTTATCAAAAAAAATAATAGTGTTTTCATGCACCGTCTCTTTAAAAAAGCCGGCCGGCAATTCAGCAGCGGTACCCGACAATTTATAACAGACAGAATAGAGCTTCACACATAGATTAGATAGATAGAAACATGTCAGTCACATATATATGAAGTACAGTGATAGTGTTGGTTACTGTACTTGTCATTTAGTATTAAAATAAAGGATTTATTATTAAAAAAATTGGCGTGGGGTTCCCCTTAATTTTAGTCTCTAGCGGAGGTTAAGCAGACGGCTGGGGCAGATGTTTGAAGCCTGGGAAGGGGGTAATACCCACGGAGCTTCCCAGGCTACTAATATCAGCCCCCAGCTGAATACATAGCCTTTACTAGCTATTAAAATGGGGGACCCCCCAAAAAAAATGACGTGGGGTCCCCCTAATTTAATAGCTAGCAAAGGCTAGGCAGACAGCTGGGGGCTGATATTAATAGCCCAGGAAGGGAGCCATGAATATTGGCCCCCTCCCAGGCTAGAAACACCAGCCGTCAGCCGCCCCAGAAATGGCGCATTCATAGGATGCGCCAATTCTGGCACTTAGCCTCGCTCTTCCACGCTGCCCTGGTGCGGTGGCAGGGGGTAATAGGGTTGGGGTTGATGTCAGCTTATAATGCCAGCTGACATCAAGCCCAGGTTAGTAATGGAGAGGCGTCTATAAGACACCCCCATTACTAACCCCATAGTCAAAGTTAAAAAAAACACAAACACCCAGAATAAAGTCCTTTAATTGAAATAAAGACACAGTCCTTTATTGTTCTAAATTAAACCATACTTACCGTCACGCCCATTCCAGCTGAAGCCAACGATCTCCTGCAATAAAAGAAAAATAATAAAGCAACCTCATCTTTACCTTTCCATGGTTCCCACGACAGCTTCAGCTCTGCTACATCGAGATGACAGGCTGGACCGCAGCAGAACGCTGCCATCCAGCCTCTCATCCCGCAGACACTGAGAAGCGCAGGCTTGCTTGCGCTGCTCAGCGTCTCTCTGTGACGACATCCAGATGAGCCGAGTTCATGTCCAATGAACTCGGCTCACCTCATGCACGTCACTGACAGCGTGGGAAAATTCTCAAGCTGAAGCGCTGAGTGCAGGAGAATTTTCCCACGCTGTCAGTGACGTGCATAAGGTGAGCTCATGTCCAATGAACTCAGCTCACCTCCTGCACGTCACTGACAGCGTGGGAGAATTCTCCTGCACTCAGCGCTTCAGTGTGAGAATTCTCCCACGCTGAAGCGCTGAGTGCAGGAGAATTTTCCCACGCTGTCAGTGACGTGCATGAGGTGAGCCGAGTTCATTGGACATTAACTCGGCTCATCTGGATGCCCTCACAGAGAGACACTGTGGAGCGCAAGCAAGCCTGCGCTTCTCAGTGTCTGCGGGATGACAGACTGGATGGCAGCGTTCTGCTGCGGTCCAGCCTGTCATCTCGATGTAGCAGAGCTGAAGCTGTCATGGGAACCATGGAAAGGTAAGGATGATGTTGCTTTATTATTTTTCTTTTATTTCAGGAGATCGTTGGCTTCAGCTGGAATGGGCGTGATGGTAAGTATGGTTTAATTTAGAACAATAAAGAATTGTGTGTTTATTTCAATTAAAGGACTTTTTTCTGGGTGTTGTGTTTTTTTTAAATTCTTTACTAGAAATTCATGGTGGTCATGTCTAATATTGGCGTGACCCCATGAATTTCGGGCTTAGGGCCAGCTGATAATGCCAAGCTGGCCCTAACCCCTTTATTACCCAGTGAGCCACCGCATCAGGGCCCTGGATGAGTTGGGTACAGCGTCAGAAGATGGCGCTTCTATGAACGCGCCATTTTCCGGGGTGGCTGCGGACTGCAATTTGCAGCGGGGGTGGCCCAGAAAGCTTGGGCCTCCCTGCGCTGCGGATTCCAGCCCCCAGCTGCCTAGTTGTACCTGGCTGGACACAAAAACAGGGCGAAGCCCCACGTCAATTTTCTTTAAATTATTTCATGAAATAATTAAGAAAAAAGGGCTTCCCTATATTGTTGTGTCCGGCCAGGTACAAATAGGCAGCTGGTGGTTGGGGGCAGCCCGTTCCTGCCTGCTGTACCTGGCTGGACACAAATATAGTGCGAAGCCCCACATCAATTTTTTTAAAATTATTTCATGAATTTCCTGAAATAATTTAAAAAAATTTAAGTGGGGCTTCGCACTATATTTGTGTCCAGCCAGGTACAGCAGGCAGGAACGGGCTGCCCCCATCCACCAGCTGCCTATTTGTACCTGGCCGGACACAACAATATAGGGAAGCCCTTTTTTTCTTAATTATTTCATGAATTTCATGAAATAATTAAAAAAAATTGAAGTGGGGCTTCGCCCTATTTTTGTGTCCAGCCAGGTACAACTAGGCAGCTGGGGGCTGGAATCTGCAGCGCAGGGAGGCCCAAGCTTTCTGGGCCCCCCCCCGCTACAAATTGCAGTCCGCAGCCACCCCGGAAAATGGCGCGTTCATAGAAGCGCCATCTTCTGGCGCTGTACCCAACTCATCCAGGGCCCTGGTGCGGTGGCTCACTGGGTAATAAAGGGGTTAGGGCCAGCTTGGTATTATCAGCTGGCCCCAAGCCCAAAATTCATGGGGTCACGCCAGTATTAGACATGACCGCCATGAATTTCTAGTAAAGTATTTAAAAAAAACACAACACCCAGAATAAAGTCCTTTAATTGAAATAAAGACACAATTCTTTATTGTTCTAAATTAAACCATACTTACCATCACACCCATTCCAGCTGAAGCCAACGATCTCCTGCAATAAAAGAAAAATAATAAACCAACCTCATCCTTACCTTTCCATGGTTCCCACGACAGCTTCAGCTCTGCTACATCGAGATGACTGGCTGGACCGCAGCAGAACGCTGCCATCCAGTCTGTCATCCCGCAGACACTGAGAAGCGCAGGCATGCTTGCGCTCCTCACTGTCTCGCTGTGACGGCATCCAGATGAGCCGAGGTCATGTCCAATGAACTCGGCTCACCTCATGCACGTCACTGACAGCGTGGGAAAATTCTCACGCTGAAGTGCTGAGTGCAGGAGAATTCTCCCACGCTGTCAGTGATGTGCATGAGGTGAGCTCATGTCCAATGAACTCAGCTCACCTCCTGCACGTCACTGACAGCGTGGGAAAATTCTCCTGCAATCAGCGCTTCAGCGTGAGAATTTTCCCACGCTGTCAGTGACGTGAATGAGGTGAGCCGAGTTCATTGGACATGAACTCGGCTCATCTGGATGTCGTCACAGAGAGACGCTGAGCAGCGCAAGCAAGCCTGCGCTTCTCAGTGTCTGCGGGATGACAGGCTGGATGGCAGCGTTCTGCTGCGGTCCAGCCTGTCATCTCGATGTAGCAGAGCTGAAGCTGTCGTGGGAACCATGGAAAGGTAAGGATGAGGTTGCTTTATTATTTTTCTTTTATTGCAGGAGATCGTTGGCTTCAGCTGGAATGGGCGTGACGGTAAGTATGGTTTAATTTAGAACAATAAAGGACTGTGTCTTTATTTCAATTAAAGGACTTTATTCTGGGTGTTTGTGTTTTTTTTAACTTTGACTATGGGGTTAGTAATGGGGGTGTCTTATAGACGCCTCTCCATTACTAACCTGGGCTTGATGTCAGCTGGCATTATAAGCTGACATCAACCCCAACCCTATTACCCCCTGGCACCGCACCAGGGCAGCGTGGAAGAGCGAGGCTAAGTGCCAGAATTGGCGCATCCTATGAATGCGCCATTTCTGGGGCGGCTGACGGCTGGTGTTTCTAGCCTGGGAGGGGGCCAATATTCATGGCTCCCTTCCTGGGCTATTAATATCAGCCCCCAGCTGTCTGCCTAGCCTTTGCTAGCTATTAAATTAGGGGGGACCCCACGTCATTTTTTTGGGGGGGTCCCCCATTTTAATAGCTAGTAAAGGCTATGTATTCAGCTGGGGGCTGATATTAGTAGCCTGGGAAGCTCCGTGGGTATTACCCCCTTCCCAGGCTTCAAACATCTGCCCCAGCCGTCTGCTTAACCTCCGCTAGAGACTAAAATTAAGGGGAACCCCACGCCAATTTTTTTAATAATAAATCCTTTATTTTAATACTAAATGACAAGTACAGTAACCAACACTATCACTGTACTTCATATATATGTGACTGACATGTTTCTATCTATCTAATCTATGTGTGATGCTCTATCTTTCTGTTCTAAATTGTCGGGTACCGCTGCTGAATTGCCGGCCGGCTTTTTTAAAGAAACAGTGCATGAAAACACTATTATTTTTTTAAATAAATCCTTTACACTAAATGACAAGTACAGTAAGCAACACTGTCACTGTACTTATTATATATGTGACTGACATGTTTCTATCTATCTAATCTATGTGTGAAGCTCTATTCTTTCTGTTCTAAATTGTCGGGTACAGATGCTGAATTGCCGGCCGGCTTTTTTAAAGAGACGGTGCATGAAAACACTAATATTTTTTTTAATAAATCCTTTACACTAAATGACAAGTGCAGTAACCAACACTGTCACTGTGCTTCTTATATGTGTGACTGACATGTTTCTATCTATCTAATCTATGTGTGATGCTCTATTCCTTCTTGTCTAAATTGTCGGGTACCGGTGTATGCCGCTGCTGAATTTGCCGGCCGGCTTTTTTAAAGAGAGTGTCTTCTGAACAGTTTGTCAGCTTTTGGACACCTTTGCAGGTGTTTTCTATGTGTTTCTATGTGTTTTTGTTTGCCTGCCATTGGTTTTAACGGTGTTCGACGGTGTTCTAAGGTGTTCGACGAACAGTTCGACGAACAGTTCCTCGAACATCCCGGTGTTCGACGAACCGAACCGAACCCGAACACTACGGGGGTGGCTCAACACTACACATCATCGATCCCGCCAGAGTAATGCAGGTGGCTCCCGTGAGTCTAAATCGTCTCCCTCCCGGAAAGACGTTCGTATCAGTACCTGATCGGGAGAAGATCCTTCACTGGGGTCACTCGTCTAAACTGGCTGGCCACGCTGGTCAGAAGAAGACCCTCCAGCTTATTTTCCGGCACTACTGGTGGCCTACCCTGCACAAGGATGTAATAGACTTTGTTTCTGCCTGTGTGTCCTGCGCCCGCAACAAGGTTCCGAGACATCTGCCAGCCGGTCGCCTCCTTCCGCTCCCAGTACCTGCTGCCCCCTGGCAGCATATTGCAATGGACTTCATAACTGACCTCCCACTCTCTGCCGGTTGTACGGTCATTTGGGTGGTCGCTGACCGCTTCTCCAAGATGGCTCATTTCGTTCCCCTGCCAGGCCTCCCGTCTGCACCCGAGCTAGCTAGAGACTTTATTCGTCACATCTTCCGTCTTCATGGCCTGCCCCTCCACATCGTGTCGGATCGTGGGGTACAGTTCACCTCACGCTTCTGGAGAGCCACTTGTAAACTACTAGACGTCACCCTGGACTTCTCTTCCGCTTACCACCCACAGTCCAATGGTCAAGTGGAGCGGATCAATCAGAACCTGACCAGTTACCTCCGGCACTTCGTTAATGCCCACCATTCTGACTGGGTGGATCTCCTACCATGGGCCGAGTTCTCTTACAATAATCACGAGAGCGAATCCTCCTCCAAATCCCCGTTTTTTGTAGTCTTTGGTCAGCATCCTCGGATTCCTTTTCCTGTCTCCACCTCGGTGGACAACCCGGCTGCGGAATCTCTCGTTAGCAAATTTTCCTCCATTTGGGAGAGTACCCGATCCGCACTCCTTCAGTCGTCCGAGCGGATGAAAAGACACGCTGACAAAAAACGCCTGGATCCTCCTCAATTTCGTCCAGGAGATAAGGTCTGGCTCTCATCTAAATATGTTCGACTCAAGATACCCTCATACAAGTTAGGGCCTCGGTTCATCGGTCCTCTGGAGGTCACCAGTCAGATCAACCCGGTGGCCTATAAATTGAAACTCCCGGCCAACTTACGGATCCCTAACTCCTTCCATGTATCTCTCCTCAAACCTGTGATACTTAACTCTTTTTCCAAGTCTACAGGTACGCCTCCTGCTCCGGTTTCTGCTGAGGACGAGTTTGAGGTAGAGAACATTCTTGCCACCAAAAGGGTAAGAGGAAAGACCTTTTTTCTGGTAGATTGGAAGGGGTTTGGTCCTGAGGAGAGAACGTGGGAGCCCCGGGAGAACATCCATGCCCCTCTCATCCTAGCTAAATTTTTGTCTGGCCTAAAAAAGGGGGGGCCTAAAGGGGGGGGTACTGTAGTGCCGGCGTCCCTGCCCTCTGCTAGGCAGGGACGCTGCTCCCCTCACCGCTCTGCCCCGTGCCCGGCGTCCCTCTCCCGCTCTGCTGTCAGCGCGCGCTCCTTCCCGGCGTCCTCCTCCCGCTCTGCTCTCAGCGCGCGCTCCTTCCCGGCCCCTGTGCTTAGGGCGCGCGCGCGCGCGCTCCCCTCCTCTTAAAGGGGCCGCGCGCGCCGTCCTAAGGAGTCCCCGGCCAATGGCCGGAGGACTTCATCATATATAAGGCACCTCCTCCAAAATGGAGGTGCCCGAGCAATGTTGTTTGCACCTGTGTCTCACCTGTGCTTCAGCCCTCAGGTCCCGTTGCCAGTTACCTGCCAGTTACCTGCCAGATTCCTGCCAGCTTGCTGTCCTAATCCTGCCTGATTTCCTGTTACCTGCCTGCCTGCCTGAGGTCCGACGGTCTGCCTTACAACTCCGGTCAGTCTGTCTAAGGACCAACTTGCCCGCTCACCTGGGAGCGCACATCAGCTACCTGCCTGCTTGCCTGAGGTCCGACGGTCTGCCTTACAACTCCGGTCAGTCTGTCTAAGGACCAACTTGCCCGCTCACCTGGGAGCGCTTCTCCGCTACCTGCCTGCTTGCCTGCCCGGAGGCTCCGCTGTCACGTGCTGTGACCACCAGCTACTCCAGACTCTTGCCCGCTCACCTGGGAGCGCTTCTCCGCTACCTGCCTGCTTGCCTGCCCGGAGGCTCCGCTGTCACGTGCTATGACCACCAGCTATTCCTGAGACTCTTGCCCGCTCACCTGGGAGCGCTTCTCCGTTTCCTGCCTGCTTGCCTACCTGGAGGCTCCGCCGTCACGTGCTGTGACCACCTGCTATTCCAGAGACTCTCGCTTGCTCACCTGGGAGCACACATTCTCCATCTGCCTTGCTAGCCTACCTGGAGGTTCAGCCATCACAGGTCGTACCTACCCTTTACCCAGAGACTGCCCCGATCACTTGCCGTGTCCTCCTGCCCGTACACCCAGAGACTGTCCTGGTCACCTCCTGTGACTACCTGCCTGGTCGCCACCCGCTCACTTACAAGGTCCGCCCCCTTGTATTGTAGCCCAGAGGTTCCGCCTCCCAGACCCGTTACAAATACTGTATGGAGGACTATGTGAGGCCCATTATTCTGTGTGGAGAACTTTGTGGGGCCGATTATTCTGTATGGAGGACTATGTGGGGCAATTATTCTGTGTGGAGGACTATGTGGGGCTCATTATTCTGTGTGGAGGACTATGTGGTGACCATAATACTGTATGAGGACGGTGTGGGGCCCATTATTCTGTATGAAGGACTATGTGGGGCCCATTACACTGTAAGGAGGATTATGTGGGGCCCATTATACTGTATGGAGGACTATGTGGTGACCATAATACTGCATGGAGGACTATGTGAGGCCCATTATTCTGTGTGAAGGACTATGCGGAGCCCATAATACTGAATGGAAGACTATGTGGTGCCATTATTCTGTGTGAAGGACTGTGTGGGGCCCATTATTCTGTATGGAGGACTGTGTGGGGCCATTATTCTGTGTGGAGGACTGTGTGGGGCCCATTATTCTGTATGGAGGACTATGCGGGCGCATTACACTGTATGGAGGACTATGTGAGGGTCCATTATACTGTATGGATGACTATGTGGTGACCATAATACTGTATGGAGGACTGTGTGGGGCCCATTATTCTGTATGGAGGACTATGTGGGGCCCATTACACTGTACGGAGGACTATGTGGGGCCCATTATACTGTATGGAGGACTATGTGGTGACTAGTGTTGAGCGAGCATGCTCGACTCTGCTCGTTACTCGCCCGATCATCTCACTACTCGGGATGTTCGGCGAGCATCGAGCATTTCCAGGTTACTCAGGCGGGAGCTCAGGTCTCCGCCCTACACGTTTGGCGCTCTTTACAGAGCCAATGAACATGCAGGGATTGCCAGCCAGTCACTGTAATGCCGCAGCCATGTTGTTTGTGGGCATTACAGTGATTGGCTGGCCGCACAGCGTCACCTCGAGTATTTAAAACCGGGTGCCGCCATCTTGGACACAGTCGCTCCAGATCAGCCAGTGTAGGGTCAGTGCTGCTGAGCTAGGGAGAGATTTATACTCCGAAATAGTTAGTGTAGGGTCTCTAAAGCCTGCCAAATCAAACAAACAGTCCTTCTCAGGACTAATATCCATCCCAGATATCAGGCAGGCTGTATAGGAGATGCAGCGGTTATACCAGCAAACGCTGCATTACAGTCCTGTGTGCTACTGTTGGTCAAATTGCTAGATTTATTCTCCGGTCTCAGGGGCCAGGAAAAATCCTTTTTTTTTTTTTTCATCTAAATCCTTTTTTTTTTTTTGTTCCTCAGTCAGACTGTACAAAAACGCATCTTATTAACCTTTTGGTATCCCCCCCCCCCCCCAAAACAAAAAAATTGAGTGTGTCTGTGACTGTTCAGACACCAATATACCTGTTTAAAAGAGTCTGGTGTAGACCAGAAAAATAGAACTGTGGTTTTGCAGTTCCGCGGGTCAAATCTCTGTATTATCCTGCTTTTGGCATTTTTTGCCGTAAAAAAAAACTGTTATAGTGTCTCCCTGACTGGTCAGACACCAATATATCTGTTTAAAAGAGTCTGGTGTAGGCCAGAGAAATAGAACTGTGGTTTTGCAGTTCCACGGGTCAAATCTCTGTATTATCCTGCTTTTGGCATTTTTTGCCGTAAAAAAAACTGTAATAGTGTCTCCCTGACTGGTCAGACACCAATATATCTGTTTAAAAGAGTCTGGTGTAGGCCAGAGAAATAGAACTGTGGTTTTGCAGTTCCATGGGTCAGATCTCTGTATTATCCTGCTTTTGGCATTTTTTGCCGTAAAAAAACTGTAATAGTGTCTGCCTGACTGGTCAGACACCAACATATCTGTTTAAAAGAGTCTGGTGTAGGCCAGAGAAATAGAACTGTGGTTTTGCAGTTCCATGGGTCAAATCTCTGTATTATCCTGCTTTTGGCATTTTTTGCCGCAAAAAAAACTGTAATAGTGTCTCCTTGACTGGTCAGACACCAATATATCTGTTTAAAAGAGTCTGGTGTAGGCCAGAGAAATAGAACTGTGGTTTTGCAGTTCTACGGGTCAAATCTCTGTATTATCCTGCTTTTGGCCTGTTTTAAATAAAAAAAACCCAGTAATAGTGTCTCCCTGTCTGTTCAGTCACAAATATATCTGTTTAAAAGATTCTGGTGTAGGCCAGACAAATAGAACTGTGGTTTTCCTCTTCCAAGGTTCTAATCTCCTTTTTATTACCCTTTTTCCATTGAGAGTGCGAGTATAAGCTATTTTACTTCATTTACAATGGGCAAGGCGCGTGGCAAGAGACGTGGAACTGGACGTTCTGGTGATGGTGCGTGTAGAGGATGGGGCCGTGGCCAAGGTGAAAATGTGCCACAACCAACAGCCACATCTTCTCGCTCCCACTTCTTGACCGAATTACTAGGGAAGCACACTACAACACCAGTATTGCAAAATGATCAGTGTGAATAGGTTATTAATTGGATAGCAGATAATACTTTCAGTTACCTGAGCACCACCACCTCCGGTCTGTCTTCCACACGGTCAAGTTTTAGTAGCCGTGAGTCTCGACCACATACTCCTCCTCACCCTGATACTCCTTGCTCCTGCCATGCCGAGTGTCGTCAGACAGCAACTGATCCCACAGTTGGACCCTCTGAAGAGCTGTTCACTGGTTCATTTCCATATTTGTGCCCCTCGCCTGCTTCACTTGAAGTAGTGGAAGAGGAGATCCTATGTAGGAATGACCAAATATTTGAACAGCCACAGCCACAGGAAGTCGACGCTGGCAATTTGTCACAAGAGGTGGACGATGACAAGACACAATTGCCACGAAGTGAGGAGGAGGATCGTGGTGCGCAAGTGGAAGAGGAGGAGGTGGTGGATGATCTAGTAACTGACCCAACGTGGCAGGAGGACATGCAGAGCGAGGCCAGGAGCACACAGGGGGAGGGAGGCAGAGTACCCCAACAGGCAGGAAGAGCAGTGTGGTGGCCGCACACAGAAGGCGGGCAACAGTTCCTCGTAACACCAACACGAGGGACGTTGCCAGTACAACAGGTAGGTCTTCCAGAGTCTGGAATTTTTTTAAAGACTCTGCTGATAACCCCAAAAAGGCCATTTGTACCACCTGCCATGCCAGCATCAGCAGGGGTGACAAAACTACCAGCCTGACCACCACCAGCATGATCAGGCACATGTCAGCAAAGCACCCGACTTTGTGGGGCGAACCCCAGGGTCCACAACCAGTGTCAGCGGGTGTCATCACTGCTTCTTCCACAGTTGTGCGTGTAATATAACCCCCTGTTGTGCGTGCAAGGCAATCCCCTGTCCATACAGCATGCAAAGATGCCCCCTCCTCTCTGTCTTCACTTGTTATGGCAGTTTCTCAAGAAACAGCATCAACGTCAACGTCCATGTCCCACCGCAGCGTTCAATAGTCCATATCCCAGAGCTTTGAACGAAAGCGCAAATTCGCAGCCAATGCCCCACAGGCCACAGTCCTAAATTCGCACATTTCACTACTGCTTGCGTTGGAAATGCTGCCTTTTAGCCTTGTGGAGACGGAATCCTTCCGCAACCTTATGGCGGTGGCCATCCCTCGGTACTCGGTCCCCAGCCGACACTATTTTGCCCGATGTGCCATCCCCGCACTACACAAGCACGTGTCCCAAAACATCTGCCGTGCCCTCAACAACGCAGTTACTGGGAGAGTCCACCTGACAACGGACACGTGGACGAGTGCTTTTGGCCAGCAACGGTACATCACCCTGACGGCACACTGGGTAAGCATAGTGGAAGCCGGGACTCAGTCGGACCTTGGGACGGAACACATCCTCCCCACACCGAGGATTGCGGGCCCTATGTCAGTCAGAGTTGCCCCCACAGTGTACAGCTCCTGCGCATCATCCTTCTCCTCCTCCTCATGCTCAGCCTCCATCTCAGATATCACCACATCAGTTACAAGCTGGAAGCACTGCAGTACTGCCTCAGCCAAGCGGCAACAGGCTGTGCTGAAACTCATAAGCTTAGGTGATAAACCTCACACTGCTTGTGAGTTGTGGACAGCTGTGAAAGAGCAGGAAGATCTGTGGCTGAGATCGCTGAACCTACATCCAGGCATGGTCATGTGTGACAATGGCCGTAACCTGGTGGCGGCTCTGAGGCGAGGCGAGATCACACACATACCATGCCTGGCTCATGTGCTTAACCTCGTGGTTCAGCAGTTTTCTTAAATCTTACCCTGAGTTGCCAGATCTGCTCGTCAAAGTACGCCGCGTGTCAGCTCATTTTCGCAAGTCGGCTACAGCTTCCGCCGCCCTTGCAGCTTCCGGCACACCGACTGGTGTGTGATGTCCCCACACGTTGGAACTCTACCCTCCACATGTTGCAAAGGATTTGTGAGCAGAAGAGAGCAGTTGTGGAGTACCAGCTGCAACAAGGCCGTCGATATTCAGGTCAGACTCCACACATAAGACCTCAGGAGTGGACCTGGATGTCTGACATATGTACCATCCTGACAGACTTTGAGGAGGCCACCAAGATGGTGAGTGGCGATGACGCCATCATTAGCGTCAGCTTCCCACTTGTCTGTCTTTTGCAACGCTCTCTGCAGAGAATTAAAGAGGAGGCATTGCAGCCAGAGTATGATGAGATGGATCAAGAACCCGTAATGGGTGATTACACACAGCCCAGCCTCATCTCATCCCAACGTGCATTGGGGGACAATGAGGGAGAGGAGGAGGAGGAAGAACAGGAGCTGGTATCATGCGTTGTAGACGGTAGTACCTGTATAACTGTCATACAGTTGGTACAGCATGGGTGGCCTGAGGACAGGGGGAAGGAGTAGGAGCAGGAGGAGGAGAACATGGTCAGTCGTCATCTTGGTGTGGACACGGAAGTCTTGCCCATTACCAGTCTGGCACGCATGGCTGACTTTATGTTATGCTGCCTTAACCGTGACCCTCGCATTGTCAAAATGTTGGGTGACAGTCATTACTGGTTGGTGACACTTTTAGACCCCCGCTACAAGGAGAACTTTCACTCTCTTACTCCTGAGGTGGAGAGGTCTACAAAAATGTGGCAGTACCAGATGGCCCTGGCTGCAGAACTGTTAAAAAAAATCCCATCTGAACACGCTAGCGGCAGAGGTCACAGTTCGTTGACCAACCAAGGCGTACAGGCGAGAGAGACGCAACTCCAATCCAGCAGAGGCAGGGGAACACTGTCAACATTCTGGGACAGTTTTCTGAGACCCACCCAGCTTACAGGCCCTGAGGCGCGGGGCTACTCTTACAAGGAGTGGAAAGTTTCAAAAGATGGTGAGGGAGTACCTTGCCGACCGTACCAGCGTCCTCTGTGATTCTTCTGTGCCTTTTAATTATTGGGTATCCAAGCTGGACACTTGGAATGAACTCGCTCTGTATGCCTTGGAGGTCCTGGCCTGCCCTGCCGCTAGCGTGTTATCGGAGCGTATTTTTAGTGCCGCTGGGGGAATTATAACTGATAAGCGCACTAGCCTGTCAACTGACAAAGCTGACAAGCTGACCCTTATCAAAATGAACAAGGGCTGGATAGGGCCAGACTTCTCATCACCACCAAATGACAGCAGAGTAACATAAAGTCAAATCCACTGTTATTTCGGGAGGTGCATTCCCATGCACCGCTTCACACCCACACATGGGTATACGCTTCCTCATTTCGGCTGTATTTTCCTCTTCTCCTTATCCTCAGCCTCCACCACCACTATACCACCAGGGAGACCGTGGTCCGTGTTGCAAGCATTGCAAGTTCCTCCGTCCTAATTTTTGGCAGCTTTTGCTTGGAAGGCATAGGCAAAGACTATGGGAGACCCACTCCCCAATAATGGGAATAATGTTTTTAATATGCTGTACTGTATGGCTCTTGTAAGGGGCATGAAAACCGTCTTGTTAAGCTACTGCGTCCTCCACCACTTTTTCCAGGGGCATTGATATTGTCTTTTTATTCCACTGCGACCTCCACGTCTCTTCCAAAGGGCATTAAAACCGTCTTGTTAAGCTACTGCGACCTCCACCACTTTTCCAAGGGGCATTAAAACCGTCTTGTTCAGCTACTGCGACCTCCACCATTCTTCCAAGGGGCAATAAAAAACATCTTGTTAAGCTACTGCGACCTCCACCACTTTTCCAAGGGGCATTAAAACAGTCTTGTTAATCTACTGCGACCTCCACCACTTTTCCCAGGGGCATTAAAAAAGTCTTGTTAAGCTACTGCGACCTCCACCATTCTTCCAAGGGGCATTAAAACCGTCTTGTTAAGCTACTGCGACCTCCACCACTTTTCCCAGGGGCATTAAAACCATCTTGTTAAGCTACTGCGACCTCCACCATTCTTCCAAGGGGCATTAAAACCGTCTTGTTGAGCTACTGCGACCTCCACCACTTTTCGCAGGGGCATTAAAACCATCTTGTTAAGCTACTGCGACCTCCACCACTTTTCCAAGGGGCATTAAAACCATCTTGTTAAGCTACTGCGACATCCACCACTTTTTTAAGGGCATTGATAGTCTTTTTATTCCACTGCGACCTCCACCATTCTTCCAAGGGGCATTAAAACCGTCTTGCTAAGCTACTGCGACCTCAGCCATTCTTCCAAGGGGCATTAAAAAAGTCTTGTTAAGTTACTGCGACCTTCACCATTCTTCCAAGGGGCATTAAAACCAGCTTGTTAAGCTACTGCGACCTCCACCACTTTTCCAAGGGGCATTAAAACCGTCTTGTTAAGCTACTGCGACCTCCACCATTCTTCCAAGGGGCATTAAAACCGTCTTGTTAATCTACTGCGACCTCCACCACTTTTCCCAGGGGCATTAAAACCGCCTTGTTAAGCTACTGCTGTTAGAACCCTCCTGCTAGTTTTTGCTATCTTGTGTTTTGCGGTCACGTGACCACCTGCCTATATATTCCAGCTCCGCCCTTCTGGCTTTGCTGGACTTCAGTGTTTTTTGCCTGTCTCTCTAGCCAGGTGCTTCGGTGCCTATCTTTGTCTAGTTTGCTTGGTCCTCTGGGACCTCTAGTACTTTTTGTCAGTTTGTCTTTTTGCTCTGCAACAACTTCTGTTAGGAGGTGTCCCATTTTTGTCCCAGTCCTTAGTTCTTTTAGGGACCCCTCCCTTTATTCTATAAGTCTTCTTTCAGACTAGCCGAGGACGAAGGCGGGTCTGTTCACAAGGAACAGGCTGCCCGCTACATCGTAGGGATTCAGCTTAGTCTTACTGTAGGGACAGCTTTACCCATTCTTTCCTTAGTTTATGTTGCAGATCATAACAGTAAGTCCAGCCCAAAAAAAAACTAAAAGGAAAGAAATTCGGGGATCAATATGGTTTCCGTCCAGGAATTGGCTCAACGCCTGCAGGGATTCTCTCAGCAACACGTGAGTAGCTGTCCTGGAGCGCATTTTGTGGAACCGAAGGTAGGACTGCCTGATATTTTTTATGGTAAACAGCAAGATTTTTTTTCCTTTAAACATGCTTGTTTGTTTTATTTTTGTTTGAGACCGAGGTCCTCTGGGAATGAATCACAGCGTATTGGTTTTATTATGTCACTTTTGCGCAAAGAACCACAAGGGTGGGCCTTTTCTCTCCAACCTAATGATCCATGTTTAAGTTCTGTTGAGGAATTTTTTTCTGCTATGGGGCTATTATATGACGATCCTGATCGAATCTCATCTGCTGAATCAGGACTTAGACGTTTGAATCAGGGATCAGATGATGTTGAAATTTATTGCACACACTTCAGGAGATGGGCTTCAGAAGTTAAGTGGAATGATACGGCGCTGAAAAGTTTATTTCTTGCTGGTCTGAGTGAAGGGGTTAAGGATTTGCTAATTGCATTCCCTGCACCTGAGACTCTCCAGGAAGCTATGCAGTTAGCTGTTCGCGTGGACAGGAGAATAAGGTCCAGGGTCAATGATGTAAAAACTCCGGTAACTTCAGGTCCAGAAAATCTGCTCTGACAGCGGAGAACCAATGGAGGTTGGGGCGATGTCACTCCGCTCTCAAGAAAGAGATCGGAGATTCACCGAAGGTTTGTGTCTTTATTGTGGTAAAGCTGATCATTTGATTAAGTATTGTGAGCGTCGTTTAAGTAAAGAAAAAAAAAAGGTCAGTTACGCCCGTATAGCTTGTTTACGCTCTGCAGGAGTGTTCCTTTCTGGGTGTACTACTCTGCAGGGAGATTTGATTGAATTTCAGGTATTTGTGGATTGTGGTTCAACACTTAATGTGATTGATAAAGGGTTTTTGGAAAAACTTAAATTGAAATCCAAACCTTTGTCATCTCCTATTTCTGTGGTTGCAATTGATAACACTCCTTTGAAATGTATTACTCACAAAACTGCTGCATTTCCTCTCACTATCAATGGTGTTCACCAAGAAATTTTGGACTTGGTTGTTTTGGATAATTTGCCCTCTCCAGTTGTTCTAGGATTACCTTGGTTAAAACTGCACAATCCTTTGTTGGACTGGTCTACTAATGTGATTAAGTCTTGGAGTCTGAAGTGCTATGATAAATGTTGTAATGGTCGCATTGCGGCTGTGGAAAAAGGGGAATTACCAGTACCTATTCAAGATTTTTGGAGGGTTTTTTCGGAGGAGGAGTCGCAAGTTTTACCTCCTCATAGGGATTATGATTGAGCCATTGAGTTTGTTCCAGGTGCTACTCTTCCCAAAAGTCGCTTGTTTGATCTTACTATCCCTGAAAGAAAGGCCTTTGAGGAGTACATAGAGACTAGCCTGGCTGCTGGTGACATTAGACCTTCTAAGTCGCCTGTGGCAGTCGGATTCTTCTTTGTTAAAAAAAAGGACGGCGGTTTACGTCCATGTCTGGATTTTCGTGAAATTAATAAGATTACCGTACGCAATTCCTACCCATTGCCGTTAATTCCTGACTTGTTTAACCAGTTAGTGGGGGCCAAGTGGTTCTCAAAAATTGATCTCCGAAGGGCATACAATTTGTTACGTGTGAAGGAGGGTGATGAATGGAAAACTGCTTTTAACACTCCGGTAGGTCATTTTGAGAATCTGGTGATGCCCTTCGGTCTTACCAATGCACCTGCATTTTTTCAGAACCTTATTAATGACATCCTGAGACCTTTGATTGGTAAGAATGTGGTTGTGTATTTGGATGACATTTTGATTTATTCACCAGATTTAGAGTCCCATTGGCAGAGTGTACGTCAAGTTTTGCAGTTATTGAGTGATAATTTACTCTTTGCTAAGCTGGAGAAATGTGAGTTCGCTGTGCAGAAAATTAGTTTTTTGGGCTACATTGTCTCCAGCGAGGGCTTTGAGATGGACCCTGTGAAGGTTCAGGCTGTGCAGGAATGGCCTAGGCCTATTGGTTTGAAATCTATACAGAGGTTTTTGGGTTTTGCCAATTATTACAGGAAATTCATTAAGAATTTTTCTGTAATTGTTAAACCTCTAACCGATCTCAGCAGGAAAGGTGCGAATACGACCCAGTGGACTACTGAAGCCATTGAAGCGTTTGAGTATTTCAAAGAGAGGTTCAGTTCTGCCCCTATCCTTAATCAGCCTGATGAGACCAAACCTTTTTTGGCCGAGGTCGATGCTTCATCGGTGGGGGTCGGAGCAGTTTTGTCTCAGGAGAACAAGGGTGGAGTACATCCTTGTGCCTTCTTTTCGAAAAAAAAATTCGGAAACCGAACTGAATTATGATGTTGGAAATCGGGAGTTGCTGGCTATTAAACTTGCGTTTGAACACTGGCGTCATTTTTTGGAAGGCGCTAGATTTCCTATTCAGGTTTTCACAGATCATAAGAATTTGATCTATCTGGATGCTGTCAAGCACTTGAATGACCGTCAAACTAGGTGGGCACTTTTTTTTTTCTCGGTTTCATTTTTCTGTTACCTATATCCCTGGTACTAAGAATGTTAAAGCCGATGCTTTATCTCGCAGCTTCTCTCCTACGGTCGGTGCCGAGGAGGAGGAGAGCATTTTGCAGAAAGGAGTTGTGGTGGTGGCATTGGACTCCGATTTGGAGAATGGGATTCTGAATGCTCAAGATGATGCTCCATCTAACACTCCCCATGGGAGGTTGTTCGTGCCTAGAGCCTTTAGGAGAGATTTGTTTGTGGAGTGTCATGAGTCTCGGTTGGCAGGTCATCCAGGAGTTTTGGAGACCAAGAGACTTATCAGTCGCAGTTTTTGGTGGCCTGGATGGCAGAAGGAAGTCATCAAGTGGGTGCGTCAATGTACTGTGTGTGCTAGGTCAAAGGCTTCACATACTCCTGCTGCGGGGTTGTTTTGCCCTCTGGAGGTTCCTAGTGCGCCTTGGACGCATCTCTCTATGGATTTTATTACTGATCTTCCTGTGTCTGAGGGTTTTACTGTCATCTGGGTGGTCGTAGACCGTTTTAGTAAGATGTGTCATTTGGTTCCATTCATTAAGTTGCCCTGCGCCAAGACAGGCGTTTGTTAAGGAGATTGTCAAGCTCCATGGCGTTCCCACGGATATTGTTTCTGATAGAGGACCTCAGTTTGTGGCTCGCTTTTGGTGTGCTTTTTGTGACAGGTTGGGAGTTCATTTGTCATTTTCATCTGGTTATCATCCGGAGTCTAATGGACAGACTGAAAGAAAGAACCAGGATGTTGAACAGTTTTTGCGTTGTTTTGTGGCAGACAATCAAGAGGTGTGGTCTGAGTTTCTGCCTCTCGCAGAATTTGCTCTTAACAATCATACATCCTCCTCTGCTGGGTGTTCTCCTTTTTTTTGTTGCACTGGGAGACATCCATCTTTTGGTTCGTTCTCCAAATTGGGGTCGGCGGTGCCGGGGGAGGAGAATTTTTCCGGTGATTTGGAGAGAGTTTGGATTAATGTACGTTGTAACCTGCAAGAGGCTAACAAGAAGTCCAAGAAGTATTTTGACAGGAAACGTAAAGAGGTTTTGTTTACTGTGGGTGACATGGTTTGGTTGTCCTCGAAGAACTTGCGGTTGAGGATTCCCTCTAAAAACTGGGTCCTAAGTTTGTGGGTCCATTTAAAGTGCTTCAGGTTGTTAACCCATCTGCTGTCAGGTTGGATGTCCCTACTTCCTGGAAGATTAATTCTGTGTTTCATGTTTCCTTGTTGAAAAAGGCTGACGTTTCTAATAGGGACGCCACTGTCACAGTTCCTCCAGTGGTGGAAGATGGTGAATATGAAATTTCTCGTATTTTGAATTCAAGATGGCATAGAGGGATATTACAGTATCTTGTCTCCTGGAAGGGTTTCGGTCCCGAAGACAACTCCTGGGTAGGGACGGATGATGTCTCTGCTCCTAGGCTTGTTAAAGCTTTCCACAGGAGGTTTCCTGATAGGCCTGGGCCTGGAGGATCCGGAGGATCCTCATAGAAGAGGGGGTACTGTTAGAACCCTCCTGCTAGTTTTTGCTATCTTGTGTTTTGCGGTCACGTGACCAGCTGCCTATATATTCCAGCTCCGCCCTTCTGGCTTTGCTGGACTTCAGTGTTTTTTGCCTGTCTCTCTAGCCAGGTGCTTCGGTGCCTATCTCTGTCTAGTTTGCTTGGTCCTCTGGGACCTCTAGTACTTTTTGTCAGTTTGTCTTTTTGCTCTGCAACAACTTCTGTTAGGAGGTGTCCCATTTTTGTCCCAGTCCTTAGTTCTTTTAGGGACCCCTTCCTTTATTCTATAGGTCTCCATTCAGACTAGCCGAGGACGAAGGCGGGTCTGTTCACAAGGAACAGGCTGCCCGCTACATCGTAGGGATTCAGCTTAGTCTTACTGTAGGGACAGCTTTTCCCATTCTTTCCTTAGTTTATGTTGCAGATCATAACAATTGCGACCTCCACCATTCTTCCAAGGGGCATTAAAACCGTCTTGTTAAGCTACTGCGACCTCCACCATTCTTCCAAGGGGCATTAAAACCGTCTTGTTAAGCTGCTGTGACCTCCACCATTCTTCCAAAGGTCATTAAAACCGTCTTGTTAAGCTACTGCGACCCCCACCATTCTTCCAAGGGGCATTAAAACCATCTTGTTAAGCTACTGCGACCTCTACCACTTTTCCAAGGGGCATTGATATTGTCTTTTTATTCCACTGCGACATCCACCATTCTTCCAACGGGCATTGCATTTCCTCCTAATTTTAGTCATCTTTTGCTTTTCAATGAATAGGCGAACACTAAGGGAGACCCACTCTCCAATAATGGGTAGAAGGTTTTTAGTATGCTGTAATCCACGTCTGTTTCAAGGGGCATTGCAGTTCCTCATAATTTTTGGAAAGCCTTCCATTCACTGCTTAGGCCAACAGTGCACAGGAGACCCAGTTGCTATAAATGGAAAAAACAGTTTAGTTAAGGCCCTTTGACCTCCATGTCACTTCCAAGGGGCATTGGAGTGCCTCAAAATTTTTGGTAGGCATTGCACTCACTGCATGCCCTATAACTGTGTAGCCGAACCGCTCCTTTTGGTACAGAAACATATCCTACAAGACATGTCTGGTTGACTGGCCTGATATTGATGTGAATGGTCCTTGTTCCTCCTGCTCTTTCTCCTTTGCCACCACCTCATGCATCATTCATCACATGAAGCTTTGTTTTAACGGGAGTCATAGAACTGGGATAGTAGCAGGAAAACATCCAGCAATTCTCGGAGGAGGTAGGATATGCGTCAAAACGCTGACCACCTCAGGCCTAGCCGCTACTACATACATGCGCTTGGATTCCAAGAAAACAAAGCAGACGCTAACTTCTATCATCATCATCATGCTCCTCACCTTGGTACTCTCAACTCCCCTGATGGAGAAGCCAGGACCCACCGGAGGAGTCTGGTTCTATGGTGGGCTCGTCCAATGCTGCCCTAAAGCAGGCCAGGCCAAGAAAAGTGTGGGGGAACTTCCAAGGAGAAATAGGGGTGGCTGGGGACCGAGTATGGACACCCGGCCGCCCCCAGGCGGCTGGGGACCGAGCGTGGACACCCGGCCGCCGGGCGGCTGGGGACTGAGTATGGATACCTCGCTGCCGAAGCAGCCATGAGGTAGTGGCCAGCTTCGGCCTCCTCCAAACTAAAAGGCCCCATTTCAAGTGCAAGCTAGCAGTATGGTATTGCAGCCTGGGGTGGGTGGGTGGCAGGCTGCACACTTACGCTAGCATTCCAAGAAAACAAAGCAGATGCTAACTTCTATCATCATCATCATGCTCCTCTCCTTGGCACTTTCAACTCCCCTGATGGAGAAGCCAGGGCCCATTGGAGGAGTCTGGTTCTCTGGTGGGCTCGTCCAATGCTGCCCTAAAGCAGGCCAGGCTAAGAAAAGTGTAGGGGAACTTCCAAGGAGAAATAGGGGCGGCTGGGAACCTTTTATGGACACCCGGTCGCTCCCAGGCGGCTGGGGACCGTGTGTGGACACCCGGCTGCGGGGCAGCTGGGGACCGAGTATGGACACCCGGCCGCCCCCTGGCGGCTGGGGACCGAGCTTGGACACCCGGCCGCTGGGCGGCTGGGGACTGAGTATGGATACCTCGCTGCCGAAGCAGCCATGAGGTAGTGGCCAGCTGCGGCCTCCTCCAAACTAAAAGGCCCCATTTCAAGTGCAAGCTAGCAGTATGGTATTGCAGCCTGGGGGTGGGTGGGTGGCAGGCTGCATACTTGCGCTTGCATTGCAAGGAATGGGGGAGGTACAATTAAACACTGCCCTGGGACAAGGACTTGCAAGGGGATAGTTGCAAATCTGCATCTTCTGATGAGGAAAGGATCACTTCTGATGGGCACACTTTTAGGCAGTGACCTGGGTGTTAGAGATGCTTCCAGGGGTCTTCCCCATGCTGTTCCCATGTCTTTTCAGCACTGTATGCATGTGTCACACAGCACATGGCCAGATAAAATTGTAAAATGTTAAAATGACATTTCCCGGTGAATGCATTTGTCACGGTTGAAAGCAATACAAAAGTGCAAAAACGCATAAAAAATGCTACTTGTGAACATAGCCAAAGGTGTGGAGGAGTATTTTTGTTTTTGGTTATTTATTTTACCTTATACACAAGTCTTTACCCTGGAAAGGAAGTTCCTTAACATATTTCACATGAAAACCGTTTCAGTTTCGTTTTTGAACGTTTTATTGTGAGCCCGTAAAAGTGGCTTAATACCTCTGACCAAGTTGTTGACAGCAGTGACCTGGGGGTCAGAAATGCTTCCTGGGGCAATGCCCATGCTGTCTTTTGAGCACTGTCACTATCGTTTTGGGCACTTTTTAGGCTTTCTACAGACTGCAGGGGGTGCCGCCGCAAAAATGCTCGGGTCTCCCATAGACTAACATTGGGCTCGTTGCTAGCGTCGCGCACCCGAGAATCACGGTGAGCTCAGCCTGAGCTTCGAGCACCCAAGCATTTTAGTGCTCGCTCAACACTAGTGGTGACCATAATACTGTATGGAGGACTATGTAAGGCCCATTATTCTGTGTGGAGGAGTGTGTGGGGCCCATCATGCTGTATGGAGGACTATGTGGGGCCATTATTCTGTGTGGAGGACTATGTGGGGCCCATTATTCTGTGTGGAGGACTGTGTGGGGCCCATTATACTGTATGGAGGACTATGTGGGGCCCATTATACTGTATGGGGGACAATGTGGGGTCCATTATACTGGTTGGCCTGCAACTTTGTCCAAGTTTTTCATTTTGGCCCTCTGTGTGTTTGACATTCCAGCTATACACTCTTTAAGAGGCTTACCAAATTTCTGTCCATAAAAACAGAAGACTTTTTACCAGCATCTGCTTAAAACTCTGAGAAAAGTTTGTCGCATAACACATCTTGTAAATAAAACGTAGGAAAAGTTTATACACTTACCGTATTTTTCGGACTATAAGACGCACTTTTTTCCTCCAAAACTTTGGAGGAAAATGGGGGGTACGTCTTTTAGTCCGAATGTTGGGGGGGAGCCTACACTGTCCCCACTGCTAAAGAAAATGAATATTCACTGCTCTTTAATAGCAGCACACAGTGTAGCCGCAGCGCAGCTCCTGCTGCTGCCGGAATCGCCTGTGCCCATTGTTAAAGGGCATGAATATTCAACCTCTCTCCACGCCCATGGGTGTGGGGAGGGGGTGAATATTCATGCCCTTTAATAAGTGGGCACACGCGATAGCTCGGCAGCAGCAGGAGCCACAGCACAACTACGCTGCGTGCCGGCTATGAAGGAGAATGAAGTCACTGCTCCCCGGGCACACAGTCCCGGCATGGGGAGCAGTGACTTCCGGCAGCTGATCTCTCCTTGTGAGCCGCGCATGGTAGTGACGCCATGCGCGCCTCACATGGAGAGATCAGAGTGGGCAGACAGGACGCAGCGCTGGAGGAGAGAAGAAAGGTGAGTAGGAGTGTTTATTTTTTTATGTGCAGCATGATGGGGATTAGGGGGACCATGCATACTAGGATAAGGATGAGGGGGCCATACATACCAGGGTAAAGATGAGAGGGCTATACATACCAGGGTAAGGAGGAGGGGGCCATACATACCAGGGTAAGGATGATGGGGCCACACATACCAGGGTAAGGATGAGGGAGCCATACATACCAGGGTAAGGTTGAGGGGGCCATACATAACAGGATAAAGATGAGGGGGCCATACATACCAGGATAACGCTGAGGGGGGCATACATAACAGGATAAAGATGAGGGGGCCATACATACCAGGATTAGGATGAGGGGCCATACATACCAGGATAAGGATGAGGGGTGCCATGCATACCAGGATAGGGAATAGGGGTGCCATGCATACCAGGATAGGGATTAGGGGTGCCATGCATACCAGGATAGGGATTAGGGGTGCCATGCATACCAGGAAAGGGATTAGGGGTGCCATGCATACCAGGATAGGGATTAGGGGTGCCATGCATACCAGGATGGGGATTAGGGGTGCCATGCATACCAGGATGGTGATTAGGGGTGCCATGCATACCAGGACAGGGATGAGGGGTGCCATGCATACCAGGATAAAGATGAGGGGTGCCATGCATACCTGGAAAAGGATGTGGGTTGCCATGCATACCAGGACAGGGATGAGGGGTGCCATGCATACCAGGATAGGGATGAGGGGTGCCATGCATACCAGGATAGGGATGAGGGGTGCCATGCATACCAGGATAAGGATGAGGGGTGCCATAGATACCAGGATGGAGGGATGCCAGGCATACCAGGATGGGGATGGGGACCACGTATAAAAGGAAGGGGGGGGGCATATATACCAGGATAGGGGATATTGTCAGAATTGGGGGACATTACCCCTATACCAGTGTCAGCAGAAGACCCCCTCCCCCTTAAAAGTGCATCATGAACACTTTTTTGGCTTAAAATTTTTTATTTTATTTTCCTCCTCTAAAACCTAGGCGCGTCTTATGGTTCGGTGCGTCTTATAGTCCGAAAAATACGGTATACGTATATACATATACTGTATATACAAACATTTCAAAAACAAACTGTAAGTGCCTCTCTATGTTTAAATATAACATTGCCAATATACAATGTAGAAACCACAAACCCTGACGAGTGAGCAAGGTTCACAAGCCCCCCTTAGTGAATTTGCCTAATGCAGTAGAGAGGGGTCTCTTTAATTGGTCTAGCAGCAGCAGCTTTCTCCAGCTGTCTCAACCCTACGGCAGAAATGAACCAGCTCTCCACCACAGGGTTGAACTTCAAATAATGTTCCGGCAATTCATTTTTGTTCTGATGGTAACACAGGGAAAATTCTTTATGATCTTCTGGACAGAACAAGGCTGCTATCCCCAGTTGGCATGCAAGTAATTCTTTAGATGTCAGAGAATATATGTGCAGCCCTTGCAGTGGGATATATGTGTCTTTGCACTTGTTTTCTTTTCTTATTGCTATGCCACACCACTACTATACATGAGATTTTCTGAGAATTAGACCGAAGAATAAAGCTTGCTTATTAGCATGACAGGTCTGTAAAGGTATCCTGTTTCTCAGCCTGTAGATAGATAGCATTAAGAACCTCAGAAACCGTGGCATGGGGCTTTGTAAGACGTTTATGGGAATTTATAATACCTGCTCTTCCAGATGATTAATCAAAGACAATGTTAAAAAGGCAGCTTCAGCTCTGAATAGAAATTCAAGATTAGATATTATGCTCATGCTGTTTTTTTACTTTTAGTAATCCAAACAGACCAAAAGGGCTGTTAGAAGAAGTTGGACAACTTAGTTAAAGGGGTTGTAACATTAAAGACATTAATGTCAAATCACTAGATTGTGACATCAACGTAGGGTCAGTGGGGATACGACTGATGTGACTCCCATAATCACTAAAAACAAACTTAGTTTGGAACTTTAGGACACTATTTTCTATCCGTATGGTCAACAAGTGACTATTATGTGCCAAGGTCCAAAGCGCCAGTACTACTTTTAGTGATGTTGACCACCCAGAGATAGAACATCAGCAAGTGATATGCCACCAATGTCTACCATGAGACAAGTCCATTAGGGATTAGGATATTTTATCTTTTCAAATTGATAATTTAATGGGTTTTTTCAAGACTTTAATATTGTTGACCTATTGCAGCACCCAACTGATCAGCTCCCTGAAGGGAGTATGGCACACCGGAAGAGGCACAGCTGTGTCTACTATGTAGTTGCCATGAATGGTACAGTAGCTCTCTCCCATTCACTGAGGATCGGTCTCAATGTTAAAGTCCGGAAAAGTCCTGTTTAACAACATTGTTTATAGGACTATATTATAGGACTATACTTATAAGCAACTTTCTGAAAAGGGAATAAAGCTGCGTTCCCACTATACGTTTTTCAAGCGTTTTTGCTGCAGAATTTCTGCTGCGAAAATGCTTAAAAAGCGCTTGGTAATATGTGCCCCATAGTCCTCAATGATAATCCGCATGTGCTGTGCACATGCTGCGGAAATTTCCGCTGCGGATTATCATTGCGGAAAAATCCGCAGTATGTCCATTATTTTTGCGGAAACGCGGCGTAATTGCCGCCATTGACTTGCATTGAATCGCATAATATCTGCATGACTACATGTGCACATGCGGATATTAAGCGATTCAATGTGCGGATGGTACCCGGGACAGGAGAAGAGGAGACTCTCATCCAGACCCGGGTACCATAGTATCTGTAAAAAAAAAAAGAATTTAAAATAAAAAAACATTATACTCACCTTCTGATGGCCCGCGGTCTTCTCTCCGGTGTGTCCTGGCTCCCCGGTGTCTCGCGATGGTGTAAAAGGACCTTCCATGACGTCATTTAGTCATGTGACAGGTCATGCGACCGCTGACGTCGGCTTGGTGTACACTGCGCATCTGCACTTAGTAAATGTAGAAAAACAGGGATCGGGCACTGCTCCCACACACATTATGTGTTGTAAACAGCAATGAAAAATGACTTGAGATACAGCAGCTAATAAACCGTCTCAATGGTGCTCACCAGGAAAAAGTCCATTTCATATTGTAGAAAGAAAAATGGGGCACTCACCACTGCACATTAAAATAAGCTTTATTTGCGGTTCCAAACAGAGTTTGTAGAGACAATGTGGCTGACAGCTGTTTCGCGTGTGAGTCACGCTTCCTCTGAGGCTCAGAGGAAGCATGCCCCTACACTTAGCCGACAGTATACGTCGGGAGCTTTTCTACATGTATACTGTAATATTGCCATTGGCCCTATTCACAAGATATAGGCAAAAAGTGTGTTCTTTTGGCCTTTGTCTGGCAGGTATGTGTATGTTACAGTTGGCCCTTATGGTGCATGGATGCCTCTGTATCCATCCTGTTGGGCGCAGACCACCTGAGCTTATGCGCCCAACACTGGACACAAATACAACGTGTACCAAGCCTGAATATGGACTCTTTTTTAGCGATATGTCTCTAGGTGTTGTTTAATTAGACATAATGTAACTTGAAACTTATGCGGCCCAATGCAAAATCTACAAATGGACCCCCACCTATCTCAAATGATGTCTCCTTATAAGTAAAGGAGAGGGGAGTGTGGTGGATCCCGGCTGCTGCGGCTGACAAAGGTTAATCCAGGCGGTAAATATAAAAAAACTTTCAACGTGCTTCGGAGTAGAACCTACGCCTTCCTCCGAAACGTTTTGCATTAAATTGGAAGTTTATTATACTTACCGCCTGGCTTAACCTTTGTCAGCGGCAGCACCAGGGATCCACCGCACTCTTCTCTCCTTTACTTGTTATGGCCTCTCTCCTTTTGGTGTGAGTACAGCGGCCGGAGCAGCAGCCACGATTGGATTATACATCACTCTTTATACAGTTGTGCCGTGCACAACCTGATCAAGTGAACAACCAACCCTCTGACTCACCTTCACCTGTTGCCCATGGTGTTTCACAGGGAGCGCCTATTGTTTTTTATTTCTCCAAGATGTCTCTTTATGTGACTGAAGGACATTTGGGCACCTCAAGTGTGTACTACTGTACCTCCAAATCCCCTACTCACTTTGTCATCTACTAGTAATTGCTAGGTCCTATAATACAATAGCTAATTACTATGGCTGTATGGCTAGATAGACCATATTGTAAATTTTACTCAAACTAGCATACCACCTAAGGCAAAATGTTCCCACAATTTGATTCATTTTTTTTTTAAATTGTAAACTGAAAACATATTTTTGCGAATGAAGTACCAAGGTCACAATAAAAACCAACATCATCTATCATATTACTGTCATGTGATGGTTCCAAGCTAAAACCCTGACAGATAGTGACAGCAGCCCCGTCATTGAACTAATGCAGCATGCCAGGCATGTACATAAGAAATATTCATTATAGCCTCAAGAAACTGAATAAAACCAACAACAGAAGAGTCTTCTGATGTGATGGGTCTAAACTAAGCATCTTCTGTACATGGACTGCAATACAAATCCATTATAAAGAATATGTTCATTAAAAGGATCATTTTACAGAAAATGGTGCAAAATCATGTTTATGGCTGAAAATGCATTCATACATTGCAAAGATATTTACATAAAGCAGAGCAATGTGCACAATATCCGTCCGACACTACACAGAGTCCGTACAGCTTCACAGTATGGAGCGATAAATACCTAAATACCCATAAGCTATCTCGGCGCGGTATGATGTCATGGAGGGTCTCTGAACACCTAGTAACCCTTTGCTCTCCAGGGAGGCTGCAGTTCTGGAATATGACAGCACTGGAGGATGATGGCTTTCCTGGTCGTTTCACACTTTATTCTTCTCAAATCTTCGGCAGTTAATGAGAACCTTTTTATCAACACTTTTTTGCAACTCTGTTGACTATTTGCAACAAAACTTTGGATGGTTCTGTGATTGCGCCCCAAAATCTTAGCAACTTCAAGAATGCTGCATCCCTCTGTAAGACTTGTAACAGTTTTTGACTTTTCAACATCCGTTAAGTCTCTTTTTGGCCCATTTTGCCTAAGGAAAGCAAGCTGCCTAATAATTCTATAATTCATCATTATACACTGTGTGCAGAATTATTAGGCAAGTTGTTTTTTAGAGGATTATTTTTATTATTGATTTACAACTATGTTCTCAATCAACCCAAAAGACTCATAAATATCCAAGCTTAATATTTTTGGAAGTTGGAGTGTTTTTTTTATAGATTTGGCTATCTGTTTGTGCAGGTAACTATTACTGTGTAGAATTATTAGGCAACTTAATGAAAACCAATTATAATCCCATCTCACTTGTTTATTTTCACCAGGTAAACCAATATCAGTGCACAAAATTTAGAAATAAACATTTTTGACATGCAAAAACAAAAAAAATTAGTGATCAATATAGCCACCTTTCTTTATGATGACACTCAGCAGCCTTCCATCCATAGATTCTGTCAGTTGCTTGATCTGTTTTCGATCAACATTGCGTGCAGCAGCCACCACAGCCTCCCAGACACTGTTCCGAGAGGTGTACTGTTTTCCCTCCATGTAGATCTCACATTTTATGATGGACCACAGGTTCTCTATGGGGTTCAGATCAGGTGAAAAAGGGGGCCATGTCATTATTCTTTCTTCTTTTAGACCTTTACTGGCCAGCCACGCTGTGGAGTAGTTGGATGCATGTGATGGAGCATTGTCCTGCATGAAAATCATGTTTTTCTTGAACGATACCGACTTCTTCCTGTACCACTGCTTGAAGAAGTTGTCTTCCAGAAACTGGCAGTAGGTCTGGGAGTTGAGCTTCACTCCATCCTCAACGCGAAAAGGTCCCACAAGTTCATCTTTGATGATACCAGCCCATACCAGCACCCCACCTCCACCTTGCTGGCGTCTGAGTCGGAGTGGAACTCTCTGCCCTTTACTGATCCAGCCTCTGGCCCATCCATCTGGCCCATCAAGAGTCACTCTCATTTCATCAGTCCATAAAACCTTTGAAAATCAGTCTTAAGATATTTCTTGGTCCATTCTTGACGTTTTATCTTATGTTTCTTGTTCAAAGGTGGTCGTTTTTCAGCCTTCCTTACCTTGGCCATGTACCTGAGTATCGCACACATTGTGCTTTTTGATACTCCAGTAACGTTGCAGCTCTGAAATATGGCAAAACTGGTGGCGAATGGCATCTTGGCATCTTCACGCTTGATTTTCCTCCATTCATGGGCAGTTATTTTGCGCCTTTTTTGGCCAACACGCTTCTTGCGACCCTGTTGGCTATTTGCCATGAAACGCTTCATTGTTCGGTGATCACGCTTCAAAAGTTTGGAAATTTCAAGACTGCTGCATCCCTCTGCAAGACATCTCACAATTTTGGACTTTTCAGAGCCCGTCAAATCTCTCTTCTGACCCATTTTGCCAAAGGAAAGGAAGTTGCCTAATAATTAAGCACACCTTATATAGGGTGTTGATGTCAATAGTCAACACCCCTCCTCATTACAGAGATGCACATCACCAGATTTACTTAATTGGAAGTTGGCTCTCAAGCCTATGCAGCTTGGAGTAGGACAACATGTATAAAAAGTATCATGTGATCAAAATACTAATTTTCCTAATAATTCTGCACACAGTGTAGCTCTGGCCACCTGAGGAAGCCTGTGAAGGTGGAACTAGTCGGGAGAGGTATATGTGTGTTTTTTAGTTTCTTTAGTGGAACTTGTAGGTAGGAGAAATGAATACACTAAGAGAATGCTACATAGATCTATGGACTGCATCCATGATCTAGATGTGAAAATACATGTATATAGAAAATATACATAAGGGGGCCTTCATTTTTAAATGATCGTGGCAAAAACGCCAGTTAAAGAATGCATGGCTAGTAATTACCACAAGCCTACTCAGCATTAAATATAATAATAGGAGAAACAGAGTACGTATGGGCATAAAAACAGTATAGCTTTATTAGATATCAAATATAAAAAGGGCCACGACAGGTGGCGACATAAAGTAGTAATAGATTACAAAATGCAGCACATAGTCATATAAATACAGGATATATATACTTTGAGAAAAATTTCCTCAGGAAAAAAGAGGAAAAGAGGGCAAGCACAAAAGGATATAAGACACACCATGCAAATGCACAGCTCCATACAAGTGTACGGGTAAATATGCAGTGTCAATGTAAATATCAGATGTCGCTTACCAAACGCAATAATGGATAAAAGTGAGAGACAGGCCAAGGACCAGGAGAGACAGAGATACCAGGTGGCCCTAATTAGAGCCTCGACGCGCGTTTCGCCCCTAGATAGAGGGCTTTCTCAAGAGGCATAGATGGGTAGAAGATCAGGACCTTTTTAAAGGCTGGTAACAGGTCACGTGACCGCATCGTAGGCCACGTGACCGGAAATCCGGAAGTGATCAGCGCCGAGCGGCGCATGCGCCGGACGCCAGGCATCGTCGGCGCGGGCAGCGTCCGTCACCCGGCAACGCACATAGCGGAAGCACCTGGTATGTGCCCCGGAAGTACGTGGCGAGGAGCAAGACGGCCGTGCCCGGGCCGAGAACGGCGTGCCTCCGGCGCATGCGCACCGCAAACTGAGCACCAAAATAGAGATTGCCACTAGCAAAGAGAAAGCAATCCACGGGAAATAAACAGGGACCAGAGCAGAAGGGGAGAGACATCATACATCACGAGTATAGTGCAACAAAATACAACATGAAATGATTCAATCCAATGTAAAAGTTGTATTAGAACAGACAATGCTGTCACATATATAGCAGGCATCCAAATTCCGATGTATGACATCAGTCCCATAAGATCCAGCTTGGTCAACACGTAGGTCACAAATTGTTTTCTTTTATGGATTGTATCTTGGCAAAGAAATAAAAATAAGAAGAGAATAAAGTAAATAGGGTGAAAAGCACACACAAGTGATGTTAAAAGCAAAAAACAACAATTATTAAAAACAAAGAAGTCGAGGGCCACAGAAATAATAATAAAATAAAGTATAATAGCATAACATCTGAGGCGGAGAACGATCCATGGAAAAATTCATATCACAGAAAAGGAGCGAAACTAAGTGTCTCGTTAAGACCTAAAGGAGACATGGTTTTCAGACGTATGATCCATTTAGTTTCTTTTTGGCCAAGGATTTTAGTCCAATCACCGCCACGAGAGCCGAGGTGTAGAACATCAATTCCACGCACCTTCAAAGATTTAGGGTCACAATTATGTTTTTGTTGAAAGTGACGTGGGATAGTTTTTAATTCCCGTAAATCGGCCACCGTCTTAGCGGCGCCAATGTTGCGCACATGTTCCCGTATCCTCACCCGTAGCTCCCTCGTAGTGAGTCCAATATAAATTAAATTGCAAGCACAAGTTGCGTAATAAATTACATTAGTTGAAGCACAAGATATAAAGTGACGGATTTGATAGTCACGGGAGCCATCGGATGAGGAGAAGGAAACAGAGCGCACGGCATTGGGGCAGGCCAGACAGTGGCCGCAGGGAAAAAAACCAAGTCTAGGTCCACGGGACCCGAATGGGTTAGTTGCTGGGGGAATGTAATGACTCCGTGTCAACATGTCACCAAGGTTATTGGCTTTCCTGGGTGTCATGAGTGGATATTCCCCCAGAAGATTGCGTAGGGAAGGCTCCGCACCAAGAACACCCCAATGTTTGGAGAGGATCCGCCGCATCTCCCCCCACTCATGATTGAAGGTGGAAATGTAGCGGATCCTCCCCGTGTCTCTCTTCCTACCAAGGGAAGCTGAATACAGTAATTGATTGCGAGAGGTGACCCTCGCCCTCCTATAGCCACGGCGGATGCATCTATTACAATATCCTCGTTCTTGAAACCGTCGAGTGAGATCAGCTGACTGAATCTCAAATTGAGAGTCAGTTGAGCATATGCGCCTCATCCTCAGGAATTGTCCCACCGGGACGGCACCAATGGTAGAGGTAGAATGAGCAGAAGACGCATGAATGAGGGAATTTGTAGATGTCGATTTACGAAAGACATTGGTCTGTATAAAACCTCCTTCGTCAACTTCCAGATCAATGTCTAAAAAGGACATTTTGGATTGGTGATGGGTATAAGTAAGCCTAATTCCCCATTCATTTTTATTTAACCTGCTCATAAATGCCTCCAGCTCCCGCGCCGTGCCCCGCCACAAAAGAAAAATGTCATCTATATATCTCAGCCATGTCACGGCCAGGTCGCTACCCTGGACACCCCCATCGCCAAAGATATCTCTTTCCCAAGCACCCAGGAAGAGATTGGCGTATGAGGGTGCACAGGCCGCTCCCATGGCCGTGCCACGTCGCTGGAGATAAACAGTGTCCTTAAATAAAAAATAATTATGATGCAGGACAAAACGCAGGAGCTCGAGCAAAAAGTCACCAGAGGGGCCGTCCAGGTCGGAACCCCGGAGGAAGAGGCGCACAGCCTCCAGACCCAATTCATGTTGGATACACGTACAGAGGCTTTCCACATCCGCCGTGACTAATAGGGTCTGATTGTCCACAAGGACCCCGTCGACCCGTCTTAGGACCTCCGATGTGTCTTTGACATAGGAAGGTAGAGTCTCCACTAGTGGGCGAAGGTGATTGTCAATAAAAGTACAGATAGGGCCCACCAGTCCACCTATACAAGACACAATCGGACGTCCCGGTGGGTGGAGGGGGTTCTTGTGGATTTTAGGGAGTAAATAAAATGTAGCTGTACGAGGGAAGCGTACTGTTAGCGCCTCTACCGTTTTTTGTCAATAATATCCATTTCACACGCCCGAGCTAGGATGCCTTGAAGGGTGGAGGAAAAGGAGGCGGTAGGGTTAAATGGTAATTTGGAGTATGTATTACTATCCCGTAGTTGTTTCAGGGCTTCTTTTTCATACTGTGAGCAGGGCCAAATTACAATGTTGCCCCCCTTGTCGGCTGGTTTTATTACGACGTCTGTTAAAGACTGAAGTTGGCTAATCGCTTGCCGCTGTAAATGTGTCAAGTTGTCGAATTTTCTGCGAGTAGACAGACCTTTCAAGTCTTCTGTCACAAGCCGCACAAAAATATCGACAGCTGGGCTTATCGACAAGGGGGGGAACCTTGCAGATCTAGATCTCATTTTTTCTAGAGACACTGCATATTTACCCGTACACTTGTATGGAGCTGTGCATTTGCATGGTGTGTCTTATATCCTTTTGTGCTTGCCCTCTTTTCCTCTTTTTTCCTGAGGAAATTTTTCTCAAAGTATATATATCCTGTATTTATATGACTATGTGCTGCATTTTGTAATCTATTACTACTTTATGTCGCCACCTGTCGTGGCCCTTTTTATATTTGATATCTAATAAAGCTATACTGTTTTTATGCCCATACGTACTCTGTTTCTCCTATTATTATATTTATGTATATAGAAAAGCCTAAAGAATTGTAGCTGAAATAAAAGAGACTCCAATATTAGGAGATTCCTATTCACACTGGAATAATACGAGTCAACTGTAATAGTTTTAATTTGTAATGACTAGTGTTGAGCGAGCACTAAAATGCTCGGGTGCTCGAAGCTCGGGCCGAGCTCGCCGTGATACTCGGGTGCTCAACCCGAGCAACGAGCCCAATGTTAGTCTATGGGAGACTCGAGCATTTTTGCGGTGGCACCCCCGGCAGTCTTTTAAAAGCCTAACAAGTGCCCAAAACGATAGTGACAGTGCTCAAATGACATGGGGACAGCATGGGGATCGCCCCAGGAAGCATTTCTGACCCCCAGGTCACTGCTGTCAACAACGTGGTCAGAGGTATTGAGCCACTTTTACACGCTCACAATAAAACGTTCAAAAACGAAAGTGAAACTTTTTTCCTGTGAAATATGTTAAGGAACATCCTTTCCAGGGTAAAGACTTGTGTATAAGGTAAAATAAATGACCAAAAACAAAAATACTCCTCCACACCTTCGGCTATGTTCACAAGTAGCATTTTTTATGCGTTTTTGCACTTTTGTATTGCTTTCAACTATGACAAATGCATTCACCGTGAAATGTCATTTTAACATTTTACAACCTTATCTGGCCATGTGCTGTGTGACACATGCATAAAGTGCTGAAAAAACAAGGGAACAGCATGGGGAAGACCCCTGGAAGCATCTCTGACTCCCAGGTCACTGTCTAAAAGTGTGCCCAGCATAAGTGATCCTTACCGCATCAGAAGATGCAGACTTGCAACTATCCTCATGCAAGTTCTAGTCCCAGGGCAGTGTTCAATTGTACCTCCCCCGTTCCTTGCAATACATGCTCAAGTATGCAGCCTGCCACCCACCCACCCCCAGGCTGCAATACCATACTGCTTGCTTGCTTGAACTTGAAATTGGGCCTTTTAGGCATGTGGAGGCGGAATCTGGCCACCACGTCATGGCTGTGTTGGCGGCCTGGAATCCATACTCAGTCCCCAGCCGCCCGGCGGCCGGGTGTCCGTACTCGGTCCCCAGCCGCCCCGCGGCCGGGTGTCCACACACGGTCCCCAGCCGCCTGGGGGCAGCCGGGTGTCCATAAACGGTCCCCAGCCGCCCCTATTTCTCCTTGGAACATCCCCCCACACACTTTTCTTAGCCCGGCCTGCTTTAGGCAGCATTGGACGAGCCCACCAGAGAACCAGACTCCTCCGGTGGGCCCTGACTTCTCCATCGGTGGAGTTGAAAGTGCCAAGGTGAGGAGCATGATGATGATGACAGAAGTTAGCATCTGCTATGTTTTCTTTTAATGCAAGTGTAAGTGTGCAGCCTGCCACCCACCCACCCCCAGACTGCAATTCCATACTGCTAGCTTGCACTTGAAATGGGGCCTTTTAGTTTGGAGGAGGCCGAAGCTGGCCACTACCTCATGGCTGCTTCGGCAGCGAGGTATCCATACTCAGTCCCCAGCCACCCATATTTGTCCTGGTGTGCCTTATACATAAGATTAAGCGCGTATACCAAAACATTACCTGTGCCCTCCCCAGTGCATTTAGTGGGAAGGAGAGCCTATTCCGCTGTAGTGTGTGCATGCAAAACCCCTGTTCATGGTACATGCGAAGATGCCTCCCACCTTGCACCTGTCGTTGCAGACTTGCAACTATCCCCATTCAAGTCCTTGTCCCAGGGCAGTGTTCAATTGTACCTCTCCCATTCCTTGCAATGCAAGCTCAAGTATGCAGCCTGCCACCCACCCACCCCCAGGCTGCAATACCATACTGCTTGCTTGCTTGCACTTTAAATTGGGCCTTTTAGGCATGTGGAGGCGGAATCTGGCCACCACGCCATGGCTGTGTCGGCGGCCTGGTATCCATACTCAGTCCCCAGCCGCCTGGTGGCCGGGTGTCCCCGCTTGCTCCCCAGCCTCCAGGGGGTGGCCGGGTGTCCATACTCGGTCCCCAGCCACCCCTATTTGTCCCGGTAACCTTTCCCACACTTTTCTTAGCCTGGCCTGCTTTAGGGCAGCATTGGCCGAGCCCACCGGACTATCAGACTCCTCCGGTGGGCCCTGGCTTCTCCATCAGGGGAGTTGAGAGTGCCAAGGTGAGGAGCATGATGAGGATGATAGAAGTTAGCATCTGCTTTGTTTTGTTGTAATGCAAGCGCATGTATGTAGTAGCGGCTAGGCCTGAGGTGGTCAGCGTTTTGGCGCATATCCTACCTCCTCCGAGGATTGCTGGATGTTTTCCTGCTACTATCCAAGTTCTATGACTCCCGTTAAAACAAAGCTTCAGGTGATAAATGATGGATGAGGTAGTGGCAAAGGAGAAAGAGCAGGAGGAACAGGGACCATTCACATCAATATCAGGCCAGTCAACCAGATATGTCTTGTAGGATATGTTTCTGTAACAAAAGGAGCGGTTCGGCTACACAGTTATAGGGCATACAGTGAGTGCAATGACTACCAAAAATTTCGAGCCACTCCAATGCCCCTTGGAAATGACATGGAGGTCAGAGGGCGATAACTAAACCTTTTTTTCCATTTATAGCAACTGGGTCTCCCGTGCACTGTTGGCCTAAGCAGTGAATGGAAGGCTTTCCAAAAATTATGAGGAACTGCAATGCCCCTTACAAGAGCCATGGGTGGCACCCCAGGGGTCTGGTCACCACAGTAATAGAGATATTACGTCGGAGAGCAATTAGTAGGTTTCCTGGTCAGGATCCCTTAAACATGCAACATCCTCCTGCCCCAGTCATGGGAGGGGAGAATTCTGCCCTTATAAACTGGATCTGGGGCAGGGTTGAGTGAGTCAGAGAACAGTCAGAGTCAGAGTGAGAGCAAGGGAAAGTAACAGCAAGGAGCTCTGTAGGAGCTAGGAGCTAAAGACCAGGGGCTGGAAGCTGAGCAGAGCTCGCGCTGGCAGAAGACAATAGGAACCGGAAACAGGAGTCCGAAGCTTGAGGACTTATATATCCAGCAGCATAAACCAGCCGGCAGGGGATTTCAGGTCCTCTGGCCATAGAAGCCGGGAGGCTCAGTCACAAGCAAGGGACCAGCACCACCGTCATGGAGCGGAGGCTAACAGAAGGCCCCAAGTCACCAGCCATACGGGTGAGCACTACACGGTACACTCAGGGACGTGGGCTACTTCTACCCGCTTACAGCAAGGTAGCCAGGAAGAGTGCAGACAGACGTGGAGGCCTACACCTCCACCTGGCCAGGGGAACTCCTGCTTGCTCACAGACTGACCAGGCCTCTTATGCTAGCCAGTACTCCCGGGAGGGTCTACCTTATAATCATCAGTAAAGACCCTGAACTGCACTGCAAAGACTCTGAGTCATTCCTGCTGCGCTCGTGCACCATCACCCCCATCATCCACACTCACTGCCCTGAGGCTATACTCCTCCCGAGGGGAGTTATCCCATTCTATGCTGCGCACACAACACCAGCCTCAGCGGTCTGCCTCGCAGCGGTGGTACTCCCTGACCGCAATCCACGGGTGGCGCAGTCGGACAATTAACCTCAAAACCTAAGAAAGACTGCCACTGGTTTGACCAGCCTGAGCCATGGGACCGGGTCAACGCCACGGAGACTACAGACCCCAGAGACCCGGCACCGGGTATCCCACACACGTGTACACACGGCCCAGGGGGCGCGTCACATGCAGTACAGCATATTACAAACATAAGTCCCATTATTGGGGAGTGTGTGTCCCATGGTATTTGCTTATGCTTTCCAAGCAAAAGCTGCCAAAAATTAGGACGGAGCAACTTGCAATGCCCCTTACAAGAGCCATGCAGTACAGCATATTACAAACATAAGTCCCATTATTGGGGAGTGGGTGACCCATAGTATTTGCTTATGCTTTCCCAGCAAAAGCTGCCAAAAATTAGGACGGAGCAACTTGCAATGCCCCTTACAAGAGCCATGCAGTACAGCATATTACAAACATAAGTCCCATTATTGGGGAGTGGGTGTCCCATAGTATTTGCTTATGCTTTCCAAGCAAAAGCTGCCAAAAATTAGGACGGAGCAACTTGCAATGCCCCTTACAAGAGCCATGCAGTACAGCATATTACAAACATAAGTCCCATTATTAGGGAGTGGGTGTCCCATAGTATTTGCTTATGCTTTCCCAGCAAAAGCTGCCAAAAATTAGGACGGAGCAACTTGCAATTCCCCTTACAAGAGCCATGCAGTACAGCATATTACAAACATAAGTCCCATTATTGGGGAGTGGGTGTCCCATAGTATTTGCTTATGCTTTCCAAGCAAAAGCTGCCAAAAATTAGGATGGAGCAACTTGCAATGCCCCTTACAAGAGCCATGCAGTACAGCATATTACAAATATAAGTCCCATTATTGGGGAGTGGGTGTCCCATAGTATTTGCTTATGCCTTGCAAGCAAAAGCTGCCAAAAATAAGGACGGAGGAACTTGCAATGCTGGCACCCTGGTGGTATAGTGGTGGTGGAGGCTGAGGATAAGGAAAAGAAGATTAAACAGCCGAAAAGAGGAAGCGTATTCCCATGTGTGGGTGTGAAGCGGTGCATGTGAATACACCTCCCGAAATAACACAGTGGATTTGACTTTATGTTACTCTGCTGTCATTTGGTGGTGATGAGAAGTCAGGCCCAATCCAGCCCTTGTTCATTTTGATAAGGGTCAGCTTGTCAGCATTGTCAGTTGACAGGCGAGTGCGCTTATCAGTTATAATTCCCCCAGCGGCACTAAAAACACGCTCCGATAACACGCTAGCGGCAGGGCAGGCCAGGACCTCCAAGGCGTACAGAGCGAGTTCATTTCAAGTGTCCAGCTTGGATACCCAATAATTAAAAGGCACAGAGGAATCACAGAGGACGCTGGTACGATCGGCAAGGTACTCCCTCACCATCTTTTGAAACTTTCCACTCCTTGTGAGAGTACCCCACGCCTCAGGGCCTGTAAGCTGGGCGGGTGTCAGAAAACTGTCCCAGAACGTTGACATTGTTCCCCTGCCTCTGCTGGATTGGAGTTGCATCTCTCTCGCCTGTACGCCTTGGTTGGGCAACGAACTGTGACCTCTGCCGCTAGCGTGTTCAGATGGGAATTTTTTTAAGAGTTCTGCAGCAAGGGCCTTCTGGTATTGCCCCATTTTTGCAGACCTCTCCACCTCAGGAATAAGAGAGTGAAAGTTCTCCTTGTAGCGGGGGTCTACAAGTGTCACCAACCAGTAATGACTGTCATCCAACATTTTGACAACACGAGGGTCACGGTTAAGGCAGCGCAACATAAAGTCAACCATGCGTGCCAGACTGGTAACGGGCAAGATTTCCGTGTCCTCACCAAGATGACGACAGATCATGCTCTCCTCCTCCTCCTCCTCTTCCTCCTCCCCCCTGTCCTCAGGCCACCCACGCTGAACCGACGGTATGACACTTGCACAGGTACTACCGTCTACAACGCATGATAGCAGCTCCTGTTCCTCCTCCTCCTCCTCCTCCTCTCCCTCATTGTCCCCCAATGCACGTTGGGATGAGATGAGGCTGGGCTGTGTGTAATCGCCCGCTACGGCTTTTTGATCCATCTCATCATACTCTGGCTGCAATGCCTCCTCTTTAATTCTCTGCAGAGAGGGTTGCAAAAGACAGACAAGTGGGATGCTGACACTAATGATGGTGTCATCGCCACTCACCATCTTGGTGGCCTCCTCAAAGTTTGTCAGGATGGTACATATGTCAGACATCCAGGTCCACTCCTGAGGTCTTATGTGTGGAGTCTGACCTGAATATCGACGGCCTTGTTGCAGCTGGTACTCCACAACTGCTCTTTTCTGCTCACAAATCCTTTGCAACATGCGGAGGGTAGAGTTCCAACGTGTGGGGACATCACACACCAGTCGGTGTGCCGGAAGCTGCAAATGCTGCTGCAACACAGCAAGGGCGGCGGAAGCTGTAGCCGACTTGCGAAAATGAGTTGACAGGCGGCGTACTTTCACGAGCAGATCTGGCAACTCGGGGTATGATTTAAGAAACCGCTGAACCACGAGGTTAAGCACATGAGCCAGGCATGGTACGTGTGTGATCTCACCTCGCCTCAGAGCCGCCACCAGGTTACGGCCATTGTCACACACGACTATGCCGGGATGTAGGTTCAGAGGTCTCAGCCACAGATCTGCCTGCTCTTTCACAGCTGTCCACAACTCACAAGCAGTGTGAGGTTTATCACCTAAGCTTATGAGTTTCAGCACATCCTGTTGCCGCTTGGCGGAGGCAGTACTGCAATGCTTCCAGCTTGTAACTGATGTGGTGATATCTGAGATGGAGGCTGAACATGAGGAGGAGGATGCACAGGAGCTGTACACTGTGGGGGCAACTCTGACTGACATAGGGCCCGCAATCCTCGGTGTGGGGAGGATGTGTTCCGTCCCAAGTTCCGACTGGGTCCCGGCTTCCACTATGTTTACCCAGTGTGCCGTCAGAGAGATGTACCGTCCCTGGCCACAAGCACTTGTCCACGTGTCCGTTGTCAGGTGGACTCTCCCAGTAACTGCGTTGTTGAGGGCACGGCAGATGCTTTGGGACACGTGCTTGTGTAGTGCGGGGATGGCACACCGGGCAAAATAGTGTCGGCTGGGGACCGAGTACCGAGGGACGGCCACCGCCATAAGATTGCGGAAGGATTCCGTCTCCACCAGCCTAAAAGGCAGCATTTCCAATGCAAGCAGTCGTGAAATGTGCGAATTTAGGACTGTGGCCTGTGGGGCGTTAGCTGCGAATTTCCGCTTTCGTTCAAAGGTCTGGGATATGGACAATTGAACGCTGCGGTGGGACGTGGACGTTGATGCTGTTTCTTGAGAAACTGCCATAACAAGTGAAGACTGAGAGGAGAGGGCATCTTTACATGCAGTATGGACAGGGGATTGCCTTGCACACACAACAGGGGGTTCTATTGCACGCACAACAGTGGAAGAAGCAGTGGTGACACCCGCTGACACTGGTCGTGGACCCTGGGTTTCGCCCCACAAAGTCGGGTGCTTTGCTGACATGTGCCTGATCATGCTGGTGGTGGTGAGGCTGGTAGTTTTGTCACCCCTGCTGATGCTGGCATGGCAGGTGGAACATATGGCCTTTTTGGGGTTATCAGCAGAGTCTTTAAAAAAATTCCAGACTCTGGAAGACCTACCGCTTGTACTGGCAACGTCCCTCGTGTTGGTGTTACGGGGAACAGTTGCCTGCCTTCTATCTGCGGCCACCACACTGCTTCTTCCTGCCGGTTCGGGTACTCTGCCTCCCTCCCCCTGTGTGCTGCTGGTCTCAGTCTGCATGTCCTCCTTCCACGTTGGGTCAGTTACTAGATCATCCACCACCTCCTCCTCTTCCACTTGCGCACCATGATCCTCCTCCTCACTTCCTGGCAATTGTGTCTCGTGATCGTCCACCTCTTGTGACAGATTGCCAACGTCGACTTCCTGTGGCCGTGGCTGTTCAAATATTTGTGCATCGCAACATGGGATCTCCTCTTCCACCACTTCAAGCGTATCAGGCGAGGGGCCCAAATATCGAAATGGACCAGTGAACAGCTCTTCAGAGTGTCCAAGTGTGGGATCACTTGCTGTCTGACGACACTCGGCATGGTGGGAGGAAGGAGCATCAGGGTAAGGAGGAGTATGCGGTCGAGACTCATGGCTACTAAGAGTTGACCGTGTGGAAGACAGACCGGAGGTGGTGGTGCCTAGGTAACTGGAAGTATTATCTGCTATCCAATTAATAACCTGTTCACACTGATCAGTTCTCAATACTGGTGTTGTTCTGTGCTTCCCTAGTAATTCGGTCAAGAAGTGGGAGCGAGAAGATGTGGCTGTTGGTTGTGGCACATTTTCACCTTGGACACGGCCCCGTCCGCTGCACGAACCATCACCAGAACGTCCACTTCCACGTCCCTGCCACGCGCCTTGCCCATTGTAAATGAAGTAAAATAGCTTACACTTGCACTATCAATGGAAAAAGGGTAATAAAGAGTAGATTAGAACCGTGGAAGAGGAAAACCACAGTTATTGTTTACTGGGGTATACCACACTTTTTTAAATAGAGATATTTGCGGCTGAACAGTGAGCGACACACTCAAACTGCTTTTTTTTTAGATACCAAAGGCCCAAAACTGGATAGTACAGCGATTTGACCCGTGGAACTGCGAAACCACACTGGGATGTCGGGCCTACACAAGACTATTTTCAACAGATATATTTTTGTGTCACAACAGTCAGGAGACACTACTGTTTTACTTTACGGAAAAAACTACCAAAACCTGAATAATAGAGATTTTTTACCGTGGGATGGCAAAACCACAGTTATTGTTTACTGGGGTATACCACACTTTTTTAAATAGAGATATTTGTGGCTGAACAGTGAGCGACACACTCAAACTGCTTTTTTTTTAGATACCAAAGGCCCAAAACTGGATAGTACAGCGATTTGACCCGTGGAACTGCGAAACCACACTGGGATGTCAGGCCTACACAAGACTATTTTCAACAGATATATTTTTGTGGCACAACAGTCAGGAGACACTACTGTTTTTCTTTACGGAAAAAACTACCAAAAGCTGAATAATAGAGATTTTTTACTGTGGGATGGCAAAACCACAGTTATTGTTTACTGGGGTATACCACACTTTTTTAAATAGAGATATTTGCGGCTGAACAGTGAGCGACACACTCAAACTGCTTTTTTTTTAGATACCAAAGGCCCAAAACTGGATAGTACAGCGATTTGACCCGTGGAACTGCGAAACCACACTGGGATGTCGGGCCTACGCAAGACTATTTTCAACAGATATATTTTTGTGTCACAACAGTCAGTAGACACTATTGTTTTTCTTTATGGAAAAAACTACCAAAAGCTGAATAATAGAGATTTTTTACCGTGGGATGGCAAAACCACAGTTATTGTTTACTGGGGTATACCACACTTTTTTAAATAGAGATATTTGCGGCTGAACAGTGAGCAACACACTCAAACTGCTTTTTTTTTAGATACCAAAGGCCCAAAACTGGATAGTACAGCGATTTGACCCGTGGAACTGCGAAACCACACTGGGATGTCGGGCGTACACAAGACTATTTTCAACAGATATATTTTTGTGGCACAACAGTCAGGAGACACTACTGTTTTTCTTTACGGAAAAAAATACCAAAACCTGAATAATAGAGATTTTTTACCGTGGGATGGCAAAACCACAGCTATTGTTTACTGGGGTATACCACACTTTTTTAAATAGAGATATTTGCGGCTGAACAGTGAGCGACACACTCAAACTGCTTTTTTTTTAGATACCAAAGGCCCAAAACTGGATAGTACAGCGATTTGACCCGTGGAACTGCGAAACCACACTGGGATGTCGGGCCTACACAAGACTATTTTCAACAGATATATTTTTGTGTCACAACAGTCAGGAGACACTACTGTTTTTCTTTACGGAAAAAACTACCAAAACCTGAATAATAGAGATTTTTTACCGTGGGATGGCAAAACCACAGTTATTGTTTACTGGGGTATACCACACTTTTTTAAATAGAGATATTTGTGGCTGAACAGTGAGCGACACACTCAAACTGCTTTTTTTTTAGATACCAAAGGCCCAAAACTGGATAGTACAGCGATTTGACCCGTGGAACTGCGAAACCACACTGGGATGTCGGGCCTACACAAGACTATTTTCAACAGATATATTTTTGTGTCACAATGGTCAGGAGACACTACTGTTTTTCTTTACGGAAAAAACTACCAAAAGCTGAATAATAGAGATTTTTTACCGTGGGATGGCAAAACCACAGTTATTGTTTACTGGGGTATACCACACTTTTTTAAATAGAGATATTTGCGGCTGAACAGTGAGTGACACACTCAAACTGCTTTTTTTTTTTAGATACAAATGGCCCAAAATGGATAATACAGAGGTTTTAACCGTGGAAGTGCAAAACAACACTTCTGTTTCTCTAGCCTACACCAGACTATTTTCAACAGTTATATTTGTGTCTGAAAAATCAGAGACACGCTTTTTTTTGGGGGGAGGGGGGGACACACCAAAAGGTTAATAAGACGGGTATTTGTGCAGTGTGAAGAAGGAAAAAAAAAGGAGGATTTAGATGAAAAAAAAAGGATTTTTCCTGGCCCCCGACACCTGGTGCTAAGTCCAGCAATTTCAGCAACAGGAGCACACAGGACTGTAATGCAGCGTTTGCTGGTATAACCACTGTGTCTCCTATACAGCCTGCCTGCCTGGTATCTGGGATGGATATTAGTCCTGAAAAGGACTGTTTGTTTGTTCTGCCAGCGTTTACAGACCCTACACTAACTATTTCGCAGTTTATATCTCTCCCTAAATCAGAAGCGCTGTCCCTACACTGTCTAATCCGGAGCGACTGTGTCCAAGATGGCGGCGCCCCGTTTTAAATACTCGAGGTGACGCTGTGCGGCCAGAAAAAATCACTGTAATGCCCACAACCAACATGGCTGCAGCATTACAGTGACTGGCTGGCAATCACTGCATGTTCATTGGCTCTGTAAAGAGCGCCAAACATGCAGGGCGGAGACCCGAGCTCCCGTCCGAGTAACCAGGAAATTCTCGGTGCTCGCCGAACATCCCGAGTAGCGTGATGCTCGGGCGAGTACCGAGCAGTGTCGAGCATGTTCGCTCAACACTAGTAATAACCCTTTTAAATGGAAAAATTAATAAAAGTTATTTTTTAGCATATTCCTTAAATAGGGTCTTTTTACCCTCTGGGTAATATGTTGTTTAGAATTTTTCAGCCCTAAAGGGGTGCTAGCACTTTGATGTGTTATTAGCCTAATAATTCTGCACACCCTGATAAAAGGTGTTGTATCCTTAGGCTGTACCCTCTGCATTACACAAATACACATCAGCTGATCTGCTTCATCCAATAAGCATTCAAGTTTATACAGAGCGGACTTGGAAAATCTGTATAATAAAAATGATGATGTTGTCAAAATGCTCACTTGCCCAATAATTCTGCACACAGTGTATATACTATAATATAGAGAGATCGTAAAACCCACGCAGACTGATCACAATAGCACTAACAACATGCAACTTGGCATTGTTGTAATGAAAAACGGCTCCTACCAAACTTTTGGAGAAATGACAGAACCACTGGTTCCTTGACTAACTTAATGTAACTCCGAGCTGTTAGTGTACCTGGAATGAAGACTAGAGAGGTCCGGTTACTGTACATTATGCCACCTCACACCATAATCCCGGAAGCAGGATCGGTTTGACGTTCCCTTATGAAGGCCTCTTCATGATGTTGCCCACGCGGTCTCCCAACTAATCTCTGGCTATCATTGTGTCCAGAGAAAAGCGGGCCTCATCGCTGAAGAGGATAGACCTCCACGTCAGCATTCATTGCTCCATTCCAGCCTGCAGTCTCCATCTCATGGACAAGGCCACAAGGAGTGTATGTTCACTTTTACAACAAAAGAACTTCTGCATGATCAGCTTTTTCTTTCATTCTAAAAACAGAAACATAACAAAAGCAAGACAAATCCAATAATAATCAATTTAAAAAGTTAGTAAATAAAGATTTTTCTTTAAAATAAAACAAGGCTTTGCATAACTGATGCAAATAAAAGCAAAGAGGCTACATTACGTATTATGGAGTCCATCTTGATTTCATTATTTCATTAATGATAACAAAGTCAATGTTTTGGAGAGACTTATGCAACTTTCTAATAAAAATATTACAATTCTTCACTGTTTTCAACATATCAATGAATAGAAACATGAACATGTAGGGCTACATTATGACTAGTAGCTTTGTGAAAATAAGATCACCAATTTCATACCTCCTGTCGCATAGAAATCCAGCAGGGCTGGATTTTTGCCAACTCTTGGGTCACCCTCATTGTAACTGGTTGGATCACAAAGTAACCACATGCATCCTCAGTAGTTCTGATAAGGAAGCATGACCTATTGACCTTATTGCCTTGTTGCTGTAGCCTTATTGATTAGACTGAGAGGATGAAAAACTGAACGATATAGTCCTGATCACACAGCGGAAGTTGGTGTAGTATTATAGTCAATCTTGTAGGAGCAAACATTGCAGCAGAAATCTTTCTCCTGGACTCCGTGTGTCATTGCTGTTACTTATACTTACCCAATGCAACAAAGCCCCTTTCACTCACTCAGCCATTAAGGGGGCTTTCCAGTCTAAATTGATAAGTCTGTAGTTACTCTGTGTGACTGCAGACTTTTGAATCCCCCCAGTGCAGGCACTGTGCACAGCGAGGATTCACCGGTTTCTGAGTCAGGAACGGCGGTGATGTATGCGTTATGTCTATTCCCGGCCAGAGCCCATCTAGTGGGCGCGACCTCGCTCCATTTTTGCAGGTTTTTTTTACTTAGTCTCTCTATGGGACTTTAACTTTGATCACATTGATCGCTGGTATAATGCATTGCAATGCACCAGTACTGCAATGCACTATGCCTTTCATTGTTACACTGACAGAAGCCTTTTAGTCCATGCTCCTGGCATGGTCTAACAGGCTTGTCGTAGTTGACTGACCCGGAGGTCATCATGATGACCTCAGGCTGTCATGACAACGATCGGGCCCTCCCTTTCATAGCCTCCCAAATGCTGCGATCGATAGCGATCGGGGCATTAAGCGGGTTAAACAGCCAGGAGCAGTGCAAGCACCGCTCCTGGCTGTGAGAGCTGGGGCTCAGCTATCATGTTATCTGAACTCCCTGAGCACATACGGATTATCATTGGGGAACATGGCAGACCTTCTACCAAGCGCTTTTTAAGCCTTTCTGCAGCGAAATTGCCGCTGCGGAAACACTTAAAAAATGCATAGTGGGCACACAGCCTTATATGGAACTCTGCAGCACAAAGTATGTCTTCAGTGTTTAGAATTAATAGCTGAGTCTAGAATAGGACATGCTTCGGACATTCTGTTTTTAAAACTGATGTGTATATAGGTCATTGAAATTCTATGGGTCATCACTAGGATGTGTCACACAGATGTATGGATATAGCTTTAGGGTATGTGCACATTTTAGCCCTGATTCATCAAGATTGCTGATTTTCATGTTTAAGGAGCGTGCAGGAGTCAGACGCTCTTGATTCAGTAAGAGAAGCATGTCTCTTAATGAATCAGGAATGTTTGACAAGTGGCGTGCGCCTCACCACAAATCTTACTCCAATCAGTGAATGAATTATATAATGAATTCGATGAGTTGCTCCACCCCTGTCCCACCCTAGCTCCACCCATATTAGCGAACCTGGGCAAAACTGGCGTGAAAATGTCAAAAGTCACCATATATTTTGCACAACTCTACATTACGTAAAATTTTTTAGACTTTTCTAATCTTTTAATGACAGCAGAACTGCCTTAAAAAACTTTGATGAATTGGGCCCTGAGTCTTTTTGCTAAGTTTTTGGAGTGGAAATTGAGCGGAGGCTACACGTTTTTGATGAGTTTTGAATTTTTGATTAGGATTTGGAGAGTTTATCCTCAGTTTCTGCTTCAAAATCTTCTTAAAAAAACCTTAACGTGCATACACCCTTAAGAGGGTTTCACAGACAAAATATCCCCGTTAATGATTAGCAATATCAGGAGGTAGATAAAGGAGTTGAGCAGGATTCCATTTGCTTGTTCCATAGAGTTTTAACTGTAGTAAATAACAAATAGAGCTATAGTCCAGGCCATAGTCCAATTACTAGGCTCAGCTGCTCATGTCACCTTCATCAGCATCACTGCTGAGTCCAGTCACTGGCTGCAGCGGTCATGGGCGCTGTAGTCGTAACATCATTACTGCAGCCTGTCAAAGACCAGAGAAGTGGTGGAGACACTTCACTGGATTAGGAGAGTAAGTATAGCAGTTTTTGTTACTATCTACAGCTGCAATTCTATGGGAAATCCGCTTTAATGCAGAATGTTTCCAATTTAGAAGTACGTGGTTATCACTGGTTCTGTAGGTATTACTATAATAAAATATCTAATACACTTACTCATACATATAGGACTTTTTGATGTCCATTGATATGGCTACATCCTGCTTCTTTAAGGTTTAAGAAAAAACAAGTATAATAAATTGACTGCAAGATAAAATACCAGGAGTCAATTAATATAAAATATCAGAGAATGTTCACAAACGCAAGCTGACGAGGACTACAATCTGAGGATAGCACACATGACTGGCTTGGCACCAGTTAAACAGAACATCATTTACACTACAGTTAATCCAGATTGTTACAGTGGATACACAGCTTTGGGCACCCTCTATCACATCTGGTGGGATTGTGGAAAACTGCAGACGACTAAGGAAAAAAATGAGAGGCTTATAATGCACAATCCTGAACACTGACATTTATTATTCAGTATGGCAGCATAAGGTGGTGATAGCAAACTATCTATTTCCAGTATAAAAATCATTTTGTGGACCTATTTTCAGCTGTGCTGGAGCATCATATTGCAATTTTCCAGGTTTTAGAAAGTCCATCAAGCAAAATAATTTTATTGATATTTTATCTAAGCAATAATGACAATAACTGCATTTTAAAGTTCATGTGTAGCATTGATTTAGGCTTTCTTTGAAGCATAGTCAGGTAGTGCAGAATATGCTGTTTTCCACATGGTTGTACTCTTTATGCCATAAGTCTGCTCTTTACTTGGGCGTGCTACATAATTCGCAATGTGTACCTTCTGACAAACTCATTCACGCTGTTCCAAGGGTGCCTGTCTGCACACTTGTCTCTGCTAGTTCTAGGTGCTATACTGCACACTCAGATCAGGCATTCCAAGAAAAAAGTACCTGTTGCACACTCTGTTCTGTTGCTCCAAAGTGCTTGTACTTGGCTCTGCTGTTCCAAGGTACCTGTGATATTCTAGCCTCTGCTGATCCATGGTGCCTGTCTACATATGTGCTTCACGACCACAGTACCAATCAGCACACTCAGCTCTGCTAAAACCAAGATGCATCTTGCAATTCCAGCTCTTCCGTTCCAGGATCAAGGCACCATCAAGCATACTAAGCCCTGCCATTCCTCACCTCAGGAGCCAACCAGCAAACCTAGCTCCACTGTTTCCCATGCCATCCAGCATATACGGCTCCACTATTCCACGCTATACCTCGTTCTCTCCAGCATATCCAGCCTTATAGTTCCACCTGTTGCCGGCTTTTCTAAATCCATTGCACCTCACTGCATCAATGCCTCCCATTGTTCTGTGCTGTTCTTTAATCCTACCTATGGCTCAGAGCATCCACCTCACCAGATGAGCCACGCCAGTGCTAACAAACCTTAGACAGTTGTATTTGCCAAGTCCCCCATACACATAAACGCTTGGCTCAGCAAAATGTTGTCAATGTATAGTTTGTACGGTATGGAAAATTATAAAAGTAGTTGAGTTTAGGTACATCCATAAAGCATAATCTAGTGTACTCTAAAAAAGCACATTTTCCCCTTCCGAGTGTGGATCGACTGCATCAACATTCAGAACAAGAATTTTATACAAATACATAAGTATTTAGGTTTTCTTAAAAAAAGCATCTCAGCCTTTTTAGAAACCATTGACGGTCCCTGCTGTAACCAGCTTCACAGGTCGGCGGTTTCAATAATTCTCATGATAAAGTAGCTATGCTTCTTATGGTGATTGAACCTTCATATGTCCAGATGTATCGCGTGGTCCTTTGTCTTTTGAGGGGGTGTTGAAACATCAAACATGAAACAGCTTTTGAGCATATATTTGTAAAGTGGTAGCATGACATCCCTGTACTGTGAGTCTATACCTTGTTTAATACATGACAATATCCTGCTGGCCTTAGAAGCAACGAATTTACACTGCATGCTGTTATTTAGTCTGTGGTCTAGTACAAAAGGATCCTTCTCTCCAAGTGACTCTCCTAGTTTTACTCTTCCTAAAGCATATGGTACCCACATATTAGTAACCAGGTGCATAATGTCACATTTATCCACATTAAAGGCAAACTAAATGTTTGGGCATCTACTTGTCAGATGAGGCTTAAAGCGCATCTGTCAGCAGGATTGTGCTCACTAAACTACATGCACTGTCAGGTGGGCGACATTACACTGATTAATATGATACCTTTGTTTATGAAATCTGTCCTGTGGTTCTTGTGTAATCTTTGCTTTCAGTTTGGAAATAATGATATGCTCGTGCTCCGGGGTGGAACTGTGGGGTGCGCTCTATCTGGTGCTCTAATTACATATTTATCTGTATGATCTTATGACAGCTCACTGTGCCTTCACTGACCTGCCTCCTATTTTACATAATGCATCTAGTAGTGCGGGGCTAGGTAAAATAAGAGGCAGTGAAGTAAATTTGCTGCTTCTAAGGCCAACAGGATATTGTCATTTATTAAACAAGGCATTATATTAATCAGTGTAATGTTGCCCACCTGACAGTGTATGTAGTTTACTGAGCACAATCCTGCTGATAGGTGCGCTTTAAAGGGAACCTGCCAACAGTTTTTTTCCCATATAACCTACAGCCACCACCTTTCAGCCCTGTGTTACAGCATTCTGGAATGCTGTATCTAAGTCACCAAGACTGCAAAACAAAAAAAAAACCTTTTATTATACTCACCTATGGGGTGTCCGGTCAGATGGGTATCGCTGGTCTTTTTCCATCGCCACCTCTCTTCTTGGGATGCTGTCCTCCTTCCCTACTTCATGGGGATGACGCGTTCCTACGTCATCCACACAGTATTCCCCATCGCTCTCCTGCACAGGTGCATTTCTCTCGGCCCTGCTGAGAGCAGAGCAAAGTACTGTTCTGCGCATGCGTGGGGGAAAAGCCAAAGAGCGCCGGGGCATGCACACTACAGCACATTTCTCTGCCCTCAGCAGCCTGCGCAGGAGAGCGATGGGGAACACTGTGTGGATGACGTAGGGACGCGTCATCCACATGAAGCAGAGAAAGAGGACGGCATCACAAGAGGAGAGGAGGCGATGGACCAAGACCAGCGACACCCATTGGACCGGACCACCCAGCAGGTGAGTATAATAAAATGTCTTTTTATTTTTGCATTGCGGCTTGGGGACTTATATACAGCATTCCAGAATTCTGTAACACAGAGCTGAAAGGTGGTGGCTGTAGGTTATATGGAAAAAACCTGCTGACAGGTTCCCTTTAAGTCTCATCTGACAAGTATATGCCCAAACACTTAGTTTGTCAAAGTCAGCTTGTAACATCATCCACAGACTGCAGTGTAGTACATAGTTTGGTGTCATCTTCAAAAATCAAAATAATACTATTAATAATCCTATCCTATTAATAAGTAACTTGAATAATAGCAGACCCAACACTAAACCTTGTGTTACATCACTTATAACAGGAGATTATTCAGTGTAGCAATCATTCATCACATCTCTATGGGTGCGATCTCTGAGAGACAGTTTTTCATCCAATTACAAGCCTTACTTTCTAAACCAGAGGTCTCAAACACGCGGCCCGCAGGCCGCATGCGGCCCCTGAGGCTGCTTTATGCGGCCCACAGGCACAAACCCCTTGACGATCCCGACGTGGTCCAGGAGGAGCCGCCGACAGCAGCGCTGCATTGCCGCACAGAGACCGGCTCTCTTATCAGCATTTCCAATGCCAGACGCCGGCCAATCAGAGGCCAGCAGCTGATATCGGCGTCCCAGCGCAGCGGAGTATGACGTCACTGCCATGCGCAGATGTCAGCTGCTGCCCTCTGATTGGCCGGCGGCTGGCATTGGAAATGCTGTGCAGAGAGCCAGTCTCTAAGCAGCAATGCAGCACTGCTGTCGGCAGCTCCTCCTGTACCACGTCGGGATCGTCAAGGGGTCTGTGCCTGTGGGCCACATGTGCACAAAGGACGCTGAGGGAACGGAGGACAGGTGAGAGGAATCTTTTTTTTTTCTGTTCTATGTGTGTGAGGAATAGCGCAGGGGACTATTCTACCAGATGGGGACCTGGATGGGGCATTACTACCGGATGGGGGACATTACTCCAAGACGAGGACCAGGATGGCGCACATTTCTGCAAGATGGGGACCACCAGGATGGGGCACATTTCTGCAAGATGGGGACCACCAAGATGGGGTACATTACTCCAAGACGAGGACCAGGATGGGGCACATTTCTGCAAGATGGGGACCACCAGGATGGGGCACATTTCTGCAAGATTGGGAGCACCAGGATGGGGCACATTACTAGATGTTTGCCAGAATTACTATATGGTGCTAATTGTAAAACAATATTACTGTATGTGGCCAATTGGAGGAAACAAAATTGTAAAAATAAAAAAAATTAAAATTAAAAATAAAAGCATGAAAAAATATTTTGCCACTAAAAATGCTGTTTTATATATAAACTAAAGTAAACACAAAAAAGTGCACGTTTATTATTGCCCCATCCGTAATGACCCAAGCTATAAAAAAATAAAATAAACACAGCAAATATGTTCAGACGGTGTATACAAAAAAAAAAGGTATCACTAAAAATGTCACTTTGACCTGCAAAGAATGCGGCCCCCCAAATTCAAATTTTTTCCATGTGCGGCCCATATACCCAGCCGAATTTGAGACCCCTGTTCTAAACCCATAGACCTTCATTTACACATTAGGCATCTGTGTGGTACAGTATGAAAATCCATAAGCAATATATCCACAGCTACCTGTCCTGGTGGGCACACAGACTCCAGGCATTGGTGCAGCAGGCAGAGAAGGACATGGAAAGTGAGGACTTGGCACACTGGAAACCATAGGGGACAGATGTAGAGAGGACACAGGGGAGGCAGAGGAACCTCATGCATAGTGCAGAAATGAGGGTTCAACATGAACAGAGTCCAACAACAGTATAGTAGTTTACTACAACCCTGGGGTAAGTCCAGGAGGCGGATGATAGAGGGTTGACCAATAAGGCAGGGGATATGCAGGCTCGCAAAGGTTAGCAATGTAAATGCATAATGGGAGCTAATGATGGTGCAATAAAGATAAATAAAAAATAGGGAAAAATTAAGTACTTACGACTCTTGAACTTCTTTCAACTTCTGTTTTTGACTCCCACTTTGTTCACAAGCCACTTAATTCAGTAAGTCCAATGAGTAGTTGTTGTTGATAATGCAGCTGCCAGACAGCTCCTGTAGTAGTTTATCTCCCGTGGGAATCAAAGGATCAGGTGTTTGAATTCAAATCTTTTTCTCCCTGGCATCACCTCTATGGGGAGAGCTCCCAAATAGGAGGTTGGACAAGTCATATGGATCGTCAGCAAGTTTTTTTTTACTTTTGGTCCATAAATGCTCTCGTATTTATAATTGTCTGCTACTGATTAGGATCTACTAGGAATTGTTTTGTTTCTTTCCACACCAGTTATAATATCAGTGACAGAAGTTGTAGGATTTAGCAATAAATAATTATAGCCGACTGTTCATTTTCATGGCAAACACACAGAAATAGCAGTAATAATTCCTTTACTTAGTTTCTGACTTGCTTGTTGTGCATCCACAGGTTAAACTAATTGGAAGTCACCATTCTTGACATCCAGCGATAATGACCTCTGCTTTATTCTCCTTATACTCAGAATCCTCATCTGTTCTATGAGCTATTCTAGCTAAGGAGGAAATATTTAGGTTGTTAGGCAAAAAGATGGCAATATCTGAAATAAAGGACAGTGTATTTATAAGTTATCATTTTCATAAGTTATCTTTGTAAACCTGATGAGTACACAATAATTTCATTTAATTGCGCAGGACATCCGTATAGAACTAGAAAGACCTCATATTTTGGGTCTGATTCAATCATTAAGTTTCAATTTGGTTTCAGTTGTGATTTTTCATTTATGACATTTAAAAGTCAAGTAAACAGCACAAAATAATCAATGAGTGAGATTTCTTGTCTAAGGCTTTTCTGCGATATAATGCTGAAATAATAACACAATATAGATACCACCAGAAAATACATAATAATTCTCTTGATACATATTTGGAATGTGAATGTATTTAAAGTTACATTTCATTTAATTTACAGAAGAAAGCAGCTTTCAGCCTCATATAGAGATCTACTTGTCCAAACACCACCTATCAAGACATGTTGTTTACTTGAAATTGTAACACTGTTGAGCCATTATTGACTTTCACGAAAAACATTATGCCATACCACTGTCCTGTTAGGTCGTTTGTAAAAAAAAATAATGAAATAAATAATCCTCAATTTTAGGCTCTATGGAGCAAAGGCAATTAATAGTTACAGAATGAGCATTGTTTTAATCTTTCGATTACATTTTAATTAATAGATCTTAGCATATTGGAATAATATAATATGTTATGTAAGAGCAGTTAGAAGCATAAGGCCCAATGGCGTAATTTAAATAAGTAATAACAAAGGATAAAAAAAACTTGAATATTACAGATAATAAAGTATGATGCCAACAAAAGTGCCCCCAAAACACAGTAAGATACCCCACAGTGAGTTCCTCCATAGTACCCTCCACATGCATGATATGACGACCCTACTGTACCAACCCCATCAAAATACCCGGGCAAAGTATGGTGATCCCATCACAGTATGATTCTTCAACTGTAATCCCCACTCAGACCTTCACATAGTATAATAGACCCCACATAGTCCTCCATACAGTATAATGGGCCCCAAATAGTCCTCCATACAGTATAATGGGCCCTACATTGCCTTCTATACAATATAATGGCCCCACATAGTCCTCCATATAGTATAATGGGCCCAGCATTGCCTTCCATATAGTAAAATGGCCCCACATTGTGCTCCGCACAGTATAATGGGCCCCACATAATGCTCCATACAGTATAATGGCCCCACATAGTGCTCCATACAGTATAATGGCCCCACATAGTGCTTCATACAGTATAATGGCCCCACATAGTGCTCCATACATAATAATGGTCCCACATACTGCTCCATTAAGTACAGGGTGGGCCATTTTTATGGATACACCTAAATTAAATGGGAATGGTTGGTGACTTCAAAATGGCTGCCATGGTCACCACCCATCTGGAAAAGTTTTCCCCCTCACGTATACTAATGTGTCACAAACAGGAAGTTGATATCACCAACCATTCCCATTTAATTTAGTTGTATCCATATAAATGGTCCACCCTGTATAAAGGGCCCTGCATTGCCTTTCATACAGTATAATGAGCCCACATAGTCCTCCATACAGAATAATAGGCCCCACATAGTGACGCGCCCCTGGGCCTGAGTCGCGCAGCGTTGCGCACGCGGGAGCCTACCCGGAGCCGGATCGGATAGGGGTAGTAGTCTCGTGGCGATGACCCGGTCCGTGCCCAGGGAGTCAGACTAAGTGGCGGTATATTAGCAGTAGATGTAGGACGACTACGCCATCCATTGAATGCAGCTATGGAGCTGCCACTGCAGGGCAGACCGCTGAGGCCGGTGGAAGGATGGTGCAGCGTGGATGGTGTAACCCCCAATGGGAGGGGTATGGCCTCAGGGCAGCCGACGTGGATGATGGGGGTAGCAGGAACCACTCAGAGACGATGCGGTGTAGTTCAGGGTCTTTACTGGTGACAAAGATAGACCCTCCCGGAGTACTGGCTAGCGGTCGGGGCCTGGTCAGTCCTTGAGCAGATGGGATCCCCCTTGGCCAGGCGGAGTTGTAGGCCTCCCCAACTAATTGTACTCTTCTGGCTTCCTTGCTAGAGGCGGGTAAAGGTAGCCCACGTCCCTGAGTGTACCGTGTGGTGCTCACCCGTATGGCCGGTGACTCGGGGCCTTCTAATGGCTTCCGCTCCACGACGGCGGTGCTGGTCCCACGCGTGTGACCGTGCCTTCGGGTTTCTTGGCCAGAGGACCTGAAATCCCCTGCCGGTCGGTTTCTGCTGCTGGGTCAGGGTTAATCCCCACAGCCTCGGACTCCGGGTCCGGTGGTAACTCTTCAATCAGGGCGAGCTCTTCAGCTGCCAGCCCCTGATTCCTTTTAGCACTGCTCCCACTGAGCTCCTGATCTTTCTTTCCTAAGCTGCTCCTCTTCTTCTCTCTAACCCTGCCTCAGCCCCAGTTTTATATAGGGGAAGTCCTTGCCCTCCCAGGACCGGGCAGGAGGTGTGGCATGAATAGGATTCCTGACCAAGAGACCTCCCACCTGCTCTCAGACATAACATTGCTATTACTGTGGAGACCAGACCCCTGGGGTGCCACATTCCCCCCTAGTGAAAGTTAGTACTCCGGGACTAAACATACTTTTGTAAACATAACAAGGTGCAAACAATAACATTCTAATAGAGACAACACATAAGGTGGTCACGGCGTGTCCGCAACCGGGTGTAACTTTTGAGGAAAACAAGGGTGTCCATTTCACCAACACAGGGAGACGTAACCAGGTAGGGGTCTGTCCTGCCCCGAGTCCTTAACAGTCTTTCAGTCCGTCCTGGGTTACGCTCCAACTATATGCACAAAGGATTCCCGGTAAATCCACCAAAGACTCCTATAAATAACTAGAAACACATAATTATACACAAGCAACAATAAACAGGTAAACATTAATAAAATAGCTTGAACATTTAGATCCTCCACCGTATGGGCAGCTGGCCTCTAGTGACCCTAGTGGACCTACGGAGCTGGTTGATTGGTCCTGAGCTACAGGGTATAGGAGCTGTCAAGGGTAAACTGGGCAGCCGTCTACGGACTCTTTGGCTCACTAGGGGTATGGCAGGCTCACTATAAGCAGAGGGTTGATTTTCCTGGTCTGCTTGTGTGGGGCCTTCTGCCTCCTGGACCGGCTGTTCTTCCAGTTCTACCTGTGTCTCCGTAGGCACTTGGGATGCTGGTTGGAGGAACGTGAGGACGGGTACCACAACAGCACCATTGACTTGAGTCCAAGACCGAGGGAAGTCTCCGAGCACAGTACTAACCATATCTTCCCTTTCCTCTACGGGTCGAGGGTCCTCTTGTTCCTCTTCAGGGTTCCGTAGCTGTTCGGGACACTTCTTTAGGTGATCCCGGGATACAATGGCTGTGGTTTCCCCTCCGTCTTTACTGATTGTACAGATCTTTGGGTTGTCATGGCTTGAGGGCAGTACGGTGTACGGGTCCTTCTCCCATTGGTCGTCCAACTTGTGGAGCCGTCTTTTCCTCTTCAAGACCTGCTCTCCGGGCACCAGGGGAACAGCGGGAGCATACTGGTTGTAAGTTTTCTCTTGTCTTTCCCTAGCTTGACAGAGACTACGCTCCACGCTCTCCTGTACTTTTCGGTATTGCTGCTGCCTCTCTGTGTCCCAGTTGGCTTCTGGTGAAGTGTCCTCGGGTGTCAGGACTCCCATCTCCAGATCAACAGGAAGCTTACCAGGTCTTGCCCTCATTAGGTAAGCCAGGGTACAGTTGGTGGAGCCTACAGGGATGTGGTTGTATAGGTCCACCAGGTCGGGCAGCTTCTCAGGCCACAGACTGCGTTCCTCCAGGGGCAATGTTTTCAGGAGATCTATCACCACCTGGTTCATTTTCTCACAAAGTCCATTAGTTTGCGGGTGATAGGGTGTTGTTCTTATCTTCCGGCATCCATACAGGGTGCAGAACTCCTGGAAGACCTCCGCTTCAAAGGCAGGCCCCTGGTCCGTCAGCACCTGCTCCGGGTATCCATGCGGACGGCAGAAGTGCTGCTGGAAGGCTCTAGCTGCTGTGTGAGCCGCTAAGTCCTTGACGGGGACGACAACCAAGAACCGGGAGTAGTGATCCACGATGGTTAACGCGTAGACGTAGCCACTTCTGCTTGGGGTCAGTTTTACATGATCCAAGGCTACCAGTTCCAACGGCTGTCTGGTGATGATGGACCGCAGGGGAGTCTTCTGGCTGGCACGGTCCCTCCTTCTTAAGTTGCATGGGCCACAGTCTCTGCACCACCTCTCGATGGTTCCTCTCATGCCTACCCAATGGAACCGCCCGCGCAGCAGGAACTCCAGCTTCTTCCATCCGAAATGCCCAGCTCCGTCGTGGTATGCCTCCATCACCATAGCTGCGTCTCTTCTTGGCACCACTACTTGCCAGATTAGTTCATGCGTCCGGGAGTTAACCATTCTGCGGCACAACTTTCCCTTGTAAAGGAACAGTCGACTCTTCTCAGCCCACAGTTGCTTGGCTTCCTCCGGAGCGTCTGGGTCAAGGCATGCATCTGACCGAGTCAGCATCTCCTTTACCAGACGGACGGCAGGGTCACTGTCTTGCGTCTCCACCCAGTTGTAATGAGGTAAGGGGTTGAACGTAGCGGTTTGCTTACTTCTTACACGGTGGGAATACTGGATAGTCCCATGACGGTGGAACGCGGGGAGCTCAACTTCTTCCAGTTCCTCTGAATCTTCCCCTACGTCCGGTAGGTTTGGCATCCTGGACAGGGCGTCTGCGTTGGTATTGGAGCGTCCTGCCCGGTATTTGATTGTAAACTCATAGTTGGACAAGTGGGCCATCCATCTCTGCTCTAGGGCACCGAGTCTTGCAGTGTCCAGGTGTGTCAACGGGTTGTTATCCGTGTACACGGTGAACCGGGAAGAAGCGAGGTAGTGCTTAAAGCGTTCGGTGACTGCCCACACCACTGCCAGGAACTCTAGCTTAAATGAGCTGTAATTCTCAGGGTTTCTTTCGGTGGGTCGCAGTTTTCGGCTGGCGTAAGCAATTACCCGTTCTTTCCCCTGCTGGATCTGGGATAGTACGGCTCCTAGCCCGATGTTACTGGCGTCGGTGTAGAGGATAAAGGGCTGGCTATAATCAGGGTACACCAGGATTTCATCCCCCGTGAGGGCCATCTTCAGCTGGCGGAAGGACTCTTCTTCCAACTTCTCCCATCTGAAGGGCGGCTTCTGGTTCTTGGCTTCCTGGACTGGCCTATCAGGAGGTCCTGCATAGGAGCTGCCTTTTTGGTGAAACCGGGAATGAACCTTCGGTAGTAGCCTACCAACCCGAGGAACTGCCTCACTTCCTTTACGCTGGAGGGGCTTGGCCATTCCTTAATTGCGGTGATCTTATCAGGGTCGGGAGCCACTCCGTCAGCACTCACCACGTGTCCCAGGTACTGCACCTTTGGCTTCAGGAGGTGACACTTGGAAGGTTTCACCTTTAGGCCGTAACTTGCCAGAGCTTCAAACACTTCCGCCAGGTGCTTCAGGTGGTCCTCGTAGGTCTTGGAGTAGACGATGACATCGTCCAGGTATAACAGGACCGTCTCAAAGTTCCGGTGTCCCAGACAGCACTCCATCAATCGCTGGAAGGTTCCTGGTGCGTTGCAGAGTCCAAACGGCATGCAGGTAAACTCGCTAAGTCCCATCGGGGTGGTGAATGCGGTCTTCTCCCGATCCGCCTCTGCTACAGGAACCTGCCAGTACCCGCTAGAGAGATCCAAGGTGGAGAACAAGTTAGCAGATTTTAAAGCAGCCAAAGACTCCTCTATTCTTGGTAAGGGGTACGCATCTTTGTGTGTGATACGGTTAATTTTCCGGTAATCTACACACATTCTCATGGTGTTGTCTTTCTTTTTGACCAAGACTAGTGGAGCTGCCCAGGGGCTACAGCTATCCCTGATCACCCCAGCCTCCTTCATGTCTCTAAGCATCCCCTTGGCGTGTTGGTAGTGTGCAGGGGGTACGGGCCGATACCTCTCTTTTATGGGAGGATGGTCTCCCGTGGGGATGTGGTGTTCTACCCCCTTGACTCGCCCGAAGTCTAACGGGTGTTTACTAAACACTCTCTCGTACTCTTGAACCACCCGGTAGACTCCCTGTTTCTGGTGGGAGGGAGTGGAGTCAGTACCCAAATGTAGTTGCTGACACCAATCCTCCATTATTTTCTCAGAGCCGTTACCTTCCTCCGGATGAGATGGAGGCAAGGGTTCCACAGACTGTATAGAATTTTGGTTGATAGTATATAATTTGGCTAGCGTAGCATACCGGGGCAGGTATCCTTCCCTTTTCCCAATATTTATTATGCGAACGGGTACCCTCCCATGGCGTACATCAACTACCCCCCGGGCTGTCAAAATGGTGGGCCTACTGTCTGAGTAGACTGGCTCTACCATGGCCTGGTAATCTCTACCTCTCAGACCAATAGCTGCCCGGCACCAAATCATCATTTCACTTTTCGGGGGTATGGCAATAGGGAAAGGGTCACACATTCTTACGCTACCAATCTCACCGCCGGAGAGTTCCACTTGTTGCCGTCGCATCAGTGCCCGGATCTCTTTCTGGAGCACTCGCTGCTGGCCGGAGCTGGCGTTCTTGGCAACCTGCTGTAAAATGAAAATCACCTCTGCAAGACAATTTTCAATCACATTAGTTCCTAGAGTTATCTTTGGGTGACTCTCGCGCTTGTCAATGTCCACAATGATCAGTCCCTGTGCTGCCAGTTCGACTCTACCAATTTTAATGGTCATCTCTTTAAATCCGATCTGCGGCACGGGTTGACCATTGCTGGCAATGATACTCAAGTCGTCGTCAGGGTAGCGGGTTATATCCGAGTCATTCCAGTACTGCTTGAAGAGCACGTACGGGATGGTGGTGACCTGTGACCCGGTGTCCAGTAGGGCACTCATAGGAATGCCATCCAGTACCACAGGCAAGACTGGACGTCCTCCCACATATTTGTCGCGCCAGCTCGATGGGCCTGGTGATCTTTTTCCTGGGGGTTGGCCCTCTACCCCAGGTTGTGCCAGTTTAAAGGACAGTACCTTGCCATATGTCCGGGTTGATTGCAGCGGCGGCAGATGGGTTGTCCGTCCTCGTTGTATCGGTCGCTGGGTCTTCCTCTGGCCGGTGGGGTCCTCCTTGGTCGACGCCACGGGATGTCCTCCGGTCCGGATGCCAGCTGGATCTTCCCTGGAGTGGAAACCTGTAAAGACTGCACAGTTCGGGTTAGCGCAGCAACGCTTTTAGCTAGCTCTTGGACCTGATGGTGCAGGTCTGGAGCCGGGTCATTGTTCAAAGCCTGCGCATCAGCCCCCACAGGCCCTGCCGACAAGGGCGCCGCCTCCTGGTGGTAAGTGATAGCTGGGCGCCTGTGGGTCACAACGCCACCCGGTGCCGGTTCTCGGAGCACCCGGATGGCTCTGTCCTTGAACTGTGCAAAGTCCAGATGAGGATCCTGTAAGGCTATGGCCCGCAACTGGGTTCGGTGGACATTGCAATATAGTCCCTCTATAAATTGTTCGGTCAACAGCCTGTCCTCGTTTCCCACGCTGTCGGGGTCGGTCTGCTTAATGGCTCTCAGGGCCTCTTGTAGGTTTAGTGCATAGTCCCTTATACTCTCATGTGCTCGCTGCTTGCACCCATAGAATTTAAGCTTAATCTCGGCTGAGTTGCGGGTATCAAAGGTGTCCCTCAGCCGGGTTAGTATCCCCGCGACAGTCCTCCTCCCAGGTGGCCAGGACTTTACCTCCCTTTGGGCTGCCCCGGTTAGTTGGGCCACCAGGATGCTCACTTTTTGCTCTTCTGTGAGGGGGTACACCTGGAAGAGGCTATCCATCTTTTCTCTAAAGTCATTCAGGGTATGTGACTCCCCTGAGTATTGGGGTAGCCAGGCTGCTCCCGGGATATAGGGCATGGTAAAAGGCATGACTGCAGCAGCGCTGGCGCTGGCGGGGGTTGAGGCAGTGAAGCTCTCCTCCGTATCCGACATCTTCCTCCCCCCTAGTGGACCGTGGCCTACCTTGCGATGATCCTCTTCTGTAGGCCGCGGCTCCGCAGTGGATCGTCAGGGTTGAGGACCTTCCGTCGCGTTCCTGTGACGTCAGCGTCTGCTGGGCTCCTTCCAGGACCTTACGCGACGTCTGGACGTGAGGCGGGGCTTCAGTTCTCGCGCGCTTTTGGAGTCCACGCCCCTCTTCTTCCCGCGCGGCGTCTTCAAGATGGCGTCCAACGGCGGGAAAACTCCACGGAAGGCGGGAAGAAGGCTGAAAATGGCGCCGGATGGCGGGAATCTTCACCGATGGCGGGAAGAAGGCTGAAGATGGCGCCAGATGGCGGGAATCTTCACCACAGGTAAGTTTAAAAGTCTCTTTTTTTCAGGCACGCAGTATCCGGTGGTTGCGGGCACGGTATCCTGCCGACTACGCCAAAAGCTGACGCGCCCCTGGGCCTGAGTCGCGCAGCGTTGCGCACGCGGGAGCCTACCCGGAGCCGGATCGGATAGGGGTAGTAGTCTTGTGGCGATGACCCGGTCCGTGCCCAGGGAGTCAGACTAAGTGGCGGTATATTAGCAGTAGATGTAGGACGACTACGCCACCCGTTGAATGCAGCTATGGAGCTGCCACTGCAGGGCAGACCGCTGAGGCCGGTGGAAGGATGGTGCAGCGTGGATGGTGTAACCCCCAACGGGAGGGGTATGGCCTCAGGGCAGCCGACGTGGATGATGGGGGTAGCAGGAACCACTCAGAGACGATGCGGTGTAGTTCAGGGTCTTTACTGGTGACAAAGATAGACCCTCCCGGAGTACTGGCTAGCGGTCGGGGCCTGGTCAGTCCTTGAGCAGATGGGATCCCCCTTGGCCAGGCGGAGTTGTAGGCCTCCCCAACTAATTGTACTCTTCTGGCTTCCTTGCTAGAGGCGGGTAAAGGTAGCCCACGTCCCTGAGTGTACCGTGTGGTGCTCACCCGTATGGCCGGTGAATCGGGGCCTTCTAGTGGCTTCCGCTCCACGACGGCGGTGCTGGTCCCACGCGTGTGACCGTGCCTTCGGGTTTCTTGGCCAGAGGACCTGAAATCCCCTGCCGGTCGGTTTCTGCTGCTGGGTCAGGGTTAATCCCCACAGCCTCGGACTCCGGGTCCGGTGCTAACTCTTCAATCAGGGCGAGCTCTTCAGCTGCCAGCCCCTGATTCCTTTTAGCACTGCTCCCACTGAGCTCCTGATCTTTCTTTCCTAAGCTGCTCCTCTTCTTCTCTCTAACCCTGCCTCAGCCCCAGTTTTATATAGGGGAAGTCCTTCCCCTCCCAGGACCGGGCAGGAGGTGTGGCATGAATAGGATTCCTGACCAAGAGACCTCCCACCTGCTCTCATTGCTATTACTGTGGAGACCAGACCCCTGGGGTGCCACAATAGTCCTCCATACAGTATAATGGGACCCACATAGTCCTCCATACAGAATAATAGGCCCCACATAGTCCTCCATACAGTATAATGGTCCCACATAGTCCTCCTTTCAGAATATTAGGCCCCACATAGTCCTCCATACAGTATAATGGTCCCACATAGTGCTTCATACAGTATAATGGGCCCCACATAGTCCTCCATACAGTATAATGGCCCCACGTAGTCCTCCATACAGAATAATGGGCCCCACATAGTCCTCCACACAGTATAATAGGCCCCACATAGTCCTCTATACAATAAATGGTCCCACATAGTGCTCCATACAGTATAACGGCCCCACATAGTGCTCCACACAGAATAATGGCCCCACATAAATAAATAAACACTCACCTCTACCTGCTGCTCTAGTATCTGTAGTGAATCTTCTGCACAGCGAGTGCGTCAAAATTATGTCCTTGCGCTCTCTGATCTGAGACATCAGGTGCAGAGGGAGAATGATGACGGAGATAGCGTCAGCTGATGCCCTCTCCTCCATCATTGCTTTTAACTGTATCGGCATCCAGGATGAAAATACAGTTGAGAGCGTGATGCCGGGCCGAGGGCCAAATATACTTACCCTGCGAGCCAGAGTTTGACATGGGTGTTTTAAAGGAAAAACATAAGCACCAATGCTTTCATATTGTATGGGAACCAATCTTATGTGCTATATATGTGTTTGTATATATGTACAGTATGCAAATTGTCTCTTCAGAGAGGAAGACGACTTGAACTCTAGTGCCACCTATTGGAAGTAGCAATCCTACAAGTCATTATCGACCGTTTAACGAGCCTTGAAATATGACTTAGGATAAAAGCCGAATCAGAATCTCAATTTCAGATTCTGATTTGGCTTTTATTCTAAGTCATATTCCAAGGCTCGTTAAAGGGTCGATAATGACTTATAGGATTGCTACTTCCAACAGGTGGCACTAGAGTTCAAGTCTTCTTCCACTCTGAAAGACAATTTGCATATTTAACATCCAAGGGGAGCATGCAAGGCGTTTAAATCTCCTCCTACTGGCGTGCCAGACTTGGCATGTCACTCTCCACAAGGAGAAACCTTACCCCTTAGTACCCTGTATATACACACATAGTCAAAATTGTTGGTATCCCTTGTTTAATGAAAGAAAAACCCACAATGGTCACAGAAATAACTTGAATCTGACAAAAGTAATAATTGTAACATCCCTGGCGGTGGGCTTGCATAGTGCACCACCTCCCACTATGCAAGATCCCAATCTTACCCATCAGTCCAGCCTGCAAACCTTGCTCCAGTTCATGCTGTGTGTATGTCTCTTGTCTGATTGCTTAGGGCGGCGGCCCGGTTACTTCCTGATTCTTATAGCTGCTGTGGGCGCGCTCCTAATGCATTCCCAGCCTATTGCTGTGAGTCACTCAATATTTAAACCCCCTCCACCCAGAAGGAGGTGCCTGAGCATCACCTTCACTCAGCTTGTCTTTGCAACTGAATTGCCAGGTCCTGTTCTGTATCTTGTCTGTTTCTGCCACCCTGGGGGCTGCATACCCAGGCCTGTTATCTCTGACTTCTAGTCTATTTCCGCCACTCTGGGGGCTATATACCCAGGCCTGTTACCTGTGACTTCCAGTCTGTTTCCGCCACCCTGGGGGCTGTATACCCAGGCTCGTTCTAGTATTTCGTTGCAGTATCAGTTCCTGTCTGAACTGTCTCCTAGCCTGTTACCTGTTTGTCTCTACACTGTGTTCCAAATTATTATGCAAATAATATTTTCTCAGATTTTCCCAAATTACCTATATGAATTGCAGTCATTGTAATTTTCCAGTCAAATAACTATTAGAGTACAATTGAAAGGTTTTTGTACAAACTGCCTATGATAACAGTATATTTTTAAAAAAATGAAAAACTCAAACTGCACTCAAAATGCATGTTTCAAATTATTATGCACAGCAGAGTTTTCAACCTTTTCATTTTAATAAAGAACAAAAAAATGGTCATTTTTGAAATTATAAGCATTAGCAGGTTATTACAAACTGAAATCAGTTTTCAACTTTTCAACTCAAAACTTTATTCTAGGTGATGTTACATTTGCACATAGGACCCCTTGTTCGAAAGGAGCTTCTGAACTCTCTCGTCCATTGAATTTGTCAGTTTTTGGATGGTTTCTGCTTTAATTGTTTTGGATGAGGACAGAATACCCTCCCAGAGCTGTTGCTTAGATGTGAACTGCCTCCCGCCATCATAGACACTCCTTTTGATGATGCTCCAGAGGTTCTCAATGGGGTTGAGGTCAGGGGAGCATGGGTGCCACACCATAAGTTTGTCCCCTTTTATGCCCATAGCAGCCAGAGATGCAGATGTGTTATGTGCAGCATGAGACGGGCAGGCACTCCTCGGTTCATGGTACAGTGGGATCACTAATCACGCTCACGCCAGTCAGTGCGGTCGCGAGCGTAACAATAATAAATTAAAAATCTATGAAAATGAGCAAATGAAAGTCAGTCATTGCTTTTCAACCCTGCTTCCATAGAATTTTTAAAAAAAATTAAACTCATGAAATAGGCCTGGACAGAAATGATGATACTCTTAACTTAATATTTTGTTTTAACTTAACCTTTTGAGGCAATCACTGCAATCAAATGATTCCTGTAACTGTCAATGAGACTTCTGCACCTCTCTACAGGTATTTTGGCCCACTCCTCATGAGCAAACTGCTCCAGTTGTCTCGCGTTTGAAGGTTGCCTTTTTCCAGACGGCATGTTTCAGCTCTTTCCAAAGATGCTCAATAGGATTTAGGTCAGGGCTCATAAAAGGCCACTTCAGAATAAGCCAATGTTTTCCTCTTAGCCATTCTTGGGTGTTTTTAGCTGTGTGTTTTGGGTCATTATCCTGTTGCAAGATCCATGACCTGCGGCTGAGACCAAGCTTTCTGACACTGGGCTGCACATTTCTCTCTAGAATCCCTTAATAGTCTTGAGATATCATTGTACCCTGCACAGATTCAAGACACCCTTTGCCAGATGCAGCAAAGCAGCCCCAGAACATAACAGAGCCTCCTCCATGTTTCACAGTAGGGACAGTGTTCTTTTCTTGATATGCTTCATTTTTCCATCTGTGAACATAGAGCTGTTGTGCCTTGCCAAAAACTTCCATTTTTGTCTCATCTGTCCATAGGACATTCTCCCAGAAGATTTGTGGCTAGTCAACATGTAATTTGGCAAATTCCAGTCTGGCTTTTTTATGATTTTTTTTCAACAATGGTGTTCTCCTTGGTCGTCTCCCATGAAGTCCACTTTGGATCAAACAATGACAGATGGTGCGATCTGACACTGATGTTCCTTGAGATTGAAGTTAACCTTTAATCTCTTTAGAAGTTATCCTGGGCTCTTTTGTCACGTATTATCCGTCTCTTTGATTTGTCATCAATTTTCCTCTTGTGGCCACGTTCAGGGAGGTTGGCTACAGTCCTATGGATCTTAAATTTCAAAATAATATGTGAAACTGTAGTCACAGGAACATCAAGCTGCTTGGAGATGGTCCTATAACCTTTACCTTTAACATGCTTGTCTATAATCTTCTGAGACAACTCTTTCCTTTGCTTCCTCTGGTCCATGTTGAGTGTGGTACACACCATGTCACCAAACTGCACAGTGAGTATCGGTAGCCCTATATACAGGCCCACTGACTGATTACAAGATTGTAGACACCTGTGATGCTAATTAGTGGACACAACTTGATTTAACATGTCCCTTTTGTCACATTATTTTCAGGGGTACCATCATTTCTGTCCAGGTCTATTTAATTTTTTTTTTTTTTAATTCTGTGGAAGCATGGTTTCATTTGTTCATTTTCATATATTTTTAATTTATTATTACTTTTGTCAGATTCAAGTTATTTCTGTGACCATTGTGGGTTTTTATTTCATTAAAAGAGGGGTACCAACAATTTTGACCACGTGTGTATATACGTACACTATATAAAAAGACACATATTCATGTTTTTCTCAATATCTGACATGAAATCAGAATAAACCTTTCCAGTTTTAGGTCAATTAGGATTACCATAATTTTGAATATTTGACAAATGCCAGAATAATTAGAGAGAGAGAATGTTTTAAGGCATTTTTATTACTTACTGCAAAGTCAAAAGTTTACATACATTTCATTAGCATTTGGTACCATTGCCCTTAAACTGAATGACTTGGGTCAAACGTTTAGGATATCCTTCCACAAGCTTCTCACAATAGTAGGTCGGAATTTGGGCCCATTCCTCCTGACAAAACTGGTATAACTGATCCAGGTTTGTAGGTCGCTTTGCTTGCACCTGTTATCCTTAAGCCACTTTATTATCATTTTGGCAGTATGCTTCGGGTCATTGTCCATTTGGACGACCCATTTCCGCCCAAGCTTTAAATTCCTGGCTGATGTCTTGAGATGTTGCTTCAGTATTGCCACATAATCTTCTTTTCTCATGATGTCATCTATTTTGTGAAGTGCACCAGTCCCTCCGGCACCAAAACAACCCCACAACATGAAGCTGCCACCCCTGTGTTTCACAGTTGGGATGGTGTTCTTAGGCTTCCCTTTTTGCTTCAATGTAACGATGGTGATTATGTCCAAAAAGTTTAATTTTAGTTTCATCAGACCACAGGACATGCCTCTAAAAATTAAGGTCTTTGTTGCTGTTTGCATTTGCAAGCATTAATCTGGCTTTTTTATGTTTTTTTGGAGTAAAGGCTTCTTCCTGGCAGAGTGGCCTTTAAACCCCATGTTGATACCGTACTTGTTTCACCTCTGGGACACAGAACCTGTCTATTTCCTGAGCGGTATGATGGTTGGACATTCATATCTTGTTTGTACTTGCGTATAATTGTTTGTACAGATGAACAAGGCACCTTCAGGTATCTTGATATTGTACCCAGGGATGAGCCAGACTTGTGCAAGTCCACAATTCTCTTCATGATATCTTGGCTGATTTCTTTAGACTTTCGATGATGCTACAAAAAGAAGCAGTGTGTTTCAAGTGTGCATTAAAATACATCCACAGGTGTGTCTCTAATTAACTCAGATGTTGCAAAAAAATAGAATGTTCCAAACACATGACATCATCATTTGGGCAGTCTACAATTGTTTAAATGTATAGTAATCTTAGTGTATGTAAACTTTTGACTTTGCAGTAAGTAATAAAAATGCCTTAAATATTCTCTCTCTCATTATTCTGGCATTTGGCAAATATTAAAAATTATGGTAATCTTAATTGACCTAAAACGAGAAAGGTTTATTCTGATTTCATGTCAGATATTGAGAAAAACATTGATATTTGTCTTTTTATATAGTGTATATAAACTTCTAGTTTCAACTGTAGCTAATAGTAGTCTTAATACAGAATACTCTACAGTGATCAGCTTTATCATGATTTAGCATGCGTAAACATATCCTTTGGTGCTAGTAGCTCTCCATTTTAGCATTCTTGACTTTTGGTGCAAAATGTGTTATTTTCACTACAAACAATGCTCACGACTGTAAGCAATATAGAGTGAAATGGAGGAGAAAGCAGAACAATATAATCTCCCTTTCCCGACATCCCCTTGGTGCAAAACTGGGAATAAAACATTTTACTATTCAAACTGAACACAACTCACATAACAGTTCAATTAGATTATAAGAAATGGTACAACCATTAGTATTGACACGCATATCTTGAAATATATAAGCATGCAGTAATCTTCAATAATGCCCTTTCCTATTTCAGCCAATATTTCATTAATGAGTCTTGTTCCTCACGACCGGTGAGTGGACATCATAATAGATAGATAACATTTATTTTCATTGCACTTACAAACCACAGCTACATTTCGCCACTTCCATCTCAGTAAATTCTCCAGTTTCATGTCGGCATTTTAGCACTCATTTATATACTCTACAATGTTATCAAAATGTTTCCGCAATCATTAGAATTTTATTCTGTCTGCCTCCATTCTGTTCTAATCTCATATCCGACTAATGTAACAGAATTTGCCTTTTGAAATGTCTGGAGAGTCCAGTCTTCGATATGTGATAATATACATGTTTTAAAAACTGTGAGAGTTAATAAACCAGAAGAATTACATCTATAAAGTACTAATATAATTATATACAAAAACATATACAGTACAGACCAAAAGTTTGGACACACCTTCTCATTTAAAGATTTTTCTGTATTTTCATGACTATGAAAATTGTACATTGACACTGAAGGCATCAAAACTATGAATTAACATATGTGGAATTATATACTTAACAAAAAAGTGTGAAACAACTGAAAATATGTCTTATATTCTAGGTTCTTCAAAGTAGCCACCTTTTGCTTTGATGACTGCTTTGCACACTCTTGGCATTCTCTTGATGAGCTTCAAGAGGTAGTCACCGGAAATGGTTTTCACTTCACAGGTGTGCCTTGTTAGGTTTAATAAGTGGGATTTCTTGGCTTATAAATGGGGTTGGGACCATCAGTTGTGTTGTGCAGAAGTCAGGTGGATACACAGCTGATAGTCCTACTGAATAGACTGTTAGAATTTGTATTATGGCAAGAAAAAAGCAGCTAAGTAAAGAAAAATGAGTGGCCATCATTACTTTAAGAAATGAAGGTCAGTCAGTCCGAAAAATTGGGCAAACTTTGAATGTGCAAAAACCATCAAGCGCTACAATGAAACTGGCTCACATGAGGACCGCCCCAGGAAAGGAAGACCAAGAGTCACCTCTGCTTCCGAGGATAAGTTTATCCAAGTCACCAGCCTCAGAAATCGCAGGTTAACAGCAGCTCAGATTAGAGACCAGGTCAATGCCACACAGAGTTCTAGCAGCAGACACATCTTTTCAACAACTGTTAAGACGAGACTTTGTGCAGCAGGCCTTCATGGTAAAATAGCTGCTAGGAAACCACTGCTAAAAACAGGCAACAAGCAGAAGAGACTTGTTTGGGCTAAAGAACACAAGGAATGGACATTAGACCAGTGGAAATCTGTGCTTTGGTCTGATGAGTCCAAATTTGAGATCTTTGGTTCCAACCACCGTGTCTTTGTGCAACGCAGAAAAGGTGAACGGATGGACTCTACATGCCTGGTTCCCACCGTGAAGCATGGAGGAGGAGGTGTGATGGTGTGGTGGTGCTTTGCTGGTGACACTGTTGGGGATTTATTCAAAATTGAAGGCATACTGAACCAGCATGGCTACCACAGCATCTTGCAGCGGCATGCTATTCCATCCAGTTTGCGTTTAGTTGGACCATCATTTATTTTTCAACAGGACAATGACCCCAAACACACCTCCAGGCTGTGTAAGGGTTATTTGACCAAGAAGGAGAGTGATGGGGTGCTACGCCAGATGACCTGGCCTCCACAGTCACCAGACCTGAACCCAATCAAGATGGTTTCGGGTGAGCTGGATCGCAGAGTGAAGGCAAAAGGGTCAACAAGTGCTAAGCATCTCTGGGAACTCCTTCAAGATTGTTGGAAGACCATTTCCGGTGACTACCTCTTGAAGCTCATCAAGAGATTGCCAAGAGTGTGCAAAGCAGTCATCAAAGCAAAAGGTGGCTACTTTGAAGAACCTAGAATATAAGACATATTTTCAGTTGTTTCACGCTTTTTTGTTAAGTATATAATTCCACATGTGTTAATTCATCGTTTTGATGCCTTCAGTGTGAATGTACAATTTTCATAGTCATGAAAATACAGAAAAATCTTTAAATGAGAAGATGTGTCCAAACTTTTGGTCTGTACTGTATGTCGAAGAGGCATCAGTAATGATGTCATGCTGACTGACAGCCAGCTCCCTGTTACCTAACTGAGGAGAGTTGGCTGTCAATCAGATTGACAAAGGCAGTGATGACCCATGGACAGGGCAGACCAGAAGTGGAAGAGCTGCTCTGTTGACGTGAGGTGAAATGAAGCAGGAGAATCACCGTCAGGAGCGGTCCGTGACTGGTCTGAGCTGGCAGAGATTGGCGCTGAGCAGAATAGATAAGTAGTTAGCAACTACCGGCCTGTAAGATTTTAGTTCCATAGCAAATAATAAGTCCAGGATAATCCTTTTAAGGGTTTATCTACTATTAGAACGGGCCGTTGTGGACCGCTGGAAATGGAAAGATGGCAGTGGATGCTCAGGTCTTTCTATTCATTTGCATGGGAGTTTCCAAAATTCCTGTGGATATGCCATAAGTGTACAAGATAGGAACAACCACTTTAACAACTGTTCTATATGGTAGACATGCAGAATACTAACATTAGTTATGGTGCTTGTATTTATCGAATTGAATAGAGAAATTGTTGCAATGCCAGTCAAGGGAGCCTTATAGTACACATACATACTATATAAAAGGCTCTGGGTTTTTTCCAATTTCTGTGAACATCTAAAAAGTCTTTCCTCTAATTTAAAGTATTTGAGATTATTATATCTTTTACAAAAGGTTCTTATATATAAAAACAGTAAGACCACCACTCATGCAGCTGTTCTAGCAATTAATCACGGCATTGTGGCAAAACTAATATGACTGCAGAACTTTTTGCTGTATAAAACAACAGAATCCCAATTGGAAACTGGCAGGCCCCCTAATAGGTCAAGAAGATGGTTCAGAATTTGTTGGGATCTATTAAAAAACAGATTCTATTGCCATACCTGTCGTGGGTCTGTCAGAATGGCAGCCATGATGGTAGTGTAAACACATACAGTGCAGTTTTACAGTATAAGATCTGAGGTGTCACCAAGATCATAGAAGAGCTGTAAAGGATCTCCAGTGTCATCGTGTCCAACCCCCTGCTGCTCAATGCAGGATTCACTAAACCATCTCAGACAGATGTCCGTCCAGCCTCTGTTTGAAGGCTTCCATTGAAGGAGAACTCACCACCTCTCATGGCTGCCTATTTTAGACAGCTATTAAATCACATCTTAGCCTTCTTTTTGCAAGCTAAACATTCCCAGATCCTTTAACCCTTCCTTGTATGGAACCTCACTTTGATACTTTGGTCATCATCTTTTGGATTTGACTTCCTTTTTTACTTATTCTTCTTACATCCTTGGTATTATTCTAATTCAATGTGATATTATTTTTCTCTTGTCTTTATTGTTAAAATATTAAAATGATAAATAGACGACAAAACAGAAAAATCATTTCTAATCACTTTCTTAAGGAGGCAGGATGAGGCCGTCATGATCTGTGTAATGTTGATATCGTCCATTCAGAATCCAAATAAACATACAGTATTCTTCAAGGATTAGCATAAAATTAATCAGGTCTCACTATGACTGAAAAATTGGAGAAAATTGACACATCTTCATCTGCATGTCTCATCAAAAGTGTCCATGCTATTTAGTTACAAAACCCCGGAGGCTATTCCTCTGCACAGATTCTTATAATACTTCAATTAAGGGACACCAAGCTGCCAAACAGACAGCAGAGCATTTATTTCTTGATGACTCTTTAAGTTGTGCCACAGGCCTATCATTAAGAGAATATTTTTCACAGCAGGCTGCGAAGATTCTTATGCCATTAAATGGAATTGAAAAAGCATCAATTTGTTTTTTCCACCTAACACAGATATTTTTCATTGCTAGAGCAGCCATTAAAAACAATCTGTTTTATTGCAACCCGAAAAGATCAGATGAAGTACAAAGCGTGATTTATTGAAAGTATAACAAGTATTAAACCCTTATGAAAAAGCAGCAGCTGGAATAAATATTTAGGCAAACTATGGAAAGAGGGCTTCTTCATCGGAGCCGTATTGTACACTTTGGGTTTTTAAAAAATTGTCTGTCAGTCTGTCCCACAGTAATACACCCAAAAAGCAAAAATTGAAACAAAAGAGATTTTCCCAAAAATATAAATTACTTTTCATGCATGCCTCAGACTGCTTTTATAAAATTAAAATATGTGATCCTACCCCTCACCGAACCCTGACAGTTACCATCCCAATATTTACCTGGTTCCCCCCAGTCTGTGCTTCCTTTCCTGTCCTCATAAATCCCAAAACTGAGGAAAATACTTGCTCAGCCCACCAATGACAACAGCAGTGACTCGCCATAGCCAGTGATTGGCTAAACAGGCATTTCCAATAGGTCAACAATAGGACTAGGAAGCAAGGACCAGGTAAGTGCCACAACCAAACTGGCAGGGCATCTGAAAGGGTGTCTATCATTTATTATTATTTTTAACTAGTCTGAGCTCTTTCAAAGTAGATCTGGTGACATTTCAAAATGCAAACTGTATATATTATTAAATAGATCTTAGACCTGATGGGGCTGGTATACTTATTTCGAAAACATTCATGTCAGTATGTGTCACGCAAGGTGAGGGAAAAAGTAAGTGCAACAGGAAGGGAAGAGGGGAAGGAAGCCCAAACACTAGGGAAAGGGGGAGTGGAGACCCTTAGTCAGATCTATTATCACCCTGCCTACCCTACCGTCCCTATATAGGTTCCACACCTAACGCCAAGCAGGTACTTAAGCCCTGAATGTCCCTAGAGCTAGGCCCTAGATAGGGAGGGGGCAGGGTGAGCACTAGTCAAGCCCCATTACAAAGTAAAGACAACAAGGTAGACAAACAAAGGGGATACACTTAGCTTGAGCAGACACCAGAGAGATAATGCCAACTGTCCTCCAAGGGCACCAGAGAAGACACTAGCCAACTGCTAGAGCTCCAAGCCTACACAGAGGTACATAGAACTATCACTGGTGCATCTGGCTCCAGATCAACTGTCTGTCACACCTGACACACCCGTGACAGTATGGCTCTATAGCGGTTTTTGAAAGTTTAAACTCAATCTTTGCCCACCTATCCTGATTGACAGCTGATCAGTGTCCTTCCTCCCTGCTGCTGCTGAGATCTCACACTGCTCTGTACAAGTTGCAGCTGTCACTCAAGCTGAGTTAATCAGCAGGGTGGAGAATAAATACATTTGGGATTCACAAGCTCTGTCGCTCTATAGCTGGAGTCATAAAATGCTCATATTAATATCAGGATAAAACAGGTGTTTTGACATGTATTTTAGTAAGTATAACAGTCCGAGACATCTATTTAATAATGTATGCAGCCTGTAGTGTGGAGACTGGTGACAACTATTAATAAGTAAAGTACAGAGATGTTCGGCACTCCAGAATCCGGCGTATTTTCTTTGATTTTGGAGTGTCGAATTCTTTTCTGCAACTATTATGAGATATACTATAACTACTAGTGATGAGCGAGCATGTTCGCTACTGCTCGGTGGTCGACCGAGCATCTCACTGCTCGACATGCTCGGCGCTCGCCGAGTAATTCCGGGGTTTCTCGGCGGGAGCTTGGGTCTCCTCCCTGCATTTTTGGCACTCTTTACAGAGCCAATGAACATGCAGGGATTGCCTGCCACTCACTGTAATGCTGTAGCCATGTTGGTTGTGGCATTACAGTGATTGGCTGGCCGCACAGCGTCATCAGGTCTATATCAGACCTGGCGACGCCATGCTCGTCACTCCGGAATCAGACAGTGCAGGGAGAGCTGCTGCTGAGCTAGGGAGAGATTCGCTTGTTTCTAGTTAGTGTAGATGTACAGACTATATTAGAGACACTTATCCATCTCAACTAACAGTCCTTCTGAGGACTAATCCATCTGCAGAGATAACAGGCAGGCAGGGTGTATAGGCAGGCAGGCAGACAATATAGCAGACTGCAGTGCATATAGCACAAGAGGCTCCATTCCAGTTCTGCCTTCTGTTGCTGTTAGATATTTCTAGACAAAGGCCCAGGTCTCAGGGGCCAGGAATACTTTTTTTGGATCTTAATCCTCATTATTTGCTTAAAAAGCAATCCAGAGAACACCGCTTTTCTGCGTCATTTGCTTGTTGGCACTGCAGAATATAGCCAGGTCCTTTCCTTATTACAGCGCTAGAAATCCAGCTATTTAAAACTGTGTTTTCTCCGTCACAAGAATCAGATATATGTTTTCAGAAAATACTGCCATTTCTGGCCTCCATTAATTTTTTTTTTCAGTCTGTCAGTGAAGCAATTGACACCGGTTTGCTGTTCACAATAGATACCTAGAGGCCAGGTATTTTAAACTCTGTTTTCTCCATCACACGGATCACATATACGTTTTTAGAAAATACTGCCATTTCTGGCCTCCATTAAAAATTTGTTTCAGTGTGTCAGTGAAGCAATTGACATCAGATTACTGTTCAAAATAGTTACCTACAGGTCAGGTATTTAAAACTGTGCTTTCAGAAAATACTGCCATTTCTGGCCTCCATTAAAAATTTGTTGCAGTATGTCAGTGAAGCAATTGACACCAGATTGCTGTTCAAAATAGTTACCTACAGGTCAGGTGTTAAGGGGGCGGTTGCAAACAACTTTAATAAAATGGAACGCAACCGACCCCGGGGTCCGCAAAGCAGCCTGGAGGACTGCTGCCGAACACTTCCCGGGTGGAAAGGAAAGCGACAAACTTAAATGTTAAACCCCTCCGTGTTTCTGCACACAGGAAGAGACTAGCGGTTTGCTCTATCTCCGTTAACTGCACGGGAGAAGAGCGACCGGGATAGCACCTACTTAACTGATAAACCCCTCCGTGTTAAAGCACACGGAGCGGGTTTCAGCGGTTCACACAATCTCCAAGAACCGCAGGGAGACGTGCGACCAGGGGAAAAGCAGTAGCCCTGTCTTCGATACAGGCGCTACGCAGTAGGAGTTGGCGCTAAGATGCGTGTGACTCACGCCGACGGGTACGTGCCCTCTGCCAGCGTGCTAGCGGACAGAGGAGAGTGTCTCCACGTGGTCCACAGGAGTCTACAGGGAGTAGGAAGTCTGCAGGCTGCTTGGGGTGTAAGGCGACCCCCACTGACAGAGCCAGACTGCAAGGCGAAGCTACCTGCCTACTGTCACTAGCCTGCCTCTATGGAGCTAACCTGCCTAGCGGAATCTACACGTGGAGCACAGACATCCACACAACAGCATCATGCTCAATGATCTGAGCGCGCCGCCATGTTTGTGGGCGGGCCTTTTAAAGACTAAGCCCTGCCCCACTGTTGCACCATTGGTGACGTCAGCTGTGACCAATCAGGCGCTGCCAGGTCACCAGATCAGCTGGTTCCCGAAACCACCAATCCCGGTCCGCCATGTCACGGGCATGCTCAGTGCGATGCATCTTGGACTTAGGCTGCCGGAGCCCTGACTCCCTCCGCAACCTATACTTCATAGAGCTAGGCACAAACACCCGAGATACAACTTGCACATTTCATGCACTAGCTAGGCGTTGGGACAGACGGTGATGCTGTGCAACATCAGCTGAACCTGAATGGGAGACCACCGAATCCACTGATGATTCTGAACCCGTTTCAGATCCAGAAACCGCCTGGCGCCTAACATCAGGTATTTAAAACTGTGGTTTGTCCGTCACACTGTAATGCACACGCCCGGGCTGAGCGGCGTGTGCGTGTGATTGTAGTGATTCCACTGGACCGTGCCGGAGAGTGAATGCCTGGAGGGGCGTAACAAGGTATTCACCCGATCCGACCAGGGTCGCACGACGGCATACGACGCCAGTGCACCAAGGAGGAACCGAGCAGAGGGACCAGGTGCTACTCCAGGACAGACCCCAGACACGGCTGTTGACCCACACAGGGGAATACAGGAACAGACTGGTAGGCTGGCACACAGACTGGTGGGTATAGGCAGGCACGACTGGTATGCAGGCAGGCGGGTATGCAGGCAGGGGGGTACAGGCAAGCACAGCTAGAGTGCAGACAGGGAGGCACTATCAGGTAGGAACACAGGCGGGATAGGACCCAGTACACACTGGGACTCAGGAACAATACAGGTAGAGGGGTACAGGCAAGCACAGCTAGAGTGCAGACAGGGAGGCACTAGCAGGTAGGGACACTGGCGGGATAGGACCCAGTACACACTGGGACTCAGGAACAGAACCACAGATGTGGCGGACAAACACAGCAGAGTGAGGCCGCCCAGAGAGGTGAGCGAGAACAGGGCAGGACAAGGCCGCCTGGAGCGGTGAGCAAGAGTAGAGCAGGACAAGGCCGCCAGGAGCGGTGAACAAAGGGTCAGAGCTGAGCGAGACTGCCGGAGCAGTGAGCAAGAGTGAAGCAGGACGAGGCCGCCTGGAGCGGTGAGCAAGAGTGGAGCAAGACTGCCGGAGCAGTGAGCAAAAGGATAAGAGCGGAGCGAGACTGCCGGAGCAGCGAGCAAAAGGATAAGAGCGGAGCAAGGCTGCCGGAGCAGCGAGCAAAGGAGTCAGAGCAGGCTAGAACCGCCGCAGCGGTGAGCAAAGGAGTCAGAGCAGGCTAGAACCGCCGGAGCGGTGAGCAAAGGAGTCAGAGCAGGCTAGAACCGCCGGAGCGGTGAGCAAAGGAGTCAGAGCAGGCTAGAACTGCCGGAGCGGTGAGCAAAGGAGTCAGAGCAGGCTAGAACCGCCGGAGCGGTGAGCAAAGGAGTCAGAGCAGGCTAGAACCGCCGGAGCGGTGAACAAAGGAGTAGGAGCAGGCTAGAACCGCCGGAGCGGTAAGCAAGGCAGAGCAGGGGGGACAGGGCTCTGTTCACACGGAACAGACAGGAAGAGAAAGGCAGAGCCAGATACCCACAGGATACTTGCAGTGAAGTGGACCACAAACTCACAAACGGGAGTACAGAGACAACAAGCAGGAGTTAGGTACGAGTTCAGACTCTGCAGAAAAAGGAAGGGAACGGACATAGAGGCAAAACAGGTAAAGGATAGGAAAGAGTTCAGACTGGAACTGAGTGTACGGAGGAGACCGACACTGCAGCGGGATACAGGAGCGGGTCTGGGAATACGGCCCCCAGAGAGGCGGGATGAACAGGCAAGGAGCGTGTTCAGACAGGACAGACAAGATACAGGAACAGGTCTAGGTAATCGGCCCCTAGAAGGCAGGAGGAACAGGCTAGGAGCGAGTTCAGACAGGCCTGGAAATACAGCCTCCAGGATAGGCAGACAAGAGAACACAGAAAGGACTCAGTTCAGACACGGGAACTGATACCGCAAGGCAGGAGACAAAGACAGGACTCAGTTCAGACACGGGAACTGATACCGCAAGGCAGGAGACATAGACAGGACTCAGTTCAGACACGGGAACTGATACCGCAAGGCAGGAGACATAGACAGGACTCAGCTCAGACACGGGAACTGATACTGCAAGGCAGGAGACATAGACAGGACTCAGTTCAGACACGGGAACTGATACCGCAAAGCAGGAGACAAAGAACGGGACCTGGCACCTTCAGAGTGCAAGCACACACTGAATGAAACACTATGCTCAGGCAGTGATAGATGGGAGCAGCTGAGCTATATACCAGGTGACAGACAGCAATAGGCTGAGGACGCACAAGGGGTGTGACCCACAGCAGGTACAAAAAGCAGGAAGTGATCGGGCGCCGCCCTTAAGCAGCAGAAACAGACACAAACAGACAGCATGGAGGGAAGCCAGAGAGACATTCTGGACTGGAGATCAAGTGCGCGCTCTTGCACAGTGGGAGATGGACCACCATGCAAGAACGCCGCCAGGTATGTTACAGTACCCCCCCCCCCCTTACGCCCCCTCTTCTTCAGGCCTGCCAGAATCTTCCACAGGGAATTCGAGGACCAGTCGTTCACTTCAAGGAGATCACTTCCACTGTCCACAGGAAAAACTGATCTCATCTGGTTAGCTAGGATGCTACCTCCTATCCAGCCATCCTCAGCAACAGAGGAAACGGGTGGAGTACCAGGAACAGCACACAAGGAAGTCTCTCTCCACATATTTTCAGGTGGCACCCCAGAGGGTACAGGAGACAACTGGAAGTCCTTCACCGGGTTGGAGGGGGACAGAGACTTGGGGGTAATCTCTGCTTCCAGGTACATCTTGTCAAGCTCACAGGAAGAAATAGACGGGTTATCAGGTACATAATGAGGAAAAGTCACTGTCTCTTTGTTATCTGGTGGTACCCCGGAGGATTCAGGAAACAACTGGAGGTCCTCCGCCGGGTCAGAAGAGTGCAGAGGCTCAGAGAAAACATCTGCTTCAGAGTACACTAGGTCGGACTCACTGGACGAAGCAGGCGAGGTATCGGGTACCGAGTATAGGAAAGTCTCTGTCCATTCACCACCAGGTGGCACCCAGAAGGGTTCTGGAGACAACTGGAGATCCTCCGCCTGGTCGGAGGGGTGTAGAGACTCGGGAGTAACCACTGCTTCGGAGTACACTAGGTTGGACTCAGTGGACGAAGCGAGCGAGGTATCAGGTACAGAGTATAGAAGAGTCTCTGTCCTTTCGCTACCAGGTAGCACCCCGAAGGGTTCTGGAGACAACTGGAGGTCCTCCGCCTGGTCGGAGGGGTGTAGAGACTCGGGAGTAACCTCTGCTTCGGAGTACACTAGGTTGGACTCACTGGACGAAGCGAGCGAGGTATCAGGTACAGAGTATAGGAGAGTCTCTGTCCTTTCGCTACCAGGTAGCACCCCGAAGGGTTCAGGACACAACTGGAGGTCCTCCGCCTGGTCGGAGGGGTGTAGAGACTCGGGGGTAACTACCACTTTGGGGTACCCATTGTCAGGCTCACAGGACGAAGCGGACAAAGTATCGAGTACCGGGTGTAGAGAAGTCTCTCTCCATTTGTCATCGAGTGGTATCCCGGAGGATTCAGGAGGCAACAGGGGGTCCTCCACCAGGTAGTAGAGGTGCACAGACTCTGAGATAACCACAGCTTTGGAGCATCCTTGGACATGCACACCAGTTAAAGTGGGTGAAGCATCTGATGCCGGGTGCAGGAAGTTCTCCTGTGTGGAGTCTGGATGGGCAGAAGTCTCTTCGGGCAGGAGAACTGGTGCACTACCCACGCACATTACCCGTTGGGGCTTCTCCGGGATACAGGGAGATGAAGCTTCAGTAGGGACTTCAAGGTTGGGGTCAGGAGGTCTCAGGGAGGACAGACCCTGGCGTGACGGCTTGCCTCTACGTCTAGCACGTCTGGACTGCCTCTTGAGGTTGGGAGAAGTATTCCGGAAAGCGTAGTCACCATGTGAGGATTCTGGGTGGGCAGTAGTCTCATTAGGCTGGAGGACTATTGCGCTACCCACACACATTACCCGTCGGGGCTGCTCCGGGATATTGGGAAGTGAAGCTTCAGCAGGGGCTTCAGGGTTAGGGTCCTCGAAGACCATACGAAAGGCCACCAGGAAGGCCTGCAGGTCAAGGACGACAGGATCCCATGCTTCCCATAGGGGGGTGACCCATTTCAAGGCATCACCCGCTAGGTAGTCAATCATAAAGGCCACTTTAGCCCAATCGGAAGGAAAATAGAGAGGGTAGGCCTTAAAGTGTAGCATGCATTGCTCCACAAATGCACGACACTGTCTTGGATCCCCATAGTAACGTAGCGGATCCGCAGGAACGAGAGCTGATAGATCCATCTGGACGGTGCGTAATTCGCCTGGAACTCAGCTAAGGAAAAAAAAATTTTATTTATTTATTTTAATGCATGTATTCGCTGGAAAACTTCTCAGAGAGCGAAGGCCGTGGGGCTCAATGGGAACCATGGCCTGAGCATGCTGTAATGCACACGCCCGGGCTGAGCGGCGTGTGCGTGTTATTGTAGTGATTCCACTGGACCGTGCCGGAGAGTGAATGCCTGGAGGGGCGTAACTAGGTATTCACCCGATCCGACCAGGGTCGCACGACGGCATACGACGCCAGTGCACCAAGGAGGAACCGAGCAGAGGGACCAGGTGCTACTCCAGGACAGACCCCGGACACGGCTGTTGACCCACACAGGGGAATACAGGAACAGACTGGTAGGCTGGCACACAGACTGGTGGGTATAGGCAGGCACGACTGGTATGCAGGCAGGCGGGTATGCAGGCAGGGGGGTACAGGCAAGCACAGCTAGAGTGCAGACAGGGAGGCACTAGCAGGTAGGAACACAGGCGGGATAGGACCCAGTACACACTGGGACTCAGGAACAATACAGGCAGAGGGGTACAGGCAAGCACAGCTAGAGTGCAGACAGGGAGGCACTAGCAGGTAGGGACACTGGCGGGATAGGACCCAGTACACACTGGGACTCAGGAACAGAACCACAGATGTGGCGGACAAACACAGCAGAGTGAGGCCACCCAGAGAGGTGAGCGAGAACAGGGCAGGACAAGGCCGCCTGGAGCGGTGAGCAAGAGTAGAGCAGGACAAGGCCGCCAGGAGCGGTGAACAAAGGGTCAGAGCTGAGCGAGACTGCCGGAGCAGTGAGCAAGAGTGAAGCAGGACGAGGCCGCCTGGAGCGGTGAGCAAGAGTGGAGCAAGACTGCCGGAGCAGTGAGCAAAAGGATAAGAGCGGAGCGAGACTGCCGGAGCAGCGAGCAAAAGGATAAGAGCGGAGCAAGGCTGCCGGAGCAGCGAGCAAAGGAGTCAGAGCAGGCTAGAACCGCCGGAGCGGTGAGCAAAGGAGTCAGAGCAGGCTAGAACCGCCGGAGCGGTGAGCAAAGGAGTCAGAGCAGGCTAGAACCGCCGGAGCGGTGAGCAAAGGAGTCAGAGCAGGCTAGAACCGCCGGAGCGGTGAGCAAAGGAGTCAGAGCAGGCTAGAACCGCCGAAGCGGTGAGCAAAGGAGTCAGAGCAGGCTAGAACCGCCGGAGCGGTGAGCAAAGGAGTCAGAGCAGGCTAGAACCGCCGGAGCGGTGAACAAAGGAGTAGGAGCAGGCTAGAACCGCCGGAGCGGTAAGCAAGGCAGAGCAGGGGGGACAGGGCTCTGTTCACACGGAACAGACAGGAAGAGAAAGGCAGAGCCAGATACCCACAGGATACTTGCAGTGAAGTAGCGAGTGGACCACAAACTCACAAACGGGAGTACAGAGACAACAAGCAGGAGTTAGGTACGAGTTCAGACTCTGCAGAAAAAGGAAGGGAACGGACATAGAGGCAAAACAGGTAAAGGATAGGAAAGAGTTCAGACTGGAACTGAGTGTACGGAGGAGACCGACACTGCAGCGGGATACAGGAGCGGGTCTGGGAATACGGCCCCCAGAGAGGCGGGACGAACAGGCAAGGAGCGTGTTCAGACAGGACAGACAAGATACAGGAACAGGTCTAGGTAATCGGCCCCTAGAAGGCGGGAGGAACAGGCTAGGAGCGAGTTCAGACAGGCCTGGAAATACAGCCTCCAGGATAGGCAGACAAGAGAACACAGAAAGGACTCAGTTCAGACACGGGAACTGATACCGCAAGGCAGGAGACATAGACAGGACTCAGTTCAGACACGGGAACTGATACCGCAAGGCAGGAGACATAGACAGGACTCAGCTCAGACACGGGAACTGATACCGCAAGGCAGGAGACATAGACAGGACTCAGTTCAGACACGGGAACTGATACCGCAAAGCAGGAGAAATAGACAGGACTCAGTTCAGACACGGGAACTGATACCGCAAAGCAGGAGACAAAGAACGGGACCTGGCACCTTCAGAGTGCAAGCACACACTGAATGAAACACTATGCTCAGGCAGGGATAGATGGGAGCAGCTGAGCTATATACCAGGTGACAGACAGCAATAGGCTGAGGACGCACAAGGGGTGTGACCCACAGCAGGTACAAAAAGCAGGAAGTGATCGGGCGCCGCCCTTAAGCAGCAGAAACAGACACAAACAGACAGCATGGAGGGAAGCCAGAGAGACATTCTGGACTGGAGATCAAGTGCGCACTCTTGCACAGTGGGAGATGGACCACCATGCAAGAACGCCGCCAGGTATGTTACACACACCATTACATATAAGGTCGCTCCAAATTCAGTCATTTGTTGTGAGCGAGGAACATATTGTCCTCCATTTAAAATGGGCAAGGTGCGTGGCAAGGAATGGGGAACTGGACGTGATGGTGCATGCTGAGGCCATGGGCAAGCTGAAATTGTGCCACAACAAATACCCACATCTTCTCGCTTGACCTTCCTGTCCCAATTAATAGGGGACTGCAGAGCACCAATATTGAACACAGAGCAGTGTCAAAGGGTTATTGGTTGGATAGCAGATAATGCTTCCAGTCACTTAGCCACCACCACCACCAACTTGTCTTCCACATGGTCAAGTGTCAGTAGCTTTGAGTCTGGACTGCATATTCCTCACCCTGATCCTCCTTCCTCCCACCATGCTGAGTGCCCAGAGACAACTAATCCCACACTTGGACACTCCGAAGAGCTGTTCACTTTTCCATTTATAGATTCGGGCCTCTTGCCCGGTCCACTTGAAGAGGGGCAAGAGGAGATCGCATGTTGCGATGCCCAAATATTTCAGCAGGCATGGTAACATGAAGGCGACGGTGGGAAAGTGTCCCAAGAGGTGGACGATGATGAGACACAATCACCAGAAAGTCAGGAGAAGGACCAGAGTGCGGAAGTGGAAGAAGAGGTGGGACATGCAGAGCGAGGACAGCAGCACACAGGGAGAGAGAGGCAGAGCACCCCAACAGGCAGGAAGAAGAAGTGTGGTGGCAGCAGAAAAAAGGCAGGCAACCATTCCCCGTAACACCAAGACGAAGGAAGTTGCCAGTACAACTGTTAGGTCTTCCCGAGTCTGGTTGTTTTGTAAAGACTCTGCCGATAACCCCAAAAAGGCCATTTGCACCACCTGCCAGGCCAGCATCAACAGGGGTGGCAAAACGACCAGCCTGACCATCACCAGCATGATCAGGCACATGACAGCAAAGCACCCTACTTTGTGGGCCGAACCTCAGGGGTCCACGAACAGTGTCAGCAGGTGGCACCATTGCTTCTTCCGCTGTTGTGCACGCAAGCCAATCCCCTGTCAATGGTGCATGCGAAAATGCCTCCTGCCCTGCACCTGTCATTGCACACTCTCAAGTAGCAGCATTAGGAAGCATGTCCACGTCCTTGTCCCAGCGCAGCGTTCAGTTGTCCATACCCCAGTCCTTGGAACGCAAGCGCAATTACGCAGCGAACGCCCCACAGGCCACAGTACTAAATTCCCACATTTCACGACTGCCTGCACTCGAAATGTTGCCTTTTCGGCTCATGGAGACAGAAGCATTCCGCAACCTGATGGCGACGGCGGTCCCTTGGTACTCAGTCCCCAGCCGCCACTATTTCTCCCGGTGTGCCGTCCCCGCATTACACAAGCAGGTGTCCCAAAACATTAGCCGTGCCCTCAACAACGCAGTTACCGGGAAAGTCCACCTAACCACGGACATGTGAATAAGTGCTTGTGGGCAGGGACGGTACATCTCGCTGATGGCACACTGGGTTAACATAGTGGAAGCCGGGACCCAGTCGGACCTTGGGACGGAACACGTCCTCCCGACGCCGAGGATTGCGGGCCCTAGGCACAATCAGGGTTGCCCCCACAGTCTACAGTTTCTGCACCTCATCCTCCTCATCCTCTTCAGCCTCCATCTCCGAAATGACCACATAAGTCACAAGCTAGAAGCACTGCAGCACTGCCTCGGCCAAGCGGCAACAGGCTGTGCTGAAGCTAATATGCTTAGTTGACAAACCGCACAATGCTGAAGAGTTGTGGACAGCTCTGAAAGAGCAGGCATATCTGTGGTTCACACCGCTGAACCTACAGCCAGGCTTGGTCGTGTGTGACAATGGCCGGAACCTGGTGGTGGCTCTGAGGCGGGGCAACCTCACACACGTACCATGCCTGGCCCATGTGCTTAACCTCGTGGTTCAGCGGTTTCTCAAATCCTACCCGTAGCTGCCGGATCTGCTTGTTAAAGTACACCACCTGTGTGCCCATTTTAGAAAGTCAAATACAGCTTCCACCGCCCTTGCCGTGTTTCAGCAGCGTTTGCAGATTCCGGCTCACAGACTGGTATGTGATGTCCCCATGTGTTGGAACTCTACAAAGCAGATGTTGGGGGGATTTGTGAGCAGAAGAGGGCAGTTGTTGAGTACCAGCATCAACAAGGCCATCGGTATTCAGTTCAGATTCCACACATAAGACCTCAGGAGTGAACATGGATGTCAGACATATGTACCATCCTCCAAAACTTTGAAGACTCCACCAAGATGGTGAGCGGCGATGACGCCATAATTTGCATCACTATTCCGCTTCTCTGTCTTCTGAAACGCTCTCTGTTCTCAATCAAAGAGGATGCATTGCAGGCGGAGCACGATGAAATGGAGCAAGGAACCATACAGGGTGATTACACACAGCCCAGCCTCATCTCATCCCAACGTGGATTGGGTGACAATGAGGAAGAGGAGGAGGAGGAAGAACAGGAGCTAGTTTCATGCGCTGTAGACGATACTACCTGCACAACTGTCATACCGTCTGTTCAGCGTGAATGGCCAGAGGACAGAGAGGAGGAGGAGGAGAGCATGGTCAGTCATCCTCTTGGTGAGGACACGGAACTCTTGCCTGTTAGCAGTCTGGCACGCATGGCTGAGTTTATGTTACACAGCCTTTCCCATGACCCTCGTCGTAGCATAAACTCAAATCTAGTGTATTTTTTTGGAAGGTGTATTCCCATGCACCTCTTCACACCCACACATGGGTATATGTGGCGCCCTGCTGCGCATTGGTGCCACAGAACCCAGAAGGGTGCATGGATGGACTTCTCCACAAGAGGCCCTCACACATTCACACACCTCCACCCTACCACCTCACACCAGCAGAGGGAGCCCATTAGGGACATATAAAGGGAGAGTGGAGCCAGGCAGCTCAGTCTGTGAGGAGTTCAGTTACAGTACAGTCTAGTCTGAGTTTCAGTTCAGTGTTCAGAGAGGAACACAGCTCAGAGTGAGGAGAGAGCGTGCTGATGCTCAGAGAGCGGTGAAGATGCAGCACGCCAGCTGCCAAGTAGTGAGGGCCCCGAGTGTGGTCGACGGCGAGGAGAAGAGGAGAAAAGGAGAGTGGAACTTAGGGGGCAGAGGAGCATAGTAGGCTCACCCCGATATATATACCGGACACCGGGTCCGTGCCTACAGGGACTCTCTACACCCAGTAGGAACCACCGGAACCCCTGGAGAACTACAGGTCCCAGGTCCACCTAATGCTGATTGCAGTACTAGGGCTAGGAGTCACGGAGGTCCCAGCGTCCAGGGAGAGTGATCTCCAAAGAGAAGGCCCTACCACCAGGTCAGCAGGTGCAGAGAGAGACAGTAACCAAGCTAGGCCTAGCTCCAGGCAGGCCAGAAGCCTAGAGAGTAAAGTAATGGATGAGGAGGCCCTATACCTGCTCACTGGGGAGAGTCCAGAAGTGCGCCCTTCACCTGGTGTACCCTGGACCGTGCCTGCAGCATCACCAATAAAGGTACTGAAGCTTACCCCTGTGTGAGTGTCCATCCTTCCTCCAGGACCGACCTGACGTCTCTCCCCTGCACCACCATCCAGAACATCCCCCACACTGCCCTGAGGCCCGCTCCACCTGTGGGGAGCCGTCCCATCATTTGCTGCCCTTAACATCTGCCTCAGAGGACTGTTGCAGTGCTGGTGGTCCTCACCAGACACCAAAGGTGGCGTCACGAATAATTCCAAAAACCCCAAATAATAGAAGTTTCCCTTTTCACTGACCGCCCTGGGTCACGGACCGGGCCAGCTACAGTGATATCCCCCGGAAACCAGAGGCCCGGCTGCCGAGTACTCCACGGCCCTGGGGGCGTGTCATGTTCTGGCGTCACGAACAGGATTGCGTGCCCGTTGCCACCGGGTACTGTGCGCCTTAAAAGACTGTAACCCTTACCGTGGTGAAGTTTTCCCGCCATTCCTGAAGTTTCCCCGCCATATCCGCCATTTTTCCTGTTGCCGCGTGGGAAGAAGAGGGGCGTAACCGCTGGAAGAGCGCGAAGCCTAAGACCCGCCCAGCCCCTGACGTCGTACCAGGAAGCGTCAGGTCCTGGAAGGAGCGAGAGGACGCTCTGACGTCAGACGCGTGCGACGCAAGGTCCTGGAAGAAGACCGTCGCCCGCGGAGCTGTGGCCGACCTGTTGAAGAAGGTAGGCTCCGGTTCACTAGGGGGGGCGCAACAATGGCCGACGACCAACAAGCCGCCGGAGCCTCCGTTAACTCTCCTGATGCCCAACCTGTGCCCGGCGCCGCACAGGCTTGAGTAGCCGCTCCACTGGCAGGAGTCGTAACTCCGTTGATACCTATGGCCCTGCCGTATATCCCAGGAGCGAAGTGGTTCCCCCAGTATAATGGTAAACCGGACACACTGTCCGGATTCAAGAGGAAAATATGCGGCATACTGGATATGTATTCTATGACTGGCAAGCAGAGAGCCGCTGTAGTGTTAGGACAATTGACTGGTGCCGCTGAGCGAGAAGTTGAAACCTGACCAGCCGCAGACCAAGAATCAGTGTCCATCATCTTTAAAAGATTGAAAACAGCGTTTGAAAACCGCACTGAGACAGATCTCCGGATGAGGTTCTACCAGTGTGTCCAGAAACCAGAGGACAGTATCTGGGACTATGCCTGGCACTTACAGGAGGCCCTGCGGGCCCTGAAACAGGTTAGTCCAGCCAGGATCCATGAGGAAAATAAAATGCTGACGGAACAGTTCATCTGGGGGTTGAAGTCCCAGGAGGAGAGCAGAACTGTACGGTGGTGGGCCTTAGACCATCCAGATGCCACCTTTGACACCCTTAAGGACGTGGCTATAAAGGGCCTGCAGCCCCTGGAAACCACAGAAACTGCTATCCAGCGTTACCAGGGTGGGGCCACCCCAGTGCCTGCAGCACCCACCGCTCCTTCACTAACGGCGAAACAATGATGCAAACAGTGCCCTCAAGCGAGCTGGACAGCCTATGCTCTGAAGTGTGCCAGCTAAGTAAAACCCTGGCCACTGTCATGAGCACCCTGCAGCTACAGACGGAGCCTGAACCGGAAGAAAGGATCCTGCTAGCCGACAGCCCTGAGGATGTCCCCTGGATGAGAAGAAGGAGGTCAACGCCACCCCGTAGGAGGACAACGCCACCCCGTGGGAGGACCCACGACCAAAGTTGCCCTCCAGGAGAGTTCATCTGCTATCGCTGCCAGAAAGCAGGCCACACCACGCGGACCTGCCCTTTAAACAAGGAAACCCGGGGGCCGAGGGCCGACACCCAGGAGTAGACCAACCAGGCCCATCAAACTGGTACTGCCGGTTCGTGGGAGGAAGACCTTTCCTGTCCATTGTGCTGGACGGCATCGCGACACCTGCCCTGCTGGACACAGGATCTCAGGTAACCATCATGCCTGATGTCCTCTACAAAAGGTTCTGGTCCATAGATGAACTTCACCCACCAGCTCCAAACCTTTCCGTGTATGCCTCCAATGGCCTTCCCCTTAACCTAGTCGGGGTTAAGGATGTTGCAGTAAAGGTGGGAAGAGTGGAACTGAAGGACCAGGGACTAATTGAAGTAGAGACTAATCCTGATGATAAAGACTTGTATATGGTACTTGGCACAAATATTGTTAATAACTGTTTGGGAGAAGTGTTGTTCTTGCTCCAACAGATGGCTGACACCACCAGACCAGGGCAGAGGAGGGTGCTCCAGAAAGAGATCCGAGCCCTTATGTACCAGCAACAGGTAAAGCTAGCAGGTGGTGAAATTGGTAATGTACGGGTGACAGACCCGATACCCATTGTGATCCCCCCCGATGGGTGAGATGCTGATTTGGAGTAGAGCAGCAATAGGTCTCAAAGGACGGAGCTACCAGGTGGTAGTAGAGCCCCTTAGCTCGGAGCATATACCTACAGTCTTGACTGCCAGAGGGGTGGTGGATGTACGCAATGGGAGGGTGCCCGTACGCCTCCTAAACTATGGGGAGGACGAGATTAGATTACCACGCTACGCCACTGTTGCCAAACTGTACACAGTAGATAACAACTCCATACATACGGCGGAGTCCTTAACCTCAGCAGATGAAGTGGAGGATAACGACCCGGGAACCCAGGTGGAGGATTGGTGTCAACACCTGCATGTTGGGACAGACACCACTCCCGCCCATCAGAAACAGGGTGTACACCGGGTGGTTCAGGAATACGAGCAGGTATTCAGTAAACACCCACTTGACTTTGGGAGGATTAAAGGGGTACAACACCATATACCCACAGGTGACCATCCACCCATCAAGGAATGTTACAGGCCCATACCGCCAGCACACTACCAGAAGGCGAAGGAGATGTTGCACGACATGAAGAAGGCAGGGGTAGTAAGGAATAGCTGTAGTCCCTGGGCAGCTCCCCTGGTCCTAGTCGGGAAAAAGGATGGAAGCATGAGAATGTGTGTAGATTACAGACAGGTAAATCGCATAACACACAAAGATGCATACCCTTTGCCCTGTATAGAGGAATCCCTGGCTGCATTAAAGTCTGCAAATAACTTCTCCACCGTTGACTTCACCAGTGGGTACTGGCAAGTAGCTGTTGCTGAGGAGGATCGGGAAAAGACGGCCTTTACTACCCCGATGGGACTCTGCGAGTTCAACAGTATGCCATTCGGACTCTGCAACGCCCTCGGAACGTTCCAGAGATTGATGGAGTGCTGCCTGGGACACCGCAACTTCGAGACTGTACTGCTATACCTGGATGACGTGATAGTGTACTCCAAAATGTACGAGGACCATTTGAAGCACCTGGCAGAGGTATTTGAGTCGCTGTCCCGTTATGGGATGAAGCTGAAGCCCTCCAAGTGCCACCTGCTCAAGCGAAAGGTACAGTACCTGGTGCACATCGTCAGTCCAGAAGGAGTAGCACCGGACCCGGAGAAGGTCACTGCCATCCAGAAATGGCCGGAGCCGAAGAGCCTTAAGGAGGTATGTCAGTTCCTGGGACTAGTCGGGTATTACTGGAGGTTTGTGAAGGACTATACCAAGAAAGCGGCGCCTTTGCAAGATCTCCTGGTAGGACAGTCCGGGAGAGGCAGAAAACCCCCGTTCCAGTGGGGTCAGGAGCAAGCTGAATCCTTTGAGGTGATGAAGGGGATCCTGACCGGCAAAGAGATCCTGGCCTACCCTGACTATGGCCAACCATTCCTGCTGTACACTGATGCCAGCAACGAGGGATTAGGAGCTGTGTTAAGTCAGAAGCAGAATGGCCGAGAGAAGGTGATTGCCTATGCAAGCAGGAAGCTCCGCCCGACCGAGAGGAACCCAGAGAACTATAGCAGCTTCAAGTTGGAGTTCCTGGCCCTGGTCTGGGCCATCACCGAGCGGTTCAAGCACTACCTAGCCTCCAGTAAGTTCACTGCCTACACTGATAATAACCCCTTGACTCACCTAGAAACAGCCAAGTTAGGAGCCATGGAGCAACGATGGATGGCTCGGCTGTCAAACTATCAGTTCACCATTAAGTATCGAGCAGGCCGCAAGAATGCCAACGCCGATGCCCTGTCCAGGATGCCTCACCAGTCGGACACAGAAGAAGAAGTGGATGACCTGGAGGAGATTGAGCTACCTGCCTTCCACCGTAATGGAATGGTCCACAAGCAACGAGCCTCCAGGAGGCAACGCGGTAAGATGTTAAACCCTTTGCCTCACCACAGCTGGAAGGAGACCCAGGACAGCGACCCGGTTGTCAGCCATATCAAAGAACTGATAACCCAGGAAGGTTCCTCCCTGGAGAAGGACGCGTCTCCACAAGCCAAGCAACTGTGGAATGAGAGAAGCCGGCTGTTCATCTATAGAGAGAAGCTGTGCCGAAGGTACGTCAACCCGAGGACGCATGGGATGGTATGGCAGATCGTAGTGCCTAGGACAGACATCCAGATGGTGTTGGAGGCCTACCACGATCAAGCGGGGCACTTTGGCTGGAAGAAGCTAGAAACCCTACTGAAAGGTCGGTTTTATTGGGTTCGAATGCGCAGTTCCATAGAGAGATGGTGCCGGGATTGTGGACCCTGTAGCCTCAGAAGAAAAGACTACAGCAGCCAGAAGGCACCCCTGCAACCCATCAAGACAACTCGACCCTTGGAGATCGTGGCCCTGGATCATGTCAAGCTGTCACCCAGCAGGTCAGGATATTCCTATGCCCTGACCATGGTGGATCACTACTCCCGGTTCCTGGTGGTTGCCCCCGTCAAGGATCTGACGGCAGACACTGCGGAGAAGACGTTTCAGGCGTACTTCTGCAGGCCCCATGGATACCCGGAGCAGGTGCTGACCGATCAAGGCCCTGCCTTTGAAGCCGAATTGTTCAAGGAGTTCTGCCATCTGTACGGGTGTAAGAAGATCCGGACTACACCGTACCACCCCCAAACCAATGGGTTATGCGAAAAGATGAATAACATCATCATCGACCTGTTGCAGACCTTACCGCTAGAAGAAAGAAACCAGTGGCCCGACAAGCTACCTGACCTGGTAGATTTGTACAGCCACATACCTGTGAGTTCCACCAATTGTACTCCAGCATATCTCATGCGAGCAAGACCCGGAAAGTTGCCCATGGACCTGGATATTGGTGTAGTAGAACCTGAAGCAGATATGTCCACTGAGGATTGGGACACGACGCGACAGGAACAGTACAGGAGAGTACAAGCCTGTGTAGAAGACAGTCTGAATAGGGTAAGAGACAAGCAGGAAGCACAGTACAACAAGAGTGTGCCAGCAGAACCCTTAGCACCTGGAGAAGTCGTGCTAAAGAGAAAAAGAAGAAACCACAAACTTGATGACCAGTGGGAGAGGGAACCCTACACTGTGTTAAATTCAAGATTTGATAACAGGAAGACCTGTTTAATTACCAAGGACGGAGGAAGAACGACTGCAACGGTATCTAGAGACCATCTGAAGTTGTGTCCAGGTCTGCTAAAACCCCAGGAAGAAGTGCCTCTCACCATACCGGAGGAGCCTAAAGAAGAAGTACTCCACACTGAATTAGGAAATTTCCCGGCAGATTGGTCTCAACTAGGTGGAGCAGTAATAATACCTGTGATGCATTTCTACCAACAGCCAGAAGACCCTCCACTGTAAGTAGAACCTGTAAGTGCCCCAGAAGAGCCTGCTCAAGAAGAATCCCCGGCTGGAGCAGAGCAAGAAGGCTTAGCCAATGGTATGCTTGCCAGTCCCATGGAGAGGTTAAGGCAGTTTTACAATTTACCCACACGTAGAACTGACAGGGTAGCAGACGGTGCAGACACAGATGCCATCCACACTCCAGTACTACGCAGATCAACACGTAGCACCAAAGGCCAGGCCCCTGTCAGGTTCTGTGAATAAGTAGAAATACCTATAGTATAAATAGTTGCCCCTGGGGTATGCTATTCTTGTGTGATTTTCATGTATTTAATTATTGATGTATTTTTGCCTTACAATGTACAATTTAGGTGACATGGACACTTTTCTTGTTGCATTTAGTTACCCGTAAGGGTATATATATAAAGGACTCAGTGGCTGAGGACTGTGAGCAGCCCCAAAACTCTTATGTATATAATTGCACTCCCTGGAGTGCCCTTTTAAGTGACCACTGAACAAAAACCCGTTTGGCGTGGTGGAAGACGTGGTCCAGCACCTGGATCACCTATGCCCTGTAGCCACACCCAGGGCCTACATTGAGGGTTTTCAGGCGGGTCCCTCTTGTGCCTCATGTTCTTCCACTGGTGAGATGGACACCATTAACTTGTAAGACACTGAGGACTCTCCATAATTGTATATATTTATTATGTTTTTACACCTGTAACGTTCAAGAGATGTTCCTCCCATAAAGGGAAGAAACGTTAATGTTATTGTTAACCTGTTTTTGAAAAATGCTTCAGTCCAGAAGTACTGAGTTTTACTAGGGGGGAATGTGGCGCCCTGCTGCGCATTGGTGCCACAGAACCCAGAAGGGTGCATGGATGGACTTCTCCACAAGAGGCCCTCACACATTCACACACCTCCACCCTACCACCTCACACCAGCAGAGGGAGCCCATTAGGGACATATAAAGGGAGAGTGGAGCCAGGCAGCTCAGTCTGTGAGGAGTTCAGTTACAGTACAGTCTAGTCTGAGTTTCAGTTCAGTGTTCAGAGAGGAACACAGCTCAGAGTGAGGAGAGAGCGTGCTGATGCTCAGAGAGCGGTGAAGATGCAGCACGCCAGCTGCCAAGTAGTGAGGGCCCCGAGTGTGGTCGACGGCGAGGAGAAGAGTAGAAAAGGAGAGTGGAACTTAGGGGGCAGAGAAGCATAGTAGGCTCACCCCGATATATATACCGGACACCGGGTCCGTGCCTACAGGGACTCTCTACACCCAGTAGGAACCACCGGAACCCCTGGAGAACTACAGGTCCCAGGTCCACCTAATGCTGATTGTTGTAATAGGGCTAGGAGTCACAGAGGTCCCAGCGTCCAGGGAGAGTGATCTCCAAAGAGAAGGCCCTACCACCAGGTCAGCAGGTGCAGAGAGAGACAGTAACCAAGCTAGGCCTAGCTCCAGGCAGGCTAGAAGCCTAGAGAGTAAAGCAACGGATCAGGAGGCCCTATACCCGCTCACTGGGGAGAGTCCAGAAGTGCGCCCTTCACCTGGAGTACCCTGGACCGTGCCTGCAGCATCACCAATAAAGGTACTGAAGCTTACCCCTGTGTGAGTGTCCATCCTTCCTCCAGGATCGACCTGACTTCTCTCCCCTGCACCACCATCCAGAACATCCCCCACGCTGCCCTGAGGCCCGCTCCACCTGTGGGGAGCCATCCCATCATTTGCTGCCCTTAACATCTGCTTCAGAGGACTGTTGCAGTGCTGGTGATCCTCACCAGACACCACAGGTGGCGTCACGAATAATTCCAAAAACCCCAAATAATAGAGTTTCCCTTTTCACTGACCGCCCTGGGTCACGGACCGGGCCAGCTACAGTGATATCCCCCGGAAACCAGAGGCCCGGCTGCCGAGTACTCCACGGCCCTGGGGGCGTGTCATGTTCTGCCTGGGGGCGTGTCATGTTCTGGCGTCACGAAAAGGATTGCGTGCCCGTTGCCACCGGGTACTGTGCACCTTAAAAGACTGTAACCCTTACCGTGGTGAAGTTTTCCCGCCATTCCTGAAGTTTTCCCGCCATATAAGCCATTTTTCCTGTTGCCGCGTGGGAAGAAGAGGGGCGTAACCGCTGGAAGAGCGCGAAGCCTAAGACCCGCCCCGCCTCTGACGTCGTACCAGGAAGCGTCAGGTCCTGGAAGGAGCGAGAGGACGCTCTGACGTCAGACGCGTGCGACGCAAGGTCCTGGACGAAGACCGTCGCCAGCGGAGCTGTGGCCGACCTATTGAAGAAGGTAGGCTCCGGTTCACTGGGGGGGCGCAACAATGGCCGACGACCAACAAGCCGCCGGAGCCTCCGTTAACTCTCCTGATGCCCAACCTGTGCCCGGCGCCGCACAGGCCTGAGTGGCCACTCCACTGGCAGGAGTCGTAACTCCATTCATACCTATGGCCCTGCCGTATATCCCAGGAGCGAAGTGGTTCCCCCAGTATAATGGTAAACCGGACACACTGTCCGGATTCAAGAGGAAAATATGCGGCATACTGGATATGTATTCTATGACTGGCAAGCAGAGAGCCGCTGTAGTGTTAGGACAATTGACTGGTGCCGCTGAGTGAGAAGTTGAAACCTGACCAGCCGCAGACCAAGAATCAGTGTCCATCATCTTTAAAAGATTGAAAACAGCGTTTGAAAACCGCACTGAGACAGATCTCCGGATGAGGTTCTACCAGTGTGTCCAGAAACCAGAGGACAGTATCTGGGACTATGCCTGGCACTTACAGGAGGCCCTGCGGGCCCTGAAACAGGTTAGTCCAGCCAGGATCCATGAGGAAAATAAAATGCTGACGGAACAGTTCATCTGGGGGTTGAAGTCCCAGGAGGAGAGCAGAACTGTACGGTGGTGGGCCTTAGACCATCCAGATGCCACCTTTGACACCCTTAAGGACGTGGCTATAAAGGGCCTGCAGCCCCTGGAAACCACAGAAACTGCTATCCAGCGTTACCAGGGTGGAGCCACCCCAGTGCCTGCAGCACCCGCCGCTCCTTCACTAACGGCGAAACAATGATGCAAACAGTGCCCTCAAGCGAGCTGGACAGCCTATGCTCTGAAGTGTGCCAGCTAAGTTAAACCCTGGCCACTATCATGAGCACCCTGCAGCTACAGACGGAGCCTGAACCGGAAGAAAGGATCCAGCTAGCCGACAGCCCTGAGGATGTCCCCTGGATGAGAAGAAGGAGGTCAACGCCACCCCGTAGGAGGACAACGCCACCCCGTGGGAGGACCCACGACCAACGTTGCCCTCCAGGAGAGTTCATCTGCTATCGCTGCCAGAAAGCAGGCCACACCACGCGGACCTGCCCTTTAAACAAGGAAACCCGGGGGCCGAGGGCCGACACCCAGGAGTAGACCAACCAGGCCCATCAAACTGGTACCGCCGGTTCGTGGGAGGAAGACCTTTCCTGTCCATTGTGCTGGACGGCATCGCGACACCTGCCCTGCTGGACACAGGATCTCAGGTAACCATCATGCCTGATGTCCTCTACAAAAGGTTCTGGTCCATAGACGAACTTCACCCACCAGCTCCAAACCTTTCCGTGTATGCCTCCAATGGCCTTCCCCTTAACCTAGTCGGGGTTAAGGATGTTGCAGTAAAGGTGAGAAGAGTGGAACTGAAGGACCAGGGACTAATTGAAGTAGAGACTAATCCTGATGATAAAGACTTGTATATGGTACTTGGCACAAATATTGTTAGTAACTGTTTGGGAGAAGTGTTGTTCTTGCTCCAACAGATGGCTGACACGACCAGACCACGGCAGAGGAGGGTGCTCCAGAAAGAGATCCGAGCCCTTATGTACCAGCAACAGGTAAAGCTAGCAGGTGGTGAAATTGGTAATGTACGGGTGACAGACCCGATACCCATTGTGATCCCCCCCGATGGGTGAGATGCTGATTTGGAGTAGAGCAGCAATAGGTCTCAAAGGACGGAGCTACCAGGTGGTAGTAGAGCCCCTTAGCTCGGAGCATATACCTACAGTCTTGACTGCCAGAGGGGTGGTGAATGTACGCAATGGGAGGGTGCCCGTACGCCTCCTAAACTATGGGGAGGACGAGATTAGATTACCACGCTACGCCACTGTTGCCAAACTGTACACAGTAGATAACAACTCCATACACACGGCGGAGTCCTTAACCTCAGCAGATGAAGTGGAGGATAACGACCCGGGAACCCAGGTGGAGGATTGGTGTCAACAGCTCCATGTTGGGACAGACACCACTCCCGCCCATCAGAAACAGGGTGTACACCGGGTGGTTCAGGAATACGAGCAGGTATTCAGTAAACACCCACTTGACTTTGGGAGGATTAAAGGGGTACAACACCATATACCCACAGGTGACCATCCACCCATCAAAGAATGTTACAGGCCCATACCGCCAGCACACTACCAGAAGGCGAAGGAGATGTTGCACGACATGAAGAAGGCAGGGGTAGTAAGGAATAGCTGTAGTCCCTGGGCAGCTCCAATGGTCCTAGTCAGGAAAAAGGATGGAAGCATGAGAATGTGTGTAGATTACAGACAGGTAAATCGCATAACACACAAAGATGCATACCCTTTGCCCTGTATAGAGGAATCCCTGGCTGCATTAAAGTCTGCAAATAACTTCTCCACCGTTGACTTCACCAGTGGGTACTGGCAAGTAGCTGTTGCTGAGGAGGATCGGGAAAAGACGGCCTTTACTACCCCGATGGGACTCTGCGAGTTCAACAGTATGCCATTCGGACTCTGCAACGCCCTCGGAACGTTCCAGAGATTGATGGAGTGCTGCCTGGGACACCGCAACTTCGAGACTGTACTGCTATACCTGGATGACGTGATAGTGTACTCCAAAATGTACGAGGACCATTTGAAGCACCTGGCAGAGGTATTTGAGTCGCTGTCCCGTTATGGGATGAAGCTGAAGCCCTCCAAGTGCCACCTGCTCAAGCAAAAGGTATAGTACCTGGTGCACATCGTCAGTCCAGAAGGAGTAGCACCGGACCCGGAGAAGGTCACTGCCATTCAGAGATGGCCGGAGCCGAAGAGCCTTAAGGAGGTATGTCAGTTCCTGGGACTAGTCGGGTATTACTGGAGGTTTGTGAAGGACTATACCAAGAAAGCGGCGCCTTTGCAAGATCTCCTGGTAGGACAGTCTGGGAGAGGCAGAAAACCCCCGTTCCAGTGGGGTCAGGAGCAAGCTGAATCCTTTGAGGTGATGAAGGGGATCCTGACCGGCAAAGAGATCCTGGCCTACCCTGACTATGGCCAACCATTCCTGCTGTACACTGATGCCAGCAACGAGGGATTAGGAGCTGTGTTAAGTCAGAAGCAGAATGGCCGAGAGAAGGTGATTGCCTATGCAAGCAGGAAGCTCCGCCCGACCGAGAGGAACCCAGAGAACTATAGCAGCTTCAAGTTGGAGTTCCTGGCCCTGGTCTGGGCCATCACCGAGCGGTTCAAGCACTACCTAGCCTCCAGTAAGTTCACTGCCTACACTGATAATAACCCCTTGACTCACCTAGAAACAGCCAAGTTAGGAGCCATAGAGCAACGATGAATGGCTCGGCTGTCAAACTATCAGTTCACCATTAAGTATCGAGCAGGCCGCAAGAATGCCAACGCCGATGCCCTGTCCAGGATGCCTCACCAGTCGGACACAGAAGAAGAAGTGGATGACCGGGAGGAGATTGAGCTACCTGCCTTCCACCGTAATGGAATGGTCCACAAGCAAAGAGCCTCCAGGAGGCAACGCGGTAAGATGTTAAACCCTTTGCCTCTCCACAGCTGGAAGGAGACCCAGGACAGCGACCCGGTTGTCAGACGTATCAAAGAACTGATAACCCAAGAAGGTTCCTCCCTGGAGAAGGACGCGTCTCCACAAGCCAAGCAACTGTGGAATGAGAGAAGCCGGCTGTTCATCTATAGAGAGAAGCTGTGCCGAAGGTACGTCAACCCGAGGACGCATGAGATGGTATGGCAGATCGTAGTGCCTAGGACAGACATCCAGATGGTGTTGGAGGCCTACCACGATCAAGCGGGGCACTTTGGCTGGAAGAAGCTAGAAACCCTACTGAAAGGTCGGTTTTATTGGGTTCGAATGCGCAGTTCCATAGAGAGATGGTGCCGGGATTGTGGACCCTGTAGCCTCAGAAGAAAAGACTACAGCAGCCAGAAGGCACCCCTGCAACCCATCAAGACAACTCGACCTTTGGAGATCGTGGCCCTGGATCATGTCAAGCTGTCACCCAGCAGGTCAGGATATTCCTATGCCCTGACCATGGTGGATCACTACTCCCGGTTCCTGGTGGTTGCCCCCATCAAGGATCTAACGGCAGACACTGCGGAGAAGACGTTTCAGGCGTACTTCTGCAGGCCCCATGGATACCCGGAGCAGGTGCTGACCGATCAAGGCCCTGCCTTTGAAGCCGAACTGTTCAAGGAGTTCTGCCATCTGTACGGGTGTAAGAAGATCCGGACTACACCGTACCACCCCCAAACCAATGGGTTATGCGAAAAAATGAATAACATCATCATCGACCTGTTGAAGACCTTACCGCTAGAAGAAAGAAACCAGTGGCCTGACAAGCTACCTGACCTGGTAGATTTGTACAACCACATACCTGTGAGTTCCACCATTTGTACTCCAGCATATCTCATGCGAGCAAGACCCGGAAAGTTGCCCATGGACCTGGATATTGGTGTAGTAGAACCCGAAGCAGATATGTCCACTGAGGATTGGGACACGACGCGACAGGAACAGTACAGGAGAGTACAAGCCTGTGTAGAAGACAGTCTGAATAGGGTAAGAGACAAGCAGGAAGCACAGTACAACAAGAGTGTGCCAGCAGAACCCTTAGCACCTGGAGAAGTCGTGCTAAAGAGAAAAAGAAGAAACCACAAACTTGATGACCAGTGGGAGAGGGAACCCTACACTGTGTTAAATTCAAGATTTGATAACAGGAAGACCTGTTTAATTACCAAGGACGGAGGAAGAACGACTGCAACGGTATCTAGAGACCATCTGAAGTTGTGTCCAGGTCTGCTAAAACCCCAGGAAGAAGTGCCTCTCACCATACCGGAGGAGCCTAAAGAAGAAGTACTCCACACTGAATTAGGAAATTTCCCGGCAGATTGGCCTCAATTAGGTGGAGCAGTAATAATACCTGTGATGCATTTCTACCAACAGCCAGAAGACCCTCCACTGCAAGTAGAACCTGTAAGTGCCCCAGAAGAGCCTGCTCAGGAAGAATCCCCGGCTGGAGCAGAGCAAGAAGGCTTAGCCAATGGTATGCTTGCCAGTCCCATGGAGAGGTTAAGGCAGTTTTACAATTTACCCACACGTAGAACTGACAGTGTAGCAGACGGTGCAGACACAGATGCCATCCACACTCCAGTACTACGCAGATCAACACGTAGCACCAAAGGCCAGGCCCCTGTCAGGTTCTGTGAATAAGTAGAAATACCTATAGTATAAATAGTTGCCCCTGGGGTATGCTATTCTTGTGTGATTTTCATGTATTTAATTATTGATGTATTTTTGTCTTACAATGTACAATTTAGGTGACATGGACACTTTTCTTGTTGCATTTAGTTACCCGTAAGGGTATATATATAAAGGACTCAGTGGCTGAGGACTGTGAGCAGCCCCAAAACTCTTATGTATATAATTGCACTCCCTGGAGTGCCCTTTTAAGTGACCACTGAACAAAAACCCGTCTGGCGTGGCGGAAGACGTGGTCCAGCACCTGGATCACCTATGCCCTGTAGCCACACCCAGGGCCTACATTAAGGGTTTTCAGGCGGGTCCCTCATGTGCCTCATGTTCTTCCACCGGTGAGATGGACACCATTAACTTGTAAGACTCTGAGGACTCTCCATAATTGTATATATTTATTATGTTTTTACACCTGTAACGTTCAAGAGATGTGCCTCCCATAAAGCGAAGAAATGTTAATGTTATTGTTAACCTGTTTTTGAAAAATGCTTCAGTCCAGAAGTACTGAGTTTTACTAGGGGGGAATGTGGCGCCCTGCTGCGCATTGGTGCCACAGAACCCAGAAGGGTGCATGGATGGACTTCTCCACAAGAGGCCCTCACACATTAACACACCTCCACCCTACCACCTCACACCAGCAGAGGGAGCCCATTAGGGACATATAAAGGGAGAGTGGAGCTAGGCAGCTCAGTCTGTGAGGAGTTCAGTCTAGTCTGAGTTTCAGTTCAGTGTTCAGAGAGGAACACAGCTCAGAGTGAGGAGAGAGCGTGCTGATGCTCAGAGAGCGGTGAAGATGCAGCACGCCAGCTGCCAAGTAGTGAGGGCCCCGAGTGTGGTCGACGGCGAGGAGAAGAGGAGAAAAGGAGAGTGGAACTTAGGGGGCAGAGAAGCATAGTAGGCTCACCCCGATATATATACCGGACACCGGGTCCGTGCCTACAGGGACTCTCTATACCCAGTAGGAACCACCGGAACCCCTGGAGAACTACAGGTCCCAGGTCCACCTAATGCTGATTGTTGTACTAGGGCTAGGAGTCACGGAGGTCCCAGCGTCCAGGGAGAGCGATCTCCAAAGAGAAGGCCCTACCACCAGGTCAGCAGGTGCAGAGAGAGACAGTAACCAAGCTAGGCCTAACTCCAGGCAGGCCAGAAGCCTAGAGAGTAAAGCAACGGATCAGGAGGCCCTATACCCGCTCACTGGGGAGAGTCCAGAAGTGCGCCCTTCACCTGGAGTACCCTGAACCATGCTTGCAGCATCACCAGTAAAGGTACTGAAGCTTACCCCTGTGTGAGTGTTCATCCTTCCTCCGGGACCGACCTGCCGTCTCTCCCCTGCACCACGATCCAGTACATCCCCCACGTTGCCCTGAGGCCCGCTCCACCTGTGGGGAGCCGTCCCATCATTTGCTGCCCCTAACATCTGCCTCAGAAGACTGTTGAAGCACTGGTGATCCTCACCAGACACCACAGGTGGCGTCACGAATAATTCCAAAAACCCCAAATAATAGAAGTTTCCCTTTTTACTGACCGCCCTGGGTCACGGACCGGGTCAGCCACCGTGATATCCCCCGGCAACCAGAGGCCCGGCTGCTGAGTACCCCACGGCCCTGGGGGCGCGTCATATTCGCTTCCTGATTTTGGCTATTTGATCTTGTCCTCCTCCTTCTCCTCATCCTCATCCTCCACCACCATATCACCAGGGTGACCGTGGTCCATGATGCAATACCCACATAATTTTTTTAAAGGGTGTTTCTAATGCCCGCAAAAAAAAATAAATTATACAGTATGTTCATGTATACCCCCCAGGGTTAAATGTTTGTCAGTCCATACACTTAGTGCATGGGCATTCCAAGTATAGGAGACCCTCTCCTTTCTAATGGGAACATTTTTTTATGAGGTCCTCTAAGTCTCTTCCAAGGGGCATTGGAATGCCCCCCAATTTTTGGCAGCCGTTGCATTAACTGCATAGGCCAACACTATGGGAGACCCTCTCCTTTCTAATGAGAATTTGTCATTACTGTGGCCCTGCTCTATGTGTCTTTAAATTCTTAGTGGGGTTTTTCCTAAAATTGCTCAGCCGTTGGACTCACTGCAAATGTGGCACCCCAGGGGTCCAGTTGCCACAGTGACATTGCCTCCCTCACAAAAGGTAATGCCATGCCTGGAAGCAAGCAGGGGTTCCCTAGTCAGGTATACCAGCATGCAACACTTTCCTGGCTCCAGACCAGCAAGGGGAGCTCCTCCCCTTGGCAACTGGAATCTGGAGATGGAGTTAGCAAGAGTTAGTGACAGGAGTTGAATAAAGGACAGCGAAGAGGAAGGACCTGGGGAGTGGAGCTGCACGGCAGCTCACCCCAGAGAGGAGCGCAGAAGAACCAGACACCAGAGTCCGAGGTTGTGGGGCACTGAAGGCCCAGCTGCAGAAACCGGAGGGCAGGAGACTGCAGGTCTCCTGGCCCCATCAGACGCCCAGAGGCTCAGCAGAAGAGTAGGGCCCAACACCGCCACGTGGGAGCGACACATAAGGAAGGCCAGAGCTGCCTGCCATACGGGTGAGCACAAAGATGTTTTACTCAGGGATGAGGGCCGCAGCACAGTTATAAGCAGCAGGGCCAAAGAGATTAGCGCAAAGGGAAGGCCTCCAACTTTACCTGGCGAGGTGGATCCCCAACTTGCTTCCAGGCCGCCCGGACCTCTACTACCAGCTAGTATCCATGCCCCGGTCTGCCTAACCACTGTGAGCAAAGATAAGAGTAAACCGCCATTAAGTTGTGGACTGGTCATTATCTGCGCCATCACCTGCACTACACTGCACAACAACATCTGCCTGTGGAGAGCTGTCCAAACTCTGCTGCGTCACCATCAGCTCCACAAGATCTGCACCGCAGCGGCGGCTCCATATGTTGGCATATGCAACAGATTGGAACTTATTATAAGTGAAAGGAGGACTTTATACTAACCAGACAGCCGATGGCGATAGTGTGTAAAGTTATATGCTTGCTGTATGGTGGGAGAAAAGCTCTCAATTGTTGGTTGTTTTTACTTCCTGTGTTTTTCTTTCTTTCCTGAATGTGTTATGTCAGCAGCACACGGACTGTGTGACACTGAATTGTATCTCATGTTTAACCAGTATGAAGTAAATACTGTTTACTCAAGATATCTTGCTGATTGAAGCTCTCGTAAGTACAGCGGTGACTGTAAGAAGATGCACTCTGCGACAGGTTATGGGTCCAGGCTGGAACCCAGACACTAAAGCCCAGACACTACAGGCCCGCACTACAAGAGGATCCTGGTTTATAACCCCAGATAACGGAGCACACAGATAAGCTCTGTAAACAGAAGGAAATAAATCCAGATACAGAGTGACAGAGGAATTCATGATCCCAGGAGCTGGATATAATTACAGAGAATTCAACACAGGCAGGACATACAGGAACTATCAGCAAGAAGAAAAACAGAAGAATATCTTCAGTACAACTCTCTAAACAAGTAAGACTATATAAAGATGATAAGTAACACAGAACTGAAATTCGCAGTGGCTAAACTGAATAGTGAAAATTATCAGTTATGGAAATTCAAAGTAGAGATATTGTTATCTAAGGATGATTTATGGGAAGTAATTGTTACAGAAAGACCAGATCAAGATAATCAGACATGGGATAAGAAGAATAGACAAGCGAGAGCCACCATTAGCTTATTAGTGGATGATGCTCAATTAATACATGTAAGAAATGAAGAAACAGCTAAAGGAATGTGGGAAGAATTAAGAAAACTGTATGAAAGACCTAGCTTGAATCACAAGTTATTTTTATTAAGAAAGCTTTACAGTATGAGACAGAGTGCAAATGATGACATGCAGAAGCACATATTCTCACTGATGGAAGTGATATCACAGCTAATATCTATTGGTGAAGACATTAAAGATAGTCATGTAGCAGCTATATTATTGTGCAGTTTACCAGATTCATATACAGCCTTGATAAATGCCCTTGAGACGAGACCAGAAACTGACATTACATTAGATTTTGTGAAAACAAGACTAATAGATGAATATCAGAGAAGAAAAGAACAAAGAAATGATTCTTCTACTGAAAAGGACAGTGAAAATGCTCTTAAAGCTACAGAATTTAAAAAACCCTACAATAAAGAGACAAGAGAAAGCTTCAGATGTAAGAAAAAAGGTCATTTAAAGAAAGACTGTTCCATATGGAAAGCAGAACAACAAAAATTACAACATAAAAAAGCATACACAGAAAGTAAAAAACACAATTTCCGATTCATGTGAGAATAATTGGAATGGCACATTTAAAGTAACAGACAAGAAATCATCACTTGGTTGGTTTATTGATTCCGGAGCAACGAGTCATATGACAAGTGACAAGAATTTCTTTACTGATCTTGATTTAGATAAGAAAGAAGCCATTTATCTTGCAGATGGAAGCAAAATAACCGCAGAAAGTATCGGACAAGGTATGCTAAATTGTTCAAACAAGTTCGGACAAGATTCAAAGATACTTGTACAGGATGTGTTGTATGTTCCAAAATTGGAAGGCGGATTATTATCTGTGAAACGTTTAACAGCAAAAGAACTTACAGTAAAATTCAAAGACAATGAGTGTGCAATTATTGCAGGAAACAAGGTGATCACCAAAGTCAAGGAGGATGAACAATTATATCATTTTGACACACCAAAGGAACAGATGAAGGTATGTACACATGATCACAAAAATTGTATTCACATGTGGCATAGACATCTAGGACATAGACACCCTGACAGTATAAGGGAACTACAGAGAAAAGAATTGACAAAAGATTTAAAGATATCAGGTTGCTCAATTACCGTAAGATGTGAATGTTGTATAAAATCCAAAGCCACAAGGATATCTATTCCAAAAGAAAGTGAGATGAAAAGTGAAAGACCACTTGATTTGGCGCATACTGACGTATGTGGACCCATGAAAGTGACTACATCAGGAGGCAATAGATACATGTTGACTTTTATAGACGACTACTCAAGATACACAGTCACATACTAAATTAAGAACAAAAGTGAAGTTTTTGATAAACTTGTAGACTATGTAACAAGATCAAGTAACAAATTTCAAAGGAAGCCAATTGTCATCAGAAGTGATAATGGAGGTGAATTTACAGGTCACAGAATAGAGGACTACTTAAGAAAAAATGGAATAGAACACCAGAAAACTGTTCCATACACACCTGAACAAAATGGAGTAGCAGAAAGGAAAAACAGAACTCTAACAGAAATGATAAGATGTATGCTGACGGATTCCAAACTACCAGAGAAATATTGGGGTGAGGCAGCAATGACAGCTACATATCTACAGAACCGACTTTTTTCCAGAAAACTGACGAAAAATCCATATGAACTGTGGCAAGGTATGAAACCAAGTGTCAATCATTTAAAAGTTTTTGGATGTAAAGTTTTTATATTCATTCCAACAGAAAAACGTTCCAAACTTCAAAACAGATCCATGGAAGGAATATTCGTTGGATATAGTGAAAATTGCAAAGGATATAGAATCCTAGATCCCAAAACAGAGTTACGGTGAGTAACAGTGTGACATTCATTGAAGATTTAAATGAAGACATTATGATTTCAGTTGAAACAAAAAATGAGAAAATCAATAGTGACATAACTGAAGAAATATCTTATGAGAAAGAAGTAGAAATCAATGAAGAACAAAATACTGAAAGTGAAGAATCACAACTACAAACAGACACAGAACCAAGACGTTCAATGAGAGAAAACAAAGGAAAACCTCCAAAACGTCTCTCATACAAGACAAGCATAAGAAAAATCTATGAGCCTACCTCTTGGGAAGACATATCTAAACTTCCTGAAGAAAAAGCTAATAAATGGATAGAAGCAACAGAAATAGAAATTAAATCCATGCATGATTCAAATACATGGACACTAACAGATTTGCCAGAAGGAAGAAAAGCCATAGGATGTAAATGGATTTTTAAAGTAAAATACCAAACAGATGGCACAGCTGAAAGATACCGAGCAAGACTCGTAGCTAAAGGGTATTCTCAAAAATATGGAGATGACTATGATGAGACATTTGCTCCAGTTGTCAAACACACTACAATAAGAACTTTACTTACAGTTGCAGCAATGAAACAGATGGAACTGAGACATCTGGATGTAAAGACAGATTTTTTGAATGGAGATTTAACAGAAGACATTTACATGGAACAACCTCCAGGATTCAAAGATGAAAGAAATCCAAACAAAGTTAGCAAACTACAGAAAAGCATATATGGTTTAAAGCAAGCAGCTAAAGCGTGGAATGACAAAAGCACGGAAGCACTTACAAATGAAAAATTTCAAAGAAGCAAAGCTGATCCATGCTTGTACACAAAAAGGCTGATTAATAGATGGATTTATGTACTCATATATGTAGATGACATTTTGATTTGTTTTAAACAAGAAAGGGATAAAGAAAACATTCTAAAAATCCTGAAGCAATATTTCAAAATCAAAGACTTGGGAAATGTAAAACAGTACCTAGGAATACAGGTAGAAAGAGAAGAAGACGGAAGTTTCCTACTGAATCAAAATCACATGATTCAAGACATAACAGAAAAACTTGGATTAAAGGATGCAAAAACAGTAAAGTCTCCAATGGAAACTAATTATCTCAAAGAGATGAACAGTGAAAAAAATATGCTACCAAATAATGAAGAATACAGAACAGCAATAGGAAAACTACTGTATCTAGCGACCATTACAAGACCAGACATCGCAGCAGCAGTAGGAATCCTTAGTAGAAAGGTATCAAAACCAAATAAAGCTGATTGGAATGCCGTGAAGAGAGTAATGCATTATTTGAAAGGAACTAGCAATGTTAAGCTGAAGTTACCCACAAGTGATAATTGCATTTTAACAGGATATGTTGATGCAGATTGGGCTGGAGATCCAACTGACAGAAGATCTACCAGAGGACATATTTTTTTTCTCTCAGGTGGACCAATAAGTTGGACAAGTAAGAAACAGTCAATTGTGACACTGTCTTCAACAGAAGCAGAATATGTTGCCGCAGCACATGCGAGTCAAGAAGTACTGTGGTTAAGACAATTGTTGACAGAATTAGGACAACCACAGTTGGAACCAACAAAACTGAAAGAGGACAATCAAGGATGTCTTGTTCTTGCTCAGATGGAAAGAGTCTTGAAGTTAGAGTATTGACCTACTGAAGAAATGACAGCAGACGTCTTCACGAAGGTGTTGAATGCTGATAAACACCAGAGACTAATAAAAATGTTGGGTTTGATTGAATAAGTCCTTACTGTTGAGAAAGGGTGTTGGCATATGCAACAGATTAGAACTTATTATAAGTGAAAGGAGGACTTTATACTAACCAGACAGCAGATGGCGATAGTGTGCAAAGTTATATGCTTGCTGTATGGTGGGAGAAAAGCTCTCAATTGTTGGTTGTTTTTACTTCCTGTGTTTTTCTTTCTTTCCTGAATGTGTTATGTCAGCAGCACCCGGACTGTGTGACACTGAATTGTATCTCATGTTTAACCAGTATGAAGTAAATACTGTTTACTCAAGATATCTTGCTGATTGAAGCTCTCGTAAGTACAGCGGTGACTGTAAGAAGATGCACTCTGCGACACCATATAGCCGCATACCACAGGTGGCGTCACGAACATTAAACTATAAAAACTATAATCCCCTTTTATTGAGCGCCTGGGTCACGGACCGGGTCACTGCCACTGTGACATCCCCTGCACCGACCAGCCAGGCACCGAGCACCCCAGGGCCCAGGGGGCGCGTCACATACCCTATAACTGTATAGCAGACTCTCTCCTTTCTAATGGGAATTTGTCATTACTGTTGCCCTGCTGTATGTGTCTTTAAATTCTTAGTGGGGTTTTTCCTAAAATTGGTCAGCCGTTGGAATCACTGCATACCCTATAACTGTATAGCAGACCCTCTCCTTTCTAATGGGAACATGTCGTACCTTGCTACTGTGGCCCTGCTCTGTGTGTCTTTAAATTCTTAGTGGGGTTTTTCCTAAAACTGGTCAGCCGTTGGACTCACTGCATACCCTATAACTGTATAGCAGACGCTCTCCTTTCTAATGAGAATTAGTCATTACTGTGGCCCTGCTCTATGTGTCTTTAAATTCTTAGTGGGGTTTTTCCCAAATTTTGGCAGCTCTTGCAGTCACTGCATACGCAATAACAGTATAGGAGATCCACTTGTTAATAATGGGAACAACAAAGCATAGCCGGCTGATGGCTCTCTAACAATAGCGAGGGCTGACTACTGGCCATTTAAGAATAGTAAGGGCCATCTGCTGGCCCTATAAAAATAGGCTTTATGACTTTCAGAGTCCCTCCATCATAAATAAAGCAGGATGTGTCTGATGATGTGTCACACACCAAATTGCCAGATAAGGTTGTAAAATGTTAAAATGACATTTCCCGGTGAATGCATTTGTCTTAAAAAATAACGTAAAAAAACTAAACAATAGGATCTTTCTTTAGTATAAAAAAACAGCATCACCAATTTAACCTCAATGTAATCACATTGTTCAGCTCCTCCACCTCCTCCTCCATCTCCTAAATGACCACATCAGTCACAAGCTGACAGCACTGCAGCACTGCCTTGGCCAAGCAGCAACAGGCTGTGCTGAAGATAACATGCTTAATGCTTAGGTGACAAACTGCCCAGCGCTGCAGAGTTGTTGAAAGCTGTAACACAACAGCCTGATCTGTGGCTCTCACCGCTGAACATACAGCCAGGCATGGTCATGTGTGACAATGGGAGGAACCTGGTGACGGAGAAATGACAGCCGGAGTAGATACGGTTTCCCTCTATGCCAGTCCTTTCACCGAGCTAAAGAATATGGCTGTGGTGAAATACAACTTCCACTGAGAAGCTGTTTCAGATTGAAAAATATTGTGCCCACCAGAGGATTTGATTCTGAGGGCTCACCTTTCTCTCCCGCTCAAGACCCCAATAGCAGCTGCAAAATTAGCGCTATCATGAACTCTCCTGAGGTAGAAGCCAAGGCACACCAGAGGATTCTCTAGTGGGACCGTCTAACCCTGCCGAGAAGCAGTCCTGACTAAGAAAAGTATGGGGGAAGGTTCCCGGACACTCTATGGCTGCTTTTTCTAATGTGGATCGGACGTGCTTATGCATGTTATTTCTTAAACCGCACTGCGGCTCAGGCTATTGCCCAAGTCTGTAGTCATGAAATTAAATGCGCAAAGAAAGATGTGTGTGTGTCAAAGCACCACCAATAAGTGCGAGTTGATGTTGGACGGGCTGCCATTGCTTCTGCAACAAGCTACATTAGAGGACTTCCTGGGAGAAATGACACCTAGAGTAGATACGGTTTCCCTCTATGCCAGTCCTTTCACTGAGCTAAATACAACTCTCAGCAAAAAAAGCTGTGGACTGTCTCCGTACCATCCCTGGCCACATTCACCTGTCCACGTGTTTGTGGGTAGGCGGTCCTTCCCAGTAAGTGCACTGGGGAGGGCACGGGTAATGTTGTGGGACCCGTGCTTGTGGAAGGTGGAGACGATACCGGGAAAAATAGTGGCGGCTGGGGACTGAGTATGGATACCCGGTTGCCGCCGACATAAGATTGTGGACAGCTTCCGCCTCCATGAGCCTAAAAGGCCACATTTCAAGTGCAAGCAGCTGCCCAGAAATCGGGCAGTTTAGTATTGCAGCCTGTGAGTGGGCGGGTGGGTGGCTGGCTGCATACTTGCGCTTGCATTCCAAGTAACAGAAAACTAAGCAGATGGTGGTCTCTATCATCATCATGGCCTCACCTCGGCACTATCAACTCTCCTGAAGGAGAATCCAGGGCCCACCAGAGGAGTCTCCGGTTTTCTGGTGGGCCCGTCTAACCCTGCCGAGAAGCAGCCCTGGCTAAGAAAAGTGTGGGGGAAGGTTCTCGGACACTCTATGGCTGCTTTTTTAATGTGGATCTGACATGTATGCTATTTCTCAAACCGCATTGCAGATCAGGCCATTGTCCTACTCTGTATTCATGAAATTAAATGCGCAAAGAAAAATAGTGGTGGCTGGGGACCGAGTATGGATATTCGGTCGCCGCCCTAAGATTGTGGACAGCTTCTGTCTCCAAGAGCCTAAAAGGCCACATTTCAAGTGCAAACAGTTGTCAAAAATTTGGCAGTATAGTATTGCAGCCTGTGGGAGGGTGGGTGGCTGGCTGCATACTTGCGCTTGTATTCCAAGGAATGGGGCAGGGACAACTGAATGCTACACTGGGACAAGGACGTGGATGATGATTGTTGCAAGTCAGCAACGACAGGTGCATGGCAGGAGGCATCTTCGCATGCGCCAAGGATCACTTATGATGGGCACACTTTTAGGCAGTGACCTGGGAGTCAGAAATGCTTCCAGAGGTCTTCCCCATGCTGTTCCCATGTGTTTTCAGCACTGTATGCATGTGTCTGATGTTGTGTCACACACCACATGGCCAGATAAGGTTGTAAAATGTTAAAATGACATTTCCCAGTGAATGCATTTGTCTTGGTTGAAAGCAATGTGTAATGCACACGCCCGGGCTGAGCGGCGTGTGCGTGTGATTCCACTGGACCGTGCCGGAGAGTGAATGCCTGGAGGGGCGTAACTAGGTATTCACCAGATCCGACCAGGGTCGCACGACGGCATACGACGCCAGTGCACCAAGGAGGAACCGAGCAGAGGGACCAGGTGCTACTCCAGGACAGACCCCGGACACGGCTGTTGACCCACACAGGGGAATACAGGAACAGGCTGGTTAGGCTGGCGCACAGACTGGTGGGTATAGGCAGGCACGACTGGTATGCAGGCAGGCGGGTAAGCAGGCAGGGGGGTACAGGCAAGCACAGCTAGAGTGCAGACAGGGAGGCACTAGCAGGTAGGAACACAGGCGGGATAGGACCCAGTACACACTGGGACTCAGGAACAATACAGGCAGAGGTGGCGGACAAACACAGCAGAGTGAGGCCGCCCAGAGAGGTGAGCGAGAACAGGGCAGGACAAGGCCGCCTGGAGCGGTGAGCAAGAGTAGAGCAGGACAAGGCTGCCAGGAGCGGTGAGCAAAGGGTCAGAGCTGAGCGAGACTGCCGGAGCAGTGAGCAAGAGTAAAGCAGGACGAGACCGCCTGGAGCGGTGAACAAGAGTGGAGCAAGACTGCCGGAGCAGTGAGCAAAAGGATAAGAGCGGAGCGAGACTGCCGGAGCAGTGAGCAAAAGGGTCAGAGCGGAGCAAGGCTGCCGGAGCAGCGAGCAAAGGAGTCAGAGCAGGCTAGAACCGCCGGAGCGGTAAGCAAAGGAGTCAGAGCAGGCTAGAACCGCCAGAGCGGTGAGCAAAGGAGTCAGAGCAGGCTAGAACCGTCGGAGCGGTGAGCAAAGGAGTCAGAGCAGGCTAGAACCGCCGGAGCGGTGAGCAAAGGAGTCAGAGCAGGCTAGAACTGCCGGAGCGGTGAGCAAAGGAGTCAGAGCAGGCTAGGCTGAGCAGGGGGGTCAGGGCTCTGTTCACACGGAACAGACAGGAAGGGAAAGGCAGAGCCAGATACCCACAGGGTGCTTGCAGTGAAGTAGCGAGTGGACTACAAACTCACAAACGGGAGTACAGAGACAACAAGCAGGAGTTAGGTACGAGTTCAGACTCTGCAGAAAAAGGAAGGGAACGGACATAGAGGCAAAACAGGTAAAGGATAGGAGAGAGTTCAGACTGGAACTGAGTGTACGGAGGAGACCGACACTGCAGCGGAATACAGGAGCGGGTCTGGGAATACGGCCCCCAGAGAGGCAGGACGAACAGGCAAGGAGCGTGTTCAGACAGGACAGACAAGATACAGGAGCGGGTCTAGGTAATCGGCCCCTAGAAGGCGGGAGGAACAGGCTAGGAGCGTGTTCAGACAGGACAGACAAGATACAGGAGCGGGTCTAGGTAATCGGCCCCTAGAAGGTGGGAGGAACAGGCTAGGAGCGTGTTCAGACAGGACAGACAAGATACAGGAGTGGGTCTAGGTAATCGGCCCCTAGAAGGCAGGAGGAACAGGCTAGGAGCGTGTTCAGACAGGACAGACAAGATACAGGAGCGGGTCTAGGTAATCGGCCCCTAGAAGGCAGAACGAACAGGCAAGGAGCGTGTTCAGACAGGACAGACAAGATACCGGAGCGGGTCTAGGTAAACGGCCCCTAGAAGGCAGGAGGAACAGGCTAGGAGCGTGTACAGACAGGACAGACAAGATACAGGAGCAGGTCTAGGTAAACGGCCCCTAGAAGGCAGGAGGAACAGGCTAGGAGCGTGTTCAGACAGGCCTGGAAATACAGCCTCCAGGATAGGCAGACAAGAAAACACAGAACAGGACCTGGCACCTTCAGAGTGCAAGCACACACTGAATGAAACACTATGCTCAGGCAGGGATTGATTGGAGCAGCTGAGCTATATACCAGGTGACAGACAGCAATAGGTTGAGGACGCACAAGGGGTGTGACCCACAGCAGGTACAAAAAGCAGGAAGTGATCGGGCGCCGCCCTTAAGCAGCAGAAACAGACACAAACAGACAGCACGGAGGGAAGCCAGAGAGACATTCTGGACAGGAGATCAAGTGCGCGCTCTTGCACAGTGGGAGATGGATCACTATGCAAGGACGCCGCCAGGTATGTTACAGTACCCCCCCCCTTACACCCCCTCTTCTTCAGGCCTGCCAGAATCTTCCGCAGGGAATTCGAGGGCCAATCCTTCACTTCAAGGAGATCACTTCCACTGTCCACTGGAGAAACTGGTCTCATCTGGTTAGCTAGGATGCTACCTCCTATCCAGCCATCCTCAGCAACAGACGAAACGGATGGAGTACCAGGAACAGCACACAAGGAAGTCTCTCTCCACATATTTTCAGGTGGCACCCCAGAGGGTACAGGAGACAACTGGAAGTCCTCCACCGGGTTGGAGGGGGACAGAGACTTGGGGGTAATCTCTGCTTCGAGGTACATCTTGTCAAGCTCACAGGAAGAAATAGACGGGTTATCAGGTACATAATGAGAAAAAGTCACTGTCTCTTTGTTATCTGGTGGTACCCCGGAGGATTCAGGAAACAACTGGAGGTCCTCCGCCGGGTCAGAAGAGTGCAGAGGCTCAGAGAAAACATCTGCTTCAGAGTACACTAGGTCGGACTCACTGGATGAAGCAGGCGAGGTATCGGGTACCGAGTATAGGAAAGTCTCTGTCTCTGTCTCTGAGGAGGAGGTGTTGCATTGTATGTTAGAAAAGCGTATATCTGCACAGAGATTGAAGCTTCAGAGACTGGGAGTTCTGTGGAAACTGTTTGGGTAAGAATACAAGGAGAGAACAACGGAAAGGACACCATTGTAGGCATTTACTACAGGCCACCTGGGCAAGCTGAAGATATGGATGAACTCTTTATGTATCAAATGACCAAGTTCTCCAAAAAATATGACGTAGTGGTCATGGGAGATTTCAACTATCCAGACATTTGTTGGGAATCTCTCTCAAGTAAAACTAACAGGTCAAGCAAATTCTTATCCTCTCTTGCTGACAACTTTATCTTCCAAAAGGTAGGGGAGAAAACAAGGGGATCTGCTACTTTGGATCTAATCCTTATAAACAGGGAGGAAATGGTTGAGGAGGTAAAGGTGGCTGGGACCCTAGGAGGCAGCGATCATGCTATTATAGAATTTTGGATAACTAGAGGAGGAAGACATGTGAAGACTCAAACTTCAAGGTTAGATTTTAGAAAGGCAGATTTTAAGAGACTCAGAAAGAGAATAGGAGGGATCCAATGGCTGGATGTCCTTAAGGACAAAAATGTCCAGGAAGGATGGGAAATTTTTAAAAATGAGATTCTCAAAGCACAATCGTTAACAATCCCGAAAAGTAGGAAGAATGGGAAGCATTTAAGGAAACCAGGATGGATGAACACAGAACTTAAACACATGCTAAAAAGAAAGAAAGAAATGTTTATTAAATGGAAAGAGGGAGGCATATCTAAAGAAGATTATAATGCAGTCTGCAGATCCTGCAGGGCACGTATCAGGTTAGCTAAAGCTGACAATGAATTAAGGCTTGCAAGAGATGTCAAAAGCAATAAAAAAGGATTTTGGGGGTATGTCAAAAGTAAAAGAAAAGTCAAAGATGCTATAGGATTTTTACAGGATGAAAATGGAGAAATGGTAAGAGAGGATGTTGAGAAGGCCGAACTTTTTAATTCCTATTTTGCATCTGTTTTCTCTCAGAAAGAAAATGTAACATCAACTGATCTTCACTGTCCTTTTAAAGGAATAGAGGAATCCAAGTTATCTGTAAACAGAAAGATTGTGAGGGAATATTTAGCTAACATAAATGAGTTCAAGTCTCCAGGTCCAGATGAATTACACCCCAGAGTACTGAAGGAGATCGTAGAAGAAATTTTAGAACCACTCTCCATAATCTTTGAAAATTCTTGGAGAACAGGAGAAGTCCCAGAAGACTGGAGAAGAGCAAATGTTGTTCCTATCTTCAAAAAGGGGAAGAAGGTGGACCCAGGGAACTATAGGCCGGTGAGTCTGACTTCTATACCAGGAAAGATCTTTGAACAAATTATTAAACAACATATATGTAAGTACATGGATAAGAATGAAGTGATTAACCAGAGTCAGCATGGGTTTGTAACTAACAAGTCATGTCAGACTAACTCAATTTCCTTCTATGACAGAATCACTGACTGGGTGGACCAGGGAAATGCTGTAGATATAGTATATCTTGACTTCAGCAAAGCATTTGACAAAGTATCTCACACCATCCTTATTGAAAAAATGACCAAGTATGCAATGGACCAGGCAACTGTTAGGTGGATTCATAACTGGCTTAGTGACCGGACTCAAAGGGTGGTTGTAAATGGCTTCACATCCAGCTGGATGAATGTCTCAAGTTGGGTACCACAGGGCTCCGTCCTGGGACCTGTATAGTTCAACATCTTTATCAATGATTTAGATGAAGGAATTGAGGGTAAACTGATTAAATTTGCTGATGACACAAAGCTAGGAGGGATAGCTAATACTAGAGAAGAGAGAGAGAGGATTCAAAAAGACCTAAATAAACTGGAGCAGTGGGCAGCAACCAACAGAATGGTTTTTAACAGGGAAAAATGCAAAGTACTACATCTGGGCAATAAAAATAAAAAAAGCATATACAGAATGGGAGGAATAGAGCTAAGCAACAGTACATGTGAAAAAGACTTAGGTATACTAATAGATCATAGACTGAACATGAGTCAACAGTGTGATGCAGCAGCAAAAAAGGCAAATACAATTCTGGGATGTATTAACAGAAGCATACAGTCTAGATCACGTGAAGTCATTATCGGTCTTTACTCCTCTTTGGTCAGACCTCATCTGGAATACTGTGTACAGTTTTGGGCACCACATTTTAAAAAAGACATAGACAAACTGGAGCAAGTTCAGAGAAGAGCGACCAGAATGGTGACTGGTCTGCAAACCATGTCCTATGAGGAACGGTTGCAGGATTTGGGAATGTTTAGCTTGCAAAAAAGAAGACTGAGAGGAGACTTAATAGCTGTCTACAAATATGTCAAGGGCTGTCACATTGTAGAAGGATCATCTTTATTCTCATTTGCACAAGGAAAGACTAGAAGCAATGGGATGAAACTAAATGGGAGGAGACACAGATTAGATATTAGAAAAAACTTTTTGACAGTTAGGGTGATTAATGAGTGGAACAGGCTGCCACGAGAGGTGGTTAGTTCCCCTTCAATGGACGTCTTCAAACAGAGGCTGGACAGACATCTGTCTGAGATGATCTAGTGAATCCTGCTTTGAGCAGGGGGTTGGACCAGATGACCCAGGAGGTCCCTTCCAACTCTACCATTCTATGATTCTATGATTCACCACCAGGTGGCACCCCGAAGGGTTCTGGAGACAACTGGCGGTCCTCCGCCTGGTCAGAGGGGTGTTGAGACTCACAGGTAACCTCTGCTTCAGAGTACACTAGGTCGGACTCACTGGACAAAGCAAGCGAGGTATCAGATCCAGGATATAGGAAAGTCTCTGTCCATTCACCACCAGGTGGCACCCCGAAGGGTTCTGGAGACAACTGGAGGTCCTCCGCCTGGTCAGAGGGGTGTAGAGACTCATGGGTAACCTCTGCTTCAGAGTACACTAGGTTGGACTCAGTGGACGAAGCGAGCGAGGTATCAGGTACAAAGTATAGGAGAGTCTCTGTCCTTTCGCTACCAAGTAGCACCCCGAAGGGTTCTGGAGACAACTGGAGGTCCTCCGCCTGGTCGGAGGGGTGTAGAGACTCGGGAGTAACCTCTGCTTCGGAGTACACTAGGTTGGACTCACTGGACGAAGCGAGCGAGGTATCAGGTACAGAGTATAGGAGAGTCTCTGTCCTTTCGCTACCAGGTAGCACCCCGAAGGGTTCAGGAGACAACTGGAGGTCCTCCGCCTGGTCGGAGGGGTGTAGAGACTCGGGGGTAACTACCACTTTGGGGTACCCATTGTCAGGCTCACAGGACGAAGCGGACAAAGTATCGAGTACCGGGTGTAGAGAAGTCTCTCTCCATTTGTCATCGAGTGATATCCCGGAGGATTCAGGAGGCAACAGGGGGTCCTCCACCAGGTAGTAGAGGTGCACAGACTCTGAGGTAACCACAGCTTTGGAGCATCCTTGGACATGCACACCGGTTAAAGTGGGTGAAGCATCTGATGCCGGGTGCAGGAAGTTCCCCTGTGTGGAGTCTGGATGGGCAGAAGTCTCTTCGGGCAGGAAAACTGGTGCACTACCCACGCACATTACCCGTTGGGGCTTCTCCGGGATACAGGGAGATGAAGCTTCAGTAGGGACTTCATGGTTGGGGTCAGGAGGTCTCAGGGAGGACAGACCCTGGCGTGACGGCTTGCCTCTACGCCTAGCACGTCTGGACTGCCTCTTGAGGTTGGGAGAAGTATTCCGGAAAGCGTAGTCACCCTGTGAGGATTCCGGGTGGGCAGTAGTCTCATTGGGCTGGAGGACTATTGCGCTACCCACACACATTACCCATTGGGACTGCTCCGGGATATTGGGAAGTGAAGCTTCAGCAGGAGCCTCCGGGTTAGGATCATCGAAGACCATTAGAAAGGCCACCAGGAAGGCCATTAGGTCCAGGAGGATCGGATCCTGTGTTTCATATAGGGGGTTGATCCATTCCAAGGCATCACCCGCCAGGTAAGACATAATGAATGCCACCTTAACCCGATCGGTGGGAAAACATAGAGGGTAGAACTTGAAGTGTAGCATGCATTGCTCCACAAATGCACGACTTTGTCTTGGATCCCCATAATAACGTAGCGGATCCGCAGGAACGAGAGCAGATAGATCCATCTGGACGGGTGCGTAATTCACCTGGAACTCAGCTAAAGGGAAAAAAAAATGTATTTATTTATTTTAATGCATGTATTCGCTGGAAAACTTCTCAGAGAGCGAAGGCCGTGGGGCTCAACGGGAACCATGGCCTGAGCATGCTGTAATGCACACGCCCGGGCTGAGCGGCGTGTGCGTGTGATTCCACTGGACCGTGCCGGAGAGTGAATGCCTGGAGGGGCGTAACTAGGTATTCACCCGATCCGACCAGGGACGCACGACGGCATACGACGCCAGTGCACCAAGGAGGAACCGAGCAGAGGGACCAGGTGCTACTCCAGGACAGACCCCGGACACGGCTGTTGACCCACACAGGGGAATACAGGAACAGGCTGGTTAGGCTGGCGCACAGACTGGTGGGTATAGGCAGGCACGACTGGTATGCAGGCAGGCGGGTAAGCAGGCAGGGAGGTACAGGCAAGCACAGCTAGAGTGCAGACAGGGAGGCACTAGCAGGTAGGAACACAGGCGGGATAGGACCCAGTACACACTGGGACTCAGGAACAATACAGGCAGAGGTGGCGGACAAACACAGCAGAGTGAGGCCGCCCAGAGAGGTGAGCGAGAACAGGGCAGGACAAGGCCGCCTGGAGCGGTGAGCAAGAGTAAAGCAGGACAAGGCCGCCAGGAGCGGTGAGCAAAGGGTCAGAGCTGAGCGAGACTGCCGGAGCAGTGAGCAAGAGTAAAGCAGGACGAGACCGCCTGGAGCAGTGAGCAAGAGTGGAGCAAGACTACCGGAGCAGTGAGCAAAAGGATAAGAGCGGAGCGAGACTGCCGGAGCAGTGAGCAAAAGGGTCAGAGCGGAGCAAGGCTGCCGGAGCAGCGAGCAAAGGAGTCAGAGCAGGCTAGAACCGCCGGAGCGGTAAGCAAAGGAGTCAGAGCAGGCTAGAACCGCCGGAGCGGTGAGCAAAGGAGTCAGAGCAGGCTAGAACCGCCGGAGCGGCGAGCAAAGGAGTCAGAGCAGGCTAGAACCGCCGGAGCGGTGAGCAAAGGAGTCAGAGCAGGCTAGAACCGCCGGAGCGGTGAGCAAAGGAGTCAGAGCAGGCTAGAACCGCCAGAGCGGTGAGCAAAGGAGTCAGAGCAGGCAAGGCTGAGCAGGGGGGACAGGGCTCTGTTCACACGGAACAGACAGGAAGGGAAAGGCAGAGCCAGATACCCACAGGGTGCTTGCAGTGAAGTAGCGAGTGGACCACAAACTCACAAACGGGAGTACAGAGACAACAAGCAGGAGTTAGGTACGAGTTCAGACTCTGCAGAAAAAGGAAGGGAACGGACATAGAGGCAAAACAGGTAAAGGATAGGAGAGAGTTCAGACTGGAACTGAGTGTACGGAGGAGACCGACACTGCAGCGGAATACAGGAGCGGGTCTGGGAATACGGCCCCCAGAGAGGCAGGACGAACAGGCAAGGAGCGTGTTCAGATAGGACAGACAAGATACAGGAGCGGGTATAGGTAATCGGCCCCTAGAAGGCGGGAGGAACAGGCTAGGAGAGTGTTCAGACAGGACAAACAAGATACAGGAGCGGGTCTAGGTAATCGGCCCCTAGAAGGCGGGAGGAACAGGCTAGGAGCGTGTTCAGACAGGACGGACAAGATACAGGAGTGGGTCTAGGTAATCGGCCCCTAGAAGGCAGGAGGAACAGGCTAGGAGCGTGTTCAGACAGGACAGACAAGATACAGGAGCGGGTCTAGGTAATCGGCCCCTAGAAGGCAGAACGAACAGGCAAGGAGCGTGTTCAGACAGGACAGACAAGATACAGGAGCGAGTCTAGGTAAACGGCCCCTAGAAGGCAGGAGGAACAGGCTAGGAGCGTGTACAGACAGGACAGACAAGATACAGGAGCAGGTCTAGGTAAACGGCCCCTAGAAGGCAGGAGGAACAGGCTAGGAGCGTGTTCAGACAGGCCTGGAAATACAGCCTCCAGGATAGGCAGACAAGAAAACACAGAACGGGACCTGGCACCTTCAGAGTGCAAGCACACACTGAATGAAACACTATGCTCAGGCAGAGATTGATTGGAGCAGCTGAGCTATATACTAGGTGACAGACAGCAATAGGTTGAGGACGCACAAGGGGTGTGACCCACAGCAGGTACAAAAAGCAGGAAGTGATCGGGCACCGCCCTTAAGCAGCAGAAACAGACACAAACAGACAGCATGGAGGGAAGCCAGAGAGACATTCTGGACAGGAGATCAAGTGCGCGCTCTTGCACAGTGGGAGATGGATCACTATGCAAGGACGCCGCCAGGTATGTTACACAATGCAAAAACACATCAAAAACGCTACGTGTGAACATAGCCCAAGGTGTGGAGGAGTATTTTTGCTTTTGCTTATTTATTTTGCCTTATATACAAGTCATTACCCTGGAAAGGATGTTCCTTAACATATTTCCCAGGAAAATCCATTTTGGTTTAGTTTTTGTATGTTTTTTTGTGAGTCCGTAAAAGTGGCGTAATACTCTGACAACATTGTTGACAGCAGTGACCTGGGAGTCAAAAATGCTTCCAGGGGTCTTCCCCATGCTGTTCCCATGTCATTTGAGCACTTTTCCCATTGATTTGGGCAATTTTTAGGCCCTCTGCAGACCGCCGGGGGGAGCCGCCTGAAAAATGCTCAAGCTTCCCATAGACTTACATTGGGCTCGTTGCTCGGGTCGAGCACCCGAGTATTCCAATTTGCTCGACCCGAGCAACGAGTACCCGAGCATTTTAGTGCTCGCTCATCACTAATAACTACACATGACGAAAAATATAAACTTTTTTTCAGACTAAAGCATTGCAAGAAGCTTAAGATAAAAGTAAATATTATACATCTAATATGCTGATGCATCAATGTTTCCACTGCCAGAAAGACAGAAATTTGGGGTTTGCAAAAGAAAACTGTAGCATAACTAAGTGACAAGTCAGAGAACAACTCTGGCTGCATTTCCTCTTACATTTTCATGGGACTATAATTATTGTTGATTTATGGCATTAGGTAATTATATATGTATTATTTGTAGAATTAAAATATAAACAAACATAACCATTTCTATACATAAATATGACGTCATGATAGATAACAAAATGATCATTTCTCTTTAATAAAAAGAAATTGTTTATACAACAAAAATGTGCTTACTTGTGTTACCATTCAATAAAGATATATGGACAAAGGTGGCAATAGATTGTTGCAAATTTTAGACAACTTGGTCACAACGCAAATTGCCAATTGCATTAGGTGGTCCGCATCCTTCTATTTAGAAACTGCTGCCTATAACTTTTTAGGGCAGGATTTATGACCTATTTTACAGTGTCATTATATGCAACATTGCAGAATAAGCTGGCATGTGTGTATACATGAGAAATAACACTATGGGTATTCCAAAACCAAAGAAATGAGCTGGAGCATAAGTTGGTATACATGCAATATGTGGGAGCACGTTCACATTGTGACCATTTAGCAGACAAAACCAAAGACAATAACAAAATGAGCATTTACACTACTGTAAGTAAATTATAATAGTACATGTAAATAACATAGGGTACTTAGTTAACACTGTTTTGATTAAAAAAAAGCTTAAAAGCCATCTCACCGCGACAAGGTGTACCCAATCAAGGTGGTCCTATCTTCTAGTATAAAAATCAACCTTGTGTCTGGTATTATATGACTGGTATTCTGCATTTTCACCAGTTTTCACCTCTACAGGCTCTCTGATTTTTAGTTCTCTCTGATCTAGTGGGTGAAGGCTAGCTGCTATGATGTCTTCCATAAACTGTACACAGAAAAAAAATGGATTCCTGCTCTCCTGTATAGCACATGTTCAGAAGTACATGAAGGACATTATACAGCAGTGCTGAGCAGTGTAGCTGTGAATCCAGCTGTGAAGTGAGATGAAATCACTTGCTAGGAGATGTGCACAAAGCTGATATTTTATGTTTCTCTAGTTTCTCTAGGAAACATCTCCACTCTGAAAATGTAAGTATTCTACAGGTATGAGTGAAGATAACAATGCTTCATCAAATATTAACTCTTTAAGGACCAGGGAATTTTTTGTTTTTGTGCTTTTGTTCCCCCCCCCCCCCCCCTTCTTCCAAGAGCCATAACTTTTTTTTATTTTTCTGTCGACATAGATGTAGTTGGGCGGTAGTTTTGAATGGCAGAATTACTTTTGCCATGCAACGTACTGAAGAAAATAGAAACAAAAGCCAAGTGGGATGAAATAGTGAAAGAAATGCAATTCCACCATTGTTTTTTGCTTTTATGTCGTTCATTGTGCATTTAAAATTACCTGGAAACAAGATTGTCCAGGTCAATGCGATTAATTGTATAGAATTTTTTTCTATTTAAATGTTGAAAAGAATTCTGAATTCTGTAAACACATTTTTTTTTTTGATTTGAGTCGCCTGTAACATTTTCATTTTTCTGTTGATGAAGTAGAAAGAGGGCTTGTTTTTTGTGTGGTTATCTTTCATTTTTATTTATAACAATTTAGGGTATATATAACATTTTCATGCCTTTTTATTGCATTTATTTTGAGAGGCGAGGTGACTAAAAAAACAATTCTGGCAGCAAATAATAATAGGGTCCTTTATTATGGGGGATTTTAACTATTCTGATATAGAATCTTCAGGTTGTGCTAAAAGCTACAAGTTCTTAGCCACAATTCATGACAACTACTTCTCTCAGCTGCAAGATGAACCAACCAGGGGAGGAAATTTGCTGGATCTAGTTCTGTCAAATAGACCAGATACAATTTCTGATCTACCGGTCCGGGGGCATTTGGAAAGCAGTGACCATAATATGGTTTCAATGTAATATTCAATAAAACATTTCGAAGGGGAAATGCAAAAACCTGGAAATTTAGGAAAGCTGATTTCAACAAATTAAGTAAAGAGCTTAATCGTGTAGACTGAGACAATGTCATGGTAACTGAGGATACCGAACATAAATGGGCCATGTTTAAAACGCACCTGTCAGCAGGATTGTGCTCAGTAAACTACATACATTGACAGGTGGGCAACATTACACTGTTTAAAATGATACCTTGGTTGATGAAATCTGTTTTGTGGTTCTTGTGTAATCTTTACTTTCAGTTTGGAGATAATGATATGCTCGTGCTCCGGGGCGACCTGTGGGGGGCGCTCTATCTGGTGCTCTGCTTACATATTCATCTGTATGCTCTTATGACAGCTCACTGTGCCTTCCCTGACCTGCCTCCTATGTTACCTAGCCCTGTACTACTAGATGCATTACATAAAATAGGAGGCAGGTCAGTCCCTATATTGGTTCCTCACCAATCACCACACAGGAACCTATCCCTGTATTTCCCTAGCGCTTGGTCCTTAAAGGGGGGATGCGCTAGTCGCTCCCCACTGACAACTAAAGACAGCAAGAGGAGACAGACATGGGGGAAGTAGCTTAACTTGAGTCGACTTCAGAGAGATGGCACACACGTCCTCTTAGCACCAGAGAGGAAATAAGAACTGCACTTGCTCCAAGCCTTCACAAGGGGTCATGTGAATATCACCGGCCCCTCTGTGTAGCAACCAGGAAGCATTTAAACACCCAGGCCTGATTGTCAATTAGAGCAGGAGGGAGGTAGCCCCTGGGTCCTAGAGTGAGACAGCTAAGAAAGTGTCTGTAATGCGAAACAAAGGGATCTCCTGCAACCAACTGCAGGGCGACTGTCTGTCACATCGGACACACCCGTGACAAAATCCCGTGGTCCTAACGTATTGTTACCCCTCTATAAATCACTTGTGAGGCCACATCTAGAATATGGGATCCAGTTTGGGCACCATATTTTAACCCTTTCAACCTCGAGCCTGTTTTCACCTTCATGACAGGCCCAAATTTTACAATTCTGACCACTGTCACTTTATGAGTTAATAACTCTGGAACACATCAACGGATCCCACTGATTCTGAGATCATTTTCTCGTCACATATTGTACTTCATGATATTGGTAACATTTCTTTGTTATGACTTTATTTGTGAAAAAAACAGAAATTAGGCAAACAATTAAAATGTTTATGCTCTTAAATAAGAGAATTATGTCACACAAAATAGTTAATAAATAACAGTTACCACATGTCTACTTTACATCAGCACAATTTTGGAAACATAATTTTTTTTGTTAGGAAGTTAGAAGGGTTAAAAGTTGACCAGCGATTTCTCATTTTTCCAGCAAAATTTACAAAACCATTTTTTTTTAGGGACCACATCACATTTGACATCACTTTTAGGTGCCTATATGACAGAAAATACCCAAAAGTGATGCCATTCTAAAAACTGCACCCCTCAAGGTGCTCAAAACCACATTCAAGAAGTTTATTAACCCTTCAGGTGCTTCACAGAAATTTTTGAAATGTGAAAGAAAAAATAAACAGTTACATTTTTTCACAAAATTTTTACTTTAGACCCAATTTTATTTTCACAAAGGTAACAGGAAAATTGAACCTCAAAATTTGTTGCACAATTTCTCCTGAACATGCTGATATGCCATATGTGGAGTAAACCACTGTTTGGGCACAGGGCAGGGCTTGGAAGAGAAGGAGCACCATTTGATTTTTTGACAGCAAAATTTGATGGAATAATTAGTGGACACCATGTCACATTTGGAGAACCACTGATGTTCCTAAACAGTAGAACCCCCCCACAAATGACACCATTTTGGAAACTAGACCCCTCAGGGAACTTATCTAGATGTGTGGTGAGCACCTTGAACCCCCAGGTGCTTTACAGAAGTTTATAAAATTGAGTCGTAAAAATAAAAATATCACATTTTTCCCACAAAAATGTTTTTCAGCCCAAAATTGTGCATTTTTATAAGGGTAACAAGAGTAATTACACAGTACAATTGGTTTCTCCTGAATATGCTGATGCCCAATATGTGAAGGAAAACTACTGTTTGGGCGCACAGCAGGGCTTGGAAGGGAAGGAGCGCCATTTGACTTTTTGTATGCAAAATTTGCTGGAATAATTAGCAGACGCTAGGTCACATTTGGAGAACCACTGATGTGCCTAAACAGTAGAAACCCCCCACAAGTGACACCATTTTGGAAACTAGATCCCTCAGGGAACTTATCTAGATGTGTAGTGAGCACCTTGAACCCCAAGATGCTTCACAGATGTTTATAACAAAGAGCTGTGAAAATAAAAACATATTTTTCCCACAAAAAAGTTCTTTAGCCCAAATTTTTTTATTTTCAGAAGGATAACAGGAGAAAATGGACTCCAAAATATGTTGTGCAATTTCTCATGAACACGCAGATACCCCATATGTGTGGGAAAACTATTGTTTGGGTGCACGGCAGGGCTCAGAAAGGAAGGAGTGATGTTTTTGAATGCAGACTTTGATGGAGTCTGCGGGTGTCATATTGCATTTGGAGAGCCCCTGATGTGCCTATACAGTGGAAAACACCCACCAGTGACCCCATTTTGGAAACTAGACCCCTCAGTGAATCCATCTAGCTGTGCAGTGATCATATTGACACCACAGATGGGTCACAGAATTTTATACCATTGGGCAGTGAAGAAAAAAATAATCACATTTTTATAACCCAAATTTTGTTTTAACCCCATATTTTACATTTTCACACTGTGAAATGGGTAAAAATGGCACCAAAATGTGTCCCACAATTTCTGCTGAACGTGGCAATACCCCATATGTGGCTCTACAGTACTGCTTAGCCACTCGGCGAGACATGGGAGGGATGGAGCACTATTTGCCTCCTGGAGTGCAGATTTTTCTAGAGACGTATGCAGATTTCATATACAGAGACCCTAAGCACTAGAATAGCAGAATCCCCCCTCAAGTGACCCCATTTTGGAAATTATACCCCTATGGGAATTTATCTACAGGTGTAGTGACGATTTTGACTCCATGTGTCTTTTCCAGAAACAAGCAGCAGTGGATGTTGCTGAGTGAAAATTGCAAATCTGCCATTGTAGTGACCAGTACGTTGTGACCAGTTCATGCTTCTGGAGACATGCACATGTAAATTTGGCGGGCTCTCATTGCTACAGAAATGCCAAACATGTGGACACCAAGTGTGGTTTAGGCAAACACTGGAGCTCAGAAGGGTGGGGGGGCAATTGGATTTGGGAGTGCAGAATTTGCTGAATTTCTTTTCTGGGACGAGGAGCCATGGCACTTTTCCAGAGCCTTTGTGCTACAAGGGGTGAAAGCCCCTATATTTGCTTTGACAGATGACGGACCAGAGTGGGGGCTTGCGTTTTTTTTTGGACTGAGTTGAATCTTTTGATGGGAACATTTTACTTAACATTTTGGATCACATTTATCCTGCGCTTTATGCTGCGCACTTATATTGGGGTTTCCATCTATATCTCCAAGTGACGTGATTCAGATGAACCCCCGAGGGGTCCATTCACTATAATGAGGCAGCAGAGTTACTCTGACCTCTGTTCAGAGTTGTCCTTTTCAGAAGTGCACAAAACTGTGGCTGATGGCACTTTTATGCATGCCTAAAAAGACGGTCACCGCCGGGTCACAGGTTAGACTGCGTCCACAGTGCCACCATCTGCCTCATTATAAGGAATTTTCCTCCAGAGGGTTCTGTCTAAATCATGTATTTCAGAGATTTACATGGAAACCGCGGTGTAAGAGCTTAGTGCAGAGCGCAGGATAAATGTGCACCGAGCCTTGCTGCGATCTTTGGGAGGCTGAATGAACAAATCAACGGCAGGGGAAGAATTGTTTTTATTTATTTTTTACGCAGCTCCTCGTGCGGATGAGTGATTAGACGACTTTATTCTTTTGGGTCCCTCTGCCTGCACACTAAATGCTGCGATCAAAGCATTTAGCGGGTTAAAGTGCAGGGAGCGGTGCAGGCACCGCTCCTGGCACTGAGTCCCGGGTGTCAGCTGTTACAATCAGTTGATACCCGATGGCAATCGCCCACGTACAGCCCCCTGTACGCGGGCGTTCTCCATGACGTATATATATTCAGCTCCTGAACCCACTCAACACATTCGGACCTTTTCCCAGGATGTTAATTCACATCTTCATGCAAGAATGGGTTAAGATATGTTATTTTACAAGATAGACACTGAAATATATTCTCCCTCCAGATGTGACCTTCATTGCAGATCTACTCCAGTGCTGTCAGCAGCTTCAATCAGTAGTGCTTCAAATACAGAATAAGGGTCACAAAATGTATGTATTTTCAATATAAATGAATTTGCCTGAAGCCAAATTTCCTATTTTTGCAAATGAAGACAGTCCCTCACTTATGCAATTACACGCTGTAACAAATGCTGTATTCCAGCTACCTCTGTAAATTGCATTTTCTCATTTAGAACAATGTAATAGATTTTTCAGCACAGTGATTTATCATATAACAAGTAAGAGCCCTAGGGAAGAGATGACCATTTTACATTTTATCAGCATGTCTCAATAAACTGTTAATGTGACCTTAATGTCCGGGAAACACTTGTACATAATCAGATTCCGATTCATGAATTCACTGACATTAAATGTTATCTCATTAATCACCGCTTCACAGGCTTTGTACCTTCATAGAACTCTAGGAAGTTATTTCACTGCAATAAAAATCAGCATTAGAAAGGATATTTAATAAGGGCATGCATCATTTTTACACCCAGCAGCTCCCAAACACAAGGAGCTGGAAATATGATTAGCCACCTAGTACCGCATTCATCTGCTGCATCCACAGCACTCACCTTTATGAACTGCTATCATCTTCAAATCAATATTAATAAGAGGTACCATAAAACTGCAAGTACAGGGTGTCTCAAAAGTCAGGAAACATCCAGACGGTTTGGTAGATGGTGATCCAGATTTTAGCCAGTGGGGGAACCCTCTTAGACCATGTCACCAACATGGTAGTCATACTGAATATCGCCATCTCAAACTTAATTTCAGTTTTTCAAATATGAAGATAAGTGTGTGACAGAATAAACTGGCTGAGAATTTCACTTGAAACCCATCAGAACAGTAGATCGGTGGAGGTCCGACACCGGGAACCCCACAGATCAGTGTAAACTCAGTTCAACTCCTACTGACTTCAAACAGCTGATCGCTGAGGATGCAGGACAACCCTTTAAATTTACTATCTCTAAGGCTATGTTCAGACATTGCATTTTTGCTGCATTTTTTTCTGCAGGAAAAACCTGCTCTCTTAGTAGTAAAGAAGCTGCTTACAAAAAGCAGGTGTTGCTGCGTTTTTTTGCTATGTTTTGCAGGATCCCAAAGTTTGCTTTGCTTCCACCACAGAAGCATGAAGAATTCAAGGTGTTAGGTCAACAATGCAACACATAATGGAAACCATAAAACCATTTTCAAGGATAAAAAGGGCAATTTGATCAAATTATTTAGTAAAAAAAAAATGTTATGTCTTAAAAAATAGTGACTATTCTAAATAAAAAAGTTCTTATGAGTTCATGAAAAAAATACACAATTACAAATGTAAAAGTTGGTTATAATTTTCCTAAGACATTGGGAGAGCATTGAGTTTGTAGGAAACTATTTACTTTCACACTTTGGTCAGCACTTGAGTTGAGCAGGTATTGTTCAATTTCACACCTTGGTTGGCCAATGTTTACTTTACACATTTCACAAATTTATTCAAACTGTACTAATCCTCACTGCAATTCTCAGGTGAGGAGACCAAGACATTATGTTTTAAACTTGGGGGAAAAAAATCACAAAAATAAATGTGTTTCACATACTGCTGTGCAAAACCTGATACCTGCATTTTGCTTTGTTTTTGCACTTACTCATTGCTTTCTGTGTGTGAAAAAACTCTGGAAGAATTGACATGCTGCAGTTTTCAAAAACGCAGTAGTTTTTTCCAATTCAGTCAGGAAAAAAACCCAATGTGTATGCATGAAAATTCTGAAATCTCATAGCTTTTGCTGGTACTATAAAATGTAGCTTTTAATTTGCATAAAAAAACGCAGCAAAAATACGTGTGAACATAGACTTACCCAGTTTATACACATTGTGTAGTCAGGAGATGCACATGTATTTTCCCTTTCTAAGTGTATATGTAAACTTACATAATGTCTTAGCCGGGGCAGATAGCTCTTGTCATATACTTAATGGGGTATTCAGACAATTGACATTCATGGAATATCTACAGAATGAATGCCATGTATGTCAATCAATGCAATGCATTTTTAAGAGAACCTTTCACTTGATTCATGCTGCCCAAACCACAGACAGCATGAATCAGAGCCTGGCTGCACAATTGTAGCTAAGGATATTTTTTCTCTGAAGAGCTAGATTTGATTGACAGGTATCTTCCTAAGTACACACATGAGACTTGTCAGTCACCTGGAGCGGTGCTACTAACTATATTTTCTAGGGTTGAGCGAGTATGTTCTGTCCGAGTATGCTCAGGCCGAGTTCCGAGTATTTATAGCTGCTCGGTGATATGGTTGAATCACTCCCGTGTGCATGATTTGCAACTGTTTGACAGCTTTATTACATGTGAGGGATGTGTAAGAAATAGACATTCCTCACATGTAATAAAACTGTCAAACAGTAGCAAATCATGCACACGGGAGCGATTCAACCATATCACCCAGCAGCTATAAATACTCGGAGTTCGGCCCGAGCATACTCGAGAAAGGGTTAATAGAACATACTCGCTCAACACTAATATTTTCTCCAAAATGCCGGCGCACTCTGGAAAAAAAGTTATCGGGCTGCAATGGTGCAGCCAGGCTCTGATTCGTGCTACCTGTGTTTTGGGCAACATTAAATAGATCCCTTTAAGTCTGTGAGCACAGAAAGTGCATAGAAATTATAGGTGGAGGGAGGACAATGAAGTGGAGCAAAGATAAATTTCACCTTGTATTTCAAACTGTACATCCAAGTCTTTACCACCTCTTGTCACTCCCAATTCAAAAATATTAATCAAATTGTATTTTTACTTATAGGGGTATTCCCATCTCCAAGATCCTATCCCAATATATAGTTGGTGTAATAATAATAATAACTACAATAATAATATTAGCAAATACCTCCAATTAAAATTGTAGTAAACTTCTTTTGATTCGCTATGTCACTTACCCCATGTGCAGGTGTCACGCCAGGTGTGGGAAAGACTTAGTGAACACAGAGGGAAGAGGGAAAGGGAGCCCAGACACTAGGGAAAGGGGGGAATAAAGACCTCCTAGTCTGGTCTAGTGTCACCCTGTCTCAACTACCGTCCCTATATTGGCTCCTCGCCAATCGCCGCACGTGTGCCTCGCCCTGTCTTTCCCTGGCGTATGGCTATGGCTAGGGAAGGGAGGAGATGAGCACTAGTCAATTTCACTAAACTCTCGAGACAACAAGGGTAGATAAACAGGGGGAGATTGTGTAGCTTTAGACTACTCCAGACAAATGCGCACACGGCCTCAAGTTACAGAGAGGACAAAGTACTGCTCTTGCTAAAGCCTTCACAAGTAGTAATGAATATTGCCGGCACCTCCCTCTCAGACACATCAGGTATTTATACACCCAGGCCAGAGAGCTAATTAGCCAGAGGGAGGTAGCTGCTAGGTCCTAGAAACAGTCTCTCATCTAAGAAGATGTATGTAATGCCAAATGTAGGGATCTCCTGCAACCAACAGCCTGTCACCTCTGATACACCCGTGACAGCAGGCATTGTAGTAGCTTAGAAATTCATGGTTACGGCCACTAACAACTAACTGTCATTAAATGAGTGGTCGTATCCATGGACACCTAAACTACTGCAATGCCCTGCACATGGGATAAGCGATATAGCTAATCAAAAGAACTATACTATATTTCTAATTGGAGATATTTGCTAATATTATTATTACACCTACTACATATTGGGATAGGATCCTCGAAATGGGAATACCCCTTTAACTTCAAGTCATCAAATACACCTTTCTCTGTGGCATCCAGTCTAACCTAATCTAATTTTGTGCTCCTTTCATCTTCTTCCCTCATTACTCCCCGGCCTCTTCTCTATGCCAATTCCTTCAATGGATAACCTTTGCCCAGAACCTTCTTTTCTTTCTATTAACAATGGCTTACAAGGTTGTCTGTAACCTGTCCCATTAATACATCTCTGACGAAATCTCCTTCTACATCTTGACATCACAAGCCCTCCTTGCTTGCTCTGCTCTTATGTGATCCTCACACCTTACTTGAGCTTTTTTAAGTGCATCCCCCATACTCTAAAACTGCATGCTAACCAGACTCTCTCCCACCTTAAAAAATCATCCTGAAAACCCATCTCTTCAGGAATGCCTACACCCTACCATAACTCTGCTGCCACTATTCAGCCACATGAGCAGCTCTACCCTCACCTACTGACTCTTATGTTCTGTGGATTGTAAGCCCCTGCAGGCAGCATTTTCTATACTTCTTTGTACTTAGTTATTATTTTTTACTTGTTATGCTATGTACTGTAAATCCTGTGTACACCTCATCCAAATGTAAAAGTAAACTTAGAACAAAGTCAGCTTACCTGGATTCCTAATCATGAAAGTCAGGCAGGTTCTGTGCACGGAACACTTGGAACACAAGATAGATATATAGGAATGATAAGATCCAGCAGTAGGATCATGTCTTGATAATTCAATCATTAAAACAACTCAGAAAAAAACATTTAAGGCCACAGCCTCAGTATTTAGTCAGTATTCGGTCAGTATTTTTTCTCAGGAATAGGAGCTAAAACCAGGAGTAGAAGACAAAAACCAGGTGAGGAACAATCAAAGAAAAGGTATAATAGAAAAAAGTCACCAATTCTGCATTTATCACCCACTCCTGGTTTTGGCTCCCACTCCTGAGAAAAAATACTGACCAAATACTGATAGTAGGGTCGTGGCCTAAACGTTAACAAGAGCAAACACCTTTCAGAGCTATGTCCTTAATCTTTGCATGATTACAGTGATTCCATCATTCATTCAAACGTACATCAGCAGTCTTAATAAGGGGCGTTATGAAGTATGAGGCAGTTGATTTATTAAGATGAACATACCACTAAATGAATCAGGCACATCTTACAATTGGTGTCTGCCACCAAGTGCCTCACCAGAAATCCTACTCGAGTCAAAAACTAGAGTAAGATTTGTGGTGTATGGTATGCCACGGCTGGTCATGAATTAGATAGACGGGCTTTACCATGTCCCTGTCCTGACCAAGGTCTGCCCATTTTGGCATAACTGGACAGGAATTGAGTGAAAATGTCAAAAGTCGCCAAAATTTGTCGAATTTACTAAGTGTCTTACGCCAGTTTTTTGGCATAAATACTTTGATTTATTGCCCCCTAAACATAAGGTTGAGTCTAAGAAGGTCCAGGATAAGGCAAGGTCTGTGATACGAAAAGTTTGTAGGAGAGGAGAGGAGTTGACTGTGTCAAAGGCAGGTGGAGGAGCACAGAGTAATGTCGTAAGATTTTGGCAGATAGCAGATCGCTGGCGACTTTGGTGAAATCGGTTTCAAGAGAGTGGTGGAGACAGAAGTCAGATTGTAGCCAGACAAATAGAAAGTTTGATGAGGGGTGAAAAGACCGTTCAACATTTTTGGCATTATTTCACACACGATACAGGTGCCCAAGGTATTTGTTAGCCAAAAACTAGAATGTCAGACAGCTATTTATCTTGACTCCCCCATATGCATGTGCTGAACTTTTCTGTGTTTTTAATGTGGATGTGGAGAAAGTCGCTGTTTGACATCACTGGCAGCAGCTTAAGTCCAGAGCGAACAGAAGAATTGGGTGTTTGAATTCCAATTACTTGATCCTACTTTCTTCTAATAATCAGGAGATACCCATGCACATTAGATTGGTGGGAATTCTTACAGATTCTGCCAACTTTAAATTGTTATTTCCAAATAAAAAGAAGCCATTATTCTTAAATTTATTTTTTTTCTTCTAGACCTTTATTGTTTGTTAAAGTTTCAGTGTCCAGGTCAACCAGAAGATCCTGAGGGTCAGTCTGACTCTAGTACCCGTTCTCATCCCATGCTCTCCGTGGCTCCTAACTTGGGAATAAATTGCAGCATCTGATATAAGGCAGGATTAAAAAAAGTTTTTTTTTGTTTTCCTTACAATTATCCAGTTGAGTTATAGCAAAGGTATAGCAAAAATTAGAGTTCTGTTTATATATCTAGAATTTCAAGCGGTGACATTTTGCTCCGGTGTTCTACAGTATATTTACACCAACGACGTTGATGTAATTTGCACAAAAAAGGGAAACATTGCCAGTGTACACCACTCAAACACCTAAATTCCCCTTACAACCAGGAAAATCATTTTGGCTTTCAATAACCAAGTCAATTATTGTTCCGGGTAATACAGAAAGGAAGGTAATTACCTAAAGTGAAGTTAGCAGTCTATGCAATGAAACACTGATTTCTCTCTCTCTCTTAAAATAAATGCAGCATTTCCTCATCACAGGCTCCTGTATAGTATTAAAATGTCTTTTAGAGGGTAAATTGTCTGCACAATCTATTTGAGATTTGAAGTATATGTGATTAAAGTCTATAACAATTACATTTTATAGAAGCACTTTCATGTTCCGGACAAAAATAGCATGTTAGAAGCTATTAAACTGTAGGAAAATGTTTTAAAGGGTTAATGCCGTCCACACAAACAATACATAAACTTTTGCATTCGGGTTGAGGTTTATTTTAAGGATACTTTTTCCATGTTAGTAATACTATGTAACAGCAATAAAACCCACTAAGTTATTGATACACTGATCTTATAATCGGCGCATGTCCAAAAAAACATTAAAAAACCTCACAAATGGATTGTCAAGGTCAGCGGTATAACACTAATGCAACTGATGCCAAAGTTTTGGCGGTTTCAATGTGTCCTATCTGTTCAGTATCAAGTGTGGCTCTTCAGAACTGTAATGTGTTCGGAAAGATGAAACCAAAATACAGAACTGTTTTTACTCACTGCAGTAAGAGAAGATCAATTGCTGATAGTCAGGAGGTGATTTTACAGGAATAGCTTTTACCCCATGCCGAACATTTTATCATTTTATAAAGCTTCATTAGAATTCCAATGCACTTGAGATTTTCACAAGTTGCTGAAAATGTTGCCTTCAAAGGAAAACATTGAGTTTGCAACTATCGAGTTACCACAAGTCTTTATAGAGCCTTGGTCAAAAAAGCAACAAATTTGACACCTGCTTTATCAGGTCACTCCCTGCAGAAAATGTATATAGGTTGAAAAACATTAAAGAGTTTGTCCACTACTTTATCACTGATGACCTATTCTTGGGATATCTGGTCAGTTGGGGTCCAACACCCGGCACCAATCAGTTGTTATCAGTGTCAGCCGCAGCCGGAACTGCTCAATTGGGGAGCTGCTCCATCTTCTGATAGTGGCCCATGCAGGGTACAGCTTATCCGCCTCCTATTGATTTGACTAAGAGGCGGATGTGCAGTACCCTCCTTGGCCACTATAAGAAGACGGAGCAGCATTTCCAGGAGGCAGCCGCCACCGCCAAGGTCGACTGATTGGTGTCAGACCTCAGAAGAGCAGACATTGATGACCTACAGCTTCAGTCTAAGGCTTTAAGGCATGCAAGCAAATATTCCAAGAAGACAATGGGTCACATTCATTAAACCATATATATAGGGGTTAATTAAGAAACGTAAACGGGTGGTCTGTAATGAACATTTATTTTAATCCTAAATGTCGGTCTAATTAATGTCATAATCTAATCTCTTTTCTAATATATTTTAAATGGGTTGACCGGTCAAAAGAGGTAAGTCTTACGAATTCCCCCAGTGCGCGCACGGTGCGTTGCGGGGATTCGCCAGCATGAGACCCAGTAGCGAAGGGTATGTATGTGTTATACATACACCGGCCAGTGGGCATGGTCTCGCTCTCCATACATTTGTATTGAGCGAGGCCACACCTTCTAGTCAGACGCGCCCACTGGCCATCTGAGTCTTTATATGGGGCGTGGCCTCACTCCATACAAGTGAATGGAGAGAGGCGGTGCTGAATGGCCGTGGGGTATGTATAACGTATACATAGCCTCGGGTCCCGGGTCTCATACCAGCGAATCCCCGTAGCGCACAGTGTCTGCACTGGGGGGATTCATAAGTCTGCCATCACACAGAGTGACTGCAGACTTATCACTTTTGACCAGACAACCCCTTTAATTAAAAGGCCCCACTGTGCCCTCTCTACCCTATCTGTTTTATTTATTTTTTTACCTACTTCCTGTTTGATGAAGCCTCAGTGCATGCTGGGATACCCAAACAAGTCGTCATCAGGGGGTAAAGGCTGTGGTCACTACCGTAGCCTCTGCCCCCACCCTGCAACGAAACATAATGAGAGACGTCAGTTTCAGGGTCTGGGCTAGTCCCTACTCTACTGAGCATGCATTGGTTGACAATTCTGAGGTATGCTCAGTAGCATCTTGTCACTGTTAATATTCTTTTTAATGCCCAATGACAGTACGCTCCAGCAAGGAAGCACACTATCAGTGCACGTTGTAAGGAGAAAATAAGTGAGCACAGACCAGTCCCATCCCCAAAAGTGATATCTCTTGTGGGCACAGGGCTGGTCTCTGCTCACCAGGTTTTCTCCTTACAATGCACACTGACTCTCTTGCCAGCTCATCACTTCTCATCAGAGCCGGCGAGGGAGCACATTGTCACTGTGCATATTGAGTCAAGATCCTACTGAGCGTCATCTAATATATATAATTGTCTTATCCCGTCTGTCTGTCTGTCCTGGAAATCCCGCGTCGCTGATTGGTCCGGCTGCGGCCAATCAGCGACGCGGAATTTCATAAAAAGATGGCGGCCGTTAGCGGCTCATCTGCCGCACGGAGGTCAGCGGCGATGCAGCAGCATAAGTCCCCCGACCAGAGGTGCCGCTGACCTCCATGCGGCTACCGTCGGGAGATCAGCACCCGGCGCAATACTTACCTCTCCCCGTGCCTCCGCAGCAGCTCCGGTGTCTTCCGCGTCCTCTCAGGTCAGAGGGCGCGGTGACGTCTTTTCACCGCGCTCTCTCCTGAGCGGTCACAGCGCAGAGCGGGAAGATGCCGGCGCGCGTGAGGAGTCCAGAGCAGCGGCAGCGCCAGCAGGTGAGAAGTGAGATGAGTATTGTATTTTTTTTTTTTATTATTGTATGGGGGCATAGGACATTAAATGGTGGGGTGGGTGTGTGTGACATCGTGGAGGGGGCATTATAAATGAGGGGGGGTGTGACATCCTGCATGGGGCACTATGGGGGGGATGTGACATCCTGCATGGGGCATTATATGGTGGGGGGGAGTAACATCCTGCATGGGGCATTATATGGGGGTGGAGTGACATCCTACATGGGGCATTATAACGGAGGGGTGGATGTGACATCCTGCATGGGGCATTATATTTTGGGGGGGAGTGAAAGGGGGGGATGTGACATCCTTTATGGGGTATTATAAGGGAGGGGGGGATGTGACATCCTTCATGGGGCATTATAAGGGAGGGGGGATGTGACATCCTGCATGGGGAAAGGGAGGATGTGACATCCTTCATGGGGCATTATAAGGGACGGGGGAATGTGACATCCTGCATGGAGCATTATATGGGGGGGAGTGACATCCTGCATGGGGAATTATATGGGTGGAAGTGACATCCTGCATGGGGCATTATATGGTGGGGGGGAGTAACATCCTGCATGGGGCATTATATAGGGGGAGAAAGTGACATCCTACATGGGGCATTATAACGGAGGGGTTGATGTGACATTCTGCATGGGGCATTATATTTTGGGGGGGAGTGAAAGGGGGGGATGTGACATCCTTCATGGGGCATTATAAGGGAGGGGGGGATGTGACATCCTTCATGGGGCATTATAAGGGAGGGGGGATGTGACATCCTGCATGGGGCATTATAAAGGAGGGGGGTATGTGACATCCTACATGGGGCATTATAACGGAGGGGGGATGTGACATCCTGCATGGGGAAAGGGGGGATGTGACATCCTTCATGGGGCATTATAAGGGACGGGGGAATGTGACATCCTGCATGGAGCATTATATGGGGGGGAGTGACATCCTGCATGGGGCATTATATGGGGGGGAAGTGACATCCTGCATGGGGCATTATATGGGTGGAAGTGACATCCTGCATGGGGCATTATATGAGGGAGGGTGGAGTGACATCCTGCATGGGGCATTATATGGGGGGGAGTGACATCCTGCATGGGGCATTATATGGGGGGGGAGTGACATCCTGCATGGGGCATTATATGGGGGGGAGTGACATCCTGCATGGGGCATTATATGGGGGGGAAGTGACATCCTGCATGGGGCATTATAAGGCAGGTGGATGCTCCCTGGTCGTCACTAACACGGTTCGCTGATTGGTCGCAGCCGCCAGCCGCGACCAGTCAGCGATATCGGCGCCAAATTTAAACACCGCTCTGCTGATTGCTCGCGGCCTGCCGCCGCGACCAATCTGCGATTGTGGCGCCAAATTTAAACACGGTCTCCGGCCAATTGGCGGCAGATTTAAAATAAGTACGCCACCGTCGGGAGATATATTCTAGAATACCCGATGCGTTAGAATTGGGCCACCATCTAGTCAATAATAAATGTTAGTTTCAGACCACCCTTTAAATTGTAAGTGTTAAAAAAGAACGAAAAATGCTGACACTACTCAATACATGTTGCAGGATTGTTTTCCTACTATGGTGGAACACAGAAGTTAAAGTGACAGAAATACATTGGCCTATACTTCCGCACTAATGACATTTATCACCTATTCACAGAATTGGGCTCACTAGTCTGATCTCGAGGGGCCCCACAGCTGCAACCTCATGATCAACAGAACAGGAGTCCTATATCACGCTCCTCTTCACTGTGTTTGGAAACTGAATGGAGTGGCAAGGTCATGCTGTCCGCATTCACAACCATGCTGATCCATTCAATCTCCATCCACAATAAAGAAGTGGTCATGCAGTTCCCAATGGTGGGGCCCTCAGTTAATAGTGAATTGTTAAACGCAATACAAAATTTGCTTGTGTGTGTTTTAATGTTTGTCTGTGTGTTTATTTTAAATGCAGTATGCTCTAGATATGTTTTTATTCACAAATTTCTCCATATACTTCTGAATAGAAAGAAAAAAAACATGTAAAAAAAAAAGAAACGAAAAAATCTCTTATTTAAAGCACATCAGAGTAATGACATTTTGTACAAGCACAAAAAAAAATCACCACAAATAATGTGTTGTGAATGTCCCCTTATAGTCACAGCCCGGGATACAAAAGCCTTCATATATATATTAGACTAACGTCAGCTGACCCCACCGATATGTGCAGTATCAGAAACCATCTAATGTATATGGGGACCTGAAACTGTCACCAGACAGATGGTATCGGGGAGGAGAGAAGAATCTGGCTGTTGAACAAAAAGATTGGCTGATAAAATTCCATCAGGGAAATAAGCAGTTCCAGAGCAGGTCTTTTAAGTAGAACATGGGAGCTGGCTGCCAAGCCTTGTACTACTATGTATGGGGGAGCTGGGAGAGAAAACATCTAATGTGAATAAGAGCCATAAAAAAGGTTGTCTTGAGATAATGCCTGCTAGGATATATCAAAGAGATGTACAGGCAAAAATAAGCTGTCAAACATACAGTACAGACCAAAAGTTTGGACACACCTCATTTAAAGATTTTTCTGTATTTTCATAACTATGAAAATTGTACATTCACACTGAAGGCATCAAAACTATGAATTAACACATGTGGAATTATATACTTAACAAAAAAGTGTGAAACAACTGAAAATATGTCATATTCTAGGTTCTTCAAAGTAGCCACCTTTTGCTTTGATGACTGCTTTGCACACTCTTGGCATTCTCTTGATGAGCATCAAGAGGTAGTCACCGGAAATGGTCTTCCAACAATCTTGAAGGAGTTCCCAGAGATGCTTAGCACTTGTTGGCCCTTTTGCCTTCACTCTGCGGTCCAGCTCACCCCAAACCATCTGGATTGGGTTCAGGTCTGGTGACTGTGGAGGCCAGGTCATCTGGCGTAGCACCCCATCACTCTCCTTCTTGGTCAAATAGCCCTTACACAGCCTGGAGGTGTGTTTGGGGTCATTGTCCTGTTACCTGTAGGAATTTTTTTTACTATATAAACTTAGGGGCGGACATAGGAGTAAGGGGTCCCATTTCCACCTCCAAAGCAGGTGAAATTTTGCATTATGATTCCCTTCTGAGCTTAGCACTGTGCCTCAAAAGTAGTTTTTGACAACATATGGGGTATTTGTGTACTTAGGAGAAATTGCATAACAAATTAACAAATTTTGGGGTTCATTTTATCCTATTTTTTTTATTTTCACAGATCAACGTTGTAAAATTCTGTGAAGCACTTGTGGGTTCAAGGTGCTCACCACACATCTAGATACATTCCTTTGATCGGTCTACTTTCAAAAATGGTCACTTGTGGGGATTTTCCACTGTTTAGGCACATCAGGGGCTCTCCAAACGAGACATGACACCGGCAGACCATTCCATCAAGTCTGCGTTCCAAAAGTCACTCTTTTTTTGAGCCCTGCTGTGAGCTCAAACGGTAGTTTACCCCCACATATTGGGTATCTGTGTACTCAGGAGAAATTGCACAGCAAATTTTTGGTTCCACTTTCTCCTGTTACCCTTGTGAAAATAAGAAATTTGGGGCTAAAATAAAACTTGTGGGAAAAATTTGTTTTTTTTTTCTATTCATTGCTCTACATTATAAACTTCTGTGAAGCACTTGGGGGTTCAAAGTGCTCACCACACATCTAGATACAATCCTTGAGGGGTCTAGCCTCCAAAATGGTGTCACTTGTGGGGGGTTTCCACTGTTTAGGCACATCAGGGGCTCTACAAACACTACATGACGTCAGCTAATTATTCCAGGAAATTTTACATTCAAAAAGTCAAATGGCGATCTTTCTCTTCGAAGCCCTGTTGTGCACCCAAACAGTGGTTTTCCACCACATATGGGGTATCGGCATGCTCAAGAAAAATTGCACAACCAATTTTGGGGTCCATTTCTTCCTGTAACCCTTGTGAAAATAAAAAATTGAGTTTAAAATAAAATTTTGTGAAAAAAGGTTAAATGTTAATTTTTTTCCTTCCACATTCCAAAAATTCCTGGGAAGCACCTGAAGGGTTAATAAACTTTTTGAATGTGGTTTTGAGCACCTTGCCATTTTTAAAACGGGGTCACTTTTGGGTATTTTCTGTCACATACAGTACAGACCAAAAGTTTGGACACACCTTCTCATTTAAAGATTTTTCTGTATTTTCATGACTATGAAAATTGTACATTCACACTGAAGGCATCAAAACTATGAATTAACACATGTGGAAGTATATACTTAACAAAAAAGTGTGAAACAACTGAAAATATGTCTTTGTCACGTTACTAGTGGATACAACTGGACACCAGTAGCTAGGTCAAAGAGACTGCAGACACAAGGGTTAAACAAGCAATATTGTATTGATGATTTGAATGCAATACAGCATAGAAGTTCAGATGAGTCTTTAGCCAGACAATAGCGGCAGAGCTTACACTTGGCAATATAGCATGCAAAGTCACTGAGCAATGAGAGCACCAAGATGTCCGGCACTGACAGGCTCTCTTGCAGAGCGGAGGAACACAAGCTGGCGGGAGTTCTTACATAACCGTAGGTGTAGTCAGGTCGGAGATTTCTGAAGTCGGGTGTTAGCAATCACTCGGTCACCAGGCGGGGATCCAGATGTGCAGGTCGGCAGAGGACTCCGCCGTTAGGAAAGGACCAACAGGGATCGTAAGTCCAGGCTTGAGACTGCAGAGGAACAAGGTCCAAAACATAATACACAAGCAAGGAAACAGAACAGGTGCTGACTTTATATATAGCTTTGGCAGGAAGCAAGATGGCCGATGTGAAACATAAAGATCCATGTTAACTAAGGGCAAAAGAAACAACAGGTTCCAGGCCTAGATCCTGACATTACTCCCACCTCAAGAACGGCCTCAGGACGATCCCAGACCAGGCTTGCCAGGGTACCTTTGATGGAACTGCTCAATCAATCGGGATGCATTAATATTATCCACGGGTTCCCAGGAATTCTCCTCTGAAGAATAGCCTTGCCATTTAATCAAGTACTGCAATCGATTTCTGTAGATTCTCGAGTCCAGAATCCTCTCAACGATAAACTGTTCTTGACCATCCACGAGAATGGGATCGGGAGGAGGAGATGAACGTCCTGGAAAAGGATTTGGTACTACAGTCTTAAGTAAGGAAGTATGAAAGACAGGATGTATCCTCATAGTTCTTGGGAGTTTTAAGCGACATGCAACAGCACCTACCAACCCACTGATCCTATAGGGACCGATGTACTTCTGTCCCAACTTAGGGGAAGGGATCTTCAGCTTTAAATTTTTTGTAGACAACCAGACTAAATCTCCTACCTTGAATGTTGGTGTTGGTTTGCGAAATCTGTCAGCTGCCTTCTTGTACCTATCTTGTGCGGAAACCAAAGTCTCTTTCAGAAGTTCAAGGTTCTGCTGAAGTGAAGAGATCCTGTCGGCAACTGCTGGTAACGATGTATCTACGGGTAATCTGGGAAGAATGCTAGGGTAATATCCCAAGTTAGAGTAAAATGGTGACTGCTTGGTGGAAGCACTCTGGGCATTATTATAGGAAAATTCGGCCAATGGGAGTAGTCTTACCCAATCATCTTTTAAATGGCCATCGTAACAGCGAAGGTATTGCTCCAATGTTTGATTGGTACGTTCTGTCTGCCCGTTGGACTGTGGGTGGAAAGCAGAAGATAAATTAACCTCAATACCTAATGCCGAACAAAAGCTTCGCCAGAACTTTGAAGTAAATTGAACTCCACGGTCAGAAACAACTTCATCTGGAACCCCGTGCAAACGAAAGATGTTCTGGATGATTAGGTCAGCAGTGTCCTTCGCAGAGGGTAAGCCGGAGCAAGGGATGAAATGGGCAGCCTTGGTCAGGCGATCGACCACCACCAAAATCGTACTCTTTCCCTCGGAAGTGGGCAGTTCCACAATAAAGTCCATGGAAATGGACCCCCACGGGTGAGACGGCACCGGCAAAGGCAGTAGCAGACCTGTAGGGGAGGCACGTGGGATCTTGAATTTTGCACATACCTCACAAGATGAAAAGTATTTCTGAACATCCTTCCGAAAACCTGGCCACCAGAAGAAGCGAGATAAGAATTCTTGAGTCTTCTGAATTCCTCTGTGCCCCGCAACCTTAGAGTCATGAACCAATCTCAACACTCTTAGCCTCACGGTCTCAGGAATGTAGAGGCGCCGTTCCCGGGTCCAAACTCCATTCCTAAAAAGAAGGCTTACCTCATCAGATGGCTGAGACAGGAAAGAGTCCAAGTTGTAAGCCTCTTTGATGACCTGCAACAAATCTTGATTATGAATGACTCCTACAAAATTGCGATCAGTAAGTATGGTCTTAGGTGGAGCATCTGGAACAGCATCAGTGGAGTACATCCGAGATAAAGCATCTGCTTTTCCATTGCGAGAACCTGGTCTATAAGATATTGTAAAATTGAATTGGTTAAGGAAAAGACTCCAGCGGGCCTGTCGTGGGGTCAGACATCTTGCTGACCTGATAAACTCGAGGTTGCGATGATCCGTGAGGACAATGATCGGCTGTGACGCTCCTTGGAGAAGATGTCTCCACTCCTTGAAGGCGGTGATGATAGCCAGTAATTCTTTATTTCCTACATCATAGTTCTTTTCGGCTGGAGACAGTCGCTTGGAAAGGAAAGCACAAGGATGAAGTAAGTTCTTCTCATCAGTTCTTTGGGACAGTATAGCCCCGACGGCACAGTTTGAGGCATCTACTTCAATAATGAAGGCGAGTTCCGGATCAGGGTGGATCAGTACTGGTGCCGATGTGAACTTGATCTTGAGCCGAGAGAATGCTTCTTGGGCTAGAGGGGATCAAATAAACGCTGTCTTCTTCTGTGTCAGCCGGGTGATGGGCGAGATGATGTCAGAGAAGTTCTTAATAAAGCGTCTGTAAAAGTTAGCAAACCCGATGAAACGTTGGACCTCCTTGACGTTCTTGGGGATCGGCCACTCCTGAATCGCCTTGATCTTACTGTTATCCATACTCAGACCCCGTGGAGAAATTACATATCCTAAGAACTGGACCTCAGTCTTGTGAAATTCACATTTCCCCAACTTGATGTATAGATGGTGTTCCCTCAAAGCTGCAGGACAGTCTTGACATGTTGCTGATGTTCCTCCATGGAGCTAGGAAAAATCAGAATGTCATCCAGATAGATTACGACAAAAAGGTCCAGAATATCTCTAAAGATATTGTTTACTAGATGTTGGAAGGTCGCTGGGGCATTACAAAGTCCAAATGACATGACCAGATACTCAAAGTGTCCATATCGAGACCTACATGCTGTCTTCCATTCGTCTCCAGGTCTTATACGGACTAGATTATATGCCCCGCGTAGGTCCAATTTTGAAAAGACCTTGGCCTGACGGACTCTCTCGAGAAGCTCCGGAATTAATGGCAGGGGGTAGCGGTTCTTGATGGTCACTTTGTTAATTTCCCGGTAGTCAACACAGGGTCTGAGGGATCCATCCTTCTTTTTAACAAAAAAAATGGGTGCGCCAGCTGGAGAGGATGAGGGGCGTATGAAACCTTTGGACAGATTCTCATCAATGTACTCTTTGAGGGTCTTGAGCTCAGGACCGGACAAAGGATAAATATTCCCAAAGGGAATGGCAGCAGCAGGTAGGAGCTCGATTGGACAATCATAAGGGCGATGTGGTGGCAACTTGTCTGCATTCTTTTTATCGAACACATCCGAAAATTTTTTATAAACTGCCGGTAACCTTAAATCCAAAGATGGGTCGCCTGAAGATGGTCCACTCAAATCCCCAGAAATTACCTCCCTAGCTGGGAAGCGCAATCTCTTGGTCTCCCAGTCAATAATGGGATTCTGAGCCTGCAACCAGGGTAAACCCAAGATAATAGGGAAGTGTGGGGAGGAAATCAGAAGGAAGGGCAATTTCTCCTGGTGGTCATCTCCCATGAGAATCTTCAGGGGCTCAGTCTGCTGGTCCACTGGCACCGAGGCCAAAGGAGAGCCATCCACAGTCTCCATCAGAATAGAAGATGCTCTTCTGTGATCGGATTCCATATTCATTAGCAAAGGAGGTGTCCATGAAGTTACCGCTGGCCCCCGAATCTATCATGGCGGAACTGTTCACCCAATGTGAGTCAATCCAGATCTTGATAGGGAGATAGCAATGTGAGTCTTTTTTCTTACTGCAGAGGTCTGAAACTGCAGAAGACAAAATAACAGCATTGATAGGTAGCACCATTTCGGATGTAACAGAGTTCATGTCTGAAAAGTCATAGTCCGGAACAGCTGCTGCAATTCCGGGTGGCTCTGGTTCGGAAACCACGGAGCGTGAGTCTGAGAAGTCGTGTTCTATCACGGCTGCGGTTATTCTGCGAGAACGGCAGGGACAATTGATAATAAAATGTCCTGATTTTCCGCAGTAGAAACATAAATTCTCCTTTAAACGAAATTCCTTCCGTTCGTCACTTGCTCGACTTCGTAGGGAATTTACCTGCATCGGTTCGGGTGCAGACTCCTGTGGACCTGGATCCAGAATCTCCTTGGGAAGGAAAGGTAGAAGCGATTTATTGCTGCGGTTCATCTCAGACCACCTCTCTAGTCTTCGTTCGGAGATGCGAGCATCTAGGCGAATACAATAATTGATGAAGTCGCCTAGAGCGGTGGGGGCCTCCGCACGTGAAAGCTCATCCTTGATAGAACTGGACAACCCCTTCTTGAATATTGAGTACTTTGCTGCACTATTCCAGGGGGTATCCTGGGCCCACCTTCTAAAATCCATAGCATACTCAGTCACTGGGCATTTACCTTGACGCAAGTTCAGCAGGGCCGTCTCCGCTGTAAGGCTACGGTTCGGATCATCAAACATCTGCCCTATGGCGGAGATAAACATATTGAAGTCATTCAGACATGCATCCTGAGATTCTATCAAGGGGTTTGCCCAGGCAAGAGCCTTGTTAGTCAGCAACATGATGATAGTCAATACTTTGGATCGATCCGTAGGAAACTATGTGGCATGTGCAGCAAAAAATAAACGACACTGGTTCAGAAATCCACGGTACTTATCTCGGTCGCCACCGAACCTGAATGGCGGTAGTTTGGGGATGGCAGGTACTGAAGTCTCGGGCTGTGCTTCCAGGGCCGCAACCCGGGCACGCAATTCCTGAATGGTCTGACAAAGTACTTGCACATCATATTTTGTTTGACCCTCTAGGCCTTCTATTCTGCTCTTCCATGTCTGCATCTCAGCGTGTACAGCGGCAGTGACATTATTAAGCTTCTTAACACGCAAGTCCAAAGTCTCTGACCCAACGGCATCCATTTTAGCGGGCTTGTGTATCCTGTCACGTTGCTAATAGATACAACTGGACACCAGTAGCTAGGTCAAAGAGACTGCAGACACAAGGGTTAAACAAGCAATATTGTATTGATGATTTGAATGCAATACAGCATAGAAGTTCAGACGAGTCTTTAGCCAATCCAACAGACAATAGCGGCAGAGCTTACACTCGGCAATATAGCATGCAAAGTCACCCTAGCAATGAGAGCACCAAGATGTCCGGCACTGACAGACTCTCTTGCAGAGCGGAGGAACACAAGCTGGCGGGAGTTCTTACATAACCGCAGGTGTAGTCAGGTAGGAGATTTCTGAAGTCGGGTGTTAGCAATCACTCGGTCACCAGGCGGGGATCCAGATGTGCAGGTCGGCTGAGGACTCCGCCGTTAGGAAAGGACCAACAGGGATCGTAAGTCCAGGCTTGAGACTGCAGAGGAACAAGGTCCAAAACATAATACACAAGCAAGGAAACAGAACAGGTGCTGACTTTATATATAGCTTTGGCAGGAAGCAAGGTGGCCGATGTGAAACATAAAGATCCATGTTAACTAAGGGCAAAAGAAACAACAGGTTCCAGGCCTAGATCCTGACAGTCTTATATTCTAGGTTCTTCAAAGTAGCCACCTTTTGCTTTGATGACTGCTTTGCACACTCTTGGCATTCTCTTGATGAGCTTCAAGAGGTAGTCACCGGAAATGGTTTTCACTTCACAGGCGCGCCCTGTCAGGTTTAATAAGTGGGATTTCTTGCCTTATAAATGGGGTTGGGACCATCAGTTATGTTGTGCAGAAGTCTGGTGGATACACAGCTGATAGTCCTACTGAATAGACTGTTAGAATTTGTATTATGGCAAGAAAAAAGCAGCTAAGTAAAGAAAAACGAGTGGCCATCATTACTTTAAGAAATGAAAGTCAGTCAGTCTGAAAAATTGGGCAAACTTTGAAAGTGTCCCCAAGTGCAGTTGCAAAAATCGTCAAGCGCTACAAAGAAACTGGCTCACAGGAGGACCGCCCCAGGAAAGGAAGACCAAGAGTCGCCTCTGCTTCTGAGGACAAGTCTATCCGAGTCACCAGCCTCAGAAATCTCAGGTTAACAGCCGGTCAGATTAGAGACCAGGTTAACGCCACACAGAGTTCTAGCAGCGGACACATCTCTACAACAACTGTTAAGAGGAGACTGTGCAGCAGGCCTTCATGGTAAAATAGCTGCTAGGAAACCACTGCTAAGGACAGACAACAAGCAGAAGAGACTTGTTTGGGCTAAAGAACACAAGGAATGGACATTAGACCAGTGGAAATCTGTGCTTTGGTCTGATGAGTCCAAATTTGAGATCTTTGGTTCCAACCACCGTGTCTTTGTGCGACGCAGAAAAGGTGAACGGATGGACTCTACATGCCTGGTTCCCACCGTGAAGCATGGAAGAGGAGGTGTGATGGTGTGGGGGTGCTTTGCTAATGACACTGTTGGGGATTTATTCAAAATTGAAGGCATACTGAACCAGCATGGCTACCACAGCATCTTGCAGCGGCATGCTATTCCATCCGGTTTGCGTATAGTTGGACCATCATTTATTTTTCAACAGGACAATGACCCCAAACACCTCCAGGCTGTGTAAGGGCTATTTGACCAAGAAGGAGAGAGTGATGGGGTGCTACGCCAGATGACCTGGCCTCCACAGTCACCAGACCGGAACCCAACCGAGATGGTTTGGGATGAGCTGGACCACAGAGTGAAGGCAAAAGGGCCAACAAGTGCTAAGCATCTCTGGGAACTCCTTCAAGATTGTTGGAAGACCATTTCCGGTGACTACCTCTTGAAGCTCATCAAGAGCATGCCAAGAGTGTGCAAAGCAGTCATCAAAGCAAAAAGTTGCTACTTTGAAGAACCTAGAATATAAGACATAATTTCAGTTGTTTCCCACTTTTTTGTTAAGTATATAATTCCACATGTGTTAATCGTTTTTTAAGGGACAGGTTGATGTTTTTATTGATACCATTTTCGGGCACGTGACATTTTTTGATCGCTTTCTATTCAGATTTTTGGGAGGCAGAATAAACAAAAACCAACAGTTCAAGAATTGTTTTTTTATGCCGTTCTGCAGTGTTATTCTTTGGGTCAGTACGTTTACAGTGATACTACTTTTATATTTCTTTTTATGTTTTGGCGCTTTTACACAATAAAAACTATTTCATAGAAAAAAATAATTGTTTTTGCATCGCTTTATTCTGAGAGCTATAACTTTACTTTTCGGCCGATGGCGGCTTGTTTTTTGCGGGAAAAGATGACGTTTTCAGCAGTACCATTTTTATTTATATTCGTCTTTTTAATCGCGTTTTATTTCATTTTTTGGTTTGCTTCGTTTTTTTTTTTTTTTTCTTACCGTGTTCACTAAAAGGATTAACTAGTGGGATAGTTTTATAGGTCAGGTCGTTCCGGACGCGTCAATACCAAATATGTGTACTTTTCTTTCTTTTTTTTTCATATTTATTTATGGGTACAGTATATTTTTATTTGTTTATTTATTTTTTTATATTTTTTTTCCACTTTGACACTTTTCTTACTTTTACACATTGTCCCACTATGGTACTTTCACCTTTTGGAGTCTGATCGGCTGTATAGTATAGGGATGCAGCGCTGCACAGGGAGAAGTTACTTTGATCGCACACTGTGCATGATCAAAGTAACTTCCTGCTGTCTGGTGACCCGGATGTCGTCATGATGACATCCGGGTCACCATGACAACCACCGGGACCCAGCAGATACAGCGCGGGATGCCGGAGAGGAAGTAAGTAACGGCGCTTACCTCCCCTTGCTCCCGGAATGCTGCGATTGACTTAGATCGCAGCATTTCAGGGGTTAATATGCAGGGAGTGGTGCGGCACCGCTCCTTGCACATAGTAGAGGGGTGTCAGCTGTGACAATCAGCTGACACTCGGCGGCGATTGTGCCCGCATACCTTGTGTGCGGGCGAAATCGCCAGGACATACTATTCAATATCTGGTCCAATAGGCCCAGTACACAGGTACGGAATAGTATGCCCAATGTCATAAAGGGGTTAAAAAACAAGTCCTCATACAGCTTTGTGGATGGAAAAATAAAAAGTTATGGTTCTTGGTAGAATGCGAGAAAAAAAACAAAAGAAATGGAAATTGGCCGTGGCGTGAAGCGGTTAAAGTAAATTATAGGCTTAGAAAGTAGTATCTGTAATTGGATCAGAAACTGAGACACATACCGCACCCAGAAAGTTGTGGTGAATGACGGCTACTCTGAATAGTCTCGGGTTATAAGTCGCCCCAAGGTTGAGTGCTGGGTCCGTTATTATTCAACCTATTTTAATAATGACATAGAACACAAGATTAATAGTGTTGTTCCTGTTTTTGCAGATGACACCAAGCTGTACAGTACAGTACTGTAGTACAGTGCAGTTTATGGAAAATGTTCACAAGTTAAAGACTTAATACACAAACTGAGTGTTTGGGCATACAAGTGCAGATGTAAAGTTATTCACCTGGGCGCTAATAATATGCAGGTACCATATGTTATAGGGAGAGTAAAACTATGAGAATCACTTGAAGAGAAGGATCTGAGTGTAGTTGTAGATCATAGACTAAATAACAGCATACAATGTCAATCTGCTGCTTCTAAAGCCTGCAAAATATTGTCATGTATTAAAAGAGGCATGGACCACGGGACAAAGCATTAGGGCGATCCCATCTGGAATAAGCGGTTCAGTTCTGGGCACCAGGTCATAGATAGGATGCTCTGAAGTTAGAAAATATAGAAAGAAGAGCCACAAAAGTATTAAGTGGCATGGAGGATATTGGTTAAGTTGAAAAATTAAACAAATTAAATGTATTTACATTTGAGAAGAGATGAATAAAGGGGACACTTAATTAACTTTTATAAGTACATAAATTGCCCATACAAAAAATATGGTCAAAAGCTGTTTCATGTAAAAAACCCTTCAGAAGATAAGAGAGCACTCCCTCCAACTGAAGAAAAAAAGATTCACTCTCCAAAGGAAAAAAGGCTTTTTTACCATAGGAATTATTAATCCGTCTACCTCAAGAGCTGGTCACAGGGAGTACTGTCGATGGTGACAAAAAAGAAAATAACAAATTCTTATGTGTAAAGTTATTTTTTTAATATTTGGTCCAGAAGAATAGCTCTTTACAGGCAGCTTGGATTGTACATTGTGGTTGTACATGCGACCTTTCACTTTATCCTTTCTCATCCTTCGAATATTTTGAACCGTATGAACTATACAGCTATATACACTGCTCAAAAAAATAAAGGGAACACTTAAATAACACATCCTAGATCTGAATGAATGAAATATTCTCATTGAATACTTTGTTCTGTACAAAGTTGAATGTGCTGACAACAAAATCACACAAAAATCATCAATGGAAATCAAATTTATGGAGGCCTGGATTTGGAGTCACCCCCAAAATTAAAGTGGAAAAACACACTACAGGCTGATCCAACTTTGATGTAATGTCCTTAAAACAAGTCAAAATGAGGCTCAGTATTGTGTGTGACCTCCACGTGCCTGTATGACCTCCCTACAACGCCTGGGCGTGGTCCTGATGAGGTTGCGCATGGTCTCCTGTGGGATCTCCTCCCAGACCTGGACTAAAGCATCCGCCAACTCCTGGACAGTCTGTGGTGCAACGTCAGCTGACATGTGCACGCAACAGCTGCGGGTGGAATCGCGATCCACCCGTGGCTGTTAACCTGTTAAATGTCGCTGTCAATCTCTGACGGCGGCATTTAACATCGCCGCAACGGAAGCGCGGCATTAGCCCCGCCCATCGGTGACCCCGTCATATGATCGCGAGTCACCGATGGGTTGGCATGATAACCCGGGGTCTGCAGCAGACCCCTGTGGTTGTCATGTCAAAATTGCTATGAGCCCCTGAATTCTAGTGTATTCTGATAATTTATTCTGTTATGTGATTTCCTGCTTATTTTACTGTCAAATATTGTAAAGAAATTGTTACCATATAATACATGTTTTACAATTAATATTAGTTGTTAAATAAAAGAAATATCCTGTTGTTTCGCCTGTGTCTCCGCTGTTGCATACTGTATACCTGCATTATACACACGGCTCAAAAAAATAAAGGGAACACTTAAACAACAGAATATAACTCCAAGTAAATCAAACTCCTGTGAAATCAAACTGTGCACTTAGGAAGCAACACTGATTGACAATCAATTTCACATGCTGGCATTTCTTTGGAGGGCCGCACAGCCCTCCATGTGCTCGCCAGAGGTAGCCTGACTGCCATTAGGTACCGAGATGAGATCCTCAGACCCCTTGTGAGACCATATGCTGGTGCGGTTGGCCCTGGGTTCCTCCTAATGCAGGACAATGCCAGACCTCATGTGGCTGGAGTGTGTCAGCAGTTCCTGCAAGATGAAGGCATTGAAGCTTTGGACTGGCCCGCCCGTTCCCCAGACCTGAATCCGATTGAGCATATCTGGGACATCATGTCTCGCTCCATCCACCAATGTCACGTTGCACCACAGACTGGCCAGGAGTTGGCGGATGCTTTAGTCCAGGTCTGGGAGGAGATCCCACAGGAGACCATCCGCAACCTCATCAGGAGCATGCCCAGGCGTTGTAGGGAGGTCATACTGGCACGTGGAGGCCACACACAATACTGAGCCTCATTTTGACTTGTTTTAAGGACATTATATCAAAGTTGGATCAGCCTGTAGTGTGTTTTTCCACTTGAATTTTGGGGGTGACTACAAATCCAGGCCTCCATTGGTTAATAAATTTGATTTCCATTGATGATTTTTGTGTGATTTTGGTGTCAGCACATTCAACTTTGTACAGAACAAAGTATTCAATGAGAATATTTCATTCATTCAGATCTAGGATGTGTTATTTAAGTGTTCCCTTTATTCTTTTGAGCAGTGTATATATATATATATATATATATATATATATATATATATATAACAGTCATAGAATAGTGTATGTATTTGTGAAATCACAAATAAAAATTACATAGTATCTAAAGTTTTCAGTGAATACTATACACATGAAACAAGATCTTACACATAAAATAAAGATAATAAAGGCAATACTCTATTGGTTAATGCAGCTATAATTTACATTACTGATAAAAGCGTAGTTGATGGTGACTGGAACTTTGCTATGAGAGTGGATTGCAAAATCACGTTAATATTATGCTAATTTGCTGCTTGTAAAGAAGAAGATTTTCACAGCAAAAGGGAGAATGAACCAGAAAGGTGTCACCCAGTGATCAGCACTTTGAGGGCTAAACTTGAAGAATTCTGTAAGAACCTACATTTTTGTGTTTGTGCCAAGCTTTTGCACGTTAGAATTCATACACACAAGCACAAGAGTGTTTCACTTTCCAAAGTTCACCGCTTTACTTTTAGTGCAAACATGTAACTGGCAAAACATTCTGCTGATGTGGCACAAGTGTTACATCAGTCTACAGCAGGGATGTCAAACTCAAACACACAGAGGGCCAAAATGAAAAACTTGGACAAAGTCGAGGGCCAACCAGTATACAGAATAATGGACCCCATGTAATCCTCTATACAGAATAATGGGCCCCACTTTGTCCTCCATACAGAATAATGAACACCACATAGTCCGCCATACCAAATAATGGACTCCACTTAGTCCGCCATACCGAATAATGAACTCCATATAGTCCTCCATACAGTATAATGGGCCACACATAGTCCTCCATACAGAATAATGACCCCACATAGTCATCCATGCAGAACAATAGGCCCCAAATAGTCCTCCATACAGAATAATGGGTCCCACATAACCCTCCATACAGTATTATGGGCCCCACATAGTCCTCCATACATAATAATGGGCCCCACACAGTCATCCATACAGAATAATGGCCCCACATAGTTCTCCATATAGAATAATGGCCTCACATAGTCCTCCTTACAGAATAATGACCCCACATAGTCCTCCATGCAGAATAATAGGCCCCAAATAGTCCTCCATACAGAATAATGGGCCCCACATAATCCTCCATACAGTATTATGGGCCCCACATAGTCCTCCATACAGAATAATGGGCCCCACACAGTCATCCATACAGAATAATGGCCCACATAGTTCTCCATATAGAATAATGGCCTCACATAGTCCTCCATACAGAATAATGGCCCCACATAGTCCTCCATACAGAATAATGGCCCCACATAGTCCTCCATACAGAATAATGGCATTACATAGTCCTCCATACAGAATAATGGGCCCCACATAGTCCTCCATACAATATTATGGGCCCCACATAGTGCTCCATACAGTATTATGGTCCCCACATAGTCCTCCATACAGAATAATGGCCCCACATAGTCCTCCATACAGAATAATGGCCCCACATAGTCCTCCATACAGAATAATGGGCCCCACATAGTCCTCCATGCAGAATAATGGCCCCACACAGTCATCCATACAGAATAATGGCCCCACATAGTTCTCCATATAGAATAATGGCCTCACATAGTCCTCCATACAGAATAATGGCCCCACATAGACCTCCATACAGAATAAAGGCCCCACATAGTCCTCCATACAGAATAATGGCCCCACACAGTCATCCATACAGAATAATGGCCCCACATAGTTCTCCATATAGAATAATGGCCCCACATAGTTCTGCATATAGAATAATGGCCTCACATAGTCCTCCATACAGAATAATGGCCCCACATAGTCCTCCATACAGAATAATGGCATTACATAGTCCTCCATACAGAATAATGGCCCCACATAGTCCTCCATACAGAATAATGACCCCACGTAGTCCTCCATACAGTATAATGAGCCCCACATAGTCCTCCATACAGAATAATGGGCCCCACATAGTCCTCCATACAGTATAATGTGCCCCACATAGTCCTCCATACAGTACAGGTTAGGCCATTTATATGGATACACCTAAATTAAATGGGAATGGTTGGTGATATCAACTTCCTGTTTGCTGCACATTAGTATATGGGAGGGGGAAAACTTTTCCAGATGGGTGGTGACCATGGCGGCCATTTTGAAGTCCAAGTTTATTTTTTTCAGTGGGAAGAGGGTCATGTGACACATCAAAGTTATTGAGAATTTCCTAAGAAAAACAATGGTGTGCTTGGTTTTAACATAACTTTATTCTTTCATGAGTTTTTTACAAGTTTATGACCACTTCTAAAATGTGTTCCCAGTGCTGCCCATTGTGTTGGATTGTCAATGCAACCCTCTTCTCCCACTCTTGACACACTTATAGCAAAACCGCAGAAGAAATGCTAGCACAGGCTTCCAGTATCCGTTGTTTCAGATGCTGCACATCTCGTATCTTCACAGCATAGACAATTGCCTTCAGATGACCCCAAAGATAAAAGTCTAAGGGGGTCAGATCGGGAGACCTTGGTGGCCATTCAACTGGCCCACGACAACCAATCCACTTTCCAGGAAACTGTTCATGTAGGAATGCTCAGACCTAACACCCATAATGTGGTGGTGCACCATCTTGTTGGAAAAACTCAGGGAACGTGCCATCTTCAGTGCATAAAGAGGGCAACACATCATCATGTAGCAATTTCAGATATCCAGTGGCATTGAGGTTTCCATTGATGAAGAATGGCCCCACTATCTTTATACCCCATATACCACACCATACCATTAAGTTTAGGTGTATCCATATAAATGGCCCACCCTGTATAATGGGCCCCACATAGTCTCCCATACAGAATAATGACCTCACATAGGAGTGGCTGTTCAGGTGTCCCGGGCCAAATGTAATCTCCCTGTGGGCCAGAATTTGACGTGTATGGTCTATAGCTATCTGGTGATTAGCTGAGCACCAGTATTGTCAGGCCTCAATCAGACATCAGAGATTTTCCTCATACGCAAGAAACCCCAAAAAAACACAGTCCGAGTGTCACCAATGTTTTCGTGTCAGTTTTTACCATCAGTGATTTTCTCATATGAAAAAAATAAAATAACATACAAAGCTCCTCCTATCCACTACTGTGTTAATCATGAACAGCACACGGATTGCACACTGACGCCGTCTGATTTTCATTGACACTTAAGGCCTGATTCATCAGTTTTTTCTGCAATACTCTGTCATAAAAAGCTTTGAAAAGTCGCATAATGTTGGTGTAAATGGCACTAAAATTGTGACATTTGGCTTCTTAACGCCATTTTTTCCCCAGCTCTGACAAAGTGTGTGGAACTAGGGTGGGACGGGTGTGTGGCGACTTCCGCTTGTCAAATTCATGATGGGCAGCGGTCTTCGCTACGTCACAAATCTTACTCCAGCAGGGGGTAGATTAGGAGTTGTGATGAGGTGCACGCCGCACGTCCTATGCTCCTGATTCATGTGGAGGACTGCGCCTTGTCATGAATCAGGATCGTCTGGCTCCAACACATCTGCTCATCAACATCAGTGTGAACAACACTGGTCTTGATAAATCTGGGCTGTAGACTTGTATGGGCAATTTTGATCCGTGACCCCAATAAAAAAAAAAAAATTATGACTAGATTTCTCATTCTAAATTTTCCAACTTTTGGAAGTCTCCATTTTCACCGAATATTAACAAAGTGAGCAGTGGAAAGTGCTGGGGTGAGACTTGGGCACAGCAACCTCCAATCGACATATCATGACGAATGGCGGCATTCCTTATGCCACAAATCTTACTCCAGTCTTGGACTGGAGTAAGATTTGCAGTGAGGCGCACACCACTTTTCAGATGCGCCTGATTTAGCCATGTGCCCCTTAATGAATTAGAAGTGTCTGACTCCAGATCGCCTCCTCAAGACCAGTGTTTGTCATAACAGCCACAGACTTGCATTGGTAAGTTTGATCAGAGACTCCGTTCGATATCGGACGTCTCCGTACGTTTGTGTGGACTATCTGAAGAAAAAAAAGACATGTGAACGGCCCCATAGACTATAAGGCTATGTGCCCACGATGCAGAAATGCTGCTGAATTTTTCCGCTTCTCCCTGGCAGGAAAAACACATGCGGATTTTACATGCGTTTTTTCTGGCAGGTAGTGTTGGTCAAGCGTTCTTCACATGCATTTTTGCATGCGGGTTGTAAAGCGCTTTTCCAAGCGATTTTAGCATCACTTGGAAAGTGCTTGACAACTTGGTCACACTATATAAATCCATGCAAACGGCATGGATTTATATAGTGTGACCAAGTAATAGCTAAAAAAAAAAAAAAGAATACGAATGGTAAAAAATAAAGATTATACTCACCTTCCGACGGCCCCCGGTGTTTTCTCCGCTACGTCCGGTCTGTTGTATGGGTCGCGGTGGTGTGAAAGGACCTGCCATGACGTCATTTAGTCATGTGACAGGTCGGCGGTCGTGTAGCACCCCGAGGGCTCGGCTGCTACAGGGGTATTGCACCTCGATCCAGAGGTGTGGTATTCCACTCCCGGGTAAGGATGGAGGGTGGGACTGAGCTCAGCTAGTTGCATGCACTACACTCATCCCATTTCCGGGGGACAGAACAACGGTACTCCCACCAGATAGATGTGCAGGTACGACAGCGTCTGTCCCTGGCTGGAGTGGGAGGGGGGGAGGAACATCCCAGTAGTGTAGGAGCAGTCAGGGGAGGGACTCTGGGCATAGGAGGAGCCCATTGGTTGCATTGTGACCTGGGCTCGGGTGTCAGAGGGAATATATAAGGTGGGCACCATCTTTAGAGAGGTCTGTCTGTTCAGAGAGGAGCTCAGCCAGAGAGGGCTGAGGGGGAGCTGTGGCTCCGTCTGGGCCCAGCTCCAGAGCCAGGCCTGAAGCAGAGAGAGGAAGAAAAAGGAACACAAGGAAAGGCCCAGAGACGCAAGCAGAGGGAACCCTGAGATCCCACGAGTGAACTAAAACGGGTGAGGGGTTGGCAAAGAAGGGTACCGGATCCCAAGCTGGTGGAGGCAAATCATCCTTAGCCAGGAACCGGAGGTCGTGGTCAAGCTTTGGCACGACCCCTCGCCACATCCACCAGGAAGGCACGCCACATCGGGTCAGGAAAACCGGAGAGAGGTTTTGCCCCATAAGGCCCGAGGAAGCCGGACATAGGTGGGTCCCTGGTGAGGACGGCCAGTAGGAAGGAAGAGAGGGGAGCTCAGGACCACGCTCTGGAACTGCCTGGGAGTTGGCCGAGTCCCGCACCTGGTGGACGCAGCACGGCTCGGGTGGTCACTCTTGGCCGAAGTGACCGGAGCATCACCTGTGAGTAAAAGCCTTGAAACTGCACCACACGTCTCTGAGCTTCCTTGCTGCACCATCACTACCACTATCATTCACATCTGCTGCCCTGAGGCCATACCCCTCCCGTTGGGGGTTATACCATCCACGCTGCACATCCGTACCACCGGCCTCAGCGGACTGTCCTGCAGCGGCGGCTTCATAGCCGCATTCAACGGGTGGCGTAGTCGAACACTCTAACATCTACTGCTAAAGACTGCCACTCAGTTTGACTCCCTGGGCACGGACCGGGTCACCGCCACGAGACTACTACCCCTATCAGATCCGGCTCCGGGTAGACCCCCGTGCGCGCGATGCCGCACGACACAGCAGGCCCAGGGGCGCGTCAACTTTGGCGTAGTCGGCAGGATTACGTGCCCGCAACCGACGGGTACTGCGTGCCTGAAGAAAAGTTCACATTTACCGTAAAAAGGAGTCTCCCGCCAATTCCGGAGGGTCCCCGCCATCGGACGCCATCTCGGATCGTTTCCCGCCGTTTGCCCGCCATCTGCAGCCTTTTCCCGCCATCCACGGAGTTTCCCACCATAAGGAGACAATTCCCGCCATCTGAGACGATTTCCCGCCCTGGCAGAGCGGACTCCATTGTGGGCGTGCCAGAGGGTGGCAAGAGGCCACCTCCCATCGTGGGCCAGGTCCAGGAATGGCGCCAAAAGCGGAAACCGCCCCCACCAGCAGAGACTGCAATGATAGAAATGTCCATCAGCGTGAGAGGGCTGCCCCTGGAACTGACAATCACTAAGTTGCCACGGGACCACCCTCAATGGGGGCGGATACAGAACAAAACAGAGAAGATGGGTGCGGCCTGGAGGAGTCTGGACAGATCGCACCCGGAGATGGAGGAAGAGTCAATCAGCACCGACCCTGTGGTCCGGAACCTGTTGCAGGCTGCCACCCCAGAAGGCCTGGTGGAGATCCTGGCACAGCTCCCCAGAAATCGGGAGCGTGCACAGACCGCGCTGGAGGCCTTGGCCCGGAAGATGGCCCGAGTGCAGCAAGAAGCACTGGCCGAGTGGAGGAGAGAGATGGTCCAGCAGGCTGGAACCCGCCAGCAGAGGATGCCACCCGCAACGTGGAGCGTGTCTGCCCCTGAGGATGGTGCAGGAGGAACGGAGGCCGGAGACGACGCCGCGGAGGGAGCCGCAGAGATGGAAGCAGGTAATGGGGACGTCATCACCCCGAGCCCCGTAGCCGTAAGCCTGCCCCAGCTCCCCGTCGCAGAGCCCGAAGTTCCACTCACCGCGCCCGTTGCCGCACCGCCGCTGCTTCCAACTAGGCCTCAAGCGGCAAGAGCCGCGGTCGCGCCCTCTGTTACGCCACGCCCCTTGACCCTGAGCGCGGCAAAAGAGGAAGTGCCCCCGGCCTGGTCGCAGGGCCGAGTACCCCAGGGCGCCGCCGTCTCCACAGTACCCTTCACCTTCAGAGTGCCACCGGCCTGGTCGCAAGGCCTGGTGAATCCGGGCGCTGCTGCCCCCACCGCGCCCTCAACCTCCACAGTACTGCCCCTGGGCGAAGATCTGTTTGCGCAGCATACTAGCCCGGACGGGCTGCCTTTCGTTTGGCCACCGGAGTACGTCAACCCCCGACTCCGGAAGGAATGGCCTCTGTGTGAGCCTCTGATCCCGGCTCCGGCACCCGCCAAAATTGTTCCGCTCCCGCTGGAGGAGGCCCAATTTGTATGGGACCCCACCGGCGAAGACCTCATGGGGTTCACCCAAGAGACCCGGGCGGCCGCAGCCCAACGTGAGGAGTGTTGCCGACAACAACTGGAAGTCTTTCAGAGGGAACGGCGAGAGAGGCGGGTCCGCGAGGAGCGGCTGCAGGTCCAAAGCGCGGAGCAGAAAAGCCGGACCCGACGAAACCGCCGTGCGGCCCACGGTCCCCGCGCCACCGGGACTGTAATAAAGTTTCAAATGGAGCACGGCTGGGGCTTTATCCGGGATCACAGAACCCCCGGCGATGTCTTTGTTACCCGCAGGGATGTTGAGAGCCACCTGCCGGAGGGACACCGAGGACGTGACCTCTACCCGGGTGATGAGGTCACCTTCACCCGGCACCAGTGTGCCAAAGGACCATACGCCCTTCACGTGCACCGGTTGACGGAGGAGGAGTTGCAGTATGAGGAAGATCAAGAGGACCCGGACGGGTCTGAAGACTACCCTCAGGAGGAGACAAGGAGAGGACATCGCTACTAAAGGGGAGTAGCATAAGCAAAGTACTGTAGATAAGTTACCCGTATGGGTATTTGACATGTTGCTAATTGGAGTGTGGTCCCCGTTGGGACTAGTGTGGGACTGTTAAAGAACTGTTTCCTGTGAGCCCCTATCCATTACCAGGCTGAGGACTGTGAGCAGCCATTCCCCTATCCCCACTGGCCGAGGACTGAGAGCGGCCATACCCTGTAAATAGTTGCACTTCCTAAAGCGCCCCCTTCTGGTTTTATAAAGAACTGTTTTTCTCTAGTGACTGTTGCACTTACCTGGTTACAAGTTGCACGGTGGCCAGGGATCACGGACGTATTAGTCAAGAATGTTTTATATGAAAAGGTTTTATATTATGAAAAAAGTTGATATATTTTATATGTAAGTGCACTTTAAAAAAAAAATTTTTTGTATGTTTTGTTTTATTCTTTTACAGCCCGAGGACGTGCTGTGATTTACCAGGGGGGAATGTAGCACCCCGAGGGCTCGGCTGCTACAGGGGTATTGCACCTCGATCCAGAGGTGTGGTATTCCACTCCCGGGTAAGGATGGAGGGTGGGACTGAGCTCAGCTAGTTGCATGCACTACACTCATCCCATTTCCGGGGGACAGAACAACGGTACTCCCACCAGATAGATGTGCAGGTACGACAGCGTCTGTCCCTGGCTGGAGTGGGAGGGGGGGAGGAACATCCCAGTAGTGTAGGAGCAGTCAGGGGAGGGACTCTGGGCATAGGAGGAGCCCATTGGTTGCATTGTGACCTGGGCTCGGGTGTGAGAGGGAATATATAAGGTGGGCACCATCTTTAGAGAGGTCTGTCTGTTCAGAGAGGAGCTCAGCCAGAGAGGGCTGAGGGGGAGCTGTGGCTCCGTCTGGGCCCAGCTCCAGAGCCAGGCCTGAAGCAGAGAGAGGAAGAAAAAGGAACACAAGGAAAGGCCCAGAGACGCAAGCAGAGGGAACCCTGAGATCCCACGAGTGAACTAAAACGGGTGAGGGGTTGGCAGAGAAGGGTACCGGATCCCAAGCTGGTGGAGGCAAATCATCCTTAGCCAGGAACCGGAGGTCATGGTCAAGCTTTGGCACGACCCCTCGCCACGACCCCTCGCCACATCCACCAGGAAGGCACGCCACATAGGGTCAGGAAAACCGGAGAGAGGTTTTGCCCCATAAGGCCCGAGGAAGCCGGACATAGGTGGGTCCCTGGTGAGGACGGCCAGTAGGAAGGAAGAGAGGGGAGCTCAGGACCACGCTCTGGAACTGCCTGGGAGTTGGCCGAGTCCCGCACCTGGTGGACGCAGCACGGCTCGGGTGGTCACTCTTGGCCGAAGTGACCGGAGCAACACCTGTGAGTAAAAGCCTTGAAACTGCACCACACGTCTCTGAGCTTCCTTGCTGCACCATCACTACCACTATCATCCACATCTGCTGCCCTGAGGCCATACCCCTCCCGTTGGGGGTTATACCATCCACGCTGCACATCCGTACCACCGGCCTCAGCGGACTGTCCTGCAGCGGCGGCTTCATAGCCGCATTCAACGGGTGGCGTAGTCGAACACTCTAACATCTACTGCTAAAGACTGCCACTCAGTTTGACTCCCTGGGCACGGACCGGGTCACCGCCACGAGACTACTACCCCTATCAGATCCGGCTCCGGGTAGGCCCCCGTGCGCGCGATGCCGCACGACACAGCAGGCCCAGGGGCGCGTCAGTCGCGTGACCTGTCACATGACTAAATGACGTCAAGGCAGATCCTTTCACACCTCCGCGAGCCGTACAAGAGACTGGACGCATCGCTGAGAAGACCGGGGGCCATCGGAAGGTGAGTATAATCTTTATTTTTTTTTTAATTCTTTTTTTACAGGTACTATGGTACCCGGCTCTGGAGGAGAGTCTCCTCTTCTCCAGACCCGGGTACCATCCGAACATTGAACCGTATGATATCCGAATGGGCAAATGTGTTCATCCGGATATTATGCGATTCAATGCAAGACAATGGCGGCAATTACGATGCGTGTCCGCAAAATTAATGGACATGCTGCGTATTTTTCCGCAATGATAATCCGCAGCCGAAATTACCGCAGCATGTGCATAGCACATGCGGATTATCATTGGGGAACATGGGGCACGGATTACCGAGCGTTTTCGCTTGAAAAACGCATAGTGGGCACACAGCCTAATAAGTACGACTGAAAAGCAGCATAGATGGCACGTGTATGAGGAAACCGGCTGTGTGAAAGAGGCCTTGCGTGCATGTCGTGGTTGCCGTAACTTTCTCTGCGCAGCGTAATGTAAGAGAATGGCGCCGAATTTCAAGGCGGCGCAACGAGAAAGTTGAAAAAAAACGTTAAGCTGTTGAATTTTTACATCTAGGGTCACACTACGCCATAGACATGTCTGGCTGCAAGACCTCTGTCGCTCCATAGTCACCCTACAAGGATTTTACTACGAATGCCTGGTTTCCATGGGTGCACCCTGCTACCTGGCCACGATAAATGTGCCTCACACCTGGATAAACGGCGCAAGATAACGCAGGTGGTGCAGTGGGTAAGAGCGCGGCAGTATGACAGGTCAGCCATGCTCTGGCACAGCAGATGCCGGACACTTTCTGCCTGTTGCACACACTTTGGGACGTGGCTCTGACAGGGGGAAGAATAAACAGGAGCAGCAGTAGCACGTCAGCACAGGCGGCCACATAGCGAGCGCCCTCCCGCCTTCTGCAGGACGGGATCACACGGGAGGAGGAGCGGAGGCTGCACGGGACCGGCGCTAGGTAGGAAGCGGCGGCGGCCTGTGCACGGTCCGGGGCTGCACACTGCAGGACGTGGGCTCGGGGGTCCTGCGATGATCTGCAGCAGTGCTGGGGGAGGGGAGCCCTGCACACTTCCTGGCTCCTGTGTGCGGCGTGGGTCACTGTGCTCAGCTCTGCTATTCCTGTGCATGCATTATACCTCACTGACTCACTGTAATCTTCCTATTCATTCCCTTAGTAGGAGGCAATTGCCTAAATTACAATTCCACAATCTCTAATGTCTGGTGCATAGGCCTAGGACCTCTCTGAGGACCCCATATGTGTCACCCATCACCCATAGACACAGGCTGCTATGGCAGTCTGTATAGGACGGGGCAGCGGGTCGTGCTTTACCATGTGCTAATGCCCTGTTAGTGCATGATGCTTCCTGTGGTGGAGGGAATCGCTTAAATAGCAATTCCAAGATCTAGAATTACCTGATTCCCCCCCCCCCATAGGAAAAACGCTGGCAAATACGCACAAAGAATTGACATGCAGATCAGTGAAGGCACAGTGAGCTGTCATAAGAGCATACAGATGAATATGCAAGCAGGGCACCAGATAGAGCGCCCCCCAGAGCCCGGGCATATCATTATCTCCAAACTGAAAGTAAATATTATATAAGAACCACAGGATGGATTTCATCAACCAAGGTATCATTTTAATCAATGTAATGTCGCCCACCTGACAGTGTATGTAGTTTACTAAGCACAATGCTTCTGAAAGGTGCGCTGTAAAGGGAATCTGTAACCCCCGGGAGATATCAGACCTCTAATATGGGCATACAGGTTATAGAAAAGTAAATCTATAGTATGGCCCATGGTAGAGGTCTGATTGCAGAGAAAAGTAGTTTTATCTTTTTGGTTTTCAACAGGCTTGGCGTCCAGTGGACGTCAAGCAATGCCCGCCTATCTGATTATTATTCCCTTATATCGCCGCTTATCAGCCTAGTTACCATTTTCTCTCCCTCCCCCGCCTGTCACAGGGTGCTGTGACGTGCGCTTTTCTTCCTCACCTGGTGATGCATGCGCAAAGTGCGGCTCTTATTGACCGCGCTTTGTTTCCTCCCGGCCGGGTGTGTATGAGCGCAGTGCTCTATTGTGCAGGCGCCGGGGAGTCACTGTGACTTCCGCTCCAGTGACTCCCGGCGCATAACAAGAAGGTTTTCTGCGGCACTGCGGGGGTGACAGATTCCCTTTAAGTTGCAGACCGCTCCTGCACACAGTGGGCACACGGAGCCAGTCATGGTCGCAATTTTATTGACTACTATGCAAAGAGCAAAATCTGCAGCCATGTCTGACACAATCCTGTTTACTGGTGCGCTTTAAATGCTATAGTCTTGACCGTAAGTTGGACTATACAAGCGCATATTGCGCTTCCTTTTTTTTTTTTTTTCCCCCTTTCACATGCACCCTTGGTCGTGTGAAAAGTAACTCATGTAAATTGGCACGTTGCCAGGGGCATAACTACCACGGTTGCAGCAACTCAGCCCGGCAGGTGAGGGGCCCGCCGAGCCGACGCCAGCAAATACTTCAGTTGGATGTGCATCCTTGGGTGCACATGGGAATGTAAGGGACGTTCAAAAACTATTGCAATAACTCTTGATAAATGAAACTCAAAACAACACTTACTCAAATAAATAATTAAACAATTATAGATTATAGTTTATTTAGAAGGGACCGGAAACAGGGGAAGGGCGGAGGAGTCTGCTTATATGTAAAGTCACGTCTAAAGCCCAGACTAAGGGAAGATATAGGAGAGGGAGAAGAGGGGGTCGAGTCCATGTGGGTAGAGATAGAGGGGGCAAAAAATAATAATAAAATATTACTGGGGGTCTGCTATAAGCCACCCAATATAACAGAGGAGAATGAGAAACTGCTATTAGGACAAATAGACAAAGTAGCAAAACATAATGAGGTGATTGTAATGGGGGACTTCAACTACCCGGATATTGACTGGGAAACAGAAACCTATAGATCGCAGAAAGGAAAACGGTTCTTGACAAATATCAAGGATAATTACCGTATATTCCGGCGTATAAGACGACTTTTGAAGACTGAAAAATCTTCTGTCTAGTCTGGGGTCGTCTTATACGCCGGTAATGCTTTTAAACTTTCAGAAATTGACATGCGGGGATACTCTGGGGGTGTTAATAAGCTGCCGTGGCCGTATCCCTGCCATGTCGGAGTTAATATAAGGTGGAGGGAGTTAAAATACGGCGGCGGTAGGTCCAGACAGTCAGCGCTTCTGTGCTGAAACTGACACATCGCTGCGTATTCCCAGCTCCGGACACAGCGCAGGGCTTCTGTGCCGACAGCTTTCACTTGTCACAGAAGCGCTGCGCTGTGTCCGGAGCTGGGAAGTTCGCATCGCTTCTGTGACAATATATGAAAAGCCGGCAATTCAGCAGCGGCATAAGCCGGCACCCGACAATTTAGAATAGAAAGAATAGAGCATCACACATAGATTAGATAGATAGAAACATGTCAGTCACATATATATGAAGTACAGTGACAGTATTGCTTACTGTACTTGTCATTTAGTGTAAAGGATTTATTAAAACAAATAATAGTGTTTTCATGCACCGTCTCTTTAAAAAAGCCGGCCGGCAATTCAGCAGCGGTACCCGACAATTTATAACAGACAGAATAGAGCTTCACACATAGATTAGATAGATAGAAACATGTCAGTCACATATATATGAAGTACAGTGATAGTGTTGGTTACTGTACTTGTCATTTAGTATTAAAATAAAGGATTTATTATTAAAAAAATTGGCGTGGGGTTCCCCTTAATTTTAGGCTCTAGCGGAGGTTAAGCAGACAGCTGGGGCAGATGTTTGAAGCCTGGGAAGGGGGTAATACCCACGGAGCTTCCCAGGCTACTAATATCAGCCCCCAGCTGAATACCTAGTCTTTACTAGCTATTAAAATGGGGGACCCCCCAAAAAAAATGACGTGGGGTCCCCCCTAATTTAATAGCTAGCAAAGGCTAGGCAGACAGCTGGGGGCTGATATTAATAGCCCAGGAAGGGAGCCATGAATATTGGCCCCCTCCCAGGCTAGAAACACCAGCCGTCAGCCGCCCCAGAAATGGCGCATCCATAGGATGCGCCAATTCTGGCACTTAGCCTCGCTCTTCCACGCTGCCCTGGTGCGGTGGCAGGGGGTAATAGGGTTGGGGTTGATGTCAGCTGGCATTATAAGCTGACATCAAGCCCAGGTTAGTAATGGAGAGGCGTCTATAAGACACCCCCATTACTAACCCCATAGTCAAAGTTAAAAAAAACACAAACACCCAGAATAAAGTCCTTTAATTGAAATAAAGACACAATTCTTTATTGTTCTAAATTAAACCATACTTACCATCACGCCCATTCCAGCTGAAGCCAACGATCTCCTGCAATAAAAGAAAAATAATAAACCAACCTCATCCTTACCTCTCCATGGTTCCCAGGACAGCTTCAGCTCTGCTACATCGAGATGACAGGCTGGACCGCAGCAGAACACTGCCATCCAGCCTGTCATCCCGCAGACACTGAGAAGCGCAGGCATGCTTGCGCTCTGCAGTGTCTGGCTGTGACGGCATCCAGATGAGCCGACAATGAACTCAGCTCACCTCCTGGACGTCCGTCACTGACAGCGTGGGAAACTTCTACTGCGCATGCGGGGAGCAGGAGAATTTTCCCACGCTGTCAGTGACGTGCATGAGGTGAGCCGAGTTCATTGGACATGATCTCGGCTCATCTGGATGCCGTCACAGCCAGACACTGAGGAGCACAAGCATGCCTGCGCTTCTCAGTGTCTGCCGCATGGCAAGCTGAACGGCAGCGTTCTGCTGCGGTGCAGCCTGTCATGTGAATGTAGCAGAGCTGGACCGGTCCTGGGAACCATGGAAAGGTAAGGATGAGGTTGCTTTATTATTTTACTTTTATTGCAGGAGATCGTTGGCTTCAGCTGGAATGGGTGTGATGGTAAGTATGGTTTAATTTAGAACATTAAAAAATTGTGTCTTTATTTCAATTAAAGGACTTTATTCTGGGTGTTGTGTTTTTTTTAATTACTTTACTAGAAATTCATGGCGGTCATGTCTAATATTGGCGTGACCCCATGAAATTCGGGCTTAGGGCCAGCTGATAATGCCAAGCTGGCCCTAACCCCTTTATTACCCAGTGAGCCACCGCACCAGGGCCCTGGATGAGTTGGGTACAGCGCCAGAAGATGGCGCTTCTATGAACGCGCCATTTTCCGGGGTGGCTGCGGACTGCAATTTGCAGCGGGGGGGGCCCAGAAAGCTTGGGTCTCCCTGCGCTGCAGATTCCAGCCCCCAGCTGCCTAGTTGTACCTGGCTGGACACAAAAATAGGGCGAAGCCCCACGTCTTTTTTTTTTAATTATTTCATGAAATAATTAAAAAAAAAAGGGCTTCCCTATATTGTTGTGTCCGGCCAGGTACAAATAGGCAGCTGGTGGTTGGGGGCAGCCCGTTCCTGCCTGCTGTACCTGGCTGGACACAAAAATATGGCGAAGCCCACGTCAACATTTTTGGGAAAAATTAATTACAAAATTAATAATAATTTAGGGACTGCATCTTTATTAACCCCTCAATTGTCATTTAGTGTTAAAATAAAGGATTTTTTAAAAAGAAAATTGGCGTGGGATCCAACATCATTATAGTCTCTAGCGGAGGTTAAGCAGACGGCTGGGGCAGATGTTTGAAGTCTGGGAAGGGGGTAATACCCACGGAGCTTCCCAGGCTACTAATATCAGCCCCCAGCTGAATACCTAGCCTTTACTAGCTATTAGAATGGGGGACCCCCCCAAAAAATGACGTGGGGTCCCCCCTATTTTAATATGTTTATGAGTGACAGTTTTCCTGCTATATACCTGCATGTCATAAGAATTTAAATTAAAAAAGGACCATGTTAAATTCAAATCTGTTTTTTTTTAATTTTTACCGGTGTTTGGTATGCGTTGGAAAAGGGGTAGTCTTATACGGTGAATATATCCTAAACTCTATATTTTAACAGGAAAGTAGGGGGGTCGTCTTATACACCAGGTCGTCTTATACGCCGGAATATACGGTATCTCTCCCAACTAGTGCAGGAACCAACGAGAGGGAAGGCAGTGTTGGACTTAATATTGACTAATAGGCCTGATAGAATAACTGAGGTACAGATAGGGGGGCACCTAGGTAATAGCGATCATAATATTATCAATTTCAAAATGCCCTTCAGTAGGGTTATCAATAAGGGAACAACTAAAACATTAAACTTTAGGAGGGCGAAGTTTGATCAGCTGAAAGAAAGCCTTCAACTTATAGACTGGGACAAAGTTCTTAATCAAGGAAATACGAATAGTAAATGGGAAACCTTCAAAATAATTCTGAATACTCAGTGCGAGAGGTATATACCGTATTGGAATAAAAGGGCCAGAAATATGAGGAAACCAAAATGGTTGAATAAGAACGTAAAAGGGGCGTTAAATAGCAAAAAAGAGGCATTCAAGAGATTAAAACAGGAAAACAGCAAGGAGGCACTAATGTGTTACAAGGAAAAAACGAGAACCTGCAAAAAACAAATAAAAATAGCAAAGGAGGAAACAGAGAGAGGTATTGCTAGGGAAAGTAGATCAAATCCCAAACTGTTCTTTACGTATATAAATAGTAAAAGGATTAAATCGAATAATATTGGACCGATAAAAAGTGATGAAGGCAAAATCGTAGAGAAAGATGAGGATAAAGCTAATCTATTAAATAATTTTTTTTCGTCAACTTTCACAAAGGAAATAGAACTAACAGGCGAAATGAGAAGTGACAAACTTAATCCTCCACTAAGTATGACAAATCTAACCCAAGTTGGGGTACAGAAACGCCTCAGTAACATTAAAATAAACAAATCACCAGGACCTGATGGCATACACCCATGGATACTAAGGGAACTAAGTAATGTGATAGACAGACCGTTATATCTTATATTTAAGGACTCTGTTGAGACTGGGTCTGTACCACTTGATTGGCGACAGGCGAATGTAGTGCCAATATTCAAAAAGGGAGCAAAAAGTAACGCCGGAAACTATCGGCCGGTGAGTCTGACGTCCGTTGTGGGCAAAATTTTTGAAGGCTTTATTAATGAGGCAATCATGGAGCATCTTGATGCTAATAATCTATTAACCCCGAACCAACATGGATTCATGAGGAATCGCTCCTGCCAAACAAACCTGATTGACTTCTACGAGGAGGTTAGCTCTCGAGTAGATCAGGGGGAACCAGTGGATGTCGTGTATCTCGACTTCTCAAAAGCGTTCGATAGCGTGCCACATAATAGGTTGGTATACAAAATGAGAATGATGGGGCTGGGCGAAAATGTTTGCAAGTGGGTAGCTAACTGGCTAAAGGATAGAAGGCAGAGGGTGGTTATAAATGGAATATACTCAGATTGGGTAAGCGTCACTAGTGGGGTACCACAGGGGTCTGTACTAGGCCCAATGTTATTTAATATCTTTATTAACGACATAGTCAACGGAATAAATAGTAAAATATCAATATTTGCAGATGACACAAAGTTATGTAAAACAATTAATACAAAAGAGGACAGTGCAGACCTACAGAGGGATTTGGATAAGCTGGGTAGGTGGAGCATTAAATGGCAAATGAGGTTTAACGAGGAGGAATGTAAGGTCATACATATGGGAAGGAAAAATGGAAGTCACCAGTACTCACTGAATGGGAAATCATTGGGGAATTCAGAGATGGAGAAGGACTTGGGCATCTTGATTGATAGCAAACTAAATTGGAGTGCCCAAAGTCAGGCCGCTGCTGTAAGGGCAAACAGGGTAATGGGATGTATCAGAAGAGGTATAGCTGCAAAGGATGAGAACATTGTTCTTCCACTGTACTCTGGTCAGACCACACTTGGAATACTGTGCTCAGTTATGGGCCCCAATATATAGAAAGGATATAAATGAGCTTGAAAAGGTACAAAGGAGGGCAACAAAATTAATAAGGGGAATGGAGGGACTGCAATACCCAGAGAGGTTGGCAAAACTAGGACTATTCAGCCTGGAAAAGAGAAGGTTGAGGGGGGACATAATAAATGTGTACAAATATGTTAGGGGACAGTATAGAGACCTTGTCCGGGATTTGTTCAAAAGGAGGGATATTACGGTAATAAGAGGGCATTCACTAAGACTGGAAGAGAAAAGGTTTCAGCACCAGCATAGGAAGGGGTTCTTTACGGTAAGAGCAGTGAGAATATGGAATTCACTGAGTGAGGAGACGGTAATGTCGGATTCACTAAACCAGTTCAAGCGGGGACTGGATGCTTTTCTAGATACCAGGCAGATTTCTGCATATACTTAAAAATAGAATAAAATAGTAGGTTGATACAGGGATTTATTCTGACTGCTGGTTTCAGAGTCGGGAGGGAATTTTTCCTCAGGTGAAGATTGGCTAAATCATTTGGGGTTTTTGCCCTCCTCTGGATCAACTTTAGCAATTACAGAACTAACAGGTCGAACTTGATGGACGCAAGTCTTTATTCGGCTTTACTAACTATGTAACTATGTAATTAGTTGGATAAATCAAAGCCCCAGTGCTTTATTAAGGATATCCTAAATCAACGAATAGCAATTAATAATATATAGCATAATTTATAATAACACGACTCAGTCCTTATTTGACTCAAGTCGGTAATCCAGTCAATTTATAAATTAGCAGCACACAACCAGAAGGCTGAGGGTTACCTCCCTTCAATAAGACCTCTTTCACACGCCAGTATGTCTGATACGAGTGGTGACAGTTTCCACACGTACCAGAGACATTGACACAAGCAGACCCATTCAAATGAATGGGTCTGTACACACCTCAGTGTGTTTTTGCGGACCTTGTGTCCATGTGCTCCACACGGAGACAAGTCCGCTTTTTTGCGGATACATGGTCCACAAAACGTACCACACGGATCACATCCTTGTGTCATCCATGTGACACGTACCGGCGCCTGGGAATCGCTCTGTTCTCAAGCGCCGGGTGCATCATGGTTCCCTGCTGGCGCTATGATCAGCACCACAATGATAAGGGTAGTAGTAGTGTAGTCCGTGTCCCCACCTGTAAAATTAAGAATAAAATAATAAAATTCTTATACTCACCTCTCCTAGGTGTCCCCCGCTGTCATCCATGCGACCACTGCTGCAGAGAAGCCCGGGAGAATGAGCGGCTCCGGAGCTGTGTTCTTCCCGGCTTCTCTGCAGCAGTGGTCACATGGATGACAGCCGGGGACACCTAGGAGAGGTGAGTATAAGGATTTTATTATTTTATTCTTAATTTTACAGGTGGGGACACTGAGAATACACTACTACTACCCTCATCATGGTCCCTGCTTGTGCTGATCACAGCGCCGGCAGGGAACAATGATGAGGGCAGTGTTCAGCATCGGTGTATGGGAACAGCGCTAACTGTACACTGATTCCCAGGCGCCCATCCGTGTGATCCAGATGCGGCACACGGATGGCACACGTAAAATGCACACGGGCACGGATATATTCGGTACTGGAAATATCCGGACGTGTGAAACCGGCCTAAAGCAAAGCGACGATGGGGAAACTGAATAAACAAAAAAAAAAAGGGGTGGGTGGTTCAGGAAGCTTTCAAAAAGTTCTTCAGAGGCACACCGCAGACAGCGCGCCTTAGTTTAAATACCAGGGATTGGACACGCCCTGCTGTAAACACCAATCAGCTGACCCTCTTTGACCGGGAGAAAGCATCACCATAACTTGGCCAAGAAAAAAAACAAGCTGATAAATCGCAATAACTAGTCCCAATATTCCCATGAGCCCCCTGTTCTCATTACCGGGGACTTTACATTCAGCTGAATGTGTTGCGGCACAGAGACCAGTAGGGTCAGTACGCTACAATACACGCTGCCTGCCAATCAGAGGCCAGCAGCTGACATCGGCATGCATATAACTGGGGGCTTATGGCAGTGACGTCATGCGCTCCCGTCTCTTGCACGCTGAAGTCAGCTGTTTGCTGAGTACACGATGGCCATACTACTATATACATTAAAGAGCGGCAGGACAGATAACGAAGGCAGCACTCCAGCAAAATAATTTTATTATTATGGCCCACATGCGCATTCAGAGAGTCTTAGCGCATGCGCAGTGAAGCGGCGAAATACACAGCTTCACTGCGCAGGCGCGGGACCCGCGGCCGCGCATGTACAAATGCGCATGTGGGCCACAATAATAGCGTTTGCCAGGACCAGTATTCAAATACATGGGCGGCGCCAGCAGTGACTGAGAGAATCACACCCCTATGACTGAATACGAGCAGGTAGGACAAAGTGTATATAAAAGGTTGTAAAATCATTATACTACCACCGATTTTAATGAAAAAAGCTTGTTAGAGATGCACATTGCATTACTAACAAAGCAATGGGGGCAGTGTACATAGCAACTAGGACGTGACAGGTTCCCTTTAACAACTTCACTCTATCGCCCCCTCTGCTCTGGAGTGGAACTGCATCTATTATCCTAAATTTTAATTGCTTCTCAGTGTATGGCCTATTTCTACAAAATGTTTTGATACTGGAAGGTCCATTCTATTATTTCTAATTGTGTACCTATGATTATTAGTGCGAGTCTTCAAATCGCATGTCTCCAATGTACCAAAGGAGACAAGGACACTGTAATAAATATCACATGATCTGAATCACAAGTGAGATAATCTCTAATATCATATACAACCTGAGTTTTTGAATGGGTAAATTTTTCATCCTTTAACATCAATACACAGTTTACGCATGAGAGACAGGGATAACAACCCCTTCTGCCTCTACCAGTGATAAAAGTTTGCGTCATAGTTTTCAGTGCTCCAATATCCGAATGGGCTAATCTGTCCCTGATGTTCTTTGCCCTTATGTAAGAGAACAATGGGGAATTTTTAAATTCCGATACATTCGTCAGACAATTGGTGTACTAACAAAAAAAATTTAAAGAAAGGGGCTATCCACAAAGATGGATAAAGTCACCAAAAGCTCATCATGGCAACGTAGCCTTAGAGTACATTCACACAAATGTTCTTCGGTCTGTGTGGAAAACGGAACACACACAGGCTGCGTAGAGACCGATGTGAGAGTATGTGCACACAACATCTTTTAAACTCAGCTGAACCCACAGATGATGCTTCAGGAAACTTTTTTTTTTTTTTTTTTCCTTAAGCGTCTTTTGTGTTGTCTTTTTCAGTAATTTCCTGAGCGTTTTTCTGATGGTTTTGGAGGGGTCTTGTGATGTCGGGGTTTTTTTTTTTTTGTTTGTTTTTTTTTTAAAAGCAAAAACCATTGATTTGTATTGTAAAATACAGAACATTTTTTGGGTGAAAAAAAACAGATGAATGGACATGTCAGCTGCTTGTAGTTTTTAGAAACTTCAAGCTGTTTAATATACATTCAAAGGCCTTAACATATACACATCAAGTTGTCTTTACATAGAAATGTTCATTCTTTAAAGCGTTTTCTGAATCCTCCTAAAAAGACGAGTGCACATAACGTGAATCATTGTAGTGGTTTACATGAAAGGCATTAGTGTGTGGAAAAAAAACTTTCACACGTCCGGATATTTCCGGTACTGGAAAAAACCGTACCGGAGATCTCCATGCGTATGATACGTGTGGCAACCGTGTGCCGCATCAGTATCACACGTACCAGCACCTGGGATTCAGCAGAACAGTCAGCCCTTTTCCCAAGCGCCAGGTGCTGAAGGAATCTCTCATCATTGTCCCCTGCCGGCGCTGCAACCAGTGCCAGCATGGGACAATGCTGAGAGTAGTAGTCTGCTCACAATGTGTCCAAAACCTGTAAAAATAAGAATAAATTTAAAAAAAATCCTTATACTCATTTGTCCTAAGTGTCCTCCTCTGTAATCCATCTGACCGCTCACTCTGAGGAGCAGAGGAGAATGACTCGCTGCAGCGAGCGTGCCCCTGTTCTGCACTGACCTCGCCGAGCGGTGTCCTGTCACTCACTGAGCTCCGCACGGAGCAGGGGCCCACTTGCTGTAGCAAGTCTTTCTCCCTGGCTCCTTGGCATGAGCGGTTAGATGGATTACAGCAGAGGACACTTAGGACAGATGAGTGATTTTTTAAATTTTATTCTTATTTTTACACCAGGACACAGTGGGAGCTAACTACTACTCTCATCATTGTCCCTTGCTTGCGCTGATTTCAGCGCCGGCAGGGGACAATGTTGAGGGCAGCATTCAGTGCCCGGTGCTTGTGAACAGCGCTAACTGTACCCCTGATTCCCAGGCGTCGGTATGTGTGATCCTGATGCGGCACTCGGTTGCCACATGTATCATACACATGGACACGGATATCTCCGGTACTGGAAATATCCGGACGTTTGAAAGAGGCCTAACACTGTAGAAAAAAAGCCAGCAACTTTTTAACATGGGGAAACTGTACTTGGCCTTGTATAATTTTAGTGCTATACAGATGTTATGAATGGACACACGAATGGCTTACAGATGACAACATGGATTAAAAATCTTTTGCTCTTCAGGCCCGTATAGACGTTTCCTTTTTCATTTTTTTTTTATTCTACTTGGAAAAACTAACCAATTTCCAACTTTTCCTCTGACTGTTCCACTCTGGTTTTGGCTTGCAAATACTGAGGTAAAAAAACTCACCAAATATTCAACGTGTGCACGTGGCCTAATGGTGTCTGGTTCTGTCCGTGAAAAATGCAGATGACTCACGGACGTATCAATGAGGATATGTTCACGCACTAAAGATTTGTAGCAGCAGATTCTGTTACTCATATCCATCCGAATGCGACTTGCAGAAATGATACCAGTTTTTGCTAAAGACTGCTACGTGTAATTGGTGCATGATCGATGGTGGTCCGACGGTCCAGTGATCTCTGTACATGAGCTGCTAGTGTATATGACCACTGATTAGATGTTCTCAAATGCGCACTCCATTCTCATTGGATTAGGGCTCCTGAATTAAAGTTTGTGGGGTCTCCGTGGTCCGACTCCAATGATCCCGTTGGTATGACCCATCTTGTAGATAAGAGAATCTTGTTGTTTGTGGGATAGCCCCTTTATGAATGCCTGCTCATCAGCCCATTAATCTGCCTCTCTTGTATACAGCAGCCGTTTCTGATTTATTATATTGATTGGCCTTTTTCCTCGTAGTAATTTGTTTGTCCTGTATTATCTTTTTTGGAGAAATCCTTAGCGCAGAAACACAGAAATAAAGGCCTCTTCATCTGATACACAGCAGGAGGTGTAATTCTCAAGTGAGCAGATCATAAAATACGTCTCGCCGTGTCGAGAATGGAAACAGACAAAAGAAAATCTTTCTGATTGTGTGAAAGATGTGAACTTCAATTTTTTATTTTTTATTTTATGGGTTCCCTATAGGAAGGTTTGGAGAACCTTTCATTTATCTTCTGGAATTACAGCTCCGCAACATGGCGGCTCAGTGATTGGCATTTTGCAGCATTAGGATCCTGGGTTTAAAGGACAATATCCTTGTGAAGTTATGGGTCTTTTATACGCACTAGATACTGTACAGAGAAGTTATCTGATATTTGTGTTGGAGATGTATGGTAATTTAGATGCCTGTTGCAGTTAAAATGAAGATGTGTGGGGAAAAAAAAATTCATGTGTGTCTAAGGGGTTCAGCCATGTCCCCACTTCTCATTGCACTCTTTCATTGATTATAATAAGATTTGCTCAGCTTTATTATTATTATTATTATTTATTATTATAGCGCCATTTATTCCATGGCACTTTACATGTGAAAAGGGGTATAATACAAGAACAATTACAATCTTGAACACAATGTGACAGCAACTGGTACAGGAGGAGCGAGGACCCTGCCCGCGAGGGCTCACAATCTACAAGGGATGGGTGAGGGTAGAGCTGGTCGTGCAGCGGTATGGTGGAGCAGTGGTTACTGCAGGTTGTAGGCTTGTCGGAAGAGGTGGGTCTTCAGGTTCCTTTTGAAGGTTTCCACGGTAGGCGAGAGTCTGATACGTTGGGGTAGAGAGTTCCAGAGTAGGGGGGAAACACGGGAGAAATCTTGTATGCGATTGTGGGAGGAGGAGATTAGAGGGGAGTAGAGAAGGAGATCTTGTGAGGATCGGAGTTTGCGTGCGGGTATGTAACGGGAGACTAGGTCAGAGATATATGGAGGAGACAGGTTGTGAATGGCTTTGTATGTCATGGTTAGGGTTTTGAACTGGAGTCTCTGAGCAATGGGGAGCCAGTTAAGAGATTGACAGAGAGGAGAGGCCGGGGAATAGCGGGGGGACAGGTTGATTAGTCGAACAGCAGAGTTTAGGATAGATTGGAGGGGTGCGAGAGTGTTAGAGGGGAGGCCACAGAGCAGGAGGTTGCAGTAGTCAAGGCGGGAGATGATAAGGATGTGCACTAGTGTTTTTGCAGATTCATGGTTGAGGAATGTGCGGATTTGGGAGATATTTTTGAGTTGGAGTCGGCAGGAAGTGGAAAGGGCTTGGATATGTGGCTTGATGGAGAGTTCCGAGTCCAGGGTTACCCCAAGGCAGCGAGCTTGAGGGACTGGGGAGAGTGGGCAGCCATTGACGTTGATAGATAGGTCAGTTGGGGGGGTTGAATGAGATGGCGGAAAGATGATGAATTCTGTTTTGTCCATGTTAAGTTTTAGAAATCTGGCAGAGAAGAAGGATGAAATAGCAGACAGACATTGTGGGATTTTGGTTAGTAAGGAGGTGATATCGGGTTCAGAGAGGTAGATCTGTGTGTTATCAGCATAGAGGTGATAATGAAAGCCGTGAGACTCTATGAGCTGTCCCAGGCCGAAGGTGTAGATGGAGAAGAGCAGGGGTCCTAGAGCTGAACCTTGGGGGACACCGACAGATAAGGGGCGAGATGAGGAGGTGGTGCGTGAGTGGGAGACACTGAATGTCCTGTCTGTTAGGTATGAGGAGATCCAGGATAGGGCCAAGTCTGTGATGCCGCTAGATGAGAGAGTCTGTAGTAAGAGGGAATGGTCCACTGTGTCAAAGGTCTAGGAGGAGGAGAACAGAGTAGTGTCGCTTAGATTTGGCGGTTAGTAGGTCGTTGGTGACTTTAGTCAGTGCCGTTTCAGTAGAATGGTGCCGTCGGAAACCAGATTGTAGGCGGTCAAAGAGGGAGCAGGAGGAGAGGTGGGAGGACAGTTCAGAATGGACATGTTGTTCCAGTAGTTTTGAGGCATAGGGGAGAAGTGATATGGGGCGATAGCTAGACACAGAGGATGGGTCAAGGGAGGGCTTTTTGAGGATGGGAGTGATTGAGGCATGTTCGAAGCATGAGGGGAAGACACCAGTTGAAGAGGTGGGCTAGGGCTGGGATGAAGATAGTGGTAAGGTTTGGGATGAGGCGGGACCGCATTGGGTCAAGTTTACTGGTGGTGAGGTGTGATTTGGAGAGTAAGGAGGAAAGTTGATCTTCAGAAATGGTGGAGAAGGTGGTTTTGGAGGAAGAGGGTTGAATAGGTGTGGGGAGGGGCTGTGGGGGCTTTAGGCAAAAGCTTTGTCTGATGGTGTCAATCTTCTGCTTGAAGAATGAGGCAAAGTCTTCGGCTGAAATAAGAGGAGAGGGAGGAGGCACTGGGGGAACTGTCAAAGGGCCTATTTATGGCATATGTGAAGGACCCACACCTATCTTTAAAGCTGCAGTCCTCCTAGACTTGCACCATCTAGAGAGGAGGTCACTGTAAGTAGAAAGTGGCCATGCATGTGTGGCTCTCTCCATTCACTTCTATGGGGAGTCTGAAACCAGCTGAGCGTGCTAGCTCCGTCATTGCTTTCAGGATTCCGATTAAAGTAAATGAAGAAAATTGCGCTTTTGTGTCCACCTTCTCAATCACTGCAGCCTCCTCACCAGATGGGATTGTAGTTTGGGGTTAGGTGATATTCTGGTCCATTTTGGAGATGTCAGACATTTATGAGATCTTGTGGATATACCATAAATTTGTAAAATAGGAATAACCCTTTAAGTTGTATGCGGTGATATTTAATTTAAACCATTGAATGCTGAGCTTAGTATTGAGGCTTTTTTCTACCAAATCCCAACCAAAAGTCTTCACAGCCAGTTTCCCATTTCCAAAATGAGCTTAATGCCGCATTCACTTATCCATGTGTTGTGGTCCGAGGATGGACCACGATACACAGGCTGGCTACGAATCTCCCAAACCAAACTTGTTGGCCTTGTGGATATATATGAAGCTGTTAATTTCGGTTTGGGACACACACGGCCAGTCTATTGATCGTGGTCCATCCTTGGACCATGACAAGTGGACGTGTCAATGCGGCATAAAGGAGCCCCCAGCCCCCAATTAGTCTGGATGGACCTTGGGGGTGTGTTTATACACTGAGTGCATTGACACACCCCCAGTGTCCTTCCTGGCTAATTTGCATGTAGCTATAAAGTTTTATTGCTGGGGCTACAACACAATGGGTATTATTTTAATTGTGCTAAGACCTATACAGCTATAGCACTAACTTGATTAATTAAAATAATCCTGACACTTTTAAAGCGTGTCTATCCAGGTGTTCGGCGCCCTCTCCAGCCTGCACTCTGTTCTTTTCTTTCTGCGCACTACTTTCATATACAAGTGCTTCTCACTAAATTAAAATATCATCAAAAAGTTAATTTATTTCAGTTCAATACAAAAAGTGAAACTCATATTATTATAGTCATTACAAACAGTGATCTATTTCAAGTGTTTATTTCTGTTAATGTTGATGATTATGGCTTACAGCCAATGAAAACACAAAAGTCATTATCTCAGTAAATTAGAATACTTTATAACAACAGCTTGAAAAATGTTTTTAAAATCCGAAATGTTGGCCTACTGAAATGTATGTTCAGTAAATGCACTCAATACTTGGTCGGGGCTCCTTTTGCATCAATTACTGCATCAATGCGGCAATATGGCATGGAGGCGATCAGCCTGTGGCACTGCTGAGGTGTTATGGAAGCCCAGGTTGCTTTGATAGCAGCCTTCAGCTCGTCTGCATTGTTGGGTCTGGTGTCTCTCATCTTTCTCTTGACAATACCCTATAGATTCTCTATGGGGCTAAGGTCAGGCGAGATTGCTGGCCAATCAAGCACAGTGATACTGTTGTTTTTAAACCAGGTATTGGTACTTTTGGCAGTGTGGACAGGTGCCTAGTCCTGCTGGAGAATGAAATTTCCATCTCCAAAAAGCTTGTCGGCAGAGGGAAGCATGAAGTGCTGTAAATTTCCTGGTAGATGGCTGCGCTGACTTTGGTCTTGATAAAACACAGTGGACCTACACCAGCAGATGACATGGCTCCTCAAACCATCACTGATTGTGGAAACTTCACACTAGACCTCAAGCAGCTTGGATTGTGGCCTCTCCAATCTTCCTCCAGACTCTGAGACCTCGATTTCCAAATGAAATGCAAAATTTCCTTTCATCTGAAAACAACACCTTGACCACTGAGCAACAGTCCAGATCTTTTTCTCCTTGGCCCAGGTAAGACTCTTCTTGCGTTGTCTATTGGTCATGAGTAGCTTGACACAAGGAATGCAACATTTGTATCCCATGTCTTGGATACGTCTATGTGTGGTGGCTCTTGAAGCAATGACTCCAGCAGCAGTCCACTCCTTGTGAATCTCCCCCAAGTTTTTTTTCTTAACAATCCTTTCAAGGCTGCGGTTATCCCAGTTGCTTGTGCGCCTTTTTCTACCACACTTTTTCCTTCCACTCAACTTTCCATTAATATGCTTGGATTCAGCACTCTGTGAACAGTCAGCTTCTTTAGCAATGACCTTTTGTGGCTTACCCTCCTTGTGGAGTGTGGCAATGACTGCCTTCTGGAAATCTGCCCAGTAAGCAGTCTTCCCCATGATAGTGGAGCCTACTGAAACAGATTAAGCAACCTTTTTAAACTCTTAGGAAGCCTTTGCAGGTGTTTTTTGTTAATTATTCAAATTTACTCAGATAATGACTTTTGTGTTTTCATTGGCTGTAAGCCATAATCATCAACATTAACAGAAATAAACACTTGAAATAGATCACTGTTTGTAATGACTCTACATAATGTGAGTTTCACTTTTTATTTTGAAGACTTAATTTATTTTAACTTTTTGATGATATTCTAATTTAGTGAGAAGCACCTGTATATAGTGTTCTTTATACCCGCTCGTAGACCCTTGAAGGTTTTCCTTCTATTAGCAAACTGTCAACTTTGTGATATAAAATTATTTATTTTTAATGCACTGGTTATTCTATTTTACTTACAGTACTTCTGTTTTCTCGTGTAGCATACCATTTAGTTCAGATCTGTTTTCATAATATTTATTTGATGAGCCTTAATTCAGACACAATGCATATGGAGGAGCCGTATCCAAATAGAAGGGATATGGTGAATGTTGGCTGTGTGACATCTGACTGCTGCTTTTTAAGTCTCGCATCAACATTCTTTTCTTAATAGCGCTTTATGGATCGTTCCTTTATATAACCTGCGCTGAGGAAAGCAACACAATTTAGGTAAGTGCTTTAATTCTCTTTAATGTGTCTCAGATGTGCTGTAAACTGTCGAAGGCAACTGTGAGCTCTGATAAACATCAACTACAAACTTTTCAAAGATGAGTCCAACTTTGGAATTTATTGCACTAGTGCCACAAAAGTACAGATTTGCTGATGGTCCTCGCGGATCATGTATCAAATGCAAATCACTGCCCAGGAGTAGGACGGCTAACATGGGACGTGTCGTTCTCCCTGACCATAGGAATCCAGATGGCGGCATTGACATGATTTACTTACGTTAGTGCTTCCCCGGCTGTCTCCCAGCTCTGTCCACTTTGCGGGATATAAGATACAAGAGATTTTTCTACCCACATCCACGCATGTATTGAATGTGCGCAGGGCCAAGGAAACAGTCACGTAGGTAAATAACTTGACCATCACAGTCACTAATACCATGGGCAGAAAGGGGGCTTACAGTAATTTTAAGTTTACAGTGTTCTGGCGCAAAAAATTTTAGTGTTTTTTAATTTATTTATTTTTGTTCAGAAGCGTTTTTTGCAGCCTTTTGATTGGACAGTGCCTTGTTTGGAATGAATTCCATCAGGAGACACTTGAAAAAAATGACACATACTTTGTTCATTTCTGCCAGGTTTTCAAAACCTAAAGTGTGGGGAGGAAAAAAAACGCTTAAGACTGAACACTAGTGATGAGTGAGCGTGCTCGCTACTCAAATGAGCATCAGGGTGCCCGGGAGTGCACCGAGGATCTCGGGTGCTCAAGTTCCTTCCCCGCCAGTATCGCGGCTCTTAGACAGCCAATAGACATGCGGGAAATGCCTGTCTATGGCAGACAATCCATGCATGTTTTTTGGCTGTTTAAGGCTATGGCCCCACTATCACCCACTATCACTATTTGCCCACTGTAAAAAAACAAAACAAAACAAAAAAAAACCTCCTTGTTCACATACCCTTAGAGCACACATGTCAAACTCTGGCCTGCAGGGTGAGTATATTTGGCCAACGAAGCAAGTTGGGGCCCATTTTTCTGTATGGAGGACTTTGTGGGGTCCATTATACTGTATGGAGGGCTATGTGGGTTTTACAGTTAGAGAATAATACTGTGATGGGGTCACCATATTTTGCCGCATGGGTTGAGGGGGTTACAGTAAGGTCATCATACCGTGCATGTGGAGGGTATTATGGAGGAATTCACTGTGGGGGTATCTTACTGTGTATGGGGGCGCTTTTGTTGGCCTCATACTTTATTATCTTCATTACTTAAGGTTTTTTATCCTTTTTGGTATTACTTATTTAAATTAGGACATTGAGCCATATGCTTTTTACTACTTTTATTATTCCAATATGCTAAGATCTATTAATTAAAAAGGTACTTTGTTCGTGGGACAACCCCTTTTAAAGAGGTTGTCCACTACTATAGAACATTCTGCCCCACCCCCATCGATGTAAACGGGTGGAAATAAGCTATCGCTGACCGCTCACAGGCATCACGTGACCCCCGGCTGCAGCCGACTCTGACATCCGCTGATATCACGTCAAGTTCCCGCTGCAGCCGGGGGTGACCCAGTGATGCCCCCCCCCCCCCCCCCCCCCCATCCGCTGCTCGCTTTCCCAATGAATGCAGGTGAGGAAAAGCGCTCTGTGGATTCTGGACTGTGACACGTGGGGAAACCCCACCCACAGCCCATCAATCAGTGGGGAGCGTGTCACTGGGTCACCTCCGGCTGCAGCGGGAGCTTGACGTGATATCAGCGGATGTCAGAACCGGCTGCAGCCGGGGGTCACGTGATGCCTGTGAGCGGTCAGTGATAGCGCCACTCACAAGCAAGATAGACAGTGCAAGGTATCTGCTAAAAATCTTATTTCCACCATTTACATCGATGGGGGGCATGTTCTATAGTAGTGGACAACCTCTTTAAGTTTGTTTCAATATGAAAAGGTTCATACTATTTGATGAGAAGGAAAAACGTCCTCAGTTGTAGACATTTTTTTTTAATAAACATCAATGTTGGCCCGCAACTTCATCCAAGCTTTTAATTTTGGCCCTCTGTGTATTTGAGTTTGACATGCCTGCCTTTAGAGTAATGTGAGGAGTGCTCAGCCAACTAAGGAGGCAGTCACCACCTCAAAGTGTATACTATAAAAAAAAGAAAAGTGACCAGCACCTTCTTACAGACTGAAGCAAGTGTGAACAGGTGCAAGTTCTTCATTTTATAGTTATACTCTATAAGGCACTAATGCAGTTTAAATTTTACATATTGTATGTTTGCATATATCTTAGCTCACACAGTATGCTTCTGCACGCTTTGGTGTGTTTTTCATGTACATGCATAGTGCCTCGTGTGCTTACTAGCCATCTGACATACGATGCAGTCAAATTGCCAACATGAACAGTTAATGCACAGGCTGATATTACTGAATCTGGCCGACCTTAGGGTGCACACTTAATAATTCTTAAAGGGCTTGTCCACTTTTACCTGTCATTGTGTCCCAGGTGGCAAGCCAACATCCCTCCCATGGTTTCTTGCAGCTCCCAAGGTACAGAATCCACACTGCACCCCTTTTTTCTTCTGACTCTGCCCACATTTTTTTACTTGGGATTGAAGACTTGGTTCGGAGCATCTGTACTTTCAGCTTCATGCAGAAAACTATACTTTCCAACTTATCCAGCGCTCCTCTGCTTGGTGCTGTGAAGATCTGCCCCCATTCAGGTCCTGCCGCCTTCTATCGTTCTGGGCCCTTCCGTACAATGTCAGGACTCATGCAATAGGTAGGAACAACAAGTATGTTGGCATACTGTATGTCTAGATTTATTTATTTTACTCACTTATATAGCGCCATTAATTCCACAGCTCTTTACATACATTATCATCACTGTCCCCATTGGGGCTCACAATCTAAACTCCCTATCAGTATGTCTTTGGAATGTGGGAGGAAACCCACGAAACACGGGGAGAACATACAAAGTCATTGCAGATGTTGTCCTTGGTGGGATTTGAACCCAGGACCCCAGTGCTGCAAGGCTGCAGTGCTAACCACTGAGCCACCGTGCTGCATGTGTATATGGGAGCCGGGGGACTGTGGAAATGTGCTCCCAACATTGAAGGCACAAATGTGATGCATTGTTCCCTAATTTTATTTTTTTTCTTATTTGTCTACAAAATGTGTGTGTATTTTTTTGTTCTGTCCCATATATCTTTAGCTAACACATTCATATCATAATTACTATATAAACATTGATATATCTAGGATTGTTAGGGGCACCGTACACTATATATAGCTGTCGGCAGAATGATGGTCAGACAATGCTGAATCTCCCATACACCACGGCGTTCATTCAGCCGAGTGCTCTTGTGTTCCTCATGAGAAAGACGTTGCCAGACTCCTTTTGGCAGTGGCTTATCTCAGGGAGAACAAAAGGATCGTTAGTCTGAAATCAGACATGAAAGATCCTTATCTTTCCTGACTTCATCTTTTGAGGGACAGTCAGGAGGCCTCCATACTAGGGATGTGCGGACCGCTAGAAGTTCGGGTTCTGCTAGCCATCCTGAATTTTTGAGAAAGTTTGGTTCGAGTACCCCAGAACAGTACCCGGACTTCTACTTGAATCCAAACCTCTTTCTCTCAGCGTTCAAGCCCGAATAGTGCCTGACCGGTAGGAACGCCGAACATTTATGTTCGAGTTCGCCCATCTCCACTCCATACACATCAGACTTTCAGCTGAGCTCACAAATATTGGTGGGACCCCATTTTTTTGCTTTTCAAGTAATTTTTTGGTACTTGTTTCCATTTAAACAATGATTTTGAGAAGAGTTCATATAGTCAGTTGTTTGGCGCAGTCTTTCCCCTCACTTCCATATACAAGGGGATGAGTTGCTGAGTCTAACATAGAATAAAAAACAACCTAATTTAAAATGGTAAATTCTTTAATGGATATACATAAAAAAAAAAATAGAAAAATTGAAAAAGTTATAACATTTTCTTTTTCTATTTTTTTTTAATGTATATCTATTAAAGTACATTAATTTTAAATTATTTTTTTTCTCTGTTAGACTGGTCTTTTGAATCCCTGAACTGATTACTAACTTTTGTGAGCCGCTGACCAGCAATTTTAAGACCCACTTATAAGATATCATCTGATAAATGCGTGTGCGAGTGGGTGTCTTAGGATGGGAAGTGATTGTTTGTTCGTACCTATGATTGCCGTTAGGCTATTCCTTGACCTGCACATAAAATAAAGTCTTAATGGCTTTGACAAACTTTCAATGACTCTTCTACAAAGAGAACGAAAAATGGAGCCAACGTAATTTGTCGTATCACTCCGTAAGTTTAAAATGTTTTTTTTTTTTTAAGCCTTAAACTATTGACACACGAGAATACCTTATCAATATCACATTGGTGTCTGACACTCAGCGCCCCACAATCAGCTCAAGTAGCAACCAGATGTAGATGGTGAACAGATGTGAACAGCACAGCTTTGAATTTTCTATAATGGCGAACTTCAGATCAGCTCCTATTCTTTGGAACGCTGTGGGTGCCTTGTTAATATTCTTAAATTCTATGAGTAAATATATTTATAGGTGGGGGAACAGACATAGACGTAACATCCAATTTTCTACGGTGAAGGGAACATGAGCAATTCTATTCACGCTGCCTTGGTCTGGTATCCGGTCTGGTCCTGCGTGGCTGCAGGTCTTTACTTCTTCTCCCGATAACCCCGGCATCCTGGCACCTCTAGCGCTTACTAAAACCTGAGGCATCATATCCAAAACATTAGGTAGTGCTTTGAACGTCATGTAGTCTTGTGAACTCTGGTGACTAGGCTACACAAGACTTCATGACTTTGCTGGGTCTGTTAAATACCTGAAGTTCCCATGCTGCAAAAGAGAAGACCAGCTGCCATAGAGGAACCATCTGAACATCAGGGCATCACAAATAAAAATGCTTATATTTATTGCTGGGCTTAATAATTTTTCAAAAATGAGCATAATGTCTTTAGTACACATTTTGATCAAATTGTATAAGGCCACCTTCTAATTTTGAAATATGCCACTGGTAATGGAAATAACCTGTTACGCTGGATAAGTGGTTGTCCTGAAGAATGAGTGAGAGTGACACTGAAACGCGTTGACAATAAACCAATATTTCATTTTCAGTACTATTCCTTGGAAGCTGCATCCGATGCATCTATGCTATTTCAGTGATTGTGTCACACACACAACCCTATAAGGTGAGCATAATTCCCTATTTATTCTCTTTTGACCACTTGGATAAGATCCTATCAGGGCTGTGGAGTCGGCGTTGGTCTAAAATGGACCAACTCCGACTCCTAAGATATATAATAAATTGGGTACAGTAGTTCAATGCAGTTTGTGGGGAATATTTTTTTCATAAGAATTTTGGAAAAGTTATGAAATGTCCTATTCCTGATCTAAGGGTCTAGACGTTTAGCTGAGAAAAATGTGTCCTATCGTAAATTTATCTCTTAAACATGAGCTATTTATGAGGGAGTCTGTGTCATGGAAATTAAGGAGTCGGAGTCGAAGGTTTGGCTTACCGACTCCACCGCCCTGAACCCTATTGTGCTTTTGCACCTTTTATCCACCTTCCACTTTTGCAAACTTTCAAGTGGATCCCTAATCTAAGGTCTACTCCACATAAGTATGCCCCACTGAATTCTCTATGACCTAAACAAACCGCACCATAGATCCCTTTAACATTGCTAAGACAAGCGGACAGTCTGGTACTTATCTGCGTGCGATTCGCCAACCAGTTTGCGGCTGTCGGGGAATGCTGGAGTGCTGCATGCTGCTGATCCAAAGTGATTGGTACACCCGAGCACAAAGCGGGCACACACCTGAGCCCTAACTCCTCTGCAGACGTTAACATACAGCACACGAGGACACGAGAGGCTTACTTCTTGGGATACCAAGTACATCTACTGGATAAGTTTGTACTCTGCCCACTTAAGAGGTCTCTGAAAAGTGGCAAGTGGGCTTACACAGTTTGATTAAAATGTGTTCTAAGAACTTCGTGATCATTTTTTGAAAAATGGTGTTTCACAGTGAAGGTGTATTGTAGATAGCTGGATGTGCGGTACATCTTTTTTTTTACAAATTTTGTATTAATTTTAGGGGGCTCGTCACTTTTTATGAGGGTCTGTTTGTACATAAAGTATATGAACTTTATTTCTTTATAACATTTATTCTACCCAATTTGTGTATAAAAATGTAAGCTGTGGCTTTGAAGCTGCCCAGATTTGTGTGTGATCTATCCATTCATTGTCTCTTCTGTACACAATTGTAGCGCTGGCGTCCCTGCCCTCTGCTAGGCAGGGACGCTGCTCCCCTCACCGCTCTGCTCCGTGCCCGGCGTCCTCTCCCCGCTCTGCTGTCAGCGCGCGCTCCTTCCCGGCGTTCTCCTCCCACTCTGCTCTCAGCGCGCGCTCCTTCCCGGCCCCTGTGCTTAGGGCGCGCGCGCGCGCGCTCCCCTCCTCTTAAAGGGGCCGCGCGCGCCGTCCTAAGGAGTCCCCGGCCAATGGCCGGAGGACTTCATCATATATAAGGCACCTCCTCCAAAATGGAGGTGCCCGAGCAATGTTGTTTGCACCTGTGTCTCACCTGTGCTTCAGCCCTCAGGTCCCGTTGCCAGTTACCTGCCAGTTACCTGCCAGTTACCTGCCAGTTACCTGCCAGTTACCTGCCAGTTACCTGCCAGTTACCTGCCAGTTACCTGCCAGTTTCCTGCCAGTTTCCTGCTAGTTACCTGCCTGATTCCTGCCTGAATACTTGTTACCTGCCTGCCTGCCTGAGGTCCGACGGTCTGCCTTACAACTCCGGTCAGTCTGTCTAAGGACCAACTTGTCCGCTCACCTGGGAGCGCACATCAGCTACCTGCCTGCTTGCCTGAGGTCCGACGGTCTGCCTTACAACTCCGGTCAGTCTGTCTATGGACCAGCTTGCCCGCTCACCTGGGAGCGCTTCTCCGCTACCTGCCTGCTTGCCAGCCCGGAGGCTCCGTTGTCACGTGCTGTGACCACCAGCTATCTCAGAGACTCTTGCCCGCTCACCTGGGAGCGCATCTCCGTTACCTGCCTGCTTGCCAGCCCGGAGGTCCCGTTGTCACGTGCGGTGACCACCAGCTATTCCAGAGACTCTTGCCCGCTCACCTGGGAGCGCTTCTCCGTTACCTACCTGCCTGCCAGCCCGGAGGTTCCGCCGTCACGTGCCGTGACCACCTGCTATTCCAGAGACTCTCGCTTGCTCACCTGGGAGCACACATCTACCATCTGCCTGCTAGCCTACCCGGAGGCTCCGCCATCACAGGTCGTACCTACCCCTTACCCAGAGACTGCCCTGATCACTTGCCGTAACTCCCTGTCCGTTCACCCAGTGACTGCCACCCGCTCCCTTACAAGGGCCGCCCCCTTGTATAGTAGCTCAGAGGTTCCGCCTCCCGGACCCGTTACAGTTTGCTCGGGCCATGGAACCCGGTGGCACCCAAGCTCCCTCGCTCTCGGACCTCTGTCTTGAACTGTCCCGTCAGAGGTCCCAACAGGAGGCCATCCTGGGTCACCTGCGGAATGTTAATACTCGCCTGAACACTCTGTCTGATCCACCAACAACCTCCGCCAGTGCCATATCTTGCAATCCGGCAGCTCCGCTGCCCACTAATACTATGGTATCCTTCCCCGGACCCCGGCTCTCTGCACCTCCTCGCTTCGGAGGCGACCCCGTCCAGGCTCGGGGCTTCATAAATCAGTGCACCCTGCACTTTGAACTTTTGTCCCATCAGTTTAATTCCGACCGGGCCAAAATTGCCTTTATCATGTCCCATCTCACCGGGGAGGCCCTGGCCTGGCTAAATCCTCTATGGGAGAGAGGAGACCCCCTGGTGTCCAACTTGCCTGCTTTTCTCTCGGCTTTCCGGAAAGTCTTCGACGAACCCGGACGGAAGACCTCATCCGCATCCTCTCTGCTACGCCTCCGTCAGGAGGGTCTCACCGTGGGCCAATATGCCATACGGTTCCGCACCCTTGCCTCGGAGCTGGCCTGGGATAACGACGCTCTGGTATCCGTCTTCTGGGAGGGTCTGTCCGGTCGTATTAAAGATGAACTTGCTGGTCGGGACATTCCTACCTCTCTCGATGATCTAATAACCCTTGCCACCCGGATTGACCTACGGTTCCAGGAGCGTGCCAAAGAGGTCACCCGTGAGAGAAGGATTCCACGTTTAGCTCCTACTTTCCAGAAACCCGTCATTCCCTCCATCTCTCCCCAGGTACACTCTCCTGAGCCTATGCAGGTCGACCAGACCAAGATGGTCAAAACCCGTCAGGACTCACGCCGTGCCGAGGGGAGCTGCTTCTACTGTGGCAGTAAGGAGCACCGGATCCGTGCCTGCCCGGAGAGGTCGGGAAACGCCTGTGTCTAGGTTCGCTCAGAGAGGTCCACCTAGACAAGAATAAATCCTCTCCATCCCTGCTGTTGTCAGTTTCGATCATCTACGGGGAGAACCGTTATTTCGAACTAGCCCAACTTGACTCTGGAGCAGCCGGGAACCTTATTTCTCAGTCCCTGGTTGAGAAATACCACATCCCCACCAAACCTCTGGCTGTACCCTTGTCTGTTGCTGCCGTGGATGGGGGCCTCTTACCTCGCCCCATTCAACTCATCACCGAATCCATTACCCTGCAGGTGGGAATGCTGCATTCTGAAAGTATCTCCTTTCATGTTCTGCCTGGACTCTCTCACGCCCTCTTGCTAGGTCTGCCCTGGCTCCAGAGACATGCACCCGTGCTAGACTGGCAAACCGGAGAGGTCCTTCGCTGGGGACAAGACTGTCATAAAACCTGCCTGGTTCCCGTCCATCCCGTCCGTCCCTCTCCTACCCCAGCTAATCTACCTGGACTTCCGATTCCTTATTGGTCTTATGCAGATGTCTTTAATAAAAAGGAGGCAGAGACATTACCACCACATAGACCATACGACTGTCCCATCGATCTGCTACCCGGTACTACTCCTCCCCGTGGGCGTATCTATCCTTTATCCGCTGCTGAGACCCGGTCAATGTCCGAATATATTGAGGAGAATCTGGCCAGAGGATTCATCCGGAAATCTACCTCCCCGGCGGGAGCAGGCTTCTTTTTCGTCAAAAAGAAGGACGGCTCTCTCCGTCCCTGTATAGACTATAGAGGCCTAAACCTGATCACGGTGAAGAATAAGTACCCCCTTCCGCTCATTCCAGAATTATTTGATCGCCTGAGGGGGGCTAGGATCTTCACCAAACTGGACCTTCGTGGGGCGTACAACCTGGTTCGTATTCGTCAGGGGGATGAATGGAAGACGGCATTCAACACCCGGGACGGCCACTATGAATACCTGGTAATGCCCTTTGGTCTCTGTAACGCTCCTGCCGTCTTTCAAGAGTTGGTCAATGACATCTTCCGGGACCTTCTCTACTCCTGCGTAGTGGTGTACCTGGACGACATCTTGGTCTTCTCTCCGGATCTCCAGACTCACCGGAGGGACGTTCGTCAGGTCCTGCTCAGGCTAAGGCAGAACCATCTCTACGCTAAATTTGAGAAGTGCCTCTTTGAGCAGACCTCGCTTCCGTTTCTGGGCTACATTATCTCTCAGACCGGCCTACAAATGGATCCTGAGAAACTGTCTGCCATCGAGAAATGGCCCCGACCGGAGGGGTTGAAGGCCATTCAGCGATTCCTGGGCTTCGCCAACTACTACCGCCTCTTCATACCACACTTCTCTTCCCGGACGGCCCCAATTTCTGCGCTCACCCGTAAAGGTACTAATCCCAAAGAGTGGCCACCCGAAGCAGAGGAGGCCTTTCTTTCCCTTAAACAGGCCTTCTCTTCTGCCCCGGTGCTGCATCGCCCAGATGGCAACAAACAGTTCTTCCTGGAAGTTGACGCCTCCTCCTCTGGAGCCGGAGCGGTACTTACTCAAAAATCATCTTCCGGGAGGATGGTAACTTGTGGCTTCTTCTCTAAACTCTTCTCCTCCTCTGAGCGCAACTATTCCATAGGAGACCGAGAGTTATTGGCCATCAAACTGGCATTGGAGGAGTGGCGTTACCTGCTCGAGGGGGCTCTTCACCCAGTAATAATTTACACTGACCACAAGAACTTGGCTTACCTCCAGCATGCCCAGAGACTTAACCCGCGCCAAGCCCGGTGGTCCTTGTTTTTTGCTCGTTTTGATTTTGTCCTTCATTTTCGCCCGGCTGACAAAAACGTCAAGGCGGACGCCTTGTCTCGGTCCTTTCTGGTGTCTGATCTCGAGGAGGATCCGAAACATATCATCGATCCCGCCAGAGTAATGCAGGTGGCTCCCGTGAGTCTAAATCGTCTTCCTCCTGGTAAGACGTTCGTACCAGTACCTGATCGGGAGAAGATCCTACACTGGGGTCATTCGTCTAAACTAGCTGGCCACGCCGGTCAGAAAAAGACCCTCCAGCTTATTACCCGGCACTACTGGTGGCCTAACCTGCACAAGGATGTAATAGACTTTGTTTCTGCCTGTGTGTCCTGCGCCCGCAACAAAGTTCCGAGACACCTGCCGGCCGGCCGCCTCCTACCTCTGCCAGTACCTGCTGCCCCCTGGCAGCATATAGCGATGGACTTCATTACTGATCTACCCGTCTCTGCCGGTTGTACGGTCATTTGGGTGGTCGCTGACCGCTTCTCCAAGATGGCTCACTTCATTCCACTGCCAGGTCTTCCGTCTGCACCCGAGCTGGCTAAAGACTTTATCCGCCACATCTTCCGTCTTCATGGCCTGCCCTGTCACATCGTGTCGGATCGTGGGGTACAGTTCACTTCCCGTTTCTGGAGAGCCACTTGTAAATTGCTGGACGTCACCCTGGACTTCTCCTCCGCTTACCACCCACAGTCTAATGGTCAAGTGGAGCGGATCAATCAGAACCTGACCAGTTACCTTCGGCACTTCGTTAATGCCCACCATTCTGACTGGGTGGATCTCCTGCCATGGGCCGAATTCTCGTACAACAATCACGAGAGCGAGTCTTCCTCCAAATCCCCGTTTTTTGTAGTCTACGGTCAGCATCCTCGGATCCCGTTTCCCGTCTCCTCCTCGGCGGACAATCCGGCTGCGGAATCTCTTGTTAACAAATTTTCCTCCATATGGGAGAGTACCCGGTCCGCACTCCTTCTGTCATCCGAGCGTATGAAAAGACACGCTGACAAAAAACGTCTGGACCCTCCTCAATTCCGCCCTGGGGATAAAGTCTGGCTCTCGTCCAAATATGTCCGGCTCAAGATCCCTTCCTATAAGTTAGGGCCTCGGTTCATCGGCCCACTGGAGGTCATCAGTCAGATCAACCCGGTGGCCTATAAATTGAAACTCCCGGCCAACTTACGGATCCCTAACTCCTTCCATGTGTCTCTCCTCAAACCTGTGGTGCTTAACTCTTTTTCCAAGTCTACAGGTACGCCTCCTGCTCCGGTTTCTGCTGAGGACGAGTTTGAGGTAGAGAACATTCTTGCCACCAAAAGGGTAAGAGGAAAGACCTTTTTTCTGGTAGATTGGAAGGGGTTTGGTCCTGAGGAGAGAACGTGGGAGCCCCGGGAGAACATCCATGCCCCTCTCATCCTAGCTAAATTTCTGTCTGGCCTAAAAAAGGGGGGGCCTAAAGGGGGGGGTACTGTAGCGCTGGCGTCCCTGCCCTCTGCTAGGCAGGGACGCTGCTCCCCTCACCGCTCTGCTCCGTGCCCGGCGTCCTCTCCCCGCTCTGCTGTCAGCGCGCGCTCCTTCCCGGCGTCCTCCTCCCGCTCTGCTCTCAGCGCGCGCTCCTTCCCGGCCCCTGTGCTTAGGGCGCGCGCGCGCGCGCTCCCCTCCTCTTAAAGGGGCCGCGCGCGCCGTCCTAAGGAGTCCCCGGCCAATGGCCGGAGGACTTCATCATATATAAGGCACCTCCTCCAAAATGGAGGTGCCCGAGCAATGTTGTTTGCACCTGTGTCTCACCTGTGCTTCAGCCCTCAGGTCCCGTTGCCAGTTACCTGCCAGTTACCTGCCAGTTTCCTGCCAGTTTCCTGCTAGTTACCTGCCTGATTCCTGCCTGAATACTTGTTACCTGCCTGCCTGCCTGAGGTCCGACGGTCTGCCTTACAACTCCGGTCAGTCTGTCTAAGGACCAACTTGTCCGCTCACCTGGGAGCGCACATCAGCTACCTGCCTGCTTGCCTGAGGTCCGACGGTCTGCCTTACAACTCCGGTCAGTCTGTCTATGGACCAGCTTGCCCGCTCACCTGGGAGCGCTTCTCCGCTACCTGCCTGCTTGCCAGCCCGGAGGCTCCGTTGTCACGTGCTGTGACCACCAGCTATCTCAGAGACTCTTGCCCGCTCACCTGGGAGCGCATCTCCGTTACCTGCCTGCTTGCCAGCCCGGAGGTCCCGTTGTCACGTGCGGTGACCACCAGCTATTCCAGAGACTCTTGCCCGCTCACCTGGGAGCGCTTCTCCGTTACCTACCTGCCTGCCAGCCCGGAGGTTCCGCCGTCACGTGCCGTGACCACCTGCTATTCCAGAGACTCTCGCTTGCTCACCTGGGAGCACACATCTACCATCTGCCTGCTAGCCTACCCGGAGGCTCCGCCATCACAGGTCGTACCTACCCCTTACCCAGAGACTGCCCTGATCACTTGCCGTAACTCCCTGTCCGTTCACCCAGTGACTGCCACCCGCTCCCTTACAAGGGCCGCCCCCTTGTATAGTAGCTCAGAGGTTCCGCCTCCCGGACCCGTTACAACAATACATATGGAGATCTTATTACATAATCCACTCATTGAAATAAATCTCTTGTGTATTTGCAGTAATCGTCTCATTTTTCCGCTTTTAGACCCAGATGAATCGAGATTTTGTTTTTTAAAACATTCCACTATTGTTATTTTATCGATGTTTACATGGACTCTTGGAAATGATGATGGCGAGCCAGGTGTTCCACCTAAACATGGCCATATATGAAGAACTATGCCAGGCGTTCAAGAATCCAAAGCCACAGAGTATATACACTGTGTACATGAGCGTTCTACAGGCTGGCCGTGCTTCTTTCCCATAGATGGAGAGAATGTGCCAAGTACTGAATTTCCTGGAGTGTAAAGTCTCAGACTATGACACAAATAGACTAACTATTCCCCGCGATAACCGCATATCATGTGACATTTCTAAAGACTGAAACTGGTTAGGATTTCCATCTACAGTTCTGTAATTCAACAACCTTTAAAAAAAAAAAAAGTGCATGTAATTTTCCTACTAAAAGAAATACAAATAACTTTTTATTAAGGTTATACGGTATAAGATTGTATTCAATGAGAACACCCAAAATCCAGTGAAGAACGGTTTTCTAGAAGGGTGGTCTTCTCAAGGGCCAAAATGTATAGGATGTAAAAAAAACTTCAATAACTTTTAAAATTCTCTCCTCAAACATTTCTACTTAGAGAATCGTTCACCAAATTCTTCACCTTGAACTGTACACCCAATGTAATATGTAGCTGTAGAAGAAATTTGTTTTAATTTGACCTCTCTGTTGTGGAGACATTAGTAATATAAGCTTTGCCACCTAATGAGTTAACTTTTTTTTTTCTTTTTTGTCCAAGTGGGTCTTATGAGAATTTTTCACTGGGGGTGTGTACTTCTTCTCCCTGTATGATGCTGACCAATCATAAGCAATCAGGAACATACGAGAGAGAGAGACTCCCCCCCCCCCCCCCCCTCCTCCCCCCTCTTCTGGTAAATCCCCTGTCGGCTCTGTAGTCTGCACCAGAGAGGGAGGGGTGCCAGCGCCACACTCCTGTGTCATTCTGCATATCCGAGCAGTCTCCATGGGTAGAAGTGCAGGAGGACCTGTGATGACGTCATCTGGGTCATACAACCACAGGTCCACAAGGTCTCATGACCTCACAGTCTCACAGAGGTTTATGACATCACAGTCCTCAGGTTCTTCTTCCAGCCTGTGTGCAGTCTAAATAAGCCCGCCCTGTACATTACACAGCACAAAATTATGGAGCCTTTACCTAGAGATGAACAGATCAAAACTGTTACGTTGGTGGATATTAAAGCCTATTCAGTCCACGGCACAAAAGTGATTGGTAGAAATTAAATAAAGGGAACAGAACTGTGCAGAGTGCACTGATGGCAGGGGGTATATGAGCAAACATTCATTCAGTGACATCATTTTGTGGTTACCTGTAAGCAAGAGTCAATGAGGTTGTGCCGCAGCTGATGTGTATTATGCTGATAGGCAGCAGTTGAGGAATGTACAGTCATGGCCAAAAGTTTTGAGAATGACACCAAAATTATATTTTCACATGATCTGCTGGCCTCTGGTTTTTATTAGGGTTTGTCTGATGTTTATATCACATACAGAAATATAATTGCAATCATATTATGAGTACCAATAGGTTATATTGACAGTTAGAATGAGTTAATGAAGCAAGTCAATATTTGCAGTGTTGCCCCTTCTTCTTCAAGACCTCTGTAATTCTCCCTGGCATGCTCTCAATCAACTTTTGGACCAAATCCTGACTGATAGCAGTCCATTCTTGCATAATCAATGCTTGCATTTTGCCTGAATTTGTTGGTTTTTGTTTGTCCACCCGTCTCTTGATGATTGACCACAAGTTCTCAATGGGATTAAGATCTGGGGAGTTTCCAGGCCATGGACCCAAAATCTCTATGTTTTGTTCCATGAGCCATTTAGTTATCACCTTTGCTTTATGGCAAGGTGCTCCATCATGTTGGAAAAGGCATTGTTGGGCGCCAAACTGCTCTTGGACGGTTGGGAGAAGTTGCTCTTGGAGGACATTCTGGTACCATTCTTTATTCATGGCTGTGTTTTTAGGCAAGACTGTGAGTGAGCCGATTCCCTTGGCTGAGAAGCAACCCCACACATGAATGGTTTCAGGATGCTTTACAGTTGGCATGAGACAAGACTGGTGGTAGCGCTCACCTCTTCTTCTCCGAATATGCTGTTTTCCAGATGTCCCAAACAATCGAAAAGGGGATTCATCAGAGAAAATGACTTTGCCCCAGTTCTCAGCAGCCCACTCCCTGTACCTTTTGCAGAATATCAGTCGGTCCCTGATGTTTTTTCTGGAGAGAAGTGGCTTCTTTGCTGCCCTCCTTGAAACCAGCCCTTGCTCAAAGAGTCTCCACCTCACAGTGCGTGCAGAAGCACTCACACCAGCCTGCTGCCATTCCTGAGCAAGCTCGGCACTGCTGGTAGTCCGATCCCGCAGCTGAAACAGTTTTAAGATACGGTCCTGGCGCTTGCTGGTCTTTCTTGGGAAGCCTTTTTGACAACAGTGGAAGCTCTCTCCTTGAAGTTCTTGATGATGCGATAGATTGTTGACTGAGGTGCAATCTTTGTAGCTGTGATACTCTTCCCTGTTAGGCCATTTTTGTGCAGTGCAATGATGGCTGCACGTGTTTCTTTAGAGATAACCATGGTTAACTGAAGAGAAACAATGATACCAAGAACCAGCCTCCTTTTAAAGTGTCCAGTGATGTCATTCTTACTTAATCATGACTGATTGATCGCCAGCCCTGTCCTCATCAACACCCACACCTGTGTTAATGGATCAATCACTAAAACGATGTTAGCTGCTCCTTTTAAGGCAGGACTGCAATGATGTCGAAATGTGTTTTGGGGGTTAAAGTTCATTTTCTGGGCAAATATTGACTTTGCAAGTACAGTAATTGCTGTTAAGCTGATCACTCTTTGACATTCAGGAGTATATGCAAATTGCCATTACAAAAAATGAAGCAGTAAACTTTGGAAAAATTATTATTTGTCTCATTCTCAATACTTTTGGCCATGACTGTAATCTGACATCCTGCAGCAGCGAGGTGTTTATTATGGGCTGAGTTGGGTCCAACTTGAATCCAGAAGGAAAAAATTTACAGAATACACACTTCAGCTGCTTCGGAACCTCATAATATCCAAGAGGCCACTATAAAATGATGTCACTGAATGAATGTTTGCTCGTATCCCCCGGCCATTAGTACACTCTGCACAGTACTGTTTCCTTTATTTAATTTCTACCAATCACTTTTGTGCAGCGCACTGAATAGGCTTTACTATCTACCAATGTAACAGTTTTTTGATCTGTTCATCTCCAGGTAAAGGCTCCATAATTCTGTGCTGTGTAATGTACGGTGAGGGCTTATTTACACTGTAGCTGGCAAAAGGACCCGTGGACTGTGGTCATGGGACCCTAATGACATCACCCATCTTTCTGCACAGATAACACAGTGCTAGTATTATCCGTGCAGTTGGCATCTTCTATGGCGGTGACAGATTTACCAGGAGAACAAGTTTAGGGGGGGTGGGGTAGTTGTCGTCCCATTATGCTCTAAGCCACGGGTGCACAACCTTTTTTGGTCCGAGGGCCGTAATGCCATACTAAACCAATCCCAAGGGCCTCAGAAAATGTAAAGGGGTACTTACATGAATACATCACCAAAACCACCATCAATACATTAATACATAACCAGAAACATGTTTTGAGGATTTGAAGAGATTCTGCTCCAAAAAATAAGTGTGAACATGCGCTAACTTAGGCTGAGTTTTTGGAGCAGAAAGTGAGCAGAATCTTGCTAAATCCTCCAAATAATCTCAAAACTCTAAGTTTGCTGGATTTTTTATTTTTTAACATAGCCATGAAGCAAGTTTTGGATTGCTACATGTAACACAATATCAGAACCAGTCAGTAAATAAATAAATCGCCAAGCTTAGTACAGCGATCATTTGCAAAATCAGGTCACCCCATGTATGCATGAACCTACATCTCGTATCTTCACAGCATAGACAATTGCCTTCAGATGACCCCAAAGATAAAAGTCTAAGGGGGTCAGATCGGGAGACCTTGGTGGCCATTCAACTGGCTCACGATGGCCAATCCACTTTCCAGGAAACTGTTCATATAGGAATGCTCTGACCGGACACCCATAATGTGGTGGTGCACCATCTTGATGGAAAAACTTAGGAAACGTGCCATCTTCAATGCATAAAGAGGGTAACACATAATCATGTAGCAATTTCAGATATCCAGTGGCATTGAGGTTTCCATTGATGAAGAATGGCCCCACTATCTTTATACCCCACCATACCATCAAGATACGAGATTTGCGGCATCTGAAACAACGGATACTGGAAGCCTGTGCAAGCATTTCTTCTGCGGTGTTGCTATCAGTGTGTCAAGAGTGGGAGAAGAGGGATGCATTGACAATCCAACACAATGGGCAGCACTTTGAACACATTTTATAAACTTGTAAAAAACTCATGAAAGAATAAAGTTACGTTAAAACCAATCACACCATTGCTTTTCTTATGAAATTCTCAGTAAGTTTGATGTGTAACATGACCCTCTTCCATTGAAAAAAATAAAGTTGGATCCAAAATGGCCGACTTCAAAATGGCCGCCATGGTCACCACCCATCTGGAAAAGTTTTCCCCCTCCCATATACTAATGTGCCACAAACAGGAAGTTGATATCACCCACCATTCCCATTTAATTTAGGTGTATTCATATAAATGGCCCACCCTGTACTGTGTTTTCTCTTTTTAAATCTTAATGACAACCAAAAACATCCAAATGGCCCTGATCAAAAGTTCTCATACCCTGGTGATTTTAGCCTGAAAACGTGCTCAGAATTTGACACAAATGGGTTTGAATGGCTACTGAAGGTAACATCCTCACCTGTGACCTGTTTGCTTGTAATTAGTGTGAGTGCATAAAAGCTGAGTGAGTTTCTGGGATCCAGACAGACTCTTGCATCTTTCATCCAGCCACTGACATTTCTGGATTGTGAGTCATGGGGAAAGCAAAAGAATTGTCAACGGGAAAAGGTAGTTGAACTGTATAACATAGGAATGGCATAGAAAAAGATATCCAAGGAATTGATAATGCCAGTCAGCAGCATTCAAACTGTGATTAACAAATGGAAAATTAGGGGCACTGTAAAAATCAAACCACGGTCAGGTAGACCAACAAAAATTTTGGCCACAACTGCCAGGACAATTGTTCGGGATGCAAAGAAAAACCCACAAATAACATCAGCTGAAATTCAGGACTCTCGAAAACTAGTGGTGTGGCTGTTTCAAGATGCACAATAAGGAGGCACTAGAAGAAAAATGGGCTGCATGGTCGAGTCGCCTGAAGAAAGCCATTACTGCTCAAATGGCACAAAGTATCTCACCTACAATATGCCAGATAGCACAGAGACAAACCTCAAAACTTCTGGAACAAGGTAATTTGGAGTGATGAGACCAAAATTGAACTTTTAGGCCACAACCATAAACGTTACATTTGGAGAGAGGTCAACAAGGCCTATGATGAAAGGAACCCCATTCCTACAGTAAAGCACGGAGGTGGATCGCTGATGTTTTGGGGATTTGTGAGCTACAAAGGCGCAGAAAACTTGGTAAAAGTTGAAGGATAGATGAATGCAGCACATCATCAGCAAATACTCCTCAGCCCAGGAGCTGCGCATGGGACATACTTGAATGTTCCAACGTGACAACGATCCAAAACACAAGGCCAAGTCGACCTGTCATTGGCTACAGCAGAACAAAGTGAAGGTTTTGGAGTGGTCATCTCAGTCTCCTGACCTCAATATCATTGAGCCACTCTGGGGAGATCTCAAGCGCGCAGTTCATGCTAGATAGCCCAGGAATTTACAGGAACTGGAGGCTTTTTGCCAAGAAGAAATGGGTAGCTTTACCATCTGAGAAAATAAAGAACCTCATCCACAACTACCACAAAAGACTTTCAAGCTGTCACGGTATTAAGAACTGGGGTATGTGCACTTTTGATCAGGGTCATTTGGATGTTTTTGGTTGTCATTAAGATTTAAAAAGAGAAAACACAGTAGTTTCACAATAAATGGCTTGACCCAACCAATAACCATGAGTGGAGGAAAAGTGTTTTTTTTTTTTTTTTTTTTATCATTCATATTCTCTGAAACAAGGCCAAGAAAGCAAAAATTCAGCCGGGGTATGTAAACTTTTGAGCACAACTGTAGCACAAACTCCATAATGAGATTTTATGCCCAAAGCTCGTCTCTGCAACTGTAATTATTATTCTACTGCCCCATAAATAAAGATAGAACAAAGTAGAGGGAAAAAAATGTTCTCCAATGTTGATTTCAGAATAAAACTTCACCTTTATTGTAAGTCTTTTCATAAAAACAGACAGGCATACCACCAATGACCATGAATAAGGCGTTTTAGTCGAAACGCGTAGGATAATTCCATCGGTTATTGGTGGTATGCCTGTCTATCTATCTGTTTTTACGAAAAGACTTACAATAAAGGTGAAGTTTTATTCTGAAATCAATCCTGGAGAACACTTTTTTTTTTTTTTTTCCTACTTTGTTTCATTTGAAAACGTCCAGGACCAGGGCGGCTCCGCGCGGTGATTCCTCTACAAACAAGTGTTTTAATAGAACGGTGTGCTGACTTTCCAATTTCCCCTCTTCCTCCTACTTAAAGATGTCTCCCATTCTGAGCCCCTGAATAAATAATTGCCTGTGCTACCTGCACAAAATATCCCCACCACGCAGCCCATCTCCAAAAATCTCCCCTCCCCACACTGCCCCTCTGCAAAATCCCCCCCCCCCCCTTCGCACACACAGATGCACTGCTCCTGTCCCGGCGCCACATTGTTCAAATGTATTCTTGTATGAAAGACTCAAATACATTTGAATATAAGAAGGGAGCTATGCGTCCTGGACAGCTATGTGGGCTGTATGTTGTGCAGGCCTGCTCTAAGCTATGGTGGGGGCGTGTTCTTTCTCTAGTATGTTGCTTCCTGCTTATGATTGGTCAGCGTTATACTGGGAGAAAAAGTACACTCCTCTAGTGAGAACTATCTAATAACACTTGGACTTTTTTTTTTTTTAACTTATTAGATGCTAGTACTTTTGCTAATATCTCTGCAGTTGAGAAGTGAAATTAATAATTTTTTCTTTTAGTGTTTTATTCTGCTCTGCAGCCACTATTATATCCTGTGCTGATTTCAACATGTTAAATTTGGTGAAAGGTTCGCTTTAACCCTTTTAAAGGGGCACATTAACTCCCAAACACATTTTGCACTAATCAAATCCATATCCATTTTGTTGCATTTAAAATAATCTTCAAAGCATATAATATAGTGGCTTGCGAATGTATTCACCCCCCTTGGCATTTTTTGTGTCTTGCTACCTCACAACATGGAATTTCACAGTTTTTTTTTTTTTTTTTTTATATGTTTGCATCAGTTCATGTAAAGAACATGCCTACAACTGTAAACATTTGGTTTCTTTCCATTGCGGCGCAAACAACAAATAGAACAAGATAACTAAAAACTTCAGTGTGCATAACTATTCAACCCTCTAACATCCGTATTTTGTAGAACCTCCTTTTGAGGCAATTACACCTGCAAGTCGCTTTGGATATGTCTCTGTGAGCTTTCCACATCTTGCCACTGGGATTTTTACCCATTCGTCAAGGCAAAACTGCTAGAAACTCCTTCAAGTTAAATGGTTTCCTCTGGTGAACAGCAATCTTCAAATCTGACCACCGATTCTCAATTGGATTAAGGTCTGGGCTTTGACTAGGCCACTCCAAAACCTTTACATGTTTCCCCTTAAACCACTCGAGTGTTGCTTTAGCAGTATGCTTTGGGTCATTGTCTTGTTGGAAGGTGAACCTCCGTCCCAGTCTCAAATCACTGACAGCCTGAAACAGGTTTTGCTCAAGAATATCCCTGTATATTGCACCATCCATCTTCCCCCTCGGCTCAGACCATTTTTCCCGGTCCCTGCTGCCAAAAAACATCCTCACAGCATGATGCTGCCGCCACCATGCTTCACTGTGGGGATGATATGCAGGTGATGTGCTGTGTTGGTGTGGCGCCAGATATAGCGTTTACCTTGGTGGCTAAAAAGTTCAGATTTGGTCTCATTTGACCACAGATCCTACCTGCATACATTTGGGGAGTCTCCAATATGTCTATTGGCAAACTCAAAACAAGCCTTACAGTTTGTATGCAAGTAAAGGCTTTTATCTGCCCACCTCTTTGGAGTGTACAACTTATTGTGGTCATATGGACAGATACTCCAGTCTCTGCTTAAAACTCTGCAGCTTCTTTAGGGTTACCTTTGGTCTCTGTGCTGCCTCTCTGATTAGTGCCCTCTCTTGGCAGGTTTGTTGTGGTACCACGTTCTTTCCATTGATGGTAATTGATTTGATGGTGCTCCGGGGGATCATCAGATATAGGGATATTGATTTTATAACCAACCTTGACTTGTACTTCTCCAAACAAGTCAGGAACAAAGTTGTTGAGATCTCCTTGGTCTTCATGGTGTTTGTTTGGTTAGTGGGGTCTCTTAATGGTGTTGCAGCCTCTGTGGCCTTTCAGGAAAAGTCTGTATGTATTGAGAGACCATATAACACTTAGCTCACCCACGGGTGGACTTCCTTTCACTAATCATGTGACTTATGAAGATAATTGCTTGCACCACAAATTTTTAGGGGTTTCATAGCAAAAGGGGTGAACACATATGCACATGCCAATTTTTAGTTATTTGATCCCATAAATTTATTGTATGCCTATGTTTTTCTCACTTCACCGTAGATTATTTAGTGCTGATGCTTCACACACAAATCGGAATACATTACAACCTGTGTTTTAAATATTTTTGTAACAAAATAGGTAAAAAGCCAAGGGGGTGAATACTTTCACAAGCCACTGTATCAACACTTCTTATTTTGTATTATGTGATGACCTGAAATGCCCTGCAAATCTGTGAGGGACCAGAGTAGTCAGACTTTGGAATACCTGACCGCAAAAGAGGTAGTAATGGAGGACTCTACATTGGCATTTAAAAAAGGGCTGATGCATTTCTCGCAACAATTGACATTGTGGGTTATATATATTCGACCGATTGGTGAATGTATCAAGGAAGGTGGAACTTGATGGACCTGTCATTTGTTTCAACCAGGGCTGTGGAATCTGAGTCGGTGCCCATTTTGGTGGAGTCGGTATAAAATGGACTAACTCCGACTCCTAAAATATATAATAAATTGGGTACAGTAGTTCAATGCAGTTTGTGGCGAATATTTTTTCATAAGAATTTGGGAAAGTTATGATATGTCTGTCCTATTCCTGATCTAAGGGTCTAGACTTTTAGCTGAGATGAATCTGTGCTACAGTAAATTTATCACTTAAACATGAGCCATGTATGGGGGAGTCTGAGTCGTGGAGTAGGTGTCATGGAAATTGAGGAGTCGGAGGTTTGCTCTACCGACTCCACAGCCCTGGTTTCAACTTATTTAACCAATCACTGGTCACAGTGGAGACCCGCCTCAGACATTTGATTAATTGTGAGGTCATTTCTGAGAACCTAGAATCTGAGAATAGTGGGGTCCGGGTAAGCAATGGGACTGGAGTTGCAAGGGATCTTCAGAGTGAGTATTGATTTTGATTTATTTTTTTTCTCATTTTATCTCTGAGCTCTTCTAAAAATATTTTAATCTACTGGACACCGCCTTTAAGAGAAATTGTAAGTTGTGCTTTACTACTTAGATATATTATAGCATGTGTCTCCAGTATATTTGTATTCAGTATCTTTATTAAACTCTATGGTCCACTATTCTAGCCTCTAGACTAATTGACCAGATTTTGCTGCCTATGCCAAGCTGGACCTCTCTGCTTGGAGCTCTGGGATTTTCACATCTACCTTTTGTGCCTCTGGGTTAATCATTTTCATTTTCCAATTCTGCAGCTGCCCACGTAACCAACAGTTGTGATGAGGATGTGATCTTGGAGAAGTGCTAATTAATCTCACCCTAGAGACTGCACAAGTTACCTCTCTGACTGTGGAGGGCTCAGCTGGCATGTTCAGATAGTGTTTCTACATGGAGATTATGCCTGGGGTAATAGAAATCGATGTCCTCTCAGTTGTCAGGGACCTGGAACCCTGGAGAGTCATAACATATTGATGAACTGATCAGTATTTCAGGATTAGGAGAAGAGTGATTATTAATCAAACTGTTCCAAGTAAAGCAGAAGTCATGCACAGCTGTATATATTCTATCACGTGCTTACGAGTGATCGGCTTCTTGAGAAACTGCTGCCCAAGACCATGCATGAAAGCATAACCCCACATACAATGTATCCATATGTGTATGCAAAGAATTCCACCTCGTAAATGAAAGCCATAAAAACCTTTCCGTATCAGCGGGAATGTATACAAAGTGCAGTAAAAGAGTGGGAAAGCTATTTAAAAGGAGTGTTAACCCCTCAAAAAATGGTTTCAGCGCTGTGTAGACTATGGATAGAGCAGTGTATACATGTCTGGGGTGATGGTTGTGCAGCTTGTATGACTATCAAATACATGTTTTAATACCCCCGATCCCGCAATCACTAGTACAGGCCCCATTGTGGAAAGTGCTCAGGGCTCTCAACACTGAACATTCTACACCTTCTTCCCTAGGCTTTGAGTATCCGCTCTTCAGTTTCCTGATTGAACATTAGAGACATCACCTAGACGGGAAGAGGGGAGATTTCAGTGCAAAGCACTCCACATAAAAGTGCCACCACCTGGGCACTGTCTCAGTCATTCAGCCTGCCTGGCCTTCTCTATATTGCTGTAAGAAAGTTTGCAATGGGTCAAAATGAACTGTTTTTTTGTTTCTACCACTCCTATTCAGGTCTATGTGTCTCCATGTCAATAGGCAAGAAGCAAACCCTGTGTAGTCTAAGAGCTCGTATTTTTGGTCCAAGAGTGAGCCAACCAAACATTTAGATTGCACTAATTTTATTCTATGCATGTCGTTTTTTTTTTGTTGCTTGTACTGTCTGTTCGCACGATTTGCATCCAATATTCGGATCACACCTGGCCATGAAAGTCAATTACTTTTTTTTTTTCCTTTCTTTTTTTTTCTATCTTCTCCTCATCTGAGCAAATCGGATCACACTATGACAGACATTTCTCAGATGAGAAAATGCGGTTGTGTGACTGTAGCCTAACATTGCGGTTATAGTGCCTCCAATCCGCCCTTTACTTCTTTCTGTCCTACAAAATTAATTTCTCCCGTTTTTATAGCAATTTTCATGTGTACTATAGGCCTAGGAGTTACTATATTTTTCTTGAATCTCCTAGTTCCAGTGGAATGGATCTACTGACAGCTGTGCCTCCAGCCACTGTCTAAGTCTGGCTCTCCAGAATCTGTTAAAATGATACCACTTGCTGCTTATGGCTTCAGGCCTACTTACATGGAATCTGTCATGAGGTTTTCCGTATATAAAGTAAATTCACCAATCCATCCTGTTCTCTACTGTGCAGGCGCAAGAGTTGAACTGACTCTGTGGATGACGTAGAAGACTTCAGCCATGTCAAACAAAGCAGGAGGGCCAGCGATTACAGTGACAGAGGAGGTGTTATGATCTGCAACATGTACTAAGGAAAGATAAGGGAAAACTGTCCCTACAGTAAAACTAAGCTGAATCCCTACGATGTAGCTGGCTGCCTGTTCCTCGGCTAGTCTGAACGAAGACCTATAGCATAAGGGGAGGGGTCCCTAAAAGAACTAAGGACTGGGACAAAAATGGGACACCTCCTAAACAGAGAAGTTGTAGCAGAACACAAAAAGACAAACAGACAAAAAGTACTAGAGGTCCCAGAAGGACCAAACGGACTGCTAGAGAAACAGTCAAACACTGAAGTCCAGCACAGCCAAAAGGGCGGAGCTGGAATATAAAGGCAGATGGTCACGTGACCACAAAACACAAGATGGAAAAAACAAACAGGAGGGTTCTAACAGTACCCCCTCTTCTATGAGGATCCTCTGGATCCTCCAGGCCCAGGCCTATCCGGAAACCTCTTGTGGAAAGCTTTAACAAGCCTAGGAGCAGAGACATCATCCGTCCTTACCCAGGAATTGTCTTCGGGACCGAAACCCTTCCAGGAGACAAGATACTGTAATCTCCCTCTATGCCATCTAGAATTCAAGATATGAGAAATTTCATTTTCGCTGTCTTCCACCACAGGAGGAACTTTGACAGTGGTGTCCCTATCAGATACATCAGCCTTTTTCAACAAGGAAACATGAAACACAGGATTAATCTTCCAGGACGTAGGGACATCCAACCTAACAGCAGACGGGTTAACAACCTGAAGCACTTTAAATGGGCCCACAAACTTAAGACCCAGTTTTTTTGTTTTTTAGAGGGAATCCTCAACCGCAGGTTCTTTAAGGACAACCGAACCATGTCACCCACAGTAAACAAAACCTCTTTACGTTTCCTGTCAAAATACTTCTTGGACTTCTTGTTAGCCTCTTGAAGGTTGCAATGTACATTAGTCCAAACTCTCTCCAAATCACCGGAAAAATTCTCCTCCTCCGGCACCGCCGACCCCAATTTGAAGAACGAACCAAAAGATGGATGTCTTCCAGTACAACAAAAAAAAATGAACACCCAGCAGAGGAGGATGTATGATTGTTAAGAGCAAATTCTGCGAGAGGCAGAAACTAAGACCACACCTCTTGATTGTCCGCCACAAAACAGCGCAAAAACTGTTCAACATCCAGGTTCTTTCTTTCAGTCTGTCCATTAGACTCAGGATGATACCCAGACGAAAATGACAAATGAACTCCCAACCTGTCACAAAAAGCACGCCAAAAGCGAGCAACAAACTGAGCACCTCTATCAGAAGCAATATCCGTGGGAACGCCATGGAGCTTGACAATCTCCTTAACAAACGCCTTAGCGAGTGTCTTGGCGCAGGGCAACTTAATGAATGGAACCAAATGACACATCTTACTAAAACAGTCCACGACCACTCAGATAACAGTAAAACCCTCGGACACAGGAAGATCAGTAATAAAATCCATTGTGAGATGCGTCCAAGGTGCACCAGGAACCTCCAGAGGGCAAAGCAACCCCGCAGCTGGAGTATGTGAAACCTTTGACCTAGCACACACAGTACATTGACGCACCCACTTGTTGACTTCCTTCTGCCATCCAGGCCACCAAAAACTGCGACTGATAAGTCTCTTAGTCTCCGAAATTCCTGGATGACCTGCCAACCAAGACTCATGACACTCCACAAACAAATCTCTCCTAGAGGCTCTAGGCACGAACAACCTCCCATGGGGAGTGTTAGATGGAGCATCATCTTGAGCTTTCAGAATCCCATTCTCCAAAACGGAGTCCAATGCCGCCAGCACAACTCCTTTCTGTAAAATGCTCTCCTCCTCCTCGGCACCAACCGTAGGAGAGAAGCTGCGAGATTAAGCATCGGCTTTAACATTCTTAGTACCGGGGATATAGGTAACAGAAAAATGAAACCGAGAAAAAAAAAGTGCCCACCTAGCTTGACGGGCATTCAAGCGCTTGGCAGCATCCAGATAGATCAAATTCTTATGATCTGTGAAAACCTGAATAGGAAATCTAGTGCCTTCCTAAAAATGACGCCAATGTTCAAACGCAAGTTTAATAGCCAGCAACTCCCGATTTCCAACATCATAATTCAGTTCGGTTTCCGATTTTTTTTTTTTTCGAAAAGGCACAAGGATGTACTCCATCCTTGTTCTCCTGAGACAAAACTGCTCCGACCCCAACCGATGAAGCATCGACCTCGACCAAAAAAGGTTTGGTATCATCAGGCTGTATAAGGATAGGGGCAGAACTGAACCTCTCTTTGAGATACTCAAACGCTTCAATGGCCTCAGTAGTCCACTGGACCGTATTCGCACCTTTCCTGGTGAGATCGGTCAGAGGCTTAACAATTACAGAAAAATTCTTAATGAATTTCCTGTAATCATTGGCAAAACCCCAAAATCTCTGTATAGATTTCAAACCAATAGGCCTAGTCCATTCCTGCACAGCCTGAACCTTCACCGGGTTCATCTCAAAGCCCTCGCTGGAGACAATGTAGCCCAAAAAACTAATTTTCTGCACAGCGAACTCACATTTCTCCAGCTTAGCAAAGAGTGAATTATCACTCAATAACTGCAAAACTTCACGTACACTCTGCCAATGGGACTCTAGATCTGGTGAATAAATCAAAATGTCATCCAAATACACAACCACATTCTTACCAATCAAAGGTCTCAGGATGTCATTAATAAGGTTCTGAAAAAATGCAGGTGCATTGGTAAGACCAAAAGTCATCACCAGATTCTCAAAATGACCTACCGGAGTGTTAAAAGCAGTTTTCCTTTCATCACCCTCCTTCACACGTAACAAATTGTATGCCCTTCGGAGATCAATTTTAGAAAGCCACTTGGCCCCCACCAACTGGTTAAACAAGTCAGGAATTAACGGCAATGGGTAGGAATTGCGTAGGGTAATCTTATTAATTTCACGAAAATCCAGACATGGACGTAAACCCCCGTCCGTTTTTTTAACAAAGAAAAATCCAACTGCCACAGGCGACTTAGAAGGTCTAATGTGACCAGCAGCCAGGCTAGTCTGTATGTACTCCTCCAAGGCCTTTCTTTCAGGGATAGTCAGATTAAACAAGCGACTCTTGGGAAGAGTAGCTCCAGGAGCAAACTCAATGGCGCGGTCATAATCCCTATGAGGAGGTAAAACTTGCGACTCCTCCTCCGAAAAAACCCTCCAAAAATCTTTAATAGGTACAGGTAATTGCCCTTTTTCCACAGCCGCAATGCGACCATTACAACATTTATCATAGCAATTCGGACTCCAAGACTTAATCACATTAGTAGACCAGTCCAGCAAAGGATTGTGCCGTTTTAACCTATTCAATCCTAAAATGACCGGAGAGGGTAAATTATCTAATACAACCAAGTCCAAAATTTCTTGGTGAGCTCCATTGATAGAGAAGGGAAATGCAGCAACCTTGTGAGTAATACATTTCAAGGGAGTGTTATCAATTGCAATCACAGAAATAGGTGCTGACAAAGGTTTGGATTTCAATTTAAGGTTTTCTAAAAACCCTTCATCAATCACAAATACCTGAAATTCAATCAAATCTGCCTGCAAAGTAGTACTCTCAGAAAGAAATACTCCTGCAGAACGTAAACAAGCTATACGGGCGTAACTGACCTTTTTTTTCTCTCTATACTTAAATGAAGCTCACAATACTTAAATGGTCAGCTTTACCACAATAAGGACACAATCCCTCTGCGAACCTCCAGTCTCTTTCCCGAGAGGGAAGCGAATTCGCCCCAACCTCCATCGGTTCTCCGCCGTCAGTGAAGATTTTCTGGGGACTAGGACCTGGCATTACAGGGTCTTTACCTCATTCTGTCTAAATCTCAGTCACCTATCCACAGGAACAGCTAATTGCATGGCATCCTGCAGAGTCTCAAGTGCGGTGAATGCAATTAGCAAGTCCTTAACCCTTTCACTCAGACCAGCAAGAAATATACATTTCAGAGCTGGATCATTCCATTTAACTTCTGAGGCCCATCTTCTGAAGTGTGTGCAATAATTTTCAGCATCACCTGACCCCTGATTCAAACGCCTGAGTTTTGCCTCAGCAGATGAGATTCGATCATGATCGTCATATAATAGCCCCACAGCAAAAAAAGCAAACAGGAGGGTTCTAACAGGAGGTGCATGAAAGAACAACTCCGACTGGAATACCGTGCTGGACAATTATAAAAGGTATTTTCTTTTATATGCTGGGGAGCTGCACACTTATGGGAAAGATGCTGGAGAGCTGTTAAAGATGACTTAAAAGAGGCAAAGTAAACCTGGCAAGGGCTCTACATTTTAACCCCTTCACACCGCAGGGAATTTCCGTTTTTTGCCTTTACGTTTATTCCCAGAGGCATAACTTTTTTTTATTTTTCTGTTCACATCGATGTATGAGGGCTTGTTTTTTTTTGCGGGATGAGTTGTACTTTTGAATGACACCGTTCATTTTACCACATGATGTACTCGAAAACTGGAAAGAAATTCCAAGTGCGGTGAAATTGTGAAACAAACACAATTCTGTTTATTTTGGGAATTGTTCTCACTGTGTTCATGTTATGGTAAAAATTACCTTGCAGTATGATTCTCCTCATCAATACGATTACGGCGATACCAAACATGTCCAGTTTTTTTGGGTTTTTTTAGTGGTGAAAAAAAATCAAAAGCTTGTTAACTTGACCAAGAATTACCTCTGCTGTAGAGGATAGGTTCATCAGAGTTAGCAGCCTCAGAAAACACACATTGACACCACCTCAAATAACATATTTCATGAATGACAACATCAACTGTCCAGAGGAGAATGCAAGAAGCAGATGTTTATGTTCGAATTGCTACAAAGAAGCTGTTACTGAAGACCGCAAATGATACACAGACCTGAAGTAGCAGACACTACTTCACATGCACTGTCCAGAGGAGATTGCAAAACGATTTTTATTGTCACATTACTGCAAAAAATGCCACTACTGACGACTGCAAACAACTTGTTTGGGTCAAGCAACACCATGAGTGGAGAATAGATAATTGGAAATTTTGTACTGCGATCTGATAAGTCAAAATTTGAGATTTTTAGTACGAACCGCTATGTGCTTGTGAGACACAGGACAAGTGAGTGGATGGTTTCTAAATGTGTAGTGTCTACCATGAAGCGTGTAGGAGGACGTGTGGTGGTGCTTTGCTAGTGACGCTGTTAGTGTTTAGAATTTGGAAGCTCAGTTGAGATGGTTGAGATGAGTATAGGAAAAGCAGCCAACAAGTGTTCAGCACCTCTGAGAACTTAAGACTCTTGATGGCCATTCCAGGTGACTACTTGATGAAGCTGCTTGAGAGAATTCCAAGGGTGTTCCAAGCGATCATCAGAGTACAAGAGGGGTACTTTGAGGAATGTAAGGTTTAACACACATTTTGGTTTGTTTTGCATGTGTTTTTTTTTACTCTTCTTTTTTCCATAAATGTTCCTTTTGTGAATGTACAATGTGCACATTCCAATAAGAACAAAGGAAACCTTTGCATGAACAGATGTCAAAACTTTTGACTCTAACTGCGTATAAATGACCGTATATTGTAATCCTGCAGAAGAGGTTACCCTGACATTTATCGCATTTGCTCCCAAAATGTGCAATTTACTTTTCCATGTCATCAAATGAATGTGTTAAATTAATGTTTTACATATTTTTTTTTCCTTTTAGTATATATGACATAAGGTAAAAATGATGCATTTGTATATAAAACTTGCATAATCTAGCCATCGCCGTCTTAAAAACGACGCGGAACACATACATTTGTTTTCACCTTCGATTATATCTTGCATAAAAAGTTACAATTTGCTCAGTATTCAGCATTCCTCTGAAACCTTTGATACATTGCTCTCCTGTTCTTTTCTAATACTTTCCTGTTTTCTAATATTTTAAAGTGCACTAAACCTTATGGTACATTTTGATAAATCCGAAGAGGACTAATTGCAGAGAGAACACTAAAGATTTGATGACCATTACACCATTTTTAATAAACTTGGGTAAATCTGTACACTATAAAATTGTGCCATTAAAAAAATATATATAATTATTCATTACAGTGACTGAAAACAAATTTAAACGTTATGGCTTTTGAAACGCAGTAATAAAAAAAAAAAAAAAAAAAAATATGCCGCTTCCTAGAGGCCATAATAGGCTGCATTAAGGATTTATTTTTTCTTGCAACCTGATTTGTCCAACCAGCATTTGTGATATCATTAACATTTTAAGCTCTGCTTTCTTTATTTGCCAGCTTTTTCTTGCAATACCAGTAAAGCTGACAATTTTAGAAATTTTGCAATTGGCCAACATTAGGAAATAAGAAACAAAATGTCAGGTGCTGTGGAGATCTTAATAATATTAGAAATGATAGTGTCAAACTAGCCTGGTTTTTCTGTATATTCAATTGTCACATCATACTGGAATGCAATTTTTCTGAATTTATTATCTTGCATTGCACTTTGACTTGACATACAGTAATGGTTATAAATTCATCCAAAAAAGAGTTGATTGAGACTGCACTTAACATGAAAAACATGCCTCTTTATGCCGGGTCTGCAATCGGTTAGTTAACGCACGTATTCTCATTATACTTAAACTGACACAGGATGACCTTCTTTATATGCCTGGATAGTGGGATTTATTTTTCGAAAAGAAGCCGATAAATAAAGCTTGTTTCTTCTGCAATACCCATAAATTCTTTGGGGTATATTTTGGAAGTGAGTAAAATACAAATGCCTTAGTTGAGGATACTTACTTTTTTTTATTTTAATCTTGGAACCATCTACATATATTTTTCCCGTGTACCTGCCACTATGCAAATATTAAGGAAATGAATACATTTTATCCTTAGAAATATGTATATCTTACACGTGTGTGTAATTTTATATAACCATAGGGCAGTGACGCAAGGCAAAAAATGATAAATCCAAATGCACATATTTAAAAAATAACAAACCAACAAAAGAAACTGAGAAGGATTCAAGTGATAACGTAGCATATAATAAAATGCCTAAAGCATTTGTTAGACACTTGTTTAAAAAGAGGGGCAAGCAGAGGTAAGAGCGCCTCTTACCTTGGATCGGAGTCCCGATCGTTGCCATGGTGACCCGATGTCATCATAACATCCGGGTCACCAGGCATCAGGAAATTAGATCGTGCTCAGTGCATGATCTGTCTAACTTGTGCCTGCAGGGCTGATAGCCTGCATAGAACAGGGATGCTCCTGCATCCCTATGCTATACAAGCGATCAGTCTGCAAAAAATGAAAGTCCCATAGTGGGTCAAAGTGCAAAAAAAAATTAAAAAAATAATCCCAAAAAAATAAAATATACTGTACCCATAAATAAATATTATAATATAAAAGTACACACATTTGGTATCGCCGCGTCCGGAACGACCTGACCTATAAAACTGTCCCAGTAGTTAACCCGTTTAGTGAACATGGTAAAAAATAAATAAATAAATAAATAAACTAAGCAAAAAACTATGCTTTATCATACTGCCAAACAAAAAATGGAATAAAACGCGATCAAAAAGACGAATGTAAATAAAAATGGTACCGCTGAAAACGTTATCTTGTCCCGCTAAAAACAAGCCACCATACAACGCAATCAGCCAAAAAATAAAAAAGTTATAGCCCTCAGAATAAAGCGGTACAAAAAAAAATATTTTTTTCTATAAAATAGTTTCTATTGTGTAAAAGCGCCAAAACATAAAAAAAATATATAAATGTAGTATCGCTGTAATCGTATTGACCTGAAGAATAACGCCGCCTTGTCAATTTTACCACATGTGGAACGGCATTAAAAAAAAAAAAATCCTTAATTTGTTGGTTTTTGTTTATTTTGCCTCCCAAAAATCGGAATAGAGCGCGATCAAAAAATGTCATGTGCCCAAAAAATGGTACAATAAAAACGTCAACTTTGTCCCGCAAAAAACAAGTCCTTACATGACTGTCGGCGGAAATATGGAAAAATTATTGGATAAAAACTAGTCTTTGCAGCAAAAAAAAAAGTGTCTCTTAGTGTGTGACAGCTGCCAAACATAAAAACTAATAAAAAAAAATATGAATCTGGTATTGCTGTAATCGCACCGACCCGAAGAATAAAATAGTCTAATCACTTATACCGCACGAGGAACGTAAAAATAAATGTTAAGTTAGGGTGGTGCTAGGGTTGGGGTTTTGCTAGGATTAGGGATGGGGTTAGACTTGTGTTGGTTGGGATTTTTTCAAAAGTAAAGAAAAAAATGATGACGATATGTCGACTAGTGTTGAGCGCAAGTGCTCGCAACTTGAGTTTGCATCGGGTACTCGGGTATGCACGGAGTATCGCGGGTGCTCAAGTGACATGCTCGGTCTCCGCCCCATATGTTTCGCGGCTGTTATACAGCCAAAAAAACCACGCAGGAATTGCCTGCCATGCACGAGCGATCCCCACATGTTATTTATTTTTTTGGCTGTCTAACAACCGTGAAACATGCTGGCGGGGACTCGAGCATGTCAATCGAGCACCCACGGTACTTGGTGCATACCCGAGCACCTGATGCAAACTCAAGTAGCGAGGTACTGTGTTTCGTTATGTGTTTTCAAACTTGCATTCTTTTCTAAACCAATCAATCCATAACACCAAAACATCTCTTGATTACTTGAGGCATAAACTCTGCAAGACCTCTGTCACCAGGTCAAAATGTCCAATTTCTGCTCTTGCTGCACTCCTGAGTATTACACTTTTTTTGTTTCTTTAAAATCCACAAGACTGTTCCAGAGATGACACTTTTTATTTATTGCTGTTTTTTTATGATCTTTACTGAGAGGCGTTGCTTTTAGGGTAATTGTACAGAGCAGACTAAAGACACGCCCCCAGAAAAACCTGTGAGCCACACCCCCTTGGAAACTACTGTAAAAGTTATCGCTAAATAAAAAGGACCAGGTCTCTGGAACCATATGGCAGGTTAAAAAAATTAGAATACTCAGGGCAGCAGCTGGCATACAGTACGAGCAAAAGCTGACCACTTTTGTCCTGGTGACAGGTCCTCTTTAAAATGTCCTTTGGTATCATTAACCATAGATTTTTAGTTCTGTAAGTTGTTTAACTTGGGTCTCCCATGAGCAGACTTTTTGTTTTCTAGCAGTTTCCATAGATACTCAATCTGAATTGAGATGTGGGGAATTAGAATACCGAGTCAGCTTGTCCTCTTTGACATGTTCTGCAAACCATTGCTGAACAGGTTTTGCAGTGTTGCAGGGGATATGGCGTTGTTGAAAGAGAACACTTCTGTTCGAGAATACCAATACCCTAAAGAGGTGAGCTTGGCCTGAAACTTTTTTTTTTTTTTTTTTTTTCTAGGTAGATAGTTGTAGAATTGAGTAAAACGACTTGCAGAACCCTGTGGCAGCGGCCACCAGAGCCTAGAGAAACTCCTACTACTTTCCTGCATCTCCGACACCTCTTCTGATTAGTAGACCCAGCATGAAGTGATTTATGCCTCCCATGGCAACATGATGTTGTGGGGCCTACCAAACAAAAGGGGTATTGGGGATGCAGGCAAGCATAAGGAGAATTTTCCTATCACCCATGACAGCACCACAACAAGAGAGGGGATCCGCCCTTCCAGGACAGGAAACCTACAGAATAAAAGGGCAGCGCCTCTCCACCACCTCAGTTAGTTTCCTGTCCTTTCCTTTAGGAAAACTATTCTACAGGCTGTGGTTCCAACTTAACTGTAAAGTTTTCTCTGTAAATCTCTCGTTGTGGTGCTGTAATGGGTGATAGGAAAATGCTAAATTACTTACTAGTAATGTGATTTTCCTGAGCCCATGACAGCACCCTTATATTCCCTCCCGTCACTGGTAGAAGTTGATCACTTAATTTCCTTCTTGGTGTTTGATTCACGCAGTGTGTAGAAGGAAAAATCATGGGATATATAACAATTAAGTAGTGTCCTCTCATGCTCTGTAAACAACTGAGGTGGTGGAGAGGCGCCGCCCTTTTATTCTGTAGGTCTCCTATCCTGAAAGGGCGGATCCCCTCTCTCGTTGTGGTGCTGTTATTAGCTCAGGAAAATCACATTACCGATAAGTAATTTAGTGTTTTTGGGCCCTAAAGTAGTCACTCGACCAGGGTCCTATGACTCTTTTTGCTAAACTCTAGTAGGTGGTACAATATTTGGAAAACCATCATCATCATGACCACCAGGGCCAGTTTCCCAGCAGATCATTACTCAGGATCACACTGCGTTCAGTGAGCAGTCTTCTTCCCATAGTGCTTGTCACATCTCTTTTTCTATGCAAGCAGCACAAATGCACACGTCCATCCACAGGACGTGAAAGAAAAACGTTATTCATTAGGCCAGGCCGCCCTTTTGATCTACATGTCTCACACTGGTAACGTCCCCTTTTATTTATAATAATCTCTGGAGGCTGATTCTCGGGGAGATCTATGTCCGGCTGATAGATTTTTAACAGCTCGTTTACATATTAAGTAAAACGTGGATTTCTTGGGACATTGGATTACAGATATCAAGGAGGAAGGTTGAACTTGATTGACCTAGGGCTTTATTCAACCTACGTTACTATGAGGTATCCTTTTATTCAACTTTCTATGACCTGCATGCCCATAGTTTAGGAGAGTTGATCCTACTGATAAATTCCCTTTTAAGTGATTCTTATTATGCAATGAGGAGGCAATAATTGGGCATATTGGACTATGTACTTGGAAAAGTTTAGGTTGTTACTCAGAGGAGTCTCCAGAAAGTGATACCTTCACGTTTTTATCTGTTTCTTCTACAAAACTTTTAAGACCTAGAACTTCATTCAACTTTTTAAAAAGGCCTGTGATTTTCCTGAAATTGCAAGCATCATAAATAATCACTTCACTTGCCGGTAAATAAGCCACATTGTCTATGAATAACTACCTAACTGCTGAGAAGTAATCAGCACAGCATCACGGCTGTCAAGCTCACATTTACTGTAAAGGAGTAAAGTGTAATAGATGGGGAGGTTATTTTTTCCCATAAATGGTTGTTTTTGTTTTTTAATATTTCAATGATTTTCAACAATCTGATTGTGGATATTTATAGCTTATAATGTGGATATATCCTGAAGTTAGTTTTGATTTATATTTTTTTTTTTTTTTTTTATAAGTTATAACAACTGCTAATGTGAATGAACATAAGCCTCCATGGACAAATGGTAGTACTGTAAGGTGTCACTATAAGACCCGACTTTCCATGGGTCACTTACCTAGGATGTGAATTCATTTTATCTATTATTTTAGACTTTTCTTAAAAAATGTTTTATATCCTCATAGGAAAATTGCCTCTTCAGAGAGGAAAAGGACTTGAACTTTATAGCGCCACCTGTTAGAAGCAGCGATCCTGCAAGTCACTTTCTACCCTTTAACGAGTCTTGCAATATGACTTGGGATAAAAGCCAAACCAGAATTTCAGTTTGCAGACAGTGTTTCGGGATATTGCCCCTCGTCAGTGCAGAGTATGAGAACTGACTCTGTTAGGTGAGAGGCTCTGGACTGAGGTCTACAGGGTAACATTTATTCTTGTGAATAGTGACAAACCGGCTCGGACATGCCAATGTAAGGAAGCTTATTCGCCGTGCAATGGAGATACACGGCACTCTCCTCATGTGTAGCGGCTGTGTATCAGCAACAGTGCATGCGGCCGCGGGTACACGAGTATTTGACTCGAGCACGCCGGCTATTCTATCCGAACTCAAGCACAGCCGAATAAATCAATATCCAAGCAGACTCGCTCATCACTAGACCCAACCGCATTGTGTTACATAGCTAGCATTTCAAAAAACACACATGTCCATTGAGTACAATAGAGGGATAGGAGAAAATCTAGGGAGGGGGTCTAGGTACAACCACAATGTATGAACCTAGCCAATGAGCACATTTTTCACTCCTGACCTCGTTGGTCGGCTGTGTTATTATGCCGCCACTCACTGAGGTGAGCTGTGCCCGTGATGTCGCATTTATAGATACCTTGAATCATGATTGGTAGTTTCATGAACCTGTTCTAGACTTTAGAATAGATCGCGTTTACCATATCTGCCAATCGTGCAGTCGTCCCAGCAGACCTCTGTAGATGTGATATTTTTGCCACTGCTCACTTATGCAGAACTAACCTTTTTTAAGGCCTTGGCTCACTTTAACGTGCATCTATGTCGTGTTCAAGGAACATTAAAAATAGAAAATATGCAAAAGATAAAAAAAAATTAAAGCAATTCCTTCCTTACCTCAAACATTTCTTTAATTCTGTTTGAACTACTATTTTTATTTCAAACATAAAAATACATTAGATAAAGAAATCTGTTTCAGGACCTCCGCAAGGTTTCCCTTCTCCTCTTCCTCACTGTCCTGGGTGTGGCTATAAGACAACTGGCTGCAGCAGAAGACTCCTTAAGATCTAGTGGAAACGCCCCTGATTTGGGGTGTTCTTTGGAGGAGTTTTCTTTTTATTTCTTGAAAGACTTTGAAGAGTTTACCAAGTTTGAAGCTTTTTCCATTCATTCAAAGAAGTGCATGCAGCCTGGTTCTACCAGGCATTTTTCAATACTTGAAGCAGAAAAAAAAAATGCTCAAAATGCTGAACATATGATCAGCAAAGTATTTTTTCTACTATACAAATGAATGGAAATAGCCTTTCAAACAATTGTTTTTTCTTCTTTTTTTTTTTTTTTTAAAGTGTGCACATACCCTAAGGGTTATGGATTCAGTTGTGGTGATCCAAAGATGCAACTGATCAGCAGGAGATTAACCTGTGTTCTCTGTAGAATTTCTACAAGACTGACTTTTTTAGGATCATGCAAACTGATAACCATGGAGACCTTTCTTGTTTAATTTAATCACTAATTTATAGATGTAGCATTCCTTTTAAGACATTTTTGTGTCTATCAAAATTTTGAAAAATTTAAAAATATTCTATAAGCTAATTTTCCAATGTGATCTGTTTCACTATATTGAAGTAGAAATGCACACTTCAACAGCAAAATTGCAGCTCCAAGAAGGAAAAGTATTGGAATTATGGAAATCACAGGATGGATAAACTTGTTGATGATAAAAAAACAAAATCAGAAACAAAATTTTAGATACCTCTTGATTTATTCAGTAATGGCGAGCCCCATAATGCTGTTACTACTGTGAACAGCCTGCATGACCTTAATGTGTTAACATGTATTGTAGCATTTCTGGAATTGTCTCTTATCGTGAGCATCTGGGTCGTCATTGGTCCCCAATTGCAAAGGGAGCTGCCAGCAGCGGATCTTGATGATTTGCTGCTCAATTGCATTCAGCGTAGCAGAACATTTCTCAGACAACCATTAATAAACTCCCTGATGGCAGCCAAGATGAATAAGTGCAGGAATAACTGCACGTGGCACTCATACTTGATACTTAATAAATTTTAAGATGTTTTCAAATTTTTGTTTCCATTTTTTTTTCAAATCCTAAACATGTGTATATATCATGTAACTTTTCACGATTCCACGACTTTTCCTTCTTTGGCTGTGTGCCCACTATGCGTTTTTCAAGCGTTTTTGACTCTGAATTTCCGCAGCGAAAACTCTTGGTAATACGTGCCCCATGGTCCCCAATGATAATCCGCATTCTGTGCACATGCTGTGGAAATTTCCGCTGCGGATTATCATTGCTGAAAAATCCACAGCATGTCCATTATTTTTGCGGAAACGCGGCGTAATTGCCGCCATTGACTTGCATTGAATCGCATAATATCCGCATCACTACATCTGCACATGCGAATATTAAGTGATTCGATGTGCAGATGTTACCCGGTCTGGAGACTCGCATCCTGACCTGGGTACCATAGTACCTGTTAAAAAAAAGAATTTAAAATAAAAAATAAACATTATACTCCCCTTCTGATGGCCTGCGGTCTTCTCTCCAGTGCGTCCGGTGTGTTGGGTGGCTCTCGATGGTGTAAAAGGACCTTCCATGACGTCATTTAGTCATGTGACAGGTCACGCGACCGCTGAAGTCGGCGGTCGCATGACCTGTCGCATGACTAAATGACGTCATGGAAGGTCCTTTCACATCACCGCGAGCCACCGGGGAGCCAGGACGCACCGGAGAAAAGACCGGGGGCCATCAGAAGGGGAGTATAATGTTTATTTTTTTTACCATTTTTATTTTTTTTTTTAACTATTAACTTGGTTACCGTATATAAATCCATTCCGGTTGCATGGATTTATATAGTGTGACCAAGTTGTCAAGCACTTTCCAAGTGATGCTAAAATCGCTTGGAAAAGCGCTTCACAACCCGCATGCAGAAATGCATGCAAAAACGCTTGACAAACGCTTTTACCTGGCAGGAAAAATGCATGTAAAATTCGCATGCGTTTTTCCTGCCAGGGAGATGCAGAAAAAATCACAGCATTTCTGCATCGTGGGCACATAGCCTTCGTGTTCCAATTTCAATGTCCATAGTCTATTATAAACCAAGACCTTCAATTGTTTCATTAGTCTAATCCGCTGCAGCTCAGTAAAGTCAATTGTAGTCTGTTGCTTTAAATGCTTAAATGTGCCTTATTCTTTTACACTGTTTTATGTCAAATATTACCTTCCAAGAAAGGATTGGTGTAGCAAGGGTCGTACTTTTAGTTGCACGTTGTGCTTTTCTTAAAATGTCCTACTGGATTTCTGGCGAATTGCTCTGAAGGGCTCAGCTGTTCTTAACATTTTGAGGTTTGTGACCTTTTAACCTTATGGCCTTAAATTCCAATTGATTGTAGGATCCTAACTGAAAATGAAGACCAAAGGTGTAAAACTATGTTGAAAATGGCAAACAAAATGAAAATGCTGATGTTCAGTCTGGGCCCTGAGGTGGTCTCCTTGGTGCATGACAACATTGATTTCTGTCAATTGGAAAACCCCCTCCTTGATTTATTACCTTTTTGTAAAACTGCTGCTACTATAATACCTCGAAGTGGGATTTTGTGTCTTTGTGGTGTGTGTGTGTGTGTGTGTGTGTGTGTGTGTGTGTGTGTTTTTTTTTTTTTTTTGTGTGTTTTTAGTTTTGCAATTTATTTCACATGTTTAGCTTACAGTTTAATATTCTATATCAATACCCTTTTGTACGATCTATCCGGATTGAGGTGTAAAGCTGACTGCTAACTTTAAGTTAAAATAAATCTTAATGGATCTATGGTTTAGCACTTTTTGGAAAGGCCAGCAATTTGTGATATTGGCTGCAAATATGTTTTAGATTTTGAAGGGGTTTTCCACTTTTATAGAAGTGGTCCCCAACGATGGCACTAATTACAGTAAAAGTGGTCCTCAATGATGGAACTAATTACAAGACTTAAAGACCTAGATCCATCAAGTTTAGACTTTCTCCACCAATTGTACATTTTTTGTCACTAACTAAACTGTAACCCATTATGTTGTGTACTGAGGAAATCATCCAGCCCTTGTATAAAAATTTATATTATCAGCCATTCCTACCTCTTGTGGTCGGCATTCCACAGTCTGACTGCTGTGACTGTAAAGAACCCTTTCCTAACGTACGTCTATATCGGCAGAACCGCTGAGCTCATTGATTTGCTGCAGCGGTGATGTGAGCCGTCAATGGGACATCACTGCAGCTGAAACATAGCGAAGGGAGCAATGGTAGAGAGGCAGAAGTGGACCGGAGGAGGGTGAGAAATATATATATCATATTTTATCATTTTATTTTTTTTTTATTCATGAGTGCTTTCACTTGGGGGCCACTTTTTAAAAAAAAAAAAAAAAAAGTGGAAAACCCCTTTAATATTATTGATGCACAATAACTGATTCTACTCAAGAAATTCTATGAATGGTGATTCAGATTCACACAATGTTCTTATTGATTGTGGTTTTGTCCTGATGAAGCGGTTTGAAAACCTTGAAACGCGTTTGACTAAATAAACTGAATCCATATCTCGTCTTTGATCGTACTTTGGACCTTTTTTGCAGGGCGGATTCTGAATCCCCACATTCCTCATTTCATTGCACAATGTCCTTATGGCAGAGCTAATTAACCAGGGTGCAGAACAAGATGTGTGGTCTTGTGGAATATTCCAGCTGTGGCAAAATCCTACTGTATACTGCTAAAAATTGTTTTCACCTCTTTTAGAAGTCCTATGTATCGTGTTTTGCGGATTATAAGGTTCATCGGTTTATAAGACGCACGTCAAATTTTGGGAGGAAAATAAGAAAAAAAATTATTTTAATAGAATGGTGGTGCATGTTATAATACGCTTTTAAGGTAGCTTACCTAGTGGGCAATGACTGTGGGGCGGGGTTCCAGGTGGCAAGGTCACTGCTGCATGAAGTTGGCTGAGGCAGGAGATGCTGTGAACCCCTGGCTGGTAGGATGGTGTGTTCGGTGGCGGCATGAGTGTAGAAGGTGCAGGGCTCCGGGCTTTCACAAAATGTAAGCGAAGCCCCCGCACCGCCGAACACCCCATCCTACCAGCCTGGGGCCCCCAGCATCACCCTACTCATGCCTCTGCCGCCACCTGAAGCTTCCTGGAGCAGCGACCCTGGGACCCCTCTCCATCGCAGCTACAATTTGGATTCTAAGACTCACCTCTATTTTTCCCCCCAAATTTGTTTTGGGGAAAAAAATGTCTTATAATCCTAAAAATACAGTATATTTTGCGAATTTAGGCTTACCTGTTCTTCCAAACAAAACCTACAGGGGTTATCCCATTAACATGTATCTCCTCCTATCTACAAAATAAGCAGAATAAGTGATAAATATATGATCAGTGCAGGTCTGTCCTAGCTGTCAGACCCTACCAATTTGAGTTTCCCCCCTTCCCCATTGTGCATTGAGCGCAAGTATGGGCACCCTGGTCAAAATCACTGTTGTTATGAACAGTTAAGCAAGTTGAAGATGAAAATGATTTTTAAAAGGCCTGAAGTTAAAGATGACCCATTTCCTTTGTATTTGGAGATTTGCTTGCTGAAATAATTTTGATCAAGGTTTCAGATCTTAATTAGCCTGTTAGGGTTATGGCTTGTTCACTATCATCGTTGGGAAAGGCCAAGTGATGCAAATTTCCCAGCTTTATAAAAACGCAGCCTCCTTTTAACATTGTGCCAAAAAACAGCAGCCATGGGTTCTTATAAGCTGCTGCCTAGCAGGAGAAGGCTAAGAAGGTTAGAAAAGCATTTTCAAGTTGCCCTTTCAGCAGTTCGAAATGTAATTAAGAAATGGCAGTTACCAGGAACAGTGGAGGTCAATATAAAGTCTGAAATACCAAGCAAAATTTCAGTGAGAGCTGCTAGTAGGATTGCTAGAGAAGCAAATCAGAACCCCCGCTTGACTGCAAAAGACCTTCAAAAACATTTGGCAGACTCTGGAGTTGTGGTACATTGTTCTACTGTTCAGAGACACCTGCACAAATATGACTTGGATGGAAGAATCATCAGAAGAAAACTTCTCCTGTGTCCTCACCATAAGATTCAACTTCAGAAGTATGTAAAAGTACAGTACAGACCAAAAGTTTGGACACACCTTCTCATTTAATGTTTTTTCTGTATTTTCATGACTATGAAAATTGTACATTCACACTGAAGGCATCAAAACTATGAATTACCACATGTGGAATTACATACTTAACAAAAAAGTGTGAAACTGAAAATATGTCTTATATTCTAGGTTCTTCAAAGTAGCCACCTTTTGCTTTGATGACTGCTTTGCACACTCTTGGCATTCTCTTGATGAGCTTCAAGAGGTAGTCACCGGAAATGGTTTTCACTTCACAGGTTAGCCCTGTCAGGTTTAGTAAGTGGGATTTCTTGCCTTATAAATGGGGTTGGGACCATCAGTTGTGTTGTGCAGAAGTCTGGTGGATACACAGCTGATAGTCCCACTGAATAGACTGTTAGAATTTGTATTATGGCAAGAAAAAAGCAGCTAAATAAAGAAAAATGAGTGGATATCATTACTTTAAGAAATGAAGGTCAGTCAGTGAAAAAAATGGGGAAAACTTTGAAAGTGTCCCCAAGTGCAGTTGCAAAAACCATCAGACGCTACAAAGAAACTGGCTCACATGAGGACCGCCACAGGAAAGGAAGACCAAGAGTCATCTCTGCTTCTGAGGATAAGTTTATCTGAGTCACCAGCCTCCGAAATCGCAGGTTAACAGCAGCTCAGATTAGAGACCAGGTCAATGCCCCACAGAGTTATAGCAGCAGACACATCTCTTCAACAACTGTTAAGAGGAGACTTTGTGCAGCAGGCCTTCATGGTAAAATAGCTGCTAAGAAACCACTGCTAAGGACAGGTAGCAAGCAGAAGAGACTTGTTTGGGCTAAAGAACACAAGGAATGGACATTAGACCAGTGGAAATCTGTGCTTTGATCTGATGAGTCCAAATTTGAGATCTTTGGTTTCAACCACCGTGTCTTTGTGCGACGCAGAAAAGGTGAATGGATGTACTCTACATGCCTGGTTCCCACCGTGAAGCATGGAGGAGGAGGTGTGATGGTGTGGGGGTGCTTTGCTGGTGACACTGTTGGGGATTTATTCAAAATTGAAGGCATACTGAACCAGCATGGCTACGACAGCATCTTGCAGCGGCATGCTATTCCATCCTATTTGCGTTTAGTTGGACCATCATTCATTTTTCAACAGGACAATGACACCAAACACACCTCCAGGCTGTGTAAGGGCTATTTGACCAGGAAGGAGAGTGATGGGGTGCTAGGCCAGATGACCTGACCTCCACAGTCACCAGACCTGAACCCAATCGAGATGGTTTGGGGTGAGCTGGACCGCAGAGTGAAGGCAAAGGGGCCAATAAGTGCTAAGCATCTCTGGGAAATCCTTCAAGATTGTTGGAAGACCTTTTCTGGTGACTACCTCTTGAAGCTGATCAAGAGAATGCCAAGAGTGTGCAAAGCAGTCATCAAAGCAAAAGGTGGCTACTTTGAAGAACCTAGAATATAAGACATATTTTCAGTTTCACACTTTTTTGTTAAGTATGTAATTCCACATGTGGTAATTCATAGTTTTGATGCCTTCAGTGTGAATGTACAATTTTCATAGTCATGAAAATACAGAAAAATCTTTAAATGAGAAGGTGTGTCCAAAGTTTTGGTCTCTACTGTACATCTAAACAAGCCTGATGCATTTTGGAAACAAGTCCTGTGGACCGATGAGGTTAAAATAGAACTCTTTTTAGCAACAATGATCAAAGGTATGTGTGGAGAAAAAAGGGCATAGAATTTCAGGAAAAGAACATCTTGCCAACCATTAAGCATGGGGATGGATCAATCATGCTTTGGGGTTGTGCTTCAGCCAATGACACCGGGAACATTTCACGGATAGAGGGGAAAAAAAAAAATCTATACTTAATGCACCATAACGGTATGTAGGCACGTCTTTAAAGTACTGGTGGAGCTGCTGATGATTTCCTAGATGAAGCTGCTTTAGGAGAAAGCCAGCTGGTCCTGAAGTGGCTTTGCTGTTTGTTTTGCCGCTGTTTTTTTGTGGCGGCTTTGTCTCCACCATCTGTTCCTATGTTTTCAACTATATAGAATGGGTGGTTTCGTTTGGAACAATGAACTACTTTTCACCGTTTCTGGGTTCGGAAACCATGAAGCGATTTAAACGAAGTACCAAAAGAATGAATATGTGCACAGCAATTTCGTTTTGAGATTGCTGTGCATTATGTTCACTTTTTAGGCTGTTTTGTTTTGTTTGATTTTTCACACCTAGCATCCATATGACATCCATACACAAAGCATTTTTTTTTTCTCTGCAACTAATCTGCAATCATTTACAGGACCATTTACAGTGTTCTATGCTACTGAACTTTAATGTATCCGTAAAAGTCAGATGGCACACGAATGGTCAGTATGCCGTCCGTTTTTACTCTCGCACTCATTGACTTGTATTGGCGAGGCTCATCTGATATACTCGACAATATGCAGTATGCTGCAATTTTTTTCTCACTCTGATTTCAGCTTAGAAAAAAATCGCAGATGAGCTATAACTCATAGATTAACATTGGTTAGAGTGCAATCCAATTTTTTATCGGATTTCACTCATCCGTTTTTCTCTCAAATGAGTAGGAGTCCTTATGGCCATCATAGCAACCCTGCCATTAGTGGTGTATTAGTTGGATGGCTTGTCTTGTTCAGTAATTACTTTTATACAGTATACCCTGACTTGGTTGTCTATCTAGTAATTGGGGATGAGCTTACCTGTGGATGTTCGAGCGAACTCTAGTCCAAAGTTTGGTTGAACCCAACCCAATAGAAGTCAATGGGAACCCGAACTTTGATGCTGTAAAATGGTTGTATTAAGGGCTAGGGGGCTGTCAAACCAAAGTGTGTGTATGTGTGTGTCTCATTTCTCGTTCTCTTGTCCTCGTCCTCCTCCTCTCCTCTTTTTCCCTCTTTCTCTCCATATAAATGAGATCCTTTTTTTTTCCTATGCTAAACAAGCCTAACTTTTCCAACCTGTCATCATATGAGAGGCCTTCCTTCCCATGTAATAATTTTGTTGCCCTCTTTTGAACTGATTCAAACTTCCCAATACCCTTTCTAAAATGTGGAGACCAAAGTAGTATCCCATATTCTAGATATGTACTTAAGAGTGATTTATAGAGGGGTAACAATAATGGGATCGTAGGATTTTTATCGCTAAATCTTGTTTGCTTTTGCGGCTGCTGCTTGACATTGAGTGCTGCTGCTCAACTTACTTGTAACCAGAATACCCAAGTCCTTCTCCTGTTCTGTAATCCCAAGTACTTTTCCATTTAATGTATATGCAGCAATAAGATTACTTTGGCCACAGTGCATTATTTTACATGACTCTCTTACAATGTATGATTATTTAATATGATTTCAACCTTTTAGTATTGAAATATAGCCCGCTGGAGAAGGTGTGCCAAATTTATTTAAAGGGTTATGCCTTATAATAAATATGGCTCATCTTTTGGGCTGTTTATGCACCATAAAAATAAAATCCACACCAGCCATTTAAAAAAAAAAAAAAAAAAAAAGTCAGGGCAGAAGAAGCAAAATTTTTTTTCTAATGCCACTTGCAACAAATTTTGCAACTTTTTGATACCTGAAGATTGTAACACGGTAGATGAAAAACTCACTTCTATATGTTTATTAAAATGTAATGTTATATACATAGCTGTGATCAGTACAGCATCTACAGTACATAATTATCCGTTTTTCCCCTATAATATCAAATGACATTCTAAACTGCTCTTGCCAAGAATATTGTTTATTTGCAGTTATTTGTCTTCTTTCTTTTTTTTTTTTTGTCTGCGTCCCACAGTTCAGGCTGCTAATTTTCCACTGTCTCATGTACCGGCGGCAGAATGACTTATTATTTAATTGACATTTATTTTCTAGTCAAATTGTTCATTTGACAGGGAGTCAAAGGCAGTACAATATAATAAAAGATGTGTTTTTAATTCCATCCGTCACATATGTTCACAGCAGGACTGGTAGGACTGTAAAACTAAAACAGGAAAAAAACAAATGAAGTCTTCATTCAAGTAACGCAGCCAACAGTAGCTGTATTTCCTCTGAGCAGTATTAAAATAGACACATTTGGCACGTCTCATTATCGGGCAATATCCTTTACTAAATAAGTAATTTAAACATTTTAAAAAGGTTACGGTGACAAATCGTATGCAGAAGGTTCACCCAACGTGAACAGATCTTCATACAGTAGTGGAGGACACCGACTGGGGGTTTGTAACCGGCCACAACAATTATCTTTTATTTCTGTTTATATCTATATGTTTTTATTATTATTATCCATGTGGTGAGTGGATTCCCCCCCCCAATATTCCCTATATTGAAAAACAAAGTTGACTACACTTTTACTAGCAGTGAGATAACTGTATGCTTACATTCACTGTCCAAATATGTTACAAAAAGACTTATTCCGTCATCTGCTGTTAATGACAATATTTTAATATATTTCTTATACACTAATAAATTGTAAGCATCATTTTGACTTTTTTTTTTTTTTTAAAAAAATTCGTTCTATCCTGTATTTTATTTTTACTTGTGTTTTTTTTTTTTTTTTTTTTTTCAATTTCTGAAAATAGAAATTGTGCTTTTAATACCTCCAACCCCAACGGTGATTAGTTGTTCAGTTCAGCAGAATGGCAGAAAGCACCAAAGAGGAAAAAAAACAAAACTAAAAAAAATTAATGCTCTCCTCGCCTCTCGCCTGTCCTATAGCGGCCCACCATCCAGCTCTCTGCTCTTTCTTTTTTGCCTTCCCTCTTCTTCATTTAGACAACTGTATACTTACTTTTTTTTATACGTTTTTTATTTGCTGCATTTCTTTTGAATCTTTAATGATATTTTATGTACAATAGTTTTCATATAAATTAGGTCAAGGTGAAAATCTGCACAAAGTGTAACATTAAATATCCTACTGTATGATGGTGATAATTTATATTATGTATGGAGTGCGACTGCATGTTACATGAATAGAAGGAATAAAACACCCTAGTAAAAAGCAAAGTACATTTTGGCCTTTACTACTATTACAGTTGTTATTATAATATATTATTCTAAATAATATATCACACACTTAGCCAGGTAATTCATGTAGATGGAATCTTTATTAGCATTGTGTTTTAAAAGGCTGAGCAGAGCATAAAATGCCCTAAGGTATAAAAGTGTAATATTACTATGCGTGTGTGTGTGTATATATATATATATATATATATATATATATATATATATATATATATATATATATATATATATATATATATATATATATATATATATATATATATTATATAATTTTTTTTTTTTTTTTTTTTTTTTCAGGGGTTATAAACAATTTCCTGCGTCTTTTGCCTAAGATATTTAATCCAGTATAGTAACTTGCATCCGCTCCAACAGAAGGATTAATAAGTAATAAACATCATCTCAGCCTAATCCATATTCTCGTTTAAGTTTCAGTGACAAGCGTCCTCCTCGGGGAAGCCGACGTTCTTTCTGAGGTTAGGTGATGAGCCACGTTCCCCAAGGATGGGCATTGTGAAAACAATCTTGATTTTGTACATGAGAATCTAATCTCCATTTCTCCATCTATCATTGCACACTCAGAAGTGTGTCTGATCTTTTATGCAAATAGCCGGCTTATTAGGCATTGTGACTGTTTGTGCTGATGTCTCGGTTGGAATCTTTTGGGATTTTTTTTATTTTTTTATAATTTTTTTTTTTGTTATCCAACCGTCAAAGCTGTAAAAATGAATGATGATTGCTACATAGCTTTGAAGAACAAAGAGAAGTCACAGCATTTTATCGGTGTCAGATGTTTCAGATCCTGACAGCATGATGGTTGCCGATGAACAAGGCTGCTGATTTTGGGTTAAGTAGCTAGTGTAACAGATATACATTTGTATAAAAAAAAAAATAATAAAAGAAATACTGTCATCACCCACTTGGAAGCATTTTATTGGCAGGGCTAAAATTATAGTCTTAAGATTCTTTCAGTAGCGACATTTTGTAATAAATGGTTATCAGACATTGCCAGTGGCAGTTAATGGGATTATTCAGCAGGCAACATGAGCAATCGTCTGAGTCTCAGAAGAGCTACTCAAATCCTCCTCCTTTAACCTCACGCGGCACTGTTATAATTATGTTCACTTCGCCGCATTTTTATAAAACCATTAAATAAAGTTTCCTTAAAATATTTCATCTTAAAAAAAAAAAAAAAAAAATGCGATTATTCTTTAAATGGGTAAATAGTTTTTATTTTTAGTTTATGTAAAATTAATTAAGACTTTCATTGTATGTTGCCTCAACAATTATTGTATTTAGAGCTAATATATTTTGCAACTACTTCATTATTCTGTAATCAATTATACTTTTAATTTAATGCATGCGGGGTCGATATCTTTAAAGGAGGATTTAAAGATTTTCTCAAGTGTATTCTCTGTGATACAGAGGATAATTTTATTCTACAACTCTTCACCCCCCCCCAAAAAAAAAAAAAATAAATAAAAGCTATAATACGGCCTGATCGGCGGAAAAATAAAGTTATGGCTCTTCAAAGAAAGAAAGGGAAAAAAACAATGGCGGGGGGGGGGGGGAGAAAAAATTGTTTGGTCTTGATGGGCTTAAACGTAAAAGCAATAAAGGAAAACTAAACAATGATCTGTTTGTTTACAAAATAACATAGAATGACCCCGATTCATCAAAGTGTTTTTGCCAAATTTAAAAAATGTTGCCACTTTTGGTGTTTTTACGCCAGATCCGTCAGTGGGTGCAGGACATGGCATTGCCCGCTCAGCAAACTCTTCAAAAGTTATGCCACTTTAGTAGTGTAACCCAAGCCAGAAATCTACTTTGGCAAGGAGGACGGAGGCACATGCCAGTGATGAGATACGCCTAATTCATTAGGTGGAGTGCCCCTCTTAATAAATTTAAGATGCATCTTACTCCTGTGCGCCCCTCATTAAGACTGTCCTACAAATCGCCAGTCTTAATGAATCTGGCTGCATATAGTTGTCAAAATAATGTAGTAATTATTTTTTAACCCCTTCACTATACATTGTGTCCCACATCTTTTCCCGCAATTGGTGGCTGATTTAATCAGCCATCAAGTTCCTCTAACAGCCCTGGAATGGTGCTTCAACCACTGACCACAGGATTTAACATGCTCCGGCCGGAAGAGCATCATTCATTCCGCTCATCTGGTCCCCCTGTCACGTGATTGCGGGGCGCCAATGTCTTGTCATGACAGCCGGGGGTCTGCTGATGACCCCTGTGCCTGTCATTGTGAACCTCCTGTGACCACCAGCTCGTGGCCAGCCTTCATAAAAGATCATAATGGGTTTTCTTTTTGTTATTTTTGGAAAACAATTCTGGGGCCAAAATGGTCACTATACATGTGGACAAATTCACAGAGGTTTGTCATTTCCAAATGGTTGAAAAATGATGCTGATATAAATTAGCGAAAAATTATATTTATTTATTTATTTTTTACAAGGCAGAACTTGAAAATTGCTAATTTATCTGAGTCTTTGTCAAATTTCAGAAATTTACATTAATGGAAAACCTCAACCTACCACTTACCACTAACATTAAAGAATCGGTTAGCAAGTTTTTACTACCTCATAGTTACTTAGGTTGAAAAAAAGACCGAGGTCCATCAAGTTCAACCTTTCTCCACCAAATATACATTTTGTCACTAAATTATCTATAACCCACAATGTTATGTACTGAGGAAATCATCCAGCCCTTTTATAAAGGCTGTTCTAGTGTCGGCCATCACTACCTCTTGTGGTCGGCATTCCACAGCCTGACTGCTCTGACTGTAAAGAACCCTTTCCTGTTTAGCTGCTGGAATCACCTTTCTTCCACCCATAGTGAGTGCCCCTGGTCCTTAGTATGGTCTTGGGGAGGAATAAGTCATCTGCCAGTCCTTTGTACTGACCCCACATATATTTATACATATAAATGAGATCTCCTCTGAGGCTTCTTTTTTTCTAAACTAAACAAGCACAACTCTTCAAACCTCTCATCATATGAGAGGCCTCCATCACTTGTAATAATCTAGTTGCCGCCTTTTGAACTGACTCTAACTTCTGAATATCCTTTTTAACCCCTTTACAGCCTGGGACGTATTAGTACACACCAGGCTGTAATCCCCGGTTCAGTGAGGGCTCCGGCGCTGAGCCCGCACTGAACCGGGCACATGTCAGCTGATTATTACAGCTGACATGTGCCCGCAACAGCCGCGGGTGGAATCGTAATCCACTCGCGGCTGTTAACATGTTAAATGCCGCTGTCAATCTCTGACAGCGGCATTTAACATTGCCGCGCCGGAAGCACGTTACTTACCCCACCCATCGGTGACCCCGTCACGTGATCGCAGGTCACCAATGCGTGGGCATGACAACTCTGGGTCTGCAGCAGACTCCAGTGGTTGTCATGTACTGCTCGCTATGAGCGCCACCTAGTGGTCGGCGCTCATAGCACAGGAGCATTTCTACTACATAGAGGTGATCTGCTGATCACCTCTGTTACAGAGACGATCAGACAAGTGCTGCTTCTAGTCTCCTATGGAGACTATAGAAGCAAGCAAAAAGTGTAAAAAAAAATGTTTTTAAAAATATATAAAAGTTTAAATCATCCCCCTTTCGCCCCATTCAAAATAAAATAATAAAAAAAAACACACACATATTCGGTATCGCCGCTTTCAGAATCGTCAGATCTATCAATATATAAAAAAAAAATTAATCTGATCGGTAAACGTCGTAATGAGAAAAAAATTCTAACCGCCAAAATTACGTTTTTTGGTCGCCGCAACATTTCAATAAAATGCAATAACGGGCGATCAAAACATCGGATCTACCCCAAAATGGTATCAATGAAAACTTCAGCTCAGCGCGCAAAAAATAAGTCCTCACCCGGCCCCAGATCCCGAAAAATGGAGACCCTACAGGTGTTGGAAAATAGCGCCTTTTCTTTTTTTTTTTTGCAAACTTTGGATTTTTTTTTCACCGCTTAAATAAAAAAGAACCTATACATGTTTGGTGTCTACGAACTCGTAATGACCTGGAGAATAATAATGACAGGTTAGTTTGAGCATTCAGTGAACGTGGTAAAAAAAAAAAAAAAAAACTGTGGTATTGCACTTTTTTTTGCAATTTCACCGCACTTGGAATTTTTTTCCCTTTTTACCGTACACGATATGGTAAAACCAGTAATGTCTTTCAAAATTACAACTCGTCCCGCAAAAAATAAGCCCTCACACGGCCATATTGATCAAAAAATAAAAACGCTATGGCTCTGGGAACAGGGGGAGCAAAAAACAGAAAATTCCAGGGTTGCGAAGGGGTTAAAATGCACAAAACTGGATCCCATATTCTAGATTTGACCTGACAATTGATTTTATAAAGGGGTGGTTAGTATAAAGGGACCCCTAAATTCAACTTAAAATCTTGTTTGCCTACAGCATGCTGCTTTCAGATGAGCAGCTGCTGCAAAAGCAAAGAGATCCTGATGTATAACTTAGTTTACTTGGTGCAGCCGTTCTCACACACAGTTTTTAGATTTAGAAATGTAGCAGAGCTGAGAAAGCAAACCCCATCCACACAAGGCTCCTTATATGCATAGCTATAGACAGTGAGCTGCTTATCACAGAAGGGGGCGGAGCCAGACTACCAGGTATGCTCTTCTGTAGTCCAGACAATAATAATCACAAAGTTATAAAACCTTCAGTGTAAGTAAATAAAACCACACAGTCGGACATGTGACACATTAGTTGAATTCTGTGATTTAACCCCTGCCTCATGCGATCCTCAGATTACATAGCAAAAACCTGCTGACAGATTCCCTTTAGATACAATCTGATATGAACAACAAAAAACATTCTCAGAATTTCTTGATCATGTGGAAATATTCCAACTTTCTTACCAAATATGATGACGCATGTCAGAATTGAAAAATAGGATTTTGTCATGAAGGCCAAAATTGGCTCACTAAGAGGTTAAAGATATTTAGGAATTAATTTAGAATATTTCATTTACTTACTTTATTATTCCTGGAGAACTCCTTTATGAAGAGCCGTGAAGAAGGCAGATGTGTTGCATGTAATAACATCATTGTCTCCCGTCTTCAATTATAGTTCTCAATGTATATATAACTGTAAGGGTGCTTTCACATTGCGATCTGTGTCCCCGTCGGGGCATAAGTCCTAAAATTCCCCCCAAAACTGGGTCTAGACGTATGCTGTGACTGGGACCATAGACCGCAATGGTGATGGCAGAGCGAATGTGAGACATCGGTCGTGACATCGGTTGACAGAACGGGAGCAGGTTGCGGTTGCACGGTTCTCAGACGTGTGAGCCAGTGACAGGACGTCACAGAAGCTCCGGGTGTCCGATCGGAGATTCACGGGCGGGTCGGCGACCAAGAAGGACGCATGAGATGAGTCATTGCCTCTTACAGAGACATATGGTACTGGGCACAGAAAAAGGGAAAAACAGTAGTCAGACGGGGACCAGCAGACGCCAGAGCTGCATCGCGAAAGTGGATACAGAGTTACGGGGAAAGCGAGCAGCGAGTTGTGATAGGAACAGAGTATTGCCAAAGCTTTAAAAGACTGCCCCTTGCCTGGTATAGTTAATATAGTTCCCCTTCCCTCCAGTAGATGATGTTAAACTACCAGCCCCTGAATTCTAGTGTATTCTGATCATTTATTCTGTTATGTGATTTCCTGCTTATTTTACTGTCAAACATTGTAAAGAAATTGTTACCATATAATACTTGTTTTACAATTAATATTAGTTGTTACATAAAAGAAATGCCCTGTTCCGCCTGTTTCTCCGCTGTTGCATACTGTATACCTGCATTATACAACAAACAAGTATTGCCTGTTACGTTATATCTGGAAATGGCTATTACTTCTCCTTCCATCTCAAAACTGTCAATTTTGCACACCTAAATTCACTCTTGCCTAAAAAAAAAAAAAAAAAATGCTATTGCACTCCTAATGGAGTGAATGAACCTAAATTGGAATATTAGACACAACCTGTGGACAGGTTTTGGAAGCCGATGCCCCTGCCTGGTTATGCTTTATATTCACTCAATATACTTTTTACTTTTTGTTACAGTGGGAAAAATGGGCCGAAAGGACGCTTCAGCAACAAAAGTGCCGGTTGAGCAATATCGTAAGCAAATTGGTAAGTCCTTTTATTGTAGGAATGTTAGCTGACACAACCCCTTTAAAGGTTTTAATCTCAATAGAGCGTTTTATAAAAATAAAAAAAGGGGTAAAAGTAATTTTTAATATTCTCTAGAAAGCTGTGCCATTCAACTATGTTTATTTAATCAAGGGGCAAAAAAATGACAGGCCCTCATCAAAAGGGAATTGCCCCCAAGCATATGTGTATATGGAGGCAATTATCATCAATGTAGAAATTCGGCAATATTTTACCATATTGTTAAAGATTGCTGTTTTCTGAACTCTGCTCATCAGAGCTGTTTATTGTTCCATAGATGAAAGAGGCCCCTGTGAAGAGTTCACATCCAGGAAAACAAATACATTATGCAGTCAATTTTTTTTGTGACCTGCAGTCTTGCCTAAACCTTCAAACAATTCTCTTAAGACCAAGGAAAAGCAAGAGATTTATTTCTTCTCCCTTTACAGAATTTCTAACTAAACAGAATCTGTCTTAAAGGATGAAAAAATTGCCTGACATCTCTGGGAATGTTATTTGGATGATGGATCCTTTTAGGAATTGATATAGCTAATATCTCTGCATTTCTCTCTTGGTTTTAATATGTTAAAGGTAACCTGTCACCATATTTTTCCCTTATAAAGTAATGCTAGCACCTGTACGCCCTGATCTAAAATGCTGTATAATATGATCTATATGTCCCCAATGCGCTCGGCATAAAACAAAAAATAGCTTTCATTATACTGGCCTATGGGTCGGTCCAGTCCAGTGGGTGTCGCTGCTCTCGATCCGGCACCTCCTCTCCTTTTTGCTTCTGGTGGATGACGCATTCTACGTAATCTACACGGTGTCCTCGGCATCGCGCTCCTGCACAGGCGCACCTCTCTCTGCCCTGCCGTGGGCAGAGTAAAGAATTGTAGTGCGCATGCGCGCTTTGGCCTTTCTCTGTGCATGTGCATTGCAGTACTTTGCTCCTCCTTTTGGCAGGGCAGAATCTGTAGATTCCATACAAAGCAAGAAGAGAGGAGGCGCTGGAGCAAGACCAACGACGCCCATTGGACCGGACTGACCTATAGGGGAGTATAATAAAAGCTATTTTTTTTGTTTTTTATTCAGAGCGCGTTGGGGTCATAAACAGCATTCTAATATGCTGTCACATAGGGCTTACAGGTACTAGCCCTACTTTATATGGGAAAAACCTGGTTGTTGGTTCCATTTACCATTAACCTCTTTTTTTTTTTTTTTTTGCAATTTTATTGGACTTTCACCCAAAATCTATATTATTGGTAAGAAGTTCGACTAGTAGCCACTGTTTGCCAATTTGTGTAAATTTTTATTTATTTTTCCTTTTTTAGCTTGATGTTCCAGATATTTTTACAAATGTGACAACTGTAAGCAGCCATATTGGTCACTTATTTTCAGAGTAATTGTAGTTTGTCACTTCAAAATCTAAACTACTTACTGTTGTAACATATTGACCAAGAAAGGAAATTGATAACAAAGAAGTGACCACCAAATTTCATGGTAAAAGAGATGGGAGTTTCGATTTTGAGGTCTCTGGTCCATTGGCCAGGTTAATCTGTGACTGCTGGTCGTGAGCCCTGCAAATCTTCTCTTACCTCCCGGCATTCCCAACTCTTTTTATTACCCGAGCTGGCGTGACGCCAATATGGTAGCGTGATGGACACATGATCTCACGCCAGTCCAGCTTGTCAAAAGAAGAGCTGAGATTGCCAGGATATAAGAGGAGTTTTGCGGAGTTTTTGTCCATTGGTCACAGATTACTGATGTAGCTGATGGGTCAGAGTCTTGTGAATTTATTCTTTTATCTCTACTAATCGCTTAAATTCTAATTTACTAAGATACAGTATGATTTGTTTAACGCTTTGGTTAAAAACTGGAGATCCAGTAGTACTGGGGAGGTGACTGACCATCCAAAAGTATTTGTGAAAATACTAACCCCCTAAATCCCTAACAAAACCTTTCCATGTCTGACCATGTTTATTCACTAGGGAAGAGAGTAGGCTCTCTTCTACTGCTGCCATAATTGTATATTTTTAACTTTAACAGTAGAGGGGTTTTTAAGATTTTTAATTGTCATCCTACTTTAATAGAACTTCCACAAGCCGCTGTTAGATTTTACATTTTAGTGATAAGAATTTTACTTAACAAAAAAAAACCTGATTACATTCAGGGCATGATCTAGCATTCTGAAGATCAGTTTAGTGCTAGCATGTTGAGGACTCTGAGCTTGCACTTATATCTACCTGAATCCATAAACTTTTAAATCCCAATCATGTGATTATCTTGAAATTGCTGGCCTTTTTCTAGAAGACTTAGGCCCCAATTCATCAAAAAAGTGACGTAAAAGTTCAGAAAAGTCTCAAAATTTTGGTGCAACTCGGAGTTGCGGCAACATTTTTTCGACTTTGTCACGCAAGTTTCTCTGAAATATATGCTGAGCTTAATTTTATTCCATCATGGATAAAATAAGATATCAAAATGTATAGGAGCCCATGCACCGACCTGTATATTTTGGCAAGTTATGCCTTATACGTTGTGCACACAAGTCTTAATGAAGAAAGCGCTGGAGTAAGGTGCACCTAGTTCCTTAGAAAGCTCATGCCGCTTAATGAATTTGGCGCATCTTACAACTGGCTTGTGCTTCCTCCTGAAATGTTCCTCTATTCTGGAACTGGAGTACATTTCTGGTGTAATTTATGCGTCAATTTAGATGAATTTGCCAAGATGGCCTCACCACACCCCATCCAATTCCCATGTTACATCCACTCTGGCAAAGCTGGTTGAGACTGGTGTAAAAACGGCAACAGTTGTAAATTTTTTTACACAACTTTTTCAATGTCTCCTCATGTGTATTAAGCCATAATAATATTCGGCTCCTTCAGAATGGCCTATCTTTCGCGCCCAGACCAAAATTTGATGTGTTTATGTGGACAAAAGATTTGAATCTTTTCGCTAGAAAGCTTGCACTCCACAAATACCATATAATAAAAAATCGAGATCCTCTGAAGAATCAGAGAAATGAAAGTGAAGCAATTTTAACATTGGAGACATTGGAAAATGATAATGAAACTGGCCAAATATCTATTGCACCCCCCTTTTCCTCCTTGAAACCTAAAAGTAAAAATACTCCTAGTTTCTCTCAATATCATAACATTCATGCCTTTGTTAATATGGCACAGATAGAACTAAAAAAGCTATCTAAAAAGAGACCTGCTAAGGATAAGAATTTGAGTCGAGAGGAGGAAAAGGCAATTAAAGAATTGCAAGCAAACAAACAACAATGTTGTTATTAAACCCTCTGACAAGGGGAACAACATTGTTGTTATGGACGTAGTGGATTATAAGAAGATGGTTCTAGATCTACTTAACGACAAAGATACTTGTAAGCGGTTACTCAGGGATCCCACTGTTAAATTTACTCAAGAGTTGCAATCAATTTTGAAGGAAGCCCTTGACGCTGATTATATTACTGAGGATGAATATAAGGTTCTGTTCAACCCTACCCCTACAATGGCTACCTTTTATGCATTACCCAAGATGCATAAGAGAATAAGACCGATACCAGGGAGACCTATAGTCTCAGGTAATAACTGCCTCACAGAAGGAATAAGTCAATACATTGATCAGATGCTCTCCCCCTTTGTGCACTCCCTCCCCTCCTACGTTAAAGACACTTAAGGATATGGTTTCAAAACTACGTAATGTCACAGTCTCAGCACAACAATACTAACCAGCCTCGATGTAGAGGCTTTATACAGTAATATTTCTCATGAATTAGGTGTCACAGCTGTATCTTACTTTTTATCCACTAAATCGAAGCACTTTAAAGCACATATTGATTTTTTGCTGTCACTTTTATTATTTACTTTAACACATAACTTTTTTACCTTAGACGGTGCCTTCTATCAACAGATAAGGGGCACCGCCATGGGTATGTCATGTGCACCAAGTTTTGCAAATCTTTTTCTAGGGTGGTGGGAGGACACCTTAGTTTTTAATGAAGATTTGAGTTTTTTCACTAGTCACATTTTATTTTGGGGGAGATACATAGACGATGTATTGATTCTGTGGGAAGGAGACATCAAAATATTTGAAGATTTTGTAGCCATCCTGAACAAAAATAAGATTGGAATGCTTTTCACCTAGGAGGTAGGGTTGAACAGGATCAATTTTTTGGATTTGACTATTTCTATAGACAGAGAAGGTAACCTTCTTACAGATATATATAGAAAGCCCACGGCCACCAATAATCTCCTTCATTGGAAAAGTGGGCATCCACCATCCTTAAAGGCCGGTATTCCAGTTGGCCAATACCTGAGGGCTAGGCGTAACTGCTCCAGTGACGAAGCATTCTTTAGGGAGAGCAGAAATCTTTTTGAGAAATTTACATCTAGAGGATACCCTAAAAAAATCCTCTATAGAGCCTTCAATAGAGCCAAGAAGAGTGATAGAGACATGTTACTAATGTCCCCCCCAAAAAATTCCAGTCCTAAAATGATTAGGCTAATAGGAATGTATGATGAACATACCTCGGATATTTATAATATCATGTGGAAATTCTGGCCATTACTAAGAGCAGACCCAGATATTAGAGATGTGATTAGTAAACATCCAAGTATCACATATAAACGAGGTAAAAACTTGGGAGAATATCTCACTCAAAGTCATTTCCAGAACAAAGAAGATCCCCCTTAGGAATATCAACACTACAGGAGTCTCTAAGCCTTGTGGTACATGCAGTTTTTGCAGATACTTACCAAATACTAGTGAGTTCAGTAATCCATCTGATCAGAGGATATATAAAATTAAGGATAATATAAATTTTAAGACCAAAGGGATTATATATATATAGCATGTTGCTCTTGCCCTATGATATACGTAGGGAAAACAATACAAGAATTTAGGAGACGTATTTCTAAATATCTGAGCAGTATAAACACTAATCTGGATACCCCCGTCTCTCGCCACATGAGAATAGTTCACTCTGAGAATCCATTAAAATTGCAATTTATTGGAATTAGAAAGATGAAGTTGGGGCCCAGAAAAGGCAATCTTGATAGAATTTTACAGCAAGAAGAAGCTATATGGATTTTCAGACTGGACGCTCTTGGGGAGGGGGGTTTAAATGAGGGATTTACCTATACATCCTTCTTATAATTAATCGATGTGAAGCCTGCAAATATAATATAAAATAAAATACTCTATTGAATATTGTTATTATGGTATAGTAATTTTAATGCACCCTGATTGAAACGCCCATATACCCAAAAATCTAGTTACCTTTTTTGCAGTCATATTTTACTCTTAATTATGATCAATAATGAATAGGATATCATTACTATTATCACTATATAGGTTATACAATAATTATTTATAGGTTTATTAACCATAGTGGAATGGAATATTGATATAAATGGAAGTGTTTATCCCCTTATAGCTATCTGTGATATATTGACAATAAGAAATCTCTATTGTATGCGCTGTGAAGTCTAATTACTCCAAGAAATTTAAATTAAATCGTAAATAAATCAAGTAAATAGACATGCACATTGTGTAAAAGGAATGATATAACAGGACGTTGCCTACGTGGTACCACGTGACTAGAACATGTAAAGGTCCTGATATGCATGATCTTTAATGATCCTAGTAACCTGTGCAATTATAGAAAGAAATATGAAAAAGACCTTGGCTACGTAGTACCACGTGTTTAAAATATATAAAGGTCCTGACTCATATGGTTTCTATTTGTTTTGGTTACCTTAGTAACCGCAGAAATGAATATGCTAAGGGAAATAACTTTGCCTATGTGGCATAATCTGATTGGAGTAAGCAAAGGTCCTGCTATATATGCCTTCTATTGATTTGGACCAATGGTGCAGACTTAATAACTGATGTGCATAAAGAAAAGGACCTTGCCTATGTGGCATAATTTGATTGGAGCATGTAAAGGTCCTGCTATACATGCCCTCTATGGATTTGGATAAATAGTGTAGATGCAGTAATTGATGTGCATAAAGAAAAGGACCTTGCCTATGTGGCCTAATCTAATTGGAGTAAGCATCTCCTCTATTGATTTGGACAAATTGTGCAGACGTAGTAAATGATACGTATCAAGAAAAGGACCTTGCTTATGTGGCGTGTTTCGATTGGAGCATGTGATGGCCTTGACATGAATCCCTCCTATTTTGAGTCAGCTGATAACGCAAGTGCAGCAATCGTTTAACACTACCTTCCACAAATGGATTGGATGTAGGTAAGTTAATGCAGATTGGTTCCTGAAACTGAGGCATTCAGGCTATTATGAGAATGCTGATATATCGCTTTAATCTCCACCAATGTGGTTCCTTCTGGCCTGAATGACAGCTTTATCCTCCAATCCTTTAAATGGTAGGTAACATTATAATGATATGATCTTCATGATTGGAAATAAGGGAGTCTATTCTATTGGCACATTGCTACAACAATACACATTGGCTTAGAGCCCAAACAGAGGTGATAAAAGCTACCTGGCGGACATTTTGGGTGTCATTTAGCCTCTATCCCCTGATGACGCCGGTTAGGCGAAACATGTCGGGGAGGCTATAATTTTAGTTTACAATAGGACAGGTAGGGAATAGTGCAATAAGTGGTCCGCGGCCACAAGCATATGATAATGGAAATAGATAGGATGGCTATTGGATACACAGTTATGCCAATTGAATAATCCTGATAGTCCTCACCACCTGCGCCTATATTGGAATTTTAATATAAATTACTACTATAATAAGGATTTAATTATTAAAAGTTAAGTTTCATAGAGCTTTAGTTGGGGGTTCTATTTGCCAACAGGCAATATGTTAATGAGTTAAATTGCCCCTACGCTGTCTCTGGCTGAACAGTGTTGGCTACTCTTACTACATTTGAGGCACCTTTAGCGGCTAAAGGTTCAAGACTCGCATATAACTTTCCCTCCCACTCTCCTTCATTAACTACTAAATGTTTTAACCGAAGGCAATAACATGACAAATGTTTCCAGATATGTGATGTCGTGCTCTCACTTCTAGCCATTGTGGTATGAAAACATATCTCATTCTGACTCCAATGTTTGCCATTTCATCCTGTGTACAGCACTTCGGAACATGTTGGTGCTGTGTAAATGTTTAAAGAAACAAAAGTATCATGGCTGGAAATCATCAGATAGAGATGACTTGAAGCAGTTCTAAGATAATCAAAGAAGCCAAGAAACCATGTAAATAACAGACTGGATCAATTTTTTTCATAGCGAGTTGCCAAACTGCAAACAAATGGCAAAGTGACCTTGGATATCACTGGTGAATCACTGACTGATGATATTTGCTTTTTTTTTTCAGTCTTGTGCAATCATTAGTTCTGATAAAACTGGACAACCTAGTGCAGCATTGCAATGAATCATTTAAATCAGATATTCATTACTACACAACCCTTTTTGGGTGCCCTCAAAATGCTTAAAGGGGTTGTCTGAGCAAACAATGAACTTAATATTAATTTCTAACCAGGGCTGTGGAGTCGGCGCCCATTTTGATGGAGTCTGATTCGGAGTCGGTATAAAGTGTACCATCTCTGACTCCTAAAATATATAATAAATTGGGTACAGTAGTTCATGCAGTTTGTGGGGAATATTTTTTCATAAGAATTTGGGAAAGTTATGAAATGTCCTATTCCTGATCTAAGGGTCTAGACTTTTAGCTGAGATGAATCTTTGCTACAGTAAAATTAGCACTTAAACATCAGCCATGTTGGAGTCGGTGTCATGGAAATTTAGGAGTCTGAGTCGGAGGTTTTGGCTTACCGACTCCACAGCCCTGGTTCTAACTATTTTAAGGAAAATACCTAACCACTTTTCCAGTGTACTTCAGTTAGTTTCCCTACCCTTTCCCCTCTACTCTAATTGCTATTTTTCTCCTTCCCCCATGACGGCACCACAGAGAGAGGGGATCCGCCCTTCAAGGACACGAAACCTACAGATAAAAAGGGCGACACCTCTCTCCCGCATCAGTTGGTTTCCTGTCCTTGACGGGGTCCTACAGGAAAGAAGGAAGGAAGGAAAGATGGACGGACAACATACCCGGCTGACCGGCTCAGGCAGCGGGAGTTCCCTGCCTTGGCTAGTGCTTTGTCCTGAAACGCCACCGCTGTGGTCAGTGGGCCTCCAGGGTGGTAGAGAGACGCAGCATTCTCCGATGGTGTCGGGGCCCAGGGCGGTGCGCTGGGCGCCTCCCCCTGACGCAAGCCGCAGTGCACTACTAGGGTATCGGCTGTCTGGGCGCGTGCGCACTGGAAGTGCCACGGTGCCTCTCTGGGAGCGGCTTGTTTGAACGCGCAAGCGGGAACCCGGAGCACATTCTGTCCGCCCAACCAAGAGGAAATGGGGGGGGGGGGAAACTCCCCAGTGGGGGGGGGTGTCCCCCATGCTGGAAAGGTGCACACCCATATTCCCCAAGGTGGGGGTAGCACACAAAGGGCCCACGGCTGGTCGTGGAACGCAAGCCAGGTGAGGGGGCGGAGGCCTATAGGGGTTAAAATGCCGGGTTCTGCACCAGGGAAGTACTTCCTAGCACACTCTGGCACTGGCTATGAGCGAGCAGGAGCTACAGGAGGTGCAGTCCCTGCACCCCCACTCACCACCACCACCGCAACATGGGAAGCGTGCGAAAGGACCCCCCAGTGACCCTTCACGCCAGCACGGCCAAGGTGACGGTGGAAGCTTGCGGTCTGGCAGGTCTTCGCAACGCGGCAAGGACTCCAGCGTGGCATGAAGCTCGAGGAAAGGCCCATCTACGGGAACGGGTTCCTCTCCAAATCCAGTATTCCCTCTTACAGAATGTGAAAGCTCACTTGTAACTTGGACCCCCCCCCCTCTTAGTCTTCTCTCATCTGGGAAGGAAAAGTACAGGCAAGTCCAAACACAGGACCTGCGCGCTTTGCGCAGAGGATCTGCCCACCACATGGGGAAAAAAGACTATGCAACTCGTGTATTGAACAAACAATTTGCGAGGAGACCCCTAAGTTCGCCTCAGAGCTCAGATACCTGATTAAATCCCAGGTTGAGGATACCTTCAAGTCCCTGCAGAAGGGGGGGAAGAAACGGGGGAAAACCAGGAACCTATCCTCTGTATCAGGATCTAGCAGTTCGGACGGGGAGGTGGTAGACTCAGATTCGTCGTCCTAATCTTCGTCATCTTCTGAGGGAGGGGGATGTAGCTGTTTCCCTATAGAGGGTACGGACAATTTAATTAAGGCAGTTAGGTCCACTATGGGGTTGGTAGATCCTCGCCCAAGAAGGGCGCAGCAGCATTTTTGGCTGACGCATCAGCCGGTTCTGTTAGGCTGGCAGCCAGGGCTGCGAGCTTCTCTAACTCAGCCAGGCGGGCCCTCTGGCTTAAATGCTGGCTGGGTGACCACCAAACAAAATCTAAGCTGTGTTCCATTTCTTGCTAGGGTGAGTTCCTATTTGGACCTACTGTGGACGATATCCTCGACAAGGCTGGGGATAACCAGAAACGTTTCCCGGTCCACTCTAGTACTTCATACAGAAAGTCCTTTCGGAGCAGAAAATTTATGCGCAGGAAACCCCCCAAAGACCAGAATAGGTGGGAAGATAGGAAGAAAAAAGCCAAAGGATTTACGTTTAACAGGCCCCCCAGCGACAACAGGAAACCCGGCCAATGAGAGTCAGCCCCAGGTGGGGGGGGAGACTTCTTCATTTCCTCCCAGCCTGGGAAAAAAATATCAATCTTGGATTTTAGACCTGATAAAAGCAGGGCTAAAATTTCAGTTTCACACCATTACCCGTCCGAACTTTGTTATAACCCCCAAGAGGTCATCAGAGGTAGAACATCTAGCACTAGAACAAGAAATTCTAGGCTTAATAGAAAGAGCAGTCCTTCAAGAAGTCCCTGCCCAGTAGAAAGGCGAAGGATTCTACTAACCTCTGTTCCTAAGGAAAAAAACGGACGGGACTTTCAGGACAATTGTAAACCTGAAAAAATTGAACAAATTTCTGAGGGTGCAAACCTTCAAGATGGAATCCATAAAATCGTCAGTGAAATTGTTCCCAGACTGTGTTTTATAGCTGTCCTGGATCTGAAGGACGCCTATTATCACGTCCCCATACACAGAGACTACCAGAAATTCATGAGAGTAGCAATATCGCTAAAAGGAATAGTCAAACACTACCAGTATACGGCCCTCCCCTTCGGTCTAGCTATAGCGTCAAGGGTTTTCACAAAAATAGTGGCAGGGGTAATGGCCCATCTGAGGGAGCAAAACATTCTGATTACCCCGTACCTGGATGATTTGCTAATAATAGGCAACTCTTTCAATCATTGCAAGGACCAACTAGCAAGGGTCATGGATTCCTTAACGAATTTAGGCTGGCTTCTGAATCTAAATAAGTCCAAGTTGGAGTCGGACCAAGTACAAGAGTATGTAGGCATCTTATTAGATTCGAGGAATCAGGAATGCCGTCTCCCTGCAGGGAAAATCCAGAATATGATAGCCCGGATATCTCGTGTGAAAGACCACCCCTCTATGACTCTGCGGGGAGCAATGTCCCTTCTAGGTTCCATGAGTGTTTGTATCCCGTGGATCCTTTGGGCTCAGGTACACACCAGGGACTTACAATGGGAAATCTTGGGGGCAGAAAAATCACTAAAAGGGCACTTAGAAGGTCGGCTAATTTTGTCATCAAAAACCTTGCTTTCCCTAAAATGGTGGATGGAGGTGGACAGTTTAACCAGAGGCGTTCCATGGACGATCTCAGTGTCCCAGGTCCTAACTACAGATGCAAGCCCCAGGGGGTGGGGGGCTCACCTAAACTACCAAATAGCTCAGGGGGGTCTGCTCAGAGGATTTGGAAGGGGTATCTTCCAACATGAAGGAACTTCTGGCAGTAAAATTCGCCCTCTCAAAATTTGTAAACACTCTACAAGGACACCATGTAAGAGTGTTCTCGGACAACATGGTAGTAGTGGCATACCCAAATCCCCAGGGGGGGACCCGGTCCCATTCTCTACTACAAGTATCAAAATCCATCCTCCAGTTAGCAGAGAACAATTTGGAGTCTCTGTCTGCACTCCACATAAAAGGAACAGAAAATCTCACACCAGACTTCCTGAGCCAAACCCAGCTGAGATAGGGCGAATGGGAGCTGAATCAGTTAGTGTTCAACCAACTCACGGAAATGTGGGGAAACCCTTCCATAGACCTATTCGCCAACTGGCAGAACAAAAAAGTGAACCCAGCAGCATTGAATGCTTTCCCAATCCCATGGAACCACCAGCTAGCCTATGCCTTTCCTCCGATCGCTCTGATTCCGGCAGTTCTGAGGAAAGTCAGGGAAGACCAGGCAAACATAATTTTGACAGCCCCTTTCTGGCCAAAGAGGCCCTGGTTTTCCTGGCTGAGGATAATGTCCTCCTCCGACCCCTGGGTTCTTCCGGAAATTCCGGATCTCCTTTTCTAGGGATCGGTCCTCTATCCTCAGGTAGCAAATCTACACTTGACAGCCTGGATTTTGAGAGGGCGCTCTTATGGGATAGAGGTTTTTCCCCGAATTTGATTTCCACTCTACTGCAGAGTAGGAAGCCCGTAACCACCAGACTTTACGATAAAACCTGGAAAAAAATCCTCTCATATTCGGGTTTGAAGGTACAAGGGGAGGCCCCCATTACTTCCATCTTAGAGTTCCTACAAAAGGGGTTAGAGCGGGGTCTGGCCACAAGCACTCTAAAGGCTCAAGTTGCGGCATTAGGAGCCCTATACAACTGCGACCTGGCAAGAAATAGGTGGATTTTTAGGTTCATCAAGGCATCACACAGGTCTAGGCCCATCCCCTCCCGGAATACTCCTCCTTGGGGAATAAACTTAGTTCTTTTAGCCCTAACCAAACATCCCTTTGAACCTTTAGCGGATGCATCTCTAAAAGCCCTATCTCTTAAGATGTCACTCTTAGTAGCCCTCACATCGGTACGAAGAGTTAGTGACATACAAGCCCTATCAGCAGGGCCCCCCTTCATGCAAATCCTAGAGGACAGGGTGACACTTAGGACTGACCAAGCATACCTTCCTAAGGTGGGATCACACTTCCATAGATCGCAGGAGGTCACCCTCCTTTCCTTTTGCTGAAATCCTAAAAACAGGGGGGAAAAAGACCTACACACCTTAGACTTCAGAAGATGCATTATCCAATGCTTAGAGGTCACATGGGAGTATAGGAAGGATAGGTCTCTTTGTGTGCTTCCAGGGACCTCGGTAGGGACAAAAAGCTTCCAAGGGCACACTGGATAAGAGACGCCATCTCCCTGGCATACTCGTCAAGCGGGGAAACCGCCCCGGAGAATCTAAAGGCTCACTCGACTAGTGCAGTAGCAGCCTCCTGGGCAGAGAAAGCAACCCGGTCTTCCCCTTCTACATTCTTTAAGCACTACCAGCTGGATCTAACCTCTTCTTCAGACCTTACCTTTGATTGAAGGGTTCTGGAAGCTGTGGTCCCTCCCTAAACGACACTTCTCTGCAATTCTATTCGTGGTGCCGTCATGGGGGAAGGAGAAAAACGTAGTTACTTACCAGTAACGGGATTTCTCAGAGCCCATGACGGCACCCGTACATTCCCTCCCTTCACACGTGTGTACACACTTATTTGTTACTAGTTATATGTAGTCACGAGGTGTGTCTGGTAAACTCCTTAAAAATGTTACATTTTGTGTTACTAACCTGGGGGTCCTCTCTGTGTTCTGTAAACAACTGATGCGGGAGAGAGGCACCGCCCTTTTTTATCTGTAGGTTTCCTGTCCTTGAAGGGCGGATCCCATCTCTCCGTGGTGCCGTCATGGGCTCTGAGAAATCCCGTTACCTGTAAGTAACTAGGTCTTTTTTTAACTTCACTTCCAATGATTTTCTGTTGACTACATCAATTAGCCCAGTGGATGACATATCCCTGGAATCGGGGTCTCTGTCTCAATATTATGTGACAAACAAATTAAAGCTGCTCTCTGTGACGCTATAGTATGCAAACATGGAATATATGAAAATGAAATTGGAATTGCATTGCTGTTCTAGAAAAAAAATAAAATGAAGTTGCTTAGCGTATAAATTGGCCAATTCATCTGTGCCCAAGAGTCATCGATAATGCTAGGTTCTATGCTGGCAACCTAACCTAATATGAAACCTCTCCTGGGCTTATAGCCTACAATTGTATTGGTAGGTAGGATCAAGCTGTGATTAAAACTGCCATAGGCTGATGGTTGAAGTGACTATTAGTCTTTGATATTTATATACACAAGCTTTCTGATCGAGCTCTCTACCCATCAGCCTATGGTGGTTTTAATCACAGTTTGATCCTACCTACCCATATAATTGTAGGCTATCAGCCCAGGAGAGGTATCTGATTAGGTTAGGTTTCCAGCAAAGAAGGTTGCCTTGTTGATGGCTGTTGGGCACACATGAGTTGGCCAATTTATGCGGAAAGTATCTTCATTTTACCTGGTCTTTCTAGAGCAGTAATGCAAATCCAATTACACGCATTCCATGTTTGCATACTATAGCATCACAGAGTGCAGCTTTAATTTGCTGGTTACATATAGAAGTGGCTCACTTAGCTTGCACCTGTTTTTCTGTTTGGAAGTGATGGTCAGTCCTTGATATCCTTCTCAACATTATGCTCCTCTCTCATTAGGTGGCTAAAGCTTGGTGTCAAATGCTCTTAAAGTACAATGCTTTATACCGTAAACCCCAATGATTGAAGAATTATCATTTGTGGCAAATTCTTGTATTTGGAGAACATGGTATACTCCTCATAAAATTTGATTTTATGTTTACAAAAAATATTTTTAAATATTGCTCTCTCTCCCCTTTTCCTTGAAATGATGATCGCACAGCTTAACACTGCGTTCACCTATCTTCATATCTTTGGTGCCATAGAATGGAACGGCCAGGCACATACTTGACCAGCTACTCCAGCAGGTCACCATCTTATATCCAAGGAGGAACGGGTGCCACGATCTGGTAGTGGGTAAGGGGGTCGGTCCCAGCTATTTAACAATTGTCACTTTTTTAGTGGTTAGGTGATAATTTTTGTAGACCAGAATACCCCTTTTAACCATTCAATCTATGACTAATTTTTGAAGGTGGTGACTTCTCAACCGCACACACAAGGACAAACATCTGGCTAGAAAACTTTTTATCAGTAGAGCTTGTTGCGTGCATGATCTAAGTTTTCTTTTTTATATTTCTCTTTTTTTTTTCTTTTATTACCTCTGCATCATTACAGCTAGACCAATGATTAAAGGAAAACAGAAACAAATTAGTAGTATTTTTTTTACTCCAGATCTAATTTTATTTTCGTAGGCGTTAATACAGAATACTGTCTCCCGCACACCTGGATCCCCAATACTAGTTGCGAGAATATTTTGTTTTCATCTAAAATATAACTGATTGATGCCTGGCAACCATGTAGATATGTAATTTGTCTTATTGAACTTTTATGCACTTTTGTGGAGGAAAGTTTTTGTAGGCTTAGGCTGTGTGCCCACGTAGCGTTTTTCAAGCGTATATGCTGCGGAATTTCCGCAGCGTAAACGCTTGAAAAACGCATGTATATCCGCACCCCATGGTCCCCAATGGCATTCCGCAATGTCAATGCCCATGCTGCGGATTTTTCCGCAGGGTATATGCTGCGGTCAAAAATCCGCAGCATGTTCATTAATTTTGCGGAAGCGCAGCGGAATCAATGTGCGGATGGTACCCAAGTCTGGATGAGAGGAGACTCTCATCCAGACCTGGGTACCAAAGAACCTGTAAAAAAAAGAATAAAATAAAGTTTATACTTATCTTCTGATGTTTTCCCTCCGTCGCGCTGTTGTCTGAAGGACCTGCCACGTCATTGAGTCATGTGACCCACCACATGACTCAATGACGTCACCGCAGGTCCTGCACACAACAGCGTGAGCCGCTCAAGCCTCCGGACGGGGCAGAGAATGCATCAGAAGGTGAGTATAAAGTTTATTTTTTATTTTTTACCATTCTGAACAAGTTGTCAAGCACTTTTCCAAGTGATGCTTGGAGAAGTGCTTGATAACCCGCATGCGGAAATGCATGCAAAGACGCCTCACAAACGCGTCTACCTGGCGGGAAAACTGCATGTAATATCCGCATGCGATTTTCCCGCCAGGGAGAAGCGTAAAAAATATGCTTCAGGTCCGCAACGTGGGCACATAGCCTTAAAGTGTAAAATGATATCTCTTTATCATTTTCCACTGTCCCTCTTCCTAAACTTAACAGCTACTCTATTTAATTATCACATTGTAAGAGTGTAGTGGATGTAGGCTGGTGCAAGTGTCCTCTGCGACAACGCGAGGCATCCTGGCATAGGTGACATAGGGGGCATCATCCACATCAGTCAGAGGCAAATGGGCTGGATTGATCACAGGAGGTGGCAAGAATGGAGCTGGTCTGAAGTTCCTAAAAACGGCCACTACAGTGTATGTGGTTGTGCTGTTTCAGCTACGTTTCCTGTTTACAGACGCTTGTTGCAGGACCGGTTAATAGCGGAATTGTGATGGTGCCGTAAATCGGACTTCACCAATCTGTTGTTGATGATCTATCTTGGAGATAGGTCATCAATATTGGATAAGGACAAACCCTTCAACCCATGTATATAAGAATAGAATTTTTATTTAGGGTGAAGCTGGTAGATAACTAATATGTCGATAGGAACAGATTGACCACTGTTAATGGAGTTGTAATGGTTGCCATATTGCTGATTGCCCAGACAGATCTAACCAAAACCATGGTGGAAAGATATATTTTTGAACATTTTGTGAACAAGTTAAGTCACTGGAAATATTTAACTTTTCTTTTCTAATTAGGATATTGGTCTATAAATATCCCAAATCCCGAAGGAGTTGGCTCCCATCTTCCAGGTCTTGCAGTCCCGACTTGACCAGTTCTGTCCCAAAACTCACTGTGATACCATACACTGTCAGACCACGAGATGTCTGATGGCTCTAAGAGTGCGGTCAACTGCATTAAAGGGACTCTGTCAGCACACAATGACTGTTGAAACCAAGTAGAGGAGCTCTGTGTTTCACGGCAGGGCCAATCTTTTAAATCCACATTCCCACCTGCTTGGTTTCCATCTATCTCCTCCCTTCTCTGGCTCTATGAAACCAGAGCTGTCAATCAAAGAGGGGTGTGGAGAAAAGGTGTATTGAAATGATTGGTCCCGCCGTGCAGCACCGTGTGGTGGGACTTAGTTTGAAAAGTCATTCTGTGCTGACAGAGTCCCTTTAAGGGTCAGACGGCCGTATTACTCGCTCGCACGAGCATCACTTCGCACTCCTTGGACTGGCCGTCTCCTTCCCTGAGCATGTATGTCTATGCAGCTGTCACGCTCAGGTCAGGAGAGCCTATGGCCAGTCCGAGGATTGCAATGCGATCCTCATGTGTGTAATATGGTCTTCTGACTGCACCCGAATACTTCAGAGATAGATAGATAGATATCTCTGCAGTGTATATATATTAGAATTTTTTATACAGTTATTGATTTCCATTTACAGCCATCACTGCAGTATTCTTGCCCCAAAGAGCATTCTTTTTGCATGAGGACCGATAACTGGCCGCTTTATGAAGCAACCTTGGGTACTGGTCATGCAGGGATCTCACAAGCCGGAAGTCCGGAGATCTATTTAGAAGGAAAAAATATATATATTATATATATACTATATATATATAGTTATTATTGTGTGGTTTTTTTTTGTGTACCTAATAGCCTTTCTGATAGGTTCTCTTAGGCATCTACTTTATTGCATTAGCCTTAACTAGTACAATGGATGCCATCTTTCAGTGGTTGTGCTGAGTCTTCTGCCTTCCAGAATGCACTTGATTGATATAATCTAACAAGATGCTAATCTGGCAAGTATGAAAAAACTCATTAAATTGTGGTTGATAGTGTACAGTGTGTTTCTGCAGACCACATTATTACAGTATCTCATTAATTACTGTAACATTGTCAGACTGAAGCTGTTGTATATTCATTATGTCTGTTTTTTTTTTTTTTTTTTTTTTTTTTTTTTGCAATTAATGAAAATGCATGATTTCATGAATTTTGTATGTGTGTGTAACACTATACCTGTTTAAAATCCTTATTAACACCTTGCAATTTGCCTGATTTGAACCATACGAGCAGCAGGCATTACTGTTTCATGATCATTCTTGTTATAAAGGTACCAGTTCAGATTTGATGCTGTTTTTTTTTTTTTTTTTCCCTTTGCGATGAATGAGCCGAACTCTTAATTCATGCTGCCCATAGATCAGATAGTGTGAATTCTTTCATAGGTCCTCTTTAATCGCAGAGTTCAGTCCAGGAGTAGGAGAAATCAGACACCGTGGCCTTTTGGTCCCTGTCTGTTGCACTAAACCCGTGACAGCATACCAATTTACCCATCCTCTCTTTATCTTTTAACATGATGCCTAAAAAAAATCTAGTGGAAAACTATGAAATAAAAAAAATCAGCAACTAAATGTCATAAAAATATATCTAAAGATAACCCCCATCACCAAAAAATACAATATGTAAGAAAAAAAATGTCAAGCTGATGTTCTAGTGGTTTCCAGAAGAGAAGACGTGCTGTACCAACATGTGACTGTTCCAACCTAATACTGTCTATGGAGATATGATCACACTAAATACGGCATCTGAAAAGTCACCGTTTCTACCATACAAAGCGCACTGTAGTGGTGGGGGATTTCAAAAAGTAGCTAGAGATTGTAGATATATTATGTTCTTTTCCGAAATATATATATATATATATATATATATCACACAGTACAGACCAAAAGTTTGGACACACCTTCTCATTTAAAGATTTTTCTGTGTTTTCATGACTATGAAAATTGTACATTCACACTGAAGGCATCAAAACTATGAATTAACACATGTGGAATTATATACTTAACAAAAAAGTGTGAAACAACTGAAAATATGTCTTATATTCTAGGTTCTTCAAAGTAGCCACCTTTTGCTTTGATGAGTGCTTTGCACACTCTTGGCATTCTCTTGATGAGCTTCAAAAGGTAGTCACCGGAAATGGTTTTCACTTCACAGGTGTGCCCTCTCAGGTTTAATAAGTGGGATTTCTTGCCTTATAAATGGGGTTGGGACCTTCAGTTGTGTTGTGCAGAAGTCAGGTGGATACACAGCTGATAGTCCTACTGAATAGACTGTTAGCTGCTTTTTTCTTGCCATAATACAAATTCTAAATAATGAATAACGAGTGGCCATCATTACTTTAAGAAATGAAGGTCAATCAGTCCGAAAAATTGGGCAAACCTTGAAAGTGTCCCCAAGTGCAGTTGCAAAAAGCATCAAGCACTACAAAGAAACTGGCTCACATGAGGACCGCTCCAGGAAAGGAAGACCAAGAGTCACCTCTGCTTCTGAGGCTAAGTTTATCCGAGTCGCCAGCCTCAGAAATCACAGGTTAACAGCAGCTCAGATTAGAGACCAGGTCAATGCCACACAGAGTTCTAGCAGCAGACACATCTCTGCAACAACTGTTAAGAGGAGACTTTGTGCAGCAGGCCTTCATGGCAAAATAGCTGCTAGGAAACCACTGCTAAGGACAGGCAACAAGCAGAAGAGACTTGTTTGGGCTAAAGAACACAAGGAATGGACATTAGACCAGTGGAAATCTGTGCTTTGGTCTGATGATTCCAAATTTGAGATCTTTGGTTCCAACCACGGTGTCTTTGTGCGACGCAGAAAAAGTGGACGGATGAACTCTACATGCCTGGTTCCCACCGTGAAGCATGGAGGAGGAGGTGTGATGGTGAGGGGGTGTTTTGCTGATGACACTCTTGGAGATTTATTCAAAATTGAAGGCATACTGAACCAGCATGGCTACCACAGCATATTGCAGCGGCATGCTATTCCATCCGGTTTGCGTTTAGTTGGACCATCATTTATTTTTCAACAGGACAATGACCCCAAAAACACTTCCAGGCTGTGTAAGGGCTATTTAACGAAGAAGGAGAGTGATAGGGTGCTACGCCAAATGACCTGGCCTCCACAGTCACCAGACCTGAACCCAATCGAGATGGTTTGGGGTGAGCTGGAACGTAGAGTGAAGGCAAAAGGGCCAACAAGTGCTAAGCATCTCTGGGAACTCCTTCAAGATTGTTGGAAGACCATTTCCAGTGACTACCTCTTGAAGCTCATCAAGAGAATGCCAAGAGTGTGCAAAGCAGTCATCAAAGCAAAAGGTGGCTACTTTGAAGAACCTAGAATATGACATATTTTCAGTTGTTTCACTCTTTTTTGTTAAGTATATGATTCCACATGTGTTAATTCATAGTTTTAATGCCTTCAGTGTGAATGTACAATTTTCATAGTCATGAAAACACAGAAAAATCTGTAAATGAGAAGGTGTGTCCAACCTATGGTTGTGGGTGGCGGGGGAGCGGTAGTGGTGGAGGAGCTGGGCACAGAAGGCAGCAGCCGCCTGCTGCAGCCTATGCTGTGCCCGCTGCCAAACAAAATGAATATTCACTGCTCCCCATTCCCATGGGCGTGGAGAGCAATGAATATTAATTTTCCTTAACGCACACACTGTACCCGCTCCTGCTGCCACTCTGTTTCTGTGTGCCCGCTATTAAAGACCATGAATATTCACTACAATCCACTTCCATGGGTTGTTGGGTTGTAGTGAATATTCATGGTCTTTAATAGCGGGCTCACAGACTGTCTGCAGCAGCTGGAGCCGGGCTGCGGCTACAGTGTGTGCGCTATTAAGTTGAGTGAATGGTCACTGCTCCCAACGCACACAGTTCTGGATACCATCACCAATCATGAAAAAAAGGAGGGAGCAATGGATCAAAGTAATTTATATATCAGAATTTTATTATATCAAAAAAGTTTTAAAAGGATGATAACATAGATTTTACATATACATAGAAATAGGACATAACTTAGTACAAAGGATTATTGGAGACCAGTGAGCTAGACTACAGTATTGCTTTTCCCCTAAGTCTAAGGTATAGGATAACCAACAATAGAGTAGATATAGGAGGCTGCCTTATAGTCAACATAGTAAGTCTAATTAGAGTAATTAGTAATAGGAATATATATAATATGTTCTATAGGTGTCTCAAATATATAATTGAAAAGGTATATTACCTGTAGACATTAGGTATAGTCTTAGTTGGTGGATTTTCTAGCTCACTTGCTACCTCGACGCGCGTTTCACCGCTGCTGCAGTTTCGTCAGGAGGTATTATTATTAAGGTGAGTGAATGGTCACTGCTCCCCACGCACACAGTTCTGGATACCATACATACATCCTGGATACATACCAGGATGAGGGGTGCCATGCATACCAGGATGGGGATGGGGGGGTGCCATGCATACCAGGATGGGGATGGGGGTGCCATACATACCAAGATGGGGTGCCATGCATATCAGGATGGGGATGGGGGCCACATATAACAGGAAGGAGGGGGCCATATATACCAGGATGGGGGCTATTAACAGAATTGGGAGACATTACCACTATAACCATTTCAGCAGCAGACCCCCTCCCCCTTAACGGGGCATCATGACCACATTTTTTGCTTTTTTTTTTTCTATTTTCCTCCTCTAAAACCTAGGTGCGTCTTATAGTCCATAAAATAAGGTATACATAATATATACACAAACAAAAGTTAAAGCAGCACTAGCAAGCATCAAATCAAAGCTAGCGGGTGCCGAATCCTCAGGTATATACCAAACCTTCAAATATTCCAAAAAAAATAGAAGACATCACTCCTTTTGGCAAAAAAATTGTTGTTGATTTTAGTGGCCCATAAGGGCTAGTGGCGCTGTTTATAATATATACGGTAGACTACCTCTTGAAGCTCATCAAGAGAATGCCAAGAGTGTGCAAAGCAGTCATCAAAGCAAAAGGTGGCTACTTTGAAGAACCTAGAATATAAGACATATTTTCAGTTGTTTCACACTTTTTTGTTAAGTATATAATTCCACATGTGTTAATTCATAGTTTTGATGCCTTCAGTGTGAATGTACAATTTTCGTAGTCATGAAAATACAGAAAAATCTTTAAATGAGAAGGTGTGTCCAAACTTCTGGTCTGGTCTGGTCTGTACTGTATGTGTACTTACATAGTAGACTGCGTTGAGAAGGATAAAAGCTATAAAGATGATCAATATAAATCAAAATTGATAGCCCTTGGAGGTCTGGATTTGGAATGATACTCAAAATCAAAGTGGAAAATCAAATTACAGGCTGATCCAACTTCAGGGGAAATGCATCAAGATAAGGAAGTGATGCTTAGTAGTGTGGCCTTCACGTGCCTGTATGACCTCCCTACAACGCCTGGGCATGCTCCTGATGAGGTTGCGGATGGTCTCCTGTGGGATCTCCTCCCAGACCTGGATTACAGCATCAGTCAATTCCTGGACAGTCTGTTACGCAACATGGCGTTGGTGGATGGAACGAGACAGGATGTCGCAGATGTTCTCGATTGGATTCAGGTCTGGGGAACGGGTGGGTCAGTACATAGCTTCAATGCCTTCATCATGCAGGAACTGCTGACACACTAAAGCCAAATGAGGCCTAGCAATGTCATGCATCAGAAGGAACTCTGGGCTAACCGCACCAGCATATGGTCTCACAATGTGTCTGAGGATCTCATCCCGGTGCCTAATATCAGTCATGGTACCTCTGGCTAGCACATGGAGGGTTGTGCGGCCCTCCAAAGAAATGCCACCCCACACCATTACTGACCCACTGCCAAATCGGTCATGCTGAAGGATGTTGCAGGCAGCAGATCGCTCTCCACGACATCTCCAGACTCTGTCACGTCTGTCACATGTGCTCAGTGTGAACCTGCTTTCATCTGTGAAGAGCACAGGGCGCCAGTGGCGACTTTGCCAATCCTGGTGTTCTATGGCAAATGCCAAGCGTCCTGCACAGTGTTGGGTTGTGAGCACAACCCCCATCTGTGGACGTCGGGCCCTCATACCACCCTCATGGAGTCGGTTTGTAACCGTTTGTGCAGACACATGCACATTTGTGGCCTGCTGGAGGTCATTTTGCAGGGCTTTGAGCTGTGTGTGTGTATGTATGTATGTATGTATGTATGTATGTATGTTTATACACTGCTCAAAAAAAATAAAGGGAACACTCAAATAACACATCCTAGATCTGAATGAATTAAATATTCTCATTGAATACTTTGTTCTGTACAAAGTTGAATGTGCTGACAACAAAATCACACAAAAATCATCAATGGAAATCAAATTTATTAACCAATGGAGGCCTGGATTTGGAGTCACCCCCAAAATTCAAGTGGAAAAACACACTACAGGCTGATCCAACTTTGATGTAATGTCCTTAAAACAAGTCAAAATGAGGCTCAGTATTGTGTGTGGCCTCCACGTGCCTGTATAACCTCCCTACAATGCCTGGGCATGCTCCTGATGAGGTTGCGGATGGTCTCCTGTGGGATCTCCTCCCAGACCTGGAATAAAGCATCCGCCAACTCCTGGACAGTCTGTGGTACAATGTGATGTTGGTGGATGGAGCGAGACATGATGTCCCAGATGTGCTCAATCGGATTCAGGTCTGGGGAACAGGCGGGCCAGTCCATAGCTACAATGCCTTCATCTTGCAGGAACTGCTGACACACTCCAGCCACATGAGGTCTGGTATTGTCCTGCATTAGGAGGAATCGAGGGCCAACCGCACCAGCATATCGTCTCACAAGGGGTCTGAGGATCTCATCTCTGTACCTAATGGCAGTCAGGCTACCTATGGCGTGCACATGGAGGGCTGTGCGGCCCTCCAAAGAAATGCCACTCCACACCATTACTGACCCACTGCCAAACCGGTCATGCTAAAAGATGTTGCAGGCAGCAGATCGCTCTCCACGGCGTCTCCAGACTCTGTCACGTCTGTCACATGTGCTCAGTGTTAATCTGCTTTCATCTGTGAAGAGCACAGGGCGCCAGTGGCGACTTTGCCAATCCTGGTGTTCTGTGGCAAATGCCAAGCATCCTGCACGGTGTTGGGCTGTGAGCACAACCCCCATCTGTGGACGTCGGGCCCTCATACCACCCTCATGGAGTCGGTTTGTAACCGTTTGTGCAGACACATGCACATTTGTGGCCTGCTGGAGGTAATTTTGCAGGGCTCTGACAGTGCTCCTCCTGTTCCTCCTTGCACAAAGGCGGAGGTAGTGGTCCTGCTGCTGGGTTGTTGCCCTCCTACGACCCCCTCCACGTCTCCTGGTGTACTGGCCTGTCTCCTGGCAGCGCCTCCAGCCTCTGGAGGCTACGCTGACAGACACAGTAAATCTTCTTGCCACAGCTCGCATTGATGTGCCATCCTGGATGAGCTGCACTTTCTGAGCAACTTCTGTGGGTTGTAGAGTCCGTCTCATGCTACCACGAGTGTGAAAGCACAATCAACATTCAAAAGTGACCAAAACATCAGCCAGAAAGCATTGGTACGGAGATGTGGTCTGTGGTCCCCACCTGCAGAACCACTCCTTTATTGAGGGTGTTTTGATAATTGCCAATAATTTCCATCTATTGTCTATTCCATTTGCACAACAGCATGTGAAATTGATTGTCAATCAGTGTTGCTTCCTAAGTGGACAGTTTGATTTCACAGAAGTCTGATTTACACAATTATTATTATTATTTTTTTTTTTTTTTCAGTCTGTCATGGCCAAAAGTGTTGGCACCCTTGAAATTGTTCCAGAAAATGAAGTACCGTAATCGCCTAGAAAATGATTGCAATTACCCATGTTTTGTTATACACCTGTTTATTTCCTTTGCATCTATTAGAACAAAACAAACTGAGGAAAAATGTGCTTTACCAAAAAGCTCTCTCTTGGTCTTCTGTGTCCTCAAGACACTTTCCAGAAGGATTTTGACTTTGCTCACGCAAAGTTGTTTACCCACATTTTTGGAAAGGTTGTAACCATTTTATCTGGCCCATTTTTGGGGGTTTTGTGTGAAATTATATCCAACTTGCCTTTTTTTTTTTCAGATTTTTTTTTTTTTTTTTTTGTGCTGTTCCAATACACACCAAGGAAATAAACATGTGTATAACAAAACATGTGTAGTGGCAATAATTTTCTGATTATATATTACCGTATATAACATTTCACATTTGGAGAGATAATTTCCCTAAGGTAAAATACAAAACCTAAATTTCCCTTAAATTCTTATCACAATGAGTGCAAGGAAAAAAAACAGCAATTGCCCAAAGCCAACTATTAGATACTAACTTTTTTTATTTTGCTTTATATCCTTTGAAGTTGAAACCTGTTTCACTAATGTTAGAAGCTGCAGCTCTTTTCCTTTTTCATACATCTCTTAAGTCTGTCCACTGGGTGACAACCACTAATTCTAGCCTTCGGGTTGACAGCAGATTTTACAGATTCCGCTTTCCATTACTACAGATGCAGAAGCTTTTTTTTTTTTTTTCCCTTACAAAAAAAAAAACATCTGTATGAACTCATCCATACTCTCTTCACATGGAAATATATAATTGCGCACATTTCATTTAAAGTTTAAGGAAATTAAAGATTTACTGGCACATAAAAGACAGAAAGGGGAAAAATAAATATAGCAGCGAGCCCATTTGCAGGTGAAAAGACATGTCTTTCATGCGGAACCAGCTGTATTTTCATTGAAAGAACAACAGTTTAGGAAGCCTTTCTGCATGTGTCTGTTTGATAGCATAATGTGCTCATAAGCAGCTTAAGCAGCATTCAGAAAATAGCAATGCATTAATTTTTAAAGCAGAAAATGCAGGCGGAAAGCGGCCCTGCCACATGATGATAATGAGGTTGGATATTGTAAAGTCTGCTGAGGAAAAGCACAGAGGAAAGCTTTGAAATATGAACATTCATAAAACAATAACTAGATATTCACATGATAATGAGATCTGGACAGCTATGTGAAGAAATGGCGAGTGGGCGCTGAGCCTCTGGTGAAGGCTGATAAATTCGAAGGCTCGTCGCTAGAAGCCATTAGACGCCCGTAATTTTTGTCTAAATAAGCAGAGGTTACAGACGACTGTGCGACAACAAAAATACATTTATCTCTTATGATGATGTTGCAGAGGATTTTACCGGAAAGGCTTAATCCCTCGATGATTACAATGTTGCTTTGTGGGAGTAGAACAGTGGGTTGTAAAACGGTTGGAGAGACGTTTTCACTACGTGACGTGTAAAATTAAAGTGAACCTGACAGCTGATACATGCTTCCCAATTCACAGGCAGCATGTATCAGGCATTGGCTGTATGAATTTAGCCAGTAGGCGTTGGCTTTAATAACCACCGAGGACCGAGCAGCACATTAGACTAGTCGGACAGGCGGGTCCTCTGCAGCTTCTCCCCTCCCTCTGCCCTGGAGTGACAAGTCTTTGCCTACAAGCAGGGTCATTTGGATGTTTTTGGTTGTCATTAAGATTTAAAAAGAGAAAACACAGTAGTTTGACAATAAATGGCTTCACCCAACCAATAACCATGAGTAGAGAAAATGTTTTTATTATCATTCATATTCTCTGAAACAAGACCAAGAAAGGAAAAATTCTGCCGGGGTAAACTTTTGAGCACAACTGTAATTCAATAGTACACGTAAAAATAAGAAACTTTTGTAATATATCTTTAAGGAAATCTGCTTCTTTCTTCTCCTCTGTGAAAAGACTGACCGTGATTTCCTAACAGGAAGACAATTGTGAACAGGTACAAGAAGAGAGCCACCTACATATGTAACTAACAAATTTAAGCTGCGCTCTGTATTGCTATAGCATGCAAACATTGAATATATCAAATTGGAATTGTTATTTCTATAGAAATATCTTAAATGAAAGTACTTGGCACATAAATTGGCCTATTCATGAGAGCCCAACTGCCAATGACAAGGCCATCTTCTCTCCTGGGAACCTAACCTAATATGATACTTCTCCTAGGCTAATGGGTTAGGTTCCCAGCAGAGAAGGGCAGCATGGTGGCTCAGTGGTTAGCACTGCAGCCTTGCAGCGCTGAGGTCCTGGGTTCAAATCCCATCAAGGACAACATCTGCAAGGAGCTTGTATGTTCTCCCCTTGTTTGCATGGGTTTCCTCCGGGTTCTCCGGTTTTCTCCCTCACTCCAAAGACCTACTGATAGGGAATTTAGATTATCATTGCTGTCCCCAGTGGGGCTCACAATGTATGTAAAGCGTTGCGGAATATGTTGGCGCCATCGTTGGCTGTTGGGCTCACATGAATTGGCCAGTTTAATTTATGCGCCAATGAAGTATCTTCATATTCAACTTATTTTCTGTAGCCGTAATGCAATTCCAATTTCATATATCCAATGTTTGCATACTGTAGCGTTACAGAGTGCAGTTTTAATTTGTTAGGTCAGTCCAGGAGAAAAAAAGATAACTTTCATTCTCAAAATTCTGATTTCACAGGTAAAATGTCTTTAGTGAACTCAGTTTTCCCGTTACTGAGAGAGGAGATGACAGTTGGTGAGCATAAAGTTCTATGGAGAACTGTAACTGTCATTTACAGGACAATGTCTCTGCCTCTGGCTCCTCCCTCCATAGCATTTTCACTACTGGGAAAACTCTTCTTTATTGAATACAGCTTTTACATATGAATTTGGAATAAATGATCAGACCAGGAATAAAAAAAACAACTGATTTCTGCCTCCAGCTAGTAAGTGTGTGACTTGTTTTTCAGTGACTTGGATTCAAGGAGTTTGGAAGGGAGGAATTTGGACTGAATTGCTGTCTGTATTTTATTAATTCTTTACATTTCTTTTTACTTAACATTTCTGGCTAGTGCAATCCCCATTAGGAAATGAGCTCCATTATTGACAATGCTATCCAGTGTACATCTTGTCACATATATGCCATCCTCGAACAGACAGTCGTGGGTGCATACTGCTGTGCGAGATGTGTGAACGTTGTGCGTTTGGAAGCCCAGGTACTGGATCTAAATGAGCAGCTGGCAACACTAAGATCCATTGACAATATGGAAACGAGTCTGCTGCTCACTGAGCAGCTGCTCACTGGGGTAGATGCGGGGGAGGGTGGTAGTAGGGAGCTGCAGGACAGTGAGGCATCTAGCTGGGTGACAGTCAGAAGGGGGGATAGAGGGAAGAGTGCCAGGGAGGCTAGTCCTGATCTGGCACACCCCAATAAGTTTGCAAAGTTGGCAGATGAGAGTGTTGTCGGTACAGGGGGTAGCACTGCTGCAGCAAGGCATGTCCTCTGAAAGCCAGAGCAGTGTCAGCTCTAGTAAGGGGGGAAATAGGCGAGCAGGGCAGGCCAGGCAGGTGCTGGTAGTGGTGAACTCAATTATTAGGGGAACAGATAGGGCAATCTTTCACAAAGACAGGGATCGTCGAACAGTGTGCTGCCTACCTGGCTCTCGAGTCCGGCACATCACTGATCCGGTTGACAGATTACTGGGAGGGGCTGGTGAGGACCCAGCGGTCATGGTGCACATTGGCACAAATGACAAAGTTGGAGGTAGGTGGAAAGTCCTTAAAGATGATTTCAGGGAATTAGACTGCAAGCTTAAAGCAAGGACCTCCAAGGTGGTATTCTCTGAAATACTGCCTGTACCACGTGCCACGCCAGAGAGGCAATGGGAGATTAGGGAGATAAATAAGTAGCTCAGGAATTGCTGTAGGAAGGAGGGGTTTGGGTTCCCGGAGAACTGGGCTGACTTCTCAGTTGGCTAAAGGTTCTACACTAGGGATGGGCTGCACCTCAATGGGGAGGGTGCAGCTGTGCTGGGGGAGAAAATGGCTAGAAGGTTGGAGGAGTATTTAAACTAGGGATTGGGGGGGAGGGTATTCATTTTATAGGTGGAGAAGATAGTGCAGATAGTGACCTGGGCCCAAATAAAGAAATTGGGGGTGGGGTTAGAACAGGCAATATAGTAAGAAGGAATAGAGGTACAGAGAGATACATAAAATGCATGTACACTAATGCCAGAAGCTTCACCAACAAAATAGAGGAATTAGAATTAATTTTGTTGGAAAATAATTATGACATGGTGGGGATATCTGAGACATGGCTAGATGAAAGCCATGACTGGGCAGTTAATTTACAGGGCTATAGTCTGTTCAGAAATGACCGTACAAACAAGAAAGGTGGGGCTTTATATGTAAAATCATCCTTTAAAACCCATCTTGCGTGAGAATATATGTGAATCTAATGAAAATGTAGAGTCCCTGTGGGTGGAGATAAGGGGAGGGGGAAAAAATAATAAATTACTGATAGGGGTTTGTTAGAAGTCTCCAAAAATAATGGAAGCAGCGGAATATCCTCATAAAGCAAATAGATGAAGCAGCGACTCAAGGAGAAGTCATTATTATGGGGGACTTCAACTACCCTGAAATACATTGGGGAACAGAAACCTGTAGTTCCAGCAAAGGTAATAGGTGTTTGACAACTACTGTATGAGAGACAATTACCTTTCGCAACTGGTTCAGGACCCAACAAGAAGGGGGGGGGCACTGCTAGACCTAATATTAACCAACAGGCCAGACCGCATATCAAATATACGAGTTGGGGGTCACTTGGGTAATAGTGATCACAAAATAATAAGTTTTCATGTATCCTTTATTAAGATGTGTAGTAGAGGGGTTACAAGGAGACAAAACTACAGGAAGGCAAATTTCCAACATTTGAGAGATGATCTTAGTGCAATAAACTGGGACGATATCCTGAGACATAAAACTACACAAAGCAAATGGGGGACATTTATTAGCATCCTGAATAGGACCTGTGCACAATATATACCCTACGGGAATAAACATGCTAGAAATAGGAGGAAACCACTATGGCTAAATAGAGCTGTAAGGGGCGCAATAAGTGACAAAAAGAAAGCATTTAGAGAACTAAAGCAAGTAGGTAGTGATGAGGCATTAAATAAATATAGAAAATGAAATAAATTCTGTAAAAACCAAATTAAGGCAGCAAAGATTGAGGCAGAGAGAGACTCATTGCCAGAGAAAGTAAAAATAATCCCAAAATATTCTTTAACTACATAAATGGTAAGAAACTAAAAAATGATACTGTGGCCCCCTTAAAAATAGTATGGGTGAAATGGTGGATGAGGAAAAAGGCAATATGCTAAATGATTTTTTTTTCAACAGTATTTACACAAGAAAATCGCATGACAGAAAACATGATTACTGATGACAAAAATTCTCCATTAAATGTCACTTGCTTAACCCATCAGGAAGTATGGCTGCGTCTAAAAATCACTAAAGTTGACAAATCCCCGGGCCCTGTTGGGATACACCCGCGAGTACTGCAGGAATTAAGTAAAGTTATAGATAGACCATTATTTTTAATCTTTAAAGATTCCGTAATAACAGGGTCTGTACCACAGGACTGGTGTATAGCAAATGTGGTGCCAGTATTCAAAAAAGGGGACAAAAACCGAACTTGGAAATTATAGGCCAGTAAGCTTAACCTCTACTGTGGGTAAAATCCTGGAGGGTTTCCTAAGAGATGCTATACTAGCGCCAACATATTCCGCAGCACTTTACAATTAAGCGGGGGCATATACAGACAATAAATTCAATACAATTTAAGATAGTTTAAACAATTACATTAGGAGTGAGGTCCCTGCACGCAAGCTGACATTCTACAAGGAAATGGGGGGGGGGAGGACACAATAGGTGAAAAGTGCTTGTTATTTCAGGTCTGGCAATTATAATAAATAGGGATTTTCATATAAAGCTGTATGATCCGGTCATCAGCCAGTATGTTTAAGTGTAATACTCAAGTACTGAGTGCAGTTATCTTGTGCATGGAGGGTGTGGATACAGATGAAGAGTAGGAAACAGATTCTGAATAATATTTAGAAGGACGGAACAGGGGAAAGTTAGTTTACGGAGTAGTTGAGGTGGTAGGCTTGTTTAAAGAGATATGTCTTCAAGCGTGCTTTAAAAACCCGGGGGCTAGGCATCAGTCGGATCGCCTGGGGTAGTGCATTCCAGAGAACTGGCGCAGCATGAGAGAAGTCTTGGAGACGGAGGTGTGAGGTTCGGATTATGGGGGATATTAGTCTTAAGTCATTTGTAGAACGGAGGGCACGTGTAGGGCGATAGGCAGATATGAGAGAGGAGATATAAGGCGGTGCAGAACTGTGGAGAGCTTTGTGGGTGAGAGCGATGAGTTTATATTGGACCCTGTAGCTTATGGCAACCATTGTAAAGACTGGCACAAGATGGAGGCATCGGTGAAGCGGCTGGACCGAAATACGGCTGCCGCATTCAGGACGGGTTAGAGAGGAGAAAGTTTGGTAAGAGGGAGACCGATCAGAAGAGAGTTGCAGTAGTCCAGACGAGAGTGAATAAGAGCGACAGTCAGAGTTTTCGCAGTTTCAAAGGTGAGAAAAGATAAGATTCTGGAGATGTTTTTAAGATGCAGGTGACCAGAGCGAGTGAGTGATCGAATATGGGGAGTAAAGGAAAGGTTAGTGTCGAATATGACCCCGAGGCAGCGGGCGTGATGCTGGAGAGTTATGGTTGAACCCTCCAAGGTAATTTCGATGTTAGGTAGAGTTGGGTTAGTAGAGGGGAGAAACACAAACTGAATCTCTCTAAAACTGAACTTCTTAAGATAGAGGGAGGACATGATGTTAGAGACAGCGGACAGACAATCTTTTGTATTTTGTATTAGGGTAGGGCTGATGTCAGGTGAAGAGGTGTATAGTTGGGTGTCGTCAGCATAGAGATGATACTGGAATCCAAATCTGCTGATAAAATATATAATAAATTGGGTACAGTAGTTCAATGCAGTTTGTGGGGAGTACTTTTTCATAAGAATTTGGGAAAGTTATGAAATGTCTTATAAATGTCTGTCCTATTCTTGATCTAAGGGTCTAGACTTTTAGCTGAGATGAATCTGTGCTACAGTAAATTTATCACTTAAACGTGAGCCATTTATGAGGGAGTCGGAGGTTTGGCTTACCGACTCCACAGTCCTGTGTATCTGTACCAATCACTTATTCTTATTATTGTATTTCTGACTCCAAAAAGCATTGCTATAAATCTTTTTATTTTATAAATTAACAAATCAAATGGATACCTGGTCACATTCTGTAGGTTTTTCCTTAGTCGAGATACCGCTAGTAGGTTGACTTCTTCTATCGTGAATTTTCTATAACACAAGGCTTAGTTTAGCAGAACAGTCTGTGTGAATATTAATGAAGTTGGAGATTTCGCTGCTCTGTTCCTGTATATGCGGAAGGTACCTGAAGTTTTCTACATTAGAGCAATATGCTATCTTTCCAATTAATTTACCATGTTCAGACTTTTTATGTCTGGAAAAAATGTTAATTAAACCAAGGTGCTTTTGAAGATCCCGTCTTTAGCGTTTTAAGCGAGATTGCAAGTTCTTGATGTTGAATGGTCTCTTGTGGGTTAACTCTTCCAGGAGGTATTATTAATACCCCACAAGAAAAGCACTCATCTCACCCTGATTAGTGTTTGCACCTATTATACAGAAGAAGGGAATATTCTCAAATTGCAGTAAAATCATCATAATTTGTATTCGAGATGAAGAAAAAGAATAAAATATATCTGTCCGAAAATGAGCATCTCAGTCGGTGAAAACCCGTCTTGCTACCGTGTGTAGTTTTTGACACTGTACAAATATGACGAACCCTTAAAAAGAAAATATAAAAGAGAATGGAGCAAAAAAAGATTAATAGTAATTGATTTTCTGATGTTTTTGCCAAATGTTTTGCATGTTGATACATAGGTTGTGCCGACACGGGTCCTGTGCCGACAGTGTACATAGGGAAAGACCTGTTAATTACCTGCTAATCACCTGGAGCGGTGCAAGGAGAAGCTGACCGGAGCCGACACCGCTCCGTTTCTCCTTGCACCGCTCTGGTGCCGACACCGCTCCGTTTCTCCTTGCACCGCTCCGTTTCTCCTTGCACCGCTCCGTTTCTCCTTGCACCGCTCCGTTTCTCCTTGCACCGCTCCGTTTCTCCTTGCACCGCTCCGTTTCTCCTTGCACCGCTCCGTTTCTCCTTGCACCGCTCCGTTTCTCCTTGCACCGCTCTGGTGCCGACACCGCTCCGTTTCTCCTTGCACCGCTCTGGTGCCGACACCGCTCCGTTTCTCCTTGCACCGCTCTGGTGCCGACACTGCTCCGTTTCTCCTTGCACTGCTCCAGGTGATTGTCAGGTTATTAACAGGTCTTTCCCTCTGTACACACATGGGAGAGGCCTGTCAATCAACTAGAGTGGTGTGAGGAGGGAACAGGGGGCGGCACTGGACTAGTCTCGTCTCTGCTTATGGTTCCCAGCCGGATCTTTAAACTATTTTTTTCTCTGAAACTGGAGAAATATATACCTGGCCTCAATCATGCAGTCATGCTGTGTGTGGTCTGACGGGTTCTCTCTAATTTATTTATTTTTTATTCTCATTTTTTTTCATAAACAGAAAGATTGAGCAAGACCAATCACTATTGCAATAGGAATTGTGATCTTTTCACACCTTATCGACATACGGCACAAGTTGGAAGCGGGTGTATGGAGCTGGCTCATGGGGTAAGCTCGCCCCATTCTCTGCAGGTAATGGCTGTTTATTACAGCCAGTACCTGCCTCTAACAACCGTGATGGCGCAAAGTACCGCCTGCAATTGTTAACCTGTTAAATGCCACTGTCAAACTCTGATAGTGGCATTAACTGCACTCCGGCATGGGGGGGGGCGTCATTTTGTGCACCCGTGACGCAATCGTGAGACTTCGATGGGTTGCTATGACAGTTGGTCTGTTGAAGCCTATGGCTGTGCTTCAAAGGAGAACCGTGATTTTTACTATATGCAGCAATACTGTGGTATTGCTGTATATAGCACAAGCGATCAGATGATCGCAGGTTCAAGTCTTCTAAGGCCGGAGTCACATTAGCGTATATCATCTGATGTGATATACTAATGACACTCGGCTCCTGCTCTGCTGCGAGCGTGAGCTAAGTGTCAGTGCTCCGTGCTCTGGTCTTCTCGCATGAGAGGATCGGAGCACAGCTGCGGAGGAGACAGAAATTAATTTCTCCATCTCCTCTGTTGCCAGTGTCAGCCGGAATTGTACTGCACTCGGGTGATATCCGAGTGCAGTGCGATGTTTCACACACACCCATAGGCTTATATGGATGCGTGTGAACCGAATTCTGCATTCAATCGCAGCTTGTTGCATTTTTTTTTTCACTCCGATCGGAGCTGAAAAAAAAGAAAACTCCACTGAGAACACAAGCATAGGATTAAATTGGCACGAATGCAATCCAGTTTTATCGGATTGCATTTATTCAATTTAATCGCAAGTGAAAGCGAGCCCTAAGGGGACTAATGCCTATAGTGGAAAGTGGGAAAAAAAAACATAAGTCCAAATCACCCACCTTTTCTCCCATTAAAAATACACATGGTATACCTTTTTGTGTTCAGAAAATATAAAAATAATTAACCCTGTCGGTAAATACCGTAAATGGAAAAAATTAAAGAACGCCAAAATTAAATTTTTTGTTAGCATCAGTACCACATAAAATGCTTTAACAAGCGATCAAAATGACATATCTATCCTAAAATGGTATCGATAAAAAACTTGTCTCACACCGTAAAAAAAAGCCATCCCCACAGCTCCATCAAACAAAAAATTAAAATGTTACTTCTATTGCAAAAGGGAAACACAACCCAAAAGAAAATAATAATTTTCAATCTCCCTGATTCTTATTTTCACAACTAAAATAATAAGTAAAATAAAAAATAAAGAACTGGACATGTTTGGTATCACTGTAATCGTAGTAATGAGAAGAATCATACTCCGAAGTCATTTTTACCACTCTGTGTACGCCGTAAAAACAATTCCAAAAAAGCAATGTCAGAATTGCGTGATTTTTTTTTTTACAATTTCACCGCACTTGGAATTTTTTTTCCAGTACATTATGTGGTAAAATGAATAGTGTCGTTCAAAAGTACAACTCGTCCCGCAAACAAAAAGTTGTACTTTCTGAATAACACAGTTGTACATTTGAATGTGGAAAGAAATCTAAAAAAGTTATGGCTCTGAGAAGAAGAGGAGGAAAAAAAAATGAAGATGCCGAAATGGAAATTGGCCGCGTCGGGAAGGGATTAAAATAATTTTAAAAGTCCTTTTAATAGGATGTTTTAGTTATGCTTAGGGTCTTCTTTCTTTTTTATAAAAATTAACATTATCGAAAATATTTCATATGACTGAAAACATGCGTTCTCGTGGTATACCAATGACCATTTTAAGCAAACAAATGATTCCGATATTGATTTTATACATTTTGCTCATAAGTATTCCATCTGTGTTTGATAGAACACGTACACGTTATAGACTAAGTATACATGTCCGTGTTTTTTTTTTTTTTTTTTCAAAATCAATTGTCCACTTAAGGCTATGTGCCCACGATGCAGAAATGCTCCAGATTTTTTCCTGAGCGTTTCTGCATCTCCCTGGCAGAAAACACGCATGCGGATTGTACATGCGGATTGTACATGCGGATTGTACATGCGGATTGTACATGCGTTTTCATGCCAGGGACATGTGGAAGTGAAGCGTTCTTCACATGCATTTCCACATGCGGGTTGACAAGCGCTTTCCAAGCGATTTTAGCATCACCTGGAAAATGCTTGACAACTTGGTCACACTATATAAATCCATGCAAGTTTCGCCAAACTTGTGTTGTGAATATCAGACTTTGATAGAACCTTGTTCTTTTAATTAAATGAGATACCCCACTCAGCTGATTGTCAGCATATTGCTTGAAAACACCAGACTCAAATTTAATCTTCAAATTATCACGCAAAGTGAGGGAAAGACTAAGTGCACAATGACGGGAAGGGAGCCTAACAACTAGGGAAAAGGGGAGTGGAGACCCCTAGGCAGATCTAGTATCATCCTGCCTATCCTATCGTCCCTATGTAGGCTCCACACCTATCGCCGAGCAGAAACCTAATCCCTGAATGTCCCTAGAGCTTGGCCCTAGATGGGGAGGGGACGGGGTGAGCACTAGTCAGGCCCCACTGTAGCTAAAGACAACACGGTAAACAAACAAAAGGGATACACTTAGCTTGAGAAGACACAAGAGAGATAACGCCAACTGTCCTCCAAGGGCACCAAAGAAGAAACTAGCGGTCTGCTAGTGCTCCAAGCCTCCACAGAGGTACATAGAACTATCACTGGCGACTCTCTGGAGAAACTGGGAGTTTGACACACCTTTGCTTAGTAGTTAAAATCAGCAGCAGAAGGTGGAGGTCGCTGCTGGGTTCTAAAGGAAGAAGGATATAACTACACCACAGAGATGAGCGGATCAAGAAGGCATCTGCAATTCCAAGTGCACTGACCTTCTACACCCGGATCCAGAGCGACTTGTGTGTCACACCTGACACACCCGTGACACAAATCTGCTAATCCTTAAGATTAAGGCTGTGTGCCCGCAATGCATTTTTTTAAGCATTTCCGCAGCGGCAAAAACGCTGCAGAAACGCTTAAAAAACGCATGGTAGAAGGTCTGCCATGTTCCCCAATGATAATCCGCATGTGCTGTGCACATGCTGCGGAAACTTCCGCTGCGGATTATCATTGCGGAAAAAAGCACAGCACTACCAATTATTTTGCGGAAGTGCTGCGTTTTCGAGGCCATTGACTTGCATTAGATCGCATGGATTACGCATCACTGTATATGTAGATGCGCATTCCATGCGTTCTAATGTGCGGATGGTACCCTGGTCTAGAGGAGAGGAGACTCTCCTCTGGACCTGGGTACCATAGAAAACTGTAAAAAAAAAAAAAAAAGAATAAAATAAAAAAGAATTATATACTTACCTTCTGGCGGCCACGATGCGCTCCTCCTCACATGCCGGCAGTTCGCGATGGACTGAAGGACCTGCGCTGACGTCATAGTCATGTGACTGGTCACGCGACGCTGACGTCAGCAGGTCCTTCAGTGTACCGCTGCCGGCAAGGGAGAACGGAGTGAAGCAGGACACCGGGGGCCATCAGAGGGTAAGTATATAGTTATTTTTTACCATTCTTTACGGTCACGCTATATAAATCCATGCCGTTTGATGCTAAAATCGCTTGGAAAGCGCTTGTCAACCAGCATGCGGAAATGCATGTGAAGAACGCTTCACAATCCGCATGCGTTTTTTCTGCCAGGGAAATGCAGAAACGCTCAGGAAAAATTTGGAGCATTTCTGCATCATGGGCACATAGCCTGACAGATGTGATATTGGATCATTTTTACCAATAAAAAAACAAAAAAACAATTCTAATATTTTTCTATCATTTGTTTGATTTTATTCTCTTGATCTACTTTTAGGGCTTCGTGTGAAAATCTGATGTAGTGTTAAGGGAGGGCAATAACCCTTCACGGTTGACCAAGTGAGTGTCAAATTATTATGTTGATTGCACAATCCACAGAAAACCAAACGGAGGCAATGCTCTGTATGGGAGGATTCAGAGAATCTCTGATCCCGTTTATTTTGCTTAGCATTTTATATTGTCAATAGCCAATCAACTACAGTCATACTACAGTATTACAGGCTTGAGCCAATCTTAGTGCAGTTATTACGGAAACACATATATGGTCATGTTATCATCGTTAGTTCGAAGCACGATGGAAATGTACAAGGGCAATCCTGGCCTAGACTAGTTAGATAACAGGAGCAGTGTGTCTGACAAAATGTTCTTGTGATAAAAGTTAGTGTGGGAAAGTTCCATGCAAGGAGTGATAATAACATGATTTTGAAACAAGCAGACAAAATGGAGTTGCTATAGCATGAATATTAATATGTCCTTTACAGTAGTTTTAGGTCAATTGTGTGTAGAAATATGGAAAATACTGAAGAGTTCTCAAATATTCAAGCAGCATTCTATGTGAATAATAATAATAAAAAAAAAGAAAATAAGTTTTAACCTTTTGGAACATGGTATGCAAAAAATAAGAAATATTTTTGAATCCTGAATGCCAAAAATTAATGCTATGGGTGTTTTTATTTTTTTATTTTACTTTTAAGATGCATGCTATAAAAATGTATATTAGTTTTATATTACATCCAAACGTTATAGACGAACAATTGTTTAATTTTGGGAGATGTTAGAAAAAGACCTTTTAAGTGTTATCTCTAATGTGGAGCACAGTACAGGAACAGTGAGGTACAAACAGATGGGGCTCGGTGGTAACCTGGTCCCTAAGTGACTAATTATTACCCTTTTATACCAGAGTTCATTGCATAACTTCTTATCCCCTTTGGATCTTGAAAACTTGTCTGCAGAAATGTAGCTCAAGAAATATTTCACCCGCATGTGAGATCTATTTCTAGTTAATGAAAATGAATTAGGTCTAAGCGAACTACCAAATATTTCTATCAATTACTTCTCTGTGACTTTTTTATGTTTTCTATAAAAATATATATTTAATCATGAAAGTTAAATTTTGTTAGAGATTATGGCTGTAGATAGTGTTTTTGTTTCTAGTTATGGACTGAATTAGTAATGTCAGTATAAGGGACTCGGTCCCAGTAGCTCGCTTTGATTGGTCAGTCTGCTCATGTGACTTCTCGTGTTTATGTCCGTCATGTTATCGGGCATAAAGAGATGTGAACAACGGCAATAGTGAGCAATATTTTTTATCAATTTAGTGTTCTCTATGCTACATATAAAATATATGCTATATTCTGTAACACAGACATACAAGACTTTGATGCAAATTCTACAAGGAGAACAAAGAAGTTATGTGCTTAAATGTAACAATTTATTCTTACATATAAACTATAAGATTATACATAAAATTCTATCTCTCCTATTAACTGAAGCTTTGTATAAGAGCATCGCTCACACCACCGTATTTATAGGACGAGTGTTATCCTATTTTTTTTTTCTTCTTTTTAATATCCTATAGCGCTCAAATCAATCTTATACTATGGCACAGTGCTGATTACCAATTTTTTTCACTGACTGAATCTGTCTGTGGAAGAAACTGACAGAAGGCTGCAGTTTCATTCCAAAATCTGTAGATACGCACAGATCTAGTCTGGGTGCTTGGGAAAACATCGGGCTGCACTCGGATGACATCCAACTGCAGTCTGATTTCTCCAGATTCACACAATGGAGAAGATGTTGAAATTTTGTTCTCCATCTTCTCCTCACCTGTGCTATGATTCTTTCATCTGAGAGAACCTGATCACACTAAGCTGGCACTCGGATCAGAGTTTGATCAGAGTGTCATCACCATAACTCATCCAATTCTCTTGGAGGAGAGAATATACTCTTGTTTTGACCCTAGCCTTATTCACAGACTGATCTTCATCATCTTCAGTGCTGCAGTTACACAAAACAGTCCTTCTTGAGCATTTGTTATTTATTTTACTCACTTATATAATGCCATTTATTCCACAGCGCTTCACAGACCTTATCATCACTGTCCCCATTGGGGCTCACAATCTACATTCCCCATCAGTATGTCTTGGAGTATAGGAGAACCCAGAGGAAACCCATGCAAACATGGGGAGAACATACAAACTCCTTGCAGATATTGTCCTTGGTGGGACTTGAACCCAGGACCCCAGCACTGCAAAGCAACAGTGCTAACCACTGAGCCACCGTCCTGCCCTATAAATTTTAGGGCTTTTTCTCCCCATCTTTAAGGGTATGTGCACACGGTGCGGATTTGCTGCTGTTTTGACGCTGCGTTTTTATGCAGCGCCAAAACCGCAGCGGCCAGATGGAACATCATAGTGGATGCGATTTCTAGAAATCCCATGCCCACTATGCGTTTTTGTGCACCTGCGGATCACCCGAGGAAACTGACATGAGGTGCGTTTTTCAGATCCGCAGTATGTCTATTTCTCTTGCCGAAACACATGTGGATTTTCCCCATAGACTTGCATTAGATGAGGAAAATCTGCATGCATAAAAGCCGCATGTGGGTTTTGTGTGTGCGTTTCCCAGCGGAAACGCACACAAAAACGCTACATGATGATCAATAAAGTTTGTTTAAAAAAAACCTATTCTCTACTTTCAACATGAAGACATGAAAAATGCATGCATAAAAACCGCGTCAAAAATGCATGCGACAAAACCGCATGTAAAAACTGCATCAAAAACCGCAAGTAACCTAATTTGCATATTAGATGCGGAAATGGTCCAGAAATTCTGCAGCGTCAAAACCGCAGCAAATCCGCACCGTGTTCATTGAACTGAAGGCTGCTGCTTACCTTGCCTCAACTTTTATACTGACTTTGATAGTGAGTCCCTCTTGATTGGCTGCGCTATACCATGTGATGTGATATCAGGAAGTCTTTATCGGTCATATCTGAGGTCTTGTGAGTTTTCTGTGGCTAATGTAATCTTCTCCACTTTGTAAAATGCCACTGTGATTTTTTTTATTTTTTTTTTGTATTTAATTGCAATTGTTTTCAAATTTGCCTGCATTTGTAAATTTCCTACAATTTTACACAAATTTCCCTCTCTAATAGGGACAGAAAAATGCTCAAATTGTGTCCAAACAAGAAAATGGATGTGTTAGGGGGAACTTCTACATGGCATTTTTGGGGATGAAACTGTAACCTCCCTTTTGGAGCACTGTATAAGTGTATAAGGCTCTAGCCATAGGGCTGCTCTTCTTTATGAGATTTCTCTGCGATTGCATTGTCTATTTTGAATTCAATAGGGTGAGCCTGCAAGCAACACAAAGAAGCCAATGTGCTTTTTTATTCTCGTACAATACCTTTTTTAATTGTATTTTTTCTACTCTTTATTTCTTTGTATGTAGATGCACATTCTTTAATTTTGCCTCCTTAATATCGGTCTTACAATGCCTGGCAATATATAGATAATTTCAGGATGGTGTTGCTTTATGAATTTTCTGCAGATTCCCTCGCGGTGCTGTAAATAGTCTTTGCGTGTTGCTATACTTGTATGTCTCTGTTTATTGCGGCTGAACATTATTGCGATGGTGGGTATTTTAATAATAATAAAAAAAAAAAAATAATCGATAATGCTAAAATAATTACGAGTGTACATTTTGTCATCAATTATTTATTCTATTTCTACTTTAGGAAGACAAGACTACAAGAAAAACAAGCCTGTATTAAAAGCAACACGGCTAAAAGCAGAAGCCAAGAAAACAGCAATCGGGATTAAGGTAGACATGTATTTGAGAACTCGCATTAACTTTCGCTGCGTGTCTGCTTCCCTTTTTCCCCCAGGATGTGCTGTGTGAATATTGATTTCTGAGAGAGATTGCTTATGACACTTCAAACCCTGAGTACAATGTCTGCACCTAAAACTTAAAGCAGCATCGATTAACCCTTCGATTGCGACAAACAATAGATTTAAAGGCTTGTCAGTGGTCCTTGTGTTAAATGGTACAAACACCACTGTGACTCAATAATGTTGTCATTTTTGAAAGAAGAAACGTAGAAAGTCACACTATCCAGGTTTATTATTTTCTTGCCATCATATTTCTGGTGACGCACATGGAAAGCGTATGTAACCTTCAAGACATATGTGTTGTATACAGCAGAAATGCGGGGAAGAGATTTGTGCTGTTCTCTCTGGTTTTAGGATCTGTTTCTGCAGGGAGAATTGCATTAATAGGTCTACAGGCTTTATACTGGTCTGTGAAGGCTTTGTTCAGACTGAGTTTCAGCCTTCAGTCATGGTACGTGTCGGACTGGGGTGCCAAGGGCCCACCAGTAACCATCTCCAGGATCCACTTTTCAGCTACATACAAATGTGACCTTAACAATTAACTGGGTAGATTGATACATGAATAAGATGCTGCCTTTGTCTGTACATAGTGATTCAAGTATATAGTGCCCAGTGCTGCTCATATAAGAAGGTGGTGGTCCACTACTGCATGGAGGCCCACCGGAGGATTCTCCTGTTCTCCTGTGGGCCAGTCCAACCATGGTCATGGCTATACACCAGGTTTACTGACATACACCTATGTGTTCACCTTTAACTTTTTCTTCAATTTGGATAAAGACTCTTTAATTTCTTATAAAACAAATTCAATAATCTGTCACAAAATTGTTACCGAAATCCTTCATAGGCTGCAAATAACATAATGGCAAGCGGGCAGACAGACAGACATCGTGTGACCAGTATTTAAAAAAAAAAAAAGGATAGTAATCTTGCTCATCGTCTCTTAAGCCTAGAGAAAAGGTAAAAAGTCTCCCTACTTTCACACCAGTCTTGATGGAGGCTTTCTGGAGTTAGACGCTCCTGACTCTTAATGAATCCTGCGCGTCTGAATTAGGCGCGCGCCTCTGTATGTGTATGTAGACCTACACTTTAAATACTTATGGATTGAAAATACACTGCTCAAAAAATAAAGGGAACACTTAAACAACAGAATATAACTCCAAGTAAATCAAACTCCTGTGAAATCAAACTGTCCACTTAGGAAGCAACACTGATTGATAATCCATTTCACATGCTGTTGTGCAAATGGAGTAGACAATAGATGGAAATTATTGGCAATTATCAAGACACCCTCAATAAAGGAGTAGTTCTGCAGGTGGGGACCACAGATCACATCTCAGTACCAATGCTTTCTGGCTGATGTTTTGGTCACTTTTGAATGTTGGTTATGCTTTCACACTCGTGGTAGCATGAGACGGACTCTACAACCCACAGAAGTTGCTCAGGTAGTGCAGCTGATCCAGGATGGCACATCAATACGAGCTGTGGCAAGAAGGGTAGCTGTGTCTGTCAGCGTAGTGTCCAGAGGCTGAAGGCTCTACCAGGAGACAGGCCAGTACACCAGGAGATGTGGAGGGGGCCGTAGGAGGGAAACAACCCAGCAGCAGGACCGCTACCTCTGCCTTTGTGCAAGGAGGAACAGGAGGAGCACTGCCAGAGCCCTGCAAAATGACCTCCAGCAAGGCCAGAAATGCACATGTGTCTGCACAAACGGTTAAAAACCTACTCCATGAGGGTGGTATGAGGGCCCGACGTCCACAGATGGGGGTTGTGCTCACAGCCCAACACTGTGCAGGACACTTTGCATTTGCCACAGAAAACCAGGATTGGCAAAGTCGCCACTGGCGCCCTGTGCTCTTCACAGAAGGAAGCCGGTTCACACTGAGCACATGTGACAGAGTCTGGAGACGCCGTGGAGAGCGATCTGCTGCCTGCAACATCCTTCAGCATGACCGGTTTGGCAGTGGGTCAGTAATGGTGTGGGGTGGCATTTCTTTGGAGGGCCGCACAGCCCTCCATGTGCTCGCCAGAGGTAGCCTGACTGCCATTAGGTACCGAGATGAGATCCTCAGACCCCTTGTGAGACCATATGCTGGTGTGGTTGGCCCTGGGTTCCTCCTAATGCAGGACAATGCCAGACCTCATGTGGCTGGAGTGTGTCAGAAGTTCCTGCAAGATGAAGGCATTGAAGCTATGGACTGGCCCGCCCTTTCCCCAGACCTGAATCCGATTGAGCACATCTGGGACATCATGTCTCGCTCCATCCATCAACGTCATGTTGCACCACAGACTGTCCAGGAGTTGGCGGATGCTTTAGTCCTGGTCTGGGGGGAGATCCCACAGGAGACCATCCGCAACCTCATCAGGAGCATGCCCAGGTTTTGTAAGGAGGTCATACAGGCACATGGAGGCCACACACAATACTGAGCCTCATTTTGACTTGTTTTAAGGACATTACATCAAAGTTGGATCAGCCTGTAGTGTGTTTTTCCACTTTAATTTTTGGGGTGACTCCAAATCCAGGCCTCCATTGGTTAATAAATTTGATTTCCATTGATGATTTTTGTGTGATTTTGTTGTCAGCACATTCAACTTTGTACAGAACAAAGTATTCAATGAGAATATTTCATTCATTCAGATCTAGGATGTGTTATTTGAGTGTTCCCTTTATTTTTTTGAGCAGTGTACTTAAGGGGCATGCATCATGATTGATGTTTCATGTACCAGTCTATATTAAAATCCCACTGGTGTATGATGCGCCAAATTTATTAAGAGTCGTAGGTCCGTCTGTCACAAGTAGGAGTCTGCGGCAGCTATGACCTTGGGTAGGTTTATTCTATAATTTCCGCCTACACCTTGTATTTTAGTGATTTGAGTTACCCTCAATTATTTAATTATTTTTCTAATGCCATGCAGCTTTTCCATACCATAACAAAACTTAGAAAGAAAAAGAAACGTGAATATAAATATAATTTTTTATTATGTAAAAAAAAAAATAAGATCTTAAAATCATTTATGTTTTAGTCAAGTCAATCATGAACTAGGTGTCTGATGGGCACCTTGTTCTGACACCAGCGGTGCAGCCCAAAGAAAGGATTGCAGTAGGGAACGTGGCTGAAGTCCTGGTATCAAATTTTTCAGCTCAATATATTTTCTATGCTTTAGCCGTACCTGTTTGTAATTCGTACGGGGAGGAGGGAAATAAGAGATAAGGGATAACTACAAGCTCTGGAGCCCTATTAGATTCCATTGATTGTTCCAGCAGCAAAGTGCTCTCACGTATGTGTAGACACATTGTATATGGCTGGAATATATATGCACAAAAAGGTTGGAGTCGGTTTCTCATAGGCTGATAGAATTAGTAGGCAAAGTTATATATTATGTTCAAATATTTTTTTATAAAATATTCAAGTAGAATGAAAAAAAATATATAGTTTTCATACAAACAGTACATATATAGTGAAATAGAGGTACACAAGTAAACAAGGTGAATACCGTTGTAAAGTTATATATTATGTATCACATAAGTAATCTAATTCTACTCTTTGAAGAGTCCAAATGTTATGTATCCTCCAGCTAGTTTTTAAACATTGGCTTTCCTTTTATTTTTTATTTCATAAATCAGTAGTAGACCGCGGCACCTAGTGGATACCGTACGTCTGCACGCAGGGCCCCATCACCCACCAGATACCTTGAAAAAGGCCAATGTAAGGCCGAAACGTTGATTTTTGTATCTGCTTTTTCTTGCTTTTGGGTCTGGATTAAAATTGAAATAACAATTTGTTCAGCATTGCAAAGTGGTTGTGCCGGAGTTTTCTACTATCTATATATTGCTTTTTACTCCAGAGCACCTATTCATACAGTTGAGAATCAAATTTTCTATACGGTTATAAATCAGTAGTATACATTAAATTAAGCAACTTTGTAATCCATTTTTTATCAGAGAAATCTGATTCTTTGTCGTCTTGGTGTGATCATTCACTCTTAATACCTGGGAAAATCTGTCTTTACTAAATACAGATTTTACCTATTACTGAGATAGGTGATGACAGTTGGTGTTTTTAAAATTCTATGGAAGGGAGTAACTAGAGGCAGAGACCGAAATCCTCCTAAGACCAAGGCCCCACTATCAGTATTTGGTCAGTATTTTTTCTCAGGAGAGGGATCCAAAACCAGGAGTGGGTGATAAATGCAGAATTGGTGACTTGTTTCTATTATACCTTTTCTCTGATTGTTCCTCACCTGGTTTTGGATCCCACTCCTAAGAAAAATTACTGACTGAATACTGACCAAATACTGATAGTGGGGCTGTGGCCGAAGAGTTCACCTGATACAGCAGTTGCAGTTCTCCATAGTAGAACTTTTAGCCCCAACTTCCTTTGCCTATTTCAGTAATGGGAAAATCTGTCTTCACTGAATACAGATTTTATAGTACATGGAAAATGGGGGAAAAAAAGTGTCACTCACCGTCCTCTTGAAAAACCTTTAGGCTGTGTGCCCACGATGCGTTTTTTAAGCGTTTCCGCAGCGGTAAAAACGCTGCAGAAACGCTTAAAAAATGCATGGTAGAAGGTCTGCCATGTCCCCCAATGATAATCCGCATGTGCTGTGCACATGCTGGGGAAATTTCTGCTGCGGATTATCATTGCGGAAAAAAATTCAGCACTACCAATTATTTTGCGGAAGTGCTGCGTTTTCGCCGCCATTGACTTGCATTAGAACGCGCCAATTCCGCAAGACTGCATCTGTACTTGCATAATTGGCGCGTTCTATAGTGCGGATGGTACCCGGGTGTAGAGGAGAGGAGAGTCTCATTCACACCTAGGTACCATTAAAAAAGCTGTAAAAAAAAGAATAAAATAAATATATACTTACCTTCTGGCGGCCCGCGCAGCGCTCCTCCTTGCTTCCCGGCACTTCGCGATGGAATGAAGGAACTGCGCTGACATCAGAGTCATGTGACGGGTCACGCGACGCTGACGTCGGCAGGTCCTTCAGTGTACCGCAGCCGGGACGGTGAAGCAAGCCAGCGCGGGCCATCGTAGGGTAAGTATACATTTTTATTTTTTACCATTCTTTCGGTCACACTGTATAAAGCCATGCTGTTTGCATGGGTTTATATAGTGTGACCAAGTTGTCAAGCACTTTCCAAGTGATGCTAAAATAGCTTGGAAAGCGCTTGTCAATATGCATGCAGAAATGCCAGTGAAGAATGCTTCACATTCGCATGTCCCTGGCAGGAAAACGCATGTACAATCCGCATGTACAATCCACTTGTGTTTTTTCTGCCAGGGAGATGCAGAAACGCTCAGGAAAAAATCCTGAGCATTTCTGCATCGTGGGCACATAGCCTTATTTCATGTTCTTAAAACATCGCAGCGGTGTGATCACGTGGATGCTGGACGGAAGATGGCCATTTCGTGCTGACTGTGCTTCAACAGGACCCGTTGAAGGGCAGCTAGCACGAAACTGCCATCTTCCGTCCAGCATCCACGTGATCACACCGCTGCGATGTTTTAAGAACATGAAATGAAGCAGATTTCTCTAATGAGATATATTACAAAGTTCCTTATTGTCATGTGTACTATTTGATTTAATAAAAATGAAAATGAAAACAACGCTTGGTCTTTAAAGAAGAACTGAAAGTGGGGGGGATCCCAGAATTTCTGTTCTTTATCGCCATAAAACTGGCACAGTGGCTTTGATGACATCCCTCATAAGCCTTGGAATACCATATTAATTGTACCGCGTATTGACACGGTTTTTCCGTGCATGTTTGAGCAAATAAATTATGCAGGATTAAGCACATTAATGCTATTAACATTGTACAAGCCATACAGCCAAGAATGAGTACATTATTTTTTTTGTATAGATATATATATATATATTTTTTGACATTTTTATCATAAACCCATCCCTGACCATTCTATCCTTGACCATAGCTAAACAAAAAAAAAAAAAAAAAAAAAATGAACTGGAGTCAAGTTGGTATGTATGCAAATTAGAAGCATGTTCACACTGGCCGAAAAACAGACAAAACCCAAGATAGAAAGATAATAAATGAAATAAATACCCTGCTATGATTGAAAGCAATAGTGCATATAAATAACATTGGGTAGTGGGTAAACACCATTTTTGATGAAAAGAAAAAGCGCAAAAGCCATCTCACCAACATCAAGGTGGGATGGCTTTTACGCTTGAGCATATTAGCTATTAATAATCGAACAATTTTAGTTATTTAAAATAAAAAAGAGACATTAAATTGCCTCGACTGTAAACTTTTCAGACTGACACAGGTTGATGAAGAAAAGTCTGAAATGCAAAAGGTCTCGGTTCTGCTCTTGCAGTTAACATCTGAATCCACGTTTTACCGCGAGAATCCTAATGAGACAGAATCAAATAGGGTTGAATATTTTGTTTTCCTCCTATATGAAGTGTATTCCTGCTGATCAGAATAAGGTGGTGGAATAAAGCCTTTGAAGGCATAAATGTCCTTATAAAGCTGTCTCTGGAGAGGCTGGAGCCTCAACCCTGCTGTCACTTGCATGTCGGTGCAATCAATTTATAGGGCAGTAGTATTATGGCCCAGGAGGATCGATCGGGTTTTTACTGGGTCACGCTTATTTTGTGCATTCCACCAAATAGTCGGAGACACAAACAAACAAAATTTGCAAATGAACTTCGGTGTATGCCCTGGGATTACACTTACTCCTTGCCCAGCATCTATCCATGCTAATGAAGCTGGCAGCTAGTAGACCAGACAGACACATTGTCTGCAATCCTACATGGTTTATTTAGAAAAAGATATTAAAATATGTTAAAACAGAAGAGCATCTCCCTTGTATGTGGCAGATGAAAAATCAATTTTTACAAGTTCTAGCTAATAGGAAATGCCAAGGTATTACTACCAAGCTGTACCAGCTGCTCAGCTGCCAGATGACGGATTTGGGTTCCTTCCAGTATTTGCTATTCTAATCATGAAACAGTACTTTCTCTTTTTTTTTTTTTTTTTCTTCTCTTGACTGCAGATCTTGATCAAGCATTGCCATACGATGTAGCATGTTTTCACAACATAATCTCTGCGGTTAGTGCCGTGTGTCAGTTTTTAATGAGGAAAAGGAAATTGCCATTTTTGTTTTAAAGGATGTTTCATTAACCTTATGTATGTTTCTGTCTTCTTGATTTTTTTTTTTTAAAATTAGATGTCATGTTCCCTTTTTCTCATTTTCTATGTTCTTGTGCTTTATTGCAATTTGGCACGGCTTTATTTTTTACATTTTTTTTTTAAAGAAGTACAGAAGCAAAGCTTTACACCTGAGAGGATACTTGTCATTGCATCTCCCTTTACAGTTCTTAGATTGTCGATGTTTCTTTTGGCATTATATCAATGTGAAATAATAAAAAGAAGTATGTGAAAAGAGTATCACAATCCCTGAATTCAGTGAGAAGTAGCACTCTTGGGTTTAATAAACTGGGCTGTAATTATCTATTACTACACCAAGCTGTCTGGATAAAATTGAAAGGATTCTATCAACAGTCATTTTTTTTTTTTCTATATCCCATTGTATTTGGGTTCCTGGGGGATATCCTTATTTGCTGCTCTCCACAACCTGCGCTCTCCTCAGTATGAGAAACACAATCTGACCATACACATAAAATACCACTTTGGATTGGATTCACTTTGTCGAATATGTGAACCCGTTTGCTCATCTCTGCCGTCACTTCTCCTTGCAGTATATTTTATAACATAACAAACGATCAGATATGTTGACGTTGAACATGCGGTGTACTCCTTTCCAATTAGTCAAGATTTCCCCCATACACATTTGTCAGCGAATATTTATCTTATGTGTAGGAGCAGCTCTGCAGAAGCATCAGCAATTATAAATCCAGAGCAACGTAGACAAGACTTCTAAATAATATCCTAGCTAGATTCTAAGTGTTTAGAAATAACCTTTTTTTTTATAAGGTTTTCATATAAATTCTCTATTAAAGGGGTTGTCCACTACTAGGACAACCCCTTCTCATATCCTCCCTCCCCAAAAAAAAAGCTTATATTCCCCTCCCATGCCGGCGCCGTTCCCGTGGTGTCTGCACTCCCTCTCCCCAAGGCACTCGTGCGGTGTTGTGTGACGTGACTCCGGCGCCCCATCAGCTCCGGCATAACTGTCTCCGCCTCCTGTCAAATTGAACATGAAGAGGAAGTCTGGGCTGCAGTTGATCTGACTTCCTCTTTCTGTTCAATTCGTACAAAGGCGGGGACAGTGAAGCCAGCGCTGATTGGTCGCAGGCATCACATGTCACAACGCCACGCAAGAGCGAGCTTTGGCACGGGAGAGGAGTATAAGGTTATTTTATTTCATCAGGGATGAGGATGAGAAGGGGTTGTCCTAGTAGTGGACTACCCCTTTAAAGAGACCCTTGATCCGAAAGTGTGGTAAAAATAATAATATATTTATATACACCGCAACACTTAACAATTGGGCACGGACATGTACAGACAATAAATACAATACAAAGTAATAACACACAGTTCAACAGTTGCAGGAGGAGTGCGGGCCCGGCTCGCAAGCTTACAGTCTATAAGTCCTATTCTTATTTTGGATTGGAGCCACTCTTTTTAATGTATAAAATGATCAAAAATTAAGCCTCAGCTTGACCGATACCAATAGGAGGCCAACCCACATCTACACTGCGTGCACAATTATTAGTCAATTTATATTTTTGATTAATTTTATTGTTGAACAACTATAACGCTGTCGGTCAATCCAAAAGGTTAATAAACCTGAATATTTAGGAAGGTAAAAGTTTGGTTTTGTCTTTACCATATCTGTGTGCAGAATTATTGGGCAACTAAATGAAAAATTTACATTTTTCCATCTCAATTGTTTATTTACAACTGTTAAAGTGAGTATAATAACCAAACAACTTCTACAAAACTACACTTGTCATATATATAAAAAAATGCATATCAGTGACCAATATAGCCACCGTTCAATAACAGTCACGAGCTCCATCCATGGAGTCTTTCAGTTTCCTAATATGTTTCTGGCAGTAGGTTTGTGAGTTGAATTTTGAATCCATCTTCAACCCAAAAGGTACAACTAACTTGTCTTTTAATACCAGCCCATACCAGTACCCCACTTCAACACTGTTGGCGTCTGAGTCGAAGTGGAGGTATGTGCCAGTTACTGATCCAGCCATGGACCAATCCATCGGAGTCCCTCATCTCATCAGTCTATAAAACCTTTGAAAAACCTTTCTTCAGATATTTCTTGGCCCAGTTTTGATGTTTCAACGTATGTCTTGTTCACTGGTGGTTCGGTTTCAGCCTAACTTATCTTGACTACATCACAGCTTCGAAGTCTCCACTGCTTGGCTGTCAGTAAAGGCCTTAAAGGAATAATGATGTGGCCCCTTCCTCACCAGACCTAAATCCTTTTGAGAACTCGTGGGCCTTTCTGAAATGAGAGATTTATGGTGGTGGTGAAGGAAAACAATCTCCTCTCTGAACAGCGTCTGGGAGGCTGTGGTTGGTGCTGCTCAAAAAGTTGTCAACAGATTAAGAAACTGACAGACTCCATTGATGGAGCTTATGACTGTAATGGAAAAGAGGGAGGCTATATTGGCCATTGATTATATACTTTTTTTTAAATGTCAGAAATGTATTTTTGTACATTTTGAGTTTGGTTATTAATCTCATTGTAACACATGTACACTTCAATTGTTTATTTTTGTTTTTCATTTAGTTACATAATAATTCTGCACACTAATAGTTGACCAAAAAATTTTACATACACTTATATTCTCCTAAGAAAGACGAAACCACTTTTACTTTTTAAATATTCTGGTTTGAGGTTTATTAACCTTTTGGATTGACTGACAGCACCATAGTTGTTAAATAATGAAATAAGTCCTCAAAAATGCAAATTGCCTAGTAATTGTTTACACAATGTAAGCAACATTTTTGATCTTTTAGAGTTTTTTTCTGACTATTTCAAGAGGAGACTGTTGGGTACTATGTAAAATGAGCACAATTTCAATGCTTGTTCTGGGTGCATTGACAGGCAATGCTTGTATTCTTGTTTGAAACCTTATGCCAATATTGTTCCCAGAAATTAAAGCGCTATTCTGGTCATCTATTGTTTCAGAACATTTGATGCTATGTTTTAAAAATTGATATCCATGGTTATTGCTTTGATTTATTATTCCTCTGCTCTGATGAAAACGATTGACTGAATGCTGCCTTTCCCGTAAAGCCTAGACAAGTTAAAAACACATATGTGGATATATCACTACTTTGCAAGACTTTAATCTGTTTTTTTCTTTCCATACTTGGAACATTCCTCCCATTATCATGGTGCAGATTGATAAATAATTGCTAAAGTGTTTTAAATAAAGCATTTATCTACAATTAAAACCCGCAGTCTATCTGACCTCTTGTATCTAGGACTAATGGATAGTTGTCCGACAAACCCGGGGCAGGATAAATATCATTAACCTCAAACCTCCTATCATTGCACAGAATTTTTGTAGCTCATAGACCAAGTTTAGTATCCCCTTACACAAGATTTGTTCTCCCTGTTGTCCTTTTCACAATCTAGTATTAGCAAATGATAATCAGAAATTCCACTGGCGATCATGAAATTTTGTTTTTATCCAAGGAGTTTCAAGTTTTTCTAAATTCGAAAAATCTAGAAATGCATTAGGGTGTTTTCACACTGCGTTTTGGCTCATGTTCGTTGGCCGTGTTGGGTTTACATCCGAACCCCCCCCAAAACTGGATTGAGGTGTATGCACCGATGGGGCCATAGACTATAATGATGCCGACAGGGCGAACATGTGCTCTGTCGTGCATTATTTTATTTCGTATACGCCTGCTGGAGGCGGACTTTCAAGCGCAGTCTACTACATCTGGGTGTCCGCCTCAGTAGGCACATGCGGCCAAAAATGATGCACCAAGCACACGTTTGCTCTGTTGGCACCATTATAGTCTATGGCCCCGTCAGCGCATACGCCCGAATCCCGTTTTACAGGGAGTTCGGAAGTAACCCCGACCTCGCCAACAAACGAGTGGCAAAACACAATGTGAAAGCATACTTAGAGAACAAACTGTTATGGATATTGAGGTGTCAGTGGAGTTTTTTTTCTGATTATTTTACTGACAAACTCCCACGAGTGTTGTTTCATAGGCGATCACTAAATTACCCGCATAGTCACTAGTTACCTTTTTAGGACACGTGATGGCAAAGTAAGACTGAAGAAGCTGTGACAATCTGTGCAGAAAACAACTTTTTAAACTTTTCTTGAGCAGTGAGATTTTTTCCAGGCACAGTGTGGGAGCCACTGAGCCCATTTAGCTTGTATAAGGCTAAGTGCCCCCGATGCAGAAATCCTCCGGATTTTTCCTGAGCGTTTCTGCATCTCCTGGGAAGAAAAAAACGCATGCGGATTGTACATGCGTTTTTCCTGCCAGGGACAAGCGTAATTGAAGCGTTTTGCACATGCGATTTCGCATGCGTGTTGTCAAGCGCTTTCCAAGCTATTTTAGCATCTCTTGGAAAGTGCTTGACAACTTGGTCACACTATATAAATCCATGCAACCGGCATGGATTTATATAGTGTGACCGTAAAAGAATGGTAAAAAATAAATATTATACTTACCTTCTGATGGCCCCCGGTGTCCTTATCCGATGCGTCCGGTGTCTCACGGTTGTGTAAAAGGACCTGCCATGACGTCAGCGGTCGCGTGACCTCTCACATGACTAAATGATGTCATGGCAGGTCCTTTTAGACCATCGCGACCTGCTGGGAAGCCAAGACGGATCGCTGAGGAGACCGGGGGCCATCAGAAGGCAAGTATAATGTATTTATTTATTTTTTATTTTAATTCTTTTTTTTTTTTTTACAGGTACTATGGTACCTGGGTCTGGAGGAGAGTCTACCATCCGCACATTGAATCGTTTAATATCCGCATGTCTACATGTAGTGATGTGGATATTATGTGATTCAATGCAAGTCAGTGGCGGCGAAAACTCCGCAATTCCGCAAAATAATTGGTAGTGCTGCGGATTATCATTGGGGAACATGGCAGACCTTCTACCAAGCGTTTTTTTATGCGTTTCTGCAGCGGAATTGCCACTGTGGAAAGCTTAAAAACGCATAGTGGGCACACAGCCTTAGGCTGAGATTCTTTGCACTGCACCTGGACAGAAGCTGCGCTTTGTCTTGGTTCCTTCATTGACATGTTTGGTGAGGATCAATCGAATAAGTACGGTTGTACCCCCTTGTTACGCTCACTAGGTGAGGTGGATCCTCAAAGCCCAAGGTCCGGGTGGGCACACAGGCTTCGTTGCATCAGTCATGCGGGAAACGGGTAGCTGAGGTTCTGGAGACCGCAGTTTGTCTTTATACCATGGTCTGCTCAGTATCGAAGAGTATGTGTCTTTGTAGGACTTATATAGGCCTCGGTAGATCATCACATGGGAGCAAGCCTGGCTACTTGCAAAGCCCGACTTTGAGCTCAAGAAGGTTTAGCAGACTGGGGCGAAGGGAGCAGAGCCCAGACACAGGACAGGTGTGTAACACCCATGCAGTTCAGGAAGTCATAGTGCAATGCCCTCACATTGACAGCAAGAAATGTGATTAATCAGTGCACTGGGAATTTCCACAAATATTCATTCGTTCTCATACCTGAACCAATATTGTAAAGGACAGGTAATAACTTAAAATGAATGTCTGTCTTTTTCATTTTTAGGCATATTTTTGATAATTTTTTTGGTTTTGGGAAATCTGCGCATGAAAAATAAGCAAGTAATGTAACTTTGTAGATAATCATTGGACTTGCATGGTATTTTATTTAACCCACCCAACTAAAACCATGTCATACGAAAGAATAGGATGCCACAGTCTATAATGAGGTCTACTCACTACTTTTTTTTGTTTTGTTATACAAGGTCACTGCTTCATTATGAAAAGGTGGCTGTTAGAGATGAATGAATCGCTTTGTGCAGCCCTGGTCCAGGTTAGTTCTCTCTGGCCATGGAAAGGAGCTGCGTGAATTTCCTGAGCTTCAGGGTTCCCTCAATCGGCGTTTAAGTCACTGGGTCAGCGTTACATCCTCTCTGCAGCACAGGTGACTTCTCACCAGCTCGGCTAATGAAAAGCTGAGCCTGGGATCTCAGAGGGTAAGGAAATTTGCGCAGCTTCTGTCCACAGCCACAGAGCATGGACCTGCCCATGGACCAGGGTTGCTCATGTTTAGTGACTGTCTTACAGACATGTCTGTTAAGATCATGACGTGTCCCCTGGGCCGTGGGGTACTCGACAGCTGGGCCTCTGGTTGCTGGGGGATATCACGGTAGCTGGCCCGGTCCATGACCCAGGGCGGTCAGTAAAATGGGAATATTTAGGGGATTTGGACAGTTCGTGACGCCACCTGTGGAATGCGGCTAAGGGGTGTCGCCGCTGCGGAGCAGTCCTCTGGAGCTGGTGTTACGGCAGCAGGGATGGTGTGGCTCTCCACAGGTAGAGCTAGCTCCAGGGCAGCGTGGGGTGAAGTGGATGGCGGTGCAGGGGAGAGACGGCAGGATGGTCCCGGAGGAAAGACAAACATTCACACGGGGGGTAACCTTCAGTACCTTTACTGGTGGTGTTGCAGGCACGGTCCAGGGTACTCCAGGCGAAGGGCACACTTTTGGACTCTCCCCAGTGAGCGGGTATAGGGCCTCCTGATCCTTGGCTTTACTTGCTAAGCTTCTGGCCTGCCTGGAACTAGGCCTAGCTTGGTTACTGTCTCTCCTTGCACCTGCTGACCTGGTGGTAGGGCCTTCTCTTTGGAGATCACTCTCCCTGGACTCTGGGACCTCTGTGACTCCTAGCCCTGGTACTGTAGTCAGCATTTGGTGAACCTGGGACCTGTAGTCCTCCAGGGGTTCCGGTGGTTCCTACTGGGTATAAAGGGTCCCTGTAGGCGCGGACCCGGTGTCCGGTATATATATCGGGGTGAGCCTGGTATGCTCCTCTGCCTCCTTGCTACTTCTTCCTTCTCCTCTCGCCTTCGGCCCACTCAAGGCCCTCACTAGGCCTTCACACTTGCTGTAGGCCTTGGCTCGCCTAAGCACAGCAGCCAGCTCGCTGCCTCTTCACTGCTCTCCGAGCATCAGCACGCTCTCTGCTCAACTCTGAGCTGTGTTCCTCTCTGTCTCTGAACACTAAACTGAGCTGCCTGGCTCCACCCTCCCTATATATATCCCTAAGTGGCTCCCTCTGCTGGTCTGAGGTGGTAGGGTGGAGGTGTGTGAATGTGTGAGGGCCTCTTGTGGAGAAGTCCATCCATGTACCCTTCTGGGTTCTGTGGCACCAATGCACAGCAGGGCGCCACATTCAGGTGCAGTGTGGTCTTCATGATGAGACCCATCAACCCAAGCTTTGCTTAGTGCTGATCCCAATCAGTTCTTGCTGGCCGTTCTTGGTTCTCTTTGAAGAGGTGAATATGGCCAGTAATTTGTCTACTGATGATTAGTAGTTACCAGAATAAAACTTAAAAAGCTGATCAGAACTGAGGGGGTTTGGGTCAAACGGAGCGTGTTATTTGTTCTACCTGTAGGTTTCAGTGCTCACCAGTCTCTCACCAGTGTCAACTGCAGACATTTCAATAGTAAAATTGGTATCTCTTAGCATTTTGTATTCACAATATTACGCCTAGAGTGACCTGGTCCAAAGATCAAATTTGGACACCATATATTTAGCCCATATTATTCAGCTGATTTGATTTGCATCACATGGTAGGTTAACTTTACTACTCTATCCACAATGTGTTTCCTTTTCTCTACATCTATAGACAAGGCCACATGGCGTGGCTAGCTGGCTACCATAGGTGGGAAGAGTTTTGGCCATACGAAGGCCACTGCAATATGAAACAGAATCCTGCAGCAGTTGGCCAGCTAAGTGTTAGGAGTGGACGGAGTTTCAACTACACGGCCGCCCGTACAATGTGTCCGAAGCCTTCAAAGGGGTTTTCTCACATACGAAAGTTCATTTTAACCAATAGATCTTGGAATAATAATAAATTCCACAATTGGATGTGTTTAAATAAAATGTTCCTGTGCTGAGATAATCTTATAAATGTGCCCCTGCTGTGTACTGTGTAATGGCTGTGTCTGACCGTACAGGAACATGGTCTGATCATACCACATCTCCTGGGCAGGAGAGGAAGCAAAAAAGTATACAGATATTACAGCTGGATCACAGCTGATACTTTTTGTGAGGTAAAACATTTTACTGCCTGTTTTTAAACAATGTTTGACTTCAAAGCTGGTCTGTGTTGTAGGTAAGCCAAACCTCCGACTCCAACTCAGACTCCTCAATTTCCATAACACCAACTCCACGACTCCGACTCCCTCATACATGGCTCATGTTTAAGTGATAAATTTACTGTGGCACAGATTGATCTCAGCTAAAAGTCTAGACCCTTAGATCAGGAATAGGACAGACATTTATAGGACATTTCATAACTTTCCCAAATTCTTATGAGAGAAATATTCCCCACAAACTGCATTGAACTACTGTACCCAATTTATTATATATTTTAGGAGTTGGAGTTGATCCATTTTATACAGACTCCAATTCTGACTCCACCAAAATGGACTCCGACTCCAACTCCACAGCCCTGCTTCAAAGAAAGAATCAGCTGTGATCCCCTGCTGTCCTGTCTGTATACTCTTTTGGTTCCTTCCCTGCCCAGGAGATGTGGTATGATCAGACCATGTCCCTGTACGGTCAGACACAGCCATTACACAGTACACAGCAGAGGCACATTTATAAGATTATCTCAGCACAGGAACATTTTATTTAAACACATCCAATTGTGGAACTTATTATTATTCCAATATTGATTAAAAACAACTTTTGTTCGTGGGAAAACTCCTTTAATGTCCATCCACCTAACTGCAAAGCAGAGTCCAGAAAAATGGTTTACTATTCTTGGCGTGGAAGAACTTCACTGATGGGAACAGATCTGTAATACAGAACCCATTAAATTCTATGGGCCCATATTTACCTCTTTGTGCCTCTTGTTGGTTGTGTAATACAAGATGCATAAATACGTAAAAATTTAATCCCGTCTTGTCGATAATACATTAAAAAATGGGCCGTGGTGTTGATCTCTCTGAATAGTTTGGGAACTCTATTTCCATATACATTTACTGCATCCTGACTAATTAACTCACTATATTCTTTTAGAGGTCTCTCTACAAAAAATAAAATTATGAAATTAATAAACTTGCAGAAAAATAATTTTGCAAACACCATGGCCGTGGAAGTTTGTTTGCACTAATTAGTTTCCTTCATTAGAATGTTATTACCATGTCAGTCGAATGCAGCTTTTAATGCGACACTTTTTTTTTTTTTTTGCTGCTGATATTGTAAAACTTTTTTAATTTCCCCAAAGAATAATTCTGTTCCCGATTAATAATGTCAGAGAAACGACACAGAATTACTAAATAGAAAATTTTATATATTTATTTGTAAAACAAATAAAGATTAATGCATTGAAATGACTCTGAAATATCTAATTACAACTTGTGATTTCTTAATTAGGACTCAGTAATACTAATTGGGTTAGATTTGCTTATTTTGTAGCAATTAACCTTATGTTACCAATTGTAAATCATAATATATAATGGCAGGCTGGTTGCATTCTGTTCTTCGCTATGCCAACATACTGTCTTAGTCCAGTCTTAGAAGGAAGTGCCACCTACCACTGAAGATGGAAAAGACTAGTTTGTGAAGAAACAATTGTTTGACATTTGGAGCTTTAGACTTTTAAAGTTTGATACTTTGAATGACTTGTGACACTAGATCTTGAGGATCTTATGTAAAAAAACGAGATCCTGCTTTTAAGACATTTTGGTCCTGCAAGCAATTTCTGGAACATAACCTTAGTGTTTCCCTATGAAAAATAAGGCCATGGATGACCTTCTGACCATTACACAAGAATCCAACAGGGTTACATTTTTTGTTGTGATGGTCGCAAGGTCATTGGCAATCTAGTCTTTCATAATGCAATATCAAGGTTACGGCTGCATACATATGCCAGGTCCTATGTATGATTCCAGCTCCGGAGCTAAGCTTGCATAATGCTGGCTGTACAGCATCTGTCTTGAAAAGCAGCGAGGGGAGCTGACCTCGGCTCGCTGCTGTTAACCACCTTAAATGCTGCTGTCCATCACTAACAGTTGTATTTAATGTGACAGTTGCAGGGTGCTGTTGGGCTCCCATGGGAGCCAGTGGTCTACTGAAAGCCCCCTTGCTTCCCATGACAGTGCTCCTGTGAAGACCAGCCTGTGGTTGGGCTTCATAGGAGACCATGATTTTTAATATATACTGCATTACTGTGTTATTGAACTACAATAGTCTGAAAGCTTGTTCCACGTAATGCAAGTCCCCTAAAGGGACTAAACAAAATGGGAGGGGAGGGGGGGGGGGTCTTGAAAAAATTAAATATAGAAACCAATCCCCACCCTATTTGCCCACATTAAAATTAAACAAATCTAAAAATAAACATGTGGTGTCTCTGCGTCTCTAATTATATTTTGATAGATCGGACTTTTAGTTAACCCGATTTGTAAACCGTGGAATGGGGGAAAAAATCGAAAGCCAGAACTGCAGTTTTTTCCATCAGCAGCAATAAGAAGTGATCAAAACGTCACATCTGAACCAAATGGTATCAATAAAAACGCCATTGCCATAAAAATGAAAGCATTACTGGTCTCCGAAAATGGACAGCAACTTTTTTTTAATTTTTCAATTTTAGTATTTGTTTATATAATGGTGAGAAAAAAAACACTCTACACGTTTTGCATTGATATAATTGTATTAACACATCATTTTTTTCAGGATTATCTTCGTATTGCACAGGTGAGAGAACCTGGGGCAGTTTCTGCTTCTTTAATAATCTCATCACATGAGCAATACTAAAGAAATCCTGAAATCATGACATGTTGGGTGGGGGCTATGAGGACTGGAGTTTGGGAAACACTGGTCTTAGAGAATCATGCCAGGTCATCTCTGCAACACAAGGAACGCCATAAAACAAAACCCATGTTATTGTGGAAATGCTACACAGATGGAAAAATACAAATGTTATGGCTCTTAAAAGTAGAGGAGAAAAAAACAAAAGCGAAAAAAAACAAAATTACATGGTCAGGAATGGGTTAAAAAGGCACTTGGGACAGTGGGTGGCTCCACTGTGAGCCTGGAGTATCATTACTTATTAATCTTTTGCTCCCTGTATCTGATGATCCATTTTTCAGAAAGGGAAACTACGTTGGGACATTACTTTTTGGGAATATTTTTGGATCTCTTCACGGAGTTGTCCTTGGCATTGTGGCTTGTTTACTTGTCACATTAGAAGTTGTTGTTTTTTTATTCTAATAAAAGGGTTTTCCCTCTAATAAAAGGGTTGTATTGATGAGGAAAGCTCATCCATATCAAATCAGAAGGTTCTCACCACCTGACACCCACACCGATCAGCAGCTCTGGCAGCGGATGGATGTAACCAGTGTGAGGAGCGGAGTTTCCCCACCCCAGCACATTGTCTAGTGGATGCTCCCGGGTACAGCAGCTCATCGGAGTCCATGAATGGAGCAGATCTCCGGTACTCGCAAGCGGCCTCTAAACTGTGTGACGAGGTTTTGGGTTTCTGCTCCATACACGGTTTACACCCAGCCACCAGAGCTCATAATAGCTGATCCTTGTTGGTGCCAGGAGTTGGATAGGTCTTCAAATTCAGTGCAGTGGAAAACCCCCTCAATGTTCTCTACATTTGGACAGTTCACAATGTTTTAATATGGTATCGTCCAGTGATATGTTGCTTAGATTTTGTTTTTCAAGGCACTGTGAGATTACGATCATAAAACCGGTAATGTTGGCTTGGTAGAGATGCTGTTTCCCATATTTACAATTGAACAAAGTTGCCATCTTTCCCTGGGCCATAATGTGGTGTCCCTCACAGTTGTGCTTTTAAGAGTATGTGCACACGATCAGTGTTCGCTGTGAATTGGATGCAACAACCTTGTGCTGCGTGCAATCCGCAGCGGCCAGATGTTACAGCATAGTTTTATACAAATCTCATGCCCACTATGCGTCTGTGGCACACCCACGGAGACGGACAATGCGGCGCGTCTTCACAGATCGCAGCATGTCTATTTCTCTTGCCGAGACGCTGTTCGCCGCAAGAGAAATTTTACCATCGCTATGTATAGGATCAGTATGCTGCGTTCAAAGCGCTGCCAAAAAAGGATCGTGTGCACATACCCTTATAAGTCACAATTATCACTGGCTGCCATTTTGAAACCTCAATCAATCATGGAAGAATACACACACTCAATAGCCATTTTATATTTGTTTTATTTTTTTGTATATTCCAGTAAGAACTTTTGTATCTTATCGATATATCTAGAAATTCTGTTAATTTTTACCCAATCCTGTGCCTGAACCTAATGATGCCTCTAAATCAGGGGTCTCAAACACGCGGCCCGCGGGCCGCATGCGGCCCCTGAGGCTGCTTTATGCGGCCCGCAGGCACAGACCCCTTGACGATCCCGACCTGGTCCAGGAGGAGCCGCCGACAGCAGCGCTGCATTGCCGCACAGAGACCGTCTCCCAGCACAGCATTTCCAATGCCAGCCGCTGGCCAATCAGAGGCCAGCAGCTGATATCTGCGTGTCGGCGCAGCGAGTATGACGTCATTGCCATATGCAGATGTCAGCTGCTGGCCTCTGATTGGCCGGCGGCTGACATTGGAAATGCAGTGCTGGGAAACAGTCTCTGTGCGGCAATGCAGCGCTGCTGTCGGCGGCTCCTCCTGGACCAGGTCGGGATCGTCAAGGGGTCTGACTCTGTGGTGCCTGCGGCCACATCTGCAGGAAGGACGCCGAGGGAACGGAGGACAGATGAGAATCATCTTTTTTTTTCTATTTTATGTGTGTGAAGAACAGCACAGGGGGCACAGAGCCACAAGAGGGGACCTGGATGGGGCACATAGCCACAGGATGGGGACCTGGATGGGCACATAGCCACAAGATGGAGACCTGGATGGGGCACATAGCCACAAGAGGGGACCTGGATGGGGCACATAGCCACAAGAGGGGACCTGGATGGGGCACATAGCCACAAGATGGGGACCTGGATGGGGCACATAGCCACAGGATGGGGACCTGGATGGGGCACATAGCCACAAGATGGGGACCTGGATGGGACACATAGCCACAGGATGGGGACCTGGATGGGGCACATAGCCACAAGATGAGGATCTGGATGGGGCACATAGCCACAAGAGGGGACCTGGATGGGGCACATAGCCACAAGATGAGGATCTGGATGGGGCACATAGCCACAAGAGGGGACCTGGATGGGGCACATAGCCACAGGATGGGGACCTGGATGGGGCACATAGCCACAAGAGGGGACCTGGATGGGGCACATAGCCACAAGATGAGGATCTGGATGGGGCACATAGCCACAAGAGGGGACCTGGATGGAGCACATAGCCACAGGATGGGGACCTGGATGGGGCACATAGCCACAAGAGGGGACCTGGATGGGGCACATAGCCACAGGATGGGGACCTGGATGGGGCACATAGCCACAAGATGGGGATCTGGATGGGGCACATAGCCTCAAGATGTGGACCTGGATGGGGCACATAGCCACAAGATGGAGACCTGGATGGGGCACATAGCCACAAGATTGGGACCTGGATGGGGCACAGAGCCACAAGATGGGGACCAGAGCCACAACATGGGGACCTGGATGGGGCACATAGCCACAACATGGGGACCTGGATGGGGCACATAGCCACAAGATGGGGACCTGGATGGGACACATAGCCACAAGAGGGGACCTGGATGGGGCACATAGCCACAGGATGGGGACCTGGATGGGGCACATAGCCTCAAGATGGGGACCTGGATGGGGCACATAGCCACAAGATGGGGACCTGGATGGGGCACATAGCCACAAGATGGGGACCTGGATGGGGCACATAGCCACAAGATGGGGACCTGGATGGGGCACATAGCCACAAGATGGGGACCTGGATGGGGCACATAGCCACAAGAGGGGACCTGGATGGGGCACATAGCCACAGGATGGGGACCTGGATGGGGCACATAGCCTCAAGATGTGGACCTGGATGGGGCACATAGCCTCAAGATGGGGACCTGGATGGGGCACATAGCCACAAGATGGGGACCTGGATGGGGCACATAGCCACAAGATGGGGACCTGGATGGGGCACAGAGCCACAAGATGGGGACCAGAGCCACAACATGGGGACCTGGATGGGGCACATAGCCACAACATGGGGACCTGGATGGGGCACATAGCCACAAGATGGGGACCTGGATGGGACACATAGCCACAAGAGGGGACCTGGATGGGGCACATAGCCACAGGATGGGGACCTGGATGGGGCACATAGCCTCAAGATGGGGACCTGGATGGGGCACATAGCCTCAAGATGGGGACCTGGATGGGGCACATAGCCACAAGATGGGGACCTGGATGGGGCACATAGCCACAAGATGGGGACCTGGATGGGGCACATAGCCACAAGAGGGGACCTGGATGGGGCACATAGCCACAGGATGGGGACCTGGATGGGGCACATAGCCTCAAGATGTGGACCTGGATGGGGCACATAGCCTCAAGATGTGGACCTGGATGGGGCACATAGCCACAAGATGGGGACCTGGATGGGGCACATAGCCACAAGATGGGGACCTGGATGGGGCACAGAGCCACAAGATGGGGACCTGGATGGGACACAGAGCCACAAGAGGGGACCTGGATGGGGCACATAGCCTCAAGATGTGGACCTGGATGGGGCACATAGCCTCAAGATGTGGACCTGGATGGGGCACATAGCCACAAGATGGGGACCTGGATGGGGCACATAGCCACAAGATGGGGACCTGGATGGGGCACAGAGCCACAAGATGGGGACCAGAGCCACAACATGGGGACCTGGATGGGGCACATAGCCACAAGATGGGGACCTGGATGGGACACATAGCCACAGGATGGGGACCTGCATGGGGTACATAACCACAAGATGGAGACCTGGATGGGGCACATAGCCACAAGATGGGGACCTGGATTGGGCACATAGCCACAGGATGGGGACCTGGATGGGGCACATAGCCACAGGATGGGGACCTGGATGGGGCACATTAGTACAAGATGGGGACTTGGATGGGGAACATTACTACAAGATGTTTTCCATTATTACTATATGATGCTAATTGTAAGACAATATTACTGTATGTGGCCAATTGGGGGAAATAAAATTGTAAAAAAAATAAAAAATAAAATAAAGCATGAAAAAATATTGGGCACTAAAAATGCTGTTTTATATGTAAACTAAAGTAAACACAAAAAAGTGCACGTTTATTATCGCCACATCCATAACCACCCAAGCCATAAAAAATAAACACGGCAAAAATGTTCAAAAGGTGTATACAAAAAAAATGGTATCACTAAAAATGTCACATTGAACAAAGAATGCGGCCCCCCAAATTCAAATTTTTTCCATGTGCGGCCCATATACCCAGCCGAGTTTGAGACCCCTGCTCTAAATTGTTCCAGAAAGTAATGTTTACAGAAAACTTATGCTACACAAAGATGACAGGAATTATAGTACTACCTTTTAAGTTACTCTCCTGTATCCATGAATAGTTAAGTAGTAGAAATGGCTTCAATGTAGAAATTCCCATATTGGGCCCATCTCAAAGAATTATCTATACTATTGTGCCAACCACTTAGCAGTATGCAAACCAGGGCTGTGGAGTCGGTAAGCCACAGTTGCGACTCCGACTCCTGGATTGTATCAGGTTCCGGTTCCGACTCCGACTCCTTCATAAATGGCCAATTCGTAACAATAAATTTACTGTTGTAAAATATTCACATCGTGCTTATTCAGTTTCTCACCATCATGTAAGTAATCAGACCACTTAGAGCAAAAACTATATTTATTAGAATACAATTAGAATATAGCAAATAACTTTTATAAACTTTTCTAAACTCTTGTAAGTAAATATGCAATAAACACTGTTATGCAGTTAATAAGAAGAAATCTATAAATTTGTCCTCAGAAAAAGTATTGCCTCTGTCAGATCCTCCTTCATGGATGCCCTCAAATCTGATCTAATTATTTTGAGAGCAGAGAACAACCTCTCTACACTAAGTTGGGTTGGTGGCAAAGCCGTAACCACTCGGGCAACATCTCTGACAATGTCGGGATACAGAGGAATCGCTTGTTGCACTGTTATTTTTGATGAACGGTCAAATTTCTCAATTTCTTTTAGTGCACATGAAAAATTCTGCTGAAATGTACTGGCTGTGTTCTTTGATGGGGATGACTCTTCTTCTATGCGGGAACGCTTTGCACGGTCCTTGTGATCCGAATATTTTTCGAAGTTAAATTCTTCATCAGTTGATAATGAGGGTGAAGATGTGGCAGGACGACCAAATTCTTCTTGTTCCTCCTGACTGTTCTGCAACCCTTTCATCCTTACTGCTATTTCAAACAGAGCTTCTTTTCCTTTAGTAGATGTTGATCATCTAGAAGAATCCGATGCATTGGGTCTACATAAACAGCTGCCAAAAGAATGTTATTTTGTAATAGTAGCTCCTCTCTCCGTTTCATTGATGTAGCAATGCCACTTGCAATTAACCCTCCTCTTTGGGACAGGCGAAACATCAGGTTCTTCCACTCCTTTAAGAAAATACCTGGAGTTAAGTCCTCTGCTTGTAATTTTTTAGTCTCTGTAAATGGATGCTCTAGCAATTTTTCCAGCTCAGTCACCTGATTCCACTGACTTTCATTTAGCGTCAGTTGAGGGTTAGCCATGTCTACAAGAAAGGTTTTCAGTTCAACCAAGCGCTGAATCATTAAGTAAGTGCTGCCCCATCGTGTGGCTTGATCAATAATTGCCCCTTTTCCAGCACGTCTCTTCAAAATTGAGTCAACTTTTGGGGTTCTGGCAACAGTAGCCAATTTTCTCCCCTTGCCAATCAGTGCAGCAGCATGTCCTTCTTGCAGACTGTCTCTTATAGCCAGCTGTAGCGTATGCACAACACAGCGCATGTGATGAATGAAAGAACGTATTGACAGTTTCAACAAGATCATCTAAACTATCATGTTGCTGTTCATCTGAAGCAACTTCAATTTGCTCCTCAGTTACAATACTGTGTTCCTCTATTTCAAACATTTCTGTGTCTGTGGACCCAGAATGTTCTTCTAGCTGCTGGTCACCATCATTACTCTCATTCATTAGCTTAATAGTGCTTATCATATTTGAAGCATTGTCAGTTACGACAGAAAGAACTTGCTCTTTTTTAAGTTCATAGTCTTGCAGAACCTTTTCCACCAAGACCTGGAGAAACTCACTGGTGTGATGAGCTTTGGTGTCTTTTACTACCAATGTCTTGGTAACTATTTCATTTTTGTCACAAACAAATCAGACAATGATGGCAAAATAGTTCACTCTGCGACATGTGCAGGCATCCATTTTAAGAAACAGAAAGCGTCCCTTGAGAGTTTTTTTAAGTTCTTCCTTTTGTTTAAAAGCTTCTTCGATTACTAATTTTCTAATACTCTCTCTCTCCAGAGAAGCACCAAGCTTGCGGGCCATTTCCCCATTCAGACACACAAAAGCTGGTCGTGAAAATAATGAAATAGGCACACTATCCTTAACAACAAGCTCTATGATCTGTTTTTTAAATGTATCTACTGTCATTGTCACAGTAACGTTGTCACTGACCAAATATATTGCAACTGATGGCTGCAAAGTTCTCTGCTCCTTTGTTTGGCTGGAAGAGCTGGGCACTGGTTCATTGGTTTGGATGCAGTCTTTCTCATCCACTGCTTTCAGCTTTCAGTACTTCTGGATGAAAGCGCTGTAAATGTCTCTTTAGATTAGAAGCTCTGGTAGGAGCATTTTTATCTTTGCCTAAATATGCACTGATCTTGGCTTCACAGCATTTGTTTTCGTCTGGATCATTTGTCATACACTGACAGAAATAATGTTTTCTATCTTGAGTGATGGTGAAATGTTCAAATACAGCTGATTTAATGTGACGCTTCTTTGACATTCTCAGGTTTTTAATTCTGCATTCACAATCCAAATGACAATTGTTTTTCCTAAAAACAATTGTACAAAATTATTGCCAGGTCGTACAACTGATATAGTGGTCAGTAATACTGTTATTCCTCATGTACTCACAGTTAACTGATGCAAAGTTTGTTGAAAGAATAATACTTCTTACAGTCTTCCTCTCCTGAAAAGCAGCTGTGAGATGCTTGGAAGACGCACACCTAGTAAACATCTAGTCTAGAGGAGGAGCTTTACTACTAAGAATTTGCAACACATTTTCACTTTCAGTTTCATACATTGTAAGTAGGGGGGTTGGGGCAGCATGAGGTTAACCAAGTATAAGATTAGATAAGGGCAGTGGAGAACAGTGACACACAAGAAGTAAGAAATGTCTCTATCTCCAGCAGAACTGCTTATCACTGTTGTTCATAGTTTGATAGAACATATATATTTGAGTAACATTTATAAAATTCATATGAAAGTTCAATTATGAAATATTAATACATTTTTTTTTAAAGCTGGAGTCTGAGTCGGTACATTTCTTCCGACTCCAACCAAAACTAACTCCGACTCCACAGCCCTGATGCAAACATTAGTTCAACTCGCATAACCGTGTGTTTCTTGTGTGTGCACTACAGTGATGTTCTCCTCTGACAGTCACTGTTTCTCTGGTGGTCTCTGCAGCACTGGCAGAGATGCCGGGCCAACCTTGCACACTATTTCCATTGGTCCACTAACCAGGCCCTCTGATCGTACAGAGGGCCGCCTCTGTGGCCAGTTAGCGTTCCCTGTGCACAATTTAGGTTTGTCTAGTCTTGCCCAGTGCCAGTTATTGTATACTACATGGTGAACTGTATATAGGATTTCCTTCTGAATTCTAGATTGCGTTATTGGTCCAGCCTTCATCTTGGATAGTATGACCCTTCGCTTTTATTAGTGTTCTTTGCGGAGTGGCCTGTAAAAGACTTTCACGAGTTGATGAGATCTGTTACATGATGTTGTAACCATTGTGGTCCTATATTACCCACATAAACCTGTGGCATTCTTTGCAGTAAGAGGTCGTGCTCTCTGCTGATCTGTATGTTGTATAGTGAGGCACTACCAGGGGTTCAGGACCGTTTCAGTGTATCCTGGACATTTGTTTGATGTGAGTTCTGTGAAATCGGCTAGAGACAGATGCCTCCCACCCCACGTTATGCTGGTCACATTTTGCCACATTATGATGGTCACTAAATGAATATCACTAATATTATTTATTTGTTATTAAAATAAAATGGAAACTTATTTTGTAGTCTTGGCACGGTGGATGCCATAATCTTAAATTTTAGATAAACCTTTTAAAAGTAGGAGCTGATTGAAGCTGAGATTTGTGCTAGAGCAAACATGTATTCAATGGTGTCACGCAAGGTGAGAGAAAGACTAAGTGCACAATGACGGGAAAAGGGGAAGGAAGCCCAAACACTAGGGAAAGGGGGAGTGGAGACTCCTAGGCAGATCTGACAACACCCTGTCTCCCCTAAATGGGTTCGCCAAGCAGGAAACCTAATCCCTGACTGCCCCAGCGATAGGCCCTAGGTAGGCAGGGGAAGGGGTGAGCACTAGTCAGCCCCAAGTGCAACTAAAGGTAAACAGACGACAAGGGAATACACTTAGCTTGAGAAGACACCAAAGAGATCATGCCAACTATCCTCCAAGGGAACTCCAAGAATCACTAGCCGACTACAAGTACTTCAAGCCTGGACAGAGGAAAATAAAACGATCACTGACGACTCTCTGGAGAGACTGAAGGTATTTAAACATCCAGCAAGGGTGTGTCAATTAGCAGCAGAAGGTGGAGGTTACTGCTAGGTCCTAGAAGGAGAAGGATCTCTACAGAGATGAAAAGATCAAGAAGGTGCCTGCAGAGCCAAGCGCAATGACCTACTATAGCTAGATCCAGAACGACAGTCTGTCACACCTGACACAACCGTGACACATGGTTGAACGTGTTGAGCACAATATTATGCAATTTATGTCTTACCTGATAAGGAGACATGGCTTTTCTGGGAAGAGGTGTGACTAAAAATATAAAAATGACAACATTCACCCAAAAAACACCACAAAATTGTTATGCAAATTTCTGACAGAGTAAACCAACTAATAAGTAGTGAAACGATATGCCAGATTTATAAAATGGCCTGAACCACTGTGATAAATTTATAGGGGTTGTCCGGCCTTAAAAGTACAAGTCTGCAGTCACACTATGTGAATCCTAAGAGTGAATCCTGTGCGCTCTGAGGATTCTTCGGTGCCGTGACCAGCGGGTGTGGGATCGCAATTATGCAATTTGCATACATTCAGTCACGTGCCAACTAGACGAATGCGGCCTCGCTCAGTGCAAGTGTATTGAGCGAGGCCACACACGTCTAGTCGGCACATGACTGCATGTATGCACATTGCATAATTGCGATCCCACACCCGCTGTTTCTGGCAGCGAAGAATCCTCAGTGCACGCAGTGTGAGGATTCACAAGTCTGCAGTCACATATTGTACCCTAAGGCCAGACAACCCCTGTAAACAACCCCTGTAATGTATTATAAGATTGTTTACACGGTATAAAAAATAGACCAAATTGATAAATATGGGCATATTTATCATAGTGTCAAAGTGTGAATTAAAGGTACCACTTCCTAGTGCTTTTTTCAATGGTTGGGTAATATTTTAATAGGTTATCCTATTATCCTATTAACTTATTCTTAGAATCCAATGATAAAATGTATATAATTGTGGCTGTGCCGTGCCTTTTAATAAGATGTAGGTGTCTACATGAAGTCCATTACCTTGTGTACAGATTTTGGACATGAATAGGTTGTACGCACCTCTGCCGCATTTGCATTTTGAAAGCAATCAAATGCAGTTCTTATCTTTCTTTCTTCCTTAATCACTGTTGCTCTGGGAGATTCTGTGGCCTTCTTCCAAGATCACGTCCGATCCAAGTTTGTGTGTTTTGGAGAGAAAAACAGAATTGAGATTGATTGCCATCATCAACCAGTGTGTGCCATTATACCATTTCCCCTGTGGATGCATTGGCATAGGCAACATGGATATCAAAGCAGCAGGTTGGTTGGCATCACAAGTGGCAGCTTCACGGCTGGAGCATCTGCAAGCCTGCCATGTAGAGATGGGAAGAAGCACTGCTTATCTCTCACATTCACCGCGCCTCTGGCTATATTAACTCTCTGCTAACGACATCAAATGCTATACACTACATTAAGTAGTAAACATTGCGATAACTGTGAAATAATAAGGAAATCATATGTTACAAATTACAAACAATTGGATTGCACAGGGACAGCCGGGTAATTTTTTTGTTTTTCAGCACTGGACATTAATGAGAACACGTTATTGCGATGCGTGGGAAATTTAAAGCACTAGAAATAAGCGAAAACATTTTTTTTTTTTTTAAACAGATACATTTATTTCAAGGGGAGAATAGTATTTCCGTATAGAAAAATCAGTACTAATAGACATATTTACAAAATATAGATGACAATACTATTTTTCATACAGCTGTCTTCAAGACATCTACCAGGTACACTTGATTTGCTGTTCAGTACCTTGAGATTAAATGGGATCTTACACATTGGGTGCGAATTGTCTATCCATCTCAAAGTAAGTGGATTTCTAGAAGGCGTTCGTGATGAGCGCAAGGGGTCGTTACTAGTGATGAGCGAGTATGTTTTGTTAACCCTTTCACCGAGCATACTCGGGCGAGCACCGAGTAGTTACAGCTGCTCGGTGATATGTTTGAATCGCTCCCGTGTGCATGATTTGCGACGGTTTGACAGCTTTAATACATGTGAGGAATATCTGCTTCTTACACATTCCTCACATGTATTAAAGCTGTCAAACAGTTGCAAATCATGCACACGGGAGCAATTCAAACATATCACCGAGCACGCTGTAAATACTCGGTGCTTGTCTGAGCCTACTCGCCGAAAGGGTTAACAGAACATACTCGCTCATCACTACTCGTTACTAGAGTTTGCTGAGGGTGCTCGGGTATGCACAGAGTATCGCAGGTGCTCGAGTGACATGTTTGAGTCCCTGGGGCTGCGTGTTTCGCATCTAATAGCCAGAAAACATGCGGTGATTGCCTGATAAACAGCCGTGAAACATGCAGGCGCAGGGACTCGAGCATGTCACTCGAGCACCCGTGATACTCTGTGCATACCCGAGCACCCTAGGTAAGCTCCAGTAACGAGCCCTTGTGCTCATTACTAGAAACCATAGCAATAGGAATATGCTTCTTCTTTTACTTCATTTTACTCTGTGTGTAAATTCTAATCTACAATTTTAAAAAATATTGAGCTTCTGATGTTCGTATGAAACACTTGAAAAGGCAAATGTGTTTTAGTGTCGAATAGAGTAGGACAAGACTTGATTACAAACCTCCTCATGGGCGGATACAGAAGAAGGCCTCAATGCAAAAATAGCATTCGTCTCTTTTGTAGTCCAGTAGCTCATCATAATGCACTCCTACTTTTATGTGTCTCACAAAAGCAGCATGTCGCTTTTGGAGGTAGAATTTCCCCCTCTACCTCATGGGCTCTTGTGCGGCTACACAGGTTGCACTAATGGTATGTTTGCCTCTTAGCCCCCTTGTGAGATCTAGATATTGTAAATAACAGTAAAGTAACTTACACCAGCTCCATGTAGAGTCACCTTGCCAGCTAAAGTCCTGTGATCACAGCAGCATCTGCATTAATTCAAGCAGGCAGGCCCTCTCTGTGAGGACTGTGTAATAGAAGTGAAGGGAGTAGAGTAGAGATAAGGAATTGTTATGTGAGCTAGCGGGCTTTTAAAGATCGGACTGCAACTTTATAGTATTTATTCCATGGTAAATAACTGTCTGCTAGTGAATTCAATGAAAAGTTCTACTCTGCAGACAGGTTTCATAAAGCAGAACCGCCACTTTATATATAATCATTTTATTTTTATGTTCCTCTAGGGGACTTAAACTTGCAGTCGTTTCATCGCTTTTATAATACATTGTGATACTTCACTATTGCAGTGTATTTTGTCGGACTCTCTATATTTTAATCATCTCATGCAGTGGTGCAGATAAGTTTTTAGAGGAAGTACCTCTCTATGTAAAACCTCCTGGGTGCAATATTCAAGGGGTTGTAGCCGATCCTGTCTTCTGAAGCAGTTTGTCACATCTGACACCTGCTGCTGATAGAATGGGAACAGATCTGGAGCCCACATTGCAGGAAACATCATGAGTCACAGTGCTAGAAGGGGTTAAAGGGACTCTCTGCACAAAATGACTGTTTAATGCAAATACAGACAAACAGTTCATCATGGTGGGGCCAAACATTTAACTACACCTTCCTACCTGATTATTTTCCCTCTATCTCCACCCCGGTCTTCTTTGATTGACTGCTGTTTACATAGAGATGGAAACTAAGCAGGTGGGAACATGCACTCAAGCGATTGCCCCCCTCCCCCCATGATGCACTGAGCGCCTGTACTTGGCTTGAACAGTCATTCTGTGCTGACAGGTTCCCTTTAAATTGCACTTTGTTAAATAATGACTTCATATTAGGTTACAAAAGCTAAAACATTATACCAACCAATTTTTATTTGCACTAATGTTTCTAAATTTAAATAAATAACTTTTGCAAAACACTTTGGTAAAAATACTTTCATGTCTCCATGGTTACAGACTACAAACAAACCCTGTGTGTAGTCTGAGCTCTACATTATAACAAGATCACATGTAAATATACACTTTAAATTGGAAATACGCATAGTAGATGGAAGAGGGTGAAACATTGCGGCAAGTTAAAACTACACAGGGTTTGAGGTCTGCACCCACAGGAGAAATCTGCATGGTAGCTATACGATACCCTAAACTCTTGAAGATTTTTCTGCAGCAGTTTTCACAAAGTTTCTTCTGTTGTCAATTTTACGGGTGCATCTCACTAAATTAGAATATCATCAAAAAGTTAATTTATTTCAGTTCTTCAATACAAAAAGTGAAACTCATATTATAGTCATTGCAAGCAGAGTGATCTATTTCAAATGTTTATTTCTGTTAATGTTGATTATGGCTTACAGCCAATGAAAACACAATGGTCATTATCTCAGTAAATTAGAATGATTAACAGAAAACACCTGCAAAGGTTTCCTAAGCATTTAAAAAGGTCCCTTAGTCTGTTTCAGTAGGCTCCACAATCATGGGGGAGACTGCTGACTTGACAGATGTCCTGAAGGCAGTCATTGACAAACTCCACAAGGTCCCAGAGTTCCAGTTTTCATTTGGAAATCAAGATCTCAGAGTCTGGAGGAAGAGTGGAGAGGCCACAATCCAAGCTGCTTGAGGTCTAGTGTGAAGTTTCCACAATCAGTGATGGTTTGGGGAGCCAAGTCATCTGCTAGTGTAGGTCCACTGTGTTTTATCAAGACCAAAGTCAGCGCAGCCGTATACCAGGAAATTTTAGAGCACTTCATGCTTCCCTCTGCCGACAAGCTTTTTGGAGATGGAAATTTCATTCTCCAGCAGGACTTGGCCCCTGTCCACACTGTCAAAAGTACCATTACCTGGTTTAAAAACAACCGTATCACTGTGCTTGATTGGCCAGCAAACTCGCCTGACCTTAACCCCATAGAGGATCTATAGGGTATTGTCAAGAGGAAGATGAGAGACACCAGACCCAACAATGCAGACGAGCTGAAGGCTGCTATCAAAGCAACCTGGGCTTCCATAACACCTCAGCAGTGCCACAGGCTGATCGCCTCCATGCCACGCCACATTGATGCAGGAATTGATGCAAAAGGAGCCCCGACCAAGTATTGAGTGCATTTACTGAACATACATTTCAGTAGGCCAACATTTTGGATTTTAAAAACATTTTTCAAGCTGTTATAAAGTATTCTAATTTACTGAGATAATGACTTCTTTTGTGTTTTCATTGGCTGTAAGCCATAATCATCAACATTAACAGAAATAAACACTTGAAATAGATCACTCTGTGTGTAATGACTCTATATAATATATGAGTTTCACTTTTTGTATTGAAGAACTGAAATAAACTTTTTGATATTCTAATTTAGTGAGATGCACCTGTAAATGCATTAATGCAATAAAAAATGACACGCTTTAACATGTTATTGGTGGTTCGGACAATGTGAACATGCTCTACTATGAATTTGCTAGTCTTAAATACTTGCAGTGGTGGATGGGAATATTCTTTTATGCTGTTATCTAAAAGTTGAAAAAAGCATTTGTTAGTGTTTGTCTGAATATTAAGAAAACACATCTGTACGCGCTGTATCATGCCGCTATTCTGACATTCATTATGTGGGTTGAGAATAGTAAGTGCACTGTACGGGTCTGCTGTCCATTCTCTCAAGCAGATGGCTCCTACAGTTGTGTGTCACTTGCTTATTACATCCTCTTAAGATTAGTAGCTGTGTGTCCAGATGGGCCTGGAAGAACAGCTGTGTATATAAAAAAAAAAAATAGAAAATAAATGAAACCTGCATTATATAAAAAGTGTCCTAGTTGCAATGAAAACACACATTTCTCCCTCTACGTTAAGATGTTTTTAATCGTTTGTGGCTTGTTTGTATTTTTTGTTAATTTAAGTAAATATTCATAATTTGCTTCTAAAATGCAACTGTGCATTTATTTCACACAAGGGCAATATAAATAGCGAAATTATCGAAAACTTGTCACAATGCAAAATCAAGACGATGCCTCAGAGAAACGTATGTTACAGTTGGAATGTTTTGAACAAATTTATGCCATTAGCACTAAAACATGAACAGCCAGGTAGAAAATCCCAGCAGAACATAAACAAATGCCATGAATTATTCATCACCCCTTTTTTATCTTTCCTGGTTAAACTGCAAATGATGTTGTGAAGGTTGTTGGGTTGTTCTTTTTCTCTTCCTCTTCTGCTTTTTTTTTTTGGATCAGATTGATTTATTTGAAAATATTCCCGAGATGTCAGATGGAATTTTTTAGAAAACCCAAAACTTCAAAATGTGACTATTTTATTTTTCTTTAACTCTGTGTCCATTTAAAATATTTAAAAAAATTAGTAATTATAGACATTTTATTAACATTTATTGTATTCACTAAAAGGGAATTCAGATATTTTTAAAACCCCAGAATATCTTGTACTTCATTAAATTAAATTATTTTTTATTTTTTTTTAAGTTGCTGCATACTTTTAAAATTCCCTTTGACTCCAATCCTAACCATTCTGTGATCCCCTAGCAAATTTTGCCGTTTTTGGTAGCCAGTGATTAAATGCTTTTGGACGCACATTGAGTGTGGAGCTCCATTCCTCTTTGCACATGGTGGAAAAACTGGGACAACTATGAATACTAGAATACTAGAGAGTGCAAAAGGCACTAGAAATCCTGTCAAAATTATGCCCAAAAGTGTCTAGAATAAAGGATATGGCTAATTTGTCAAATTTATTAGTAGCATTCACCATATTGCCAAAAAATATTGTATACTATCCAGAAGGTAGTGTAAGAATGAAAAAATGTCTAGTTTGGTGCAATTCTCTAAGTATTTTACTCCATCAGTACTGCATACAATATAATCTGTTCATTAAAGGGGTAGCCCTGGCTTCGAGTACATTGCTTATGAACCCTAACAGCGCGTGCGATGTGAAGATTTTCCAGCATCGGGAGTGGGCGGTCATGTGACCACAAGTATGCCTTTTGCATACTTCCAGCCACATATCGACTAGACATGTCCGACCTCGCTCAATATATTTTCATTGAGCAAGGTCGCTCACGTCTAGTCAGCACCTTACCACATGTGCCCTCTTGTTATAGGAAACCAATTAAAATGTATCACGTCTTCAGTTTGTTTTTGTTTTGTTTTTTCAGAACTCCATATTATATAAATATGAGCCTTTTTAAAGCCGAACTGTCACCAGGTCAAAAGTGCCCAGTTTTTACTCTTTATTTTGGCTGATTGCCTGAGTAATCAACAATTTTTTTAATTTGTCCAAATCTGCCATATGTTTCCAGAGATATGGACCTTTTATTATTTAGTGATGATTTTTCTAGTGTTTACACAGGAGCCTCTGGGGCGTGTCCTCAGGATGCTCTGCATTATTACCTGGTGAGCGACACCCCTACTTGGTAAAGACCATAAAAATCAGTAAGAAATCAAAAAGCCCATGAGGGGCTTGATGAGGAGGTGTGTTGGAGCGGACAAATCTGATTTGTTAAGAGACATAGACTTATTGAATCAGGCGAGGCACATAGTGTTATTCACCGCTATGTACTTCTCCCCACAAATCTTCACGCCCCTGCAGAAATAGGATTTGTGGCATAGCAAATGAATTTGCGTCACGCCCCTGGTCATGAATTTGCGTCACGCCCCTACCTTGCCTAAGCTCCGTCCACTTTGTCAAACTTGGGACGAGAATGGCATGAATACACCAAAAGTCAAGTTCTTCTGCGCAACCTCGCATTATGCAAAAAAATTTGCAACTTTTCAAAGCTTTTTTTGGCCAGAGACCTGGCGAAAAAGATTTGATAAATCACCTGACATATTTCTATAACTAAATAGCGGATTTAAATAAAAAGATAAAAAAAATGGAATACTTAGGGGAACAGCGGGAATATTATAAGATATAAAAACTGGCCACTTTCTACACAATTACCGGTCCTCTTTAAAGTTTGTTTAATAAAGAAACAATGCCCCATTGCTTTTGTAAGGGTAACTAAGCTGCTTCTAGCTTTACTCTCTGAAATCATTGATACTACTGATTGGTGCATACGGATTAGACTACTTAGTGCTGAAAGTGGTTGCCTTTTACCAAGTTAATGGCATTTTAGCTGTTGTCATTTAATGCTCCAATGGATCTAAAGTTAAAAATTAAGTAACTTTGTAAATATTCTTTGCCGTTTTGTATCTTCAGCTTCTATTTAAACCTGTCTTCATAGATACAGACTGCAAATTCACCCTTTGTAGTCATGTCACGTTTGTCCATCTGTCTGTAATTCTATTGTCTATAGGTACTGTATGTGAAATTAATGCAAAAATGAATTGCATTACATTCCAAAGAAACATACCTATACTTTGTACTAAGAGCTTGTCCGGGACCTTAACACTGATGGCCTATCCTTAGGATTGGTCCTCAATGTCTGACACCCGGAATTTTGGCCGCAATAAGATAGTGTATATCCAACCCTATTGATTTGAATATGGGTTGGATGTGCAGTACCCAGCTGTGGCCACTATTCTGTCGACGGAGCTGTGCAGCTCTGTAACTGAGCACTTCCATTCGCTGCCGACATCGGGAACAGCTGATCGGCGGAGGTGCCCCCACCAGACACTGAAGACCTATCCTAAGGATAGGCCATTAATTGTAAAGTCCCAGACAACCCCTTTAATGTCATGTGAACATGGAGGCTTTTGAGCAGAAACCTTGTTAAAACTGAGCAGAAACTCTCTAAATTCTTCTCCTAAATCTCAAGACTCCTGAAACCGTTTAGTTTTTGCTTAGTTTTCACTCAACAAAAGGACTGTATGCACATAGCCTAAATGAAACTTCATGTTGCCATGGTCAAACTCATGACTCCATTAGAGAAAAGAAACAATATCAACCACTAAGCCACCATGCACATGTCAAATTGGGGGTGGAGGGAGGGCGTAAAAATCAATTAAGTATTGTAACCTTTGTTCTTGTATCTTTACATTTAGGAGGTGTTCCTTGTTGCTGTCGCCATCTTGGTTCTTCTTCTGGCTTTCTATGCCCTGTTTTATTATAACTTGGCTCCAACTGTGGAACTGGGAGAAGACTCGGCAGACTAGTCTGCGCCAACTGCCTCGATACTGTGATTTTGCATTGGAGAACTCGGAGCATCCATTATACAAAGATGTTACATTTCATTTCTAACATAAGGATAATGAGGAACAATATAAAAAGTCTTAAGGCACTCATAATTAAACATTCCTGATCTGAATCGTTATCCAGCATATGAATTGTTGATTGTGTATTAGATACAGAACATCTCTTGGGAAAAACTAAAAAATTTTTTTTTACAAGTTTCGATTTTTCTGGATGTTTGCCTAATATGTTGATTTGTAAATTTCATTATGATTAGCAATATCATGAAACTGATGAAGGCATTTTAAATATGGGTATTTTGATAGAAGTGAATCTTTCTTTTTAAATGATGCAATTTTTGTATTCAACACATTAAACATATTGTAATCTTCATTTGTATGCCATGTTTGTGTTGTGTGTGATGCTACATTTCTGGAACATCTGTGCCAAGGGATACGACTTGCTGGCTGATGTGATTTCATACACACGTCGAGAATGTAAAATTATATCTTGGTGAGTGGATTATTTTTTTTCTATTAATACAAGGAGCAGATGCATTGCATCTATAGTTACAGTGGCAACCAAAAGTTTTGCATTTTTTTAAAAGTGTGTTTACTTCTGTCTGTCTGTTGTGATGTCATTTTCCTGGTGATTTTAGTAAACCGGAAGCAAATGGTTGTCAGCTAAGAACGAAAATTGTGTTTGATATTGTTTACTTTGTGTTAGTTTTCAGCATTTGTTGGGCCAAATGTTTTGCATATTTTGTCATGGGCAGTTGGATTTTGCCTAAATTTTTATTTTTATTTTTTCTGTGTTTTTAGGTTAACACATGGCAAAGACAAAGCCAAACTTGTCACCTGATGTCAGGAAGCTTATTATTCTGAGAGTGAAGTCAGGCAAAAGCCAAAAAGAGGAGCTATGGAATTCAACTGTTGTCAGTCAAATGTCACATATATTAAAGAGAGAAAAAGAAGGTAATGGAACAGCTGACAAACCTAGAAGTGGATGTGTGGCGCCCCTGAGGGTTCGACTGCCACAGGAATGCTGCACTTCTTCAATGGAGTGTGGTGTTCCTCCTCTGAGGTAAGGCCGGTGTGATGGTAGTGACCTAGCCTTTTGCATCCAACACCATATTCCACCAGAGGGAGCTAGTATGCACTAGTGCTGCTCCACTGGTTACAGGGAGACTGGGGAACACAAAGTGGTAGGAACCAGTTAGTGGGTGTGGGTGGAGGAACACTAGTTAGTTACACTTCAAATTTCATATTTAATAGAATGCCATCTTTGATCTTGGTCTGTTCTCTGGTCTCTGACAGTGTGTCTGTCAAGTGGTCTTGGTTGCTGTCAAACTACTGTGTGTAATGTGACTTCCCTCCGGGAGCGCAGATCCTGTGTGGGCCTGCACCGGCAAGGGACACAGCCCTCGTACCCCGATCTATGGGACGAGAGGAGGTTGCAGACAAGGAATGTCTCAACCCGGCCAAGGACCAGGATCAAGAAGAAGGCCCAGGAGCTTTAGAGTGTGGCTCCCTAGCAAATGGGTCCCGGGGAGGATGCAGACGGAGCGGAGTACGCCACCTGTCCTCGCCTACCTGATCTATTCAGAGGGATTCCAGCCTATCTACACACGCACAGACGGGAAAGGGTGAAGTCCATAGTGCAGGAACACTCTGGTGTAGGGATGCTACCTCACACTGGACTTCCTCGGAGGTAGTCGGACCCCCGTCCCTGGTGGCCGCAGGACTCCGCGAGGAGCAGGGAGAAGCCTTGCGCTGCTTGAGAGAACTGTGAGTAAAGCCTTGGAAGTTCATCCCTATGGCCTCCGGACTGTTCATTACGCGCCATACCACGCGACGCGGTGCCCGTACTCCCCGCACTACTAACCCCCCTCTATCCTGTCTTGCCTGCCCTGAGGCCGCGCTCCGTCTGTGGGGAGCAGCGAGAACTTTAGCCGCCATGACACCGGGCCTCAGCGGACTGTAGCGGCGCTGGTGGCCCCATCACCAGACACCACAGGTGGCGTAGTCGACAAATGCCACTCAACCCTGAAAGCCCTAACATCCTTTTTAATGTGATGGCCCTGGGCACGGAACGGGTCAAGGCCACGGCTGCATCCCCATTAAACATCTGACCCGGCTCCGAGTACCTCATCTTCCCAGGGCAGGGCTGCGAGCGTCACAGATGACCACGGAAAACTTCCTCCAGAGTTGATCACATTATTAAAAAGAAAGTCAACATCTGATGTCCATAAAAGTGTCGTACAGATTTCGCATGAAATGAACAAAGAATATGGGGTCAAAGTGAGTCGCCAAACTATGGTGCGACGGCTAAGAGCAGTAGGGTTGAATGCTCGAGTTCTAGTCAAGAAGACTTTCATCTCTGCAAAGAACCGGAAGGTCAACTTGAGTTTGCCAAAGAACACAGCCAATAGAAAGAGACAGATTGGTCTAAGGTGTTGTGGTCGGATGAATCCAAGATCAATCTGTTTGGTAGTGATGGCAAGCACTATATTAAGTTTTCCAATTGGGCGGTATATGATGTAAGGTACCAAACACCTACAGTGAAACATGGTAGTGGCAATGTCATGGTTTGGGGTTGCTTTTCTGCATCTGCCATTGACCCGCTGCATAGAATTGATGGAAATATGAAAGCTACCATATACAAGGATACACTGAAGAATGTAATGCTGCCACATGGTAAAACCACAGTAGGCAGGGGATGGAAATTCCAGCAAGACAATGATCCTAAGCACACATCCAATTTAGTCAAAAATTGATTAGCAAAGAAAAATGTTTGCCTATTGCAATGGCCAAGCCAATCACCTGATTTACACGCTATAGAGCACCTTTGGGATGAGTTAGGGTGACGAGTTGGAGCCCGTACCCATAGCAATAAAAATGAAATTGTTTGCAGATTTGCAAATGGAATGGAGCAAGATCCCTCAAGATGTCTTGAATACCCTAGTGGCGTCAATGCCCCGTCGGTGTGGTGCAGTAATTAAAGAAAAAGGTTATGCTACAAAATACTAAGTTGTGGCATTGTAAACAATGAATTACTCTATATGTTGTGGTCAGTAAATAATATATGAAAAAAATATAAGGTGGGGGCGCTGGTAGGTAAGCCTGGTTGTACCTGCTGCAAGAGGAGACAACCAACCACAGGTTGTCAAAGTGGGTAAAGCTAAAAAAATAAAAAGGCTTGCGCTGGTAGTGTTAGACTTTGAGGAGGATAGAGGGTTGGTAATAAGAGTAGATGCGTTGAACTAAAACACAAGTTTTTATTTAGGGTAAAAGTACAATTGGGAGGAGAAAGGGGGATAAAATAATAATAAAATGAAGGATAAAATGAGCTAAAACGAGGGTACTGGTAGTAGACACAATAGTCTTGGGTGCTGGTTGGAAGGCAAAGGAGGGTACAGGAAGTCTCCTAGGTTAAAATGAGAGAGGAGGAGAGAGGTTAGTGCAATCCCATACTCACCACGTTGGAAAAATGGGGTGAGGTTTACCTGAATTGAAATTGGTTTTGGAGCTGGTCCAATGGATTGAGACAGTTGGGTGGTATGGTGAAGGGTTCACAGGCTGAGGGAAGAGAGGTGTGAATAAGTATACCTGGTTAGATTAGGAGGTAGATGTATCCTGAAGGGAGAAATTGGCTGAGGCGCAAACAAATAATATAATGGAAGTAGTTATAGGTAGAGATTACCTGTAAGGAGTGCTTGTGATGCCTGTAGGAATGAACGTGGAGCATATCCTGGGAGGAACGTGGCCTGAATGGTGCCAAAAGGGGGACAAGTATTAAATGAGGGGCTGGTTTCAGTTTGCCAGTGGTAAGATAGCTTTAAAATAAGAGTATCATTACCTATGGCTCACACAGCAGGTATTTTTGGTAGTAGAAGCTTAAGGTTCCCACTTGGGAGCTTATAGCACTGGTAGTGCTGTTGTGCACGCAATGGTGTTTGGCCTCTATGCTGAGGTGGCAACAGCTACAGGTGATCCCGAGCTGAACCACTCTCCTGCGGCAGAGGTATCTCTAATACCTAGAACTACTTCCATTTTATTATTTGTATGCGCCTCAGCCAATTTCTCCCTTCAGGATACATCTACCTCCTAATCTATCCATGTTTACTTATTCACACCTCTCTTCCCTCAGCCCGTGGACCCTTCACTACAACCACCCAACTGTCTCAATCTATTGGACCTGGTTCAAAGCCAACTTCAATTCAGGTAAACCTCACTTTTTTCTAACGTGGTGAGTATGGGATTACACTAACCTCTCTCTCCCCCTCTCTCATTTTAACCTAGGAGACTTCCTGGACCCGCCTTACAATATTTGCCTTTCAACCAGCACCAAAGACGATTGGGTCTACTACCAGTACCCTTGTTTTAGCTCATTTCATCCTTCATTTTATTATTATTTTATCCCCCCTTTCTCCTCCCAATTGTACTTTTTACCCTAAATAAAATCTTGTGTTTTAGTTCACCAACGCATCTACTCTTATTACCGACCCTCTATCCTCCTCATCAAAGTCTAACACTATCAGCGCAAGCCTTTTTATTGTTTAATAAATAGTATATGCAAAATTTTTGGCAGTCCATTTTATTTAAGTGAATGACCATATCTATATTCAAAAGCATGTTGGTTAAAATTAAGGTCTTGTATGATGACAACTTCATGCACTTTCAATTCACCACCAGGAAAATGACATCACACTTTAAAAAAAAAAGCAAAACTTTTGGTCGCTAATGTATATGTTTATGCTGTAGAAACAGGAAACTTCATGAGAGAGCACAGTACAATAGGTTCAAGATCACTATTTATGAATAAATTATAACATAAACAAATTTGTAAGGTTTTGTCTTAAACACAAGGACTTGAAATTACATTGTCAGAAAGAAGACCAGGCAGCAAAGAAGAATAGTAAAAAAAGAAAAAAAAAAAGTTCAAGAACATGATGCAAAATAGGTTAAAAAAATACGAAATTGGTTCAGAACTAGTCATGTGGTTCTATTCATGTTTGAATAAATCAAGGAGAATAACTGGAGATAAGGGAGATCACATCTGTTTGCCTTTCAATAAATTTGTGGCCCTATTACATCTGATAATTGGGAGTTTGTTTTTTTAAAATGAATTCCAATAGTAATATTCTGTTTTGCAAGATCTAACAGACTTAAAGGGGTATTCCCATCTCCAATATCCTATCCCAATACAGTATGTAGTAGGTGTAATGATGATAATAGTAGCAAATGCCTCCAATTAGAAATGTAGTATAATTTTTCTGATTCACTGTCTTTCCTCATGTGCAGGCATTGCAGGACCTTAGGCATCCATGGTTACGACCACTGATATAGTGACAGTTAGCTAGTTGCTACTGGTCCTAACCATGGATACCTAAGGTCTTGCAATGCCTGCACATGAGGAAAGAGACATAGCGAATCATAAAACTATACTACATTTCTAATTGGAGGCATTTGCTAATATTATTACGCTTACTACATATTGGGATAGGATCTATGAGATGGGAATACCCATTCAAGTTAACATTAATATGGGTCAGTCAAGTCCCTACCAAGGTTAGTTTTGCTGACCAGTTTATCTTTTTAATATGAAATCATGGTGTTTCCTAAAGATGTACTGGAATAAAAAAATGGGCAAGCATAACAATGTAGATGGCTTTGACAAAGGCCAAATTGTGATGTCAAATTGGGATCATAATTTAACGACCGCCAATACACATTAAAACTGCTGCCATTAAGGGGCCTTATTCCCTCATTGCCGTTTTAAAACTGCGATAAGGAAAAAGGCTGTAGCGCCCTCCAGAGTCAGAAAATCTTCAGGGTCTCAACTACCCTGGAGAAAATGATCGGGTCCGTATTTTCCATTCCCTGATGATGAATATCTGCGGTCACAAAAAAAATAAAAAAAAGTGTGCCCACTGTTACAATGATTTTTCTCTCTGACATGATATACATGTTAGAGGAGAAAGAAATGATTTCCCCAAGCCCTCCTGGTACCTCGATCATCCCCTGGTCTCTCCTGCTCCGGCCCTTTGCGTCCTCTTCCTGTAAAAAAAAATAAAAATGGCGGGTGCAGTGCGCCTGCCGAGATCTGCTGGCCAGTACCCACGAACATTAGGGAATTTTTTCTATTGGTTCCTTTTTGATCACTGTGATAGCCCCGATCACCAGTGATCAAAAGTAAAAAAATAGGAAATCAAATGCCCATTTGTAAACTCCTCAGATAAAAATTCTAAAAGAACAAAAACATTTTTTTTCCATTCTTTGCCGTTAGGGTTGGGTTGGGTTGGGTTAGAGTTGTGGTTATAGTGACCATATGATGACTAGTGTTGAGCACAAGTGCTCGCTACTCGAGTTTGCATCGGGTGCTCTGGCATGCACAGAGTATCGCGGGTGCTCGAGTGGCATGCTCGAGTCCCTGCCCCACTTGTTCTGCGGCTATTAAGCAGCCAAAAAAAACATGCAGGATTTCCTGCCATACACAGGCAGTTCCCCATGTTTTTTTTTTTTTTTGGGTGTCTAACAACCGCAAAAAATTCGGGGCGGGGACTCGAGCATGTCACTCAAGCACCCATGATAAAGAGTGCATTCCTGAGCACCCAATGCAAACTCAAGTAGCGAGCACTTGCGCTCAACAATAATGGCGACGTATTCAATTTAACGACCTAATGTTATCAAATTCTGTGTCGTACCTCTGGGCTCAGAATGCTCACTATACTCCTTGATAAAATCTTTGAGGGGTGTAGATTCCAAAATGGGGTCACTTGTGGGGGGTTTCACTGTTTATGCTCATCAGACAGCACAAAAAAATTGGGGGCTAAAAGATCGTTTTTGTTAAAAATGTGTTTTTTTTTTTTTTTTCACGGCTCTACGTTATAAAATCCTGTGAAGCACCTAGGTTTTCAAGGTACTCACCACACATCTAGATAAGTTCCTTGAGGGGTCTAGTTTCCAAGATGGTGACACTTGGGGGTTTCCACTGTTTCATCACATCAGGAGCTCTCCATACGCGACATGGCGTCTGCTCTAGATTCCAGCCAATTTTGCGTTCAAAAAGTCAAATGGTGCTCCTTCCTTTCCAAGCCCTGCATACGCCCACATATAGGGTAGCGGCGTGCTCAGGAGAAATTGCACAACACATTTTGGTGTCCTTTTTCTCTTGTTACCCTTGTGAAAATTAAAAAATTTGGGTCTAAAGTAAAATTTTTGTGAAAAAAAAGTTAATGCTCATTTTTTCCTTTCACATTGCTTGAGTTCCTGAGCTGCAGCTGAAGGGTTGATAAACTTCTTGAATGTGATTTTGAGCGCTTTGAGAAGGGTGCAGTTTTTAAAATGGTGTCACTTTTTCTGTCATTTAGACCCTCCTAAGTCACTTCAAATGTGATGTTCCCTACCAAAAAAAAATGGTTTTGTAAATTTTGTTGAAAAAAATGAGAAATCATTGATCAACTTGTAACCCTTTATAGCTTCCTAACAAAAAAAAATTATATTTCAAAAATTGTGCTGATGTAAAGTAGACATGTGGGAAATGTTATTTATTAACTATTTTGTGTGACCTAACTCTCTGGTTTAAGGGTATAAAAAAGTTTGAAAATTGTGAAATTTTCCAAATTTCCTTTTTTTTTTTTCCACAAATAAACGCAAGTCATATCGAACAAATTTTACCACTAACATTAAGTACAATCTGTCACAAAAAGCAATCTCAGAATTACCGACATCCGTTTAAGTGTTCCAGAGTTATTACCACATAAAGTGACACTATAAAATTTGGCCTGGTCATTAAGGTCAAAATTGGCTCGGTCACTAAGGTTAAGGTACGTCTTGTGTGTTGTTGCCAATATACATCTGTTAGTATGTACCAAAGTTCTCCAAGGAAGGACATTTGTTGAACCTGCAACTGCATCCTAGTTGAGCCCTTCCCATTCAATTCTACAAAAGAGCTACTGAAGCACAAATTGGTGAAAAAGTTAATGTTGGCTGATAGGTGTCATGACAGTTTGCACCCTCCTCACACATATTCAAAACTCAGGATCATGCAATGCTATCATGGTAGGTGATAGATCTTGGATATGTACCACTTGAAATAAAAAGATATTCTTCCAACAGAGAACCAAAACATGGTGAACTTAATGTCGGCAGCTTAAAGGGTTCTTCTGGAACTACAGTACAGACCAAAAGTTTGGACACACATTCACATTTAAAGATTTTTCTGTATTTTCATGACTTTGAAAATTGTACATTCACACTGAAGGCATCAAAACTATGAATTAACACATGTGGAATTATATACTTAACAAAAAAGTGTGAAACAACTGAAAATATGTCTTATATTCTAGGTTCTTCAAAGTAGCCACCTTTTGCTTTGATGACTGCTTTGCACACTCTTGGCGTTCTCTTGATGAGCTTCAAGTGGTAGTCACCGGAAATGGTTTTCACTTCACAGGTGTGCCCTGTCAGGTTTAATAAGTAATATTTCTTGCCTTATAAATGAGGTTGGGACCATCAGTTGTGTTGTGCAGAAGTCAGGTGGATACACAGCTGATAGTCCTACTGAATAGACTGTTAGCTGCTTTTTTCTTGCCATAATACAAATTCTAAATAATGAAAAACGAGTGGCCATCATTACTTTAAGAAATGAAGGTCAATCAGTCCGAAAAATTGGGCAAACCTTGAAAGTGTCCCGAAGTGCAGTTGCAAAAACCATCAAGCGCTACAAAGAAACTGGCTCACATGAGGACCGCCCCAGGAAAGGAAAACCAAGAGTCACCTCTGCTTCTGAGGATAAGTTTATCCGAGTCACCAGCCTCAGAAATTGTAGGTTAACAGCATCTCAGATTAGAGACCAGGTCAATGCCACACACAGTTCTAGCAGCAGACACATCTCTTCAATAACTGTTAAGAGGAGACTTTGTGCACCAGGCCTTCATGGTAAAATAGCTGCTAGGAAACCACTGCTAAGGACAGGCAACAAGCAGAAGAGACAAGTTTGGGCTAAAGAACACAAGGAATGGATATTAGACCAGTGGAAATCTGTGCTTTGGTCTGAGGAGTCCAAATTTGAGATCTTTGGTTCCAACCACCGTGTCTTTGTGCGATGCAGAAAAGGTGAACGGATGGACTCTACATGCCTGGTTCCCACCGTGAAGCATGGAGGAGGAGGTGTGATGGTGTGGTGGTGCTTTGCTGGTGACACTGTTGGGGATTTATTCAAAATTGAAGGCATACTGAACCAGCATGGCTACCACAGCATCTTGCAGCGACATGCTATTCCATCCGGTTTGCATTTAGTTGGACCATCATTTATTTTTCAACAGGACAATGACCCCAAACACACCTCCAGGCTGTGTAAGGGCTATTTGACCAAGAAGGAGAGTGATGGGGTGCTACGCCAGATGACCTGGCCTCCACAGTCACCAGACCTGAACCCAATCAAGATGGTTTGGGGTGAGCTGGACCGCAGAGTGAAGGCAAAAGGGCCAACAAGTGCTAAGCGTCTCTGGGAACTCCTTCAAGATTGTTGGAAGACCATTTCCGGTGACTACCTCTTGAAGCTCATCAAGAGAATGCCAAGAGTGTGCAAAGCAGTTATCAAAGCAAAAGGTGGCTACTTTGAAGAACCTAGAATATAAGACATATTTTCAGTTGTTTCACACTTTTTTGTTAAGTATATAATTCCTCATGTGTTAATTCATAGTTTTGATGCCTTCAGTGTGAATGTACAATTTTCATAGTCATGAAAATACAGAAAAATCTTTAAATGGGAAGGTGTGTCCAAACTTTTGGTTTGTATTGTATGTTAGTTCTTAGGCCCGTAGTAAAAAAATATATAACAGATAATCTCACAGTAATGGTATGTTGTGGGGAATTATCCACAAATCTATCCCAGAGAATAATCAAAAAATGAAAATGGGCAGAAACCAATATAAAGTGGTATCAAAAGATAATAACTTTATTAAGCATATAAGTGAATGTTGGTTACAGGAGATCGATTAAAAGGCATTTGAGGAAAAGAAAGTAGTACAGAACTATGCTGAAACTAATACTGGCCCACATACCATTCAGAGTTTGTTACAATAAGGCGTCTGATTTCCAATTTTGTAATATGCCCTATTGCTACCTACCTGTTTATTTTACACAGCGCTGTCTCAGTGGTAATTGACTGCGCCTGCCAGTGCTTGTGCTGCTTACATCAACTGAACAGCTCTTTCTCTTCTGGATTGCTCTGTTGACAGGGTGAGACTGCCAGTATCATGCTGATTGACAGCCAGCTTCCCACAGTTAAGACAGTCACGCAGCCTCAACAGACCAGAGTGGAAGACAAGCAACTCCTATTGATGTGACATCAGTGGAAGCTGCAAAATCGCCTGCAGGAGTGTTCGGTGATCGCTCTGAGCCGGCAGAGATCAGCGGCGGGCAGAACATGCAGGTAGTTAGCCACTACCTACCTCTAAGTTCTTTCGCCTATAGTAGAAAAAATAAATTTGTCCCAGATAACCCCTTAAAATGGACACAGAACATGTTATCTTTGCTTGGAGTGTGATCGGGAGATAGCGTGGGTGCTAGCTCTGATGACAGCGTCATTTAAGAGGTTAGACTGATGCGAAGTGTGACCTATATATATTTATGTATATACATACACATATATATAATGTGTATATTATTTATTATTATTTATTATTATAGCGCCATTTATTCCATGGCACTTTACATGTGAAAAAGGGGTATACATACAAGAACAATTACAATAATCTTGAACACAATGTGACGGCGACTGGCACAGGAGGAGCGAGGACCCTGCCCGTGAGGGCTCACAGTCTACAAGGGATGGGTGAAGATACAGTAGGTGAGGGTAGAGCTGGTCGTGCAGCGGTATTGATGGAGTGGTGGTTACTGCAGGTTGTAGGCTTGTCGGAAGAGGTGGGTCTTCAGGCTCTTTTTGAAGGTTTCCATGGTTGACGGGAGTCTGATGTGCTGGGGTTGAGAGTTCCAGAGTAGGGGGGGAAGCATGGGAGAAATCTTGTATGCGATTGTGGGAGGAGGAGATTAGAGGGGAGTAGAGAAAGAGATCTTGTGAGGATCGGAGGTTGCGTGCGGGTATGTAGCGGGAGACTATGTCAGAGATATATGGAGGAGACAGGTTGTGAATGGCTTTGTATGTCATGGTTAGGGTTTTGAACTGGAGTCTCTGGGCAATGGGGAGCCAGTGAAGAGATTGACAGAGAGGAGAGGCCGGGGAATAGCGGGGGGACAGGTGGATTAGTCGGGCAGCAGAGTTTAGGATGGATTGGAGGGATGCGAGAGTGTTGGAAGGCAGGTCACAGAGCAAGAGGTTGCAGTAGTCAAGGCGGGAGATGATGAGGGCGTGCACTAGTGTTTTTTCAGATTCATGGTTAAGGAATGTGCGGATCCGGGAGATATTTTTGAGTTGGAGTCGGCAGGAAGTGGAAAGGGCTTGGATATGTGGTTTGAAGGAGAGTTCAGAGTCCAGGGTTACCCCAAGGCAGCTAGCCTGAGGGATTGGGGAGAGTGGGCAGCCATTGACGTTGATAGATAGGTCAGTTGGGGGGGTTGACTGAGGAAAGATGATGAATTCTGTTTTGTCCATGTTAAGTTTTAGAAATCTAGCAGAGAAGAAGGATGAAATAGCAGACAGACATTGTGGATTTTGGTTAGTAAGGATGTGATATCGGGTCCAGAGAGGTAGATCTGTGTGTCATCAGCATAGAGGTGATAATGAAAGTCATGAGACTCTATGAGCTGTCCCAGGCCTAAGGTGTAGATGGAGAAGAGCAGGGGTCCTAGAACTGAACCTTGGGGGACACCGACAGATAGGGGGCGATATGAGGAGGTGGTCTGTGAGTGAGAGACACTGAATGTCCTGTCTGTTAGGTATGAGGAGATCCAGGATAGGGCCAAGTCTGTGATGCCGAGAGATGAGAGAGTTTGTAGTAAGAAGGAATGGTCAACTGTGTCGAAGGCAGATGACAGGTCTAGGAGGAGGAGGACAGAATAGTGTCGCTTAGATTTGGCGGTTAGTAGGTCGTTGGTGACTTTAGTGAGTGCAGTTTCAGTAGAATGGTGCGGTCGGAAACCAGATTGTAGGCAGTCGAAGAGGGAGCAGGAGGAGAGGTGGGAGGACAGTTCAGAATGGACATGTTGTTCCAGTAGTTTTGAGGCATAGGGGAGAAGTGATATGGGGCGATAGCTAGACAGAGAGGATGGGTCAAGGGAGGGCTTTTTGAGGATTGGTGTGATTGAGGCATGTTTGAAGCATGAGGGGAAGACACCAGTTGTTAGTGACAGGTTGAAGAGGTGGGCTAGGGGTAGGATGAAGATAGTGGTAAGGTTTGGGATGAGGTGCAATGGGATTGGGTCAAGTTTACAGGTGGTGACGTGTGATTTGGAGAGTAAAGAGGAAAGTTGATCTTCCGTAATGGTGGAGAATGTGGTTTTGGAGGAGGAGGGTTGAGTAGGTGTGGGGAGGGGCTGTGGGGACTTTAGGCAAAAGCTTTGTCTGATGGTGTCAATCTTCTGCTTGAAGAATGAGGCAAAGTCTTCGGCTGAAATAAGAGGAGAGGGAGGAGGCACTGGGGGACGAAGGAGAGAATTGAAGTTGTTGAATAGTTGCTTGGGGTTGTGAGACAGGGAGGATATGAGAGATGAGAAGTATGTTTGTTTTGCTGCAGTGAGTGTGGACTTGAAGGTAGTGAGGGACGGCTTGAATGCGATGAAGTGCTCATTGGAATGGGACCTTTTCCATCTACGATCAGCAACCCTCGAGGCCCGTCGCAGTTCTTTAGTTAGGCTGGTGTGCCAGGGTTGTCTGTTGATTGTGCGAGCTTTGGTATGTGTGAGGGGGGCGACTTATACATACACATATATATATGTGTATGTATATGTGTGTGTGTGTGTATATGTATATGTGTGTATATATATATATATATATATATATATATATATATATATATATATATATATATAATTCTCCTTATCCCAAATAAAAATAGAACAGGAAAATGCAATTAAAACGATATATGTACCCCAAAATGGTATCAATAAAAACATAATCTTGACACACAAAACAAGCTAAAACACCGCTCCATTGACAGAAAAATAAAAAGAAAAGTTACAAATCAGTGAATGTTGTCAACCATATTTTTTTTTTACAAACTTCAGATTTGTTTTAAACCTTTAACGCCTTCATTCCGAAGCCTGTTTTCACCTTCCTGACCAGGCCATATTTTCCAATTCTGACCACTGTCACTTTATGTGGTAATAACTCTGGAACGCTTCAACGGATCCCACTGATTCTGAGAAGTGTTTTTAGTTACTCATTGTACTTTATGGTAGTGGTAAATTTAGTTTGATATTTTTGCATTTATTTGGGAAAGTATCGCAAATTTGGCAAGAACTTTGAAACTTTCACAATTTTCAAACTTTAAGATTTTTGCCCCTAAACCAGTGAGTTATCACTAGTGTTGAGCATTCCGATACTGAAATATCGGGTATCGGCCGATATTCGCGGTATCGGAATTCCGATACTTAATTCCGATACTTTTACAATATTGAATACCGGAATCGGAAGTTCCCATAATGCCTGCGCTCTGCAGTGTCTCTGAAGGATGACAAGCTGGATGGCAGTGCTCAGCTGCGATCCAGCCTGTCATCAGAATGCCATCCCAGCGTGGGAGAATTCTCCTGATTGTTTAAAAGCCGGCGGGCGGTAAAAAGCCGCCGGCTTTTAAACAATCACACAGCCCCATACTGCTTCCCGCAGCCTCCCACCCCGATCCTCCGTTCCCCTCGCCACCTCCCATCCCGATCGTAAGTTTGGACCGGGCGGGGAGCACAGCACCAAAGAGCGGGGAGCGAAGGACCCGGGCGGGGATGCCGTCAGTGAAAAGACTTCACCGCCGGCTTTCCCGTTCTGTGCTGCGCTTTCCCGCCGGTTATTTCAAATGAACAGCTGAGGTATCAGGTGATGCCGATCAGCTGTTCATTTGAAGTAGCCGCGGTGCCCTCAGAGGGTTCATGTGAGTTCATGCTTGACTGCATTGCATGAACTCACATGAACTTTCCCACGGTCGCACAGGTCAGCCTCACCTCCCAGACCATCAGCCCGTCATGATTAGTGTGTGCGGGTGTCTGTGCGATGTCTGCGGGTGTGTGCGGTGTCTGAGCGATGTCTGCGGGTGTGTGCGCGGTGTCTGTGCGATGTCTGCGAGTGTGTGCGGGGTGTCTGTGCGATGTCTGCGAGTGTGCGTGCAGGCAGACATAGGCCGATGTGACACTACTACTCCCATCGGCCTATGTCTGTCCCCCGTCCACTCGTGCCAGCAGGATCAGCTCGATGGGAGCAGTAGTTCCCATCAGCCTGATCCTGCTATTTAAATTGCCCTACTGTGTCCCCAATAAATTTTAAATACATGTCATTGGTGGCCAGTGGTTACCTACAATAAATTAGTTCATACATTACCTGTCCCCGCCGATCGCCACCTAAAATAAAGTAAAAAATAAAAAACTACACCTATACTCACCTAGACACCTAATTCCCCGAAGCCATCGATCTCCTGTAATAAAATCTAAAATAATAAACCACAACCTTATCCTTACCCCTCCGTAGTAGTCCACGAGTGTCCCACGATGATCTCCAGTTTAGAGCAGCCACATAGAATGTGACCGCTCTGAACCGCTTCCGCCGCTAGAATGACGGGGCCGTAAAGCAGCCCCGTCACAGCATAAGCGGGTTCGCCGGAGTTCAGGCAGCGCTGCTCCGGTTAGCTCCTTTACGGCCCTGCTGTATCGTGAGAAATTCCCACGGTACCGCAGTGCCGTAAAGGAGGTCTCCGGAGCTGCGCTGCCTGAATGCACTCCGGTGACCTCAGTCAGTGGCTCCCGCTGCCGGGAGCGGACGTGTTCCCGGCAGCGTGAGCTTACAGCAGCCATGACAGCTGTCACATCTCCAGATGTGACAGCTGTGCATGGGAGATCAGCGCAGGAACGTGGACAGGTAACTATTTTTTTTTAGTAAACTAACAATTAAATAAAATTGTGTGTTTTATTTCAAATAAATTATTTTTTTCTGGGTGTAGTGTGTGTTTTTCTTTTTAACACTTTGTAGGTTAGTAATGGGGGTGTCTTATAGACGGCCATCATTACTAACCTGGGCTTCATGGCAGCTGGCGCTGACATGAACCCCAACCCTATTACCCCCTGCCACCGCACCAGGGCAGCGTGGAAGAGCGAGGCTAAGTGCCAGAATTGGCGCATCCTATGGATGCGCCATTTCTGGGGTGGCTGACGGCTGGTGTTTCTAGCCTGGGAGGGGGCCAATATTCATGGCTCCCTTCCTGGGCTATTAATATCAGCCCCCAGCTGTCTGCCTAGCCTTTGCTAGCTATTAAAATAGGGGGGACCCCACGTCATTTTTTTGGGGGGGTCCCCCATTTTAATAGCTAGTAAAGGCTAGGTATTCAGCTGGGGGCTGATATTAGTAGCCTGGGAAGCTCTGTGGGTATTACCCCCTTCCCAGGCTTCAAACATCTACCCCAGCCGTCTGCTTAACCTCCGCTAGAGACTAAAATTAGGGGGAACCCCACGCCAATTTTTTTTTTAATAAATCCTTTATTTTAACACTAAATGACAAGTACAGTAATCAACACTATCACTGTACTTCTTATATATGTGACTGACATGTTTCTCTCTATCTAATCTATGTGTGATTCTCTATTCTTTCTATTCTAAATTGTCGGGTACAGATGCTGAATTGCCGGCCGGCTTTTTTAAAGAGACGGTGCATGAAAACACTAATATTTTTTTAAATAAGTCCTTTACACTAAATGACAAGTACAGTAAGCAACACTGTCACTGTACTTCTTATATATGTGACTGACATGTTTCTATCTATCTAATCTATGTGTGAAGCTCTATTCTTTCTGTTATAAATTGTCGGGTACCAGTGTATGCCGCTGCTGAATTGCCGGCTTTTCATGTTTCACTGTGAGCACTGTTCCCATCGATTTGGGCAACCACCTCCCCCAATACATTCTACATTATTGTTAGTTGTTTTCCTTCATGTAGAATTAACCTACAAGGAAAGAAAGGGTTTATTTTCATTCCGATATTTGTGTCCCATTGACTTGCATTGGTTTCCTGTATCGGAATCGGCGATATCCGATACTTTTTGGGTATCGGCCCGATCAATCCGATCCGATATTTCCTGATATCGGAAGGTATCGCTCAACACTGGTTATCACCCAAAATAGTTAATAAATAACATTTATCACATGTCTACTGTACATCAGCATAATTTTTAAACCAATTTTTTTTGCCAGGAAGTTAGAAGGGTTAAAAGTTTATCAGCAATTTCTCATTTTTCCAATAAAATTTGCAAAACCTTTTTTTTTTAGTGATCACATCAAGTTTGAAGTGACTCTGATGGGCCTGTGAGATAGAAAACATGCAAATGTGACACCTCTTAAAGGGTTAATAAACTTCTTAAGGTGCTTCACAGTAAATAAAGCAATGTGTAAGGAAAAAAATGAAAATGATAACATTTTCAAACAAAAAATGTTGATTTATCCCCAAATGTTTCATTTTCACAAGGGTAATAGGACAAAATGTGTTGTGCAATTTCTCCTCAGTAGCCCATATGCGGTGGAAAACTACTGTTTGGGTACATGGCAGAGCTCAGAAGCAAAAGAGCACCATTTGACTTTTGGAGTGCAAAATTGTCTGGGATGGATAGCGGACGCCATGCCGCGTTTACAATGCCACTGATGCGCCTTAACAGTGGAAAGCCCCCATAAGTGATCCCGTTTTGGAAACTAAACCCCCCCAAAGGAATTTATCTAGAGGTGTGTTAAGCACCTTGAACTTACAGGTGCTTCACTGAATTTTATAATGTAGAGCCGCAAAAATTTAAAAATACATTTTTTTACCACACAAATGTTGGTTTACCCCCAAATTTTTGATTTTCACAAGGATAAACAGGAGAAAATAAATGGTACAGTTTGTTCGGCAATTTTTCTGGTGTACGCCAATAGCCCATATGTGATCAAAAACTACTTTTGAGGCACAGCAAGCTCAGAAGGGATGGCGTGCCACATTATGTTCCCGATTTTGCTCTTATGGTTTGCGGGAGCCATTCAGATTGGCAGAGCCACTGAGGTGCCAGAGCAGCAGAACCCCTCCATAAGTGATCCAATTTTAAAAACTACACCCCCTCATTGAATTCATCTAAGGGTGCAGTGATCATATTGACACCACAGGTGTATCACAGAACCTTGCCACAAAAATTGTTTTAGCCCCAGATTTTATATTTTCACGTGGGGAATTCTGTAAAAAGGCACCAAAATTTGTCACACAATTTCTGCTGAACATGGCAATGCCCCACATGTGTCTATACAGTACTGCTTAGCCACATGAGACTCGAGAGGGAAGGAGTGCTATTTGACTCTTGGATGTTCCTAGAATAGTTTCTGAACTCCATATACAGAGCCCCCTACGTTCCAGAACAGCAGAATCACCCCATTTTGGAAATTACATCCTTCTGGGAATTTATCTACTGGTGTAGGGACAATTTTGACTTCATGGGTGTTGGTGAGTGAAAATTGAACATCCGCCATTGTAGTGCCCATACATTGTGCCCAGCTCGTGCTTCTGGAGACATACACTCCATAAATTAAGTGGGCTCTCATTGCTGCAGTACTAACAAACATGTGAACGCTAAATATGGCTGAGGCACACTGGGGCTTATAAGGGGGGGGGGGGCATTTGGATTTGTGAGCGCAGAATTCGCTGGATTTCTTTTGGGGTGAGTCATTTTGCTTTTTTAAGAGACTTTGTGTTACCATTGATGTGGAAGTCCCCTATAGGTCCGTCATCTGTTAACTGAAATGAGTGGGAACTTGCTTTTTTGTGTGGATTGGATTGATAGGGCCTTTTCTATACAGCAATACTAAGGATTTAAAATAGTATTTTCCAAAACTATTAAAAGCAAGATAAAAATTAGGAAGTTAGAGGGTAATAAAATCACATAAAGGGCTGACCTGTTTCGAACCCATGGATTCTTAATTATAGCCTTGTGATTAAAGAAGTTGTCCACTACTATAGAACATGCCCCCCATCGATATAAATGGTGGAAATAAGATTTTTAGCAAATACCTTGCACTGTCAATCTTGCCTGTGAGCGGTGCAATCACTGACCTCTCACATGCATCACGTGACCCCCGGCTGCAGCCGGCTCTGACATCCACTGATGTCACGTCAATTTCCGGCTGCAGCCAGGCGTGACATAGTGATTCCCCGCTGATTGATGGGCCCAGCATACACCATGTGCTTTCATAATGAATGCAGGAGAGGGAAAGCGCGTGGTGGATGCTGGGCCGTGACGCGTGGGGAAACCCCACCCACAGTCCATCAATCAGCGGGGAGCCCGTCACTGTGTCACACCTGGCTGCAGCTGGAAATTGACATGACATCAGCGGATGTCAGAGCCGGCTGCAGTCTGGGTCATGTGATGCCTGTGAGCGGTCAGCGATAGCGCCGCTCACAGGCAAGATTGACAGTGCAAGGTATTTGCTAAATATCTTATTTCCACCGTTTACATCGATAGCGGTACGTTCTATAGCAGTGGACAACTTCTTTAAGGCTATTTTCAATATCACTGCCAACCAAGAGCCAGCTGGAATTCATCATCCATGTACCCCTTCCTACCTGAAACTTATGATCCAAAAGTCCGACAAACCTTTGGTGAGCTGATAAATTTATTTAGTATTTTGACACACCTCATATGGCGATATCAATGGAAAAGTCAAGAAGTTATAGCTCTTGGACAAAGGGTAGGAAACAATAGGCATGTAGAAATGAAAAATCGACCTAGCCATAAGGGGGGTCTATGGACAGTTATACATTTTGTAGCCTAGATAAGATATGAAATTTGACATTTTTGTGAATACAACATTCTGACAATGAGATTCTAAATAAAATATATAATTAATGAGAATGTTTGTGTGAAAGATAAAATCAATAGGAAGCAAACAGAAGAAATGCTGGATAAATTCAGGAAACTTAGTTATTTATGTAATCGCCAAGGTTTCAGATTAAAAATGTATGACCAAGGTTGTTGTCTTATACTCTTAATTATTGTGTATTCAACCAACATTGAAGGGCAATGTGAAAACGTCAGGTTTTGAGGCTTAGTTATTTTGTCTTGCATGGCAAAATCTTTCAATCTAAACATAGATATATTATATTTTATTGTAGAACTTATTGACCCTACAAGATTAGAGCCTATGTTCTTAACATGTCAAACTGACCCTTCCAAAGGTATGGCAAGGTTAACACCCTTCACCAAACCTGCTGTACATGTAAGTTGCAACCAGGGTGCGCATGTTTGGAATGGGATAATGAGCTGTACCCACTCCATACAAGGCAGATGCCGGCTATAATATATAACCGGCATTTGTCAGTAACAGCAATCAGTGCTGTTTATTTAAATGCCACTGTTAATCACTGACAGTGGTATTTGAATAACCTGATCGCATCTCTCCCTCTTGCACCCCCACCTTCCTCTGGGAACTGATGGGCTACTGTGTCAGTTGCCATCCTAGTACTCTTCCGAAGCTCGGTTATAGGGCTCATGCACACAAGTATATAATTCGGACGTGTGATCTGATGTTTTTTTTTTAATCGGCCAGCACTCTGACCAATGTTATTCAATAGGGTTCTCATAGAATCCTAAAACGTTAGAGTTGGAAGGGATCTCCAGGGTCATAGTGTCCAACCCCCTACTCGATGCAGGATTCACTAAACTATCTCTATGACAGATGTTTGTCCAACCTCTGTTAGAAGACTTCCATTGAAGGAGAACTCTCCACCTCTCGTGGCAGCCTGTTCCACTCATTGATCACTCACAGTCAAAAAGTTTTTTCTAATATCTAATCTGTATCTCCTCCCTTTCAGTTTCATTCCATTTCTTCTCATGTTTCCGTGTGCAAATGAGAGTGATGATCCTTCTATACTGTGACATCCCTTTAGGTATTTGTAGACAGCTATTAAGTCTCATCTTAGGCTTCTTTTTTGCAAGCTAAACTTTCCCAGATTCTTTAACCGTTCCTTATAGGACATAGTTTGCAATCAGCTCACCATTCTGGTAGCACTTCTCTGAACTTCTCCAGTTTTTCGATATCTTTTTTTAAAATGTGTTGCCCAGAACTGGACACAGTATTCCAAATGAGGTCTGACCAAGGAGGAGTAAAGGGGGATAATTACTTCACGTGATCTAGACTGTATGCTTCTCTTAATACATACCAGAACTGTGTTTGCCTTTTTTGCTGCTACCTCACACTGTTGGCTCATGTTCAGCCTGTGATCTTTTAGTATCCCCAAGTCTTTCACATGTGCTGCTACTTAGTACTATTTCTCCCATTCTGTAGATGTAATGTTCGTTTTTCTGGCCCAGATGTAGAATTTTGCATTTCTCCCTGTTAAATGCTATTCTATTAGTTACTACCCATTGTTCAAGCTTATCTAGATCCTTCTGAATCCTTTCTCTGTCTTCTCTAGTGTTAACTATCCCTCCAAGCTTTGTATCGTCTGCAAATTTGATTAGTATACCTTCAGTTCCCTTATCTAGATCACTTATAAAAATGTTGAACAACACTGGGGCCAGAGCCTTGTGGTACCCCACTTGAAACACACTTCCAATTGGATGCCCAACCATTTGTTGCCACTCCTTGAGTACAATCACTGAGCTAGTTATGAATCCACCTAACCCTAGCCTTGTCAATTCCATACTTGGTCCTTTTTTTAATAAGGGAACTATGAGATACTTTATCAAATGGTTTGCTGAAGTGGAGTTATACTAAATATACCGCATTTCCTTGATCCACCCAGTCAGTGATTCCATCATAGAAGGAAATTAGATTGGTCTGGCATGACTTCTTTGCTACAACCCATGCTGGTTCTGATTAATTACTGTATTCTTATCTAATAACTTACATACATGTTGTTTAATTTGTTCAAAGATCTGTCCTGGTATAGAAGTAAGGCTCACTGACCTGTCATTTCCTGGCTCCATCTTCTTTCCTTTTTTGAAGATAAGGACATTTGCCCTCCTCCAATCTTCTGGGACTTCTGTTCTCCAGGATTTTTCAAAGTTTCTGCCTAGTAGTTCTGCAATTTCCTCTGCTATCTCTTTCAGTATCTTGGGATATAATTCATCTGGACCAGGAGATTTAATTTAAATTAGTTAACTGTTCCCTCACCATTTCTCTGTTTATAGATGGTGTGGATTATTTTCTTCCTTCAATTGCACAGTGAAAATCAATTGTTACATTTGCTTTCTTAGAGAACACAGATGCAAAATAGGAATTTAAAAGTTCAGCCTTCTCGAGATCATTTTTGACCACTTCAACCTTTTTCATCCTGTAAAAATCCAATAGCATCTTTGATGTTTCTTTTGCTTTTGACTTGCTCCTAAAATTCTTCATTGCTTTTGGTTTCCCTTGCAAGACTCTCTTCATTACTGGCTTTAACGCTTGCCCTGTATTCCCTGCAGACAGCATTAGATTCTACTTTAGATATGCCCCCCTTCTTTCCAGTTGATATACATTTATTTTTTTCCTTTTTAGCAAGTGTTTAAGTTCTGTGTTCATCCATCCTGGTCTCTTTAAATGCTTCCAATTCTTCCATTTTGGGATTGTTACTGATTGTGCAGTGAGAATTTCATTTAGCAAAATCTCCCTTCTTTCTTGAACATTTCTGTCCTTTAGAACATCCACCCATTGGACCTTTCATACCCTCTTTCTGAGTCCATTAAAATCTGCCTTTCTGGAGTCCAACCTTAACGTCTGAGTCCTCACAGGTCTTCCTCCTCTTGTAATCCAAAAGTCGAGGATAGCATGATCCTTGCCCCCTAAATTCCCAGCCACCTTTATTTCCTCAACTATTTCATTCCTGTTGGTAAGAATTAGGTCCAAGATGGCAGATCATCATGTTCTCTCTTCCACCTTTTGAATGATAAATTTGTCAGCGAGAGAAGATAAGAATTTTCTGGACCCATTACTTTTGCCTGAGAGAGATTCCCAACAAATATCTGGATACTTAAAATCTCCCATGATCTTATGTTGTACTTTTTTGAGAACAAAGACATCTGATATTAAAGAAAGTTCATACATACAGTGGTGTGAAAGAGTGTTTGCCCCCTTCCTGATTTCTTATTCTTTTGCACGTTTGTCACACTTAAATGTTTCAGATCACAAAACAAATGTAAATATTAGACAAAGGTAACACAAGTAAACACAAAATGCAGTTTTTAAATTAAGGTCTTTATTATTAAGGGGGAAAGAAATCCAAACCTACAGGGCCCTGTGTGAAAAAGTGATTGTTTCCTTACCCATTACAACATAAATGTGGTTTATCACATCTTCTGGAAGCCGAGTTCTATTTCCCTAGCCACACACAGGCCTGATCACTGTCACACCTGTTCTCAATCAAAAAAACACTTAAATAGGACTTGCCTGACAAAGTGAAGTAGACCAAAATATCCTCAAAAGCTAGGCATCATGCTGCTATCCAAAGAAATTCAGGAATAAATGAGAACCAAGTAATTGAGATCTATCAGTCTGCAAAAGGCTATAAAGCTATTTGTAAAGCTTTAGGACTCCAGTGAACCACAGTGAGAGCCATTATCCACAAATGGTGAAAACATGGAACAGTGGTGCACCTTCCCAGGAGTGTCCGGGCTACCAAAATTATCTAAGAGCACAGCAACGACTCATCTCATCCAAGAGATCACAAAAGACCCCACAACAACATCCAAAGAACTGCAGGCCTCACTTGCCTCAGTTAAGGTCAGTGTTCATGACTCCACCACTCCACCATAAGAAAGAGACTGTGCATATATGACAGAGTTCCAAGACAAAAACCAATGCTGAGCAAAAAGAACATACAGGCTCATCTCAGTTTTGCCAGAAAGCATCTTGATGATCACCACAGCTTTTGGGAGAATACTCTGTGGACTGATGAGACAAAAGTTGAACTTTTTGGAAGGCGTATAGTCATATTACATCTGCCGTAGAAGTAGCACAGCATTTCAGAAAAGGAACATCATACCAACAGTAAAATATGGTGGTGGTGTCAAGGTAAAATATATATATTATAGAAAATCAATTAGTTTATTTTAATAGATTACCTAATCAGTGTGAATTAATATAGAGATGATGCAATAATCTATGTGTATGTATGTATGCAAATGTGTATATGCACATGGATTATGTTAATAGTTAATAAATATATAACTAACAGCTTCTATTCTTATTGTAGACACGAACAACTAAATGATTTCCTGGGAATAACGTATGCATGTGCATGGCTGATAACAGAGAGATTCATGTCGAGTTGGCAAATATGGCGCTGAGAGACGAACTCACCCCTACCATCAGAATTCCTAAGGCGTTACTAAGGTCAAAAGATACATGGATGAACAAATTACAGTGTGCCGAGTTATCAGAAAAGAGCAATAAATTTTACTAATCCCACCTACAGTAGAAGGAGAATACTATATAACCCCATGTCTATGTAATAAAGTATGCCATTTGCGTGGTTCAGTCTCTGAGTGAAGTTTTTCAACCAGATTAGCAGATTTGGTTAATTAGCTTCTCTGCATGCACTCGGACATCTTTAATTTGGAGGAGAGCAGTTACCTAGTGTATCTTAAATTGGTGAAACCTCCACAAATGGTGCCGTGACTCGGATCACACTCGAGGGTAACTCTAGGTCTCGGGGTGCCCATCACCGGACCACCTACGGACGAGCCGGGACTGCTCAAAGCGAGAGCCTGATCAACTCTCATCACTAAATACGGTAAGTGCAGATTTAATGAATCCGTAGTACTTACTCGTATTTTGAGCGATCTCTGGTGAGATTGTGGTGTTTAGATTGGCCCTTAGGGACAGCCCCGTGCGACTGGGTGGGTCCCCGCTGTGTGATTCCAAGAACTCTGGTGTGTAGTCGCTCCTGGCTAACTGCTGCTCTGTGGTATCTTAGGCATCCCGTACCATTAGAACAAACTTTGTACGCAGGGGCGTACATGTGTACACTTGAGAATTTAGGAAAATTTCTTTGTTTATAACGCAGACACGCGGGGTGTGACGTTACTGATAAGTCGTGTATTAAGTCGTCATTAGGACGCGGGCGCGCGGGGCAGATCAATCCTTTATTTAGTCATGGGACGCGCGGGGAGTGAAGTTACTAATAAGTCGTGTATTAAGACGTCATTGGGACGCGGGCACTCGGGGTTAACCAATCCTCTATTAAGACGTTGAGTACGCGGAGAGTGAAGTTACTAATAAGTCGTGTATTAAGACGTCATTAGGATGCGGGCACGCGGGGTTAACCAATCCTCTATTAAGACGTGGAATACGCGGGGAGCCAACTGCGCGGGGTGTTCAGTACTTCATTAAGTTGTAAAATAATCAATTCAGTGCTTGGTAGGGAGTGTAGTGACCTGTTACAATTCTACTTGTGTATCAGCTGCCTGGTCTGATCATAAGTCTAAGGGGACGGGACGCCTGGAGCCAAAATCATGAAAAAAACTAAAGACATTGTTTGTGTCGCAGGGGTCGCTTGATCAGGAGCGACAGGACCCCAAAGATATAGTTGCTAGAAGAGAAGGAAAGAAATATGTAGAGAAAACCAAAAAAGTAATGTCATTGTGTGGGTTGTACCCGGGGGGGTAAATTACAGTACGAGATGTTGAATGCAGCAATTTGTGAAAACGGGAAAACTGGAAGATAATGGGTTGTTGTAAAGTGAATACATGTGGAAAAAGGCTGCGCTGAGTTTATCGAAAGAAGGGAAAAAGTATGTGCAGAAACTTAAACAGTTAACTAAAATATGCGAGCTACCAGATAAGGGCCGGTTACAGCCGCTAGAATGGCAGAAGAAAAAGGGCAAGCTAGAAGATAAAGGATTGTTACAAACAGATTTGGCTTGATCTAGAAAAGCAGAGAATTTGTCAAAAGAAGGGTGGGTGGAGGAAGAAAATACAGACAATAAGGGAAAGACGCCATGTTATGTGTATTACAAAGATACTGCTCTCCAGCCACCGCCCGATAATGGCGGATGGGGGGGATGGACCTGTACAAATTGCAGTCAGCAGAATCCTGATAATAGAGGCATGCGTGGCACCACGTCCCAAACCTCACACTGTTCCTTCCCTCCCCACCATGCCTCCGCCACCGCCCTATAATGGCGGCGCAATGAATTGTTGGGGGTGTTCTAATTGTGGCCAGCAGAATCCATTGTCAGCAGATTATTGTGTTGCATGTCACGTGCTCCGTCCAGGAGGCCCACCCCTTGCTACTACCCAAGCCACTCCTAGTGCCCCATCCTCATCTGTTATACCTATGTCCACCCAAAGTTCCAACCCTTCCTGCAGCGGCCATGTTGCTACACCCATTGCATCACCTCTGGCCTCTCACCAGATGTCCCTTTCGGTGGCGGCCATCTTGGCACACCCTTCCTGCAGTGTTCTTCCCCTTGGTGGTGGCCATCTTGGCGCACCCGGAATACAGGCCGCAATACACACTACACCCGGAATGTGTATGATGAAGATCATCATGATCAGTGTGTGACACAACTTAGAGCTACAATCAACAATATTCTGAACTATGTTGGAGCAAGGAACCTTACTTCTATTGCTCTTCCTGCTATAAGTTCTGGAATGTATGGATTTCCTATGCAAGCCTGTGCCCAAGCGATAGTCCAAGCTATACGAGAGTATAGAAGATTAACTATGTTGGAGGAGATAAGACTAATCAGCAATGACTATCATAAATCTCAAACTCTCACCCGAGCTGTGGAAAGTGCCACAGCTAGATCAGACTCACTCAGCAGCCAGATGACCTCTGAAGATAACCCAAATGAACTATTTACTGGACGAACAAGTCTTCCTCCTGTTGCTGTGTTGCCAGTATCTCCTTCAACATCTTCTCAGTCAGAATTTCCAGTGCCAGATTACCATAATAGATATGTGGCATTCACACCTTCGCAAGTTTATCGAGTGATTAGTCAACTACCTGACCCAGACACCCTATGGCGTTCTACAGAAGAATCAGACAAATTCAACAAACTTATTCAGCCACTTGGAAAGATCTTCATGAAATCACTAGCATTAAAGTGAGAGATGCCTTCTGGCCAATAGTTCAAGTAGCTCTGAATGACAGCCAAGTGACAGTCAAAGAGACTTGCCAATCAGGAGGAGCTTTTTGTCAACAACTTCAGCAATGGGCCAAGAAGCAGCTCACGGACTCATCTACCAGTGTATTGGACTGTGCTCAAGAATCAGGGGAGAATGTCGAAAAATTTTACACCAGAATCTATACTCTGTTCAAGGATCAAGGGTTGAATGAAGGTCAGAGGATCCAACAGAATCTGCTAGTCACTTCATTTGTTAGGGGACTCAGAGAGGAAATCTCAGCAAAGCTTACAGACTCCAGACCAGAATATGTAGACATGTCCCCGCGAAAGGCACTCCTCATTGCTAAAGCTATAGAGAAACAATTGAATGCTGTACCAAGGCCTGCTCCAGAGCCTACTCCAGAGCCTACTCCAACACCGACACTGACTCCTGGTCCTGCTCCTGCTCCAGCTGCTCTAGCAGTCTATCAGCCTGCAGATAATCAACAAGAACAGTTGCAATATCCCCCAGGATACCCACAACAACTATACCGCTCAACCCCACAATGGATGGGTCCTCCACAAATGTACAGAGGACCGAGTTTAAGACTAATGGAACCAATCTGTCACCGTTGTAACCAACCAGGTTATTTCAGAAGAGAATGTCCAGAGAAAAGAGGGAATCCTTTCTATGGGTCGATGCCACTCTCCTACATCCCGCAATTTAAAAGAAGAGATTCTCCATGCTACTAAGGAAATCCACTGTACTCCCACCAAGAGCATAGACAGCCACCACGGCAGCCACCACAGAGAGAGTATGAGACAATGCCAAGAGAACCTGTGCAGAATTAGAGACCAGCCACCACAACAGATGTACCAAAATAACAGGGACCCACCACGCCGGTTTGCGGGGGAAGACCAGAATTACCCCGCATAGGACAGTGGCAAACCCGTGCTCACCTTGACCTCAGTTGAAAATGCCCCCACTAAATCTGGACTGATTTCTACTGTCAAAATTGATGTAGAGGACAGAACTTTACCTTTCCTAGTAGACACATGTGCAGCCAGATCAGTAATACGGTCAAGAGATTTTCCCTATGAATTGCTTATATCTGATGATTTCCTTTCATGTGTGGGAGTGGATGGAAAACCACACTCATCCCGACTTACATTTCCATTGCCTATTGGGAAATAACAGAAGCTGCTGGCCAAATTGCTCGTTTCAGACACCTGCCCGCTTAATTTGTTGGGAGCAGATCTACTCCAGAAGTTAAATGCTCAGATATCATATGATGAGAATGGAATGCATCTAGATGTCTCTACTCCGTTATCATTAGAGGAACAAACAAAGGTCCATGCCCTCCCATTGTGTGTCATCCAGTTTGCAACAACCTCCATACTACAGCATTATCTTGACTGCATATCACCTGAAATCTGGTCTCAAGATCCGGATGATATAGGCCGGCTGCCTGTCCCACCAGTCCAAGTTTTCCTGAAAGAAGGTGCACAGATTCCCAGACTCCCACATCACCCACTGAAAGCAGCCCAAGAAGCGTCATTAGATGCCCAGATCCAAGAATTACTCAAGAAAGAAGCATTAATTCCCTGTGTTTCTCCTGCTAATACTCCATTGTTTCTAGTGAAGAAGAAAACTGAAAGAGGAGAACTGGATAAATTCAGGATGGTGCAAGATCTGAGAGCTGTGAATGCAGTTACAATCCTGGAGACCCCAGTGGTGCCAAATCCACATACATTACTCAGTGAAATTCCCCCTGAGGCAACGCATTTTACAGTAATCGACTTGGCAAAAGCCTTCTTCAGTGTGCCTCTGCATCCAGACTGTCAGTATCTTTTTGCTTTTACACACAGAGGAGTACAGTACACCTGGACCGTTATGCCTCAAGGAGCTCAGAACTCTCCTCATCACTTCACACTGGCCTTAACTACCTGTCTCCAACCCTGGAAGAGTGAGAACCCTGAAGTCACATTGATACAATATGTCGATGATCTACTCATCTGTTGTCCCGACGACCAAACTTGCCACAGGTTCAGCTATTCTTTGCTCCAATTTCTGGCCACCATCAGATGCAAAGTTACTCTGCGAAAGCTACAATGGTGTACCAAAGTTGTGTTTTTGGGTCATTGCATATCCCAAGGTGCCAAGCATCTCACTGAAGAGCGGAAAACTGCCATCCATGACATCCCGTACCCGAGAACTGTCAAACAACTCCAAGCTTTCCTGGGAATGGTCACATACTGCAGGCAGTGGATCCCTAACACGTCAGTTCTCATGCAACCTCTATATGATCGGGTCCACTCTTCTGAGCTTGACCTGCATATTGACCAAGAAGCTGAAGATGCAATGGACCAGTTGAAAGAACTCATCATTTCAGCCCCTACACTGGGGATTCCCAACTATGAATTTCCATTCTTTCTATTTGTCTCTGAAGTGTGTGGCCATGCCTCAGGAGTTCTGGCACAGAAACATGGAGGCCACATGAGACCCATCGGATATTATTCCAGTAAATTGGATCCAGTGGCGCAAACAGCTCCAACATGTCTCAAAGCAGTGCTGGCAGTTACAGAACTCCTCCGCAGAACAGCAGATGTTGTACTTGGCCATCCTACAATTATATTAGCCCCTCATGATTTGAAAGCTATCCTTGCACAAACCCAGCACAACCATCTATCTATGCAACGTCGTGTCAGAATCCAATGTGAGTTTCTTTTACCAGAAAATATAGCTCTTCGGCGATGTACTGTCTTGAACCCCTCCACTCTGCTTCCTCTGTCAAGGGGGGACTGTTCTGAAGACTTAGGGTGGTCCTCAGAAGACCATGAATACCCTGATTCGAGTGACCATGATTGCCTTGAGGTCATGAAGGCAGAAACCTCTCACCTACCTACTGTCTCTGAGCAGCCACTGCCTGAAGCGGATCTGATACTGTACACTGACGGGTCCAAATACGCAGATGAATATGGAACTTACCACACCGGATATGCGGTGGTGTCCCCACCAATAGTTGTTTCTGCTGGACCACTGCCATGTTATATGTCAGCTCAAGAGGCCGAACTGTATGCTTTGACGGAAGCCTGCAAGTGCGTCGAGAGTCGAGTGGCCAAAATCTACATGGACTCGAGGTTCGGATTCGGGATTGCCCACGACTTTGGCCTGATATGGGCCCTGAGGGGCTACAAGACAGCCAGTGGAGCTCTAATCCGGAATGCAGCGGCAGTGAGAAGTCTGCTAGAAGCTCTGAAGTTACCTAGGCAAGTGGCTGTGATCAAAATTAAGGCTCATGGGAAACTGAATTCAGAGGAAGCGAAGGGGAATCATCTGGCTGACATTACAGCAAAAGCAGCAGCTATGGAACCAATATTTCCAGAGGAAGCAGAGGTGTCGGGGGGGTACGGAGGTGTTTGTGCTCACCAGAAGTCAGAGACAACGAGGGGATGAGGAAGAAACGGAAATGAGAAATTTTAGGTTGGAAGAAGAGGAGGAAGATGAAGAGGAGCAAAGACTGGAAGAGAATCCAACACACAGGACTTTTAGTGGACCGGCAGAATGCGGAAACAGAAGAAGAAAAACAAGGATGGATCGGACAGGGAGGAACGTTTTGTAATGACGGAATCTGGAGAGTGGGAAGAAGAATATGTCTGCCAAGAGCACTGTATCCTGCAGTGGTTCAGTGGGCTCATGGAAAGGTACATAGAGGGAAGAATCAGATGATTTCAGCTATCAATAAACTCTATATTTCACCCGAGATCTCAGCTCTTGCTACAAACTATACTAGGAGCTGTGAGATGTGTAACACTTGTAATCCCGGAAGAACAGAACATGTGCCAAAGAAGAAACTGGCAAAGTCACAGTATCCTTTCCAGAGAATCCAAATTGATCATATGCAATTACCCAAGGGTGGAAGATATGAATATGTTCTGGTGGTGGTGGATATGTTTTCTGGCTGGACAGAAGTACACCTAGTAGCCAACATGACTGCTAGAACTACAGTGAAAAGGCTTCTGGCAGAACTTATCTGCAGATTCGGGATTCCAGAAGTGATTGAAAGTGATCAAGGACCCGCCTTCACTGCAGAAGTTACCAAATCAATCTGGGAGATGATTGGGGCGGATTTGGGCCTGCATACTCCTTATCATCCTCAAAGTAGCGGCAAAGTTGAAAGGATGAATGGCACTTTAAAAAACAAAATTCTTAAAGCCAGTAAAGAATTGTCACTTCCATGGCCGGAGGTGCTGCCTATTTCCCTATACTCAGTCCGAAATACCCCGAGACAACCCACAGGGCTCACACCATATGGGATCTTGTTTGGGGGGCCACCTAGAATGGGTCGATATTACCCACAGCAGCTTAGTTCAGGTAATAAGCTTGTGAATTTTGTTGTCGGACTTGCTAAAGAGTTAAAACTAACACATGCTACAGTGTACTCTTCTATTCCAGACTCAGATCTTGAACGAGGTACTCACAGCATCCAGCCTGGAGATTTTGTCTGGATAAAGAATCACGTGTGAGTCACACTGGATGCCAGATTTGAAGGGCCCTACCAAGTGCTGCTTGCATCACCTACGGCTGTGAAGGTCGAAGGGCGAACATCATCGGTCCACGCATCCCATTGCAAGAAGGCGGTCTCAGACCCACAACCCTGATGCTCCTTTTTCTGATGACAGTAGCTGGGGGGGAAGCCTTTGTTACGGTAACACGTGCATTCCAAACAATTATTACTAAAGAGAATGATATTCCAGTTTTCTGGTACAACACTTCTTTGAATGTGGTTACATGAAGATTAGGATTAGACTGGAGGGCAAATGGACTGGGGAATGTGCCTTAACTAAAGCAATAATGTTGGTTTACCTTATATCTGTGTCCCAGGAATCCAAAGAGGAAATAAAGGCTGCGTTTGCAGGTACATATAGGGCCAAGAGAGAAGTTAACCCCAAAGGCGGTTTTGACCCACATATATATATTGATGTTCTCCGAGTGCTTAGGGGGGTGCCAGACGAATTCAAGGCCCGAGACCAAGTGAAGATGGGATTTGAGCCCATAATACCCATAATAACCGTTAACAAGAACGTAGATTGGATAAATTACATATATTATAACCATCAAAGATTTGTCAATTACACCAAAGATGCCTTACAAGGGATAGCTGACCAACTAGCACCCACATCTACCATGGCCTTCCAAAACAGAATAGCTCTGGATATGTTACTTGCAGAAAAAGGAGGGGTATGCAAAATGATAGATGAGCATTGTTGTACTTATATCCCAGACAATACCGGCCCCACCGGGAAAGTTACTAAGGCTCTCAAAATCTTTGAACAAACAGTTCCCCTTAGAACAAAAGTGTTGTACCAGAGAGATTACCAGAAGTAAATGAGTTTGTAAAGTTAATATCCATATTTCTGTGTTAGGGGTGGCCCTCGATTACCCAGTCACTAGATCTTTTAGGGTCTCCATCCCTTTCCTGTAGGATATCGTATGAGTTAGATTTAGGAACGTCGGTGGGTCCGTCTAAAAGGGACAGGGCACCCGTCACATCGTAGGGTTCCAGAATAGCCTTAACATAGGGTCAATTCTTCTCCCCCTCTGATTTTTAGCATATGGATATTAAAAGCAAATAATTGATTTTAAGGGAGTCTGTCGAGGTAAAATATATATATTATAGAAAATCAATTAGTTTATTTTAATAGATTACCTAATCAGTGTGAATTAATATAGAGATGATGGAATAATCTATGTGTATGTATGTATGCAAATGTGTATATGCACATGGATTATGTTAATAGTTAATAAATATATAACTAACAGGTTCTATTCTTATTGTAGACACGAACAACTAAATGATTTTCTGGGAATAACGTATGCATGTGCATGGCTGATAACAGAGAGATTCATGTCGAGTTAGCAAAGATGGCGCTGAGAGACGAACTCACCCCTCCCATCAGAATTCCCAAGGCGTTACTAAGGTCAAAAGATACATGGATGATCAAATTACAGTATGCCGAGTTGTCAAAAAAGAGCAATAAATTTTACTAATCCCACCTAGAAGGAGAATACTATATAACCCCATGTCTACGTAATAAAGTATGCCATTTGCGTGGTTCAGTCTCTAAGTGAAGTTTTTCAACCAGATTAGCAGATTTGGTTAATTAGCTTCTCTGCATGCACTCGGACATCTTTAATTTGGAGGAGAGGAGTTACCTAGTGTATCTTAAATTGGTGAAACCTCCACAGTGGTAGTGTGATGGTCTGGGGCTATGTTGCTGCTTCAGGACCTGGAAGACTTGCTGTGGTAACAGAACCATGAATTCTACTGTTTACCAAAAAATCCTGAAAGAGAATGTCCAGCCATCTGTTTGTGACCATAAGCTTAAGCACACTTGGGTTATGCAGCAGGACAATGATTCAAAGAACATCGGCAAGTCCACCTTTGAATGGGTTAAGAAAAACAAAATTAAGACTTTGTAGTGGCCTAATCAAAGTCCTGACCTTAATCTGATTCAGATGCTGGGGCATGACCTAAAAAAGGCGGTTCATGCTCGGAAACCCTGAATTACAACAATTTTGCAAAGATGTGTGGGCCAAAATTCCTCCAGAGCATTGTAAAAGACTCTCTGCCAGTTATCACAAACACTTGATTGCAGTTATTGCTGCTAAGGGTGGCCCAACCAGTTATTAGGTTTAGGGGGCAATCACTTTTTCACACAGGGCCCTGTAGGTTTGGATTTCTTTTTCCCTTAATAATAAAGACCTTCATTTAAAAGCTGCATTTTGTGTTTACTTGTGTTATCTTTGTCTAATATTTAAATTTGTTTTGTGATCTGAAACATTTAAGAATAACAAACATGCAAAAGAATAAGAAATCAGGAAGGGGGCAATCACTCTTTCACACCACTGTATCTTCAGTCTGTCCAGTTGGCCTATAGTAAACACCTACAATAGTGTCCTTTCTGTTCTTCTCCTCTTGTATTTCTACAAGCAGTTTCTACAGAGCCACCATTCTCTGAAGCTTGGATTTCTGTGGAGATATACACTTTCCTAACATACAATGCAACACCTCCTCCCCTCTTGTGAAGCCTGTTTCTTATAAATAAGTTGTAGTCATGTGTATTCCAGTCATGTGTATTCCAGTCATGTGTGTCATCCCACCAAGTTTCAGTGATGCATTTGACATCATATCTCTTCCTCACTCAGATTAACGATTTTTCTCTTCGTCCAACCGTCCGTGAGACAAAAATTGCAACGTGCATGTTATCTTTAGAGTCTCCGATGACTCACCCATTCAAATCTATTGGAGAGTAGAAAAAAAAAAACGATCCCGCACAGAACATATTAGTGGCATCTGATTTTTATGGATACATTTCTGTTATAAATTGTTATGCACACGCCCGGACCGACTGGCGTGTGCGTGATTTAGTGATTCCACTGTGCCATGAACCGGAGAGTGCCTGGAGGGGCGTAACTAAGTATCCACCCGATCCGACCAAGGTCGCACGATGGCTAACGACGCTGTGCACCAGGGAGGAACCGAGCAGAGGGACCAGGTGCTACTCCAGCTCAGACCCCGGACACGGCTGTTGACCCACACCGGGGAATACAGGAACAGGCAGGTTAGGCTGGCACACAGACTGGTGGGTATAGGTAGACGCGGCTGGCGTACAGACGGGGAGGTACTGGCATGCACGGCTGGTATGCAGACAGGGGGTACTGACAAGCACGGCTGGCGTGCAGACTGGATAGGGTCCAGTACAGACTGAGACTCAGGAACAGAACCGCAGATGCGCTAGACAAACAGAGCAGAGAGGAACCGCTGGAGCGGTGGGCAAGACAGAGCAGAGAGATACCGCCAGAGCGGTGAGCAAGCGGAGCAGGGTGAAACCGCCGGAGCAGTGAGCAAGGCAGAGCAGAGAGGAACCGCCGGAGAGGTGAGCAAGGCAGAGAAGGCAGGAACCGCCGGAGTGGTGAGAAAGGCAGAGCAGAGAGAAGCCGCCAGAGCGGTGAGCAAGGCAGAGCAGAGAGAAACCGCCGGAGCGGTGAGCAAGGCAAAGCAGGCAGGAACCGCCGGAGCGGTGAGCAAGGCAGAGCAGAGAGAAGCCGCCAGAGCGGTGAGCAAGGCAGAGCGGGCAGAACCGCCGGAGCAGTGAACAAGGCAGAGCGGGCAGGAACCGCCGGAGCGGTGAGTAAGGCAGAGCAGAGATAAACCGCCGGAGCGGTGAGCAAAGGCAGAGCAGAGGGGACAGGGCTCTGTTCACATGGAACAGACTGGAAGGGAAAGGCAGAACCAGATACACACAAGATACTTGCAATGAAGTAGCGAGTGGACTCTAAACTCACAAATGGAAGTACAGCGACAACGAATAGGAGTTAGGTTCAGGTTCAGACTCTGCAGAAAAAGGGAAGGTACGGACATAGAGAAAAACAGGTAACAGGCTAGGAGAGTGTTCAGACAGGAACTGAGTGTTCAGACAGGAACTGACACTGCAGCGAGATACAGGAGAATGGCGGACAAACAGGCTAGAAGACACAGATAACAAGTCTGGGTATGTGGCCCCCAGAGGGCGGAACGAACAGGCTAGGAGCGTGTTCAGACAGGCCTGGAAATACAGCCTCCAGGAAGGCGGACAGGCAGGAAAACAGAACAGGACCTGGCAGATCTGAGGCAAGGAGCTCTCTGAGGTAAGAGGTGCTCAGGCATCAACTCCAAGGTGGAGCTGGTTTAAATATCAAATGACAGACAGCAATAGGCTGGGGATGCATTAGGGGTGTGCCCACGGCAGCTACAAGAAACAGGAAGTGACCGGGCCGCCGCCCTAAGCAGTCAGAACAGAGACAAACAGACAGCATGAAAAGAAGCCAGGCTAGCAGATTGGACTGAAGATCAAGTTTGCGATCTTGCATAGTGGGAGATGGTGCACTATGCAAGTACGCCGCCAGGTATGTTACATAAATTTAGGAAACTTTATTTGATCATGTACCTTTTTTAATGTAGATGTATGAAAATGGATAACACATGGATGTAAAAAAAAGCACTTACAGATGACACATGGATGAAAATTTTCCAAGATTTCTTGAAGAAACTTTTTCGCCTGCTCGTCTGCGGTTGGCTTGAGGTTTTTCTTCAAATGCGACTGCGAACTATACTATATACTGCGATGCTACACTGTAATATTGCAATGTATGCTGCAATACTATAGCAGATCACAGGTTAAAGGGGTTGTCCGGTCTAAAATGAAAAGTCTGCAGTCACTGTGTGACTGCAGACTTTTGAATCCCCCCATTATTTTGCACTGCGAGGATTCGCCAGTTTCTGAGCTGTGAATGATGGTGATGTATGCAATATGCATACTCCTGGGCAGAGGCAGTCTAGTGGGCGCAGTCTCGCTCCATACAAGTGTATGGAGCAAGGGCATGGCTGTCTAGTGGGCACGCCTAATTCAATACATTTGATAAGATGATACGATTTAGACCAGATGGGTGACTATGGGGAGCTGAGGGGCCAGATAATTGAGTAGTAAGGTGAGTATAAGTATTATCTACATCTTGCATATATTATACTTCGTGGTCTGGAGAGACCTCGGAGCGTAATAAGGCACATTCAGTTCATTTACAGGTGAATTACAATTTCTGCTAATAATTATTTATTTATTATGCTTTTCTTAAATAGCACCATCATATTTCACAGCACTTTATTATTGCTGTCCCCAATGGGGCTTACAATCTAAATTTCCTATCGATATGTCTTTGGATTGTGGTAGTAAACTGGAGTACCCATGCAAATACGGGGAGAACATACAAACTCCCTGCAGATGTTGCTGTGAAGACCCTGGGTTTTCCATGGGCGTAATACCACTCAGACAACACAGGGTGAGGGTAAATCAGCATGGCAAACATTTATTGAATCACAAAATAGGACAATAAACACATAGAACAGTCCCAGCAAATACCCAAGATGGTACAACATCACACAGCCTCACTTTTATGCTCCTCCCACCTGGGATAGAACAGCTGCGACTTTGGGACTTCCAGAGCCAACTACCTCAACCACTGGCCCCCCGCTTCCGGCAGGCCCCCACAGAGAGAAGGTAGCGGCAAGCTTTGGAAGCTAGCAGTCCATCAAGGTACAAGGCCAGGAGACCCGAGGGTCCCACCCTGGCCTTGCCGAGAGTTTCCATGGGGCCAGATGACCAACTGGTCCAAATCTGGTTTCTCCAAATGTCTCCATGGGTTCCAGTTGACCAGAGGGTCCCACCTAGCAACCCCAAACAACATATCCATGGTGCCAAGTGACTTCATCGTCCCAACCTGGTCTCCCGAAATGTATCCATGGGTTCTCTGATGGTCAATGGAGTAGATCCGTATCTTTCCTGTTAGAGCCATATACCCTTAGGCCGGAATCATGTAGAATACAAATCTGTGCCTCTGGTTAAAGCCATCCTTTCAAGCTGATGGTCTTGAAGAGACTCTGTGTGTCCATTTGCTTCTCCTCTCTGTTTTAAGCCTCTCTGCTATAGAAGCACATGTCACTTTAAAATAGTTACAGTTGTCCTTCAAGTACACATTCACAGGTAAAGGGTTAGGGAGGGCATTACTCACAGGGCTCCAGTATCATTGTTTGATCTAATCTATTTACATAGTTGGTATAATAGAGGGACTCTTTAAATCACCATCTAGCTAGCTTAGTATAATAATTAGTAATTAGCATATTAACAAACAATCATTGTTCCACAGACCAATAGAAGACAACATTCAGGGTTATACAAATACTGGTCTGTCCATCCCCAGCCACAGAAATACACATACATGCACAAGTCAACACAAAGATAATAGTGTATTTCTCTTCCCTTAACAAATCTAATCGTCTGGCTGACTAAGATTATAAGCTGTATCGTCACAGTTGCTCTTGGTGGGATTTGAACCCAGGACCCCAGTGCTTTAAAGCAACTGTGATAACCACTGAGCCACTGTGCTGCATTATGGGAAAGATGTGCCTCAGGCCATGTAAGCCGGCTCTGGCTTTTTTTTTGGTAATTCGCACAGAGTGAATTGAAAATTTTTCAAATTTGCCTGGTCAATTAATTCTCTTAAAATTCGACAAAAATTTAATTTGCATCAAACTGATTTGCTCATCTGTACTGCTCATTCAATCACTGGACACAGCGCAGCTAGTGTTGGGAAATAAAGTCAACTTAGACCAGTTGTTTGCCCTTTTGAGAAATCTGTTGCATGGGATACTAGGGGAAAAGACTGGTACCCCAGTCATATGTTGTATCAGGTAGCCTCATAAGTAGCATTTGCGTCTATTACAGTTTAAATTACTTATTTAATGGCTAGTGTTGACATGATCCTACACGTTGCATGTATACCAACTTATACTCCAGTTAATTTTTGTTTTTTCAGCTTTGCTTTAGGTTCTTGCACTCAGTACGAACAAGGGTGTGGCCTCCCTTTCTTTGACCTGGGCATTGGGTGCCCAGGCTGGGTGTCCATAGTCAGTCCTCAGTCCTGCTCTGTCCTTATTCTAATTGAGGTCATTTTTGACACATGGTAAGATTTTAATACTAGAGACAGTATAGGACCATCCCGATTTGGGTACACCTTGTCGTGGTTTGATGGCTTTTATGCTTTTCTGTTTTTTTAAATCAAAAACAATGTTTACTAAGTACCCTATATTATTTATATGTACTATTACTTTCTACTTATTTAGAACAGGGTATATGTTGATTTTTTTCTGTCTTAGGTTTTGACTGTTTAATGGCCTGTGTGAACATGCTCCTACACGTTGCATGTATACCAACTTATACTCACAGTTCAATTTTTTTTCTGTTTTTTTCTTTTAAAAAATCTGTTGCATGCAACACTAGTGGAGAACACTGGTACACCAGTTGTATGTTGTACAGGTATCCTCATACGTTTTTTTTCGGATGTTTTTCTGTAGGCGATCCTTTGTTAGGATCTCCCTTTTTACCATTTTTTTGGATAATTTGCACAGTATTATGCACTTTGCACTTTCTATATTTAAATATTTTCCATGAATAAATGTATTCCATCTGGCACTTCCTTTTCATGCCTTCTCCTTTCCAGTAGGCACCTTAGCACCTAGTCACTTACACACTCGACCTACACTCCCCCCTTTTTTTTTTTCTCAGATACACTTTATAATTGTTTAACACCGCTAAATAACTCTCATGTGGGGTTTATTATTGTTTCAGGATTATTTATTGGCCCGCTCTGAGTGTATGTATTTTGGATCATTCACATTCACTATTTATTTATTTGTTTATTTTATTATTTATAGGTCCCCTTTAGCATATAGGGTTTTAGTAAACTTTTGGGCATGTCCCATGATCTTGGGGCTTATAAAATCAGTAGCATGCAGGACAATTATAATTGTCTATACCGCTAAATAACTCTCCTGTGGGATTTATTATTATTATTATTATTATTATTATTGTTTTAGGATTATTTATTGGTCCGCTTTGAGGGTATGTATTTTGGATTATTCACATTCACTATTTTGTAACATAGGGTTTTAGTATGCTTTCGGGCATTTAGAAATATGTCCCATCATCTTGGGACATATAAAATTAGCAGTATGCAGACACTTTATAATTGTTTATACCACCAAATAACTCTCCTGAGGGATTTATTATTGCTCTGGGATTATTTATTGGCCTGGTTTAAGTGTATGTATTTTTTATTCACATTCACTATTTACTCGTGATTTTACTAATTATAGGTCCCTCTTAGTTTATAGGGTTTTAGTATGCTTTCGGGCATTTATAAATATGTTCCATTATCTTGGGGCTTATTAAATCAGCAGCATACAGGGATCATTTACCCCTTCATTTTCATTTGTTCACATCACGTTCAGTACCCACCCCTCTTGCATTTCGTATCCACCTGCCTTGCTTGACGTCAGCACGCATGCGCTTGATCGGCATCCTCCCTGACTTGCGGAAGTGCTCAATCACGTGACCGCAGTGCGTTCCACTTGCGGTTCACGGAGCGCGATTCCGGAAGTCTCTATCACCAGAAGGATGGATCTAGATGCATGACGTCATTTATGACGCCGGGCAATGTGACTCTGTACCCGCCACTTGAATGATCCCCTAGCCAGTCATTCAGGCTCTTCCAGAATCCCATTGGCTAGATTCTGTATTTATACCAATCTTAGACCCTCCCCTGGTATGACACGCCCTGGAAGAAGCAACTTAGCGAAACGGCGTACGTCGGTTGTGATGGGGACACATCTGATCTCCAGCGCACCAGGATACACTTCACCACCAGGTATTTTCATTCCCTCCTTCACAGGCATTACACACATCTTCTCCTTCCTTCATTAGGATTCCACTGAGCAGCGGTTATTTTGCCATCCCATATCCTTCAGTCTTCCTGATTAATTTCATAGATACATACAGTGGATATACTCTCCTTGTCGCACTTGCGCTATACTAGGGTGTAGTAGTCCCTTGTTTCACATGCCGTGTAGTTGTTAGGGTTCAGTACTATACCTGGTTCAAGTGTATAATCCTGTGGGTGCCATTATTGACATCTTGTGTATGCAGTAGAAAGCATTGTGTATTCCATCCCCCCTATTTTTGGAGGTTCATTTCCTTGTCTATTTTAATGTACTTTTTATCCTTTACTTGAATAAAATTATGTAAATTTTATTTATTGTGTCAGAATCTCCTTGTCTGGCGGCTACATGCCGCTTTAGATTTTTTTGTGGTATTATAGGTATCCTCATAAGTAGCATTTGTATATATTACGTTTTTGTATTATTTTCTAATGGTGTAGCCCATGTGACAGTTTTTTCTAAGGGTGAGATCTCTGGTAAATATACAGTTATATGAAAAAGTTTGGGCACCCCTATTAATCTTAAGCTTAATGTTTTATAAAAATTGGTGTTTTTGCAACAGCTATTTCAGTTTGATATATGTAATAACTGTTGGACACAGTAATGTTTCTGCCTTGAAATGAGGTTTATTGTACTAACAGAAAATGTGCAATCTGCATTCAAACAAAATTTGACAGGTGCATAAGTATGGGCACCTCACCAGAAAAGTGACATTAATATTTAGTAGATCCTCCTTTTGCAAAAATAACAGCCTCTAGTCGCTTCCTGTAGCTTTTAATGAGTTCCTGTATCCTGGATGAAGGTATTTTTGACCATTCCTCTTTACAAAACAATTCCAGTTCAGTTAAGTTTGATGGTCGCCGAGCATGGACAGCCCTCTTCAAATGATCCCACAGATGTTCAATGATATTCAGGTCTGGGGACTGGGATGGCCATTCCAGAACATTGTAATTGTTCCTCTGCATGAATGCCTGAGTAGATTTGGAGCGGTGTTTTGGATCATTGTCTTGCTTAACCCCTTCGCAACCTTGGGTTTTGTCGTTTTTGCTTTTTCGTTTTTTGCTCCCCTTGTTCCCAGAGCCATAGCGCTTTTATTTTTTGGACAATATGGCTATGTGAGGGCTTATTTTTTGCGGGACAAGTTGTACTTTTCAATGCCATTACTAGTTTTACCATATCGTGTATGGGAAAACGGGAAAAAAATTCCAAGTGCGGTAAAATTGCAAAAAAAGTGCAATACCACAGTTGGTTTTTATTTATTTTTTTTACCACGTTCACTGAATGCTAAAACTGACCTGCCATTCTTATTTTCCAGGTCATTACGAGTTCGTAGACACCAAACATGTATAGGTTATTTTGTATTTAAGTGGTGAAAAAAAATTCCAAAATTTGGTAAAAAAAACTAAAAAAAAATAGCGCCATTTTCCGAGACCTGTAGCGTCTCCATTTTTCATGATCTGGGGCTGAGTGAGGGCTTATTTTTTGCGCACCGGGCTGACGTTTTTATTGATTACATTTTGGGTTAGATCCGATGTTTTGATCGCCCATTATTGCATTTTATTGCAATTTTGCGGCGACCAAAAAACGTAATTCTGGCGTTTAGAATTTTTTTCTCGTTACACCGTTTACCGATCGGATTAATTCTTTTTTAATATTGATAGATTGGGCGATTCTGAATGCGGCGATACCAAATATGTGTATGTGGTTTTTTTTTTATATATTTTATTTTGAATGGGGCGAAAGGGGGGTGATTTAAACTTTTATATTTTTTTTATTTTTTTTATATTTTTAAAAACATTTTTTTTTCACTTACTGCATGCTTCAATAGTCTCCATAGGAGACTAGAAGCAGCAGTTGTCTGATCGTCTCTGCTACATACAGGGGGCGAGCAGATCCCCTGCATGCAGCAGAAATGGTCCTGTGCTATAAGCGCCGACCACTAGGTGGCGCTCATAGCGACCAGATCATGACAACCACAGGCGTCTGCTGCAGACCCTGGGTTGTCATGCACGCCCATCGGCGACCCGCGATCACGTGACGGGGTCGCCGATGGGCGGGGCTTATGACGCGCAACCCGGAAGCGCACGTTAAATGCCGCTGTCGGAGATTGACAGCGGTATTTAACATGTTAACAGCCGCGGGTGGATCGCGATTCCACCCGCGGCTGTTGCGGGCACATGTCAGCTGTAAGAATCAGCTGACATGTGCTCGGTTCAGTGAGGGCTCAGCGCAGCAGCCCTCACTGAACCGGGGGTACGCAAATGTGCGTACTAAGACGTCATGGGTTGGAAAGGGGTTAAAGATCCATCCCCTGAGTAACTTCAACTTTATCACTGATTCTTGAACATTATTGTCAAGAATCTGCTGATACTGAGTGGAATCCATGTGTCCCTCAACTTTAACAAGATTCCCGGTGCCGGCATTGGCCACACAGCCCCAAAGCATGATGGAACCTCCACCAAATTTTACTGTGGGTAGCAAATGTTTTTCTTGGAATGCTGTGTTTTTTTGCTGCCATGCATAACGCCTTTTTGTATGACCAAACAACTCAATCTTGGTTTTATCAGTCCACAGGACCTTCTTCCAAAAAGAAATTGGCTTCTCCAAATGTGCTTTTGCATACCTCAGCCGACTCTGTTTGTGGCATGCTTGCAGAAATGGCTTCTTTCGCATCACTCTCCCATACAGCTTCTCCTTGTGCAAAGTGCGTTGTATAGTTGACCGATGCACAGTGACACCATCTGCAGCAAGTTGATGCTGCAGCTCTCTGGAGGTGGTCTGAGGATTGTCCTTGACTGATCTCACCATTCTTCTTCTCTGCCTTTCTGATGTTTTTCTTGGCCTGCGACTTCTGGCCTTAACAAGAACTGTCCCTGTGTTCTTCCATTTCCTTACTATGTTCCTCACGGTGGAAACTGACAGGTTAAATCTCTGAGGCAGCTTAATGTATCCTTCCCCTGAACAACTATGTTGAATAATCTTTGTTTTCAGATCATTTGACAGTTGTTTTGAGGAGCCCATGATGCCACTCTTCAGAGGAGATTCAAACAGGAGAACAACTTGCAAGTGGCCACTTTAAGTAACTTTTCTCATGATTGCATACACCTGGCTATGAAGTTCAAAGCTCAATGAGGTTACAAAACCAAAAAAAGTGCTTTAGTAAGTCAGTAAAAAGTAGGTAGGAGTATTTAAAACAAGAAAATGATAAGGGTGCCCATACTTATGCACCTGTCAAATTTTGTTTGAATGCAGATTGTACATTTTCTGTTAGTACAATAAACCTCATTTCAAGGCAGAAACATTACTGTGTCCAACAGTTATTACATATATCAAACTGAAATAGCTGTTGCAAAAACACCAATTTTAAGATAACATTAAGCTTAAGATTAATAGGGGTGCCCAAACTTTTTCATATAACTGTACATTGAAAAGAACTCCAAATATTTGTGAGGTCAGAAGAATTGACATGGCATGGCAGCACGCAAGAACAGTATAAAATCTAAGCATTTGGATTGACAACATAATTACTGGTATACATATTTCTACTTATAAAATTGTGAAATACAATCATTTTAGTTAAGCTGCATTTATTTATACCTGTGAGGCTGAATAAAACACACGGCTGCCCTGAAAGACGCTGCTGGCTGCATCATTAAAATGACAACTGTTCCACAGGTAGAACTTTATTTTTGTTTTTTTGCTTAATGATGAAATTCCTCACACGGTGGAGAACTTGTTTTTAAGTACATCAGTAGGATGAATGTTCGATTTAAAATATTTCTATCAACTGGAACTTTTAGCAATAACAAATTATTCCATGGCACACAGGAGTTGGCTGGAGAAAGCTTTCTACAGTGAGTGGATAAAAATAGGAAAATCTACTTGAGCCTAAATTTACTTGCTAAATATGTTCTTTTGATTGAGGCGATAATTATAATGCACTTTACTGCAATGTGGAAATTATGAGATCAGAACTACTTAGAGTAGCACATAATGGATTTCCAATGCGATGAGAAACTGTTGGTAACTGAGCTGAAAAAAGGATACAAGTAGGAATTGTAATAATATATAATATTAAAAAAAACAACAAAAAAACCTCCTTGTGGGAGGCTGATATGGGTATCTGTGGCGTGGTATATCTTATTAAATAACACATACAGTTGTGCTCATAAGTTTACATACCCCGGCAGAATTTTTTCTTTCTTGGCCTTGTTTCAGAGAATATGAATGTCAAACTACTGTGTTTTCTCTTTTTAAATCTTAATGACAACCAAAAACATCCTGATCAAAAGTTCACATACCCTGGTGATTTTGGCCTGATAACATGCACAGAATTTGACGCAAATGGGTTTTAATGGCTACTAAAGGTAACATCCTCACCTGTGACCTGTTTGCTTGTAATCAGTGTGTGTGCATAAAAGCTGAGTGAGTTTCTAGGATCTAGACAGACTCTTGCATCTTTCATCCAGCCACTGACGTTTCTGGATTGTGAGTCATGGGGAAAGCAAAAGAATTATCAATGGATCTACGGGAAAAGGTAGTTGAACTGTATAACACAGGAAAGGGATACAAAAAAATATCCAAGGAATTGATAATGCCAGTCAGCAGCGTTCAAACTGTGATTAACAAATGGAAAATCAGGGGCTCTGTAAAAACCAAACCACGGTTAGGTAGACCTACAAGATTTTCAGCCACAACTGCCGGGAAAATTGTTCGGGATGCAAAGAAAAACCCACAAATAACATCAGCTGAAATTCAGGACTCTCTGAAAACTAGCGGTGTGGCTGTTTCGAGATGCACAATAAGGAGGCACTTGAAGAGAAATGGGCTGCATGGTCGAGTCGCGATAAGAAAGCCATTACTGCGCAAATGCCACAAAGTATCTCGCCTACAATATGCCAAACAGCACAGAGACAAGCCTCAAAACTTCTGGAACAAGGTGATTTGTAGTAATGAGACCAAAACTGAACTTTTAGGCCACAACCATAAACGTTACATTTGGAGAGAGGTTAACAAGGCCTATGATGAAAGGAACACCATTCCTACAGTAAAGTACGGAGGTGGACCGCTGATGTTTTGGGGATGTGTGAGCTACAAAGGCACAGGAAACTTGGTAAAAGTTTAAGGAAAGATGAATGCAGCATGTTATCAGCAAATTGTTATGATCTGCTACAGGGACTAAGGAAAGACAGGAGAACTGTCCCTACAATAGAACTAAACTAGATCCCTACGATGTAACGGGGAACCTGATCCTGCGATCAGACCCGCTAAAGTCCTCGGCTAGTCTGAACGAAGACCTATAGATGTGAGGGTGGGATCCCTACAAGAACTAGGGACTGGGATAAGTTGGACACCTCCTAGCAGAAATAGTAGCAGTCAAAGACAAACACACAACAAAAAGCATAGAGGTCAGAAGACCTAGCAAAACTAACAGAGAACGGCAACAGAGCACCAAGCTAGCTCAAGAGTAGTAAATACAATGTAGTCCAGCAAGACCAGGAGGGCGGAGCCGGATTAAATAGGCAAAAATGGTCATGTGACCAGCAAACTAAAAAAAAACTAACAGGAGAGTTCTAACAGTACCCCCTCTTCTAAGAGGATCCTCCGGATCCCCTAGGCCCAGGCTTACCAGGAAACCTCCTGTGAAACGCTCTGACAAGTCTGGAAGCAGAAACATCATCCGCCCTCACCCATGAGTTATCCTCAGGTCCGAAACCCTTCCAAGCGACGAGATACTGCAAACTCCCTCTATACCGTATAGAATTTAGGATGCGGGAAATTTCATATTCCCCGTCCTCCACCACTGGAGGAACAGTGGCAGAGGCGTCACCATCAGACACATCAGCTTTTTTCAACAGAGAAACATGAAACACCGGGTTAATCTTCCAGGACGTAGGAACCTCCAACCTAACAGCAGATTGGTTAACTATCTGAAGCACCTTAAAGGGCCCTACGAACTTGGGACCCAATTTTTTAGAAGGAATCCTCAATCGCAGATTCTTAGAGGACAACCAAACCATGTCACCAACAGCAAACAAAACCTCTTGCCGTTTCCTATCAAAGTACCTCTTAGATTTTTTGTTAGCCTCCTGAAGATTACCATGCACATCCGTCCAAACTCTCTCCAAATCACCAGAAAAACTCTCCTCCTCAGGCACAGCCGAAACCAATTTGGAGAATGACCCAAAAGACGGATGTCTCCCAGAACAACAAAAAAAAGGCGAACACCCAGCAGAAGAGGATGTATGGTTGTTAAGAGCAAATTCAGCAAGTGGCAGAAACTCAGACCACCCCTCTTGATTGTCTGCCACAAAACAACGCAAGAACTGCTCAACATCCTGGTTCTTCCTTTCTGTCTGGCCATTAGACTCAGGATGATATCCAGATGAAAGCGACAAATGAACTCCCAACCTGTCACAAAAGGCACGCCAAAAACGAGCCACGAACTGAGGTCCACTATCAGAAACAATGTCAGTAGAAACACCATGTAGTCAGACAATTTCCTTGACAAAGGCCTTAGCGAGTGTCTTAGTGCAAGGCAGTTTGATGAAGGGAACCAAGTGACACATCTTGCTAAAACGGTCCACGACCACCCAGATGACCGTGAAACCTTCAGAGGGGGGAAGGTCAGTAATAAAGTCCATAGCCAGATGTGTCCATGGTGCACTAGGAACCTCCAGAGGGCAAAGCAACCCCACAGCAGGAGCATGCGAAGACTTGGATCTAGCACACACAGTACATTGGCGCACCCACTTAATGACTTCCTTCTGCCATCCAGGCCACCAAAAACTGCGACCCACAAGTCTCTTGGTCTCAGAAATTCCTGGATGACCTGCAAACCGAGACTCATGACACTCAACAAACAAATCTCTCCTAAAGGTCCTAGGCACAAACAACCTCCCATGGGGAGTGTTAGATGGGGCATTCTCCTGAGCTTTAAGAATCTCATCCTCCAAAACGGAGTCCAAAGCAGCAATCACAACACCTTCTTGTAAAATGCTCTTCTCTTCCTCCTCAACACCGACCATGGGAGAAAAGCTGCGAGACAAAGCATCCGCTTTAACATTCTTGGTACCCGGGATGTAAGTAACGGAAAAATTAAACCGCGAGAAAAAAAGTGCCCACCTAGCCTGACGGGCATTCAAGCGCTTGGCAGCATCAAGATAGATCAGATTTTTATGATCAGTGAAAACCTGAATGGGAAATTCAGCACCTTCCAAGAGTTGACGCCAGTGTTCAAATGCGAGTTTAATCGCCAGCAATTCCCGATTACCAATATCGTAATTAAGTTCAGTCTCAGAAAATTTTTTTGAAAAAAAGGCACAGGGATGTACTCCATCCTTGTTTTCCTGAGACAACACCGCACCGACCCCCACCGAAGAAGCATCAACCTCAACCAAAAACGGCTTAGTCACATCAGGCTGCATAAGGATGGGAGCAGAGGTGAACCTCTCCTTTAGAAACACAAAAGCTTCAATGGCCTCAGAAGTCCACTGAACCGCATTAGCACCTTTCCTGGTGAGATCGGTCAGCGGTTTGACAATAATAGAAATTTTTTTTATGAATTTTCTGTAATAATTGGCGAAACCCAAAAGCCTCTGTATCGATTTCAAACCAATAGGCCTAGGCCATTCCTGCACAACTTGAACTTTAACCGGGTCCATCTCAAAACCTTCACTGGAGATAATGTAGCCCAAAAAACTAATTCTCTGTACAGCGAACTCACATTTCTCCAGCTTAGCAAAAAGCGAATTGTCCATTAATAACTGTAATACCTCATGCACGCTCCGCCAATGAGACTCCAGATCAGGCGAATAAATCAGAATGTCATCCAAATACACAACCACATTTTTGCCGATTAAAGGTCTAAGGATGTCATTAATAAGATTCTGAAAAAAATGCTGGAGCATTGGTAAGACCAAAAGGCATAACCAGATTCTCAAAATGACCCACAGGAGTGTTAAAAGCAGTCTTCCATTCATCACCCCCCTTCATGCGCAACAAATTGTATGCCCCCCGGAGATCAATTTTAGAGAACCACTTGGCCCCCACTAACTGGTTAAATAAATCAGGAATCAATGGCAGTGGGTAAGGATTGCGTACAGTAATTTTATTAATCTCACGAAAGTCCAGACAAGGACGTAAACCGCCATCTTTTTTTTTTACAAAAAAAAATCCAACAGCCACAGGAGACTTGGAAGGCCTAATGTGACCGGCGGCCAAGCTTGTCTGTATGTATTCCTCCAAAGCCTTTCTCTCAGGAATAGTATGATTAAATAAACGACTTTTAGGAAGAGTCGCTCCAGGGACAAATTCAATGGTACAATCATAGTCTCTATGGGGAGGCAAAATTTGTGACTCCTCCTCAGAAAAAACTCTCCAAAAATCCTGAATAGGTACAGGCAATTCCCCTTTATCCACAGCAGCAATACGTCCGTTACAACACTTGTCATAACACTTAGGGCTCCAGGACTTAATTTCATTGGTAGACCAATCCAGTACAGGATTGTGCAATTTTAACCAGGGTAACCCCAATATTACTGGAGAAGGCAAATTATCCAATACCACCAAATCCAAATTTTCTTGGTGAATACCATTAATAGTGAGGGGAAATTCACAGACCTTATGAGTAACACTCTTCAAGGGAGAGCCATCAACAGAAACCACAGCAATAGGGGATAACAAAGTTTTAGGTTCTAATCTAAGTTTTTCCAAGAATCCCCCATCAATCACATTCAGAGTAGAACCACAATCCACAAATACCCGAAATTCAATTAATTCATCCTGAGCAGCAGTAGTGGCAGATAGGAATACTCCCTTAGAATTTAAACAGGCAATGCGGGCATAACTGACCATTTTTTTTTCTTTCTTCATACGAAGCACACAATTCTTAATAAAATGACCAGAATTTCCGCAATAGAAGCACAAGCCTTCAGAAAGCCTGCGATCTTTTTCCTGAGAGCGGGGTGCCATCGCCCCAATCTCCATCGGCTCTCCATTGTCAGCACAGACCCTCTCAAGACTCGGAGCTGACATAGCAGAGGATTTGCTCTCATTAACCCTTGCACGCAGTCTCCTGTCCACCCGTATAGCTAATTGCATAGCCTCCTGCAAGTTTCCAGGTGTGGGATAAGCAATCAGTAAATCCTTAACCCTTTCACCTAGCCCTGCTAGAAACAAGCTTTTCAAAGCTGAATCGTTCCACCCCACCTGGGCAGACCACCGACAGAAGTGAGAACAATATTTTTCCACATTACCTGATCCCTGCCTCAAACGTCTCAATTCAGACTCAGCAGATGAGACACGATCAGGATCATCATGCAACAAACCCAAAGCAGAAAAAAAACTATCCACTGATCTAAAGCACGGATCACTAGGTTGGAGAGAGAAGGCCCATCCCTGAGGATCTTTGTGCAAAAGTGACATTATGAACCCTATGCGCTGTGATTCATCACCAGAGGATCCGGGTCTCAAACGAAAATACAATAAACAAGCATTTTTAAAAGAAAAAAAATCTTGTTGTTCGCCAAAAAATAAATCAGGAAGACGTACCTTTGGTTCCACAAAATGTGCTCCAGAACAGCTACTCACGTGTTGATGGAGCTTGGCCACCTCCAGAGAGAGTCCCTGCAAGCGTTGAGCCAAATCTTGAACCGAGACCATGATGGAAAACTGGAGGTCTTTCCTTAGAAAAATTTTTTTTTTTTTTTTTTTTCTTTTAGGGCTGGACTTACTGTTATGATCTGCTACAGGGACTAAGGAAAGACAGGAGAACTGTCCCTACAATAGAACTAAACTAGATCCCTACGATGTAACGGGGAACCTGATCCTGCGATCAGACCCGCTAAAGTCCTCGGCTAGTCTGAACGAAGACCTATAGATGTGAGGGAGGGATCCCTACAAGAACTAGGGACTGGGATAAGTTGGACACCTCCTAGCAGAAATAGTAGCAGTCAAAGACAAACACACAACAAAAAGCATAGAGGTCAGAAGACCTAGCAAAACTAACAGAGAACGGCAACAGAGCACCAAGCTAGCTCAAGAGTAGTAAATACAATGTAGTCCAGCAAGACCAGGAGGGCGGAGCCGGATTAAATAGGAAAAAATGGTCATGTGACCAACAAACTAAAAAAAAACTAACAGGAGAGTTCTAACACAAATGCTGGAGACAAATTTGCACTCATCAGCCCGGAAGCTGTGCATGGGACCTACTTGGACGTTCCAACATGACAACGATCCAAAACACAAGGCCAAGTCGACCTGCTATTGGCTACAGCAGAACAAAGTGAAGGTTCTGGAGTGGCCATCTCAGTCTCCTGACCTCAATATCATTGAGCCACTCTGGGGAGATCTCAAGTGCGCAGTTCATGCTAGACAGCCCAGGAATTTACAGGAGCTGGAGGCTTTTTTCCAATAAGAATGGGCTGCTTTACCATCTGAGAAATTAAAGAACCTCATCCACAACTACCACAAAAGACTTCAAGCTGTCATTGATGTTAGAGGGGGCAATACACGGTATTAAGAACTGGGGTAGGTGAACTTCTGATCAGGGTCATTTTGATGTTTTTGGTTGTCATTAATATTTAAAAAGGGAAAATGTAGTAGTTTGACAATAAATGACTTCACCCAACCAATAACAATGAGTGGAGAGAGTTTTTTTTTTATTATTCATATTCTGTGACACAAGGCCAAGAAAGGAAAAATTCTGCTGGGTATGTAAACTTTTGAGCACAACTGTACATGGCCGAAAGTGTTGTCTCCCTTGAAATTGTTCTCCCAGAAAATTATTGCAATTACACGTGTTTTGTTATACCCATGTTTATTTCCTTTGTGTGTATTGGAATAACACAAAAAAAAAAACAGAGGGAAAAAAGGCAAATTTGACATAATTTCATACAAAACATGATTGTTGGCACCCTCAACTTAATATTTGGTTGTGCACCCTTTGGAAGAAATAACTGCATTCAATCGCTTCCTATAACAATCAACAAGCTTCTTACACCACGCAACTGGAATTTTGGACCACTCTTCTTTTGAAAACTGCTCCAGGTCTGTCAAGTTTGAAGGCGCTTTCTCCCAATAGCAATTTTAAGATCTCTCCACAGGTGTTCAATGGGATATAGATCCTGACTCAATGCTGGCCACTTCAGAACTCTCCAGCACTTTGTTTCCATCGATTTCTGGGTGCTTCTAGAAGTATTTTTGGGGTCATTATCCTGCTGGAAGACCCATGACCTAGGACGCAAACCAAGCTTTCTGACACAGGGCACTACATTGTGACCCAAAATGCTTTGGTAATCTTCAAATTTCATGATGGCTTGCACACAGTCAAGGCACCCAGTGCCAGAGGCAGCAAAACAATCCCAAAGCATCTTTGATCTCCACCATATTTGACTGTAGGTACTTTGTTCTTTTTTTTGCAGGCATCATTCCGTTTTTGGTAAATAGAATGATGTGCTTTACCATAAAGCTCTATCTTGGTCTCATCTGTCCACAAAACACTTTCACAGAAGGATTTTGGCTTACTCACATTTTGGCAAACTGCAGTTTAGCTTTTTATGTCTCTGTTTCAGCAGTGGGGTCCTCCTGGGTCTCCTGCCATAGCGTTTCATTTCATTCAAATTTCGTCGGATAGTTTGTGCTGACACTGATACACCCTGAGCCTGCAGGACAGCTTGAATTTTTTTGGAACTTTATTGAGACTGCTTATTGGACTATTCTGCGTTGAAACCCTTTATCAATTTTTCTCTGCCATCCATGTCGAGGGAGATTAGCTACAGTGCCATGGGTTGTAAACTTCTTGATTATGTTGAGCACCATGGGCAAAGAAACAGCAAAATCTCTGGAGATGGACTTGTAACCTTGAGATTGTTGATATTTTTCAACAACTTTGGTTCTCAAGTCCTCAGACAGTTCTTGTCACGGGTGTGTCAGAGGAGACAGACAGTCGCCCTGCAGTGGTTTGCAGGAGATCTCCACTTTTGGCAATGCAGGCTCTGTTTAGGACCCAGCGACTACTTCCCTTTAGTCTGCGTGTATATATACCTGGTGTGTCTAGGTGGGCGTCACCGGTTATACTCATTTCTACTTGGAACTTGGCTGAATCAGCATCACGTCCTCTCTGGAGTCTTGAGGCCATGTGCCCTGTTGGAGTTCTTCTAAAGCTAAGTTGTTATTCCCCGGTGTTGTCTTCCCTTTTGTCTTTAGAGTGCTAGCAGAGGTTGACTAGTGCTCATCTCCTTCCACCCCCAGCTATAGGCTTACGCTAGGGATAATAGGGCGAGGCACATGATTGGCGACAGCTGCGGAGGCTGTATAGGGATGTTAGGGGAAGACAGGGTGACGCTGGTCCAGATTAGGAGGTCACCTCTTCCCCCTTTCCTTAGTGTCTGGGCTTCCTTTCCCCTCTGTGTTGCACTCACACCTGGTGTCACATTTTTCTTCTCCTTTTTCTGTTCTCCATGCTAAGTCTGGCACACACAGACGCACAGTGCAAATATTGAGTCAACTTCTCTTTTTATCTGGTTTCAGGTATGATTTTCATATTGCCCACACCTGTTACTTGCCACAGGTGAGTTTGAACGAGCATCATATTCTTGTTTACCCAGAATTTTGGAAAGGTGCCAACAATTTTGTTCTGCCCTTTTTTGGGGTTTTGTGTGAAATTCTGTCCAATTTGCCTTTTTCTGTTTTTGTGTTCCAATGCACACAAAGGAAATAAAAATGCATATAACAAAACGTGTAATTTGCAATAATTTTCTGGGAGAAATACTTCATTTTCTGGAACAATTTTAAGTGTGCCATGACTGTATATCCAACTTTACACATATGCTCATAAAATGTCAAGCTTGGACAATTCATTTAACGCCATGTAAATCAGCTTTAGAGCAACCTGTATATTGAACATTTAAAGATGACTAACACAATCATTTAACCAGAGTTTGCTTTTTAATTGTGTAATTATTATGTAAATATTAATTACATTATTAAAAAAGAATAAAATTAGAGAATTATTCTGTAACAAAGAAAATTAGGCGAGTTCTTGATTAATATATGTGTACATGTAAAGTGGTATGTAAAAGTTTGGACACCCCTTGTCAAAATTACTGTTATTGTGACCAGTTAAGCAAGATGACATGATCTCTAGAAGGGCTAAAGTTAAAGATGACACATTTCCTTTGTATTTTAGGCAAAAACATTTAAAGTTTTTTCTGTATTTGCATGACTTTGAAAATTGTACATTCACACTGAAGGCATCAAAATTATGAATTAACAAAAAAGTGTGAAACTACTGAAAATATGTCTTATATTCTAGGTTCTTCAAAGTAGCCACCTTTTGCTTTGATGACTGTTTTGCACACTCTTGGCATTCTCTTGATGAGCTTCAAGAGGTAGTCACCAGAAATGGTTTTCACTTCACAGGTGTGCCCTGTCAGGTTTAATAAGTGGGATTTCTTGCCTTATAAATGGGGCTGGGACCATCAGTTGTGTTGTGCAAAAGTCTGGTCGATACTCTGCTGATAGTCCTACTGAATAGACTGTTAGAATTTTTATTATGGCAAGTAAAAAGCAGCTAAGTAAAGAAAAACGAGTGGCCATCATTACTTTAAGAAATCAAGGTCAGTCAGTGCGAAAAATTGGGAAAACTTGAAAGTGTCCCCAAGTGCAGTTGCAAAAACCATCTAGCGCTAAAAGAAACTGGCTCACATGAGGACCGCTCCAGGAAAGGAAGACCAAGAGTCACCTCTGCTTCTGAGGATAAGTTTATCTGAGTCACCAGCCTCAGAAATCGCAGGTTAACAGCAGCTCAGATTAGAGACCAGGTCAATGCCACACAGAGTTCTAGCAGCAGACACATCTCTTCATCAACTGTTAAGAGGAGACTTTGTGCAGCAGACCTTCATGGTAAAATAGCTGCTAGGAAACCACTGCTAAGGACAGGCAACAAGCAGAAGAGACTTGTTTGCGCTAAAGAACGCAAGGAATGGACATTAGACCAGTGGAAATCTGTGCTTTGGTCTGATGAGTCCAAATTTGAGATCTTTGGTTCCAACCACCGTGTCTTTGTGCGACGCAGAAAAGGTGAACAGATGGACTCTACATGCCTGGTTCCCACCGTGAAGCATGGAGGAGGAGGTGTGATGGTGTGAGGGTGCTTTGCTGGTGACACTGTTGGGGATTTATTCAAAATTGAAGGCATACTGAACCAGCATGGCTACCACAGTATCTTGCAGCGGCATGCTATTCCATCCGGTTTGCGTTTAGTTGGACCATCATTTATTTTTCAACAGGACAAGGACCCCAAACACACCTCCAGGCTGTGTAAGGGCTATTTGACCAAGAAGGAGAGTGACCTGAACCCAATCGAGATGGTTTGGAGTGAGCTGGACCGCAGAGTGAAGGCAAAAGGGCCAACAAGTGCTAAGCATCTCTGGGAACTCCTTCATGATTGTTGGAAGACCATTTCCGGTGACTACCTCTTGAAGCTCATCAAGGGAATGCCAACAGTGTGCAAAGCAGGCATCAAAGCAAAAGGTGGCTACTTTGAAGAACCTAGAATATAAGACATATTTTCAGTTGTTTCACACTTTTTTGTTAAGTATATAATTCCACATGTGTTAATTCATAGTTTTGATGCCTTCAGTGTGAATGTCCAATTTTCAAAGTCATGAAAATACAGAAAAATCTTTAAATGAGTTGTGTCCAAACTTTTGGTCTGTACTATATATATATATATATATATATATATATATATATACAGTCATGGCCAAAAGTTTTGAGAATGACACCAAAATTATATTTTCACATGATCTGCTGGCCTCTGGTTTTTATTAGTGTTTGTCTGATGTTTATATCACATACAGAAATATAATTGCAATCATATTATGAGTACCAATAGGTTATATTGACAGAATGAGTTAATGCAGCAAGTCAATATTTGCAGTGTTGCCCCTTCTTCTTCAAGACCTCTGTAATTCTCCCTGGCATGCTCTCAGTCAACTTTTGGACCAAATCCTGACTGATAGGAGTCCATTTTTGCATAATCAATGCTTGCATTTTGCCAGAATTTGTTGGTTTTTGTTTGTCCACCCGTCTCTTGATGATTGACCACAAGTTCTCAATGGGATTAAGATCTGGGGAGTTTCCAGGCCATGGACCCAAAATCTCTATGTTTTGTTCCATGAGCCATTTAGTTATCACCTTTGCTTTATGGCAAGGTGCTCCATCATGCTGGAAAAGGCATTGTTGGGCGCCAAACTGCTCTTGGACGGTTGGGAGAAGTTGCTCTTGGAGGACATTCTGGTACCATTCTTTATTCATGGCTGTGTTTTTAGGCAAGACTGAGAGTGAGCCGATTCCCTTGGCTGAGAAGCAACCCCACACATGAATGGTTTCAGGATGCTTTACAGTTGGCATGAGACAAGACTGGTGGTAGCGCTCACCTCTTCTTCTCCGAATAAGCTGTTTTCCAGATGTCCCAAACAATCGAAAAGGGGATTCATCAGAGAAAATGACTTTGCCCCAGTCCTCAGCAGTCCACTCCCTGTACCTTTTGCAGAATATCAGTCGGTCCCTGATGTTTTTTCTGAAGAGAAGTGGCTTCTTTGCTGCCCTCCTTGAAACCAGCCCTTGCTCAAAGAGTCTCCGCCTCACAGCGCGTGCAGAAGCACTCACACCAGCCTGCTGCCATTCCTGAGCAAGCTCGGCACTGCTGGTAGTCCGATCCTGCAGCTGAAACAGTTTTAAGATACGGTCCTGGCGCTTGCTGGTCTTTCTTGGGCGCCCTGGAGCCTTTTTGACAACAATGGAAGCTCTCTCCTTGAAGTTCTTGATGATGCGATAGATTGTTGACTGAGGTGCAATCTTTGTATCTGCGATACTCTTCCCTGTTAGGCCATTTTTGTGCAGTGCAATGATGGCTGCACGTGTTTCTTTAGAGATAACCATGGTTGACTGAAGAGAAACAATGATACCAAGAACCAGCCTCCTTTTAAAGTGTCCAGTGATGTCATTCTTACTTAATCATGACTGATCGCCAGCCCTGTCCTCATCAACACCCACACCTGTATTAATGGATCAATCACTAAAATGATGTTAGCTGCTCCTTTTAAGGCAGGACTGCAATGATGTCGAAATGTGTTTTGGGGGTTAAAGTTCATTTTCTGGGCAAATATTGACTTTGCAAGTACAGTAATTGCTGTTAAGCTGATCACTCTTTGACATTCAGGAGTATATGCAAATTGCCATTACAAAAAATGAAGCAGTAAACTTTGGAAAAATTACTATTTGTCTCATTCTCAATACTTTTGGCCATGACTGTATATATATATATATATATATATATATATATATATATATATATATATATATATATACAGTGGTGGCCAAAAGTATTGGCACCCCTGCAATTCTGTCAGATAATGCTCAGTTTCTTCCTGAAAATGATTGCAATCACAAATTCTTTGGTGTTATCTTCATTTAATTTGCTTGCAAGGTAAAAACACAAAAGAGGATGAAGCAAAAATCAAATCATTGATCATTTCACACAAAACTCCAAAAATGGGCCAGACAAAAGTATTGGCACCCTCAGCCTAATACTTGGTTGCACAACCTTTAGCCAAAATAACTGCTAACAACCGCTTCCGGTAACCATCAATGAGTTTCTTACAATGCTCTGCTGGAATTGTAGACTATTCTTTTTTGGCAAACTGCTCCAGGTCCCTGATATTTGAAGGGTGCCTTCTCCAAACTGCCATTTTGAGATCTCTCCACAGGTGTTCTATGGGACTCAGGTCTGGACTCATTGCTGGCCACCTTAGAAGTCTCCAGTGCTTTCTCTCAAACCATTTTATAGTGCTTTTGGAAGTGTGTTTTGGGTCATTGTCCTGCTGGAAGACCCATGACCTCTGAGGGAGACCCAGCTTTCTCACACTTGGCCCTACAATATGCTGCAAAATTTGTTGGTAGTCTTCAGACTTCATAATGCCATGCACACGGTTAAGCAGTCCAGTGCCAGAGGCAGCAAAGCAACCCCAAAACATCAGGGAACCTCTGCCATGTTTGACTGTAGGGACCGTGTTCTTTTCTTTGAATGCCTCTTTTTTTTCCTGTACACTCTATGTTGATGCTTTTTCCCAAAAAGCTCTACTTTTGTCTCATCTGACCAGAGAACATTCTTCCAAAACGTTTTAGGCTTTCTCAGGAAAGTTTTGGCAAACTCCAGCCTGCCTTTTTTATGTCTCGGGGTAAGAAGTGGCGTCTTCCTGGGTATCCTACCATACTGTCCCTTTTCATTCAGACGCCGACAGATAGTACGGGTTGACACTGTTGTACCCTCGGACTGCAGGGCAGCTTAAACTTGTTTGGATGTTAGTCGAGGTTCTTTATCCACCATCCGCACAATCTTGCGTTGAAATCTCTCGTCAATTTTTCTTTTCCGTCCACATCTAGGGAGGTTAGCCACAGTGCCATGGGCTTTAAACTTCTTGATGACACTGCGCATGGAAGACACAGGAACATTCAGGTCTTTGGAGATGGACTTGTAGCCTTGAGATTGCTCATGCTTCCTCACAATTTGGTTTCTCAAGTCCTCAGACAGTTCTTTGGTCTTCTTTCTTTTTTCCATGCTCAATGTGGTACACAAGGACACAGGACAGAGGTTGAGTCAACTTTAATCCATGTTAACTGGCTGCAAGTGTGATTTAGTTATTGCCAACACCTGTTAGGTGCCACAGGTAAGTTACAGGTGCTGTTAATTACACGAAGTAGAGGAGCATCACATGATTTTTCAAACAGTGCCAAAACTTTTGTCCACCCCCTTTTTTAGGTTTGGTGTGGAATTATATGCAATTTGGCTTTAGGACAATTCTTTATGCGTTTTTTCATTGAAGACAAATTAAATGAAGATAATAATACCAAAGAATTTGTGATTGCAATCATTTTCAGGAAGAAACTGAGTATTATCTGACAGAATTGCATGGGTGCCAATACTTTTGGCCACCACTGTATATGTATATGTACCCAAACAAGTCTCTTCTGCTTGTTGCCTGTCCTTAGCAGTGGATTCCTAGCAGCTATTTTACCATGAAGGCCTGCTGCACAAAGTCTCCTCTTAACAGTTGTTGAAGAGATGTGTCTGCTGCTAGAACTCTGTGTGGCATTGACCTGGTCTCTAATCTGAGCTGCTGTTAACCTGTAATTTCTGAGGCTGGTGACTCGGATAAACTTATCCTCAGGAGCAGAGGTGACTCTTGGTCTTCCTTTCCTGGGGCGGTCCTTATGTGATCCAGTTTCTTTGTAGTGCTTGATGGTTTTTGCAACTGCACTTGGGGACACTTTCAAAGTTTTCCCAATTTTTCAGACTGACTGACCTTCATTTCTTAAAGTAATGATGGCCACTCGTTTTTCTTTACTTAGCTGCTTTTTTCTTTCCATAATACAAATTCTAACAGTCTATTCAGTAGGACTATCAGCTGTGTATCCATCAGACTTCTGCACAACACAACTGATGGTCCCAACCCCATTTATAAGGCAAGAAATCCCACTTATTAAACCTGACAGGGCACACCTGTGAAGTGAAAACCATTTCTGGTGACTACCTCTTGAAGCTCATCAAGAGAATGCCAAGAGTGTGCAAAGCAGTCATCAAAGCCAAAGGTGGCTACTTTGAAGAACCTAGAATATAAGACATATTTTCAGTTGTTTCACACTTTTTTGTTAAGTATATAATTCCACATGTGTTAATTCATAGTTTTGATGCCTTCAGTGTGAATGTACAATTTTCATAGTCAGGAAAATACAGAAAAATCTTTAAATGAGAAGGTGTGTCCAAACTTTTGGTCTGTACTGTATATACACACTGCTCAAAAAAATAAAGGGAACACTCAAATAACACATCCTAGATCTGAATGAATGAAATATTCTCATTGAATACTTTGTTCTGTACAAAGTTGAATGTGCTGACAACAAAATCACACAAAAATCATCAATGGAAATCAAATTTATTAACCAATGGAGGATTGGATTTGGAGTCACCCCCAAAATTAAAGTGGAAAAACACACTTCAGGCTGATCCAACTTTGATGTAATGTCCTTAAAACAAGTCAAAATGAGGCTCAGTATTGTGTGTGGCCTCCACGTGCCTGTATGACCTCTCTACAACGCCTGGGCATGCTCCTGATGAGGTTGCGGATGGTCTCCTGTGGGATCTCCTCCCAGACCTGGACTAAAGCATCCACCAACTCTTGGACAGTCTGTGGTGCGACGTTGGTGGATGGAGAGAGACATGATGTCCCAGATGTGCTCAATCGGATTCAGGTCTGGGGAACGGGCGGGACAGTCCATAGCTTCAATGCCTTCATCTTGCAGGAACTGCTGACACACTCCAGCCACATGAGGTCTGGCATTGTTATGCATTAGGAGGAACCCAGGGCCAACCGCACCAGCATATGGTCTCACAAGGGGTCGGAAGATCTCATCTCGGTACCTAATGGCAGTCAGGCTACCTCTGGCGAGCACATGGAGGGCTGTGCGGCCCTCCAGAGAAATGCCACCCCACACCATTACTGACCCACTGCCAAACCGGTCATGCTGAAGGGTGTTGCAGGCAGCAGATCACTCTCCACGGCATCTCCAGACTCTGTCACGTCTGTCACTTGTGCTCAGTGTGAAAGTGCTTTCATCTGTGACGAGCACAGGGCACCAGTGGCGACTTTGCCAATCCTGCTGTTCTGTGGAAAATGCCAAGCGTCCTGCATGGTGTTGGGCTGTGAGCACAACCCCCATCTGTGGACGTCGGGCCCTCATACCACCCTCATGGAGTCGGTTTCTAGCCGTTTGTGCTGACACATGCACATTTGTGTCCTGCTGGAGGTCATTTTGCAGGGCTCTGGCAGTGCTCCTCCTAATCCTCCTTGCACAAAGGCAGAGGTAGCGGTCCTGCTGCTGGGTTGTTAATCTCCTACGGCCCGCCCAACATGTCTCATGGTGTACTAGTCAGTCTCTTGGTAGCGCCTCCAACCTCTGGACACTACGCTGATAGACACAGCAAACCTTCTTGCCACAGCTCACATTGATGTGCCATCCTGGATCAGTTGCACTACCTGAGCAACTACTGTGGGTTGTACAATCCGTCTCATGCTACCTCAAGTGTAAAAGCACAACCATCATTCAATAGTGACCAAAACATCAGCCAGAAAGCATTGGTACTGAGATGAGGTCTGTGGTCCCCACCTGCAGAACCACTCCTTTTATTGAGGGTGTCTTGATAATTGCCAATAATTTCCATCTATTGTCTATTCCATTTGTACAACAGCATGTGAAATTGATTGTCAATCAGTGTTGCTTCCTAAGTGGACAGTTTGATTTCACAGATGTTAGATTTACTTGGAGTTATATTCTGTTGTTTCCCTTTAATTTTTTGAGCAGTGTATATATATATATATATATATATATATATATATATATATATATGTAACATCCCTGGCGGCGTGCTGCCATGGTTTACCACCTCCCACCATGCAAGACTGCCATCTTACCTATCAGTCCAGGCTGCACACTTTGCTCCAGTACTTGCTGTGTGCATGTCTCTTGTCTGATTGCTTAGGGCGGTGGCGCGGTTACTGCCTGATTCTTATAGTTACTGGGTGCGCGCTCCTAATGGGTTCCCAGCCTATTGTTGTGAGTCACTGGATACTTAAACCCCCTCCACCCAGTAGGAGGTGCCTGAGCAACACTTTCTTTCAGTGTGTTCTCTGCAACTGAGTTACCAGGTCCTGTTCTGTATCTTGTCTGTTTCCGTCACCCTGGGGGCTGTATACCCAGGCCCGTTGCCTGTATCTGTGACTTCTAGTCTGTTTCCGCCTCCCTGGGGACTGAGTTCCCAGGCTCATTCCTGTATCTTGTTCCTGGTTCAGTTCCTGTCTGAACAGTGTCCTAGCCCGTTACTTGTTTGTCTCTATTTTCGTATCTTTCCTTTTCCTGCAGTGTCTGAACCTGCACCTAACTCCAGCTCATTGTCTCTGTACTTCTGTTTGTGAGTTTTGTGTCCACTCGCTACTTCATTGTAAGTACCTTGTGTGTATCTGCTTGTCTACCGCATCTACAGGTTTTGCTCTGCTCAGCTTGTCTACCGCACTTGCGGGTTTTGTTCTGCTCTGCTTGTCTACCGCACCTGCGGGTTTTGCTCTGCTCTGCTTGTCTACCGCACTTGCGGGTTTTGCTCTGCTGTGCTTGTCTACCGCACCTGCGGGTTTTGCTCTGCTCTGCTTGTCTACCGCACCTGCGGGTTTTGCTTTGCTTTGCTTGTCTATCGCGCTTGTGGGTTTTGCTCTGCTCTGCTTGTCTACCGCACCTGCGGGTTTTGCTCTGCTCTGCTTGTCTACCGCACCTGTGGGTTTTGCTCTGCTCTGCTTGTCTACCGCACCTGCGAATTTTGCTCTGCTCTGCTTTTCTACCGCATCTGCGGGTTTTGCTCTGCTCTGCTTGTTTTCCGCACCTGCGGGTTTTGTTCTGCTCTGCTTGTCTACTGCACCTGCGGATTTTGCTCTGCTCTGCTTGTCTACCACACCTGCGGGTTTTGCTCTTCTCTGCTTGTCTACCACACCTGCGGGTTTTGTTCTGCTCTGCTCGTCTACCGCACCTGTGGTTTTGCTCTGTTCTACTTGTCTGCCGCGGTTGCGGCTCTGTTCCTGTATCCCAGTACTGGTCCCTATCCTGCCTGCGTTCCTACCTGCCAGTACCCACCTGTCTGTATACCAGCCGTGCCTCTAGTATCCACATGTCTGCATACCAGCCGTGCCTGCCAGTACCCACCTGTCAGTATGCCAGCCTAACCTGCCTGTACCTTCATTCTCCGGTGTGGGTCAACAGCTGTGACCGGGGTCTGACCTGGAGTAGCACCTGGTCCCTCTGCTCAGTTCCTCCCTGGTTCACAGAGTCGATTGAGCCGACGTGCGACCTTGGTCGGACCGAGTTGATACTTAGTCACGCCCCTCCAGGCAATCCTCGGTTCATGGTCTAGTGGGATCACTAACCACGCTGACGCCAGTCAGTCCGGGCGTGTGCGTAACAATATATATATGTCAGATAACTTTGACCAAGGTTTCAGACTTGGCTTGTTCACTATCATTGTTAGGAAAGGCCATGTGATGCAAATTTACCCGCCTCTTTGTGCCAAAAAACAGCTGTCATGGGTTCTTGTCTTGTAAGCATCTACCCAGCACTCTGAAAATTAAAATGGTGAAGGCCCATAAAGCAGGAGATGGCTATGAGAAGATAGCAAAGCGTTTTCAAGCTGCCCTTTCCTCGGTTCGAAATGTAATTAAGAAATGGCAGTTAACAGGAACAGTGGAGGTCAAGATAAGGTCTGGAAGACCAAGCAAAATTTCAGTGAGAGCTGCTCGTAGGATTGCTAGAAAGGCAAATTGGAACCCCCGCATGTGTACAAAAGACCTTCAGAAAGATTTAGCAGACTCTGGAGTTATTATTATTGTTATAGCACCATTTATTCCATGGCACTTTACATGTGAAAAAGGGGTTTACATACAAAAACAATTATAATAATCTTGAATAAAACGTGACGGCGACTGGTACAGGAGGAGTGAGGACCCTGACCGCGAGGGCTCACAGTCTACTAGGGATGGGTGAGGATACAGTAGGTGAGGGTAGAGCTGGTTGTGCAGCAGTATGGTGGGGGCTACGGTTACTGCAGGTTGTAGGCTTGTCGGAAGAGGTGGGTCTTCAGGTTCCTTTTGAAGGTTTCCACGGTAGGCGAGAGTCTGATATGTTGGGGTACAGAGTTCCAGAGTAGGGGGGAAGCACAGGAGAAATCTTGTATGCGATTGTGGGAAGAGGGGAGTACAGCAGGAGATCTTGTGAGTATCGGAGGTTGCGTGCAGATATGTATCAGTAGACTAGGTCACAGATATATGGAGGAAACAGGTTGTGGATGGCTTGGTATGCCATGGTTAGGGTTATGAACGGGAGTCTCTGGGCAATGGGGAGCCAGTGAAGAGATTGACAGAGAGGAGAAGTGGGGGAATAGCGGGGGAACAGGTGGATTAATTGTGCAGCAGAATTTAGGATAGATTGGAGGGGTGTGAGTGTTGGAAGGGAGGCCACAGAACAGGAGGTTGCAGTAGTCGAGATGGGGAGATTTTGAGGGTGTACACTAGTGTTTTTGCAGATTCGTGGTTGAGGAATGTGCGGATCCGGGAGATATTTTTTAATTGGAGTCGGCAGGAAGTGTAAAGGGCTTGGATATGTGGTTTTAAGGAGAGATCAGAGTCCAGGGTTACCCCAAGGAAACGAGCTTGCGGGACTGGGGAGAGTGAACAGCCAATGACATTGATAGGTCAGGTGGGGGGGATGAATGGGATGGTGGTAAGATGATTTCAGTTTTATCCATGTTAAGTTTTAGAAATCTAGCAGAGAAGAAGGATGAAATAGCGGACAGACATTGTGGAATTTTGGTTAGTGGGGAGGAGATATCTGGTCCGGAGAGTTAGATCTGTGTGTCATCAGCATAGAGGTGAGACTGAAAGCCGTGAGACTCTATGAGCTGTCCCAGGCCAAAGGTGTAGATGGAGAAGAGCAGGGGTCCTAGAACTGAACCTTGGGGGACACCAACAGATAGGTGGTGTGTGAGTGGGAGACACTGAATGTCCTCTCTGTCAGGTATGAAGATATCCAAGCCAGGGCCAAGTCTGTGATGCCAAGAGGTGAGAGAGTCTGCAGTAAGAGGGAATGGCCCACTGTGTTGAAGGCAGATGACAGGTCTAGGAGGAGGAGGACAGAGTAGTGTCGCTTGGATTTGGCGGTTAGTAGGTCATTGGTGACTTTAGTCAGGGCAGTTTCAGTAGAATGGTGCAGTCAGAAGCCAGATTGGAGGAGGTCAAAGAGAGAGCAGGTGCTTCACAAATTGATTCGTAAAAATGAAAAAGTGTTTTTTTTTTCACTTTTTCATTTTTGCGAATCAATTTGTGAAGCACCTGGGGGTTCTAAGTGCTCACTATGCATCTAGATAGGTGCCTTGGGGGGTCTAGTTTCCAAAATGGGGTCACTTGCGAGGGAGCTCCAATGTTTAGGCACACAGGGACTCTCCAAATGCAACATGGTGTCCGCTAACAAATTGAATGGAAAATCGGCTCAAATTGTTAGCGGACACCATGTTGCGTTTGGAGAGCCCCTGTGTGCCCAAACATTGGAGCTCCCCCACATGTGACGCAATTTTTGAAACTAGACCCCCCAAGGCACCTATCTAGATGCATAGTGAGCACTTGTAACCCCCAGGTGCTTCACAAATTGATTCGTAAAAATGAAAAAGTGAAAAAAAAACACTTTTTCATTTTTACGAATCAATTTGTGAAGCACCTGGGGGTCCAAGTGCTCACTATGCATCTAGATAGGTGCCTTGGGGGGTCTAGTTTCCAAAATGGGGTCACTTGTGGGGGAGCTCCAATGTTTGGGCACACAGGGACTCTCCAAATGCAACATGGTGTCCGCTAACAAATTGAACGGCTCAAATTGTTAGCTGACACCATGTTGCATTTGGAGAGCCCCTGTGTGCCCAAACATTGGAGCTCCCCCACAAGTGACCCCATTTTGGAAGCTAGACCCCCCAAGGCACCTATCTAAATGCATAGTGAGCACTTGGAACCCTCAGGTGCTTCACAAATTGATTCATAAAAATGAAAAAGTGAAAAAAAAACAACACTTTTTCAATTTTACGAATCAATTTGTGAAGCACCTGGGGGTTCCAAGTGCTCACTATGCATCTAGATAGGTGCCTTGGGGGGTCTAGTTTCCAAAATGGGGTCACTTGTGGGGGAGCTCCAATGTTTGGGCACACAGAGACTCTCCAAATGCAACATGGTGTCCACTAACAAATTGAACGGCTCAAATTATTAGCGGACACCATGTTGCGTTTGGAGAGCCCCTGTGTGCCCAAACATTGGAGCTCCCCCACATTTGACCCCATTTTGGAAACTAGACCCCCAAGGCACCTATATAGATGCATAGTGAGCACTTGGAACCCCCAGGTGCTTCACAAATTGATTCGTAAAAATGAAAATGTGAAAAAAAAAACACTTTCTTTTTTGCGAATCAATTTGTGAAGCACCTGGGGGTTTCAAGTGCTCACTATGCATCTAGATAGGTGCCTTGGGGGGTCTAGTTTCCAAAATAGGGTCACTTGTGGGGGAGCTCCAATGTTTGGGCACACAGGGACTCTCCAAATGCAGCATGGTGTCCGCTAACAAATTGAACGGCTCAAATTGTTAGCGGACACTATGTTGCGTTTGGAGAGCCCCTGTGTGCCCAAACATTGGAGCTCCCCCACAAGTAACCCCATTTTGGAAACTAGACCCCCCAAGGCACCTATCTAGATTCATAATGAGCACTTGGAACCCTCAGGTGCTTCACAAATTGATTCATAAAAATGAAAAAGTGTTTTTTTTTTCCCTTTTTCATTTTTACAAATCAATTTGTGAAGCACCTGGGGGTTCCAAGTGCTCACTATGCATCTAGATAGGTGCCTTGGGGGGTCTAGTTTCCAAAATGGGGTCACTTGTGGGGGAGCTCTAATGTTTGGGCACACAGGGGCTCTCCAAACCCAACATGGTGTCCGCTAACAATTTGAGCCGATTTTCCATTCAATTTGTTAGCGGACACCATGTTGCATTTGGAGAGTCCCTGTGTGCCCAAACATTGGAGCTCCCCCACAAGTGACCCCATTTTGGAAACTAGACCCCTCAAGGCACCTATCTAGATGCATAGTGAACAGTTGGAACCCCCAGGTGCTTCACAAATTGATTAGTAAAAATGAAAAAGTGGAAAAAAAAATACTTTTCCATTTTTCAAATCAATTTGTGAAGCACCTAGGGGTTCCAAGTGCTCATTATGCATCCATATAGGTGCCTTGGGGGTCTAGTTTCCAAAATGGGGTCACTTGTGGGGGAGCTCCAATGTTTAGGCACGCAGGGGCTCTCCAAACGCAACATGGCGTCCGCTGACAATTTGAGCCGATTTTCCATTCAATTTGTTAGCGGACACCATGTCGCGTTTGGAGAGCCCCTGATGTGCCTAAACAGTGGAGCTCCCCCATAAGTGACCCCATTTTGGAAACTATACCCCTCAAGGATTTTATTAAGGTGTATAGTGAACATTTTGAACCCAGAGGTACGACACAGAATTTGATAACATTAGGTCATCATATTGAATAAGTTGTCATTAGTCTTGAGCGCAAGTGCTCGCTACTTGAGTTTGCATCGGGTACTCAGGTATGCACCATGTACTGCGTGTGCTCGAGTGACATGCTCGAGTCCCTGCCCCGCATGTTTCACGGTTATTAGACACCCAAAAAAAACCATGCAGGGATCGCTCGTGCATGGCAGGCAATCCCCGCAAAGTTTTATTGGCCGCGAAGCATATGGGGCGGAGACTCGAGCATGTCACTCAAATACCCACGATACTCAATGCATACCCGAGCACCCGATGCAAACTCAAGTAGCGAGCACTTGCGCACAACACTTGTCGCCATATCGTCATCTTTTTTTCTTACTTTTGAAAAAAATCCCAACCCCATCACAACCCTAACCCCAAACCCAGCCCTAACCCTAGCCCAACCCTATCCCTAGAGTTTATTTTTTACGCCGTTCCTCGTGCGGTATAAGTGATTAGGCGACTTTATTCTTCGGGTCGGTGCGATTACAGTGATACCAGAATCATATGGGGTTTTTATGACTGATAGCTGTCACACACTAAAAGAGGCATTTTTTGTAAAATCTAGTTTTTGCATCGCCATATTTTGAGAGCTATAATTTTTCCAGATTTTGACCGACAGAGTCATGTGATGGCTTGTTTTTTGCGGGATGAGTTGATGTTTTTATTGGTACCATTTTCAGGCATGTGACATTTTTTGATCACTTTCTATTTCAATTTTTGGGAGGCAGAATAAACAAAAACCAACAATTCAGGAATTGTTTTTATTTATTATTTTTTTATGCTGTTCCGCGTGTGGTAAAATTGATAAAGTAGCTTTATCTTTGGGTCAGTATGTTTACAGCGGTACCACATTTATATCGTTTTTCTATGTTTTGGCGCTTTTACACAATAAAAGCTATTTTATAGAAATATTATTTTTTTGAATCACTTTATTCTGAGAGCTATAACTTTTTATTTTTCGGCTGATGGAGCTGCATGGCGGCTTCTTTTTTGCGGGACAAGTGGCAGACAGTGTTGGACGCCGGCAGGAGAGGTGAGTATCGCGATCACTTCCCCTTGCCCCTGCAATGCTGCGATCGACTTCGACCGCAACATTGCGGGGGTTAATGTGCTAGGAGCGGTGCGGGACCGCTCCCAGCACATACAACCCCTGGCAAAAATTATGGAATCACCGGGCTCGGAGGATGTTCATTCAGCTGTTTAATGTTGTTGAAAATAAACAGATCACAGACATGGCACAAAATTAAAGTCATTTCAAATGGCAACTTTAGGGCTTTAAGAAACACTAAAAGAAATCAAGATTAAAAATGTGGTACTCAGTAAGGGTAATTTTTTTCAGACCAAGCAGAGGGAAAAAATTATGGAATCAATCAATTCTGAGGAAAAAATTATGGAGACATGTGAACAGCCATATAAACTGTATTTTTTTTTTCTGTGACACGCATTTGCCTGTGGCCTAAAGAGGAAAACACAATTTTGTGCATCCTTGTACATTAAATACTGATGGACTGAAGTGATATGACAATTACCGTAGTTACCAAACACCTCTGACCACAATTTATTGGACATAAAGTCCAGAAAGAAACCAATACTCGCTTCATGCATAAAAAAGGGTCTTTATTTCAGTCAATGATAAAATCATTGTACGGTCCTTAGTCTCAGGCAGAGACTAAGGACGGGTCAGAAACGCGTTGGCTGATTAATTTGCTGTGGTTTCCCTCCATGCCTCATGGTATTCCGCTGTGTGATTTTTCTTAATTTTATCATTGATTGAGGACTGTCAGGTGACCTCCATATATGTTACATTTTGGGTTCTGTTGAGTTTTGTCTGTGTGCGAACATCTTTATCAAGAACAGCTTCTTAGTAAGGATAGGTTTTCTCCAAATCTGGCAGCTGCTTCACAGGGCATGCTCTGCAGGAGAAATTGATTACACAATGCCCATTCAAATTCATAAATGAACATAATACTTGGACAAATTGAATCTGTTTGACTGTAAGCACTTATTTGCAGAAGCTTTTCTCTCTGGATTATAGTAGGATTTTTAGCAGAGAATTCCACACTTTGATGTTCATATGCCCTTTGCTGTATCACAATGTAAAACTATTGGCACAAACTGGTCCATAAACACTTATTTATATTTCCCTTTGTACACAAGTGACAAAAGTACTGGACATAATTTACATTTTGCTCCTATTATGTGACTCTCGTCTTTCCCTTTAGATTATGAGCTCTTGCGGGCAGAGTCCCAGCTCATTGTGTTTTATTATTTTCATGTTTTCACTTTTATTGTTAGTTGATGTTCATTTGTTTTCATCATTTCTCATTTTATTAATTTACTTTAATTGTAGATTGCTACAAAGTATCTTGGCGTTATTGTAATAACAGTTGTTAACTGTAATTTTTATTTAACCACTTCGCGCTAGAGCCTGCTTTTGCCTTCGTGACCGGGCCAATTTTTTCAATTCTGACCACTGTCACTTTATGAAGCAATTACTCTGGAACGCTTCAACGGATCCCCCTGATTCTGAGAATGTTTTTTCGTGACATATTGTCTTCATGATAGTGGTAAAATTTCTTTGATATCACATGCGTTTATTTGTGAAAAAATCGGAAATTTGGCGAAAATTTGGAAAATTTTGCAATTTTCAAACTTTGAATTTTCATGCCCTTAAATCAGAGAGATATGTCACACAAAATACTTAATAAATAACATTTCCCACATGTCTACTTTACATCAGCACAATTTTGGAACCAAAATTTTTTTTTGTTAGGGAGCTATAAGGGTTAAAAGTTGACAAGCGATTTCTCATTTTTCCAACAAAATTTACAAAAACATTTTTTTAGGGACCACATCATATTTGAAGTCACTTTGAGGGGTCTTTATGACAGAAAATACCCAAAAGTGACACCGTTCTAAAAACTGCACCCCTCAAGGTGCTCAAAACCACATTGAAGAACTTTATTAACCCTTCAGGTGCTTCACAGGAATTTTTGGAATGTGGAAGAAAAAAATTAACATTTAACTTTTTTCACAAAAATGTTACTTTAGACCCAATTTTTTTTATTTTCACAGGGGTAACAGGAAAAAATGGACCCCAAAATTTTTTGTGCAATTTCTCTTGAGCGTGCTGATACCCCATATGTGAGGGAAAACCACTGTTTGGGCGCACGGCAGGGCTCGGAAAGGAAGGAGCGCCATTAGACTTTTTGAATGTAAAATTTGTCTGAATAATTAGCAGACACCATGTTGCGTTTGGAGAGCTCCTGATGTGACTAAACAGTGGAAACCCCCCACAAGTGACACCATTTTGGAAACTAGACCCCTTAGGAAACATATCTAGATGTGTGGTGAGCACCTTGAACCCCAAGGTGCTTCACAGAAGTTTATAATATTGAGCTGTAAAAATAAAATTTTCACATTTTTCCCACAAAAACGTTTTTCATCCCTTAATTTTCCATTATCATAATGGTAATAGGATAAATTGCACCATGAAATTTGTTGTGCAATTTCTCCTGAACACGCCGATACCCCATATGTGGGGGAAAACCACTGTTTGGGCGCACGGCAGGGTTTGGAAGGGAAGGAGCGCCATTTGACTTTTTGAATGTAAAATTTGTCTGAATAATTAGCAGACGCCATGTTGCGTTTGGAGAGCCCCTGATGTTCCTAAACAGTGGAAACCCCCCACAAGTGACACCATTTTGGAAACTAGACCCCGTAGGGAACTTATCTAGATGTGTGGTGAGCACCTTGAACCCCAACGTGCTTCACAGAAGTTTATAGTAATCAGCTGTAAAAATAAAATTTTCACATTTTTCCCGCAAAAACGTTTTTCATCCCTTAATTTTGCATTATCATAAGGGTAATAGGATAAATTGCACCATGAAATTTGTTGTGCAATTTCTCCTGAACACGCCGATACCCCATATGTGGAGGCAAACCACTGTTTGGGTGCACGGCAGGGCTCGGAAGGGAAGGAGCGCCATTTGACTTTTTGAATGTAAAATTTGTCTGAATAATTAGCAGACGCCATGTTGCGTTTGGAGAGCCCCTGATGTTCCTAAACAGTGGAAACTCCCCACAAGTGACACCATTTTGGAAACTAGACCCCTTAGGGAACTTATCTAGATGTGTGGTGAGCACCTTGAACCCCAACGTGCTTCACAGAAGTTTATAATAATCAGCTGTAAAAATAAAATTTTCACATTTTTCCCACAAAAACGTTTTTCATCCCTTAATTTTGCATTATCATAAGGGTAATAGGATAAATTGCACCATGAAATTTGTTGTGCAATTTCTCCTGAACACGCCGATACCCCATATGTGGAGGCAAACCACTGTTTGGGTGCACGGCAGGGCTCGGAAGGGAAGGAGCGCCATTTGACTTTTTGAATGCAAAATTTGTTTGAATAATTAGCGGACGCCATGTTGCATTTGGGGAGCCCCTGATGTGCCTAAACAGTGGAAACCCCCCACAAGTGACACCATTTTGGAAACTAGACCCCTTAGGGAACTTATCTAGATGTGTGGTGAGCACCTTGAACCCCAAGGTGCTTCACAGAAGTTTATAATAATCAGCTGTAAAAATAAAATTTTCACATTTTTCCAGCAAAAACGTTTTTCATCCCTTAATTTTGCATTATCATAAGGGTAATAGGATAAATTGCACCATGAAATTTGTTGTGCAATTTCTCCTGAACACGCTGATACCCCATATGTGGAGGCAAACCACTGTTTGGGCGCACGGCAGGGCTCGGAAGGGAAGGAGCGCCATTTGACTTTTTGAATGCAAAATTTGTTTGAATAATTAGCGGACGCCATGTTGCATTTGGGGAGCCCCTGATGTGCCTAAACAGTGGAAACCCCATACAAGTGACACCATTTTGGAAACTAGACCCCTTAGGGAACTTATCTAGATATGTGGTGAGCACCTTGCACCCCCAGCTGCTTCACAGAAGTTTATAATATTGAGCCATAAAAATAAAATTTTCACATTTTTCCCACAAAAAATGTTTTCCTTTCCCTAATTTTGTACTATCATAAGGGTAACAGGATAAATTGCACCATGAAATTTGTTGTACAATTTCTCCTGAACACGCCGATACCCCATATGTGGGGGAAAACCACTGCTTTGGTGTACGGCAGGGTTCGGAAGAGAAAGGAGCGCTATGTTGGCTGGGATAGGCAGCAGACACCGTGTCACATTTGAAGAGTCGCTGACATGCAGAAACAGCAGAAACCCCCACAAGTGACCCCATTTTGTAAACTACACCTCTCAAGGAATTCATCTAGGGAAGTAGTGAGTATTTTTTAATTTTTAAATTTATACCATTGGGCAGTGAAAAAAGCATAATTATATTTTTACCACAAAAAAATGTTTTACCCTCAGATTTTACATTTTCACACAGGACAATATGTAAAAATGGTGCCGAAATGTGTCACACAATTTCTTCTAAAAGTGCCAATACCCCATATGTGGCTGTATCGTACCGCTCAGCCATATGGCGAGATCTGGGGGGGACGGAGTGCTATTTGACAATTGGAGAACAAATTATTGTAGAATAGGCATTTGGATTTGGGAGCACAAAATTTTTTGAATTTCTTTTGGGGGGCAAGGGCCATTTCGCTTTTCCAGAGCCTTTCTGCTACCAGTAACTTGGAAGTCCCTTATATTTTTAACAGATGACGGACCTGAGTGGGGACTAGCTTTTTTTGAGGACTGAGTTGAAACTTTTATTGGGAACATTTTACGTAACATTTATCCGGCGCTCTAGGCTGAGCACTTACATCGGGGTTTCCATCTAAATTTCCAAGTGATGTAATTCAGATGAAACCCCTGCGGGATCCATTCACTGTAATGAGGCAGCAGAGTTACTCTGGACTCCGTCTGGCCTCTGTTTAGCGGTGTCCTTTTTTTAAGAAGTGCACAAAACTGTGGCCAACCGCACTTTTATGCACGCCTAAAACAAATGACACCGTGGGATCACAGGCCAGACGGCATCCACAGTGGCCTATATCTGCCTCATTACAGGGAATCTTCCGTCATGGGTTCCGGCTGAATCACATATTTCAGAGATTTACATGGAAACTCTGGCGTAAGTGCTCAGCGCAGAGCGCAGGATAAATGTGTGCCGAGCCATACTGCGATCTTTGGGAGACATAATAAACAAATCAGTAGCAGGTGAAGAATTGGTTTTATTTATTTTTTTACGCCGTTCCTAGTGTGATATAACTGATTAGATTACTTTATTCTTCGGGTCGGTGCGATTACAGAGATACCAGATTTATATCGGGTTTTTATGACTGACAGCTGTCACACACTAAGAGATGCTTTTTTTTTGCAAAATCTAGTTTTTGCATCGCCATATTTTGAGAGCTATAATTTTTCCATATTTCGGCCGACAGAGTCATGTGATGGCTTGTTTTTTGCGGGACGAGTTGACATTTTTATTGGTACCATTTGTGGGTACGTGACATTTTTTGATCGCTTTCTATTCCGTTTTTTTGGGAGGTAAAATTAACAAAAACCAACAATTCAGGAATTGTTTTTTGAGGTTTTTTTTTATGCCGTTCTGCGTATGGTAAAAGTGATCAGGCAGCGTTATTCTTCGGGTCAGTACATTTACAGCGATACTACACTTACTGTATATTTTTTTATGTTTTGGCGCTTTTACACAATAAAACAATTTTATAGAAAAAATATTTTTTTTGCATTGCTTTATTCTGAGAGGTATAACTTTTTTATTTTTTGGCTGATGGAGCTGTATAGCAGCTTGATTTTTGCGGAAGAAGATGACGTTTTCAGCGGTACCATTTCTATTTCCATTTTGCTTTTTGATCGCATTTTTTTTTCACTTTTTGTTTGGCGATATGAGGAAAAAGCATAGTTTTTTGCTCCGTTTTTTATTTATTTTTATTACGGTGTACACATAAGGAGTTAATTAGTGTGACAGTTTTATAGCTCGGGTTGTTTCGGACGCGGCAATACCAAATATGTGTACTTTTTTTATTTTTGCATAACTATATGGATTTATCGGTTTAATATTTTATTTATTTATTTTTATTTATTTTGTATTTTTTTTTTAACAGTTTCAAAACATTTTTTTTTACTTTTTTTTACATTTTTACTTAGTCCCTCTATGGGACATTAATTTTTATTTTTCTGATCCCTGATCTCATGTAATGTAATAGACATATATTACATTATATGAGATCTTCACTGACTGTTTCACAGTCTCCTGTCTGGCATCAGCTACAGGCTGAAGCCAGACAGGAAGGACACCATATATGGCAGAGCTGGAGGCGGTCATGTGACCTCCAGCTGCCATAGCAACGCCAGGTCCTGAAAGCAATCAAGGGGTCGTCAGAGAGGTAAGTGGACGACCCCCTCTCCTCCTGCTGTCTCCTATATGCCGCGATCACTATAGATCGCAGCATATAGAAGACAGCAAAGGGTTAACATCACTGGGACCTGATCTAATCAGGCCCCGATGATGTTCCCTGTCAGAGCTAACGCTCTGCACCGCTCTCACAGCGCTTGCAGGACCCAGGGGGTCCTGAGCACTGCGAGACCACCCACCGTTTTTAAACGGCCGCGCTGCACAGAGCCCAGGCAGCGCGGACGTTTATCTACAGTGGGCGGTCGGGAAGCGGTTAAAGGTTTTTGATATGTAATCTGGTTGTAGCATGATGTAGGGGCAGAGAGCCTGAGTCCACAGATTTTCTTTTACAGCATGAATGCTGTGCTCTATCACCCAAGTGACTAAGTGGCACAAAAAAAGTGCTCCAGGATCATCGTTCTTTGACAGGAGAAGGGCCCTCAATAAACCATTCCTGTTTCTCTGAGCCAGCAGGCCACATCTAGGGTCTGGGACTTGTGGCCTCCCATAGCTGAAGTTTTGGGAGACCCAAATCTTGCTCTCAGCATCTACCTGGGCTGCCACCGAAGCAGAACTTGGAGCCAGTCTACATCGGCTCCTCTTCTGAGAGAGGAGAACCTTGGTTTTACAGGGGGAGAGCGAAACCTGATGGCAACACACTGTCCCTAGACCAATCATGAGGCAACCCATAAATGAACCACACCCCAAACAAATCCTCGTGACGTGGACACACCTAAAAAGGGTGATAAACAAGTGAAAACAAATAAAATAAATAGTGAAGGTTTTCCAGTGACATACTGGCTGGATCTTCGACTGAGAATTTTAAAATTCCCCATTGTGGCCAAAAGGCCCAGAAAAGGGTGTGTGCTCAAAAAAATGAAAGTGAAGTGCAGCTGCTGAGATAGTTTTCTCTTCTAAGAGCTCGGAATGCTGAGCCCTGTATAACTCCGCCCACAACACTGATTGGCAGCTTTCTGTGTACACTGTATACTGACAGAAAGCTACTAATCAATGTTGGGGGCATGGCTGGACTAAGAGGCACGAGACACCAAGTCCAGCAGTGATTATCTCCTGCTGATAAAACGCTGATTTTACTGAAACAGCAAAACACAGTCCAGCAAGTGACACATCTCTGGAATCCGGGTCTCTGCTCCTACATCATGCTGCTCTTAGACTAAATAGCAAAAACCTGCTGACAGATTCCCTTTAACCACTGAGGCACATACCTAAAGTGCTTTTTTCTCTAATAACTTAAAATAAAGTTTAAGAAAACACAGACAGACTTAATAAAGTAATTATACCATCCAGATCCATATGTTATTTTTACATGTTATAGTGATTGTGCTTTTAGTTGAAATTACTGCCTTCATTTTATGCAAAATGTATTATAAAATGTATTATACATTTTGTTGACCAAGTTTCGCTGTGTTCGGAGAGAAAGGCAGCGTTTTAGTGGTACGTATTACTGCAACAGATGTCACCACATTATTTTGTAGCTTGTTTAGATGAATAAATATGCAAAACTGTGAAGTATTACATTTTACTTTTTTATCATAAAAAATAAGGGACAATCTGTTGCTACCCTAATTGAGGTAATGTGTGGTTTACAGATTTGGCAGTTATAACAGTGAATTTTAAATGATTTAAACCAATAAACACTGCTAAACAAAATATTGTAAATTGTTGCATAAATGTCTGGTACAACGTGCCCCCTGATTTTCATGAATAATTCAGAAAAAAAAACATGTACCACTACAGTGTATGAAATGTAGTCTACATGATAATGTCATTCTATTTCCTTAATTTCTGTAAAAGAAAAATTATAGCGATTTTTGTTGCATTTGTTCCAATAAATCTACAGTATAAAAAAAAGCTGAAAATGAAACAACTGTGCAAGTTTTGATAACAATATCAAATATCCTTTCAATTTGGGGCTACAGCTTCTATGTAGACCATTGTTTCTCCATTGTTTGTTCCAAACAAACACATGTGGAGTCCTGCAGCTGTGTGTTACTACTGCTTACCTGTTTCTAAGAAATAATGAGAAGTTTACATGGAATGTTTAGTGGGAGGCAAAAAGACATCAAAACACATGTAAACCTTTAAAATAAATGTAGAGACCTAAACCAAATAGTGAAAACATATATTTCTAAAAATATTTCAAAGTTTTATTGTAATCCCAAACAATCTGAAGGGGGCTTCATCAGAGGAAATAACATTGCAGAAAGTCCTTTTTTTTGGACTGGTGGGGACTGGGGTAAACTTATTTTCCTGATGAAGCCCCCTTCAGACTGTTTAGGACTTCTGGAGAATGATTGTCCAGAGAAAAAAAGGTGAATGCTGCAATGAGACCTGTAAAGCCAACAGTAAAACATCCTGACACTTCATCTATGGGGTTGCTTTTCATCCATGGAGGGGGATCACACACAATTTTTCCTAAGAACACTGCCATGAATAAATAATGGAATCTAAACCGCCTCCAAGAGCAACTTCTCCCAACAATCCAGGAGCGATTTGGTGATGATCAAGGTTTTTTCCAGCATGATGGAGACCATGTCACAAGGTAGAAGTGATAACGAAGTGGCTTAGTGAACAAAACATTGAAATTTTTGGTCCATGGCCAGGAAACTCCCCAGATCTCAATTCCATTGAGAACGTGGTCAATCTTCAAAAGGCAGGTGGACAAAAAACCCAGAACTTGTAATAAACACTAAGCACTGATTAGACTCAGAAGTTGAGATTTGGCTATCAGGGTGAAGCACAGAAGTCTTGAAAAATAAAAGTCAACACTGTAAATATTGAGTCCTTGCATAAACTTGGTTTATTTGTCAAAAGTTTAAAACCTTATGAAATGCTGATAATTGTACTTCAGTAACCATAGAAACATCTAACTAAAAGATCTAAAAAATTTTGGTTTGTACAAAGTTAGTTGCTTCTGTCTCAAAACTTTTGGACATGACTATAGGTGCACATTATTTTAATATTCCCATATACTGTACATCACTAAAGGCACTTGGAGCAACGATTAATTTATTGCAGAGAATATGCCGAATGCATTTGAATTGTTATTCCTTCATTATGTGCCTAGATTTTTGGAAACCTTATTTAGATGTATTAAACTGTTGCAAGAATTTCTGCACCAGATCTGCTATTTTTGACCAAACCTGAAAGCTACATAAAATTATGGCAGAAAAAATCAAGCTATTAGGGCTCATGTCTACTCACACACACAGGCCCTTTGTGCGCTGTATATGTCCCATTCTGTAAAAGTTTGGACATGTACAATTCCAAGTCATGTCATATTTTTATAGTCACTAGTGTCAGTTAGAAGAAGACCAGATTCACGAAGCATGATGCCTGGACTGGCCATTGATCCTCTGACCCAAATTAACTGTCTCATAAGCACACATGAGGCTTTTGAGTTTGGGTCAGGTAACCTGCTGTCTGTACTGGGACCATGAATGTTTGATGTGTAAAACTGATCTAAGAATATTATTATTAAAGAAGCTGTGAAGACTCGGGGTCTTCTGTGGGCATAATACTACTCAGACAACACAAGGTGAGGGTTAAACAGTGTGGCAATGCTTTATTGAATCACCAAACAGACAATAACATATAGAACAGTCCCAGAAAATACCCAAGAGGCTGCAAAATTCTGTGGCAGATAGCGGCAAGCTTAGGAGGCTGACAGTCCATTGAGGTACGTGGCCAGGAGACCCGAAGATCCAACCCTGGTTTTCTCTGAACATATCCATGGATCAAGATGACCAAATAGTTCCAACCTGGATTTCTCCGAGTGTATCCATAGGTTCCAGGTGACCGGATTGTCCCAACCTGGCTAACCCAAATATATCCATGGGACCAGGTGACCGGAGGGTCACAATCCTGGTTTCCCCAAACATCTCCATAGGGTCAGTGATGGTCAATGGAGCAGATCTGTATCCTTCCATCCAGGGCAGTGATCCCTTAGGCTAGCAGAATCCAATTCTGTGTCCCTCGGGATGGAGCCATGCTACCAAGCTGCTGTCTTGAAGAGTCTCTCTGATTCTCTTAGAATTACAATAGAAATCCCGGCTTATATGTACATCTGTGGCTCAGGTCATCATTCACAGGTCAGAGGGGAAGGTGCAGGGCTCATGACTCATTGTTTGAGCATTTAATCAATCTGCATAACTTACGCTCCTCTGCTCTGCGAGTCACCAAGCCACAGGGTCCACACAATGGTTAATCAACATATTTAGCAAACATTCATTGTTCACAGACCAAGAGAAGTCAACATTCAGACTTATGACAAAAGTCCTCCTGTTACAACATAGAGCTTAGAAGGATTCACCTAGTCAGTTTTAATCATGTGATGTCATATACCTAATGGAAAAAGAGAAGAATTAACTGAGTAGAAGGGCAAAATGAGCAATTGTAAGTACACAGTGCTATGTAATATGATGATTTCTACATAGTAAGAGGAAAAACATTTTGATGGGAGGAGTGCTTCTTTAAGAACAATATTCTTAGATCAATTTTACACATCCAACATTCATGGTAACAGTACAGACAGCAGGTTACATGACCCAAACTCAACAGCCTCATGTGTGCTTATGAGACAGTTGAATTTGGGTCAGAGGACCAATATCCAGTCCAGACATCATGGTTTATGAATCTGTGCATCCCAAAGAAAAAATAGTTGGAAGTGATGGGTAAAGTATGTATATTTGCTGATAACACAAAAGGTGTATCTACAGTGAGGTGCAGTGAGATCATTATAAATGGGCATGGCATATGCTTTGGATTTTTTGCTTAGTGTCCTGAATCAACTATTTATCCTGCATGGTGAATGCCATAAAAATGCCAGGATTGTAGTTTTTTTGTCCTTCATGTCTCTCACCCCCCAAAATTAAATAAATAAGCAATATAAACTTCATATAATATATACCACTAAAAACTACAGCCTTTGGTGCAAAAAAAACTCACACAACTCAAACAATGAAAAAAATTACATATAACAAATTTTAATTTTTAAAACAAGAAAAAATGAGGGAGTATGGTCAGAACATTGTAAAGTATTCTATGAGGGAGACAGTAAGGAGCCCTAGGCACATAGGGTATCAAATTTACATTATGTGATGATTGCAGGTTACAGTGATACACTAACCTGGTGAAGTTGTTCTGAGGGCACAACTCACTTGACTTGCTTGGGTGATTTGGACAGCTGTAGCCGATGGCTCCTTCCCGAGAACAATATATGTACATGCAGTAGTTTTTCATGTGGTCTGCTTCCTTGGTGCTGCTGTTAGATACTAGTGAGCTGAGCTGTGTTTTTCCAGGAGGACAGTAGATGTCCGACAATACTGGGAGTTGTACGTGCACAGATGCTCAGTCACAAAACGGAATTTGGCTTATGTGTCATGGGGGCCAAAGGCTGTAATGGTGCTGGCAGAGCGAACGTGCGCTCTGCCGTGCAAAATTTTTGGGCGTGTATGCCTACTGGAGACGGACATTCAGACGTAGTAGACTGAATCTGGGTGTCCGCCTCCATTAGGCATTTACAGCTGAAAATCATGCACGCAAAGCGCACATTCGCTCTGTTAGTACCATTATAGTCTTTGGCCCTGTCGGCGCTTAAGTCCAAACCCATTTTATGGGGGGTTCGGACGTAAGCCCTGATGTGAGCCACTGAACGGGTGCCTAGACGCAATGTAAAAGCACCCTTAGGAATCAAGTATCGTATTGGTTGTTCTGTGCTTGTTATGACTTCAGTAAACAAGAATTTATGACTACTTGACCACTTAATGTGGCCAAGCAGTGAGGAACGCAAGTTAAATGCTAAATTGAATAGCCAAAGGTAAATTAAATAAATATAAGTTAGACATTTTCTCTTACGACAACACTTATTTGGATGCAGAGAACAGTAAGCCACTGAGAGATCTGTGGCGACCCTGCGGGTTCAGTCGCCACAGAGGTACTGCATCTCACCCAGAGGTGTGGTGTCCCACTCTCAGGTAATGAAGGAGTACTGTCCGGGACCCACCCACCTGCATCCAACACTACACCATTCCAAACCAGCAGGCGGGGCAAGATGAACTGGCTTATGCTGAGCTCTATCCCTGGTTGGAAGTTGGGGGAACCGAGAGAGGGGAAATCATGAGGAGAGGAGAGAAGAGCGGGCCTAGACTGAGAGGCCCAGGAGGACAGGCTGGAAGAGGATGGGAGCAGTGGGAAGGCTCCAGGAACAGAGGGGATCCCAGGGGCACGGCGAGTGCGGAAGCCACCCGTGCGCCCAAACCTACAAGGATGTGGAGGGTTCAAGCCGCAAAGGAGACCGGCCCCTAACTAGTGGAGAACAACCAGGCTCAGCTAGGAGCCGGAGGCTTTTGTACTTTCAGGGTGCAGCTGCTCACTACCGCAACTATATCGCCAAAATGGTGGCCGCATAGGATTCAGGGGACTGCACGTTTCCCGCCAAAATCTGAGGCTACTGGCTTGGGACACTGGTTGCGAGGAGCCGGGCAGGAGGGTGAGAGCCAGCGCAGGAAGACGACCGAGGAAGGCATACAGAATGGGGTCCCGTTAAGTATTCCTGAGATACCTGGGAAATTCTGAACCCCTCCCTAGGTGAACACAGGACAGCATGGGAGGTTACCCTGGCGCTGGTAACCTGGAGTTTGACAACTGTGAGTAAATCTGAAGACTGCACCCCCACTGTGTCCTAGAATTATTATCTGCGCCATCACCTGCATTACACCGCACCAACCACAGCTACCCCTTAGTATTACTACATCCTACCCTGGAGCTAAGCTCTGCCTGTGGAGAGCTGAACCAACTCTGCTGCGTTACCATCAGCTCCAGAGGACATGCACCACAGCGGCAGCCCTATATAGCCGCATTCCACAGGTGGCGTCACGAACATTATATATAAAAACTTTATTCCCCTTTTCTTTAATCTTTAATTGACTGCCCTGGGTCACGGACCGGGTCACTGCCACCGTGACATCCCCCAGCATCAACCGGCCCGGCTACCAAGTATCCCACGGCCCAGGGGGCGCGTCAAACTTGGCGTCACGAACAAGATATGAACCAACCCGTTGTAACCGGGTATTATGCTCCTAGAGACTGTGTTGTATACTGAATGCCGTGCCTGCCCCAGAAGAACAGGCGCCATTATGTGCGTCGTAAAAGACAACAAGGAACCTCCCATCGTGGGCCGGGTCCGGGACCAAAAGCACAGCCCGCCCCATGTGCCTGTGGCCATATACCTAGACTTGTCCATCAGTCTGGGGAAGCCGCCCCCAGGTGGGGCTGACAGCAAGCAGCCATGGAACCGCCCCAGAAAGGGGAGAGGAGAGACCTTGCAGACAGGGCGGGGTCTCCAGCAGTGCAGACAGACCGCACCCGGCAGGCACGATGGAGGGAGACCAGCCTGAGACTCCATCTCATGGCCTGCAGCCTGAAGTAACATCCCTCAACCTGGAGGGAGTTGTATCAAAACTCTCCTTGGAGGATACTGGCTTCCTCCGTGATGAGGTACAGGAGCTGGGCCGGCGGATGGAGGAGGCCCAGCAGGCTGCCGTCGCCATCTGGAAAGATGAGCTGCTGAGGAAGCTGATGACCCGGCAGCAGTCCGCGCTGCACCCCACCAGCAGCGGCCCAGCCCCGACGGAGCCCTCCCTGGACCAGGAGGTAACAAGCAGTGCTGGAGCGGCCGCAGGAGCAGGTAATGACAATGCCCCTGCCCCGAGCGCTGACTGCGCTGACCTGCTCCTGGGCCCTTTACTGGAACCTCCTTCCCCGGGCGCCTGCCATGCCAATCTGCTCCTGGGTCCTTCACAGGAACTCCCTGCCCTGGGCACCTGCAGCGACAACCTGCTCCTGTGCCCCCTACAGGAACCTACTTTCCCCGCACCCGCATGGGTGTAAGGGCGCCCTGCATGGGACTGCTCAGCCAAGTTTGAGGACCAGCAGAGAGCCCCTCTAGTGCCCACATGCGCCCCCAGTTGCCTGCCAGGGAGGAGAAGCATGTCGGTGGGACAACCCAGAGGGTAACCTCAAGGGGTTCCCGAGGGAGACGGAGGCAGAGGCCCTCAGGAGGGAAGAACAGTGTGAACGGGAGCTCCGGAAGCTGACAGCAGAGCGCCGCAAACGGCAAGAGAGGTGGGAGAGGATGGAGGCCCGCAACATGGCTGCCAAAACCCGGGCCCGCAAGACCAAGCCGACCACACCCAGTCCCCGTGCAGAAGGGACTGTCGTGAAGTTCGACCTGGAAGCCAGGTGGGGCTTCATCAGAGAACCACCATTGCCAAAGGATCTCTTTGTTAACAGGTGGGACGTGGAGTCCCACCTCCAACAAGGACATCCCGCCTGAGACCTATACCCTGGTGACCATTTCACCTATACCCGGCATAAGGGAGAGCGCAGGTGGTATGCCCTCCATGTGCACAGGGTAGTGGAGAAGGGAGAGGACATGCCCCTGCAGTCCGAGGCTGACGACCCGGCCGGGCCAGCCTATGCAGGACAGGTGTCTACCAGGAGGGAGCACCACTATTGAACTCCCGATTTTACTAACTGAACTTTATATAGTCACCCGGAAGGGTACAGTAAAAATACCAAGTTAAAAGTGTGTGTTTAAAAAGTTTTATAGAATACCCGGTAAAAGTACAAAGACATTTAGCCTGTGGACGGTGAGCAGCTAAAAACTTTCCCTTGTAAATAGTTTGCACTTCTTAAAGTGCTTCTTATTGGTTTTATATGAAAAGACCATTGAACAAAAACCCATTTGGCGTGGCCGAATACGTGGTCCAACAGCTGGATCACCTATGCCCTGCAGCCACGTCCAGGGCCTGCGTTGAGAGTTTTCAGACGGGTCCCTCAAATTGCACCTTCTTCAGTGAGATGGACACCCGGTTATGGATCTCACTGTAGCCTTAAGAAAAATGTTTTATATATGTGAAGACAAAGTTATTAAAAGTACTTTTATAATGTTTTGATAGAGAAACCTGTAACGTTTAAGAAAATGTGCCTCCCATAAAGGGAAGAAAAGTTATGATTGTTCTTCTATGTGAATGCATTCTAAAAAAATTTTGTAAGTCTAAAATATCTTGTTTTTACTCTGTTCTAGCCTGCGGACGAGCTGTGTTTTACCAGGGGGTATGTGGCGCCCCTGCGGGTTCAGTCGCCACAGAGGTACTGCACCTCACCCAGAGGTGTGGTATTCCACTCAGGTAAGAATGGAGTACTGCCCGGGACCCACCCACCTGCATCCAACACTACATCATTCCAAACCAGCAGGCGGGGCAAGATGCACTGGCTTATGCTGAGCTCTGTCCCTTGTTGGAAGTGGGGGGAACCGAGAGAGGGGGAACCATGTAGTGAGTGTGGGTGGAGGAAGTGTGGCGCCCCTGCGGGTTCAGTCGCCACAGAGGTACTGCATCTCACCCAGAGATGTGGTATCCCACTCTCAGGTAAGGATGGAGTACTGCCTGGGACCCACACACTTGCATCCATTACACTTCAGGAGGGAAGGACGAGATTGCTCCTAAGGGAGAGCACAGTCCCTGGTCCCTGGCTGGAGGGTGGAACCATGTAGTGGGTGTGGGTGGAGGAAGAAGTACAGGGGAGCACTTCAGCAGTAGTATAAAAAGGGGAGCTTCTTGGGAATAGCAGACAGTCAGAGGAGGATAGTGAAAGGAGCAGGAGCTCTGCAGGAGCTCTGCTCGGGAGGAGCGGGCCTGAGTGAGAGAGGCCCAGGAGGTGAGACTGAAGAGAAGAGAGGAGCAGGGAGGAAGGCTCCAGAAAGAAAGAAGGGATCCTAGGGGTACAGGAAGTGCAGGAAGCCACCCGTACGCTTGAATCTACCAGGACATGAAGGGATCAGGCCGCAGAGGGGACCGGCCCTAACTAGTGGGAATTACAACATTCAGCTAGAAACCGAAGGCTTCTACATTTTCAGGGTGTAGTTGCCCACAGCCGCAATTAATCACCGAAAAGGTAGCCGCATAGGATCCAGGGACCTCCAGGTTACCCGCCAAGATCTGAGGTTACCGGCTTGGGACACTGGTTGCGAGGTGCAGGGCAGGAGGGTGAGAGCCAGCACAGGAAGACGACCGAGAAAGGCACACAGAACGGGGTCCCGTTAAGTACTCCTGAAATATCTGAGGGATTGCAGAACCCCTGCCTCGGTGAACGCAGAACGACGCTGGTGGTGATAATTTGGCCGTTGTAACCAGGAGCAACGTGATAATCATGAGTAAACCTTGAAGACTGCACACCACTGTCTCTGTGAATTATTGTTGCGCCATCACCAGCCCTGCACTACACTGCACCACAACAGCTACCTCATAATTAACCATCACAGCACCGCTCTGGAGCTTAGCTCTACCTGTGGAGAGCTGAACCAACTCTGCTGCATTACCAACAGCCCCAGAGAATCGGCACCGCAGCGACGGCTCCATATAGCTGCATACCACTGGTGGCATCACAAACATTAAACTATAAAAACTATAATCCCCTTTTATTGACTGCTCTGGGTCACGGACCGGGTCACTGCCACTGTAATATCCCCTGCACCGACCGGCCCGGCACCGAGTACCCCACGGCCCAGGGGGCGCATCATAGAAGCAGTACAGGGGAGCACTTTGAGTAGGAGTACAAAAAGGGAACTATCTTGGAAGAGACAATTCAGTCTGAGAGGAGAAAGAGTGGGAGCACGAGCTCTGTAGGAGCTCTGCTCAGAAAGAGAGGAGAGAGGAGCGGGCCTAGACTGAAAGGCCCAGGAGGACAGGCTGGAAGAGGATGGGAGTGTGGCACCCCTGAGGGTTCAGTCGCCACAGGGGTACTGCACCTCAGAATGAGGTGTGGTATCTCCTCTCCAAGGTAAGGATGGAGCACCACACAGGACCCCAACCACACACTCAACACTACACCACTCCAGTTCTGCAGGGGGCCTAAAAGCACCATAGTGCTGCCCCGGTCCGGAATGGAGGAGTTGGGGGGAACCAAAGTTAGGGGGAACCAAGTAGTGAGTGAGGGTGGAGGAAGCACTTTACTTTAGCACTTAATAGAATCATATACAGTATAACTGGAGGCCATTTTAATAACCGGGTCTTTAGTCGTGGGTCTATGGGACGGCAGGTCAGCACAAGGCTGCAGCCGCCTCAGGGTCCTCGGTTCCCGGTCTCAGGCCTCGAGACGGAGGATTGGGGCAGAGTTAAAACCGGCTCTGTCCCCGGTCAAAGTCCAACCAAGAAGGCCCAGGAGGGGAGCAGAGGAGTTAGGCTCCACAGGCAAAAGGATCTCAGGGGGTGCGGACGGAGCGGAGTCGCCACCTCCATACCTTATTCTGGCCCTGCCAGAGAGACTCTGCCGAAAGAGGGGGTACTGGTCCCCGATTATCTGACTTTGCACTTCACGTCTCTGTCGGAAAAGTCCGGAGGCTTATGTGGATCCCAGGGGGATACGGACGGAGCGGAGTCACCACCTGTATTCCTTAATCTGAGTTCATTCAGAGGGACCCGGCCTTACGCCAAGTTCTCACCACTAGTAACCAAGAAGGGCACCCAGTCGGTCCGGGAGCTACAAGCTACCCATCAAGGACATCACAGTACCCGTACGGGACACAGTGGGGGACACAAGGCGGGAGAAGTACAACAGGAGAGGAACACTTTACAGCGGGTGTCCTGTCACGCGCTCCTGAACTACCTGGAGTGTGCTGAACCCCACCCTGGCGGCCGCAGCTTGCCGTGTGGCAGCAGAGAGAAGCTCTGAGCTGAGAAAGCACCACCGTGAGTAAAGACTTGGATGACTTTGAATATTGCCTCTGTCTGTTCTTTTCTCCGCGGCACTGACCCCGCCATAACTCTATCCTGCATCCCTTCTCCTACGGTGCCCTGAGGCCCCACTCCACCTGTGGGGAGCCGCACCAACTAAGCTGCCTGATCACCGTCCTCAGAGGACTGTAGCAGCACTGGTGATCCTCACCAGACACCACGGGTGGCGTCATGAACATTCCCCTTTCCCATACACCTTTCCCCCATTATTCCTTGCTTTTAAGAGTGACCCCAGGGTACGGGCCCGGGAGCTGGCCACCGTGGCATCCCCCAAGACTAACAGCAAGGCCCGGGTGCCGAGTTGTCCCCATCACCTTGGGCGCGTCAGGAGCAGTGGGAAGGCTCCAGGAACAGAGGGGATCCCAGGGGCATGGCAAGTGCGGAAGCCACCCGTGTGCCCGAATCTACAAGGATGTGGAGGGATCAGGCACCAAAGGGGACCGGCCCCTAACTAGTGGAGAACAACCAGGCTAAGCTAAGAACAGGAGGCTACTGTACTTTCAGGGTGCAGCTGCTCACTGCCGCAACTATATCGCCAAAAAGGTGGCCGCATAGGATTCAGGGGACTGCACGTTGCCCGCCAAAATCCAAGGCTACCGGCTTGGGACACTGGTTGTGAGGCGCCGGGCAGGAGGGTGAGAGCCAGTGCAGGAAGACGACCAAGGAAGGCACACAGAAAGGGGTCCCGTTAAGTATTCATGAGATACCTGGGAGACTGCTGAACCCCTCCCTTGGTGAACACAGGATGGCGTGGGAGGTTATCCTGGCACTGGTAACCTGGAGTCTGACAACTGTGAGTAAATCTGAAGATTGCACCCTCACTGTGTCCTAGAATTATTATCTGCGCCATCACCTGCATTACACCGCACCAACCACAGCTACCCCTTAGTATTACTACATCCTACCCTGAACCTAAGCTCTGCCAGTGGAGAGCTGAACCAACTCTGCTGCGTCACCATCAGCCCCAGAGGACCTGCACCGCAGCGGCAGCCCCATATAGCCGCATACCACAGGTGGCGTCACGAACATTATATATAAAAACTTTATTCCCCTTTTCGTTAATCTTTAATTGACTGCCCTGGGTCACGGACCGGGTCACTGCCACTGTGACATCCCCCAGCATCGCCCGGCCCAGCTACCGAGTACCCCACGGCCCAGGGGGCATGTCAGATCCATATGGTAGCGAGATATCTGCATGTAGAACAAAAAGTCTGGGTGAAAAAATAACCGCCCACATTATGGGCAGAGTCCTATGACCTCTCTATACATTATTTGGTCGACTGATCTACTGAAATTGTCCTTTAGTTAGCTTATTTATGATATTAATATGTGCAAGAGGAGTATTTATTGCAGATTACAACTTTGCTTATCATTGTCCACTTTAAAGTGTAAGTTTTCTGTGGCAAAGGTTAAAAAAAAGCACCAAAAAAATTTGTGTCAGAATTTTGGCTCAAACTACATCAAAAAAATTAGGTGCAATGCTCTTAGTAAATTTGGGCAATTATTTTACTAAAAGAAAAAAGATGTTTGGAACAAACTTCCAGCAGATTTGGAAGTTTGTAAATAGCAAAGGCTGATGGATTTAGCAGATTTAGGAATATTCAAGAAATGCGTTAGCACTAAATAAAAAATTTGTTAAAATATAACTTTTAATATTCAATTTTAAAAGACATATAGACCACAATAAAGTGCATATGTTCCAAGAGCGGACAAAAACACACTAATATAAAAACAAAGAGGCAGGAGCATATGCACTTTATTTTGGTCTATATGTCTTTTAAAATTGAATATTGAAAGTTATATTTTAACAAATTTTTTGATATGGAAATTTGACAAACATATACCAAACCTAAGATAAAAAGAGAAATTTTATAATAGTATGAAGTAGATGCACCATCTCCTTTTCTACCATCTACCTTACATGTTTTACATATCTAAAAGTCAATTTTTTTTCTTTTTTCTTTATTTCCAACAACGTTCTGGATTTGGAGTATTATAATGAGTATTTCTGATATAGCGAAGAAACTGCATAAACAGGCAAGAGGTTAATTATCCAACTTGCTCCAATGAAGGGTTAATTATTCCTAGTTGATCAAATTAAAAGAGTTAATTAGTCTTGTGTTTAATCATGTTAACAAGAGTTTCGGTACCTTTGCTGCACCAGGGAATGCATATACTGTTGAAAAATAACAATGAGTTTGTATTTACTAGAACAGTTATTCCCAAAGCTCTCCCCATTTACAATGCTAGTCTTATAGATCTTCTTACAGGATTACTGATGGATGGATGACATTATTTAGGGCACTAATAAGTTATTTTGCCAGAAACACTGCAAACATGTAAAACTAATGAAGCTACTTTCTGCTAACTTGGAACTCTACTTTGAACAAAACAACTATATCCACATCCTTGGGTCCAACAACTTTGATGTTTGCTAAACGCCTTCATACCCGAGCCTGTTTTAACCTTCATGACAAGGCCAAATTTTACAATTCTGACCAGTTTCACTTTATGAGGTAATAACTCTCCAACACTTCAACGGATTCCTCTGATTCTAAGATTTGTTTTTTCGTGACATATTGTACTTCATGATAGTGGTAAAATTTATTTGATATGACTGCCATTTATTTGTGAAAAAATTGGAAATTTGTTGAAAATGTTGCAATTTTCAAACTTTGAATTTTCACGCCCTTAAATCAAAGAGATATGTCACACAAAATAGTTAATAAATAACATTTCCCACATGTCTACTTTACATCAGCACAATTTTAGAACCAACATTTTTTTTTTGCTGGGAAGAGAAGTTATAAGGGTTAAAAGTTAACCAGCGATTTTTAATTTTTCCAACAAAATGTAAAAAAACATTTTTTTAGGGACCACATCACAATTGAAATGACTTTGAGGGGCCTTTATAGCAGAAAATACTCAAGTGACACCATTCTAAAAACTAGATCCCTCAAGGTGCACAAAACTACATTCAAAAAGTAAAAAGTTTATTAACCTTTCAGGTACTTCCCAGAAATTAATGGAACGTGGAAGTAAAAAATTAACATTTAACTTTTTTTCACAAAAATGTTACTTTAGACCCAAATTTTTTTATTTTTGCAAGGGTAACAGGAATAAATGGACCCCAAACTTTGTTGTGCAATTTCTCCTGAGCACGCCAACACCCCATATGTAAGGGAAAACCATTGTTTGGGCACACGGCATGGCTCAGAAGGGAAAGAGCACCATTTGACTTTTGGACTGCAAAATTGGCTGGAATCGATAGCAGACGCCATATCGCGTTTGGAGAGCCCCTAAGGTGCCTAAACAGTGGAAACCACCAACATTTGACTCCATTTTGAAAACTAGATCCCTCAAAGAATTTATCTAGATGTGTGATGAGCACCTTGAACCCCCAGAGGCTTCACAGAATTTTATAATGTTGAGCCGTGAAAATTAAAAAACACATTTCTGCGCTGCACAGAGCCCAGCAAGCGTGGACGTTTATGCACAGTGGGGAGTCGGGAAGCGGTTAACTACCATAGACTAAAATGGAAAAAGGCTGTTTTTTTTTGTCTGTTTTAGTACTTCCTTATATTTTGCATCAGTCAACATTATTTTCTTTAACCCCTTAATAACATTTGACGTACTAATACGCGTCTGTGCCCTGGGACTTAAGAGCCAGACCCGTATTAGTACGTCATGGCGATCGCGCGCGCACACAGGCTGTGCGGGCGCGATCGCCGCCGGGTGTCAGCTGATTGTCACAGCTGACACCCGGTACTATGTGCAGGGAGCGTTCCTGCACCGCTCCCAGCACATTAACCCCCGCTATGCTGCGATCGAAGTCGATCGAAATCGATCGCGGCATTGCGGGGGCAAGGGGAGGTGATCGGCGATACTCACCTCCTCTTCCGGCTTCCAGCGCAGACTCCAGCGGCTTCTCGGGTGTTGCTGACGCGCCCCCTGGGCCATATTCTTTAGGGGGAATATCCGGAGCCGGATCAGATGGGAGTTGTAGTCTTCCGAGTGGCTGTGACCCGGTCCGTGCCCAGGGTGTCAAACTCAGTTGTATGTGGCAGTCCTACAGATGTTACTAAGTTCTTAATGTCGACTACGCCACCCGTTGTATTGCGGTCACTGTGGCCGCCGCTGCAGCAGGGTCCGCTGAGGCTGGTGGTGTAGGTGCAGCTTTGGTGATATAACCCCCAACGGGTGGGGTATAGCCTCAGGGGGATCAGGTGCAGAGGATGGGAGTTGTGGTGATGCAGTGTAGACGGCAATCAGAGACAGAGTCGGGTTATGCAGTTTAGGATGTTTACTCACTGCTGATGTTCTGGTCACTCCAGCTTCGAGTGACCTCCCGAGCCGTGCTGCGTCCACCAGGTTCTGGATCCAGCCAACCCCCAAATAAGTCCGGAGCGTGACCCTGAGCTCTCCTTCTGTCCTTTCTCTGGCCGTCCCCACTATTGATCCACCCAGGTCCAGCTCCCTCGGGCCTTCTGTTGGGAGACCCTTGGCCTCGGGTTCCCTGACCCTCCACGTGGTATGCCTTCGTGGTGGATGTGGTGGGTGACCGTGGCAAACGCTGCCCACGGTCTCCGGTCTCTGGCTGGGGAGTGTTTTTGCCCCCACCAGCTTGGGTTCCGGTACCCTGTGCCGACTCTTCACCCGGGGATTTAAGTTGGGTTCTTGGAGTCCTTTTCTTCTGTTTCCCCCTCTGGGTCTCTCCTTCTCCTCTCTCACTCTGGGTCTCTCTTCTCCTCTGCTCGCTGACTTTCTCTCTGCAACTGACCCTGTTCTTAGTTGGTGCCCACCTTATATACACCCTCTATGTGTGAGCTCAGGTGACCAGCACCCAATGAGCTCCTATCTTTACCCAGGCTGCTCCCCCTATCTGCCCCTACACTACTTGGGATGTACCACCCCCCTCCCACTCCAGCCAGGAACAGACTCGGTCGTACCTGCACATTTCTAAGTGGGAGTACCGTCGGTCTGCTCCTCGGAAATGGGATGTGTGTAGTGCATGCAGCCTACCGAGCTCAGTTCCACACTCCATCCTTACCCGGGAGTGGAATATCACACCTCTGGGTTGAGGTGCAATACCCCTGTAGCAGCCGAATCCTCAGGGTGCTACATTGCCATGACGACCCGATGTCGTCATGACAACATCCGGGTCACCAGAGAGCAGGAAGATTGCTTGGACATGCGCAGTGCATCTCCAAGCAATCTTAACACTGTGCACTTCTGACAGCCTGCATGGCATAGGGATGGTGCTCCATTCCTATGCCATGCAGGCGATCAGAAAAAAAAAAGTGAAAGTCCCAGAGTGGGACAAAGTAATAAGGTGTACAAACTGTCTGAAAGTGGGAAAAAAAAAAAAAAAAATGTGCAAAAATATTATAAAAAAATAAAAAAAATAATACACCAAAAATAAAAATATAATGTACCCATCAATAAATATTATTATAAAAAAAATAAAAAAAAAACAATAAAAGTACACATATTTGGTATCGCCGCGTCCGGAACAGCCTGACCTATAAAACTGTCCCACTAGTTAACCCCTTCAGTGAACACGGTAAAAAAAAAAAAAAAAAAAAACGCAGCAAAAAACAATGCTTTATCACCATACCGCCAAACAAAAAGTGGAATAACACGCGATCAAAAAGACGCATATAAATAAAAATGATACCGCTGAAAACGTCATCTCGTCCCACAAAAAACAAGCTGCCATACAGCTCCATCAGCCGAAAAATAAAAAAGTTTCACCTCTCAGAATAAAGCGATGCTAAAAAATATTTTTTTCTATAAAATAGCTTTTATTGTGTATAAGCGCCAAAACATAGAAAAATTATACAAATGTGGTACCGCTGTAAACGTACTGACCCGAAGAATAAAGCTACCTCATCAATTTTACCACACGCGGAACAGAATAAAAAAAAAAAAAACAAAACAATTCCTGAATTGTTGTTTTTTGTTTATTCTGCCTCCCAAAAATCGGAATAGAAAGCGATCAAAAAATGTCACGTGCCTGAAAATGGCACCAATAACAACGTCAAGTCATCCCGCAAAAAACGAGCCGTCACATCACTGTCTGCCAAAATCTGGAAAAATTATAGCTCTCAAAATATGGCGATGCAAAAACTAGATTTTACAAAAAATGCGTCTTTTAGTGTGTGACAGCTGTCAGTCATAAAAACCCCATATGATTCTGGCATTGCTGTAATCACACCGACCCGAAGAATAAAGTCGTCTAATCACTTATACCGCACAAGGAACGGCGTCAAAAATAAACTCTTGGGTTAGGATTGGGCTAGGGTTAGGGCTGGGTTTGGGGCTAGGGTTGTGCTGGGGCTAGGGTTGTGCTGGGGCTAGGGTTGTGCTGGGGCTAGGGTTGTGCTGGGGCTAGGGTTGTGCTAGGGCTAGGGTTGTGCTAGGGCTAGGGTTGTGCTAGGGCTAGGGCTGGGGTTGGGATTTTTTTCAAAAGTAAGAAAAAAAGATGACGATATGGTGACTAGTGTTGAGAGCAAGTGCTCGCTACTTGAGTTTGCATCGGGTGCTCTGGTATGCATTGAGTATCGTGGGTATTTGAGTGACATGCTCGAGTCTCTGCCCCATATGCTTCGCGGCCAAAAAACTTTACGGGGATTGCCTGCCATGCACGAGCGATCCCCGCATGTTTTTTTTTGGGTGCCTAATAACCGTGAAACATGCGGAGCAGGGACTCGAGCATGTCACTCAAGCACACGCTGTACATGGTGCATACCTGAGTACCCGATGCAAACTCAAGTAGCGAGCACTTGCGCTCAAGAATAATGACAACTTATTCAATATGATGACCTAATGTAAACAAATTCTGTGCCGTACCTCTGGGTTCAAAATGTTCACTATACACCTTAATAAAATCCTTGAGGGGTATAGTTTCCAAAATGGGGACACTTGTGGGGGAGCTCCACTGTTTAGGCACATCACGGGCTCTCCAAACGCGACATGGTGTCCGCTAACAAATTGAATGGAAAATTGGCTCAAATTGTTAGCGGACGCCATGTTGCGTTTGGAGAGCCCCTGTGTGCCCAAACATTGGAGCTCCCCCACAAGTGACCCCATTTTGGAAACTAGACCCCCCAAGGCACCTATCTAGATGCATAGTAAGCACTTGGAACCCCCAGGTGCTTCACAAATTGATTCGTAAAAATGAAAAAGTGAAAAAAACAACACTTTTTCATTTTTATGAATCAATTTGTGAAGCACCTGGGGTTCCAAGTGCTCACTATGCATCTAGATAGGTGCCTTGGGGGGTCTAGTTTCCAAAATGGGGTCACTTGTGGGGGAGCTCCAATGTTTGGGCACACAGGGACTCTCCAAATGCAACATGATATCCGCTAACAAATTGTCGGCTCAAATTGTTAGCGGATATCATGTTGCATTTGGAGAGTCCCTGTGTGCCCAAACATTGGAGCTCCCCCACAAGTGACCCCATTTTGGAAACTAGACCCCCCAAGGCACCTATCTAGATGCATAGTGAGCACTTGGAACCCCAGGTGCTTCACAAATTGATTCATAAAAATGAAAAAGTGTTTTTTTTTTCACTTTTTCATTATTACGAATCAATTTGTGAAGCACCTGGGGGTTCCAAGTGCTCACTATGCATCTAGAAAGGTGCCTTGGGGGGTCTAGTTTCCAAAATGGGGTCACTTGTGGGGGAGCTCCAAAGTTTGGGCACACAGGGGCTCTCCAAACGCAATGTGGTGTCCGCTAACAATTTGAGCCGATTTTCCATTCAATTTGTTAGCGGATACCATGTTGCATTTAGAGAGTCCCTGTGTGCCCAAACATTGGAGCTCCCCCACAAGTGACCCCATTTTGGAAACTAGACCCCCCAAGGCACCTATCTAGATGCATAGTGAGCACTTGGAACCCCTAGGTGCTTCACAAATTGATTCGTAAAAATGAAAAAGTGTTTTTTTTTCACTTTTTCATTTTTACGAATCAATTTGTGAAGCACCTGGGGGTTCCAAGTGCTCACTATGCATCTAGAAAGGTGCCTTGGGGGGTCTAGTTTCCAAAATGGGGTCACTTGTGGGGGAGCTCCAAAGTTTGGGCACAGAGGGGCTCTCCAAACGCAATGTGGTGTCCGCTAACAATTTGAGCCGATTTTCCATTCAATTTGTTAGCGGATACCATGTTGCATTTAGAGAGTCCCTGTGTGCCCAAACATTGGAGCTCCCCCACAAGTGACCCCATTTTGGAAACTAGACCCCCCAAGGCACCTATCTAGATGCATAGTGAGCACTTGGAACCCCTAGGTGCTTCACAAATTGATTCGTAAAAATGAAAAAGTGCTTTTTTTTCACTTTTTCATTTTTACGAATCAATTTGTGAAGCACCTGGGGGTTCCAAGTGCTCACTATGCATCTAGAAAGGTGCCTTGGGGGGTCTAGTTTCCAAAATGGGGTCACTTGTGGGGGAGCTCCAAAGTTTGGGCACAGAGGGGCTCTCCAAACGCAATGTGGTGTCCGCTAACAATTTGAGCCGATTTTCCATTCAATTTGTTAGCGGATACCATGTTGCATTTAGAGAGTCCCTGTGTGCCCAAACATTGGAGCTCCCGCACAAGTGACCCCATTTTGGAAACTAGACCCCCCAAGGCACCTATCTAGATGCATAGTGAGCACTTGGAACCCCTAGGTGCTTCACAAATTGATTTGTAAAAATGAAAAAGTGTTTTTTTTTTCACTTTTTCATTTTTACGAATCAATTTGTGAAGCACCTGGGGGTTCCAAGTGCTCACTATGCATCTAGAAAGGTGCCTTGGGGGGTCTAGTTTCCAAAATGGGGTTACTTGTGGGGGAGCTCCAGAGTTTGGGCACACAGGGGCTCTCCAAACAGAACATGTTGTCCTCTAATTATTCAAGCAAATTTTACAATCAAAAAGTCAAATGGCGCTCCTTCCCTTCCGAGCCCTGCTGTGCGCCCAAACAGTGTTTCTTCCCCAAATATTGGGTATCTGCGTGCCCAGGGGAAATTGCACAACAAATTTTGGGGTCCATTTTTTCTTGTTACCCCTGTGAAAATAAAAAATATTGGGTCTAAAGTAACATTTTTGTGAAAAAAGTTAAATGTTCATTTTTTTCTTCCACATTCAAAAAATTCCTGTGAAGCACCTGAAGGGTTAATAAAGTTCTTGAATGTGGTTTTGAGCACCTTGAGGGGTGCAGTTTTTAGAATTTTGTCACTTTTGGGTATTTTCTGTCATAAAGACCTCTCAAAGTGACTTCAAATGTGATGTGGTCCCTAAAAAAATGGTTTTATAAATTTTGTTGGAAAAATGAGAAATCGCTGGTCAACTTTTAACCCTTATAGCTCCCTAACAAAAAAAAATTTTGGTTCAAAAATTGTGCTGATGTAAAGTAGACATGTGGGAAATGTTATTTATTAACTCTTTTGTGTGACATATCGCTCTGATTTCAGGGCTTAAAAATTCAAATTTTGAAAATCGCAAAATTTTCAAAATTTTTGACAAATTTCCGTTTTTTTCACAAATAAACGCAAGTGATATCGAAGAAATTTTTCCACAATCATGAAGTACAATATGTCACGAAAAAACATTCTCAGAATCAGGGGGATCCGTTGAAGCGTTCCAGAGTAATTACCTCATAAAGTGACAGTGGTCAGAATTGTAAAAATTGGCCCGGTCATTAACGTGCAAACCACCCGCGGGGCTTAAGGGGTTAATGGCCTTCAGCTCGATCTCGCACCATGGCAACTTGATGGTTGAATGATCTGTAGGAGGATTGATCTTGTGCAGCCTAGATAGGTCCATCAGGGTCTTCTCAGCCATTATCTTGATAGTATCAAGCCATTGGGTGGCTGGTCTTCCTCTTCACCTTGTTCCTTCTATTCTTCTGACCATGATGTCTTTCTCCAGTGATTGCTCTCTTCGTATGATATGTTCAACGTAGGCAAGTCGTAGCTGGGTTATTCTTGCTTCGAGTGATTTGTCTGTCTTAATTTGTTCCAAAATTGATCTGTTTGTTCTTCTTGCCATCCATGGTATTGATAACATCCTTCTCCAGCACCACATTTCAAAGGAGTCGATTCTTCTTCTGGCTGCTTTCTTTATCATCCAGGTTTCGCATCCATATGTTACCACAGAGAAGACCAGACTATGTACCAGCTGTTTCTTTGTCGCCAGTGAAATGTTCCTTGATTTGAAGACCTTGTCCAGTGACTTCATTGTTGATTTGCTCATAGCTATTCTCCTATTGACTTCTGGTGTTGTCGCTGCATCTTGAGTGATCAGTGATCCGAGTAGGTTGAAGTCCTTTACAATTTCCAGCTTGTTGCGTGCATTTCAAGTGTATCCTGGTAATACCTGACAGTAATCAATATCTTTGTCTTCTTTTAGTTGAGTAGCAGTCCCATGTTCGAGTTTTCCATTTTGACACTCCGTAATAAGTCCTTCATTCCATCTACGCTTGTTGCTATCAATAATAGGAGGGTAAAATTTGTAGAATAGGTGGGATCCCACTGGTAGTGTCCTGTTTATGCGCCATATATATGGTAAGAAAATCACTTTAAAATGCTAAAGAGCTTTTTTTAATATATAAAACCTGAGTTTAGAAATCTTCTGACAAATTATCATTTTTCTCTCCCACTTCAAGCATCTGCAAAAGTTCTTTTTCTTTCTATAACTGTGCCGAGTTAGTAATTTATAATTTGATGTCAAAGTTGTGCTGTTAAGATTTATTATAGAAACTATCAAAAAGATTTCCAGACCACAGTCTAGCAGTCATATCAGGCGTCTTTTGCTACCTACCAGAGCCCTGTGAACCTCCGTCAACCCCACAGAATTCGTGGTGCCTCTTCAGATTTGTAGGTAACATTGTATCATCAATTAGCGCCTTGTGTATATGATATCACACCAGGCCAACTAATTAGAAGAGGGGTTTCTAGCAGGAAGAAGGAAATTCGTAAGGCTCTAGTCATCATCCATGGACTACCAATGTGGCCCCTGGACTAGGGTCCTGCTAATTCTTTTGCTCAACTCTACCTATTAGATGTTTCTCTCCGGCTTCTTGTCTCCAATTACAGAGGATCTAGAGGAAAGGAAATGGAAGCTACAGAATGCCAGATTCCACATTCCCCTAGCTTATTTATTTAGTTAATATATATACAGTAGTGTTCAAAATAATAGCAGTGTGTTCAAAAACATGAGTTCAGCACAAAATCTTTATGCTAGTTTTTATTTCCATGCATTGGGAACATTGCACACTATTTTCTAATTCAAAACATGAAGAGAAATGTATATAATTTTTAACTACTTTATAGAAAATAACAAAAAAATAACATTTGGCTGTTCTAAAAAATAGCAATGTCTGCATTTGTCTTTACGAACTTACAATATGTACTCTTTTTTTTGAGGATTTAGCATTCCTGTGAATTACAAACCTAATATTTAGTTGTATAACCACAGTTTTTTAGAACTGCTTCACATCTATGTTGCATAGAGTCAACCAACTTCTGGCACCTATCAACTGTTATTCCAGTCCAGGATGCTTTGACTACGGTACATCCTACAATTTTTTTGCCATTTCTTGGCTTTGTCTCAGAAACAGCATTTTTTATGTCACAAGTGTTATATCAGATTAAGGTCCGGGGATTGGGCTGGCCACTCCATAACTTTAACTTTTTTGGACTGGAACCAAAATTTTGCTCGTTTACAGGTGTGTTTAGGGTCGTTGTCTTGTTGAAACACCCCTTTCAAGGGCATATCCTCTTCAGCATAAGGAAACATGACCCCTTCAAGTATTTTAATATATGCAAACTGGTCCATGATCCCTGGTATGCAGTAAATAGGTCCGGCACCATAGTAAGAGAAATATGCCCATATCATGATGCTTGCACCACCATGCTTCACTGTCTTCAGAGTGTACTGTGGCTTGAATGCAGAATTTGGGGGTCATCTGACGAACTGTCTGGGGCCCTTGGACCCAAAAAGAACAATTTTACTTTCATCAGTCCACAAAATGTTTCTCCATTTCTCTTTAGGCCAGTTAATGTGTTCTTTAGCAAATTGTATCCGCTTCAGTACATGTCTTTTTTAACAGTGGGACTTTGCGGAGACTTCTTGCTAAGACATTAGCTTCACACAGGCGTCTTCTAACTGTCACAGTACTCACAGGTAGCTTGAGTCTGTCTTTGGTCATCCAGGAGCTGATCATTGGCTGAGCCTTTGCCATTCTGGCTATTCTTCAATCCATTCATAGTGTAATCTTCCGTTTTCTTCCACGTCTCTCTGGTTTTGCTTTCCGTTATAAAGCATTGGAGATCATTTTAGCTGAACAGCCTATCATTGTTTGAACTTCTTTATAAGTTCTACCCTCTCCAATCAACTTTTTAATCAAAGTACGCTGTTCTTTTGAACAATGTCTCGAACGATCCATATTTCTCAGGCTTTCAAGGAGAAATGCATGTACAACATGTGCTGGCTTCACCCTTAAATAAGGGCCACCTGATTCACACCTGTTTCTTCACAGAATGATTGACCTCACTAATTGAACTCCACACTGCTATTATTTTGAACACACCCCCTTTCAAATAATTATTCAAATACACAGACTGAAAAACCTGCAGATCATGAATGCTGAGTCTGTTGGTTTTCTATGGATCTACTGCACCAACTGGTAAATTATTTGACATGTCATAATATAATTTATACCAAAAACAGTGATTAATCTGGTTAGTCATATTGGACTGCTATTTTTTGAACACTATTTTAGCATATTCCACAGGGTTTTACAGACATTCCCCTCACTTTTCCCAATTGGGACTCACAATCTAGGTTCCCTGTAAGTATGTCTTTGGAGTGTGGAAGGAAACCAGAGAACCTGGGATAAACCCACACAAACACGGGGAGAACATACAAACTTCTTGGTGGATTTGAACTCAGGTCCCCAGCACTGCAAAGCAACAGTGTTAACTAGAGATGAGTGGTGTTTGAATGGAACTGTTCGCCAATCTCAAATTCGAGCTGTTTTGGGCGGTGTTCGAGCCATTCGACGAACCAGAACGATTTGAAAAAAATCCGGCTGTTCGAGGTTATGTTCGATAACTGTTCGTGCACCCAAATCGTAACTGGATTTTTTCACAGTAATGCTGATAATCAATGTTAATACACAGTTTGAGTGTACAGCGGGGCGGGGGGAGGGGCATGGAATGGATCTCTGCAGAAATAATGAAGATCTCCATTTTTTTTCCCGCATTTACAGTGGGGAGGTGCAGTCCGTCAGCATATCAGCAGCGCACACACGGAGCGAAGTGCTTTTTTTCACACAAGCAAGGGCATGTGTCATTGGCTGTGTATGTCACATGTCCTTGCCCTATAAGACCCAGCCATTTTCCCCGTCAACACCATTTTCTTACTGCTGCAGCTGAGTGTTAGACGGCACTGCTGCTGCTGTTAGCGCTATATTGTGTAACTGAATTGCAAGCGAATTTTCTCTTAAATAGACAGAAAGGTTTAGGGAGTAGGGACTAGTTTGTAATTGCAGCCCTTTTGAGGGCTAGGTTACAGCAGTTCCTAGCACTTTTAGCAGGCAGGTCTGTGCTCTTAAATCGACAGATAGGTTGGGAGTAGTGACTAGTTGTAATTCCAGCCCTTTTGAGGGCTAGGTTACATCAGTTCCTATCACTTTTTTCCAGGCAGGTCTGTTTTAGTGCTGTGCAAGTGTTTTTCACAGCATTTGCCTAAATCTAGCTAAGCAAATCCTTTTGGGCCTCTTGCAGTGTGTGTTAGTCAGTGGAGTAGCCTATCTGTGTTGCAAGCTACACCACCTGTGTATGTAATACAATTTTTTTACTGCACCTATCCAAGTAAAACCTTTTGGGCCTGTAGCAGTGTGTGGTACTCAATCTATTAGGCCATGTATATCAAGCTCCACCAGATTTTGAAATTAATAATAATTTTTAGCTGCATCTAGCCCGGAAAATAATTTTGGGCTTAGTAGCAGTGTGTGGTACTCATTGTATTAGGCCATCTATACCAAGCTAATCCAGCTTGGAAATTAATAATAATTTTTAGCTGCACCTTGCCTGTAAAATTATTTTGGGCATATTAGCAGTGTGTGGTACTCATTCTTTTAGGCCATCTATACTAAGCTCCACCAGCTTTCAAATTACTAATAATTTTTAGCTGCATCTTGCCTGGAAAATAATTTTGGGCATAGTAGCAGTGTGTGGTACTCATTGTATTTGGCCATCTATGCCAAGCTCCACCAGCTTTGAAATTAATAATAATTTTTAGCTGCATCTAGCCCGGAAAATAATTTTTCTTCCCAATAGTGGTAGCAATAGAAATATGGTTTGCGCGCCTGGTTAACAAAAATATACTCTTCATAACAAAAAACACCAGCCTAGCGCGCTGCATTAATAAGATGGCATCATTGTCTCTCCCAGTGCTAGGCCTACTACGCCGGCTAGCATTTCTGTGCCTAAAACACAATGTATGGGTCCGCGCTAGCCACGATGCTGAGGGGTCTAAAGCTGCTGCTAACGCTTTATCACAATTCAATTGGCAGATTTTCACAGAGCTCCTCCCCAACGTCCACCCATCGGGGAACAGTTGCCCACCCTCCCTATGGGATCTAGTGGCGAATAGTTGATGCCATTAATCAGAGCGTCAGTTGCCAAGTCGACGTGGCAAGCATACGGTAAGGCATGGGAAGAGTGGACACGACTAGTAGCAGGCAGACGGGTTGACCAATGTGAACAAGCCAGATCACAAGTCACCATAGAATTTCTCCACCAACTAATGATGAGGGGCATATCAGGGGCGTTTCACTTCCAACTACTGAATTGGGGAGATGTGACAATGAGATTCATCATCAGACAATCCATAAAAGGGTGGAAAAGGGGTCAGCCAAGTCAGTAGTGTAGACGTCCCATCCTGTGTCACTAAAACTGATTTCTCACATCATATCCCTAACACCATTAACATGACACTCACAATTTGAAGCAACACTACTGTCTACTGCATTTGCGATCGCCTTCTTCGGGGCGCTATGTATAAGTGAATTAGTCCCTCAATCCAAAATTACCACCAGTGGAGGCTTATTACACCAGGACGTAGTCATAGCCAATAATGCAATACGTCTACACATACGCCTATTGAAAATGGTTACAGCGGGCTGGGGCACTTGGGTACTTCTACAACCCACAAACGGTACACTGAGTCGGGTAACAATAGTAAAAACATATAACCATCAGATCACAAAGCAATTTCTTCCTATCACACATTGATGGAATGCCATTATCAAGATACCAGTTCCAAGCTATATTTAATAAATGAATAACATCGGCAGGGAACCACCCCAAAGATTACGGGACACACTCATTCCGCATAGGCGCGGCCACGGAAGCAGCAAGAGCAGGACTGTCAGAAACGGAAGTTCAGAGGATAGGGAGATGGCGATCCACGTGTTTGGCAAGATACATAAGACCGGACTTGTTATCCTAACGTGGTTTGTTTCTTTTACAGGTGACGCTAAGCCAACAGTGTGGGTGATAGGCCACTCGTATATATATTGGGCAGAAAAAAGGGCGAAAGTCCACCCAGGCGGGAGGAAATTAGAGCTTCATAACACATATTTCAACTGGAGATGTATTAGAGGCCTGCTATGGCCACAGGTACTAATGGAGGTAATCAAGGTAGGGAGAGAGGCAAGAGGTCCGGTCATCTTAGTTATACAGGCCGGGAGAAATTACCTAGGTCATCACAAGAGCGCATAACTAATGGCAATAATGAAACTAGACACTGAGCGCTTCAGAGAATTTTTCACAAAACTAACTATAGTATGGTCAGAGATTGTGCCGATAGCGGTATGGCAAGGTGAGCGAGACATCACGGCCATCGAACGGACAAGGCGGGTAATAAATATTCGGATGGCAAAATTTAGAAGAGACAGAGGCGGTGTAGTGATACAACACCGACAACAGGAAGGAGATAAAGCAGGCCTCATACGGCCCGACGGTGTTCACTTAATGGATATTGGACTGGACATATTCCTGTCAGGACTCCAGGACGGAGTGGAACAAGCGTTAAGAGTGATGGATAGGGGTCAGAGTCCTGCATACGAGTACGCAGGATCCTCCGTGGCCTGGAAATAGAAAGGACATGTTGGAGAATTACACTTGTTGGCCAACTTGCCGGTGTGGAGACCCAGGGCATGCTGCAACAAGCTGAATTATTTTAGAAATAAAATGCCTTTCTAATGGAATGAGTATAAAGAGTTAATAAAGCTGTGACCGATCCTCACCCATCCAGTTGTAAGAGTTACATTATTGTATTGTCAAGGAAAGGGGGGCGGTAGGGGGGCTGAGCGTCTGGGTTTGGTTGGGGCTCCCCACAGTCTGCCTAGGCTAGATGCATTTAAAAATTCTTATTAGATACACAGGCGGTGCAGCTTGCTTCGCAGCTGGGCTACTACGCCCAAAGTATTGCCTAGGCTAGACGCAGTTAAAAATTCTACGCTGACTAGCAGACACTGAAGCTTTGGAGCAGACCTCTAAGTAAACAGCTCTTCAGACTCAACCATCTGTGTTACAGGGTATGGGCCATGCAGAAGGCCACCTGTACGCCCGTTGCTACCAGGAGGTAGAGGGGTCAGGCCAGATAAGGGGAACCGGTCCCTCAACTAGCGGAGAAACAGCAAGGCTCAACTAGAAACCAGAGGCTGCAGCATTTCAAGTACTGCAGGCCAAAGTCCACACCAGTCTCACTAAGAAGGTAGCCACATAGGACCCAGGGGACAGAACACACGTCGCCCGCCAAGGCCCGAGGATACCAGGTAGAAGTGTCACTGGGTGTGAGGTGCAGGGAGAAGGCCAGAGAAAGGACACACAGAAGGGGGTCCTGCTACGTACGCCAGAGCTATCTGGGGGTGGACTGAGCCCCTCACTGAGTACGCACAGCACGACGGGGGAGATTGCTCTGGTACCTGTAATCTGGACTGCAACAACTGTGAGTAAAGATCTTGGGACTGCATCACACGGACTCTGTGTTCATTACTGACTCCCTGCACTACAACCACCATCATCCCCCCACACTGCCCTGAAGCTACACTCTTCCTGTGGGGAGTAATAATACCATTGCTGCAAAACCACCAGCTTCAGAGGACAGTTCCGCAGCGGCGGCCCCTTTGGCCGCACTCCACAGGTGGCGTAGTCGGACATTATAAAACCCATATATACAAATTACCCTTGGATTGACCGCCTTGGGTCACGGACCGGGTCACCGCCACAGTGACTACAACCCCCAGCGTCTACCGGCCCGGCTACGGGTACCCCACGGCCCAGGGGCCACGTCAACTTCATAGGTCCCTGATCTGAGACCACTCCTGCAGCGTGATTTGCCCCACCTCTGGATCTCGTTGGCCCAGGCTATACGTCAGAACGTATTGCACCAGGGCTTGTCAGTGCTGCCACAGTCGCTGCAACATGTGCAGAGTTGAATTCCCCTGTGTCGGCACATCGCATTTCAGCCGGTGAACTGGCAGGCCCAACGACTTCTGTAGAGATGTAAGTCGATGAGCTGCGGAATGCGAACGGCGGAAGTGAGCATACAGCGATCATGCCCTCTGCAGAAGGCCATCTAGTCCGGGATAGTGGGCTAAAAATTTCTGGACAACCAGGTTCAACACGTGAGCCACACAAGGCATGTGTGTGACATTGCCCCGGCGAAGGGCCGCTCCCAGGTTTGCAGCATTGTCGCACACGGCTAGTGTTGAGCCACCCCCGTAGTGTTCGAGTTCGGTTCGGTTCGTCGAACACCCGTGTGTTCGCCGAACTGTTCGTCGAACTGTTCGTCGAACACCTTCGAACACCGTTAAAACCAATGGCAGGCAAACAAAAACACATAGAAACACATAGAAAACACCTTCAAAGGTGTCCAAAAGCTGACAAACTGCTCAGAAGACACAACTAACACATGGAAAAGTGACAAGTACATATAGTCATGCGAAAAGAAAAGAGGTGGAGGAGTAAAAGGAGGGGGAGACACAGATATAGGCATGTCATGCCCTTCTAAAATCCAAAAAGTGAGAAGCCGAGACGGCCAGTCCGCTCCTGCCCGTGCCACCTCCGTGTCGCCGGGTTTGTGCCAGAGCCGCGGTGAACCCTGACGGCCAGCCTCCCTCTCCCAATACTGGTGCCTGTCCGCTGGTGGGTCGAGAGAGCCCCCCTGTGGTGGAGGCAGCTCTAAGCTTTTTAATTTAAATTGTCCCTCTAATTTGAATGAATACACTTTAAATCCATTTACAAGGATCTATTGGAGGGCAAGTCTCATGCCAGCAGCCGCGTAATTCCAGCTCCAGTAGCGTCCACTAAAGCTGCTGCAGTTAAAAAGCTTTTATAAGGATCGAGCTCGGCTGTCCACCGCAAGGCATCCTAGTGCCAGTCCCAGCCCCTATGCCTTGGGGTGCCTCCTGATGCTCTTCACTAAGTATCCCGTGGTCCCGAAGCATTTCCTTTGAAAAAATTAAGTGTCCAAACTACAGGTGGTGTAGCTTGCTTAACAGCCGGGATAATCCGCTGACTAGCAGACACTGCTACTAGGCACAAAGTATTTCCTGGGCTAGATGCAGTTAAAAATTTGTAAGTAGATACTCTCGATGGATGCTGAGAAAGCATTCCATAGAGTCTCCTGGCACGCCATATATGATTCTCTTAAAAAGCTTGGGGTAGGGGTCTAGGGGACCCTTTTATAGCCAAAATCACGGCCCTGTATCACAATACGTCACCTAGGCTGAAGATAAATGGAACTGTAGCACCGAGGGCTCGGTTGCTACAGACGTATTGCACCTCACCCAGAGGTGTGATATCTCACTCTCAGATAAGGATGGAGTGTGGATCAGGACCCGACACCTGCATGCATTACACCACATTGCCGTGGGGCAGGGCGACCAATATGCCCCTGAGATGGGCACGACAGTCCCTGTCCCTGGCTGGAGTGGGGGGAGGGAACACTGAGGAAGGGGAACCCTGCAGTGCAGGAGCAGGGAGGAAGCAGTTCCTGGGTGCATTGAGAAGGGAGTATAAAAGGTGGGCACCATCTTAGTTCAGTGCAGAGAAGTCTGAGCAGAAGTGGCAGGGAGCAGGGGCTCTGCATGAGCTCTGCTCCGGAGGCGGGCCTAGTAACAGAGGCCCAGGCCTGCAAGAGGGAGAAGGAAGGAAGAGGAGCGGAGAAGGCTCCAGGAACGAGGAATGAAGGGATCCCAGGGGTGCGGACGGGCGAGTCGCCACCGCACGCCCGAATCCACCTGCGTGGAGGGGTCAGGCCAAAGGGGGAGACCGGTCCCCGAACTAGTGGAGGCAGGAAACGACCCTCAGCTAGAAACCGGAGGCTCTGACATTTTATGTGGCGCAGCCCCTTGCTCCACCCGCTAGGAAGGCACCACATAGGGTCAGGGAAACTGGCGCCAAGTTTACCAAGAGGAGGCCCGAGGCAGCCGGACAGAAGTGTTGGTAAGAAAGGCCAGACAAAGGACACACAAAGGGGGTCCTGTGAAGCGCTCCAAAGTTATCTGGGAGTTGTCTGAGCCCCTCACCTGGTGAGCACAGTACGACGTGGGCAGCCGTTACCTGCAGACGTGGTCTGGATAATAAGAACTGTGAGTAAAGGCCCTGAACTGCATCACTGACTCCGTGTCGCCATAACCCCAATATTAGGTGGATTGAGGTGGGAGTCACCGAGTACAAGTGCTCTCTATTTGCTGATGATGTCCTAGTATATATCACTCAATCACATATATCCATCCCTGCTGTTATGGCTGAAATAGATCACTTTGTTACATGGTAAAATTTTAAAATCAATGCAGCGAAGTCTGAGGCCCTCGATGTCTCCCTCCCTAAATCCATATAGGATTCCATCCAGTCCAACTTTCCCTTTGCCTGGCCCTCACAGGGTATCAAATACTTAGGAATTCCTATTCATAGAGACCTCTCCCATCTATGTTATCTTAATTTTGGGCCCTTTATTGAACAATTCCATACAGACCACGGTTGGCAAGTTAGAACTGTAAGATTCACTACGTGAACCACTGGTGTTTTGTGGAAAAGCACATGTACACCGCGTTCCAAATTATTATGCAAAAAGTGTTTAGGAGTGATAAGGGAAGAATTTGTTTGTTTGTCAGTTAAACTCATTGATGGTGATGTGTGTCAGGGCTCTTTATATCACTGTAAGCAATTGCAGACACCTGTGCTAATTAGTTTGGCAGGTGTGTCCAATGAAAGGTAAGACTACTTAAGAAGGCTCTCTCACATTATTAAGCAGCCTACATTTTCTGCCAAAATGGGAAAGAAAAAGGATGTGTCGGCTGCTGAGAAGCAACAAATTGTGGAGTGTTTAGGTCAAGGCATGACTACAATCAACATTGTGCGATGATCAGGATGAAGTGTCTTGGCAATCAAGAAGTATGTAGCTGATTCACAGTACACACGTGTGCGTGCTGATAAGGGCAAATTGAGGACTCTTTCCTACAGGCAATTACGTCAGGTTGAAAGAGCAGCGGCAAAAAAGCCTTGTCATAGCAGCAGACAAGTTTTTGAAGCTGCTTGTGCCTCCAACGTCCCCCGAACAACAAGATGCAGGGTCCTTCAGAGGTTTGCAGCTGTGCATACGCCATCCTGTCGACCTCCTCTATCCACTTCACACAAGCAGAAACGGCTCCAGTGGGCCAAACATTACATGAAGACTGATTTCAAAACTGTTTTGTTCACGGATGAGTGCCGTGCAGCGCTCGATGGTACAGATGAATGGAGTGGAGGATGGCTGGTTGATGGACACCCCACGCAAACACGGCTACAGCGCCAACAAGGAGGAGGTGGAGTAATGTTTTGGGCTGGAATCATGGGGAGAGAGATTGTCGGCCCCTTTAGGATCCCTGAAGGCGCTAAAGATGAACTCCATAATGTATGTGGATTTTCTCAAACAGCACTTCCTGCCATGGTTCAAGAAGAAGAACCGTGTATTTCACAGCAAGATCATTTTTCTGCATGATAATGCACCATCTCATGCTGCACATAAAACATCTGCATCTCTGGCTGATATGGGCATAAAAGGGGACAAACTTATGGTGTGACCCCCATGCTCCCCTGACCTCTACCCCATTCAGAACCTTTGGAGCATCATTAAAAGGAGTGTCTATGATGGCGGGAGGCAGTTCACATCTAAGCAACAGCTCTGGGAGGGTATTCTGTCCTCATGCAAAACAATTGAAGCAGAAACCATCCAAAACCTGACAAATTCAATGGACGAGAGAGTTCAGAAGCTCCTTTCGAACAAGGGGTCCTATGTGAAAATGTAACATCACCTAGAATAAAGTTTTGAGTTGAAAACTGTTTGATTTCAGTTTCTAACAACCTGCTAATGCTTATAATTTCAAAAATGACCACTTTTTGGTCTTTATTAAAATGAAAAGGTTGATCGAAAAGTTTGGGGGATCTAAGAGTGTGGCAACCCAGTAGTCATGATTACTTCGAATTCTGACAATATGAGGGTCATGCTGCAGGTAGTGCAGCAAGAAGGCACTTATGTGTCTTGCGCATCTCGGAGCCCCAAAATTATTTTCCGGGCTAGATGCAGCTAAAAATTATTTTTAATTTTAAATCTGGTGAAGCTTATTATAGATGGCCTAATAGGATCAGTGCTGCACACTGCTACAAAGCCCAAATTATTTTCCAGTCAAGATACAGATAAACATGATTAGTAATTTGAAAGCTTAAAACGGTTGGTAGGGTGATTTTAACCAATCATCAAGCTTTTACTCTCCCCAGGATGACACAGGGGTAGAAAAGTCGTTTCGGATCCATGATTTGTTCATCTTTATGAACGTGAGTCTGTCTACATTATCAGTGGAGAGCCGCGTGCGCTTATCTGTCAGCACACCACCAGCAGCGCTGAACACACGTTCAGACAGAACGCTGGCTGCGGGGCATGACAAGATCTCCAAGGCGTAAGTGGCTAGCTCCGGCCATTTATCCAGATTGGAAGCCCAAAAAGAGCAAGGGTCCAGTGACACAGTCGTGGCTTGAATGTTTACTTGGAGATACTCCTGTACCATCGTCTCTAGGCGTTGACTATGTGTCAGACTTCTTGTCTCCTGTGGCCTTGCAAAGGATGGGCTAAAAAAGTGGTGAAATGATTCCGCAAAATTGATGTTACCAGCAGATACTGTGGTTCTGTTACGGTTTGAGTGCTGAACACTTGACGGTCCCACGGTTGGCAAGTTGGAACTGTGAGATTCACTACGTGCACCACTGGTATTTTGTGGAAAAGCACATGTAAGATTCTGCAACAGTCTCTGCTGATACTCCTGCATGCGTGCATCCCTTTCTATGGCAGGAATAATTTCTGCAAATTTACTTTTGTACCGGGGATCTAACAGTGTGGCAACCCAGTAGTCAGGATTATTTCTAATTCTCACAATTCGAGGGTCATGTTGCAGGTAGTGCAGCAAGAAGGCACTCATGTGTGTTGCGCATCCAGGAGCACCAAGTCCCTGTTGTGTTGGTGGCGAGGTAACAATCATGCTTCCTTCCTCTGTCCTCTCCCCCCAACCTCGCACAACAGAAATGTGATCAAGGTCTCCCTCATCTGATGAGTCTTCCATCAGTTCGTCCTCCACTTCTTCCTGGGCTCCTGCACCTTCCTCACTAGTTTGGCTGCTACCATGCGCCCTGGTAAAATCATCTCCCCCACCCTCACATGCCTGCCGCCCTGGTGCTGCCGACCGTCTGGACCTTGCAGATGTTAGCCTTCCGCATACAACTCCTCCTCCTCTACTTCCTCCACCTCCTCTTGTGCCACCACCTGACTCCGAATTCTGTTTAACATGTGCTCCAGCATGTAAATCACCGGAATAGTCATGCTGATAATGGCATCGTCAGCACTAAACATCTTCGTCGCCATTTCAAAACTGTGCAGAAGGGTGCATAGGTCCCTGATCTGAGACCACTCCTCCAGCGTGATTTGCCCCACCTCTGAATCTCGTTGGCCCAGGCTATACGTCAGAACGTATTGCACCAGGGCTTGTCGGTGCTGCCACAGTCGCTGCAACATGTGCAGAGTTGAATTCCACCGGGTAGGCACATCGCATTTTAGCCGGTGAAGTGGCAGGCCCAACGACTTCTGTAGAGATGTAAGTCGCTGAGCTGCGGGATGCGAACGGCGGAAGTGAGCACACAGCGACCGTGCCCTCTGCAGAAGGCCATCTAGTCTGGGATAGTGGGCTAAAAATTGCTGGACAACCAGGTTCAACACGTGAGCCATACAAGGCACGTGTGTGACATTGCCCCGGCGAAGGGCCGCACCCAGGTTTGCAGCATTGTCGCACACGGCCTTCCCTGGTTTCAGGTCCAGTGGAGACAACCATTCATGAAATTGGTTCTCCAGAGCTGACCACAACTCCTCAGCTGTGTGACTCACATTTCCCAGACATTTCAATGTAAAAACCGCCTGATGACGTTGAGCCCTACTGCCAGCATAGTAAGGAGGTGTGCAGAATCCCTTCTGCGCAGTTAGAAAGCTTGTGGCATGACCAGACAGGCTTTGGGTGCAGGTGGAAGACCGAGAGGAGGTTGAGGAGGCAGAAGCAGTGGAGGAAAAATGACATAAAGAGGATTGACGCACAACTCGTGGGGACGGCAAGACTTGGACAGCAGCCCCTTGTCCTGCTGTCACCATAGTTACCCAGTGCCCAGTCAGCGACATGTAACGCCCCTGTCCATGCCTACTCGTCCAAGTGTCTGTGGTGAAATGCACCCTGTCACACACAGAGTTTCTCAAAGAAGCGGTGATGTTGTGTGCGACATGCTGGTGGAGCGCAGGCACACCTTTCTTTGAGAAGTAGTGCCGACTGGGCATCTGGTACTGGGGCACTGCGACGGACATAAGGTCTCGAAAATCCTCTGTGTCCACCAGGCGGAAAGGCAGCATTTCTGTAGCCAAGAGCTTGCAGATGGTGAAATTCAACCTCTTAGCTTTCTCATGGCTAGGAGGAAATGGTCTTTTACTTGTCCACATCTGAGGGACCGAGGGCTGGCTATTGTGCTTAGACGGGGTTGATAAGGGTGTCCCCGGCAAACTGCCGGTCTGTGAGGAAGATGCAGGCGGACATGTTAGGTTGCCTTGATCCAAAGGTGGTGCTATCGATGTCGGACAGCGCTCAAGACCAGCTGGTGTTACCACCTCCAAAGAAAATGATGACCTGCCAATCACGCTGGCTGTTGCGGGTAAAGAGGTGGCAGGTCTGCATTCAAAAACATGTGTGACTGCTGTCCCCCCAGTCACAGAGGATGAAGAGGCCGCGGATGCACAAGATGGGGCAGACGGTGGTTGGCCCGGCCCGCTAGGCCGCATTGTAGCACAGTGAGCCTCCCACTGCAACTTATGCTTCATATCCATGTGACGGTTCATACATGAAGTACTCAAACTATGGATTTTTTGGCCTCTACTTAACTTTTGGTGACAAATGTTACAGATAACACGAGTTGGGTCATCCTTATCGATCTGAAAAAATGCCCAGGCTATGCAAGGCTTAGAGCCCATGCGACCTGAAGAGCCACCACGACTTGTGGTCAGAGGCAGAGTTGTGGTTGAGGATGCAGTTGTTGACATGCTTCCAGTACTCCGTCTCTGTCCAGGAAGGCGCCAACTAACCTCGTCATCAATAGCATCTGTGATGCCCAGCTGCGCTTGGTATCACAGATCCTAGAAGAGTGCATTGATGGAATCCTCCACAAGAGGCCCCCATAAACATTCACACATCTCCACCTTCCACCTCAGACCAGCAGAGGGAGCCCTTTAGGGATATAAATAGGGAAGGTGGAGCTAGGCAGTTCTGTTCCTCTGAAGAGTTCCTGCAGTAGAGAAGCCTAAGAGAGGTCAGTCTGCAGTGGAGCTCAGTCTAGTCTAGAGAACTCAGTTAATAGTTCAGCAGTGGAGCACGAGGCTCCTGCTAGCAAGATTCAGGGAGCCCAGTTAGAGCTTAAGGTGTGCCGGCGCCATAAAGTCGGTGAAGCGTGGCAAGCTGCCGTTAGTGTGCATAGCCTAGTGAGGGCTTGAGTAGGCCGAAGGCGAGTGGAGAGTTAGTACATAGGGGGCAGAGGAGCTTAACCAGCTCACCCCGAAGCATTTACCGGACACCGGATCCGAGCTTACCGGGATCTCTATGACCCAGTAAGGCATAACCGGAATCCCTGGAGAACTACAAGTCCCAGGATCGCTAAGGTGCTGATACGTAACAGAGCCAGGAGACGCTTAGGCCCCACATACTGGGAGCGTGAACTCCAAGACAAGGCCCTACCACAAGGTCAGCCAGCGCAGGACAGAGACAAAGTTAGGCCTAGCTCCAGGCAGGTCAGAAACTTACTACGCAGAGGCAAGAAACAGGAGGCCCTACACCCGCTCATTGGGGAGGATCCTGATATGCACCCTTCACCCTACAGTGCTCCGGGATGTGCCTGAATTTCCACCAGTAAAAGGTACTGAAGTGACTACCGTGTCCATTCCCGTTCTTGCTCTGACCCAGCTGTGTCTCGCCTGTCCTGCATTCCCCCTGCATACGCTGCCCTGAGGCCTAGCTCCACCTGTGGGGAGCTATACCATCGAGCTGCCTTATCACCGGCCTCAGTGGACTGCTGCAGCACTGGTGCTTCTCACCAGATACCACAGGTGGAGTCACGAACTCTTATAAAATTAACAATTATCCACGCTTTTAAAGAGTGACCCCAGGGTACGGGCCCGGGAGCCGACCACCGCGACATCCCAAAGGCCAGGCAAAGGCTCGGGTACCGAGTCATCCCCATCCCCTGGGCTAGTCACATCCTCCTCCACCTCCTCTGCTGACCTCATCGACTGGCTGACTGTGGGTTGACAGTAAGTGGGATCTCCAACCTCGTCATCATCACCCTGTGTGTTCTCACACCCGTTGTCCTCAGAGCCAACCTCTTCCTGCCCTGACCGAAAAGTCAAGTTGTCGCTCCAATCAGGTATTTGAGTCTCATCATTGTCTTCATTATTGTCTCCACCAACAGGAGTTACAGTTTGGGAACGATGGTCTACATTATGCTCAGAACCTTCTTCATCTGGTCCTGGATCCGACTCATAAAGATTCTGGGCATCAGTGCAGATCATTTCCTCGTCTGGATTAACAGAAGCTCTGGAGCAGACCTCCGTTTCCCAGGCTATAGTATGAGTAAACAGCTGTGCAGACTCAATCATCTGTGTTACCCCATACTCAGACGGGCAGCTGGAGACTTGGGAGCTGTGAGGAAGCAAGTGCGATTGGGGTGACACCTCTGAGGACTGAAGTATTTGTGATGTTGAAGTTGAGGTGGAGGAGAGCCCACTTGAAGGAGCACTTGATATCCGTTGAAGCACCTGGTGTTTTTGTGCCTCATCTGAAATTTGTAGCGATGGGCGTGTCCGTAAGAAAGGGATCGTATCACATTGTCCACGAAAAGAAGTAGACATCTTAGTTTGGCTTGAAGATGGTCTTTCTTCTGCAGATGTTACTCCCCCCCACCGCGGGGGGGCTCGACCCACCAGCGGACAGGCACCAGTATTGGGAGAGGGGGGCTGGCCGTCAGGGTCCACCGCGGCTCTGGCACAAACCCGGCGACACAGAGGTCGCACGGGCAGGAACGGACTGGCCGTGTCGGCTTCGCACTCCAGCGTAGTCCCTCTGCCCGCTCGCGCCCGTAACCTCAAAGGGATGCACAAGCGGCTTTTCTTCCCAGGGCTGTTCCCCACCCAGCAGGAACGTGGGGGAGCTCAGGTCGGCCTTCCACTGTACTCCCTTACCTCCCTCGCCCTCTTTCCTTCTTCCATTCTCCATCTAACCCCTCGGCTCTGTGGTGTCCGCTCTCCCTACAGCTCTCTCCTTCTCACAGGTGGACTACCGCGTGTATTCACACTGTGGCGAATCTTTTGGGCCCAGGCATAAGAAGTTGCCGAGTTAATGGATATGTGCCCCCTTAGAAACGTCCATTACAACCCATTCGAGGAAGCAACTAAACACCTCAAATAGTGAGCAGGATCTGGAGCACCCCATGGGCAAACAGCGATCTATATATTATGCTCCTTCCCAGAAGCAGCCCAATAGGTGGACACTATTCAGAGGCACAGGTAGTAAGTAAACGGAACGCCGCATCAATGTCTGTTTTGGCCATTAGGGTGACCCTTCCCAACTTCTTGATCTACCTGATTGCCTTGTCAAAGGATGTACAGTATATACTACTGTACTTGGTTCTGCGTCGATGTTGTCGTTTACTGACCTGCCCCTTGGATATGACAAATGGTGGATTAGTCCGAATGTATTGGGTTCCGTTTTTAGCACAACTCACAACGGGGATACCACTACATCTTGTAAGGAAAGTGTTCTGAATGGAACTGCCATTCTACCTAAAGATATTTCTTTTTTTAATTTTCTTGTCACGACGTCTGGGTGTTGGTAGGCTGATTTTAGATTTTTACTCCAGCCTTTCTTGATTTTAGAAGGGCATGACATGCCTGTATCTGTGTCTCATCCTCCTTTTACTCCTCCACCTCTTTTCTTTTCGCATGACTATATGTACTTGTCACTTTTCCATGTGTTAGTTGTGTCTTCTGAGCAGTTTGTCAGCTTTTGGACACCTTTGAAGTGTTTTCTATGTGTTTTCTATGTGTTTCTATGTGTTTTTGTTTGCCTGCCATTGGTTTTAACGGTGTTCGAAGGTGTTCGACGAACAGTTCGACGAACAGTTCGGCGAACATGCGGGTGTTCGACGAATCGAACTGAACTCGAACACTACGGGGGTGGCTCAACACTAGTGTTAACCACTGAGCCACCATGCTGCCCATTAGAATAGATTATAAAATGTATTCATCAATACTCTGATGTACCATTTTATCTCTGCTATACTGGTGTTCAATCTGCTTTTTTGAATTTTTGCAACACTTTTGACCTGAGTTGAGTAAAGACTATTGCTTGCTTACACGTGCAGTTTTTGATTTCATCTGGATTTCAGTCATTTTTTTAGCAAGAGTACTATAGAATAGCAATAGCATACAGTGCTATCCTTTGTGTAAAAAATAATGGAGAGGTCAACAAAAAACCGAAACCCCGTTAACGTTATTGTGTGCATTGGGTAAATCTATCACTACATCAAAGCTTACATTATAATAAAAATCCATGATGCTAGTGTAGAAAAAGCCTTCATCGCCTCTTGACCATGCTATGGACTTGAAGACAAAGTATTTGAGCGTAAAGTGTTGGAAAAATTAATAACTTGTGATATTGTAGCTGGTGAATATCATCTTGTGTTAGAAGGAGACTAACAAGGTGAAGTTCATGAGTACAGACATAAATCAGTGCTTACCAGGGGTGCATAGCGCTGGAAGAGAGGGAAGTCAAGGATTTGTATTAGAGGTGAGGAAAACTGGCAGCAAGGTGGCTCAGTGGTTAGTACAGTAGCATTGCAGTGCTGGGGTGCTGGGGTCCTGGGGTCAAATTCTAAAAAGGACAACATCCGCAAGGAGTTTGTATGTTGTCCCTGTGTTTGCTTGGGCCTCCTCCAAAATACATACTGACAGGGAATTTAAATTGTAAGCCTCAAAGTATTCCACTGGAATTAATAGTGCTATAAAAGAGAGTAAAATCTTAGTAATACTGTGCCAAACTAATATTAATGCAAAGGTGTGATGTTTTACTGTTTAGAATTCCTTGAGTGGCAGATACAGCTTGAGAGTACACCGTTTGTATCCGTGAACAATTTTAGAGCCCTATTAGTGGTATTGGGAATTGGGAGTGTGTGTAAAAGATAAAGTATTTTGGAAAAATATCCATTTTTAGTATATTTTTCTTCCCTAAACCATGAGATCTAAGGGATTTGTCAGCTGGTAATGATTGTCAAATAAGTTGAAGAATGGGTATGTTATTTGCTTTGTATAGGAGTGCTGGGTCAGGGGTAAGTGTTATTCCTAAATACTTAAGTAAATGTCACATGAATGGGCAATAGAATTTAGCTCATTGGAGGCAGAAAATCTCTATTACTGTATATCACATATTAAATTGTGTAGTTCAAAGTTTAAGAGTTTTTCAAGAAATAATCAAACCATTGAATGGCACCAAGAGATCACTCACAAAAGCTGTATTATTTTCCCAGACAGAAGCAATACACACTTCTTGGATCTGGGGGCACTGTCTTATTTTCTAAGTAGGCATCTCCATTGTTGAATTATACTGTATGGCAGCGGAGACAACAATACCCTTGTTGACTACCATGGGAAATTTGAAGTCCCATTAATACCAAGCTTAACCACCTGATTTTTGTACAGAGACTTTATAGAAATTATCTTTGTGGAGATGCCAAATTGGGGAAAATTAATATGTAGAAGTCTAGTTGATCATATGATTTTTCTGAGTCACATGGAAAAAAACATTAAAGGACGTGTTCTGTCTGGCACTATTAATAAAAGGATGGGTGGCGATAAAGGGTATAGGTATAACCATAAGACATGAACCAATTTGCCCTAAAAGAGGAAATTATTCCATCCTGATTCAACAGGATAAAATTTCAGAACAAGGATTTTACACATTCTGCTATTTTCTTCCAAAAAACATCTAAGCCTTTTTTGAAACCATCAGTGGTTCCTGTTGTGACCAGCTCTTGAGGAATGCTATTCCACAAATTAATAGTTCTCATGGTAAAGAACCTTAGTCTCCTTTGGAGACTGAACCTTTTTTTTCTCCAAAGGGAATGCCCCAACGTCTTATGAGGAGGTTTTACATGAAACAGCTGGTGGTAGAGCACCACTCTTTTCACTGCTTGTATGCAGAAGACTGCTCCAATAAGTGGACAACATGTTGGAGTATTTTTCCGTGATCATTAAGAATAAGCCAAGCTCGCAAAAATAAGTCAACCGACACATGAGGCTTCAGTTTTACCCTGACTTTTTTCCTTACTATATCTATTTAATCAAAATTTTGTTCTCTATCGTCAGCAAACTTTGCTGCCACCTCTACAGATTGTGTTTGACCCTTCTCAATTTAAATTCAACACCATCATGGATTTTCAGAGAAGACAGGAGACAGGGACTGTGCTATGCTTGACTCTTTCCCAAGAGAAGAGGTTATTTTTGTCAGTTCTCAAGTCTAACAAGAAGATCTCTGACAGCACCCATCCATCACACCATAAACAACTTGAAAAGCTGCCATCTCTCTTCTCCAGGCCAGTGGCAAGATAGACAAAGCTGTCAGTGTCTTAACAGCCCTTGATGAACACATATTGTTGTTAGAGATATGCATGTTCCAGCCTTTGACACCAAATTGGATTTCTCAACCTGCACATTGAGGAAAGGCAAATAACCAGCCATGCTTTTATGGTTTGCTTTTAGAAAAATCTAGTTTATGTATATAGAAAGTTTTACAAGTCCTTACTCTAATGAATACATCTTTTCAGCTCCTTCAGATTAAAAAAATAATCACAGACTCATTAGATTTTTCATAAGGACAGTGGAAAAATGTCCTATTTATGAATTGTTCAGAAATTTATGGATGGATGGCTACTGTGCAATCCCCCTCCCATGAAGTAAAATACACATACAATATATGTATATTACATAAAGTACATTACAACTTAAAGGGCTTGTCCAAGACTATTTTATTTTTTTTCCACTATGGGCTTCAAAAAACTGACAGGCAGGTAGTCACTAACAGAGACAACTTAATATTATTGTATCTTGATCTTATTCATTATTAGAGCTGTTATTGAATCCTTTTTGGGGGTCTCTCCTCTATTTCAGATTACTCTTTCAGTGCTTAATTTGCTGCCTGTTCTTCCTCTCCCCTTCCCCTTACTTCCAGGATTCCTCAGGGTTCAGTTCTAGGACCTCCTCTTTTCTCTTTATACAGCGCCTATGGGACCAATGATCAGTTGATTTAACTTTTAGTATCATCTCTATCCTGATGACAACCAATTAGGAAATTAAATACAAAGACAGACACTAAATCCTTCTGCATTAGAAAAATGTGTATTCACATATAAACAAAATTTCAAGCGATAAGATGGAAGACATAGTAAACTAGTATATTCGCGATATGTTCAGAACAAGTCCTGGCATTTATAAACTGTCCATTATTCATAATAATCAGGAGCAAGCAGATGGCGTTCACAGCTAGGTAGTAAGCAAGGCTGCACGCACTGCTGCCACGTTTCGGTTGACCACCCCTGTTCCCAAGCATCTCTTTGGACTGTGAGGCAGTGACTGGGATCATATATGAGGGACGTTATATATCCCCCAAAATGTGTACAGAGACCTATTAAATCCATTGGAGTGCATTGCAGTCACAAACTCACCTGCGGCTGCAATGCAGGAATGAAGGTGAGCATTGACCTGGTCAGGCTATCTGGCTAAGGCTGATTAGGAAAACCCGGCAGGGCCTTCATTTCTTGGAGGAGGCTACAGGAAGGCAGTGGGGCGGCCTCCTCCCTCCAACCCGGGTTTTCCAGTGGCTCTTGCCACAGGTCTTTTAAAAACTATGCGTTAAGGGTTAGTGGTATTCAGTGTTGGGATCTGCTAGGAGGATAGCAGTAAAACTCAGCAGGACTGTGTATAGCTGAACCCACGCCTGGGAAGGCTCAGCACCCATCAGGCTCTGAGCGGCCCGGCGTGGCCATTGCCCACGGCAACCATTATGTATGGACTTTCTGTTAACCCGGCTGCGAACTGGAGGACTTTCTGTTAACCCAGCTGCGAACCGGAGGACATTCTGTTAACCCATGAGTTGCTGAAATAAAAGCTGTTTATGTTGGACTTGCTTGGATCACTGCCTCAGTTACTGCACGGTGTGAACACCGCCGCCTTACAGGACCTAATGTGTGTATTCATATTTACTATTTAATTCGCTGATACGAGGTTGTGGGGGGGAGCCTCATTTATTTAACACAACTTTTTTAACCCCATTCTTTACCTGTATTATTGTGATCACACCCAATTGTACATGTTCTCTTGACATCACCCCGGCACTACTACAAAATACCATTGATTGTCTCCTGTCGCCAACAACATGTCGTCTTTTGGTCACTTCTTAGCTTCCTGGTGAGATTGGGGACAGTAGAGGGCCCTCTACTGTAGTCTTATTTATCACCCATGTATGATCTATATCTGTAAGTTTCAAATATTAACGATATAAGTGAGAGATAAATTTTTTCATGCAATATGATATTTGTGCAAAGCAATATTAACGTTTTGTTCCTACATCCGGACCTTCATCAAAATGGTGCAGATTTCTTAAGGAACAAGGGTAAAGATCAAAGTGCAGCGCAATAAGACATGTGACTGTTGAGAGTGCTATATATATAAGCATATGTGTGTTATATAGACAGAGGGGCTCAACCATAATGTGCAGTTACATAAAGTTGCGCTATATGTAAATCTATAGATATAGAGAGATATATGGAAAAATATCACCACCAGCCAAAAACCTTTAAATGTAGAAAAAAAATAGAATGAAAGCCGCACTTCAATGAAAATAAGTGATAAAGATAGGTGTGACATGCAGAAATAGTGCTGTTGCTTTAAAAGCATTCAGCAACTATTAGAAGTAACACAAGCACAGGAAACAGGAAGTGTTGTGCTCCAGAAGCATCAAGAACTAGAGGGGTTAACACAGTCACAGGAGTAGGGGAGTGGTTTTAGCAGTGCTCCAGGGGGATTATGGGGAAGTTGTTTAATGTCAGGCTGCAGCAGAAGAGAAAGGTGGTGTGTGTGTTCTGTATCTCACAGAAGTGCCCCTGCAAGTGAAAAGGATTCAAGTCAGGAGTGAAGCTAAGCACAGGTCAGGTAGAGTTCCTGAACTAGCAGTGCAGAGTATTGTCAGGCAGAAAGATAAGGACTGGAAGAAATGGTGTCACAGGGATCATCCCTGTGTGCCTGAGAGAATCTGCAGCACATGGTCTATGGTCACACTGAGTAACGGTTCCCCCAGGATTCCAAAGAATTCATATAACCTGTCTCACCCCTTTCTGAACCTAGCAGCGTGCGTGTAACATAGACTTTATTCACCTATCTGATCTGGATGAATAGTCGGCCTTTTTCACTTATGTTCCCTGGAGAGCTGCTTCAACTCTATTATTCAACTTGCTCCATTTTTAGCCAGGAGATGTAAATGTGAATTTGTATAAGCGAATATGGGTGATACATGCTCGGGTTACTCTGTAGTCTTCTCTCCGGCTCTACATATAGTACAGTATATATAGACAGAATGTCCCTGTATATACATTTTCTTTCTTTCTACAACTATACCGTCTGATAAATAATCTCTTAGGGTCACTACACTGCTGACCAGAGGCGCTGCCTAGCAACCAGCCTCTGGGGGCGCGTCTCAGAACACAGCACGCTGAGCTGCAGTCCCAAGATGGCCACTCCCATAACTGGGATTCACTTATTTCATATCTCAATTAATTCTACGAAAGGTAATTTATTTCATGTTTATTTATTTCTACAGTCTCCTTACTGTAATATACCATAATATGTGTGGATATGATAGGTCCTCGTTAAGCAATCTGCACCATTCTGATGAAGGTCTGAATGTAGGACCGCAACGTTAATATTGTTTTGCATAAATATTAGATTGCATGAATAAACTTATCTCTCACTTCAACTGCATATCTTTTGAGTGTCAAATTTTTCATACTGCAATATTGACGGATCGGGACCCTATTCATACACCACCCTCACAAGGAGTAACTGATATCATTACCTGCTACATTTTATCAGTATGTTCTGAGTATCCTCTGATAAAACATCCATAAGCCAAATGTATCCATATGGCTACTGATCTATGGATATGAAAAGAAAATGTTATGGGGAAATATCTGACAGATTACACATTTACATTTTTAGTATAGTTAACAATAGAGATGTCTTCTTAAAAAAAAAAAAAAAAAAAAAAGGTATTTTTTTATGTACCCTATGAACAATTTATAGTGGTATCCTTCAAAGCCTCTTATCTGATCTATACGTTGAAAAACACTCTATACCTGCACCTCCAATGGAAAGCTCAGATATTATCTGAAAATAGACTAGAACAGACTAAAAACTCATCTACCTTTTATACACTTAGATTGGAAACTTTCCACATGATAACAATATCAAAGTTTCCTTTTTGTCAAAATAACCTCATTATGTTTCAACGAAACCGAGAGAAGGAACAATTTCTACATAAACAAGAAATGGAGCTGCAAAACTGGCAGAAAGTTTTCCACTGACTGCCAACTTAGCTGCTTTAATTAGGCCTCATTACTACAAGTTTTTCCCTATTGCACTTACAGTTGTGCCGTACATTTCATAGGACTTCAGCATCAACAGATTTGGTTTATTTAAACGGAGTCTAAAATGAGTTAATTACCACTGTTGGCACATCAACAGGTGTCTAGCAGGTGTTCAGAAGCTTAAATCTTTTCTTTGACTTCCGGGTTATCATCTTGTACAGAGTTTCCTTATTATGTTATTCAGGAGCATTCATGCATTTCACACCTGGAATGTCAACCTCCAGCTTATCAAAATCAAACTGCATTCAGCTCAACCTTCGACTTCTGAGCGTTATTTGAAGATGAAGCTGGGAGAAAAGAAACAATGTTAAAAGTAACTTATTATAACTTTATCATTCCAAGCATTCTGAGAACCCGTCAGGTTGGAGTAAGTTTAGCAATTTGCTACTTTCCACGTAGTGACTGAACCTAATGTTGTATTTGTAACAAGCTTTATGTAAAAAATGAAACTTATTTTTCCTTTAACATTCCTCTAATATGGTGGTTTCAACTAGAAGAGTCTATATGTGATGCTGAAACCTGTAGGCCTCGATTCATCAAAGCTCTTACACCAGAAAACTGGAGTAAAAGGTTTTGAAAAGTAGCAAAACTTTAGAGCAACCAGAGGCTGCGCAAAAAATGTGCTACTTTTGCCATTTACACAACATTTTCAACCGGCTTTGATAAAGTGCAAAGTGGATGGAGCTGGTGCAGGATGGGCCATGAGGCCACCTGTTCGTCAAGTTCATTATGAGTGGTGTCCTTCTTATACCATAAATCTTACTCTAGTCAAAGAAACACTTATGGAGAGGAACACCCACAGAGGCGCATGCCACTTCTTGCCTCATCTGATTTATCAAGAGATATGTGACTCTTAATAAATCATGCTCTTCTTACTCCACCCTGCCACCTCATCAAGAATGGTGTGGAAAATGTTGATCTTGATGAATTGGGCATCTGTCTTGGTTCTTCAAATTATGTTCATTAGATAGCCGTAAAAATTTTTTTAGTTCATCTGAATACTTTCTCCCATGTACGTTTCATATCATGTAAACCCAGAACCTTATGCAGAATGAAAAATATATTAACTTCTTCATGCCCCAACCTGTTTTCACCTTCCTGACCAGGACAATTTTTTCAATTCTAACCAGGGTCACTTTACGAGGTAATAACTCTGGAACGCTTCAACATATCCCAGTGATTCTGAGACTGCTCTTTCATGATATGTTGTACTTCATGTTACTGGAAAATTTAGGTTGATATAATTTGCTTTTATTTATGAAAGTATAGAAAATTTGACAAAAAAATTGAAAATTTCGCAACTTGCATTCTTGGAATTTTTATGTCGTTAAAGCAGACAGTTACACCACACCAAAATAGATAATAAATAACATTTACTATATGTTTATTTCACATCAGCATCATTTTTTAAACATCATTTTTTTTTCTAGGAAGTTAGAAGGGTTGAAAGTTAAGTGCCTTTGAAAGTGACTTTGAGGGCCCTATGTGCCAAAAAATACCCCAAAATACGCCCCCGGAAGAAGTCGAGTTGAAATGGCGTTGAGGTGTTGGGAGAACACTACCTCTGTTTGCCTATAGATCTTCACTAGTAATACACTTTCCTTACTGGTGGAATTTATTGATTCATTTAGGTTCTTACTAGTTCATATTTGATCTGTTCTGTGGCGACCCATGCTTTGTGTTCAGTTTAGCATACAGTAGTTTGTCCCATATATCAGACCAGCAAGATTTTATATTATCTGCAATAATGTGGCTTTAAGGATACACTGGTTTTCTATATATTGATTTATTTTTTAGTCTGTTCTAGATTTTGCATTTTTGAACTGACTATATTGTGGGATTTATATTGGATACAATCATGGTTATTCTAATTTTTATCATGTATTGTAGTGTTTTTTCTCCCCTTCTTTCTGGAGGTTTTTGCCCTGTTTTTTATATTTATGTTTTTATATTATAAAGATTATACAATTTTAATGAGCTGAGATGGAACCTTTTCTTATTGGAACAGTAATTTTTTCATTTCACTGTCACTAATAAATGATGTTCTATTCACTATAATGATGCAGCAGACTCTGCCTCTATTCAACAGTGTCCCTCTTTTCAGAGGTGCACAAAACTATGGCCAACCGTGCTTTTATGCATGCTTAGAAAGACGGACACCGCTGAACCAAAGACAGACAGAATCTACAGTGCCTCCATCTGCCTCATTATAGGGAATCTTCCGCCGGGGGTTCCGTCTGAATAGTGTATTTCAGAGATTTACACGGAAACACCGATGTAAGCGCTCAGCACAGAGCGCAGGATAAATGTGCAACAAGCCTTGCTGCGATCTTTGGGTGGCAGAATGAACAAATCAACAGCAGGTCAAGGATTGGTTTTATTTATTTTTTATGCCATTACTCGTGAGTTATAAGTGATTAGATTCTTCGGGTCGGTGCGAGTACAGTGATACCAGATTTATATTGTTTTTTTATGTTTGGCTGCTGTCACACACTAAAAAAAGTTTTTTATTGCAAAAACAAGCTTTTGCATCGCCATACTTTGAGAGCTATAATTTTCCTATATATCTTCTGACAGAGTCATGTAAGGGCATTTTTTTTGTCGGATGAGTTGATATTTTTATTGGTACCCTATTTGGGCACGTGACATTTTTTGATCACTTTCTATTCCGATTTTTGAAAGACAGAATAACAAAATCCAGCAATTCAAGAATTGTTTTATTAATTTTTATGCTGTTCACAGTGTGGTAAAAGTGATAAGGCAGCTTTATTCTTCGGATCAGTACAATTACAGCGATATTACATTTATATTTATATTACATTTATATTTTTTTTATGTTTTGGCGCTTTTAAACAATTAAAACTATTTCTGTTTTATAGAAAAAAATAATTGTTTTTGCATCGCTTTATTGTGAGAGCTATAACTTTTTTATTTCTTCACTAATGGACCTGTATGGTGACTTGTTTTTTGCGGGACAAGGTGATGTTTTCAGCAATACCATTTTTATTTACATTTGACTTTTTGTTTGGTGGTATGATGAAATAGAATAGTTTTTAGCCACGTTTTTTATTTAACATTTTTAAGATGTTCACTGAAGAGGTTAACTAGTGAGACAATACTATAGGTTGGGTCATTCCGGATGCGGCGATACCAAATATGTGTACTTTTTTTTACATAAATACATTTTTTTTGTTCCTTATTTTATGATTTTTTTGAAAATATGTTTACAATTTTTTTTACTTTTTTACTCTGATCGCTGGTATAATACACAAGCATTGCAATGCATTATATCTGTCAGTACTGCACTGACAGAAGACTCTTAGATAGGGATGAGTGAACGTGCTCGGTGATACTCCGTTGTTACTCGATATGCTCAAGATGAGCTCGTTACTCGGCGAACAATGGGCAGTGCTCAAATTCAAACCGAATCCCCGCCCCACATTTTGGCGCCTGTTTCAAAGCCAATGAGCATGTGGGGATTGCCTATGTGTCACTGTAATTCCATTGCCATCTTGGTAGAGGCATTACTGTGATTGGCTGGCCTTCTGACATCGTCAGAGATTATAAAAGAGCAGGGGGTGCCAGGCTCGACACACTGATGTCATTTCACAGATCTGTGACACTTCGTATTGGAGGGAGAGAGTCCTTGTACAGGCGTGTGTGCACAGTATAATGATTGATACTGGTGCTAAAGCAGAACCATCATACTAACAGCCCTTGTCAGGGCTAATCCTGTGCTTTGCTGTTTGTATAACATACATTGTGCATTCAGTGTAGGGAGGGAGAGAGAGCTGCAGGAGCAAGGAGAATGACAGAATACAGTCTGTAGACAGGGATTAGGTCTGTGCATCCGTTAAGGGATGGGGAAGTGGAAGTGCTGTTGATGGTGCACGCAGATGCTGAGGTTGTGGGGCTGGTGTGACTACGCCTGTTGCTGGAGCACAAGAAGTATGGGAGGGAGGCACAGTACACCACTTCTGAAGCCAGAGTAGTGCAAACTGATTGGCATGAGCTGGAGCTGTTGTGCTGCCCTGCCGCTAGCATCTTGTCTGAGCGGGTTTTTAGTGCCACTGGGGGGGGTCATTACAGACAGGTACTTTTGTGGCACCCCAGGGGTCTGGTTTCCACAGTAATGTAATGTTATGTCTGAGAGCAGGTGGGAGGTCCTTTGGTCAGGGATCCTGTGCATGCCACACCTCCTGCCCAGTCTTGGGAGGGGAAGAACTTCCCCTATAAAAACCCGGGGCTGAGGCAGGGTGAGGAGTAGAGAAGAAGTAGAGACGAGAAACAGTCATAGGAAGAAACAGCAGAAGCTCAGTGGGAGCAATACTACTACGAGTCAGGGGCTGGCAGCTGCAGAGCTCGCCCTGACTGAGAAGCTTTCTTACCGGACCCGGCGTCCGAGGCTGTGGGGACTAACTCTTACCCAGCAGCAGAAGCCGACCGGCAGGGGATTTCAGGTCCTCAGGCCCCGAAACCCGAAGGCACGGTCACACGCGTGGGACCAGCACCGCCATCGTGGAGCGGAAGCCATTAGAAGGCCCCAAGTCACCGGCCATACGGGTGAGCACCACACGGTACACTCAGGGACGTGGGCTACTTATATCCGCTTCTAGCAAGGTAGCCAGAAGAGTACAGTCAGTTTGGGAGGCCTACAACTCCGCCTGGCCAGGGGAGATCCCATCTGCTCAAGGACTGACCAGGCCCCGTTCGCTAGCAAGTACTCCGGGAGGGTCTATCGTTGTTACCAGTAAAGACCCTGAATTACACCGCACCGTCTCTGAGTGGTTCCTGCTACCCCCATCTTCCACGTCGGCTGCCCTGAGGCCATACCCCTCCCGTTGGGGGTTATACTATCACGCTGCACAATTCTACACCGGCCTCAGCGGTCTGCCCTGCAGCGGCAGCTCCATAGCTGCAAATCAACGGGTGGCGTAGTCGACACTCAAATAACATCTATCAAGACTGCCACACACTGAGTTTGACTCCCTGGGCACGGACCGGGTCCCCGCCACTCGGAGACTACAACCCTCATCTGATCCGGTTCCGGGTAAGCCCCGTGCGCGAGACGCTGCGCGACACAGCAGGCCCAGGGGCGCGTCAACTTTGGCGTAGTCGGCAGGATTTCGTGCCCGCAACCACCGGGTACTGCGTGCCTGAAAAAGAGACTTTTAAAACTTACCATCCGTGAAGTTTTCCCGCCATCGGTGAAGATTCCCGCCATCCGGCGCCATTTTCAGCCTTCTTCCCGCCATCTGTGAAGATTCCCGCCATCCGGCGCCATCTTCAGCCTTCTTCCCGCCATCCGTGGAGTTTTCCCGCCGTTGGACGCCATCTTGAGGACGCCGCGCGGGAAGAAGAGGGGCGTGGACTCCGAAAAGCCCGCGAGAACTGAAGCCCCGCCTCACGTCCGGACGTTGCGTAAGGTCCTGGAAGGAGCCCAGCAGACGCCGACGTCACCGGAGCGCGACGGAAGGTCCTCAACCCTGACGATCCACTGCGGAGCCGCAGCCTACGGAAGAGGATCATCGCAAGGTAGGCCACGGTCCACTAGGGGGGAGAAGGATGTCGGATACGGAGGAGAGCTTCACCGCTTCAACCCCCGCCAGCGCCACCGCTGTCGCGGTCATGCCTTTCACCATGCCCTATATCCCGGGGGCAGCCTGGCTACCCCAGTACTCAGGGGAGTCACATACCCTGCAGGACTTTAGAGAAAGGCTGGATAGCCTCTTCCAGGTGTACCCCCTCACAGAGGAGCAAAAAGTGAGCATCCTGGTGGCCCAATTAACCGGAGCAGCCCGAAGGGAGGTAAAGTCCTGGCCACCTGGGGGGAGGACTGTCGCAGGGATACTAACCCGGCTGAGGGACACCTTTGATACCCGCACCTCGGCGGAGATCAAGCTTAGATTCTACGGGTGCAAGCAGCGAGCGCATGAGAGTATAAGGGACTATGCACTAAACCTACAAGAGGCCCTGAGAGCCATTAAGCAGACCGACCCTGACGGCGTGGGAGACGAGGACAGGCTGTTGACTGAACAATTTATAGAGGGTTTATATTGCAATGCCCACCGAACCCAGTTGCGGGCAATGGCCCTACAGGACCCTCATCTGGGATTTGCACAGTTCAAGGACAGAGCCATCCGGGTGCTCCGAGAACCGGCACCGGATGGCGTTGTGACCCACAGGCGCCCAGCTATCACTTACCACCAGGAGGCGGCGCCCTTGTCGGCAGGGCCTGTAGGGGCTGATGCGCAGGCTTTGAACAATGACCCGGCTCCAGACCTGCACCATCAGGTCCAAGAGCTAGCTAAAAGCGTTGCTGCGTTAACCCGAACTGTGCAGTCTTTACAGGCTTCCACTCCAGGGAAGATCCAGCTGGCATCCAGACCGGAGAACATCCCGTGGCGTCGACCAAGGAGGACCCCACCGGCCAGAGGAAGACCCAGTGACCGGTACAACGAGGACGGACGACCCATCTGCCGCCGCTGCAATCAACCCGGACATATGGCAAGGTACTGTCCTTTAAACTGGCACAACCTGGGGGTAGAGGGCCAACCCCCAGGAAAAAGATCACCAGGCCCATCGAACTGGCGCAACAAATATGTCGGAGGACGTCCAGTCTTGCCTGTGGTACTGGATGGCATCCCTATGAGTGCCCTACTGGACACCGGGTCACAGGTCACCACCATCCCGTACGTGCTCTTCAAGCAGTACTGGAATGACTCGGATATAACCCGCTACCCTGACGACGACTTGAGTATCATCGCCAGCAATGGTCAGCCCGTGCCACAGATCGGATTTAAAGAGGCGACCATTAAAATTGGTAGAGTCGAACTAGCAGCACAGGGACTGATTATTGTAGACAATGACAAACACGAGAGTCACCCAAAGATAACGCTAGGAACTAATGTAATTGAAAATTGTCTTGCAGAGGTGATTTTCCTTTTACAGCAGGTTGCCAAGAACGCCAGCTCCGGCGAGCAGCGGGTGCTCCAGAAAGAGATCAGGGCACTGATGCGACGGGAACAGGTGGAACTCTCCGGCGGTGAGATTGGTAGCGTAAGAATGTGTGACCCTTTTCCTATTGCCATGCCCCCAAAAAGTGAAATGATGATTTGGTGCCGGGCAGCTATTGGTCTGAGAGGTAGAGATTACCAGGCAATGGTAGAACCAGTTTACTCAGACAGTAGGCCCACCATCTTGACAGCACGGGGGGTGGTTAATGTACGCCATGGGAGGGTGCCCGTTCGCATAATCAATATCGGGAAGAGGGAAGTGTACCTGCCCCGGTATGCCACGCTAGCCAAATTATATACCATTAACCAAAATGCTATACAATCTGTGGAACCCTTGCCTCCATCTCACCCGGAGGAAGGTAACGGCTCTAAGAAAACAATGGAGGACTGGTGTCAGCAACTACATTTGGGTACTGACTCCACTCCCTCACATCAGAAACAGGGAGTCTATCGGGTGGTTCAAGAGTACGAGAGAGTGTTTAGTAAACACCCGTTAGACTTCGGGCGAGTCAAGGGGGTAGAACACCACATCCCCACGGGAGACCATCCTCCCATAAAAGAGAGGTATCGACCCGTACCCCCTGCACACTACCAACACGCCAAGGGGATGCTTAGAGACATGAAGGAGGCTGGGGTGATCAGGGATAGCTGTAGCCCCTGGGCAGCTCCACTAGTCTTAGTCAGAAAAAAAGACAACACCATGAGGATGTGTGTAGATTACCGGAAAATCAACCGTATCACACACAAGGATGCGTACCCCTTACCAAGGATAGAGGAGTCATTGGCTGCTTTAAGATCTGCTAACTTCTTCTCTACCTTGGATCTCACTAGCGGGTACTGGCAGGTTCCTGTAGCAGAGGCGGACCGGGAGAAGACCGCATTCACCACCCCGATGGGACTTAGCGAGTTCACCTGCATGCCGTTCGGACTCTGCAACGCACCAGGAACCTTCCAACGACTAATGGAGTGTTGTCTGGGCCACAGAAACTTCGAGACGGTCCTGTTGTACCTGGACGATGTCATCGTATATTCCAAGACGTATGAGGACTAGTGTTGAGCCACCCCCGTAGTGTTCGAGTTCGGTTCGGTTCGTCGAACACCCGTGTGTTCGCCGAACTGTTCGTCGAACTGTTCGTCGAACACCTTCGAACACCGTTAAAACCAATGGCAGGCAAACAAAAACACATAGAAACACATAGAAAACACCTTCAAAGGTGTCCAAAAGCTGACAAACTGCTCAGAAGACACAACTAACACATGGAAAAGTGACAAGTACATATAGTCATGCGAAAAGAAAAGAGGTGGAGGAGTAAAAGGAGGGGGAGACACAGATATAGGCATGTCATGCCCTTCTAAAATCCAAAAAGTGAGAAGCCGAGACGGCCAGTCCGCTCCTGCCCGTGCCACCTCCGTGTCGCCGGGTTTGTGCCAGAGCCGCGGTGAACCCTGACGGCCAGCCCCCCTCTCCCAATACTGGTGCCTGTCCGCTGGTGGGTCGAGAGAGCCCCCCTGTGGTGGAGGCAGCTCTAAGCTTTTTAATTTAAATTGTCCCTCTAATTTAAATGAATACACTTTAAATCCATTTACAAGGATCTATTGGAGGGCAAGTCTCATGCCAGCAGCCGCGTAATTCCAGCTCCAGTAGCGTCCACTAAAGCTGCTGCAGTTAAAAAGCTTTTATAAGGATCGAGCTCGGCTGTCCACCGCAAGGCATCCTAGTGCCAGTCCCAGCCCCTATGCCTTGGGGTGCCTCCTGATGCTCTTCACTAAGTATCCCGTGGTCCCGAAGCATTTCCTTTGAAAAAATTAAGTGTCCAAACTACAGGTGGTGTAGCTTGCTTAACAGCCGGGATAATCCGCTGACTAGCAGACACTGCTACTAGGCACAAAGTATTTCCTGGGCTAGATGCAGTTAAAAATTTGTAAGTAGATACTCTCGTTGGATGCTGAGAAAGCATTCCATAGAGTCTCCTGGCACGCCATATATGATTCTCTTAAAAAGCTTGGGGTAAGGGTCTAGGGGACCCTTTTATAGCCAAAATCACGGCCCTGTATCACAAGACGTCACCTAGGCTGAAGATAAATGGAACTGTAGCACCGAGGGCTCGGTTGCTACAGACGTATTGCACCTCACCCAGAGGTGTGATATCTCACTCTCAGATAAGGATGGAGTGTGGATCAGGACCCGACACCTGCATGCATTACACCACATTGCCGTGGGGCAGGGCGACCAATATGCCCCTGAGATGGGCACGACAGTCCCTGTCCCTGGCTGGAGTGGGGGGAGGGAACACTGAGGAAGGGGAACCCTGCAGTGCAGGAGCAGGGAGGAAGCAGTTCCTGGGTGCATTGAGAAGGGAGTATAAAAGGTGGGCACCATCTTAGTTCAGTGCAGAGAAGTCTGAGCAGAAGTGGCAGGGAGCAGGGGCTCTTCATGAGCTCTGCTCCGGAGGCGGGCCTAGTAACAGAGGCCCAGGCCTGCAAGAGGGAGAAGGAAGGAAGAGGAGCGGAGAAGGCTCCAGGAACGAGGAATGAAGGGATCCCAGGGGTGCGGACGGGCGAGTCGCCATCGCACGCCCGAATCCACCTGCGTGGAGGGGTCAGGCCAAAGGGGGAGACCGGTCCCCGAACTAGTGGAGGCAGGAAACGACCCTCAGCTAGAAACCGGAGGCTCTGACATTTTATGTGGCGCAGCCCCTTGCTCCACCCGCTAGGAAGGCACCACATAGGGTCAGGGAAACTGGCGCCAAGTTTACCAAGAGGAGGCCCGAGGCAGCCGGACAGAAGTGTTGGTAAGAAAGGCCAGACAAAGGACACACAAAGGGGGTCCTGTGAAGCGCTCCAAAGTTATCTGGGAGTTGTCTGAGCCCCTCACCTGGTGAGCACAGTACGACGTGGGCAGCCGTTACCTGCAGACGTGGTCTGGATAATAAGAACTGTGAGTAAAGGCCCTGAACTGCATCACTGACTCCGTGTCGTTACTGCTGCTGCCCTGCACCATCACCCCCATCCTCCGCATACACTGCCCTGAGGCTATACTCCTCCCGTGGGGAGTTATGCTACGCTCTGCTGCACCCACAACACCAGCCTTAGCGGTCTGCCCTGTAGCGGCGGTTCACTCTGACCGCAATCCACGGGTGGCGTAGTCAGACATTTAAACATCAAAACCACATAAATAGTTCCGCCACTGGTTTGACCGCCCTGAGCCACGGAACCGGATCGCCGCCACGAAGACTACAACCACCAGCATCCACCAAAAAGGGTCCGGCTCCGGGTGTCCCAAGGCCCAGGGGGTGCGTCAGAACATTTTCATCACCTTTCACAATCACCAATGGGACAAGGCAGGGATGTCCTCTGTCCCCTCTCTTATACATCCTAGTGACGGAGCACCTGCTCTCATCAATTCGCCATAACCCCAATATTAGGTGGATTGAGGTGGGAGGCACCGAGTACAAGTGCTCTCTATTTGCTGATGATGTCCTAGTATATATCACTCAATCACATATATCCATCCCTGCTGTTATGGCTGAAATAAATCACTTTGTTACATGGTAAAATTTTAAAATCAATGCAGCGAAGTCTGAGGCCCTCGATGTCTCCCTCCCTAAATCCATATAGGATTCCATCCAGTCCAACTTTCCCTTTGCCTGGCCCTCACAGGGTATCAAATACTTAGGAATTCCTATTCATAGAGACCTCTCCCATCTATGTTATCTTAATTTTGGGCCCTTTATTGAACAATTCCATACAGACCACGGTTGGCAAGTTAGAACTGTAAGATTCACTACGTGAACCACTGGTGTTTTGTGGAAAAGCACATATACACCGCGTTCCAAATTATTATGCAAAAAGTGTTTAGGAGTGATAAGGGAAGAATTTGTTTGTTTGTCAGTTAAACTCATTGATGGTGATGTGTGTCAGGGCTCTTTATATCACTGTAAGCAATTGCAGACACCTGTGCTAATTAGTTTGGCAGGTGTGTCCAATGAAAGGCAAGACTACTTAAGAAGGCTCTCTCACATTATTAAGCAGCCTACATTTTCTGCCAAAATGGGAAAGAAAAAGGATGTGTCGGCTGCTGAGAAGCAACAAATTGTGGAGTGTTTAGGTCAAGGCATGACTACAATCAACATTGTGCGATGATCAGGATGAAGTGTCTTGGCAATCAAGAAGTATGTAGCTGATTCACAGTACACACGTGTGCGTGCTGATAAGGGCAAATTGAGGACTCTTTCCTACAGGCAATTACGTCAGGTTGAAACAGCAGCGGCAAAAAAGCCTTGTCATAGCAGCAGACAAGTTTTTGAAGCTGCTTGTGCCTCCAACGTCCCCCGAACAACAAGATGCAGGGTCCTTCAGAGGTTTGCAGCTGTGCATATGCCATCCTGTCGACCTCCTCTATCCACTTCACACAAGCAGAAACGGCTCCAGTGGGCCAAACATTACATGAAGACTGATTTCAAAACTGTTTTGTTCACGGATGAGTGCCGTGCAGCGCTCGATGGTCCAGATGAATGGAGTGGAGGATGGCTGGTTGATGGACACCCCACGCAAACACGGCTACAGCGCCAACAAGGAGGAGGTGGAGTAATGTTTTGGGCTGGAATCATGGGGAGAGAGATTGTCGGCCCCTTTAGGATCCCTGAAGGCGCTAAAGATGAACTCCATAATGTATGTGGATTTTCTCAAACAGCACTTCCTGCCATGGTTCAAGAAGAAGAACCGTGTATTTCACAGCAAGATCATTTTTCTGCATGATAATGCACCATCTCATGCTGCACATAAAACATCTGCATCTCTGGCTGATATGGGCATAAAAGGGGACAAACTTATGGTGTGACCCCCATGCTCCCCTGACCTCTACCCCATTCAGAACCTTTGGAGCATCATTAAAAGGAGTGTCTATGATGGCGGGAGGCAGTTCACATCTAAGCAACAGCTCTGGGAGGGTATTCTGTCCTCATGCAAAACAATTGAAGCAGAAACCATCCAAAACCTGACAAATTCAATGGACGAGAGAGTTCAGAAGCTCCTTTCGAACAAGGGGTCCTATGTGAAAATGTAACATCACCTAGAATAAAGTTTTGAGTTGAAAACTGTTTGATTTCAGTTTCTAACAACCTGCTAATGCTTATAATTTCAAAAATGACCATTTTTTTGGTCTTTATTAAAATGAAAAGGTTGATCGAAAAGTTTGGGGGATCTAAGAGTGTGGCAACCCAGTAGTCATGATTACTTCGAATTCTGACAATATGAGGGTCATGCTGCAGGTAGTGCAGCAAGAAGGCACTTATGTGTCTTGCGCATCTCGGAGCCCCAAAATTATTTTCCGGGCTAGATGCAGCTAAAAATTATTTTTAATTTTAAATCTGGTGAAGCTTATTATTAGAGATGAGCGGTGTTCGACTAGAACTGTTCGCCAATCTCAAATTCGAGCTGTTTTGGGCGGTGTTCGAGTTGTTCGACGAACCCGAACGATTTGCAAAAAATTCGGCTGTTCGAGGTTATGTTCGATAACTGTTCGTGCACCAAAAGCTTGTCCTGCATGTCTGGCGCTATTTAGAGCACCAATCATGCAGGGATTGTCTGTCACTCACTGTAATGCCACAGCCATGGTGGTTGTGGCATTACAGTGATTGCCCAAATCGATGGGAACAGTGCCAACAGTGAAACATGAAAAGCCGGCAATTCAGCAGCGGCATACACCGGTACCCGACAATTTAGAACCGAAAGAATAGAGCTTCACACATAGATTAGATAGATATAAACATGTCAGCCACATATATACGAAGTACAGTGAAAGTGCTGCTTACTGTACTTGTCATTTAGTGTAAAGGATTTATCAAAAAAAATAATAGTGTTTTCATGCACCGTCTCTTTAAAAAAGCCGGCCGGCAATTCAGCAGCGGTACCCGACAATTTATAACAGACAGAATAGAGCTTCACACATAGATTAGATAGATAGAAACATGTCAGTCACATATATATGAAGTACAGTGATAGTGTTGGTTACTGTACTTGTCATTTAGTATTAAAATAAAGGATTTATTATTAAAAAAAATAGCGTGGGGTTCCCCTTAATTTTAGGCTCTAGCGGAGGTTAAGCAGACGGCTGGGGCAGATGTTTGAAGCCTGGGAAGGGGGTAATACCCACGGAGCTTCCCAGGCTACTAATATCAGCCCCCAGCTGAATACATAGCCTTTACTAGCTATTAAAATGGGGGACCCCCCAAAAAAAATGACGTGGGGTCCCCCCTAATTTAATAGCTAGCAAAGGCTAGGCAGACAGCTGGGGGCTGATATTAATAGCCCAGGAAGGGAGCCATGAATATTGGCCCCCTCCCAGGCTAGAAACACCAGCCGTCAGCCGCCCCAGAAATGGCGCATTCATAGGATGCGCCAATTCTGGCACTTAGCCTCGCTCTTCCACGCTGCCCTGGTGCGGTGGCAGGGGGTAATAGGGTTGGGGTTGATGTCAGCTTATAATGCCAGCTGACATCAAGCCCAGGTTAGTAATGGAGAGGCGTCTATAAGACACCCCCATTACTAACCCCATAGTCAAAGTTAAAAAAAACACAAACACCCAGAATAAAGTCCTTTAATTGAAATAAAGACACAATCCTTTATTGTTCTAAATTAAACCATACTTACCGTCACGCCCATTCCAGCTGAAGCCAACGATCTCCTGCAATAAAAGAAAAATAATAAAGCAACCTCATCCTTACCTTTCCATGGATCCCACGACAGCTTCAGCTCTGCTACATCGAGATGACAGGCTGGACCGCAGCAGAACGCTGCCATCCAGCCTCTCATCCCGGAGACACTGAGAAGCGCAGGCTTACTTGCGCTGCTCAGCGTCTCTCTGTGACGACATCCAGATGAGCCGAGTTCATGTCCAATGAACTCGGCTCACCTCATGCACGTCACTGACAGCGTGGGAAAATTCTCACGCTGAAGCGGTGAGTGCAGGAGAATTCTCCCACGCTGTCAGTGACGTGAATAAGGTGAGCTCATGTCCAATGAACTCAGCTCACCTCCTGCAAGTCACTGACAGCGTGGGAGAATTCTCCTGCACTCAGCGCTTCAGCGTGAGAATTCTCCCGCTGGAGCGATGAGTGCAGGAGAATTTTATCACGCTGTCAGTGACGTGCATAAGGTGAGCTCATGTCCAATGAACTCAGCTCACCTCCTGCACGTCACTGACAGCGTGGGAGAATTCTCCTGCACTCAGCGCTTCAGTGTGAGAATTCTCCCACGCTGAAGCGGTGAGTGCAGGAGAATTTTCCCACGCTGTCAGTGACGTGCATGAGGTGAGCCGAGTTCATTGGACATTAACTCGGCTCATCTGGATGCCCTCACAGAGAGACACTGTGGAGCGCAAGCAAGCCTGCGCTTCTCAGTGTCTGCGGGATGACAGGCAGGATGGCAGCGTTCTGCTGCGGTCCAGCCTGTCATCTCGATGTAGCAGAGCTGAAGCTGTCATGGGAACCATGGAAAGGTAAGGATGATGTTGCTTTATTATTTTTCTTTTATTTCAGGAGATCGTTGGCTTCAGCTGGAATGGGCGTGATGGTAAGTATGGTTTAATTTAGAACAATAAAGAATTGTGTGTTTATTTCAATTAAAGGACTTTTTTCTGGGTGTTGTGTTTTTTTAAAATACTTTACTAGAAATTCATGGTGGTCATGTCTAATATTGGCGTGACCCCATGAATTTCGGGCTTAGGGCCAGCTGATAATGCCAAGCTGGCCCTAACCCCTTTATTACCCAGTGAGCCACCGCATCAGGGCCCTGGATGAGTTGGGTACAGCGCCAGAAGATGGCGCTTCTATGAACGCGCCATTTTCCGGGGTGGCTGCGGACTGCAATTTGCAGCGGGGGTGGCCCAGAAAGCTTGGGCCTCCCTGCGCTGCGGATTCCAGCCCCCAGCTGCCTAGTTGTACCTGGCTGGACACAAAAACAGGGCGAAGCCCCACGTCAATTTTCTTTAAATTATTTCATGAAATAATTAAGAAAAAAAGGGCTTCCCTATATTGTTGTGTCCGGCCAGGTACAAATAGGCAGCTGGTGGTTGGGGGCAGCCCGTTCCTGCCTGCTGTACCTGGCTGGACACAAATATAGTGCGAAGCCCCACGTCAATTTTTTTTAAATTATTTCATGAATTTCCTGAAATAATTTAAAAAAATTGAAGTGGGGCTTCGCACTATATTTGTGTCCAGCCAGGTACAGCAGGCAGGAACGGGCTGCCCCCATCCACCAGCTGCCTATTTGCACCTGGCCGGACACAACAATATAGGGAAGCCCTTTTTTTCTTAATTATTTCATGAATTTCATGAAATAATTAAAAAAAAAGTACGTGGGGCTTCGCCCTATTTTTGTGTCCAGCCAGGTACAACTAGGCAGCTGGGGGCTGGAATCTGCAGCGCAGGGAGGCCCAAGCTTTCTGGGCCACCCCCGCTACAAATTACAGTCCGCAGCCACCCCGGAAAATGGCGCGTTCATAGAAGCGCCATCTTCTGGCGCTGTACCCAACTCATCCAGGGCCCTGGTGCGGTGGCTCACTGGGTAATAAAGGGGTTAGGGCCAGCTTGGTATTATCAGCTGGCCCCAAGCCCAAAATTCATGGGGTCACGCCAGTATTAGACATGACCGCCATGAATTTCTAGTAAAGTATTTAAAAAAAACACAACACCCAGAATAAAGTCCTTTAATTGAAATAAAGACACAATTCTTTATTGTTCTAAATTAAACCATACTTACCATCACACCCATTCCAGCTGAAGCCAACGATCTCCTGCAATAAAAGAAAAATAATAAACCAACCTCATCCTTACCTTTCCATGGTTCCCACGACAGCTTCAGCTCTGCTACATCGAGATGACTGGCTGGACCGCAGCAGAACGCTGCCATCCAGTCTGTCATCCCGCAGACACTGAGAAGCGCAGGCTTGCTTGCGCTCCTCACTGTCTCGCTGTGACGGCATCCAGATGAGCCGAGGTCATGTCCAATGAACTCGGCTCACCTCATGCACGTCACTGACAGCGTGGGAAAATTCTCACGCTGAAGTGCTGAGTGCAGGAGAATACTCCCACGCTGTCAGTGATGTGCATGAGGTGAGCTCATGTCCAATGAACTCAGCTCACCTCCTGCACGTCACTGACAGCGTGGGAAAATTCTCCTGCAATCAGCGCTTCAGCGTGAGAATTTTCCCACGCTGTCAGTGACGTGCATGAGGTGAGCCGAGTTCATTGGACATGAACTCGGCTCATCTGGATGTCGTCACAGAGAGACGCTGAGCAGCGCAAGCAAGCCTGCGCTTCTCAGTGTCTGCGGGATGACAGGCTGGATGGCAGCGTTCTGCTGCGGTCCAGCCTGTCATCTCGATGTAGCAGAGCTGAAGCTGTCGTGGGAACCATGGAAAGGTAAGGATGAGGTTGCTTTATTATTTTTCTTTTATTGCAGGAGATCGTTGGCTTCAGCTGGAATGGGCGTGATGGTAAGTATGGTTTAATTTAGAACAATAAAGGATTGTGTCTTTATTTCAATTAAAGGACTTTATTCTGGGTGTTTGTGTTTTTTTTAACTTTGACTATGGGGTTAGTAATGGGGGTGTCTTATAGACGCCTCTCCATTACTAACCTGGGCTTGATGTCAGCTGGCATTATAAGCTGACATCAACCCCAACCCTATTACCCCCTGCCACCGCACCAGGGCAGCGTGGAAGAGCGAGGCTAAGTGCCAGAATTGGCGCATCCTATGAATGCGCCATTTCTGGGGCGGCTGACGGCTGGTGTTTCTAGCCTGGGAGGGGGCCAATATTCATGGCTCCCTTCCTGGGCTATTAATATCAGCCCCCAGCTGTCTGCCTAGCCTTTGCTAGCTATTAAATTAGGGGGGACCCCACGTCATTTTTTGGGGGGGGTCCCCCATTTTAATAGCTAGTAAAGGCTATGTATTCAGCTGGAGGCTGATATTAGTAGCCTGGGAAGCTCCGTGGGTATTACCCCCTTCCCAGGCTTCAAACATCTGCCCCAGCCGTCTGCTTAACCTCCGCTAGAGCCTAAAATTAAGGGGAACCCCACGCCAATTTTTTTAATAATAAATCCTTTATTTTAATACTAAATGACAAGTACAGTAACCAACACTATCACTGTACTTCATATATATGTGACTGACATGTTTCTATCTATCTAATCTATGTGTGATGCTCTATCTTTCTGTTCTAAATTGTCGGGTACAGATGCTGAATTGCCGGCCGGCTTTTTTAAAGAGACGGTGCATGAAAACACTAATATTTTTTTTAATAAATCCTTTACACTAAATGACAAGTGCAGTAACCAACACTGTCACTGTGCTTCTTATATGTGTGACTGACATGTTTCTATCTATCTAATCTATGTGTGATGCTCTATTCCTTCTTGTCTAAATTGTCGGGTACCGGTGTATGCCGCTGCTGAATTTGCCGGCCGGCTTTTTTAAAGAGAGTGTCTTCTGAGCAGTTTGTCAGCTTTTGGACACCTTTGCAGGTGTTTTCTATGTGTTTCTATGTGTTTTTGTTTGCCTGCCATTGGTTTTAACGGTGTTCGACGGTGTTCTAAGGTGTTCGACGAACAGTTCGACGAACAGTTCCTCGAACATCCCGGTGTTCGACGAACCGAACCGAACCCGAACACTACGGGGGTGGCTCAACACTACTTATTATAGATGGCCTAATAGGATCAGTGCTGCACACTGCTACAAAGCCCAAATTATTTTCCAGTCAAGATACAGATAAACATGATTAGTAATTTGAAAGCTTAAAACGGTTGGTAGGGTGATTTTAACCAATCATCAAGCTTTTACTCTCCCCAGGATGACACAGGGGTAGAAAAGTCGTTTCGGATCCATGATTTGTTCATCTTTATGAACGTGAGTCTGTCTACATTATCAGTGGAGAGCCGCGTGCGCTTATCTGTCAGCACACCACCAGCAGCGCTGAACACACGTTCAGACAGAACGCTGGCTGCGGGGCATGACAAGATCTCCAAGGCGTAAGTGGCTAGCTCCGGCCATTTATCCAGATTGGAAGCCCAAAAAGAGCAAGGGTCCAGTGACACAGTCGTGGCTTCAATGTTTACTTGGAGATACTCCTGTACCATCGTCTCTAGGCGTTGACTATGTGTCAGACTTCTTGTCTCCTGTGGCCTTGCAAAGGATGGGCTAAAAAAGTGGTGAAATGATTCCGCAAAATTGATGTTACCAGCAGATACTGTGGTTCTGTTACGGTTTGAGTGCTGAACACTTGACGGTCCCACGGTTGGCAAGTTGGAACTGTGAGATTCACTACGTGCACCACTGGTATTTTGTGGAAAAGCACATGTAAGATTCTGCAACAGTCTCTGCTGATACTCCTGCATGCGTGCATCCCTTTCTATGGCAGGAATAATTTCTGCAAATTTACTTTTGTACCGGGGATCTAACAGTGTGGCAACCCAGTAGTCAGGATTATTTCTAATTCTCACAATTCGAGGGTCATGTTGCAGGTAGTGCAGCAAGAAGGCACTCATGTGTGTTGCGCATCCAGGAGCACCAAGTCCCTGTTGTGTTGGTGGCGAGGTAGCAATCATGCTTCCTTCCTCTGTCCTCTCCCCCCAACCTCGCACAACAGAAATGTGATCAAGGTCTCCCTCATCTGATGAGTCTTCCATCAGTTCGTCCTCCACTTCTTCCTGGGCTCCTGCACCTTCCTCACTAGTTTGGCTGCTACCATGCGCCCTGGTAAAATCATCTCCCCCACCCTCACATGCCTGCCGCCTTGGTGCTGCCGACCGTCTGGACCTTGCAGATGTTAGCCCTTCCGCATACAACTCCTCCTCCTCTACTTCCTCCACCTCCTCTTGTGCCACCACCTGACTCCGAATTCTGTTTAACATGTGCTCCAGCATGTAAATCACCGGAATAGTCATGCTGATAATGGCATCGTCAGCACTAAACATCTTCGTCGCCATTTCAAAACTGTGCAGAAGGGTGCATAGGTCCCTGATCTGAGACCACTCCTCCAGCGTGATTTGCCCCACCTCTGAATCTCGTTGGCCCAGGCTATACGTCAGAACGTATTGCACCAGGGCTTGTCGGTGCTGCCACAGTCGCTGCAACATGTGCAGAGTTGAATTCCACCGGGTAGGCACATCGCATTTTAGCCGGTGAAGTGGCAGGCCCAACGACTTCTGTAGAGATGTAAGTCGCTGAGCTGCGGGATGCGAACGGCGGAAGTGAGCACACAGCGACCGTGCCCTCTGCAGAAGGCCATCTAGTCTGGGATAGTGGGCTAAAAATTGCTGGACAACCAGGTTCAACACGTGAGCCATACAAGGCACGTGTGTGACATTGCCCCGGCGAAGGGCCGCACCCAGGTTTGCAGCATTGTCGCACACGGCCTTCCCTGGTTTCAGGTCCAGTGGAGACAACCATTCATGAAATTGGTTCTCCAGAGCTGACCACAACTCCTCAGCTGTGTGACTCACATTTCCCAGACATTTCAATGTAAAAACCGCCTGATGACGTTGAGCCCTACTGCCAGCATAGTAAGGAGGTGTGCAGGATCCCTTCTGCGCAGTTAGAAAGCTTGTGGCATGACCAGACAGGCTTTGGGTGCAGGTGGAAGACCGAGAGGAGGTTGAGGAGGCAGAAGCAGTGGAGGAAAAATGACATAAAGAGGATTGACGCACAACTCGTGGGGACGGCAAGACTTGGACAGCAGCCCCTTGTCCTGCTGTCACCATAGTTACCCAGTGCCCAGTCAGCGACATGTAACGCCCCTGTCCATGCCTACTCGTCCAAGTGTCTGTGGTGAAATGCACCCTGTCACACACAGAGTTTCTCAAAGAAGCGGTGATGTTGTGTGCGACATGTTGGTGGAGCGCAGGCACACCTTTCTTTGAGAAGTAGTGCCCACTGGGCATCTGGTACTGGGGCACTGCGACGGACATAAGGTCTCGAAAATCCTCTGTGTCCACCAGGCGGAAAGGCAGCATTTCTGTAGCCAAGAGCTTGCAGATGGTGAAATTCAACCTCTTAGCTTTCTCATGGCTAGGAGGAAATGGTCTTTTACTTGTCCACATCTGAGGGACCGAGGGCTGGCTATTGTGCTTAGACGGGGTTGATAAGGGTGTCCCCGGCAAACTGACGGTCTGTGAGGAAGATGCAGGCGGACATGTTAGGTTGCCTTGATCCAAAGGTGGTGCTATCGATGTCGGACAGCGCTCAAGACCAGCTGGTGTTACCACCTCCAAAGAAAATGATGACCTGCCAATCACGCTGGCTGTTGCGGGTAAAGAGGTGGCAGGTCTGCGCCCCAAAACAGGTGTGACTGCTGTCCCCCCAGTCACAGAGGATGAAGAGGCCGCGGATGCACAAGATATGGCAGACGGTGGTTGGCCCGGCCGGCTAGACCGCATTGTAGCACACTGAGCTTCCCACTGCAACTTATGCTTCATGTCCATGTACCGGTTCATGCATGAAGTACTCAAACTATGTATTTTTTGGCCTCTACTTAGCTTTTGCTGACAAATGTTACAGATAACACGAGTTGGGTCATCTTTATCGATCTGAAAAAATGCCCAGGCTATGCAAGGCTTAGCACCCATGCGACCTGAAGAGCCACCACGACTTGTGGTGAGAGGCAGAGTTGTGTTTGAGGATGCAGTTGTTGACGTGCTTCCAGTACTATGTCTCTGTCCAGGAAGGCGCAACCTGACCTCGTCGTCACTAGCATCTTCCTCCACCTCCTCTGCTGACCTCATCTCTTGGCTGACTGTGGGTTGACAGTAAGTGGGATCTCCGACCTCATCATCATCACCCTGTGCGTTATCACACCCGTCGTCCTCAGAGCCAACCTGTTCCTGCCCTGACAAAAACCTAAAGTTGTCGCTCCAATCAGGTATTTGAGTCTTATCATCGTCTTCCTCATTGTCTCCACCAACAGGAGTTACAGTTTGGGAATGAGGGTCTACATTATGGTCAGAACCTTCTGCGTCTGGTCCTGGATCCGACTCATAAAGATTCTGGGCATCAGTGCAGATCATTTCCTCGTCTGGATTCACAGAAGCACTGGAGTCGACCTCTGATTCCCAGGCTATAGTATGAGTAAACAGCTCTGCAGACTCAACCATCTGTTCTACCTCATACTCAGACGGGCAGCTGGAGATTTGGGAGCTGTGAGGAAGCAAGTGCGATTTGGGTGACACCTTTGAGGACTGGAGTATTTGTGATGTTGAAGTTGATGTGGAGGAGAGCCCACTTAAAGGAGCACTTGATATCCGATGAAGCACCTGCTGTTTTTGTGCCTCATCTGGAATTTGTAGCGATTGGCGTGGCCGTAAGAAAGGGATCTTATCACATTGTCCGCTAAAAGAAGTAGACATTTTAGTTTGGCTGGAAGATGGTCTTTCTTCTGCACCTACCCCACGGACACAACCTTTTTTCCCCTTCCCAACACGCCTATTCCCCTTTCCACCAGCAGCAGGCCTTTTTCCACTCATTTTGGTGGTTAACTAATTCACAACTCTGGAGTTGTTTGCACAAAAAAACAATGGATGGTAACCGAGCAGAGCTGAGTGGCCAAACTGTGGTATTAGGCCAAAACTATTGGCTGGGTTAGATGCAGAAAAAAAATATTTTTAATTTGCAACCTGATGGAGGTCAGTATAGATGGACTAATAGACCAAGTCCCACACACCGCTAGAAGCCCAAATATTTTTTCAGAGCTAGATGCAGAAATTTTTTTTATTCAATTTGCAACCTGATGGAGGTCAGTATAGATGGACTAATAGACCAAGTCCCACACACTGCTAGAAGCCCAAATATTTTTTCAGAGCTAGATGCAGAAAAAAATTATTTTTAATTTGCAACCTGATGGAGGTCAGTATAGATGGACTAATAGACCAAGTCCCACACACTGCTAGAAGCCCAAATATTTTTTCAGAGCTAGATGCAGAAAAAAATTATTTTTAATTTGCAACCTGATGGAGGTCAGTATAGATGGACTAATAGACCAAGTCCCACACACTGCTAGAAGCCCAAATATTTTTTCAGAGCTAGATGCAGAAAAAAATTATTTTTAATTTGCAACCTGATGGAGGTCAGTATAGATGGACTAATAGAACAAGTCCCACACGCTGCTAGAAGCCCAAATATTTTTTCAGAGATAAATGAAGAAAAAAATTATTTTTAATTTGCAACCTGATGGAGGTCAGTATAGATGGACTAATAGACCAAGTCCCACACACTGCTAGAAGCCCAAATATTTTTTCAGAGCTAGATGCAGAAAAAAAATATTTTTAATTTGCAACCTGATGGAGGTCAGTATAGATGGACTAATAGAACAAGTCCCACACGCTGCTAGAAGCCCAAATATTTTTTCAGAGATAAATGAAGAAAAAAATTATTTTTAATTTGCAACCTGATGGAGGTCAGTATAGATGGACTAATAGACCAAGTCCCACACACTGCTAGAAGCCCAAATATTTTTTCAGAGCTAGATGCAGAAAAAAATTATTTTTAATTTGCAACCTGATGGAGGTCAGTATAGATGGACTAATAGACCAAGTCCCACACACCGCTAGAAGCCCAAATATTTTTTCAGAGCTAGATGCAGAAAAAAATTATATTCAATTTGCAACCTGCTGGAGGTCAGTATAGAAGGACTAATAGAACAAGTCCCACACACTGCTAGAAGCCCAAATATTTTTTCAGAGCTAAATGAAGAAAAAAATTATTTTTAATTTGCAACCTGATGGAGGTCAGTATAGATGGACTAATAGACCAAGTCCCACACACTGCTAGAAGCCCAAATATTTTTTCAGAGCTAGATGCAGAAAAAAATTATTTTTAATTTGCAACCTGATGGAGGTCAGTATAGATGGACTAATAGACCAAGTCCCACACACCGCTAGAAGCCCAAATATTTTTTCAGAGCTAGATGCAGAAAATTTTTTTATTCAATTTGCAACCTGATGGAGGTCAGTATAGATGGACTAATAGACCAAGTCCCACACACTGCTAGAAGCCCAAATATTTTTTCAGAGCTAGATGCAGAAAAAAATTATTTTTAATTTGCAACCTGATGGAGGTCAGTATAGATGGACTAATAGAACAAGTCCCACACGCTGCTAGAAGCCCAAACATTTTTTCAGAGATAAATGAAGAAAAAAATTATTTTTAATTTGCAACCTGATGGAGGTCAGTATAGATGGACTAATAGACCAAGTCCCACACACTGCTAGAAGCCCAAATATTTTTTCAGAGCTAGATGCAGAAAAAAATTATTTTTAATTTGCAACCTGATGGAGGTCAGTATAGATGGACTAATAGACCAAGTCCCACACACTGCTAGAAGCCCAAATATTTTTTCAGAGCTAGATGCAGAAAAAAATTATTTTTAATTTGCAACCTGATGGAGGTCAGTATAGATGGACTAATAGAACAAGTCCCACACGCTGCTAGAAGCCCAAATATTTTTTCAGAGATAAATGAAGAAAATAATTATTTTTAATTTGCAACCTGATGGAGGTCAGTATAGATGGACTAATAGACCAAGTCCCACACACTGCTAGAAGCCCAAATATTTTTTCAGAGCTAGATGCAGAAAAAAATTATTTTTAATTTGCAACCTGATGGAGGTCAGTATAGATGGACTAATAGACCAAGTCCCACACACCGCTAGAAGCCCAAATATTTTTTCAGAGCTAGATGCAGAAAAAAATTATATTCAATTTGCAACCTGCTGGAGGTCAGTATAGAAGGACTAATAGAACAAGTCCCACACACTGCTAGAAGCCCAAATATTTTTTCAGAGCTAAATGAAGAAAAAAATTATTTTTAATTTGCAACCTGATGGAGGTCAGTATAGATGGACTAATAGACCAAGTCCCACACACTGCTAGAAGCCCAAATATTTTTTCAGAGCTAGATGCAGAAAAAAATTGTATTCAGTTTGCAACCTGATGGAGGTCAGTATAGATGGACTAATAGAATGATGCTATGCCCAAAAGATTTTACTTCACTAGGTGCAGTAAAAAAATTGGTATTCTATACACAGGTGGTATATCTTGCAACACAGATAGGCTACTCCACTGACTAACACACTCTGCAATAGGCCAAAAAGGATTAGCTTTGCTAGATTCAGCCAAATGCTGTGAAAAAAACTTGCACAGCACTGGCACAGACCTGCCTGGCAAAAACTGATAGGAACTGATGTAACCTAGTCCTGAAAAGGACTCCAATTACAATTAGTCTTTACTCCCACAATCTATCTATTTAAGAGCACAGACCTGCCTGATTAAAGTCGTAGGAAATGCTGTAACCTAGTCCTTAAAAGGACTGCAATCACAACTATTCCCTACTCCCAAGCTATCTGTATATTTGTGCGAAAATTGGCTTGAAATTAACAAGGTATAGCGCACACAGCAACAGCGGTGCCGTCTAACACGCAGCTGCAGCAGTGAGAAAATGGTGGCGACGGGGAAAATGGCTTGGTCTTATAGGGCAAGGACATGTGACATACACTGCCAATTACACATGCCCTTGCTTGTGTGAAAAAAAGCACTTCGCTCCGTGTGTGCGCTGCTGATAGGCTGACAGATTGCACCTCCCCACTGCAAATGCGGGAAAGAGAAAAAAAAATGGAGATCTTCATTGTTCCTGCAGAGATCCATCCCCTGCTCCTCCCCCCGCCCCGCTGTACACTCAAACTGCGTATTAACATTAATTTTCATCATTACTGAGAAAAAATCCAGTTATGATTTTGGTGCACGAACAGTTATCGAACATAACCTCGAACAGCCGAATTTTTCTCAAATTGTTCGTGTTCGCCGATCGGCTCGAACACCGCCCAAAACAGCTCGAATTTGAGATTGGCGAACAGTTCGAGTAGAACAACGCTCATCTCTAATGAGGACCACCTGAAACACCTGGCGGAAGTGTTCGAAGCTCTGGCGAGTTACGGCCTAAAGGTGAAACCCTCCAAGTGTCACCTCCTGAAACCAAAGGTGCAGTACCTGGGACACGTGGTGAGCGCTGACGGAGTGGCTCCCGACCCTGATAAGATCACCGCAATTAAGGAATGGCCAAGCCCCTCCAGCGTAAAAGAAGTGCGGCAGTTCCTCGGGTTGGTAGGCTACTACCGAAGGTTTATTCCCGGTTTCACCAAAAAGGCAGCACCTATGCAGGACCTCCTGATAGGCCAGTCCCGGAAGGCCAAGAACCAGAAGCCGCCCTTCAAATGGGAGGAGCTGGAAGAAGAGTCCTTCCGCCAGCTGAAGATGGCCCTCACGGGGGACGAAATCCTGGCGTACCCGGATTATAGCCAGCCCTTTATCCTCTACACCGACGCCAGTAACATCGGGCTAGGAGCCGTACTGTCCCAGATCCAGCAGGGGAAGGAACGAGTAATCGCCTACGCCAGCCGAAAGCTGCGACCCACCGAAAGGAACCCCGAGAATTACAGCTCATTTAAGCTAGAGTTCCTGGCCGTAGTATGGGCAGTCACCGAGCGCTTTAAGCATTACCTCGCTTCTTCCCGGTTCACCGTGTACACGGATAACAACCCGTTGACACACCTGGACACGGCAAGACTCGGTGCCCTGGAGCAGAGGTGGATGGCCCGTCTGTCCAACTACGAGTTCACAATCAAATACCGGGCCGGACGCTCCAATACCAACGCGGACGCCCTGTCCAGGATGCCCAACCTGCCGGACGAAGGAGAAGATCCGGAGGGACTGGAAGAAGTTGAACTCCCTGCGTTCCACCGTCATGGGACTATCCAGTATTCCCACCGGGTAAGGAGTAAGCAGGCTGCTACGTTGAACCCCTTACCTCACTACAACTGGGCGGAAACGCAAGACAGCGACCCTGCCGTCCGACTGGTGAAGGAGATGCTGACTCGCCCGGAGGCTTGCCTTGAACCAGACGCTCCGGAGGAAGCCAAACAAGTATGGGCAGAGAGGAGTCGACTGTTCCTTTACAAGGGGAAGTTGTGCCGCAGAATGGTTAACTCCCGGACGCATGAACTACTCTGGCAAGTAGTGGTGCCACGAAGAGACGCAGCCATGGTGATGGAGGCATACCACGACGGAGCTGGACACTTCGGGTGGAAGAAGCTGGAGTTCCTGCTGCGCGAGCGATTCCACTGGGTAGGCATGAGGGGAACCATTGAGAAGTGGTGCAGAGACTGTGGCCCGTGCAACCTAAGAAGGAAGGACCGTGCCAGCCAGAAGACTCCCCTGCAGTCCATCGTCACCCGGCAGCCGTTGGAACTGGTAGCCTTGGACCATGTAAGACTGACCCCAAGCAGAAGTGGCTACGTCTACGCACTAACCATCGTGGATCACTACTCCCGGTTCTTGGTTGTCGTCCCCGTCAAGGACTTAACAGCTCGAACAGCAGCGAGAGCCTTCCAGCAGCATTTCTGCCGTCCACACGGGTACCCGGACCAAGTGTTGACAGACCAGGGACCTGCCTTTGAAGCGGAGGTCTTCCAAGAATTCTGCACTCTGTATGGCTGCCGGAAGATAAGGACGACACCCTATCATCCGCAAACTAATGGACTTTGTGAGAAAATGAACCAGGTGGTAATGGATCTTCTGAAAACGTTGCCCCTGGAAGAACGCAGTCTGTGGCCTGAGAAGCTGCCCGATCTGGTGGACCTATACAACCACATCCCGGTAGGTTCCACCAACTGTACCCCGGCTTACCTAATGAGGGCAAGACCTGGTAAGTTACCTGTTGACCTGGAAATGGGAGTCCTGACACCCGAGGACACTTCACCAGAAGCAGACTGGGACACAGAGAGGCAGCAGCAGTACCGGAGAGTACAGGAGAGCGTGGAGCGAAGTCTCTGTCAGGCTAGGGAAAGACAAGAGAAAACTTACAACCAGTATGCTCCCGCTGTTCCCCTGGTACCCGGAGAGCAGGTCTTGAAGAGGAAGAGACGGCTCCACAAGTTGGACGACCAGTGGGAGAAGGACCCGTACATCGTACTGCCCTCAAGCCACGAGAACCCGAAGGTTTGTACCATCAGTAAAGACGGAGGGGAAACCACAGCCATTGTATCCCGGGACCACCTGAAAAAGTGTCCCGAACAACTGAGGAACCCTGAAGAGGAACAAGAAGACCATCGACCCGTAGAGGAAAGGGAAGATATGGTTAGTACTGTGCTCGGGGACTTCCCTCGGTCTTGGACTCAAGTCAATGGTGCAGTTGTGGTACCCGTACTCACCTTCCTCCAACCAGCATCCCAAGCACCTACGGAGCAACAGGTAGAGCTGGAAGAACAGCCGGTCCAGGAGGCAGAAGACCCCACACCAGCAGACCAGGAGGATCAACCCTCTGCTTGCAGTGAGCCTGCCATATCCCTAGTGAGCCAAAGAGCCGGTAGACAGCTGCCCAGTTTACCCTTGACAGTTCCTACACCCTGTAGTTCAGGGCTAGACAGTCAGCTCCGTAGGTCCACTAGGGCCACTAGAGGCCAGTTACCCGCACGTTGGAGGATTTGAAGTGTATAAATTGTTTTATTTATGTTTACCTGTGTATTGTTGCTTGTGTATAATTTTGTGTTTCTAGTTATTTGTAGGAGTCCTTGGTGGATTTACCGGGAATCCCTTGTACATAATTGGAGCGTAACCCAGGATGGACTAAAGACTGTTAAGGACTCGGGGCAGGACAAACCCCTACCTGGTTACGTCTCCCTGTTTTGGTGAAATGGACACCTTGCTTTTCTTCAAAGACTGCACCCGGTTACGGACATGCCGTGACCACCTTTATGTGTTTCTTCTTATTGTACTGTTATTGTTGTTATATCTTGTTATGTTTTTCTAAAATATGTTTAGTCCCGGAGTACTAAATTTTACTAGGGGGGAATGTGGCACCCCAGGGGTCTGGTTTCCACAGTAATGTAATGTTATGTCTGAGAGCAGGTGGGAGGTCCTTTGGTCAGGGATCCTGTGCATGCCACACCTCCTGCCCAGTCTTGGGAGGGGAAGAACTTCCCCTATAAAAACCCGGGGCTGAGGCAGGGTGAGGAGTAGAGAAGAAGTAGAGACGAGAAACAGTCGTAGGAAGAAACAGCAGAAGCTCAGTGGGAGCAATACTACTACGAGTCAGGGGCTGGCAGCTGCAGAGCTCGCCCTGACTGAGAAGCTTTCTTACCGGACCCGGCGTCCGAGGCTGTGGGGACTAACTCTTACCCAGCAGCAGAAGCCGACCGGCAGGGGATTTCAGGTCCTCAGGCCCCGAAACCCGAAGGCACGGTCACACGCGTGGGACCAGCACCGCCATCGTGGAGCGGAAGCCATTAGAAGGCCCCGAGTCACCGGCCATACGGGTGAGCACCACACGGTACACTCAGGGACGTGGGCTACTTATATCCGCTTCTAGCAAGGTAGCCAGAAGAGTACAGTCAGTTTGGGAGGCCTACAACTCCGCCTGGCCAGGGGAGATCCCATTTGCTCAAGGACTGACCAGGCCCCGTTCGCTAGCAAGTACTCCGGGAGGGTCTATCGTTGTTACCAGTAAAGACCCTGAATTACACCGCACCGTCTCTGAGTGGTTCCTGCTACCCCCATCTTCCACGTCGGCTGCCCTGAGGCCATACCCCTCCCGTTGGGGGTTATACTATCACGCTGCACAATTCTACACCGGCCTCAGCGGTCTGCCCTGCAGCGGCAGCTCCATAGCTGCAAATCAACGGGTGGCGTAGTCGACACTCAAATAACATCTATCAAGACTGCCACACACTGAGTTTGACTCCCTGGGCACGGACCGGGTCCCCGCCACTCGGAGACTAAAACCCTCATCTGATCCGGTTCCGGGTAAGCCCCGTGCGCGAGACGCTGCGCGACACAGCAGGCCCAGGGGCGCGTCACTTTCACCTGTCAACAGAGAATGCTGACAGGCTCACTCTCATAAGAATAAGCAAAGCCTGGATTAGCCCACACTTTTCCACACCACCAGATGACAGCAGCACATAAAGTGATTTTAATGAGGCCTCCCAGTTGTTGCTTTTCAGGGGTCTATGGATGACCCTCCTTATAATGATTGTCTGGCTTTGCACTTTCTGCAAAGTCTTTATGACTGTATAAGTAAATCAAGTACACTTTCAAAATGTTTACATTCAAACATTTTTTATGGATTCAATGACTCTTCCATACAGGTTAACACGGTTATTGTTGCATTACGGGGGTATGTAAAACATACAAAAAGGCTTGACAAATATTTATGAATTACATTCCTCATCCATAGTGTATTACGCAATTTTTGTCACATTTTTTATGGTATATAACACTCCAAAAAAGCATCTAAAAAATGAATTGTTTACATTTCTTACCCATATACTATTCCGTGGTCTGTGGTACATGTCGGCGATCTGTAAAACTAAAATAAAGCGTTTAAAGATTTTGCAGGCTTAAATTTCACAGCTAAACAGTATTCCGTGTTTTGGGGTACATTTCATTGGTATATAACTTTCAAAAAACTTGTTCAAAACTTTATCCTTATTATATTGCTCATGTATAGAAAGTTGTTGAAAAATGTATTCTTATTATATTGCTTATCTATACACTATTCTGGAGTACATTTCCTTGGTATATAACCCTCAAAAAAGTGTTCAAAATTATATTCCTCATCCATAGGGTATTACATCTTCTTCGGTAGATTTCGTTGCTATATAAGCCTCAAAAAACGTGTTGAAAATTGATCGGTATTATATTGCTCATCCAATGGGTATTACATCTTCTTGAGTAGATTTCGTTGCTATATAAGCCTCAAAAAACTTGTTTAAAATGTATCAGTATTATATTGCTCATCCATAGGGTATTACATCTTCTTCGGTACATTTTAGTGGTATATAAGCCTCAAAAAGCATGTAAAAAATGTATCGGTATTATATTGCTCATCCGTAGACTTTTACATATTCTTGGATAGATTTCTTTTCTATATAAACCTCAAAAAACTTGATAAAAATTTATCGGTATTATATTGCTCACCCAGGGCCGGCTCCAGGTTTTTCAGGGCCCCGGGCGAAAGAGTCTCAGTGGGCCCCTTTAATACATACCACGATTCATGATGCACAGATACCACAGAGAAATATATATATAGTACAATGCAAAGATTTCACTTCTTACATTACATGAGCGATATCTATTGTAAATTCCACAATAGCTCAGAAACGGGCGAATCGCTCCACACAGAATACTGGCCCCCATATAAGGCTCCATACGGAATACTGGGCCCCATATAAGGCCCCATACGGAATACTGGGCCCCATATAAGGCCCCATACGGAATACTGGGCCCCATATAAGGCCCCATACGGAATACTGGGCCCCATATAAGGCCCCTTACGGAATGCTGGGCCCCATATAAGGCCCCATATGGAATACTGGGCCCCATATAAGGCCCCATACGGAATACTGGCCCCCATATAAGGCCCCATACGGAATACTGACCCCCATATAAGGCCCCATACGGAATACTGGCCCCCATATAAGGCCCCATATGGAATACTGGCCCCCATATAAGGCCCCATACGGAATACTGGCCCCCATATAAGGCTCCATACGGAATACTGGCCCCCATATAAGACTCCATACAGAATACTGGCCCCCATATAAGGCTCCATACGGAATGCTGGCCCCCATATAAGGCCCCATACGGAATACTGGCCCCCATATAAGGCCCCATACGGAATACTGGCCCCCATATAAGGCTCCATATGGAATACTGGCCCCCATATAACACTCCATACAGAATACTGGCCCTCATATAACGCTCCATACAGGATACTGGCCCCCTTATAAAGCTCCATACAGGACACTGGCCCCCATATAACGCTCCATACAGGATACTGGTCCCCATATAATGCTGCATGCAGGCTGTTACCCGCCACATAATGCCCCATACAGGCTGTCCCCCCCCCCCTTATAATGCTCCATGCAGGCTGTTACCCCCCACATAATGCCCCATACAGGCTGCCCCCGCTTATAATGCTCCATGCAGGCTATTCCCCCCACATAATGCACTATGCAGGCTGCCCCCCCTTATAATGCCCCATGCAGGCTGTTCCCCCCCTTATAATGCCCCATGCAAGCTGTCACCCCCTCTCTCTATAATGCCCCATGCAGGCTGTCACCCCCTCTCTCCATAATGCCCCGTGCAGGCTGTCACCCCCTCTCTCCATAATGCCCCATGCAGGCTGTCACCCCCTCTCTCCATAATGCCCCATACAGGCTGCCCCCCTTTATAATGCTCCATGCAGGCTATTCCCTCCACATAATGCACTATGCAGGCTGTCCCCCCCTTATAATGCCGCATGCAGGCTGTTCCCCACCTTATAATGCCCCATGCAAGCTGTCACCCCCTCTCTCTGTAATGCCCCATGCAGGCTGTCACTCCCTCTCTCCATAATGCCCCATGCAGGCTGTCACCCCCTCTCTCCATAATGCCCCATGCAGGCTGTCACCCCCTCTCTCCATAATGCCCCATGCAGGCTGTCACCCCCTCTCTCCATAATGCCCCATGCAGGCTGTCACCCCCTCTCTCTATAATGCCCCATGCAGGCTGTCACCCCCTCTCTCCATAATGCCCCATGCAGGCTGTCACCCCCTCTCTCCATAATGCCCCATGCAGGCTGTCACCCCCTCTCTCTATAATGCCCCATGCAGGCTGTCACCCCCTCTCTCCATAATGCCCCATGCAGGCTGTCACCCCCTCTCTCCATAATGCCCCATGCAGGCTGTCACCCCCTCTCTCCATAATGCCCCATGCAGGCTGTCACCACCTCTCTCCATAATGCCCCATGCAGGCTGTCACCCCCTCTCTCCATAATGCCCCATGCAGGCTGTCACCCCCTCTCTCCATAATGCCCCATGCCTCCATACATTAAAAAAAAAAAAAATCAAATACTCACCTCCCTCCTCCTCACCTGCTACCTGCCGCAGCTGCTCGGGTCCGGACTCCAGCGTTGTCGGTGTCTTCCCGCTCTGCGCTCCCTGTGACGGCTCAGGGGGACGGCACGGTGGAAAGACGTCACCGCGCCCTCTGACCTGAGACGTCACAGGGAGCGCAGAGCAGGAAGACAGCGGATCTGCGGAGGCACGGGGAGAGGTAAGTGTCCCGCTGCCGGGGCCCTGAGCAAACAGGGAAGAAGGGCGGGCGCTGACACCGCTCTCCTCCACCCATAGCCCAGCGGGGTGCGCGACTGCCAGTGGGCCCCTCTGCCTGCTCAGGGCCCCGGCACTTGCCCAGGTGCGCCGGGTGCTGACGCCGGCCCTGTGCTCACCCATGAACTATTCCGTGATCTGGAGGACATTTCCTTTGTATATAACCCTCAAAAAACTTGTTCAAAATTTATCTGTATTATATTGCTCATCCAAAGGGTATTACATCTTCTTGGGTACATTTTAGTGGTATATAAGCCTCAAAAAGCATGGAAAAAAATGTATCAGTATTATATTGCTCATCCGTAGACTTTTACATATTCTTGGGTAGATTTCTTTTCTATATAAACCTCCAAAAACTTGATAAAAATGTATCGGTATTATATTGCTCACCCATGAACTATTCCGTGGTCTGGAGGACATTTCCTTTGTATATAACCCTCAAAAAACTTGTTCAAAATTTATCTCTATTATATTGCTCATCCAAAGGGTATTACATCTTCTGTACATTTCGGTGGTATGTAAGCCTCAAAAAACGTGTTAAAAAATGTATAGGTATTATATTGTTCATCCGTAGACTTTTACATATTCTTGGGTACATTTTGTTGCTATATAAGCCTCAAAAACCTTGTTCAAAATTTTATTGGCATTATATTGTTCATCCATAGACTATTCCGTGGTCTGGAGGACATTTCCTTGGTATACAATCCTCCAAAAACATATTAAAAATGTATCGGTATTATATTGTTCATCCATAGACTTTTACATATTCTTGGGTAGATTTTGATGGTACTTTATATAAGCCTCAAAAACTTGTTCAAATTTTTTCGGTATTATATTGCTCACTCAAAGAATATTCCGTGGTCCTCTGGAGTACATTTTGCTGGTATATAACCCTCAAAAGTGCATAGCCTTTATGGGTCTAGGAATACCACTACATGACAATTTGAACAGAATGTGAATGAGGCCTTTTTTTAAGTCTAATACAGGGTGTATCTGAGTCCCTCTGAGTCCATAATTTTTGCAGTTCTTGCTTCCTTCATAAATGAAACTGAAATTTCCTATTTTTTAATTAAAAAAAAACAATTTTGGTTTACTTAAAATATATTTTTTTTATTCCTTTTTAAATGTGACCTTATATACAAGTCACTGGAAAAAACGATTCTTAACATTTTTTATTCCTGTAAAATGCAATTTCTTGTCGGTTTTGAATGTTTTATTGTCACTCTCGGAGTCAGAGATCCTTTCAGGGGTCTTCCCCATGCTGTTCTCCTTCCATTCAGCACTTTTCCCATCCATTGGAACATTCACTGCCCCCTAGACCTCTTTGTAGGGTCTGCTGGAAAAGAGCTTGGCTTTCCCATTGACTCCCATTATACACCACGTGCAGAATTATTAGGCAAATGCGTATTTTGATCACTTTGATACTTTTTATACATGTTGTCCTACTCCAAGCGGCATAGGCTTGAGAGCCAACTACCAATTAAGTAAATCTGGTGATGTGCATCTCTGTAATGAGGAGGGGTGTTGACTAATGACATCAACACCCTATATAAGGTGTGCTTAATTATTAGGCAACTTCCTTTCCTTTGGCAAAATGGGTCAGAAGAGAGATTTGACGGGCTCTGAAAAGTCCAAAATTGTGAGATGTCTTGCAGAGGGATGCAGCAGTCTTGAAATTTCCAAACTTTTGAAGCGTGATCACCGAACAATCAAGCGTTTCATGGCAAATAGCCAACAGGGTCGAAAGAAGCGTGTTGGCCAAAAAAGGCGCAAAATAACTGCCCATGAATTGAGGAAAATCAAGCGTGAAGCTGCCAAGATGCCATTCGCCACCAGTTTTGCCATATTTCAGAGCTGCAAAGTTACTGGAGTTTCAAAAAGCTCAAGGTGTGCGATACTCAGGGACATGGCCAAGGTAAGGAAGGCTGAAAAACGACGACCTTTAAACAAGAAACATAAGATAAAACGTCAAGAATGGGTCAAGAAATGTCTTAAGACTAATTTTTCAAAGGTTTTATGGACCGATGAAATGAGAGTGACTCTTGATGGGCCAGATGGATGGGCCAGAGGCTGGATCAGTAAAGGGCAGAGAGCTCCACTCAGACTCAGATGCCAGCAAGGTGGATGTGGGGTACTGGTATGGGCTGGTATCATCAAAGATGAACTTATGGGACCTTTTCAGGTTGAGGATGGAGTGAAGCTCAACTCACAGACCTACTGCCAGTTTCTGGAAGACAACTTCTTCAAGCAGTGGTACAGGAAGAAGTCGGTATCGTTCAAGAAAAACATGATTTTCATGCAGGACAATGCTCCATCACATGCATCCAACTACTCCACAGTGTGGCTGGCCAATAAAGGTCTAAAAGAAGAAAAAATAATGACATGGCGCCCTTGTTCACCTGATCTGAACCCCATAGAGAACCTGTGGTCCATTATAAAATGTGAGATCTACAGGGAGGGAAAACAGTACACCTCTCGGAACAGTGTCTGGGAGGCTGTGGTGACTGCTGCACGCAGTGTTGATCGAAAACAGATCAAGCAACTGACAGAATCTATGGATGGAAGGCTGTTGAGTGTCATCATAAAGAAAGGTGGCTATACTGATCACTAATTTTTGGGGTTTTTGTTTTTGCATGTCAGAAATGTTTATTTCTAAATTTTGTGCACTGATATTGGTTTACCTGGTGAAAATAAACAAGTGAGATGGGATTATATTTGGTTTTTATTAAGTTGCCTAATAATTCTGCACAGTAATAGTTATCTGCACAAACAGATATCCTCCTAAGATAGCCAAATCTAAAAAAAAAACACTCCAACTTCCAAAAATATTAAGCTTGGATATTTATGAGTCTTTTCGGTTGATTGAGAACATAGTTGTTGATCAATAATAAAAATAATCCTCTAAAATACAACTTGCCTAATAATTCTGCACACAGTGTACTCATTACTCGTAACGGGCATTCGAGTATTAGGAATTGCTCTGTTCGAGCAACGAGCACCCGAGCATTTTAGTGCTTGCGCATCTCTACTCTTAGATCATAGTCCTGGCATGGGAACGATCGGCATCTCCCAGCCTTCTAAATGATTTGATTGATATCAATTACAGCATTTAGGGGATTAAAATGCCCGGTAGACATGCCTGCCAGTGACAGCCGGTTGTCGGCTTTAACTGAAGCCGAGCTCCCTTTGACCATACGTCAAAGGTCGTGAAGGGGTTAAAAGGTTAATAATAATAATATTGATAATGAAAAACTAATACTGCATAAACTACACAACTACATTTTCTCATATATAAATCCATCTCTATTTTTTTCTGTAACATTCCAAACATTTACATAATAGTTTATAATAACTTTAATGTACTTTAGTGCAGGGAGGATACTAAGAGTGGTATAGGTTACAGGGCAATAACAATCCCTTCACCATCCGTTTTAATTTTAATTCATTTAAAATAGATTAACAACGTTTTTGAGCAGCATTTTTTTCATGCGTCTATTTTATCTTTTTTGCATCCCATGCACATTAAGAATGAAAATATTATTATGACAAAATTTCTAAATACCTATAATTAGCAAATCACATTTATTTTGTCTACGTAGGTGATCTTTATAGAATTAATATGACCTGTCTTGTAAGGCTATGATCCCACAATGAGTGTTGGAGCGTTTTTGATGTTACATAATTTCTGTACCATTTCTGCACCTAATATTCAAATTAGGTTACTTGCATTTTTTTCATTGCGTTTTTTAACGTGTTTTCAGCGCGTTTTTGACTCTGCGTTTTTTGCCTATGTTTGGTGTGTCATGCTTTAAATAAAACTAATTTGTTTTTGGTGCTTCCTGGTGTTTTGCTTTGACAAAACTTTATTGACACTTAGGTGCAGATTACATGCTTTTTTGATGCATTTTAGCTGCGGAAATGCGCTGAAAACCCATGTGCATTTTTTTGCTGTGTATTTTCCGCATCTAATTTAAGTGTATGGGGAAAATCTGCCAAGAAAACTCACCGTACCCGCAAGAGAAATTGACATGCTGCAGATTTGAAAAACGCACCACAGATGAATTTACGCAGCGTTAAAAAGAAGCACAGTGGGCATGAGACTTCACGCAGCCTAAAAAATGCACCAAAAGCTCATCATGGGAACATAGCCTTACAGTAACAGAAACTTGTTCTGGAATGTTAATAGGACTGGTGCATGTGAGCATGTGCAGTAGGAAACTCTTCCCCTCCTGTCATGTGTAGATTTGTTCGCAATAGATATTTTGATCTGTTACTGGAGATACCAGGGGTGCTGGTAAGAAGAGGCTGCTAACACTGCTGTCCACCCTGTGCATTTGATCTAATACTGGAGATACCAGGGGTGCTGAGGTAAGAGGAGGCCACTCACAATGCTGTCCACCCTGTGTATTTGATCTAATACCGAATATATCAGTGGTGCTGAGGTAAGAAGAGTCTGCTCACACTGCTGTCTACCTGATTTAATATTGGAGGTATCAGGAGTGCTGAGGTAAGAAGAGGCCACTCACACTGCTGTCCACCTTGGGTATTTGATCTAATACTGGAGATATCAGTGGGGCTGAGGTGCGACGAGGCTGCTCACACCGCTTTTCACCCTGTATATCTGATATAATACCGGAAGTACCAGGGGTGCTGAGGTAAAAAAAGGCTGCTTAAACTGCTATCTACCATGGATATTTAATCTAATACTGGAGATTCCAGGGATGCTGAGGTAAGAAGAGACTGCTCACACTGCTGTCAACCGTGTCTATTTGATCTAATACTGGAGATGTCAGTGGCACTGAGGTAAGAAGAGGCTGCTCACAGTGTTGTCCACACTGTGTATCTGCTTTAATGCTGGAGCTATAGAGGTACTGAGGTAAGAAGAGGCTGCTCACACTCCTGTCCAACATGTCTGTTTGATCTAATACTGGAAGAACCAGAGGTTCTGAGGTAGGAATAGGCTGCTTACACTGCTGTCCAACATGTCTGTCTGATCTAAAGCTGGAGGTACAAGGGGTGGTAAGGTAAGAAGAGGCTGCTCACACTGCTGTCCAACATGTCTATCTGATCTAGTAATGGTGATACCAAGGGTGCTGAGGTAAGAAGAGGCTGCTCACACTGCTTTCCAACATGTCTATCTGATCTAATACTGGAGATACCAGGGGTGCTGAGGTAAGAAGAGGGTGCTCACACTGCTTTCCAACATGTCTATCTGATCTAATGCTGGAGATACCAGGGGTGCTGAGGTAAGAAGAGGCTGCTCACGCTGGTTTCCAACATGTTTATCTGATCTAATGCTGGAGATACCAGGGTTGCTAAGGTAAGAAGAGGCTGCTCACACTGCTGTCCACACAATCTTTTTGAATGCTAAGTGGCTGCTATAACCTGAAGATAGCCTATAACATGCACTATCAACCTATCGACAGGACACAGCAGCGGAGTTTGACCACACATGTTCACAGGCACCTGTCCTATTATTGTTCTAAGTTTTCTGTTACTTTATCAAGATGACAGCTATTTCAATATACTATGATTTGCTATTTAAGGTATCTAGTAATTTTGTTCATAATTACATTTTTTCTATTCTCAGAGAACTCTTTAAAACTTCAATCCACCTGACTCATTTGTTGCATGCCTGTTCTGGTCATGGTCAGTTTTATCTTCACTTATGCCCAACTAGTCAGTCTACCTCTGATCTCATATGTGATATGTGTTCAGTCAGATATCTATATAGGATTTCTATAATCTGGGGAAAGAATCACTTTGCAGCCTCAGCCTTGTATTTTAAAATTTAGGGAAAAGGCAAATTAGCTGTTTATCCTCTTTCCATTTTGGGGTGCAAGCACTGATTGCCCCCTGGGATTTTTTGGAGTACCCAGTAAAATAATTATGTAGTGGGAGAAAACAATCAAAACGTAGAGTAAATGATAGAAATTTTTTGTAGGTATGGTAAAAAGAAATCACAGTTATTATTTTACTCTCCATAATCTTTACTCTTTATTGAATTGGTGAGTCTGCATTAAGAAATGTTAATTTGCTTCTATACTGTAAAATGACATTTTCTTCTCTCAAACATCCTCATAAACATCCTCCATACTGTATGATTGAATCGAGTATGGTGATGGTGGGTGGTCCAAGATAAGCATGTAAATCACTTAATAACTGTTTGAGATCAATTAACTCAATTCTTTCAGTATGCAAAATAGTCTTTTAATTATTACAGAGAACAAATTTAGCAGAAGTAATCATACATAATTTCTGCAACACACCCTGGCAAGGTTTCAAACAATATATTAGTGCCAAATTGTATTTTTTAATGAGTAGATTGTACCAAAATAGAATATTTTATTGTGCCAATAATTCATTTCCATTATACTTTTCATCTACGGAAACAATTAGCTATTTACTATTTTATGTAACGATATAATAGGAAAACATCTAAACATTAAATTGTCATCTTACCATTTGCCCTCCATTTCTATCTACTACGTGGCATTCCTTAAAATCTGGCGGCTTTGTTCAATTCAGTGGGTGTTCTGTACAATTATATTTAGACTTATGTAATAAAATAATCTGTAGATCATACTAAAAAGTGATCGCTAATCTGTTGCTCTTCTGCTGTTGCAAAAACTATTACTCCTAGCATGATTTTACAGCTGAAAATTTGTACTTTAGCAACAACCGGAATATCAAAGTTTGGAGACCATTGTTGTGTAGTGGGGTTTTGCCTACTTTATTCATGTGAACAAGAGGTTGCTCTGAAGAACAGTGGGGTCCTATGTGGGGCGCTTCTGTACATGATGGAGATCTTCTCTTCTAGAAAAATTGCTTATAGAGAAGAATACCTCTGTAGTACTGCATCTAATACAACCGAGTTTCTCAATATTTTCAAGCCAAGAACCCCTTAGTAACAAGAAGTTCCAGCCAAGTACTCCCAAACAAGTAACCCAAACAAGTAATTACTATTACTTATTGTAGCTATGACCAATAATTCATATTCCTAAGCGGGTGCCATGCAGAGGTACAATAGGACTCCATAAACCTATAGACAAGTGCTATTATTACAGCCATATACACCAAGAGTACAACGAGACCATTCTTTTCTTTGCAATTTTAAATATATTGTTGAAATTATTTCACAGAAAAATTAAAGTGCTACATTGACCAATGTACAGAGAGATCAGTCCAAACAATGTCTTGGCCAAGAGTCCATGTGAGTACATGTCCCGAACAATAACAAGCAGCCAGCTGGAAGATGCACACCGCAGCATGCTGAACCTGCTACAGTTTGGGGCATACCCCTTTCCAAACATATGTCAGTCCAACACTGTATTAAAGAAGCTCTACCATCAAAATTTTTATCCTCTTAATATATTGCAATCATCCTATTATATAGCACTGTGTACTTACAATTGCTCATTTTGCCTTTCTACCCAGTTAATTCTTCTCTTTTTCATTAGGTCTATGACACCACGGGATTAAAAACTACCACCTGAATCCTTCTAAGCTCTATGGAGAACAGAAGGTCAATTTTCCCTGCATGAGTCATAAGTCACTGCAAAAGTCCCTGGCAGGGGGAGGAGCAGCTGGGTCAGAAGTTGAAGAGGGGAAGGATTTATGCAGGGACAAGAGAATTCCTGTTTCTACTTAGAGCAGGGAAAAGAGAAGAATTAACTGGGTGGAAGGGTAAGATGAGCAATTGTAAGTACACAGTGCTATATAATATGATTCTAATATATTGAGAGGATAAAACCTTTCGTGGGAGTGCTTCTTTAAGAAGAAGAAAGTATTGCTGTATTGGAAAATATTAAATCTATTGTTCACTATGATTCTCCCACTTTAATGTTCACAAGCCACGATTCATTAAGACCAGTGTTTTTCAAGTCACTCTTGATGAGGGGGCAAGATGGAGTGCGAACCACCTGACTCATTAAGAAGCGCACACCTGTTAATCAATAAGGTGAGGTGCGAAGTATTGTGCACCTACATGCGCCTAGTTTCACATCTTACTCCAGCCAGGGACTGTAGTAAGAATTGTGCAGTACGGAACGCTACAGCTCATCATGAATTTGAAGAGTGGGGTCACCATACCCTATCCCGCTCCAGCTCTGCTCACTTCATCAGAGATGGGAGAAAATGGTATAAAAAATGCAAAAAGTTGCAAAATTTTTGTGTAGCCTCGCGTTGCACAAAAATTTTGTGACTTTTCCAAAGCTGTTTACACCAGTTTTCTACCATAAAAGCTTTGATGAAATGATTACTTTAGGACATGCACACTCTACGGGCATTTGTTTATTGATTCTTGAAAGTTCCAGTCTCATCTTAGCTTTCTGCCTATAGACATCAGGAAAGCTCGGAGGGAAGTATAAACGTTTGTATCAGACAAAGATGGGTTGGGTCCAAATGAAATTGTAAGATATGAAGTAAGGAATTCTGCTCTTGCCATTGGGTCTTGAGGGGCTCCAAAGACCGTATTCCATGTGCCCAGAACAATCATCAATACAATTGTTCTGTAAATATTTATTTTATATATATTTTATTTTAAATATAGAACATCATGTGCTTGGTAGCAAATGTTTTTTTTTACAGAGGATGATGTGCTGCCGAGAACCATGATTTGCTCATCTTTGAGCGTATGATTACTAGCCTGTTTGTACAGACTAATAACATGGAAATGAGCTTTCCTGGGAATGCTTGTTCCTGATTGTTGGCCTATCCCTATGGGCCTTAACTAACCCACTGTCGCTTACCAAATCTATTGGGAAGTATCTTATGTCAAATTGTCGACTGTTCCCACTAGAAATCAACAACTTTGTAAATGCAGTTTTGGGCTGACAACCGGCTGTACCTCAGGACCATTAAGAAATGATAAGCAAAGCCATGTATTTACAAGTTACTCAACCTTGTAGATTATGCTTATATATAGCTTCCTGGGAAACACAGTCTGTATATATTAGGTCTGTTTCTAATGAGGCAATTTTCTTAATTTATGTTTGTGTTATTTCAAAAAATTATTGGAAGTTTGAGATCCTGTCTTTCTTCACCCAAATGCAGAAAAATGCTGCTTAACACAAAAAGGTACACTGAGATGCAATCTATATCAAGCCCTCTCCTAAAGGAGAGTGGGTCACCCTATCTCTCTGGACCTGGACTATCTCTCTGGACTAGGATGCCACAGAAAAGCTATAGGATGAGCGGTCTCTGAAGCTTCGGGAGGGACTGTCTTCCACTTGCTGCCACTGTACTGTTTGCTGCTTAATTTGAAGTCTGTTTCCCTAATGAAGAGAGAACAAAGGGTTGCAAAGGAGTGAAGAATGTGCTTCCCTTCCAGACTTCCAGGAGTCATGTGATATAAAAGAGGAACAATGAAGGAGCTGATTCAGCTCTGAACCCCATTGTTTAAGGAGTAACCCTTGTTTTAGATCAAACTTTTGTTTTACTTCTTTTTCGTTTTGGAAATCATTAGTACACATGAAAATAAGAAACTTTGTAACATACCAAAGAAATCTGCTTCTTTCTCCTCCTGGTCTGATCATTCATTTTCAAAATGGTCAATTCATGGATAAAACCTGTCTTCAGTGAATACAGATTTTCCCATCACTGAGATAGAAGATGACAATAGGTGCTCATAAAGTTCTTTGGAGGACTGTAACTGTGGTTTTAAAAGAACTTGCAGCAGAATGCCTGTGTCTACCTCTAGCTCCTACTTCCTCCTCCATAGAATTTTAAAAGCAACAACAATATTCAGTTTTCACTGTTATAAATTGAAAGTGAAAGATCAATCAAGGAACAGAAAGAAGAAGAGTTATCTGTCAATGAAGGGGGGCACAGGGCCAGTTTCAACATGCTGTGTTTGCTATCACTGTGAGCCCTTACTGAGTTATCTTGGCACTGAACCCCCTCTTCTGAAAAGGAATGAGAGTGGAGTGTACTGTGTAGTGGAGCTTGTTCTTTACTCGCTGTTGCTTCGGGAGTCCTTGTTACCTCCCTGTCCTTTGGACTGGTACCGACTGCAAACAAGACAGGAGACCTGGGGTCCGGGTTAACAGGTTCGTCTTTGCTGTACAATTCATTTACACATGGCTGCAGCATACAGATTAAGATAAAGTCTTTTTGTGGTGATATTGTTCCCTTTGTTTTATGACCTAACAGTCTTTGTCCCCATCCTGTCCTCAGATCCACTATCCTTCTCTCCCCCTGCAACCCAGCCGACATCTTCCTCTTCTAGGAGATAGAGTCCTGCTTTTCAGGCCCTCTTCTGGGCTTTGAGCCCAAGACTGTCCTAGCATCCAGTTGAAGTGTTAGACATGCCCCCATTCTATTCAGAAAACGCACACCAAGAGAACACTTTCTTTTTCTGCTGTATCTGCTTTCCTGCTTGTTCAGCCTTCCTTTTCCCACTCCACTCTCTTTTACAGGACTTGCACCTGACCTGTGCTGTATGAGTCATGGACTCAGAACTGTGGTGCGTGTGTCATGGACTCCACACCCTGACTGACTGCAACCCGGAAAATTGTTTTCTATAAACTCCATTAAGCCCCTCCCAAACTGTAGGCTAATTCCTGTGTTAACTGTCTAGTGTCCTATGCAGTGTAATGCAAACTATGTCCCTATCTGCTGTACCTATTTTTGGGTAGATCTTGGGTTTTTAAAGCAGATTCTGCTTTGAATACCCCACTGCTGCTTACACTTTCTGTCTTTCATTTATACTCAACTATAAGCATTCCTCTGACATACTCCAATGTAAGCTCATAATCTGGGTGTGCATCTAGTGCAGTTACAAGTGTGTCATAGCTTTCTGGTAGACTGCTTAGTAGCAGAACAGCAACATGGAAATCCTTTAGTTCTTCCCTTATGTAATTCTGAATATCTTGGCCCTTATTTAGCTTAGACTGAAACCACTTTCTCATTAAATAGAGCTTATTGGTGAGATTTATTCTTTCATGCACATTCTGTAGCTGTTCCCGCATTTCTTTAGCAGTTTCACATTTACATACATGCACAATCTGATCATCATTTATACTGAGGGAGATAGTGCTTTGTGCTTTTTGACCCTTCTCTACCCAGTCTTCTGATAGTGGGTCAGGTCTAGAATCCTGTGTGTATTTCCAGGTCCCTTCTCTGATTAGCAGCATCTTTACATTGAATTTTCAGGATTGGTAGTTCTGCTCAGTCAGATTTGGCACTGTGAACTTTACAGAGTTGCTGCTGGCAGCCATCTTTGCTGCTTCTTCTTAGTACACTGTTGTTCTCTCTTCTCTGTGTCTTTGGGTTTCTGGGCCCATAAATTATTGGCAGCATATTAATCTTTGTACTTCAGCAGTAAATATATATGTTTATTAAGGAACAAAGATAACACAGTTTACAACTGGCATTTCCTATAGCTTAGGATCTTAGCATCTTGTCGGTCAGCTTGCAAAGTGAAAGTGAAAGTGTGCTTCAGCTTACACAGTGCGTGAACAGGGAATTCCTGTTTTTTTTTTAACAGTGAATTATTAGCAATATAACACTATTGCTGGAGACATAATATGCAAATTGCCTCTTCAGAGAAAAAGAGGACTTCAACTCTATAGCACCACCTATTGGAAGCAACAATCCTACAAGTCACAATCAACCCTTTAACGAGTCGTGCATTATGACTTAGGATAAAAGCCAAATCAGAATCTCAATTTGCAGACATGGTGTTTCAGGCTGTTGGCCCTCATCAGTGCAAAGTATGAAAACTGATTTGGCTAGATGAGAGGCTCTGGACTGAGGTCTAAGGGGTAACATTTCTCCTTGTGGAGAGTGACAACTCTGGCATGTCAAAGTAAGGAGGCTTATTCGCCGTGCAATACTCCTCTGGGAAATTTAATATGCAGATTGCGTCTTCAGAGAAAAAGAGGACTTGATTTCTATAGCGCCACCTATTGGATGCAGCAATTCTACAGTTCACAATTAATCCTTGTACTCATGAACTGATGCACTATTATACAGTAGTAAATAGTAGTTGATGCAATATATGCAATAATAAGCATTACTCCAACAACTATTGATTTCTGAAATAAAAATTAAAACAATGGTTACTCTTTAAATACATGCCCAACAAAGACGGTACCTGTGCCAGATAGTTAACAGTGAGTACTGCTTCAAGTCATTTTCCTACTGTCGGTGAAACCCTGATGTCTAGAAAATAATGGTAAGTATAATCAAATGGATTATATACTGATTCCTATTCTGGAGATGGTACAGTTTCTATACCGCAATGCTTCTTGGGAAACAGTATGTAAATTAGCACTCTTCCAAATTGCAGAAAATTATTCTCTGGCGCCACCTATACTTATTGTATTCCATCTGGAGGAGCGCTGTTTTACATTCCTATGGACTGTGACTGTAATAATATCACGGCATCTGAAAAGAAGCTATTAGAGGATTTCCCACAAGTGACAGGAACTTAGATTTATTCCTTTCTGCTCCTTTGAAAACATAAACACTGCGGGAGTTCTACGTCACAAATCAAGATTAATATTGTCCAACCTCAATTAAAGCCAAGAGGAGTTCAAACACAAAGACAAGTGGTTTTCTGTCTGGGAAGACGTCTTCTTGAGAGTCAGTGTCATGGCTACTTTAAACCGCCCTTAAAGGGAATTTGTTTGACAGTGATAGTAATTTTCCTCATGTCGTGGATTTTCCTGCCAAGCTGCATGGATTTCAGCTCTTAAAGTAACAGTCATTATGTGTTTCCAGTGAAACAGCTGATAACATGTTTTTACCAGATGTGAAATTGCACTTGACTTTTCCCATGGCACATGTCTGAAATGAGTCTTTTTAAGATGTGATTATATGAAAACAAACTTTTCCTCTTGTAATTCTCCCATCCTGTATTTCGGCAATGTGTAATAAAGTAAAGCTGATAAGGCATATCATTTACCACGCTGTCACTGAACTGTGAGCCATGTAATCTGCTAGCATAAACATGTTATAGGATTTCGGGTGACAGGCGTGCAGAGCATCAGACTCTTTAACATAAGGACAACTACATGATATCCCATGTTTTCCCCTATTTTAAGACTGTATATATACAGTTGCAAGCAAAAGTTTACATACACTATATAAAAAGACACATATGCATGAAATCAGAATAAACCCGTTTTAGCTCAATTAGGATTACCATAATTTTTCATATTTGCCAAATGCCAGAATAATGAGAGAGAGAATGTTTTAAGGCATTTTTATTACTTACTGCAAAGTCAAAAGTTTACATACACTAAGATTACAATGCCTTTAAACAATTCTGGACTGCCCATATGATGATGTCATGTGTTTGGAAGCTTCTGATTTTTTGGCAACATTTAAGTTAATTACAGACACATCTGTGGATGTATTTTAATGCACACCTGAAAAACACTGCTTCTTTTTGTAGCATCATGGGAAAGTCTAAAGAAATCAGACAAGATATCAGTAAGAGAATAGTTGACTTTCACAAGTCTGGCTCATCTTTGGGTACAATTTCAAGATACCTGAAGGTGTCTCGTTCATCTGTTCAAGCAATTATATGAAAGTACAAACAAGATGGGAATGTCCAGCCATCATACCGCTCAGGAAGGAGACGGGTTCTGTGTCCCAGAGATAAATATACTTTGGTCCAACATGTGCATATCAACCCAAGAACAAAAGCAAAAGACCTTGTGAAGATGATGGCGGAAGCTGGTAAGATTCTGTCAATATCCATATCCACAGTGAAACGAGTACTGTATCAACATAGGCTAAAAGGCCACTCTGCCAGGAAGAAGCTGTTACTCCAAAAGAAACATAAAAAAGCCAGATTAATGTTTGCAAATACACATAGGAACAAAGACCTTAATTTTTGGAGACATGTCCTGTGGTCTGATGAAACTAAAATTGAACTTTTTGGGCATAATGACCATCGTTACATTTGGAGGAAAAAGGGAGAAGCTTGGAAGCCTAAGAACACCATCCCAACTGTGAAACACGGGGGTGGCTGCATCATGTTGTGGGGTTGTTTTGCTGCAGGAGGGACTGGTGCACTTCACAAAATAGATGGCATCATGAGAAAAGAAGATTATGTAGCAATACTGAAGCAACATCTGAAGACATCAGCCAGAAAGTTAAAGCTTGGGTGGAAGTGGGTCTTCCAAATGGACAATGACCCGAAGCATACTGCCAAAATGGTAACAAAGTGGCTTAAGGATAACAAAGTCAATGTTTTGGAGTGACTATCACAAAGCCCTGATCTCAATCCTATTAAAATTTATGGACAAAGCTGAAAAGGCAGGTGAGAGCAAGGCGACCTACAAACCTGGATCAGTTACACCAGTTTTGTCAGGAGTCAGGAATGGGCCCAAATTCCGACCAACTATTGTGAGAAGGTTGTGGAAGGATATCCCAAACGTTTGACCCAAGTCATTCAGTTTAAGGGCAATGGTACCAAATACTAATGAAATGTATGTAAACTTTTGGCTTTGCAGTAAGTAATAAAAATGCCTTAAAACATTCTCTCTCTCTCATTATTCTGGCATTTGGCAAATATTAAAAATGATGGTAATCCTAATTGACCTAAAACGGGAAAGGTTTATTCTGATTTCGTGTCAGATATTGAGAAAAACATCATATGTGTCTTTTTATATAGTGTATGTAAACTTCTGGTTTCAACTGTATATAAATATATATACATATATGTGTATCTATTTTTTATGTATTTATTTAAATGGGTATTCCCATCTCCAGGATCCTATTCCAATATTTAGTAAATGTTATAATAAAAATAATAACACCTCAAATTAGAAAAAAAAGTAGACTACTAACTGTGACTATCTGTTTTTCCACACCTGTTTACTAGCCCAATTTGACAACTATACACGCAAAACATAGAATAAGACCTGCTTTCATATTTTGCTTTTTATATGCATAATACCTACCTACCTGGCAATTCTTATTGTGTCCTATTTGGCAAGAGTTAAATAACGGCTTGAAAAGATTGTCAAAATGTAACTGTAGTGTTGTACAAAATGTATGGTAAAAGAAAAAGTGGCAACAGCAATGGACAGGATAGTGCAAAAGAAAAAAAAGCCCTATACCACAGCTGAGAATGTGGGAGCACCAAAAGCACTACCATCACCACTGGCACCAGCTGTCCAGGCTGTAGTACTACCCAAGGCAGATTGCCTTCCTTTGCCTCCAGAAAGTCTATTAGTGAGGAAGTTGAAAGCATTATGAAGTTTATGCCACATCACTTTCACAGCAAGATGATGTTACCTCTGACAGCAACACCGCCAGTTTGAGTCAGTGTTCTGTGCACGGATGCCTGATCACAAATAACTAAGACAGATAATTTTTGGATTTTTTTTATTTTAAAAACATGAAAAGTACCATAAGTCTATTAAATGAACTGTGGTTACTACCAGGTTAAGAACCATTTTTATGAGGAGGTCACTGACATTATTAAAGCTGTGTTTGCATTAGAGAGATTGAATGGTATTGAATATTGTCCTAGGAGACCTCAGAGTGTTATACACAACTTTTCTTTGGTTTACTTTTTTTTCCCTAAGTAAATTGCTATGTGCCTATTATAGATACTTTTGGCAGTGGATAGAGATCAGCATGGGAGCACTGACCAGTAATCTGTGCTATAGTAACTCTTCTATGGGATCAGACCCTACTAGCTAAATTTTACCCCCCAGTGCATCAGTGAAACTTGGGTGTCCATGACCCTGTTGCTACCATTCACCAGTTGTCCGTCCTTCGACCACAAGTCGAACCTCACAAGTCCTTCCGCTTTAAGGTGCACTGACTCAATTGTCTAGCCATTGCAGTTGGTCCCTAGTTAGAGTCACCCAGATCCTTGGTCTTGTCCATTATTCTAGTTTCAAGAACTGACTTGTTGCTTAATGTATTCTACCTCCTGACAAGTACCATTATCACAAAATAAAGAATGTTATTCACCTCAACTGTCAGTGGATTTAATATTATTACTGACTTTCATCATTCACAGATTCCTTTCTAAAAAAAAATATGTATCTTAGGGTGTGTTCACACTGACCTTTTCCTCGATTTTTGCTAAAAAAAAATGGTGGAAAAAGTGTTAACAAAATGATAAAAGGATAAAAAAAATGGTATTATTATTTTGCATGGGAAACCGACTTTTGCTGTTCATGTATTCAGGCTTTCGAAGATGTCAAGTGTTTAAAAGAAGTGAGATTAAATTTTTCTGCCACTTTCCGCTAGGAAGACGCTCAATACTTTACAATGGGAAGTCTAAAAAGATGCCCAGGCATTTTTAAACTCTTGTCAGTGTTTTTGTTTAAAAAAAAAACCTAACGTTTTCTTTATTGTTTAATAAACTAAATAAAATGTCCAGAAAATAGCAGTAAAAATATGCCCAATAAATGCTGAAAAAAACAAAAACAAATTACAAAAAAATGACATGAAACAAATCAGAAAAAATGAATGATTCCTGAAGTGTCTTCAACTTGAAAAATGGATGTTTTTGACCACTACCAAACCTTATATGAGGTTGCAGCAAACAGCAAGAGAGACCCTGAAAAGGCCATATGACTGGTTGATAGTTTGATACCTGATCGCAGTCGCATCAAGGACTATTTACAGGCCCCCCAGTCTGAGAGTAAAGGAATTTTATATTAACTACATTGAATTGAAGAAAAAGCAGTGAAAGCCTCAGCAGAGGAGCCTCCATCCGAACACTAATACATTCAGCGAGCGAAGCTATGGTGAGGCATGTCTGTCGCTAATGGATTTTAAATAACAAGGAAGAAAACCTTGCTTTCGCTACACCTAGGCGTGCAGATGTTTCCAGCACATATATTTGTTGTTTTTCTAACACAGCAGAGGAGGGAAGGTTATTTGCATTTCTAGTCTACAGCCTTTAACTGAAATGACATATGTGCAGTACTTCAGCAGGCAGATGTCAAGACTAAATTATAGCCCAGGAATGCTATCAATTGAGAGCTCTGAAATATCTGTCGTAACTGTTCACCCTGCAATGCTCAGACAAGGAGATGCTTTAAATAAAAACATATTGCTTTAGCATCTCACTGTTAACTCTTGCAGCGACGCCAGATGAAGAATGTGTAAGCGATAACGTGTAAAACCAGTCCATCTCGCCAGCAGATAAGAGGAGTTCTAATAACTCAATCTTTGATCCTAATTTGATTTCTGAATATATATATATATATATATATATATATACATATAAATGTGTAACCTAAAAAAAAATCTGAACTGAAAAGGTTAATCTTGTTTTTATAAAGTCGTTGGCCAAAACCACAATATCACTAATAGATAAGGGGCAGATATTCCATACTACAGTTTTATCCTACTAACAACATCATATGTCATATGTCCGCCAATAACAGAGAATACAAATTTAATTGAGAAATACAATATCAAAAAACATACATTATTAAAATCTGGATCAAAGGTGAAAACTCATGGTAAATGACGCAAAGTGCAGGGGGGGGCACATGACTTTGCAGTTCAAAAGGTAATTCTACGTAGGTGTCCAATGTATCATACCCAGTAATATCAGACAAAATAGTGCACTCCTAAGTCCTAAATGTGAAGTTACCAATGATATGATGCAAGAAATTGCTGCTTACCCATTATTCCCTGTGTGAATACCACGATTGTGAAACCCCGATGCGCGTTTCGCATGGGCTTCCTCGGGGGGGTTTTCAGCAGATAAGAAGAGTTCTAACAACTCAACAGATCTTTAATCCTAATTTTATTTCTGAATATATATACATATAAATGTGTATTGATTATATTACAGAACTATTGTAACCATTTTACAGTCATTTGAAATTGGAAAGGTTAACAAACTGAGCGTTACCACCTCTAGGGAGGAATCTGTTTGAACCTTTAATTTAAAGATGTTTTCTTTGATCAGAATACTGATCTTTGTTAGGTGGTACCTTGTCTTAAATGGGTCCACCCTGCCATACCGTGCGCCTCTGCTATTAACTGCCCAATTCATCAAAGCTTTTACACCAGAATTCTGGTGAAGAATGCTTAGAAAAGTTGCAAAATTTTGGAGCAAAATAACATTTTTTTTTTACTTTTGGCAGTCTCATGACATGTTCGCTTGCTTCTGATAATGTGGGTGGTGCAGGGGTGGGATGGGGGCATGGTGACCCCTGCTTGTCAAATTCATTATGAGCAGCAATGTTTCTTATGCCACAAGTCTTACTCCAGTCTTGATGAATCAGGGCCAATGTGTGAAGGTGAACATTGTGATGTAAACATTGAAGGTGCTGCTGTGACCCCTTTGAACAGATGATCTGTACTAAGAATTAGCCCCCATCGATCTGCTATTTTTGGCTTATTCTACTGATAGACCATTTGAATTCTGAGCCAAGAAAATCCAGTCTACTGGCCCATTTAGATGGGCCGATCTTGGTTCATTAATGAGCACAAGTTGATCAGTGCCTGTTTACAAGTGACACTGACAACGAAAACTAATGGCAACAGAACAATTGTCCTGCCCCATGCAGCACCATGTTGTTAACAGCATGTTCCTCTTTTACACCAGTCGATGTGCTGCCCATAAGGTTGATTTCTATACCGATCTGATAACCTAATGAACAAGCGTTTTGTTGGGTCGTTGGTTGATCCACCAGAATGTTTACGCAATAATTGGGAATGACCATTCTTACACATCCTTGTTTGCCAGTTATTGGTGAGTAAGTCCCTACTAGGAGCTGAATATACTGTATACAGATTGACCTAATAATGGATGTAGAATGAAACCAAAATTTTGAATTTTCATCTAACACATCCAATATCATTCCCAGCCCTGCTTTCAAGAATATTTACTGATGAAAAAGCCATAGGCACCACTCTCTGTCTCTAATGGATTAACGTCCGCTAGTGGTAGACTGAGATCATGTTCACAGTGATCTTTGCTGTTTCTTTGTCAGCTCCACGTGGGATGTTCACTGACTGACTTCAGGGGCCACGAACAGCTTCTAAATTCTCTGCTGGGCCATTCTGATCCGGATATCCACTTTATAGGTATAAGGGTTGTCTACTACATATAAACATTTTGAAAATGGGCCTATAACAAAAATCATACCTACCAGACTCCTCCGTACTGCTACTGGTGAACCCTTGATAATCTCTCCCTCCAGCATGGTGCGTAGGGTCGCTGAAAACTGATTAGCTGCAGTGGTCACATCCTATCTGAACTGGAAAAAAACAGTCTCCTAGCTCTTCCTTACGGTTTATATTGTACCTAAACACTGACCCCATCAATGTTCCACCGCTGGAGGAAGAAGCTGTCCTAATCCTTTGTAATCAGTCACAAGGGACAGGTACTTCGTCTATGGATGTAAGCCATGCCTAATGATGAGATGACTTCTTATATTGTTAAAGAAAATCTGTCACCAGGTTTTTTTCTACCACATCTAAGAGCAGCATGATGTATTGCCACAGACCCTGATTCCAGAAATGTGTCACTTTGTTGCCGTTTTGATAAAATTGCACGTTTCTCTGCTGCAGATCTATCAGTGCTCTGAATGCTGATCTGTGTATAACCCCGCCCACACCACTGATTAGCAGCTTTCTGTGTACACTGTGCATAGGCAGAAAGCTGCCAATCAGTGATGAGGGTGGGGTTATGTAGTGAGATGGCAGGCTCTGGCTGTTCTGTGATAATTGAGATAGAGTCTGTGACAGAAATGATAACGCAGGATGGTGTTGCCACCTTGTGGCCAGAGGTTGCACCTGCGCAGGATGTGATGACAGAGAAAAAGACTGAGTCTCCTGTGTCCCTCCCTGGAGAGTCACGTGAGCAAAGGGAAAAAAAAAAGCGCGTGGGGAGTCTGAGGTGGTCTGTAAAAAAAGAACCAGGACGGTGTGCAGGTCCTCGTGTGTGCCGTAGAGGAGACTCTCAACGTGGTTTCTGTTATCTGACACCTTTTCCTCAGAGTTTTCCCCATCTTCCGCACTGCTGAAGGATTCAGCTGTTACACTCCCCACTACTGGAGTGTGAACCACATAAGGGAATCCACAAGAGCTACTACCCGGATCAGAGAGACTGTAAGCGGGACCTCTGGCGAGAGGCCGAAGTATTCCTTCCTTTCAGCGAAGTCTGCTGTTCCTGTTTTCTTCGGCTGGGACGTCTTCCTGCAAAGACAGACAGGCCTGCGACGGGGGACACATCCTTCTGGAGTAAAGGACTGGTAACGTGTGAGTAGGGACAGTGAGGGTCAGCTTATAAGTACACGTTATTGCTGTGAACATTTACGGTTGTGTGTTCTGCTGTGTTAAAAATGTATACAAGTAAAGATACGGTTATCAAGGTAGAGTCTGTATGTGGGGATCTTGCTGGGCCAGATCATGGATATCAACGCGCGTCCTTGCCCGCGGTCACTTCATCTGGCGTAGTCGGCAGGATCTGTGACCAGCAAGATTCCCACCCAGGCCACGTGTACAGTCAGAAAGCTCTGCCGGTGTCTATTGTGAATCAGGTCAGGAAATTTGGCGGACGAAACTACCCTGTACCAGAGTGGGCGGAACAAGTCCGGATACTGGGGGGAAATGTATAATATTGATCCTAAGACCTTGGCAGAAATGGCGGTACTGACGCTAGAAGGGGAGGTATGGACGACAGTAGAGATGAGCGTTGTTCTACTCGAACTGTTCGCCAATCTCAAATTCGAGCTGTTTTGGGCGGTGTTCGAGCCGGTCGGCGAACACGAACAATTTGAGAAAAATTCGGCTGTTCGAGGTTATGTTCGATAACTGTTCGTGCACCAAAATCATAACTGGATTTTTTCTCAGTAATGATGAAAATTAATGTTAATACGCAGTTTGAGTGTACAGCGGGGCGGGGGGAGGGGCAGGGGATGGATCTCTGCAGGAACAATGAAGATCTCCATTTTTTTTTCTCTTTCCCGCATTTGCAGTGGGGAGGTGCAATCTGTCAGCCTATCAGCAGCGCACACACGGAGCGAAGTGCTTTTTTTCACACAAGCAAGGGCATGTGTGATTGGCAGTGTATGTCACATGTCCTTGCCCTATAAGACCAAGCCATTTTCCCCGTCGCCACCATTTTCTCACTGCTGCAGCTGCGTGTTAGACGGCACCGCTGTTGCTGTGTGCGCTATACCTTGTTAATTTCAAGCCAATTTTCGCACAAATATACAGATAGCTTGGGAGTAGGGAATAGTTGTGATTGCAGTCCTTTTAAGGACTAGGTTACAGCATTTCCTACGACTTTTAACAGGCAGGTCTGTGCTCTTAAATAGATAGATTGTGGGAGTAAAGACTAATTGTAATTGGAGTCCTTTTCAGGACTAGGTTACATCAGTTCCTATCAGTTTTTGCCAGGCAGGTCTGTGCCAGTGCTGTGCAAGTTTTTTTCACAGCATTTGGCTGAATCTAGCAAAGCTAATCCTTTTTGGCCTATTGCAGAGTGTGTTAGTCAGTGGAGTAGCCTATCTGTGTTGCAAGATATACCACCTGTGTATAGAATACCAATTTTTTTACTGCACCTAGTGAAGTAAAATCTTTTGGGCATAGCATCATTCTATTAGTCCATCTATACTGACCTCCATCAGGTTGCAAACTGAATATAATTTTTTTCTGCATCTAGCTCTGAAAAAATATTTGGGCTTCTAGCAGTGTGTGGGACTTGGTCTATTAGTCCATCTATACTGACCTCCATCAGGTTGCAAATTAAAAATAATTTTTTTCTTCATTTAGCTCTGAAAAAATATTTGGGCTTCTAGCAGTGTGTGGGACTTGTTCTATTAGTCCTTCTATACTGACCTCCAGCAGGTTGCAAATTGAATATAATTTTTTTCTGCATCTAGCTCTGAAAAAATATTTGGGCTTCTAGCGGTGTGTGGGACTTGGTCTATTAGTCCATCTATACTGACCTCCAGCAGGTTGCAAATTAAAAATAATTTTTTTCTGCATCTAGCTCTGAAAAAATATTTGGGCTTCTAGCGGTGTGTGGGACTTGGTCTATTAGTCCATCTATACTGACCTCCATCAGGTTGCAAATTAAAAATAATTTTTTTCTTCATTTAGCTCTGAAAAAATATTTGGGCTTCTAGCAGTGTGTGGGACTTGTTCTATTAGTCCTTCTATACTGACCTCCAGCAGGTTGCAAATTGAATATAATTTTTTTCTGCATCTAGCTCTGAAAAAATATTTGGGCTTCTAGCGGTGTGTGGGACTTGGTCTATTAGTCCATCTATACTGACCTCCATCAGGTTGCAAATTAAAAATAATTTTTTTCTGCATCTAGCTCTGAAAAAATATTTGGGCTTCTAGCGGTGTGTGGGACTTGGTCTATTAGTCCATCTATACTGACCTCCATCAGGTTGCAAATTAAAAATAATTTTTTTCTGCATCTAGCTCTGAAAAAATATTTGGGCTTCTAGCAGTGTGTGGGACTTGGTCTATTAGTCCATCTATACTGACCTCCATCAGGTTGCAAATTAAAAATAATTTTTTTCTTCATTTAGCTCTGAAAAAATATTTGGGCTTCTAGCAGTGTGTGGGACTTGTTCTATTAGTCCTTCTATACTGACCTCCAGCAGGTTGCAAATTGAATATAATTTTTTTCTGCATCTAGCTCTGAAAAAATATTTGGGCTTCTAGCGGTGTGTGGGACTTGGTCTATTAGTCCATCTATACTGACCTCCATCAGGTTGCAAATTAAAAATAATTTTTTTCTGCATCTAGCTCTGAAAAAATATTTGGGCTTCTAGCGGTGTGTGGGACTTGGTCTATTAGTCCATCTATACTGACCTCCATCAGGTTGCAAATTAAAAATTATTTTTTTCTGCATCTAGCTCTGAAAAAATATTTGGGCTTCTAGCAGTGTGTGGGACTTGGTCTATTAGTCCATCTATACTGACCTCCATCAGGTTGCAAATTGAATAAAAAAAATTTCTGCATCTAGCTCTGAAAAAATATTTGGGCTTCTAGCGGTGTGTGGGACTTGGTCTATTAGTCCATCTATACTGACCTCCATCAGGTTGCAAATTAAAAATAATTTTTTTCTGCATCTAACCCAGCCAATAGTTTTGGCCTAATACCACAGTTTGGCCACTCAGCTCTGCTCGGTTACCATCCATTGTTTTTTTGTGCAAACAACTCCAGAGTTGTGAATTAGTTAACCACCAAAATGAGTGGAAAAAGGCCTGCTGCTGGTGGAAAGGGGAATAGGCGTGTTGGGAAGGGGAAAAAAGGTTGTGTCCGTGGGGTAGGTGCAGAAGAAAGACCATCTTCCAGCCAAACTAAAATGTCTACTTCTTTTAGCGGACAATGTGATAAGATCCCTTTCTTACGGCCACGCCAATCGCTACAAATTTCAGATGAGGCACAAAAACAGCAGGTGCTTCAACGGATATCAAGTGCTCCTTTAAGTGGGCTCTCCTCCACATCAACTTCAACATCACAAATACTCCAGTCCTCAAAGGTGTCACCCAAATCGCACTTGCTTCCTCACAGCTCCCAAATCTCCAGCTGCCCGTCTGAGTATGAGGTAGAACAGATGGTTGAGTCTGCAGAGCTGTTTACTCATACTATAGCCTGGGAATCAGAGGTCGACTCCAGCGCTTCTGTGAATCCAGACGAGGAAATGATCTGCACTGATGCCCAGAATCTTTATGAGTCGGATCCAGGACCAGACGCAGAAGGTTCTGACCATAATGTAGACCCTCATTCCCAAACTGTAACTCCTGTTGGTGGAGACAATGAGGAAGACGATGATAAGACTCAAATACCTGATTGGAGCGTCAACTTTAGTTTTTTGTCAGGGCAGGAACAGGTTGGCTCTGAGGACGACGGGTGTGATAACGCACAGGGTGATGATGATGAGGTCGGAGATCCCACTTACTGTCAACCCACAGTCAGCCAAGAGATGAGGTCAGCAGAGGAGGTGGAGGAAGATGCTAGTGACGACGAGGTCAGGTTGCGCCATCCTGGACAGAGACGTAGTACTGGAAGCACGTCAACAACTGCATCCTCAAACACAACTCTGCCTCTCACCACAAGTCGTGGTGGCTCTTCAGGTCGCATGGGTGCTAAGCCTTGCATAGCCTGGGCATTTTTTCAGATCGATAAAGATGACCCAACTCGTGTTATCTGTAACATTTGTCAGCAAAAGCTAAGTAGAGGCCAAAAAATACATAGTTTGAGTACTTCATGCATGAACCGGCACATGGACATGAAGCATAAGTTGCAGTGGGAAGCTCAGTGTGCTACAATGCGGTCTAGCCGGCCGGGCCAACCACCGTCTGCCATATCTTGTGCATCCGCGGCCTCTTCATCCTCTGTGACTGGGGGGACAGCAGTCACACCTGTTTTGGGGCGCAGACCTGCCACCTCTTTACCCGCAACAGCCAGCGTGATTGGCAGGTCATCATTTTCTTTGGAGGTGGTAACACCAGCTGGTCTTGAGCGCTGTCCGACATCGATAGCACCACCTTTGGATCAAGGCAACCTAACATGTCCGCCTGCATCTTCCTCACAGACCGGCAGTTTGCCGGGGACACCCTTATCAACCCCGTCTAAGCACAATAGCCAGCCCTCGGTCCCTCAGATGTGGACAAGTAAAAGACCATTTCCTCCTAGCCATGAGAAAGCTAAGAGGTTGAATTTCACCATCTGCAAGCTCTTGGCTACAGAAATGCTGCCTTTCCGCCTGGTGGACACAAAGGATTTTCGAGACCTTATGTCCGTCGCAGTGCCCCAGTACCAGATGCCCAGTCGGCACTACTTCTCAAAGAAAGGTGTGCCTGCGCTCCACCAGCATGTCGCACACAACATCACCGCTTCTTTGAGAAACTCTGTGTGTGACAGGGTGCATTTCACCACAGACACTTGGACGAGTAGGCATGGACAGGGGCGTTACATGTCGCTGACTGGGCACTGGGTAACTATGGTGACAGCAGGACAAGGGGCTGCTGTCCAAGTCTTGCCGTCCCCACGAGTTGTGCGTCAATCCTCTTTATGTCATTTTTCCTCCACTGCTTCTGCCTCCTCAACCTCCTCTCGGTCTTCCACCTGCACCCAAAGCCTGTCTGGTCATGCCACAAGCTTTCTAATTGCGCAGAAGGGATCCTGCACACCTCCTTACTATGCTGGCAGTAGGGCTCAACGTCATCAGGCGGTTTTTACATTGAAATGTCTGGGAAATGTGAGTCACACAGCTGAGGAGTTGTGGTCAGCTCTGGAGAACCAATTTCATGAATGGTTGTCTCCACTGGACCTGAAACCAGGGAAGGCCGTGTGCGACAATGCTGCAAACCTGGGTGCGGCCCTTCGCCGGGGCAATGTCACACACGTGCCTTGTATGGCTCACGTGTTGAACCTGGTTGTCCAGCAATTTTTAGCCCACTATCCCAGACTAGATGGCCTTCTGCAGAGGGCACGGTCGCTGTGTGCTCACTTCCGCCGTTCGCATCCCGCAGCTCAGCGACTTACATCTCTACAGAAGTCGTTGGGCCTGCCACTTCACCGGCTAAAATGCGATGTGCCTACCCGGTGGAATTCAACTCTGCACATGTTGCAGCGACTGTGGCAGCACCGACAAGCCCTGGTGCAATACGTTCTGACGTATAGCCTGGGCCAACGAGATTCAGAGGTGGGGCAAATCACGCTGGAGGAGTGGTCTCAGATCAGGGACCTATGCACCCTTCTGCACAGTTTTGAAATGGCGACGAAGATGTTTAGTGCTGACGATGCCATTATCAGCATGACTATTCCGGTGATTTACATGCTGGAGCACATGTTAAACAGAATTCGGAGTCAGGTGGTGGCACAAGAGGAGGTGGAGGAAGTAGAGGAGGAGGAGTTGTATGCGGAAGGGCTAACATCTGCAAGGTCCAGACGGTCGGCAGCACCAGGGCGGCAGGCATGTGAGGGTGGGGGAGATGATTTTACCAGGGCGCATGGTAGCAGCCAAACTAGTGAGGAAGGTGCAGGAGCCCAGGAAGAAGTGGAGGACGAACTGATGGAAGACTCATCAGATGAGGGAGACCTTGATCACATTTCTGTTGTGCGAGGTTGGGGGGAGAGGACAGAGGAAGGAAGCATGATTGTTACCTCGCCACCAACACAACAGGGACTTGGTGCTCCTGGATGCGCAACACACATGAGTGCCTTCTTGCTGCACTACCTGCAACATGACCCTCGAATTGTGAGAATTAGAAATAATCCTGACTACTGGGTTGCCACACTGTTAGATCCCCGGTACAAAAGTAAATTTGCAGAAATTATTCCTGCCATAGAAAGGGATGCACGCATGCAGGAGTATCAGCAGAGACTGTTGCAGAATCTTACATGTGCTTTTCCACAAAATACCAGTGGTGCACGTAGTGAATCTCACAGTTCCAACTTGCCAACCGTGGTCTGTATGGAATTGTTCAATAAAGGGCCCAAAATTAAGATAACATAGATGGGAGAGGTCTCTATGAATAGGAATTCCTAAGTATTTGATACCCTGTGAGGGCCAGGCAAAGGGAAAGTTGGACTGGATGGAATCCTATATGGATTTAGGGAGGGAGACATCGAGGGCCTCAGACTTCGCTGCATTGATTTTAAAATTTTACCATGTAACAAAGTGATCTATTTCAGCCATAACAGCAGGGATGGATATATGTGATTGAGTGATATATACTAGGACATCATCAGCAAATAGAGAGCACTTGTACTCGGTGCCTCCCACCTCAATCCACCTAATATTGGGGTTACGGCGAATTGATGAGAGCAGGTGCTCCGTCACTAGGATGTATAAGAGAGGGGACAGAGGACATCCCTGCCTTGTCCCATTGGTGATTGTGAAAGGTGATGAAAATGTTCTGACGCACCCCCTGGGCCTTGGGACACCCGGAGCCGGACCCTTTTTGGTGGATGCTGGTGGTTGTAGTCTTCGTGGCGGCGATCCGGTTCCGTGGCTCAGGGCGGTCAAACCAGTGGCGGAACTATTTATGTGGTTTTGATGTTTAAATGTCCGACTACGCCACCCGTGGATTGCGGTCAGAGTGAACCGCCGCTACAGGGCAGACCGCTAAGGCTGGTGTTGTGGGTGCAGCAGAGCGTAGCATAACTCCCCACGGGAGGAGTATAGCCTCAGGGCAGTGTATGCGGAGGATGGGGGTGATGGTGCAGGGCAGCAGCAGTAACGACACGGAGTCAGTGATGCAGTTCAGGGCCTTTACTCACAGTTCTTATTATCCAGACCACGTCTGCAGGTAACGGCTGCCCACGTCGTACTGTGCTCACCAGGTGAGGGGCTCAGACAACTCCCAGATAACTTTGGAGCGCTTCACAGGACCCCCTTTGTGTGTCCTTTGTCTGGCCTTTCTTACCAACACTTCTGTCCGGCTGCCTCGGGCCTCCTCTTGGTAAACTTGGCGCCAGTTTCCCTGACCCTATGTGGTGCCTTCCTAGCGGGTGGAGCAAGGGGCTGCGCCACATAAAATGTCAGAGCCTCCGGTTTCTAGCTGAGGGTCGTTTCCTGCCTCCACTAGTTCGGGGACCGGTCTCCCCCTTTGGCCTGACCCCTCCACGCAGGTGGATTCGGGCGTGCGGTGGCGACTCGCCCGTCCGCACCCCTGGGATCCCTTCATTCCTCGTTCCTGGAGCCTTCTCCGCTCCTCTTCCTTCCTTCTCCCTCTTGCAGGCCTGGGCCTCTGTTACTAGGCCCGCCTCCGGAGCAGAGCTCATGCAGAGCCCCTGCTCCCTGCCACTTCTGCTCAGACTTCTCTGCACTGAACTAAGATGGTGCCCACCTTTTATACTCCCTTCTCAATGCACCCAGGAACTGCTTCCTCCCTGCTCCTGCACTGCAGGGTTCCCCTTCCTCAGTGTTCCCTCCCCCCACTCCAGCCAGGGACAGGGACTGTCGTGCCCATCTCAGGGGCATATTGGTCGCCCTGCCCCACGGCAATGTGGTGTAATGCATGCAGGTGTCGGGTCCTGATCCACACTCCATCCTTACCTGAGAGTGAGATATCACACCTCTGGGTGAGGTGCAATACGTCTGTAGCAACCGAGCCCTCGGTGCTACAGTTCCATTTATCTTCAGCCTAGGTGACGTATTGTGATACAGGGCCGTGATTTTGGCTATAAAAGGGTCCCCTAGACCCCTACCCCAAGCTTTTTAAGAGAATCATATATGGCGTGCCAGGAGACTCTATGGAATGCTTTCTCAGCATCCAACGAGAGTATCTACTTACAAATTTTTAACTGCATCTAGCCCAGGAAATACTTTGTGCCTAGTAGCAGTGTCTGCTAGTCAGCGGATTATCCCGGCTGTTAAGCAAGCTACACCACCTGTAGTTTGGACACTTAATTTTTTCAAAGGAAATGCTTCGGGACCACGGGATACTTAGTGAAGAGCATCAGGAGGCACCCCAAGGCATAGGGGCTGGGACTGGCAGTAGGATGCCTTGTGGTGGACAGCCGAGCTCGATCCTTATAAAAGCTTTTTAACTGCAGCAGCTTTAGTGGACGCTACTGGAGCTGGAATTACGCGGCTGCTGGCATGAGACTTGCCCTCCAATAGATCCTTGTAAATGGATTTAAAGTGTATTCATTCAAATTAGAGGGACAATTTAAATTAAAAAGCTTAGAGCTGCCTCCACCACAGGGGGCTCTCTCGACCCACCAGCGGACAGGCACCAGTATTGGGAGAGGGGGGCTGGCCGTCAGGGTTCACCGCGGCTCTGGCACAAACCCGGCGACACGGAGGTGGCACGGGCAGGAGCGGACTGGCCGTCTCGGCTTCTCACTTTTTGGATTTTAGAAGGGCATGACATGCCTATATCTGTGTCTCCCCCTCCTTTTACTCCTCCACCTCTTTTCTTTTCGCATGACTATATGTACTTGTCACTTTTCCATGTGTTAGTTGTGTCTTCTGAGCAGTTTGTCAGCTTTTGGACACCTTTGAAGGTGTTTTCTATGTGTTTCTCTGTGTTTTTGTTTGCCTGCCATTGGTTTTAACGGTGTTCGAAGGTGTTCGACGAACAGTTCGACGAACAGTTCGGCGAACACACGGGTGTTCGACGAACCGAACCGAACTCGAACACTACGGGGGTGGCTCAACACTAGACGACAGTCAGACTGGAGACGGTCAGGGGCCAGCATACAGTGGATGATTTGGTGCGGGTGCTGGAGAACACCTATGGGCCGACCACATACCCGGGAACACTGCGACACATATTCTTTAGACGGACGCAGCTTGAATGGGAGGATATTCCCCAATATGCGAACGCCCTTCAGGTACTCCTTTAACAAGCCTGTGGAAAAGGGGAACAACTAGCTGGTATGGCTCCTCGTGACCTGGTACTGAGAGACCAATTTGTAATAGGACTGAGAGACCAGTATCTTAACCGCACGTTACAGGACTTGATCCGGATGATGCCGACTCTTACTTTTGCTGAAGTCAAACAGGAAGCCATAGAACGTTCAAGGGGACCCGTCATGGATGTGGGGATTCAAGGTGCTGCGTGCAGATCCATATCTGACATTAAAAATCCGAACAGTGACACGGAAGACCTGAAACAGATGGTAGCAGACTTACAGAAACAGATATTACAGTTAACATTAGACCGACAGGGAGACCAGCGAAGACAGCTTAGCCGTCCCGTGGGACAGTGTTGGTCATGCGGTGATCCTCGCCATAGGGCAAATCGTTGTCCTCAACACTTCCCTCCGCAAAAAACCTCCGTCGCACCAACGAACAAGCCCTCAGTTACCCCAGCGAAGGGAATTTCGATCAGACCAGCGAATGGAACCCCAGCCATATCCATAAGCAGAGCTACCACGCCGGGCCTCACCACAATGGCCGCCGTTAAACTAGACACCCCTGCAGTTGAGGCTCGCGCAGCAGGGTTGGCCAAAGAGAGGGGTGTGGAAAAACAGAGCCGACGGCGGAGTGCTCTTGCCTCGAGTAGCCCGACACTTGAAGTTGTCCTGGAAGAAATTGCTGTACAGGGACTGATGGACACTGGGTCACAAGTGACCACGATCTCTGAACAGTTTTACGAAAATTACCTCAAACCAAGAACTGCTTGTGACCCAGACACCGCCATTAAGATTATTGCGGCTAATAATCTACCCATTCCAGTGACCGGAGTTGCTTGGATGGACACAAAGGCCTGTGGACAGGACTTAGGGAAATGAGGGATCGTCATCGTCAAGGAGGGTTTCGGCTCCGAGACCCCAGTGATAGTTGGAATGAACATCTTGAAAGACCTGAATCTTATGCTGTTGACAAGAAAAGGACCCAAATACTGGCAGAAAGTCACCAAACATAAGCCGACTCGTCTGGCGTTCCAGCGCGTAATCCGGACCGTTGGACTTCAACAGATGGCAGAGGAACAACTACCCCTAGCCGCCATTACGGTGCCACGCCGTACCCGGATTACATTGCCCGCCGAAAAAGAGACAGTCATTTCCTTACCCCTTAACACCCACCGACAACTTGAGGGGGTTGAAGTGTTGATCGAGCCGAGGACCCCAAGTGGGGGTAAGCTAAACCCACTAGTTGCTCGCACTCTGGCCGTCGTGAGGAACGGGAGAGTCCCTGTCAGGCTAAACAACACCGCAGACGTAGGCCTAGCCCTTGAAGCCGGCACTCAACTTGCCCGGGTATATGCTCTACCCACGGAAGTGAATCCCATTGGACCCCTAAAATTCACCCCGTCTACAGAAGGCAACTGGACGGTAACCGTCTCAGCCATAAACGCTCAAGTAGACGATGAAGACATTGGGCGAAAACTACGGGAAAAAGTACAGCTAGACACGTCTCAATACACCAAACAAGAAGTGTCTCAAGTGGAGGAACTCCTACGGGAACACCAAGACTCCTTTGCAAAGCATGACACAGACTTTGGGTGTACCACCAGTATCCAGCACGAGATACCCACGGGCGATACCCCCCCTATCCGCGAGAGGTACCGGCAGATACCACCTCAACAATACCAGGAGGTGTAAAGCCTATTAGAATCCATGCTACACGCCGGAGTGGTACGTGAAAGCCAGAGCCCGTGGGCTGCACCCGTGGTGATAGTCAAAAAGAAAGATGGTTCCCTGAGATTTTGCGTAGACTATCGTAGGCTGAACGCTTGCACTATCCGGGACTCATATCCACTTCCCCGGATCGAAGAGTCACTGACCGCCCTGAAGAAGGCCAAATATTTTTCGTCCCTAGACCTGGCCAGTGGATATTGGCAGGTTCCAATGAGTGAGAAGGACAGGGAAAAGACCGCCTTCATCCTTCCCATGGGCCTGTATGAGTTCGACCGGATGCCGTTCGGCTTGAATAACGCACCAGGGACCTTTCAGAGACTGATGGAACGCTGTCTGGGAGACTTCAACTTTGAGTTTACGCTGATATACCTTGACGACATCGTGGTATACTCTGCCACCTTTGAGGATCATCTTCACAAGCTTGGCCAAGTGTTCCAGCGCTTGAGGGGACACGGCTTGAAGTTGAAGCCCAGCAAGTGCCGTCTGTTCCAGCAGGAAATCGACTACTTGGGTCACCGAATCTCGGCCGAAGGTGTCCAGCCCTCTCCGGAGAAGATAGCAGCCGTTCAAGAGTGGCCGCAGCCAACTACCGTCAAAGAAGTCCGGGCTTTTCTGGGGCTGGCAGGCTACTACCGTCGGTTTGTCAAGGACTTTGCTCGGCTTGCTGAACCACTGCATGAGGTTCTCCGAGGGACCGCGAACAGTCCCAGAGGACGACGCATCAGTTGGGGGCCTGACCAAGAAAAATCCTTTCAGGCACTTAAGGCTGCTCTAACATCACCCCCTGTTCTGGCGTATGCAGATTACACATTACCGTTCCAGCTGCACACCGACGCCAGCCTTCAAGGTCTAGGGGCGGTCCTCTCTCAAGTTCAAGATAATAAAGAACGCGTAATAACCTATGCCAGTAGGTCTCTCCGTGACACCGAAAATAATCCCGTCAACTACAGCTCCTTCCACTTGGAACTCTTGGCTCTGACTTCGGCTATGACGGAGAAATTTTCTGGCTATCTGACAGGAGCGGAGGTGCTGGTCATGATGGACAACAATCCTCTCGCCCACCTAGAGAATGCCAAACTTGGGGCAATGGAACAGCGCTAGATGGCCAGGCTCTCTAGATTCCAGTACAAAATTAAATACAGAGCGGGGAATGAGAATCAGAATGCTGACAGCCTGTCTAGAGTGACATCATCCCCGCCAGTGGGGGACCGGGATGAAGAGTTGGAGGAAGATGAGATGCCTGACTTTGCCCGGCTCGCAAAGCAAATAGAAGATAGCCGCCAGTATGCTGTAGGAGGGATTGAAGCCATAGTGGGATCTCCCCTGTCCCAGCAAGAATGGGCCAAGCTTCAAGATCGAGATCCCGAGCACGTCTTACTGAAACGGTATGTGAATAAACAAGAGAAACCGCCCTCCGAAGTGAGAGCCCGACTATCGACCGGAGCCTTGTTTCTGCTTGTCCAATGGGATTGACTGATCGTGAAAGATGGAGTCCTGTATCGCAGGGCCCTTTTATCCCATATGCTGGAGGAGTGTTTGCAGATTGTCGTCCCGGTGCAGTTGGCCCATGAGATGGTGGGCGAAGCTCACAGGAGGAACGGCCACTTCGGCATAGACAAGACCCTCTGGTGGACCCAGCAGTTCATTTTTTGTCCGGGGCTCCGTAAGCTGGTTGAAAACGTCTGTCAAGAATGCCGTACCTGTGAATTCCACAAGTCCGCTGAGCAGCGTGCACCCGTCCAGACTATTAGGACGTCGAGGCCCCTCGAGCTGTTGATGGTGGACTATCTGTTGATCGGAACGGTGAATAGTGGCTACCAGTACTGTCTGGTGATGGTGGACCACTTAACGAAATTCGCCGTCGCTGTAGCTACCAAGGATCAGACTGCCGAATCAGCTGCACAGGCCATCTGTCAACAGTTCGTTCGGGTCTACGGATGTCCGGAGCGGCTGCACTCTGATCAGGGGGCTTGTTTCGAAGGGCGAGTCATTGAAGAACTCCAACGGATGTATGGAATCAAGAAGTCCAGGACCACCCCTTACCATCCACAAGGGAATGGCGCGTGTGAACGCTTTAACCGGACCCTCTTACAACTGATCCGGACACTGGCTGAAGACAAAAAGCCCGACTGGCCTCGATTCCTCCCAGAACTGCTGTGGGCCTATAATAATCAAGTCCATTCCGTCACCGGATACACCCCATACACTCTTCTCTTTGGCCGTCCAGGCAAAGACATCCATGAGTTGCAACTGTCTAACTCCGAAGAAGATACCTGTGGTACCTATCCTTCCTGGCTACAAACACACCGCCAGAGATTGGAGACTGTCTACCGGCTAGTAGGCCGACAAATCCAGGATCAAGTGCACGCTGACCCACTTCCGGTACAAGAGGACTCACTGAATGTAGGTCAACTGGTCCTAGTCCGTATAAAGAAACCGCAAGGGAAACTCCAGCCCAAGTGGGAGACCGAAGTCTATCGAGTAATTGGACACCCGTACCCCGGTGGCCCCGTCTATCGAGTGCAGGGCGAAGACAGCGGCAGCATCCGTACTTTGCACCGTAATATGTTGCGCCCCTGTCGCTCCCAGCCTGACTCCCCTACTGTGATACCTAGAGAGATGGATATCACTAATACTGTCGGAGACACTGACCCCGGGGATGTAGAGATTGAATGCATGCCTACCCCTGTCCGTCTGACTGACGCACTTGAACCGATTACCTCCTCTACTGACATGTCGACTGGGAAAGAGAGTGGGGTGACTGATCGGAGAGAGGGGATCCAACCCGTTAGGCGGACAACGAGGACCACTGCAGGGGTACCTCCAGGACAGTCCTACAGAGACCAATATGTGTGGCCCTCTTCCCAGCCGCCCCCTGTAACATCCACAGCCATCGCCGCCCTGGAGCCGGTCGTTGGCAGGGACTGCCAACCTTTGAGCGGGGGGGCGTGTAGTGAGCTGGCAGGCTCTGGCTGTTCTGTGATAATTGAGATAGAGCCTGTGACAGAAATGATAACGCAGGATGGTGTTGCCACCTTGTGGCCAGAGGTTGCACCTGCGCAGGATGTGATGACAGAGAAAAAGACTGAGTCTCCTGTGTCCCTCCCTGGAGAGTCACGTGAGCAAAGTGAAAAAAAAAAAAGTGGGGAGTCTGAGGTGGTCTGTAAAAAAAGAACCAGGACGGTGTGCAGGTCCTCGTGTGTGCCGTAGAGGAGACTCTCAGCGTGGTTTCTGTTATCTGACACCTTATCCTCAGAGTTTTCCCCAGCTTCCGCACTGCTGAAGGATTCAGCTGTTACACTCCCTGCTACTGGAGTGTGAACCACATAAGGGAATCCACAAGAGCTACTACCCGGATCAGAGAGACTGTAAGCGGGACCTCTGGCGAGAGGCCGAAGTATTCCTTCCTTTCAGCGAAGTCTGCTGTTCCTGTTTTCTTCGGCTGGGACGCCTTCCTGCAAAGACAGACAGGCCTGCGACGGGGGACACATCCTTCTGGAGTAAAGGACTGGTAACGTGTTAGTAGGGACAGTGAGGGTCAGCTTATAAGTACACGTTATTACTGTGAACATTTACGGTTGTCATTTACTGTGTTCTGCTGTGTTAAAAATGTATACAAGTAAAGATACGGTTATCAAGGTAGAGTCTGTGTGTGGGGATCTTGCTGGGCCAGATCATGGATATCAACGCGCGGCCTTGCCCGCGGTCACTTCAGTTATATGGAGGACTACATGGAAACAGGTTTATTAGTCCTTTAGTAATAATCTGCTGCTGATATCAAAACTACAGTAAGCAGCTCAGTAAGTGATACATTTCTGGAATCAGGGTCTCTTTCCCTACATTATGCTGCTGTCAGATTAGAGGGAAAAATCAGGTGACAGATTCTCTTTAAGTACTTTTATGTGCCAATTTCTGCTTTCAGTGGAGGATAGAAAGGACAGTGGACACAAGAGTTATGTCTATGATGATTGCACCTAGAACAAGTGTGAGATTATTATAGCAAATTTAGATCATAGGCCATCAGATTTTCCTTTTAAATAATGAATAAAGACATTTCTTTCATTATAATAAGCTTGGTTCAGTCTAAAATTTTAAAGGTTCAACCAAAATAAAAAGAAGATGCCAAGCATTATGGGCCCTATTCAAAAATGTTGGGAAATTTGGCTTTTTTTTTTTTACAACAATCTCAGCTAGCTACAGAAACTTTTAGAAAAGTGAGCAGTGCTCAGACGGGACAGGACGAGGCTGGTGTAACATCTCTGGCAGTGGCGCACCGCAGTTTAAAGATGCGCAAAATTAATTAAGAGGTGCTCTCTTCTTAATTAAATTGGCGCATCATAATCTGTGCAAAATGCCAGGCTTGATGAATCCGGACCATGTTCATTCTGTGTAATATTAACATGCACAAGAGATGCCAGACAGATATACATGAATCAATCCTCATTGTCGATCTCCACCTTTATACTTTGCGAGCCTGAAGGTGCTGCCTACTCCATTATTATTATATCAGTCTTTGTCATCTTCATCATCGCTGCCAACTGTTATACAGGAAAACACCAGGACGCCTCAATGTCACACTTCTGGCCTTGCTAACAGTTGCCTTCTTGCCCTACTTGTAATCTTTCCTACAGAGGTGCAGCACATTTCTCAAACATGGATTTGTGCTATAAGTTCATACTATCGTCATAAACATCAGAATGTAAAGTCATTTTTCTGCATGTAATGCAATTCTGTGGGGAAAATCTGCACATAAAACTCTGCATACCCGCAAGGGAAATTGACATGTTGCGGATTTGAAACATGCACTGAGTAAAAAAAAAAAAAAGCACAGTGGGCGGGAGATTTCTATAAATCCCATCTACTGGAACTGTAAAATGCTGCGCTTTTGACACACCAAAAATACGCAGCGTCAAAAACTCACCAAAATATCATAGTGAGCACACAGTCGTAGGGTTTAAAAATGTAACGTTATATTCATTTAAAGGGAACTTGTCAAGTGAAATAATGCTATTAACCTGCAGATATGGGGTTAATCTGCAGGTTAATAGCATTCTGACACCGTGAAGCCACCGCCCTGAGAGCCCCGCTGCCAGGAGGAATTTATCTCTGGCAGCCTTACACTTTTAGTCACAGGTGTGGTGCCGGCACGGACTGACAGCTGGCTCTAATGCTGAACCGACTGATAGATAGATAGATAGAAAACAAGTAGGTGGGAAGGTGTATATAAATGATTGTCCACGCCACAGTGCACCGAGTGATTGCACATGGTTGAAGTAGTCATCCTATGCTGACAGAGTCCCTTTAACGTTATGGAGATACCCTCTAAATTCCAATTATATTCAACAGCTGTTAAAATGGATATCTCAAAAGAGTTTAATATGCAATTTTCATACATTATTAAAGAGATCTATTGAACTTGAGGAGACTGTACTTGCTTTAAAAAAAAAAACTGTGTCAAAAAGATTGTATAATCTGGGTATTAATATGACCCTTTTATGGGTTCAAGCTCATTTAGTATCAGACCTAAAAAACGTTCAAAAATGTTCTCGCAGCCTTTTTCACATGAATTTTCAAGGCGAGTAAACCAGATTATTACATAGATTTACTGTATGTATTTGTTTTTTGTATTGTAAAATCTGGTAACAGATCCCCTTTAAAGGGGTCATCGGAGCATAAAATATTGGCAATCTATTATTGATCATCAATATCAGATCGGTGGATGTCTTACTCTGTTATGGGAAATACTGAAATTGTCATGAAAATGGACCAAGAAATGTTTGCTATGGAGCATTTCTGTTTTATGCTGTGATCTCATAGCTGTTATATATGTAAGTATTACCGAGTGTTTTGTAGTTGATTGGTTTCTTAGACCTTTGAGGTTTCGGATCAATGTACAACGTTATATCATTTTCAGTAAATACCATAAGCATTCCATTATAAAAGTAACATATCATTAACATCAGAGATTTTATGTCTGATCTCACATTCTTCCATTTAAATTAAGGTTACATAGTCTACATAGAGCTGTAAATTTACTAAATTGTGAAAATTTAATCTGCCACCAAATCCATCTCAGTATTTTACCCTGAAAGGTCAGGAATAATCGCTCAATGCAAAGAAGTGTTTTAAATAATTTATTCCTTTTAAAATGTTTGTGCCTTGTATGCAGCTGCCGAGCCATAATGCTTTCATTAAATATCACATCTGTGCTGAATTAGAACAGGAGCCTGCTCCAGCAGAGGGATGCTTGTCAGGTTGAATACCTTTTCTTCTTTTTCTTCTTTTTTTTTTGTAGTTCCTGAAGCTTTTCCAAAACTGAAGACTGGAGACAGAGTGCAGGCCTTGTCACGAGCTGGTACTGAGCTTTAGGAACATTCTTCATAGGTTATTCACTGTCTGGCTCCATTCTGGAGGTACATCTCCCTAGTGCTCCATTTACTAGCACGTTGATGACTGCCCCTTTTGTTTGGCAATGGAAAATAAAATGCTTAAAGACTCCTCAATGCTTTACCAGAGTTTTCCATTTAAAGATTATAGGGGAATTGTAAAGATTAAGTATTGAAAATGCATGCGTAAAATGAATGGAATCACTGCCATATTTTTGAATTTATCAAAAACATCTAATAGTAAAACTTACCTTGTCTCTGTGGTTGGCACCAGACAGGTAACTGATTTCCCCACCTGGAAGATGAGATTAGTACCATATTAAATTTGTCTGCTCCTCACTCACTTGTTCTTCTCTCCCCTCACTATGACTTTGCTCCATTCAGACAGAGAATCCTGCAACTGCCCCCTCTGTCCATCCATGCTCTGAAGCTGGAAAGTAACAAGTGAATATTATAGAAAAGGTCACTGAAACCTCGGGACTTGACCATAAACAGCACGTGCCGTTATCGTCTTTCCCATACTAGGACAACAGGACCCTTAAGCAATAAACCTCCAAAGATACTGATCAACCATTTACTGCCATAGACCACCAGAGATGATGACAATCACTGCAGTAGACCACCTGGGATGGTTACACAAATCCTTTCCCTACAGTATTGTAATGGGCGGGGTGCCCGAGGTTCATATCCATACCCCACCACGTCACAGGAAAATGGGGATCCTGGCTGCGTGTGTTTGTCTTTATCTTGGTGATACACCATTGCAGATCACATGCTGCTGCTTGACATGGCAGGCAAGAACTCAACAAAGTATAGATGAATGAGAGAGACAAGAGTCCAAAAATAAGATTTTCTTTACTGAATGACTTGGTGAAGCTTATATACATTAGGGAACAGGCATCACTTAAAGAACAATTTCTGTGTGCAATCCAGAGGCATCGACTACATGGTTACATGAGGCGGCACATTACTTCTCTTGCATGTTGTACTAAACAAGCAGATAACAATAGGAGCCTCCATCTTCACTTGCGAGGGCTACGCAGGTCAAGGTGTGTCGCTACAATCTTTTATAACCATTTCCAACTTCCAGTTGATGTGGCCCTCACGCCCCTTGGCGTGCCACTGCATCTTCAGCTCCCCATAGGAGAACTCGTGTCCCAGCCTGACCAGTCTTCTTTCTGACTCTCAGGTCTGGCTACACTTCTACTTCTTATCTAGTATAGATAACACTGGCTGTTGGCCCCTATTGCCTGAGATTAGGAACCCTTCTTCCACTTGATACTTGTTTCCTTCAGAATGTGTTTTCCGACTATGGTCTCCCTTCTTCGAACACAACACTACTTTTAATGCTGGTCTGTGAGCAACAGGATCATAGGTCCTTTTCTCGCGTTGGTTGGCTCTCGGGCCCGTACCCTGGTCCGCTCCTTTAAAAAGGTTGGTGATTTGTGAAGTTTATAAAAAAAAAGAGTTTGTGACGCCACATGTGGTTTCTGGTGATAATCACCAGCGCTGCGCAGTCCACTGAGGCCGGTGATAAGGCAGCTGGGTGGTATAGCTCCCCACAGGTGGAGCTAGGCCTCAGGGCAGCGTATGGAAGGGGAGTGCAGGACAGGCGAGACCCAGCGGGGTCAGAGCAAGAACAGGGACAGACACGATAGTCACTTCAGTACCTTTTACTGATGGAAACTCAGGCACGTCCCGGAGCACTGTAGGGTGAAGGGTGCATGTCAGGATCCTCCCCAAAGAGCAGGTGTTAGACCTCCTGTTTCTTGCTTCTGCGTAGTAAGTTTCTGACCTGCCTGGAGCTAGGCCTAACTTTGTCTCTGTCCTGCGCTGGCTGACCTTGTGGTAGGGCCTTTTCTTGGATTACACGCTCCCGACTTACGGGGCCTATGTGTCTCCTGGCTCTGGTACGTATCAGCACTTTAGCGATCCTGGGACTGGTAGCTCTCCAGGGATTCTGGTTATATCTTACTGGGTCATAGAGATCCCGGTAAACTTCGGACCTGGTGTACGGTAAAGTATTCAGGGTGAGCTTGTTAGGCTCCTCTGCCCCCTATGAACTAACTCTCTCTACTCGCCTTCGGCCTACTCGGGCCCTCAATAGGCTACTCACACAAACGGCAGCGTGCCGCGCTTCACCGATCTTATGGCGCCGGCACACCTAAAGCTCACCTCTCTGAGCTACAACCAAGTCTCGACTGTGCTCCACTGCAGGATAGCAATTGCAGAAGCTGGAACAGGCTTTTGTCCTCTGAGGTAACTCTTCTCAGACTGTACTGGACTCACTGCTAAACCAGACTGAACTCGTCTCCAGACTCAACAGGTTTGCTCTCTGGCAACTCCAGTCTAGACTAACTGCTGCCTGGCTCCACCTTCCCTTTTATATCCCTAACGGGCTCCCTCTGGTGGTCTGAGGTGGAAGGTGGAGATGTGTGAATGGTTATGGGGGCCTCTTGTGGAGGAATCCTTCAATACACCCTTCTAGGATTTGTGATACCAAGCACAGCTGGGCGTCACATTCCCCCCTAGTTAAACTCGGCACTCCCGGGCTGAAGTACATTTTATAAAACAATAACATTAGGAAACATAAGCAATACCAAAACAATCTTCCCTTTATGGGAGGCACGAATCTTAAACGTTACATAACAAAACATAAACAGATACAAAGTGTCCTCAGAATCCATGTCTCTGGTGGTGAGGTTCCCATACCGGATGTTCATCTCACCGGGTAGAGTACTTGGTGTTTTTGAGGGACCTGTCCTAAACCCTCTACGTAGGCCCTGGGGTGGCTGCAGGGCATGAAGATCCCAAGTTGTACCTCCAAAAGAGCCACTCCAGACAGGTTTTTCTTCTGAGGTCACCTGAAAGGGGCACTCCAGGGAGCGCAATTATATACAATAGCAGTTTTTGGGCTGCACACAGTCCTCAGCCACACAGTTCATTATGTAGGCAATAAAGGAATTAATCAAGTTAAGCACAAATTGATAAGCATGCATAAAAATACACAATTATACAGTACATTTCAATTTATTACACAATACCTCAGGGGTAACTATCTACACTCTCTGAAATTTTTCTATTTACTGAGTGTACCTCACAGGGGGTTTACCTCTTGTGCTGCGTACTGATCTGCGTAATGCGATGGTTGATGGGGTGTCAGTGTCTGTATTCTCAGTTACTCTACCAGTTCTACGTGTAACCATGTTGTAAAACTGCCTTAACCTCTCTCTTGGACTGGCAAGTCTACCATTGACTGGGCCCTCTTGCTCTGCTCCTGCCGGGGATCGTTCATCTGGGGATACTTCTTGAGCTGGCTCTTCTGCAGCGCTTACAGGTTCAACTTGCTGTGGAGGGTTTTCTGGCTGTTCATAGAATTGGAGTACTGGGCTAATTACTGCACCTCCTACCTGAGGCCAATCAGCTGGGAAGTCTCCTAGGTCAGTGTGGATCACTGTTTCTTCAGGTTCTTCCGGGATTGTGAAAGGCACTTGTTCCTGAGGTTTCAGTAAGTCTGGACACAACTTTAAGTGGTCCCTGGACACTGTAGCAGATGTTCTTCCTCCATCTCGACTGATTATGCATGTCTTTTTGTTTTCAAATCTTGACGGTAACACAGTATAGGGGTCTTTTTCCCACTGGTCATCAAGTTTGTGGTTACGTCTTTTCCTTTTCAGTACTGTTTCACCAGGTGTGAAAGGTTCTACGGGTGCGTTTTTGTTGTATTGACTTTCCTGTTTTTCTCTCACCCGAGTAAGACTGTCCTCGACACAAGCTTGTACCTTTCTGTACTGCTCTTGTCTGGTCTTGTCCCAATCCTCAGTGGTCATATCAGCTTCAGGCTCAACAACACCAAGCTCCAGATCCATGGGCAGCTTTCCAGGCCTTGCCCGCATGAGATATGCCAGAGTGCAGTTGGTGGAACTGACTGGTATATGATTGTACAGATCCACTAGGTCTGGTAGTAGGTCTGGCCACTGGTTTCTCTCCTCAAGTGGTATGGTCTTTAGCAGGTGGATGATGATGTTGTTCATCTTTTCGCAAAGGCCGTTTGTCTGTGGGTGGTAAGGTGTAGTTCTTATCTTTTCACAACCATACAAATGGCAGAACTCCTTGAACAATCCAGCCTCAAAGGCCGGGCCTTGGTCCGTCAGCACCTGCTCAGGATATCCGTGGGGTCTGCAGAAGTACGCTTTGAATGTCTTTGCTGCTGTCTCTGCTGTCAGGTCTTTGACGGGGGCGACCACCAGGGACCGTGAGTAGTGATCCACCATGGTCAGAGCATAGGAGTACCCTGACCTGCTGGGGGACAGCTTAACATGGTCCAGGGCCACGATCTCCAGGGGCCGAGTCATCTTGATGGGTTGCAGGGGTGCCTTCTGGCTGCTGAAGTCTTTTCTTCTTAGGCCACAGGGTCCACAGTCCCGGCACCACCTCTCAATGGAGCTGCGCATTCCTACCCAGCAGAATCGACACTTCAGCAGGGTCTCTATCTTTTTCCAGCCAAAGTGCCCCGCCTGATCGTGGTAAGCCTCCAATACCATTTGGATGTCTGTCTTCGGGACAACTATCTGCCATACCATCTCATGAGTTTTTAGATTGACGTACCTCCGGCACAGGTAAATAAACAGCCGGCTTCTCTCGTTCCACAGCTGCTTTGCTTGGAGAGACGCATCCTTCTCCAGGGAGGCACCTTCTTGGGTTATCAGCTGTTTGATGCGGCTGACAACCGGGTCGCTGTCCTGGGTCTCTTTCCAGCTGTGGTGAGGAAGTGGGTTTAACGTCTTTCCACGCTGCTTCTTGGAGGCTCGTTGCTCATGGATCATCCCACTCCGATGAAAGGCAGGTAGCTCTATCTCTTCCAGGTCATCCACTTCTTCCTCTGTGTCTGACTGGTGAGGCATCCTAGACAGAGCATCGGCGTTGGCGTTCTTGCGGCCCGCCCGGTATTTGATTGTAAATTGATAGTTTGACAGCCGAGCCATCCATCGTTGTTCCAGTGCCCCCAACTTAGCTGTTTCAAGATGGGTCAAGGGGTTATTATCAGTAAAGGCAGTAAACTTACTGGAGGCCAGGTAGTGCTTGAACCTTTCAGTGATGGCCCAGACCAAGGCCAGGAACTCCAACTTAAAACTGCTATAGTTCTCTGGGTTCCTCTCAGTCGGGCGGAGCTTCCTGCTTGCATATGCGATCACTTTCTCTTGCCCATTCTGCTTCTGACTTAGAACAGCGCCCAATCCTTCATTGCTGGCATCTGTATACAGCAGGAACGGTTGGCTGTAGTCAGGGTAGGCTAGGATCTCATCACCTGTCAGGATCTCCTTCATCTCCTGAAACGACTCGGCTTGCTCCTTACCCCAGTGGAATGGAGGATTTCTGCCTTTGGGGGACTGCCCTACCAGGAGGTCTTGCAGGGGAGCTGCTTTCTTAGTGTAGTCCTTTATGAACCTAGGGTAGTATCCTACTAGTCCCAAGAACTGACGCACCTCCTTGAGGTTCTTCGGCTCCGGCCACTTCTGGATGGCTGTGACCTACTCCGGGTCTGGTGCTACCCCTTCCGGACTGACAATGTGCCCCAGGTACTGTACCTTTCTCTTGAGCAGGAGGCACTTTGAGGGCCTCAACTTCATCCCGTACCGGGACAGTGACTCAAATACCTCGGCCAGGTGTTTCAAGTGGTCCTCGTGCATTCTGGAATACACTATTACGTCATCCAGGTAAAGTAACACAGTCTTGAAGTTGCGGTGTCCCAGGCAGCACTCCATCAATCTCTGGAACGTTCCGGGGGCATTGCAGAGTCCAAACGGCATACTGTTGAACTCGCAGAGTCCCATCGGGGTGGTGAAGGCCGTCTTCTCCCGATCTTCTTCAGCCACAGCTACTTGCCAGAAACCACTAGTGAGGTCAAGGGTGGAAAAATAATTTGCAGACTTTAAGGCAGCTAGGGACTCCTCTATGCGTGGTAAAGGATATGCATCTTTATGTGAAATGCGATTTACTTGGCGGTAATCTACACACATTCTCATGCTCCCGTCCTTTTTCCTAACCAGCACTAGGGGAGCCGCCCAGGGACTACAACTATCCCTTATTACTCCCGCCTTCCTTATGTCATGCAGCATTTCTTTTGCCTTCTGGTAGTGAGCTGGGGGTATAGGCCTATAGCGTTCTTTGATTTGGGAATGGTTGCCTGTGGGGATATGATGTTGAACCCCCTTAACCCTCCCGAAGTCAAGTGGATGTTTACTGAACACCTGCGAGTATTCTTGAACCACCCGGTGGACACCCTGTTTTTGATGGGCAGGAGTGGTGTCTGTCCCAACATGGAGCTGTTGACACCAATTCTCCACCTGGGTTGCAGGGTCATTATCCTCCACTTCGTCTGGTGAAGTTAAGGACTCCGCCTCATGAATGCAATTGTTATTGACAGCATGTAATTTGGCAACAGTGGCATAACGTGGCAGTTTGACCTCATCTTCCCCTAAGTTGAGAAGACGGACGGGCACCCTCCCATTACGTACATCTACCACTCCCCTGGCGGTTAAGAGTGTGGGTCTATGCTCGGAGCAAAGGGGTTCTACTACCGCCTGGTAGCTCTGTCCTCTTAGACCTATGGCAGCTCTACACCAGATGAGAATTTCACTCATTGGAGGGATAACAATGGGTATTGGGTCTGTTACCCGCACGTTACCGATTTCACCGTCTGTTAACCTTACTTGCTGTTGGTACATCAGGACTCGGATCTCCCTTTGCAGTGCCCACCCCCTCTGTCTTGGCCTAGCGGTGTCGGCTATCTGTTGAAGCAAGAACACAACTTTTCCCAAACAATTACCAACAATGTTAGTGCCAAGTACCATATACGGGTTGGTTTCATCAGGATTTGTCTCTACTACAATTAGTCCCTGGTCCTTCACCTCCACTCTCCCCACTTTTACAGTCACGTCCTTAACCCCGAGTAGGTTAAGGGGGAGTCCATTTGAGGCATATACAGACAAATTTGAAGCTGGCGGACGTAGGTCGTCCATGGACCAGAACCTCTTGTAGAGGACATCAGGCATGATCGTTACCTGAGATCCTGTGTCCAGCAGAGGATGCGTCGGGATCCCATCCAACACAATAGACAGGAAAGGTCTTCCTCCGACGAACCTGTTGTACCAGTCTGATGGGCCTGGTGAGTTTACTCCTGGGTATCGGCCCTCTGACCCAGGGTTTTCTCATTTAAAGAACAATTCTGGGCGATGTGTCCAGTCTTGCGGCATCGGTAGCAGGCAGGGTCCTTCTGTCTACGGCGCTGGTCACTGGTCCTTGGCGAGGGCGGTGTTGGCCTCCTCCTCCTACGCAGGGGACATCCTCAGGGCTATCGGCTAGCAGGATCTTCCCTCCTTCCTCAGGCTCTGTCCGCAGCTGCAGTGCACTCAGCACAGTGGTCAGGGTTTTGCTCAACTGACGCACTTCAGAGCGCAAACTGTCCAGTTCTGGACATTGCTGGAACCTTAGCTTCAGCAGCCACTGGGAAAAAGGTGGGTGTAGCAGGCTCTGGGGTAGCCCCACCCTGGTAACGTTGGATGGCATTTGTTTCCAGGGGCTGCAGTCCTTTTATAGCCATGTCCTTAAGATTGTCAAAGGTGGCATCTGGATGATCCAGGGACCACCAACGCACAGTCCTGCTCTCCTCTGGAGACCTCAGTCCCCGGACAAACTGTTCCTTCAGCATTTTGTTCTCATTCTCAACGCTGGTTGGACTAACCCGGTTCAGAGCCCGCAGGGCCCCTTGAAGACGCCAGGCGTAGTCCCGAACATTGTCCTCTGGTTGTTGGGAACAGCTGTAGAACCTCATCCGGAGGTCCGCCTCAGTAAGGTCCTCAAATACAGTCTGTAGTTTTTGGAATATTGCGGACACTGACTCCTGGTCTGCGGCCGACCATGTTTCCACTTCCCGTTCCGCAGCACCGGTCAGTTGTCCTAATACAACGGTGGCTCTTTGTTTGCCGGTCATAGAGTACATGTCCAAGATACCACTTATCTTCCGTTTGAATCCAGACAGGGTATCTGGTTAGCCGTTGTACTGGGGGAGCCACTTTGCTCCAGGAATGTACGGTAAAGTCATAGGAATGACGGGTGTTACAGGCGCTGCTGGTGGAGCGGCGGCTTCGGCCTGCTCATCATCAGGCGCGGGTTGAACTTCAGGGACGTTGACCGGTAGGTCGGCGTTCTGCTGCTCGTCGGACATCTTAGTGCCCCCCTAGTTAACCGTGGCCTACCTTCTGGTTTTTCTTCCGGTAGGCCGCAGCTCCGCAGGTGACGGTCGTCTTCAGGACCTTGTGTCGCTTGCGTCCTACGTCAGAGCGTTCAGCGACGCTCCTTACAGGACCTGGCGCTTCCCGATTTGCCGTTGAGGCGTTTGGCGTGTCCGGGGCTTCGCGCTCTTTTTGCAGGTACGCCCCTTATTTTCCCGCGGTTACACCCTTCTTCTCGCTCAACGGCCCAACAATGGCAGCTATCTTCACCACAACTTTACGTACACAGTTCAGAATAAAAGCGCATAGTACTCGGTGGCAACGGGCAAAACACGGCATTGTTGCAGCGGGCACGGGCATCCTGTTCGTGACGCCAAATTGGAGATGACTCGCCCAGGGGGAATGGGAATGACTGGGTACCCGGGCCTTTAGCCTGGCCTAGTAGGGATGTCGCGGTGGTCGGCTCCTGGGCCCGTACCCTTGGCCACTCCTTTAAAAGGGTTGGTGATTTGTGAAGTTTATAGAAAAAAAGAGTTCGTGACGCCACCTGTGGTTTCTGGTGATAATCACCAGCACTGCGCAGTCCACTGAGGCCGATGATAAGGCAGCTGGGTGGTATAGCCCCCCACAGGTGGAGCTAGGCCTCAGGGCAGCGTATGGATGGGGAGTGTAGGACAGACGAGACCCAGCGGGGTCAGAGCAAGAACAGGGACAGACACGATAGTCACTTCAGTACCTTTTACTGATGGAATCTCAGGCACGTCCCGGAGCACTGTAGGGTGAAGGGTGCATGTCAGGATCCTCCCCAAAGAGCAGGTGTTAGACCTCCTGTTTCTTGCTTCTGCGTAGTAAGTTTCTGACCTGCCTGGAGCTAGGCCTAACTTTGTCTCTGTCCTGCGCTGGCTGACCTTGTGGTAGGGCCTTTTCTTGGATTACACGCTCCTGACTTACGGGGCCTATGTGTCTCCTGGCTCTGGTACGTATCAGCACTTTAGCGATCCTGGGACTGGTAGCTCTCCAGGGATTCTGGTTATATCTTACTGGGTCATAGAGATCCCGGTAAACTTCGGACCTGGTGTCCGGTAAAGTATTCAGGGTGAGCTTGTTAGGCTCCTCTGCCCCCTATGAACTAACTCTCTCTACTCGCCTTCGGCCTACTCGGGCCCTCAATAGGCTACTCACACTAACGGCAGCGTGCCGCGCTTCACCGATCTTATGGCGCCGGCACACCTAAAGGTCACCTCTCTGAGCTACAACCAAGTCTCAACTGTGCTCCACTGCAGGATAGCAATTGTAGGAGTTGGAACAGGCTTTTGTCCTCTGAGGTAACTCTTCTCAGACTGTACTGGACTCACTACTAAACCAGACTGAACTCGTCTCCAGACTCAACAGGTTTGCTCTCTGGCAACTCCAGTCTAGACTAACTGCTGCCTGGCTCCACCCTCCCTTTTATATCCCTAACGGGCTCCCTCTGGTGGTCTGAGGTGGAATGTGGAGGTGTGTGAATGGTTATGGGGCCTCTTGTGGAGGAATCCTTCAATACACCCTTCTAGGATTTGTGATACCAAGCACAGCTGGGCGTCACATTTTCCTTCTCAGTGCTCTTCCTCGTCTGCCCAACAACAGAAACTATGCTCCTTTTTCCCATTTGACTCCTCCCATAATGGGCTGCCCCCCAGCAGTTAACTCCTTCCACTGGTTAACTAATTGCTGAGGGCCACAAAATAGATAAAACAAAATTCAACACATGACAATGCATTATATCACTATCAAACCTTCAAGAGAGGTGTCGACAGCTTCCCCACTCCTTTACACTAGATGACTAGGGACTCTTGCAGAAATCCTTTCCTCTTTCCCAGCACTAGACCTCCAGGGATACTTACATGAATCACATCCCTGCACTAGACCATCAGGAATGCTTACACAAATCCCTTCTTTTCACTGGACCACCACGGATGATTATGGTAAGCCCTTCTCACCCCTACATAAGCTCAGATGCTCAAGTTCCCCCTTCACTTCACTAATACAGAAAAGATGTATCTAAACCAGAGAAGCTGTCAAGAACTCCATTAACAACTCTAGACCACTAAGAATGTTGTATTAATCCTTTCACTACTATAACCCAAGGTTAATAATCATTTAAATGTCTTTGTGTAAAGCCATAACCCCCTAGTTCCCTCCAAATTACTCCTCCATTTTGATAGTAAAAATGTCACTCATACTTGTTATTTATGCCAAACCATCAGAGCTCTGGAAAATAAAAGCTATGCTGTGATTAGCTGCTATGGTCAGATGTCTGTTTCTGATGAATAAGGCCCATTCAGTGTATATCGGTGCTTGACCGTGTGACCCAATGAACTTACTTCCCACTCACAGATCGCCAACGTATCCAGCAGGATTGTTTACAATTTTTTGCCATTCACATCAATCCCTGACCCCAACTATCTCCAAATCTATGTCCCCTATCTCAGACACGTACTATGGCCAATTTCATAGAAAGCCAATTAACCTCTCAAAGTGCTAATTTTGTGGAGAAATCTAGAAATATATATTTTAATACATCTGTTCCCACAATATTTACCCAGCTAATTAAATGTAGAAAAGCCAAATAAGCATATGGACATTTGAATGTATGTGTTACTGAGAGCCTTTGCTTCAATAGAAACGTGATGGAATTATTCATATTGGCTTTTTTTTTTAGCAAACAGTGCATGCTAATCTAATAGCTAAAGTCATCGGCGTTCTCTACATTCTTCATTGTAAGAATATAGTAAATTATTTATAGCATATGTGCATCTGTTTTGGAGAATGACATTTAAAGAGCAACTAATTACCCTGAAAAAAAAATAATTAAAATTCTGTAAGTGATATAATTCTTATGTTTTAGTATCTGTAAGAAAATGGTGAAACAACATAGGTATACTTTATTTGGCATGTAATTGTCACGGGGGGATTGTGCGTGGTAGCCTGGTAGCTCTTAATAGGGTTTCCATGGAAAGGCTTAATATTAGCCATTCTGTCTATCAGATATCAGTGGTTCCCCTGGCCTTAATGCTTTCACCATTGTACAATGAACTAGCCTTACATAGGGGCCCCAGGGTTGGGTTCCTAGAGTAATGGCTGGCTGGTGGAGCAGGCTGGCAGAGAATGGTCAGAAAGCTTAAGCAATACCAGGAAGTCAGGAACAGGAGTAGACTCTTCAGGCTGAAGGATAGTCAAAACATGGCAGTATGCTGGAAGTTTAAGTAGGGTGTGGTTCTGTGCAATTGGCCACAGGAGGGGGCTGATTACAACTGTTGGACAGACAACACCCATACTGCCAGACCTCAGTTCACATTGCTTGGTTTTTTGTCTTGTTTGCATTCTGTGCAATTTAAGGGTGTGGCATCCCCTTTGTTGAGCTGATTAGTATATATGTAGCTTACCACGGGCCTAGGTGGTCTGGAGTTGGGACCCGGTCCTATTTGTCTACCCTTTTATATGCATTACTTCAACTTTGATATACAGTAAGGTTTTTAATATAGACAGTATAGGTACCGTCCCAATTTAGGGTCACCTTGCCGCTGGTGGGACGGCTTGTATACTTCTTTTGATCAAAAATAGTTCACTAAGTACCCTATATTTATTATGCAACTTTGCTTTACATTTATATATAATGATGGTAGGGTATGAGATATATTTTTGTCTTTTGTAGGTTTTGCTTCTTTTTGCTAGTGTGAACATGCTCCTATTTCTTGCATGTCTACCATCTTAGACCTCAGTTCACATTGCTTGGCAGATTATCTGGTAGTACAGCTCCCACCGCACTAACATCTCTGGCTGGACCACCCAGAGCATCTGGCCCTGATGTCTTCTCCACAACTAGTGATTTCCACAGAATAAATATGGCAGTGCCAAGTCACATAAGGAGTTGCCACAGGAGCAGATCCAGATGGAGATATGACACTAATAAAATTAAATGTTAATCTTAACCGGTTTCTGACGTGAGGCGTAATAATATGTCCCTGTACCCTGGGCCTTAATGACCAGGTACGTATTATTACGTCTCCACGATCGCACCTGCACAGAGGCTGTGCAGGGGGGATCACACAGCTCCCGTCATTTTAACCCCCTAAATTCTGTGATTGCTTCAATTGCAGCATTTAACGAGCGAGCAGAGGGACAAAAGCCCCTCTGCTCTTGTCATCGCGGGGTCCCTATTGTTGCAATGGTGACCCGATGTCTTCATGACGACATCCAGGTCACCAGGTATTAGCAAGGTAGTTTGATCATGCACAGTGCATGATCAAGCTATCTTGTGTCTGCAGGGCTGACAGCTATAAGGTATAGCAGTGATCCTGCACTGCTATACCTTATAACTGCGGTCAGACTGCAGAAAATGAAAGTCCCATAGTGGGACTAAGTAAAAAAGTGAAATAAAGTAAAAAAAAGTTGTAAAAATATTTTTAAAAAAGTCACAAAATAATAATAAAAAAATATATGTATATATTGTACTCATAAATAAATATTATTATGAAAAAAAAATAAAAACAATAAAAGTACACGCATTTGGTATCTCCGCATCTGGAATGGCGTGACCTATAAAACTGCCCCACTAGTTAACCCCTTTAGTGAACACGGTAAAAAAAAAGGAAGCAAAAAATGGTACTTTATCATCATATCGTCGAACAAAGAGTGGAATAAAACGCGATCAAAAAGACTAATGTAAATAAAAATGGTACTGCTGAAAACATCATCTTGTCTCGCAAAAAACAAGCCGCCATACAGCTCCATGAGCCGAAAAAGTTATAGCTCTCAGAATAAAGCAATGCAGAAAAAGATATTTTTTCTAAAAAATAGTTTTTATTGTGTAAAAGCGCCAAAACATTAAAAAACTATATAAATGTAGTATAAACATACTGACTCAAAGAATAAAGCTGCCTTATCAATTTTACCACATGCGGAACTGCATAAAAAAAAGCAAAAAAAACAATTCCTGAATTGTTGGTTTTTGTTTATTCTGCCGCCCAAAAATTGGAATACAAAGGGATCAAAAAATATCATGTGCCCGAAAATGGTACTAATAAAAACATCAAGTTATCCTGCAAAAAACAAGCCCTCAAATGACTCTGTCGGCCGAAATATGGAAAAATTATAGCTCTCAAAATATGGCAATGCAAAAACTAGCCTTTGCAAAAAACAACTTTTTTAGTGTGTGACAGCTGCCAAACATAAAACCCGATATAAATCTAGTATCGCTGTAATCGCACCGACCCGAAGAATAAAGTCATCTAATCACTTATACTGCACGAGGAATGGTGTACAAAATAAATAAAACCAATTCTTCACCTGCTGCTGATTTGTTCATTCTGCCTCTCAAAGAATGCAGTATGGCTCGGTTCACTTTTATCCTGCTCTCTGTGCTGAGCGCTTACAACAGGGTTTTCGTGTAAATTTCTGAAATTCCTGATTCAGACGGAACCCCCGACAGAAGATTAACTGTAATGAGGCAGATGGAGGCACCGTGGAAGCCGTCTGACCTGTGATCCCACGGTGTCCGTCTTTTTATTAGGCGTGCATAAAAGTGCCGTCGGCCACAGTTTTGTGAACCTCTGAAAAAAAGGACACCGCTAAACAGAGGCCAAACGGAGTCCAGAGTAACTCAGCTGCCTCATTATAGTGATTGGATCTCTCAGGGGTTTCATCTGAATTACGTTACTTGGAGATTTATATGGAAACAGCGATATCAGTGCTCAGCGTAGAGCGCAGGATAAATGGGAACATTTTACATAACATTTTGGATCACAATAAAAGCTTCAACTCAATCCACAAAAAAAGCAAGTCCCCTGTTAGGCGTCGGTCTGGTGCTGGATTCGAAAAGGGTCCAGGACCTTCTGTGGTCTCCCATTCCATGATGCTCAGCATCATTGTCAGCCCCAACGCCTAGCTGTTCCACGAGCCGTGCAGATTGTCTCCCAGGCATTTGTGCCTAGCAGTGTTAAGCATAGGCTGCAGAGGGAGACAGGGCATGTGGAGTCTAAGTCCAGGATTCGCCACACTGAGCATGTCCGTGACCTGGCGGATCATGATTGGTGGGTTGGCACCCACCTGACTCGGTGACCTGGCACCGCCTGATTGGTCCACGGGTTTCGTCACCAATAGCGCGTCGGTGGGCAGGGCTTAGTCTTTAAAAGGCCCGCCCACAAAGAAGGCGACGCGCTCAGATCATTTGAGCTGGTTGTTTGTGGTGTGCACGCTGAAACTCTTGGGCTCCTCTAAGAGCCATAGCTTTATGCAGGCAGGTAGCCATATAGAGCGGGTCTGCTCAGTCCTGTAGCACGCCAGCTGAGTGCACGAATACCCGGCGGGTATCACACCCACATACTAGCGCCGACTGCTATAGCGTAGCGCCTGTACCGAAGACAGGGCTACTGCTCCTAGTCCGGTCACACATCTCCCTGCGGTTCGTGGAGATTGTGTGAACCGCTTTAGCGCCAATCCCCATAGAGTAGCGCCTGTATCAAAGATAGGGCTACTGCTGTTCCCACGGTCGCACGTCTCCCTGCGGTTCTTGGAGATTGTGCGAACCGTCTTACCCTTCCGTGTGCCTTAACACGAAGGGTTAAGATAATTGTTAGGTGCGTCGCCGGTCGCTCTCTCCTCCGTGCAGTTAACGGAGATAGAGCGTACCGCTTTACCCGGTCTGGTGTGCTGTTAACACAGACTGGTTATCTGTTTAGTTGTCGCTTTTCCTTTCCACCCTGAAAGTGTTCGGCAGCAGTCCATTAGGCTGCATTGCGGACCCCAGGGTCGGTTGCGTTCCATTAAAATAAAGTTGTCTGCAACCGCCCCCCTAACATCCCCACTCAGGTCCATCATCTGTTAATGGAAATATAAGGGGCTTCCATGTTACTAGTAGCACAAAGGCTCTGGAAAAGCGAAATGGCCCTTACCACCCAAAAGAAATTCAGCAAATTCTGTGCTCCCAAATACAAATGCCCACCTCCCTTTTGAGCCACACAGAGTGCCTAAACCACAGTTAGCGTCCACATGTTTGGCATTTCTGTAGCGATGAGAGCCTGCCTAATTTACGGGCTCATGTCTCCAGGAGCACAAGCTGGGCATAACGTACTGGTCACTACAACGGCAGTTTGCAATTTTCACTCGGCATCATCCACTGCTGCTTGTTTCTGGAAAACACCAATGTAGTTAAAATCCTCACCACACCTGTAGGTAAATTCCGAAAGGGGTATAAATTCCAAAAGAGGGTCACTTGAGGAAGATTCTGCTCTTCTAGCACTTAGGGTCTCTGTATATGGAGTCTGCTTTCTATTCTAGGAAAATCTGCGTTCCAGGAGGCAAATAACGCTCCATCCCTCCCGAGTCTCGCTGTGTTGTAATCAGTACTGTACAGCCACATATGGAGTATTTCAGCAAAATTTGTATAACAAATTTAGGTGCCATTTTACCCACTTCCCAGTGTGAAAATGTAAAATCTGGGGCTAAAACAAAACTTTGGTGGTAAAAATATAATTATTCTTTTCTTCACTGCCCAATGGTGTAAAATTCTGTGAGGCACATGTGGTGTCAACATGCTCACTGCACCACTAGATAAATTCATTGAGAGGTATAGTTTGTAAAATGGGGTCACTTATGGGGGGCTCTGCTTTTCTGGCACCTTAGGGACTCTGCCAATGTGAAATGGCACTGTCAAACCAGCCCAGCAAAATATGAACTCCAATATGGCGCTTCTTCCCTTCTGAGCTTTGCACTGTGCCTCAAAAGTAGTTTTTGACCACAAATGGGGCATCGGTGTACTCAGGAGAAATTGCATAACAAGTTTTGGGGTCCACTTTCTCCTGCTATCCTCAAGAAAATGAAAATATTGGAGGCTAATTCAATATTTTTGTGAGTTTTCATTTTTACAGATCCATGTTGTAAAATTCTGTGAAGCACCTGTGGGTTCAAGGTGCTCACCACACATCTAAGTAAATTCCTTGAGCGGTCTAGTTTCCAAAATGGGGTCACTTGTAGGGGTTTTCCACTGTTTATGCACATCAGAGGCTCTCCAAACGCGATATGACACCCGCAGACCATTCCATCAAAGTCTGCTTTCCAAAATATCATTCCTTTCTTTCTGAGCCCTGCCATGCGCCCACGCAATAGTTTTCCCCCACATATGGGGTATCTGTGTGCTCAGGAGAAATGTAACAAATTTTGGGGGCCACTTTCTCCTGTTATTGTTGTGAAAATTATTATTCTTTGGCTAAAATAACATTTTTGTGCAAAAAATTAGATTTTTTGATTTTCACAAGTCAACGTTTTAATTTTCTGTGAAGCACCTGGGGGTGCAAGGTGCTCACCACACATCTAGATAAATTCATTGGGGTGTCTAGTTTCCAAAAAGGGGTCACTTGTTTGGCATTTCCACTGTTTAAGCACATCAGGGGCACTGCAAGCCCAACATGATGCCTGCACACCATTCTATCAAAGTCTGTATTCCAAAACGTCACTCCTTCCCTCCCGAGCCTTGACGTGCGCCCAAACAGTAGTTTTCTCCCACATATTGGGTGTCAGCGTACTCGGGAGAAATTTCACAACAACTTTTGTTGTCCAATTTCTCCTGTTACCTTTGTCAAAATAAAAAAAATTGGGCTAAAATATCATTTCTGTGGAAAAAAAAGTGTTTTTTTTTCTTTCACGGCTCTACGATATAAACTTTTGTGAAACACTTGGGGGTTCAAAGTGCTCATCACACATCTAGATAAGTTCCTTAAGGGGTCTAGTTTCCAAACTGGTGTCACTTGTGGGGGGGTTCCACTATTTAGGCACATCAGTGGCTCCCCAAACACAGCATAGCATCCGCTAATTATTCAAGCAAATTTTACATTCAAAAAATCAAATGGTGCTCCTTCCCATCTGAACCGCGCCATGCTCCTAAGCAGTAGTTTTCAGGAGAAATTGCACAACTCATTTTGGGGTCCATTTTTTCCTGTTACCTTGGGTCTTAAGTAAAATGTTTGTGAAAAAAAGTTAAATGTTCATTGTTTTCTTCCAATTCCTGAGAAGCACCTGAATGGTTAATAAACTTCTTGAATATGGTTTTGAGCACCTTGAGGGGTGCAATTTTAAGAATGGTGTCATTTTTGGGTATTTTCTGTCATAAAGGTCCATCAAAGTCACTTCAAATATGATGTGGTCCCTAAAAAAATGATTTTGTAAATTTTGTTGGAAAAATGAGAAATCGCTGGTCAACTTTTAACCCTTATAATTTCCTAACAAAAATGAATGGTTCCAAAATTGTGCTGATGTAAAGTAGTCATGTGGGAAATGTTATTTATTAACTATTTCTTTGAGACATATCTATCTGATTTAAGAACATGGAAATTAAATTTTGAAAATTGTGAAATTTTCTAAATTTTCGCCAAATTTCAGATTTTTTCACAAATAAACACCAGTCATATCAAATGAATGTTACCACTATCGTGAAGTACAATATATCACGAAAAAAACTGTTTCAGAATCAGTGGCATCAGTTGAAGTGTTCCAGAGTTATTACCTCATAAAGTGACACTGGTCAGAATTGTAAAAATTGGCCTCGTCATTAACGAGCAAACCTACCTTTACATCCATTCATCCATTCATAATGAATCCAGTATTTTATTTATTATACAGTATGTGGGATTAATTGTAATATTACAATACACATGATGGGCAAATTCACGTTTTCATGCGTGATTGGTGAAATTTCACCAGTTGCCAAATTTCCCTTATTTACAATTATAAAGTCATATTTCATATAAATAATAATAAAAATGCATTTAGTATTTATTACATTCCTCGCTTACTCACTTATTTTCAGAATTCCAGACAAGTGACACTAGAACTACCGGAGGGGTCATTTTGACCCTTTTGCTATTTATTTTTCCTATAATTTCTAAAATTTTAACAAATGAGTTCTGAGTTTTTGTGACTTTTATTTATTCATGGTAGTGTATATTTTAGGACACAAAAATGAATTGTAATTTTTTCAGGGGCCCGGATTTTACAATTCATACCTATAAGTACTGAAGGGGTCAATTTGACCCCATACATAAAAGTAGTAGTAGGCAAGTCACCTAATATTACATAGTACAGAAAATCACAGTGCTTCTCCCTAGTTGTAGAGTGTAATTGTGTCTTTGCATATCAGGGATGATTTAGCATTTTGTTTTGTCTAAACTTGTCTGAACATGTTTGATCCATGTCTCTTCTAGCGATTTCTGTCTGCACTTAAGTAGCAAACATTACAGTTGAAGCTACAACTCTGCATGTTTGTACAGTGTCGTTTTATTATTTCTGCAATCTTACAAGTCCCTTTTTGCGACGTATATTTGAAGCATGAGTAAGCAGAGGGGTCTGACAAGTGATGAAATTTTGAAATGTCTTCAGAATTTATCTGAAAATGAGTCAGAAGAAGAAAATCAGGAACAAATAGACTCAGAGTCTGATGAAGAATATTTTCCTCATGATATTTCTGAAGAATCAGATTCAAGCAGTAACAGTGATATAATTGACGATACCGAAGATTCTGGAGAGGATGATGGACGTCCTACTACGTCAACAAGATGTACGGCCACACCACAATTACGGAGAGGTAGAGGAAGAGGGACCCAACCACAATATTTTGGATACGGAGGGAGAAAGAAAGGTACAGTGGACATTCCACCTGCTGTGGGTCATAAAGAGACTTGTCGCGATGGAACTGCGTGGGAAGTTGTCCCAATTGCTTCTGCATCTACCGGCCGACTGTCCCAACAAAACATTCTACGAGAAACAGCTGGACCCACCCCTTATGCCAAACGGGAGATCATCAATGGGAATGTATCAAGTGCATGGAGGTTGCTAATTGATGAACCTATACTTCGCCACATAAAAAAGTGTACAGGAATGGAGGCTCGTCAGAAACTTGAAGATGATAAATGGACAGTTTCTCTAATCGAGCTTGATGCATTTACTGCAATATTATATGCGAGGGGCGCATATAATGCAAATAGTCTTTCTGTAAAAACCTTGTGGTTAAGTACTTGGGGTCCTCGCTTCTTTCAAGACACTATGCCGAGAAGTAGGTTCGAAGAATTGATGCGATTTGTACGATTTGACATCAAATCCACCCGATCTGATACACTGAAGAATGGCAAGTTTGCTTTATTTTCTGAAGTGTGGAATCGCTTCATTGGGAATTGTATACTGTGTTACAAACCTGGACAAAACCTGACAGTTGATGAACAGCTTTTTCCAACTAAATCAAGATGTCCTTTCACCCAATATATAGCCAATAAGCCGGACAAATTTGGAATAAAATTCTGGCTGGTAGCTGACGTAGAATCCAAATACCTCTGCAACGGGTTTCCATATTTGGGAAAAGATGAACAACGACCGGCTGATCGGTCTCTTGCACAACACATTGTTCTCAAACTAATGGATCAATTTTTGAACAAAGGAAGAAATGTTACTACAGATAATTTTTTCACTTCATTGAAACTTTCCAATACACTGAAAGCCAAGAGAACAAGCATTGTGGGAACGATGAACAGTGCAAGAAAAGAGATTCCATCTTTGGCAAAAAACCTACGAACAAATACATATGAGACTACTCTGATGAAGAATGGTGACATCACTCTTACAGTTTAGCAAGGTAAACCAAATAAGAATGTCATTTTGCTCAGTAGTCTTCACCCAGATGTAGCAGTTGAAAACGACAAGAAAAAAAAACGGAAACGGTAAAATTTTACAATAAAACAAAGGTTGGAGTGGACACAGTAGACCAGATGGCTCGAAAGTACACCACAAAATCTGAAAGCCGCCGATGGCCTGTTCAGGTGTTTTGTAATGTACTTGATTTAGCAGCTATAAACGCAACAATACTCTATAAAACAGCAACTGGGAGTCAAATTAGCAGGGAGTTCATTCTTCAGCTGGCATTAGACCTTCGCAAGAATTATTTGGAATCAAGAAGTGGCCCATCATCTGCAATGTCTGAACCACAAACAAAAGGACAAGAAATCCGCAAGCGTCGAAAATGTGGAGTTGGAAGATGCAACGAAAACAAAACAATTAAAACTTGCGCAAGCTGTAACAAACCAGTTTGTGGAAAATGCACTGGGAAAGTGGAAGAAAGTACTGTTTGTGTTAACTGTTGGACACCGCATGCTATGACCATGTAAAAGGAAAATGCGTTTAAACTGCTGTACTTGATCTTAACACTGTTCCTACTAAGTTAAAATAAATGTTCTTTAATTTGTTGGCAAAAAAAAGTTATTTTTACTCCAGAGTCAGTACTTTTGAATGGTAGTTGTAGGTATTATGAAACATGCGGTAGTTCTAGTGTTAAGGAAAATTACATAAAAACAGACTTAGACAATTTTCACACATATGTGGTAGGGCTGAAATTACAGTTTAGATAGAAATACCCCTGTAAACTCGTAATACTTTTGTACCAAAAATAGTGTTGCTGTACTGTACACAAACACAATGGTGCACCCTCGTACTATTGCTATAATGTACACATACACGCACATACACACACATTTTTGCTATCAAAATTATTCCTGTCTTGACCTCGCCATCCACTGTGTCCTAAGGATGCAGTGAGTGACAGCTCAGCTGCCCTATGGATAGCGGAGGAGTGCCGGGGCTGTCAGTATTGTGAGTGACATCTCGGCCGTCCTATAGCATGAAGGGGCATGCTGGGCTGACAGTATTGTTATAGTGTTCTTGGGCCCACTGTGCCACGAACCAGACTTACCTTGGAGGGGCGTGACTGAGGAGCTACCTTGGTGTTCACTGCAGCCTTTAGTGGTGAGGACAGGCTTGTGCGGCAGGTAGATGCCAGGTGCCACTCCAGGGCACGTCCGGCAGTGGCAGCTGACCCCAGGGGACAGATTAGCTGACACTGATAAGGGCTCTGTTCAGACTTAGTAGGTTAAGCTCAGGATCACTGAGACGGAGACTCTGATAAGGAAAACGTTCAGATACTAGCTGCACCGGGACCAGGGGACTTTGAGGACAAGACCACTACTGGGACAGGTTCAGACTGTGCAGACAGGATGGCCACTGGGACAGGTTCAGATACACTGGTCTCGGGTAACAATTCTGGTACCGCTGATGCGGCCACGGGGTACAGATACCGTGGATGCAGTTACAGATTTAGGGTTCAGGCCTGGGCACTCAGCCCCCAGACTAGCAGACAGGTATCACCGATGCGGCCACGGGGTACAGATACTGCTATGTGGTTACAGGTTCAGAGTTCAGGACTGGGCACTCAGCCCACAGGCTAGCAGACAGGTACCACCGATGTGGTTTCAGGAATACGGACACTGCCGAAGCGGTCACAGGAACACAGACAACTATACCGGACTAACGGGACACAGGATACAGGAATTACTTTAACAAATTAGGGACGGGGGACCTGGCAACATACAGTTGCACACCAAACCACCTAACATTACTATAAGGGTTGCTCAGGCTCCTCCCTATTGGAGAGGGTGCCTGTTATACAAGATGACTCCCAGCTATTGGCTGGGAGACACCTTGCAGGAAACAAACTTTAACTAAATACTTCCCAGCTGTTAGCTGGGGGAATTAACCAAGTGTGCACTGCCCCTTTAAGAGCAGGGGAGCATGCATGTGCACTAGGCAGAAGCAGGAAGAAGGAGGCAGGAGCACGCCTTGGACCACACTGAAGACCTAGTCAGTGATGCAGGGGTGCCGGCAGCAGCGCTACATACAGGATTGCCCAGCAGCTAAATCAGGCCAAGCCTGCTGGGTTTCCTCCAGGTTTCTTCCAATCACCCTTCCTGGGTGATTGCCTGGCTGTTTAGCTGGCTGACAATGATAGGAAGATTGCCAGTCATAGTTTTAGCTCGGTGCTGTGTATGCCTTTCTTTTGTGCTCTGTTATTCTGATCTTTTGCTGCCCGACCTTGGACCTTGTCTTTGACCGTCCATTTGCCTAGCCCCTTTGCCTCGATCTGATCAGCTACCTCCCCGAATTTCTGACCTCGGACTGTGACCTGTTTACTCTTTTGTCTTTTGTCCTCTGTTTATGACAAACTATCTTGATATTTGACCCCGGACCTCTTGACTCCCATGCCTCACGGCTTGTCACATTTCCACCCCCATTGCAAATTAGGTGTATTAGTAAAACGTACAAACTTTCTGTACAATGTAAGTGGGTCAACTCAACTAATACACTGTGTTCCAAATTATTATGCAAAAAGTGTTTAGGAGTGATAAGGTAAGAATTTTTTTGTTTGTCAGTTAAACTCATTGATGGTGATGTGCGTCAGGTCTCTTTATATCACTGTAAGCAATTGCAGACACCTGTGCTAATTAGTTTGGCAGGTGTGTCCAATGAAAGGCAAGACTACTTAAGAAGGCTGTCCCACATTATTAAGCAGCCTACATTTTCTGCCAAAATGGGAAAGAAAAAGGATGTGTCGGCTGCTGAGAAGCAACAAATTGTGGAGTGTTTAGGTCAAGGCATGACTACAATCAACATTGCCAAGACACTTCATCGTGATCATCGCACAATCAAGAAGTATGTAGCTGATTCACAGTACACACGTGTGCGTGCTGATAAGTAGAGATGAGCGTTGTTCTACTCGAACTGTTCGCCAATCTCAAATTCGAGCTGTTTTGGGCGGTGTTCGAGCCGGTCGGCGAACACGAACAATTTGAGAAAAATTCGGCTGTTCGAGGTTATGTTCGATAACTGTTCGTGCACCAAAATCATAACTGGATTTTTTCTCAGTAATGATGAAAATTAATGTTAATACGCAGTTTGAGTGTACAGCGGGGCGGGGGGAGGGGCAGGGGATGGATCTCTGCAGGAACAATGAAGATCTCCATTTTTTTTTCTCTTTCCCGCATTTGCAGTGGGGAGGTGCAATCTGTCAGCCTATCAGCAGCGCACACACGGAGCGAAGTGCTTTTTTTCACACAAGCAAGGGCATGTGTGATTGGCAGTGTATGTCACATGTCCTTGCCCTATAAGACCAAGCCATTTTCCCCGTCGCCACCATTTTCTCACTGCTGCAGCTGCGTGTTAGACGGCACCGCTGTTGCTGTGTGTGCTATACCTTGTTAATTTCAAGCCAATTTTCGCACAAATATACAGATAGCTTGGGAGTAGGGAATAGTTGTGATTGCAGTCCTTTTAAGGACTAGGTTGCAGCATTTCCTACGACTTTTATCAGGGAGGTCTGTGCTCTTAAATAGATAGGTTGTGGGAGTAAAGACTAATTGTAATTGGAGTCCTTTTCAGGACTAGGTTACATGAGTTCCTATCAGTTTTTGCCAGGCAGGTCTGTGCCAGTGCTGTGCAAGTTTTTTTCACAGCATTTGGCTGAATCTAGCAAAGCTAATCCTTTTTGGCCTATTGCAGAGTGTGTTAGTCAGTGGAGTAGCCTATCTGTGTTGCAAGATATAACACCTGTGTATAGAATACCAATTTTTTTACTGCACCTAGTGAAGTAAAATCTTTTGGGCATAGCATCATTCTATTAGTCCATCTATACTGACCTCCATCAGGTTGCAAACTGAATATAATTTTTTTCTGCATCTAGCTCTGAAAAAATATTTGGGCTTCTAGCGGTGTGTGGGACTTGGTCTATTAGTCCATCTATACTGACCTCCATCAGGTTGCAAATTAAAAATAATTTTTTTCTGCATCTACCTCTGAAAAAATATTTGGGCTTCTAGCAGTGTGTGGGACTTGGTCTATTAGTCCATCTATACTGACCTACATCAGGTTGCAAATTAAAAATAATTTTTTTCTGCATCTAGCTCTGAAAAAATATTTGGGCTTCTAGCGGTGTGTGGGACTTGGTCTATTAGTCCATCTATACTGACCTCCATCAGGTTGCAAATTAAAAATAATTTTTTTCTGCATCTAGCTCTGAAAAAATATTTGGGCTTCTAGCAGTGTGTGGGACTTGGTCTATTAGTCCATCTATACTGACCTACATCAGGTTGCAAATTAAAAATAATTTTTTTCTGCATCTAGCTCTGAAAAAATATTTGGGCTTCTAGCGGTGTGTGGGACTTGGTCTATTAGTCCATCTATACTGACCTCCATCAGGTTGCAAATTAAAAATAATTTTTTTCTGCATCTAGCTCTGAAAAAATATTTGGGCTTCTAGCAGTGTGTGGGACTTGGTCTATTAGTCCATCTATACTGACCTACATCAGGTTGCAAATTAAAAATAATTTTTTTCTGCATCTAGCTCTGAAAAAATATTTGGGCTTCTAGCGGTGTGTGGGACTTGGTCTATTAGTCCATCTATACTGACCTCCATCAGGTTGCAAATTAAAAATAATTTTTTTCTGCATCTAGCTCTGAAAAAATATTTGGGCTTCTAGCAGTGTGTGGGACTTGGTCTATTAGTCCATCTATACTGACCTCCATCAGGTTGCAAATTAAAAATAATTTTTTTCTGCATCTAGCTCTGAAAAAATATTTGGGCTTCTAGCAGTGTGTGGGACTTGGTCTATTAGTCCATCTATACTGACCTCCATCAGGTTGCAAATTAAAAATAATTTTTTTCTGCATCTAGCTCTGAAAAAATATTTGGGCTTCTAGCGGTGTGTGGGACTTGGTCTATTAGTCCATCTATACTGACCTCCATCAGGTTGCAAATTAAAACTAATTTTTTTCTGCATCTAGCTCTGAAAAAATATTTGGGCTTCTAGCAGTGTGTGGGACTTGGTCTATTAGTCCATCTATACTGACCTCCATCAGGTTGCAAATTAAAAATAATTTTTTTCTGCATCTAGCTCTGAAAAAATATTTGGGCTTCTAGCAGTGTGTGGGACTTGGTCTATTAGTCCATCTATACTGACCTCCATCAGGTTGCAAATTAAAAATAATTTTTTTCTTCATTTATCTCTGAAAAAATATTTGGGCTTCTAGCAGCGTGTGGGACTTGTTCTATTAGTCCATCTATACTGACCTCCATCAGGTTGCAAATTAAAAATAATTTTTTTCTGCATCTAGCTCTGAAAAAATATTTGGGCTTCTAGCAGTGTGTGGGACTTGGTCTATTAGTCCATCTATACTGACCTCCATCAGGTTGCAAATTGAATAAAAAAAATTTCTGCATCTAGCTCTGAAAAAATATTTGGGCTTCTAGCGGTGTGTGGGACTTGGTCTATTAGTCCATCTATACTGACCTCCATCAGGTTGCAAATTAAAAATAATTTTTTTCTGCATCTAGCTCTGAAAAAATATTTGGGCTTCTAGCAGTGTGTGGGACTTGGTCTATTAGTCCATCTATACTGACCTCCATCAGGTTGCAAATTAAAAATAATTTTTTTCTGCATCTAGCTCTGAAAAAATATTTGGGCTTCTAGCAGTGTGTGGGACTTGGTCTATTAGTCCATCTATACTGACCTCCATCAGGTTGCAAATTAAAAATAATTTTTTTCTTCATTTATCTCTGAAAAAATATTTGGGCTTCTAGCAGCGTGTGGGACTTGTTCTATTAGTCCATCTATACTGACCTCCATCAGGTTGCAAATTAAAAATAATTTTTTTCTGCATCTAGCTCTGAAAAAATATTTGGGCTTCTAGCAGTGTGTGGGACTTGGTCTATTAGTCCATCTATACTGACCTCCATCAGGTTGCAAATTGAATAAAAAAAATTTCTGCATCTAGCTCTGAAAAAATATTTGGGCTTCTAGCGGTGTGTGGGACTTGGTCTATTAGTCCATCTATACTGACCTCCATCAGGTTGCAAATTAAAAATAATTTTTTTCTGCATCTAACCCAGCCAATAGTTTTGGCCTAATACCACAGTTTGGCCACTCAGCTCTTGTCGGTTACCATCCATTGTTTTTTTGTGCAAACAACTCCAGAGTTGTGAATTAGTTAACCACCAAAATGAGTGGAAAAAGGCCTGCTGCTGGTGGAAAGGGGAATAGGCGTGTTGGGAAGGGGAAAAAAGGTTGTGTCCGTGGGGTAGGTGCAGAAGAAAGACCATCTTCCAGCCAAACTAAAATGTCTACTTCTTTTAGCGGACAATGTGATAAGATCCCTTTCTTACGGCCACGCCAATCGCTACAAATTCCAGATGAGGCACAAAAACAGCAGGTGCTTCAACGGATATCAAGTGCTCCTTTAAGTGGGCTCTCCTCCACATCAACTTCAACATCACAAATACTCCAGTCCTCAAAGGTGTCACCCAAATCGCACTTGCTTCCTCACAGCTCCCAAATCTCCAGCTGCCCGTCTGAGTGTGAGGTAGAACAGATGGTTGAGTCTGCAGAGCTGTTTACTCATACTATAGCCTGGGAATCAGAGGTCGACTCCAGCGCTTCTGTGAATCCAGACGAAGAAATGATCTGCACTGATGCCCAGAATCTTTATGAGTCGGATCCAGGACCAGACGCAGAAGGTTCTGACCATAATGTAGACCCTCATTCCCAAACTGTAACTCCTGTTGGTGGAGACAATGAGGAAGACGATGATAAGACTCAAATACCTGATTGGAGCGACAACTTTAGTTTTTTGTCAGGGCAGGAACAGGTTGGCTCTGAGGACGACGGGTGTGATAACGCACAGGGTGATGATGATGAGGTCGGAGATCCCACTTACTGTCAACCCACAGTCAGCCAAGAGATGAGGTCAGCAGAGGAGGTGGAGGAAGATGCTAGTGACGACGAGGTCAGGTTGCGCCTTCCTGGACAGAGACGTAGTACTGGAAGCACGTCAACAACTGCATCCTCAAACACAACTCTGCCTCTCACCACAAGTCGTGGTGGCTCTTCAGGTCGCATGGGTGCTAAGCCTTGCATAGCCTGGGCATTTTTTCAGATCGATAAAGATGACCCAACTCGTGTTATCTGTAACATTTGTCAGCAAAAGCTAAGTAGAGGCCAAAAAATACATAGTTTGAGTACTTCATGCATGAACCGGCACATGGACATGAAGCATAAGTTGCAGTGGGAAGCTCAGTGTGCTACAATGCGGCCTAGCCGGCCGGGCCAATCACCGTCTGCCATATCTTGTGCATCCGCGGCCTCTTCATCCTCTGTGACTGGGGGGACAGCAGTCACACCTGTTTTGGGGCGCAGACCTGCCACCTCTTTACCCGCAACAGCCAGCGTGATTGGCAGGTCATCATTTTCTTTGGAGGTGGTAACACCAGCTGGTGTTGAGCGCTGTCCGACATCGATAGCACCACCTTTGGATCAAGGCAACCTAACATGTCCGCCTGCATCTTCCTCACAGACCGGCAGTTTGCCGGGGACACCCTTATCAACCCCGTCTAAGCACAATAGCCAGCCCTCGGTCCCTCAGATGTGGACAAGTAAAAGACCATTTCCTCCTAGCCATGAGAAAGCTAAGAGGTTGAATTTCACCATCTGCAAGCTCTTGGCTACAGAAATGCTGCCTTTCCGCCTGGTGGACACAGAGGATTTTCGAGACCTTATGTCCGTCGCAGTGCCCCAGTACCAGATGCCCAGTCGGCACTACTTCTCAAAGAAAGGTGTGCCTGCGCTCCACCAGCATGTCGCACACAACATCACCGCTTCTTTGAGAAACTCTGTGTGTGACAGGGTGCATTTCACCACAGACACTTGGACGAGTAGGCATGGACAGGGGCGTTACATGTCGCTGACTGGGCACTGGGTAACTATGGTGACAGGAGGACAAGGGGCTGCTGTCCAAGTCTTGCCGTCCCCATGAGTTGCGCGTCAATCCTCTTCATGTCAAAGTTCCTCCACTGCTTCTGCCTCCTCAACCTCCTCTCGGTCTTCCACCTGCACCCAAAGCCTGTCTGGTCATGCCACAAGCTTTCTAACTGCGCAGAAGGGATCCTGCACACCTCCTTACTATGCTGGCAGTAGGGCTCAACGTCATCAGGCGGTTTTTACATTGAAATGTCTGGGAAATGTGAGTCACACAGCTGAGGAGTTGTGGTCAGCTCTGGAGAACCAATTTCATGAATGGTTGTCTCCACTGGACCTGAAACCAGGGAAGGCCGTGTGTGACAATGCTGCAAACCTGGGTGCGGCCCTTCGCCGGGGCAATGTCACACACGTGCCTTGTATGGCTCACGTGTTGAACCTGGTTGTCCAGCAATTTTTAGCCCACTATCCCAGACTAGATGGCCTTCTGCAGAGGGCACGGTCGCTGTGTGCTCACTTCCGCCGTTCGCATCCCGCAGCTCAGCGACTTACATCTCTACAGAAGTCGTTGGGCCTGCCACTTCACCGGCTAAAATGCGATGTGCCTACCCGGTGGAATTCAACTCTGCACATGTTGCAGCGACTGTGGCAGCACCGACAAGCCCTGGTGCAATACGTTCTGACGTATAGCCTGGGCCAACGAGATTCAGAGGTGGGGCAAATCACGCTGGAGGAGTGGTCTCAGATCAGGGACCTATGCACCCTTCTGCACAGTTTTGAAATGGCGACGAAGATGTTTAGTGCTGACGATGCCATTATCAGCATGACTATTCCGGTGATTTACATGCTGGAGCACATGTTAAACAGAATTCGGAGTCAGGTGGTGGCACAAGAGGAGGTGGAGGAAGTAGAGGAGGAGGAGTTGTATGCGGAAGGGCTAACATCTGCAAGGTCCAGACGGTCGGCAGCACCAAGGCGGCAGGCATGTGAGGGTGGGGGAGATGGTTTTACCAGGGCGCATGGTAGCAGCCAAACTAGTGAGGAAGGTGCAGGAGCCCAGGAAGAAGTGGAGGATGAACTGATGGAAGACTCATCAGATGAGGGAGACCTTGATCACATTTCTGTTGTGCGAGGTTGGGGGGAGAGGACAGAGGAAGGAAGCATGATTGTTACCTCGCCACCAACACAACAGGGACTTGGTGCTCCTGGATGCGCAACACACATGAGTGCCTTCTTGCTGCACTACCTGCAACATGACCCTCGAATTGTGAGAATTAGAAATAATCCTGACTACTGGGTTGCCACACTGTTAGATCCCCGGTACAAAAGTAAATTTGCAGAAATTATTCCTGCCATAAAAAGGGATGCACGCATGCAGGAGTATCAGCAGAGACTGTTGCAGAATCTTACATGTGCTTTTCCACAAAATACCAGTGGTGCACGTAGTGAATCTCACAGTTCCAACTTGCCAACCGTGGGACCGTCAAGTGTTCAGCACTCAAACCGTAACAGAACCACAGTATCTGCTGGTAACATCAATTTTGCGGAATCATTTCACCACATTTTTAGCCCATCCTTTGCAAGGCCACAGGAGACAAGAAGTCTGACACATAGTCAACGCCTAGAGACGATGGTACAGGAGTATCTCCAAGTAAACATTGAAGCCACGACTGTGTCACTGGACCCTTGCTCTTTTTGGGCTTCCAATCTGGATAAATGGCCGGAGCTAGCCACTTACGCCTTGGAGATCTTGTCATGCCCCGCAGCCAGCGTTCTGTCTGAACGTGTGTTCAGCGCTGCTGGTGGTGTGCTGACAGATAAGCGCACGCGGCTCTCCACTGATAATGTAGACAGACTCACGTTCATAAAGATGAACAAATCATGGATCCGAAACGACTTTTCTGCCCCTGTGTCATCCTGGGGAGAGTAAAAGCTTGATGATTGGTTAAAATCACCCTACCAACCGTTTTAAGCTTTCAAATTACTAATCATGTTTATCTGTATCTTGACTGGAAAATAATTTGGGCTTTGTAGCAGTGTGCAGCACTGATCCTATTAGGCCATCTATACTAAAGCTTCACCAGATTTAAAATTAAAAATAATTTTTAGCTGCATCTAGCCCGGAAAATAATTTTGGGGCTCCGAGATGCGCAAGGCACATAAGTGCCTTCTTGCTGCACTACCTGCAGCATGACCCTCATATTGTCAGAATTCAAAGTAATCATGACTACTGGGTTGCCACACTCTTAGATCCCCCAAACTTTTCGATCAACCTTTTCATTTTAATAAAGACCAAAAAAATGGTCATTTTTGAAATTATAAGCATTAGCAGGTTGTTAGAAACTGAAATCAAACAGTTTTCAACTCAAAACTTTATTCTAGGTGATGTTACATTTTCACATAGGACCCCTTGTTCGAAAGGAGCTTCTGAACTCTCTCGTCCATTGAATTTGTCAGGTTTTGGATGGTTTCTGCTTCAATTGTTTTGCATGAGGACAGAATACCCTCCCAGAGCTGTTGCTTAGATGTGAACTGCCTCCCGCCATCATAGACACTCCTTTTAATGATGCTCCAAAGGTTCTGAATGGGGTAGAGGTCAGGGGAGCATGGGGGTCACACCATAAGTTTGTCCCCTTTTATGCCCATATCAGCCAGAGATGCAGATGTTTTATGTGCAGCATGAGATGGTGCATTATCATGCAGAAAAATGATCTTGCTGTGAAATACACGGTTCTTCTTCTTGAACCATGGCAGGAAGTGCTGTTTGAGAAAATCCACATACATTATGGAGTTCATCTTTAGCGCCTTCAGGGATCCTAAAGGGGCCGACAATCTCTCTCCTCATGATTCCAGCCCAAAACATTACTCCACCTCCTCCTTGTTGGCGCTGTAGCCGTGTTTGCGTGGGGTGTCCATCAACCAGCCATCCTCCACTCCATCCATCTGGACCATCGAGCGCTGCACGGCACTCATCCGTGAACAAAACAGTTTTGAAATCAGTCTTCATGTAATGTTTGGCCCACTGGAGCCGTTTCTGCTTGTGTGAAGTGGATAGAGGAGGTCGACAGGATTGCGCATGCACAGCTGCAAACCTCTGAAGGACCCTGCATCTTGTTGTTCGGGGGACGTTGGAGGCACAAGCAGCTTCAAAAACTTGTCTGCTGCTATGACAAGGCTTTTTTGCCGCTGCTCTTTCAACCTGACGTAATTGCCTGTAGGAAAGAGTCCTCAATTTGCCCTTATCAGCACGCACACGTGTGTACTGTGAATCAGCTACATACTTCTTGATTGCCAGGACACTTCATCCTGATCATCGCACAATGTTGATTGTAGTCATGCCTTGACCTAAACACTCCACAATTTGTTGCTTCTCAGCAGCCGACACATCCTTTTTCTTTCCCATTTTGGCAGAAAATGTAGGCTGCTTAATAATGTGAGAGAGCCTTCTTAAGTAGTCTTGCCTTTCATTGGACACACCTGCCAAACTAATTAGCACAGGTGTCTGCAATTGCTTACAGTGATATAAAGAGCCCTGACACACATCACCATCAATGAGTTTAACTGACAAACAAACAAATTCTTCCCTTATCACTCCTAAACACTTTTTGTATAATAATTTGGAACGCAGTGTACATGTGCTTTTCCACAAAACACCAGTGGTTCACGTAGTGAATCTTACAGTTCTAACTTGCCAACCGTGGTCTGTATGGAGTTGTTCAATAAAGGGCCCAAAATTAAGATAACATAGATGGGAGAGGTCTCTATGAATAGGAATTCCTAAGTATTTGATACCCTGTGAGGGCCAGGCAAAGGGAAAGTTGGACTGGATGGAATCCTATATGGATTTGGGGAGGGAGACATCGAGGGCCTCAGACTTCGCTGCATTGATTTTAAAATTTTACCATGTAACAAAGTGATCTATTTCAGCCATAACAGCATGGATGGATATATGTAATTGAGTGATATATACTAGGACATCATCAGCAAATAGAGAGCACTTGTACTCGGTGCCTCCCACCTCAATCCACCTAATATTGGGGTTATGGCGAATTGATGAGAGCAGGTGCTCCGTCACTAGGATGTATAAGAGAGGGGACAGAGGACATCACTGCCTTGTCCCATTGGTGATTGTGAAAGGTGATGAAAATGTTCTGACGCACCCCCTGGGCCTTGGGACACCCGGAGCCGGACCCTTTTTGGTGGATGCTGGTGGTTGTAGTCTTCGTGGCGGCGACCCAGTTCCGTGGCTCAGGGCGGTCAAACCAGTGGCGGAACTATTTATGTGGTTTTGATGTTTAAATGTCCGACTACGCCACCCGTGGATTGCGGTCAGAGTGAACCGCCGCTACAGGGCAGAACACTGAGGCTGGTGTTGTGGGTGCAGCAGAGCGTAGCATAACTCCCCACGGGAGGAGTATAGCCTCAGGGCAGTGTATGCGGAGGATGGGGGTGATGGTGCAGGGCAGCAGCAGTAACAACACGGAGTCAGTGATGCAGTTCAGGGCCTTTACTCACAGTTCTTATTATCCAGACCACGTCTGCAGGTAACGGCTGCCCACGTCGTACTGTGCTCACCAGGTGAGGGGCTCAGACAACTCCCAGATAACTTTGGAGCACTTCACAGGACCCCCTTTGTGTGTCCTTTGTCTGGCCTTTCTTACCAACACTTCTGTCCGGCTGCCTCGGGCCTCCTCTTGGTAAACTTGGCGCCAGTTTCCCTGACCCTATGTGGTGCCTTCCTAGAGGGTGTAGCGAGGGGCTGCGCCACATAAAATGTCAGAGCCTCCGGTTTCTAGCTGAGGGTCGTTTCCTGCCTCCACTAGTTCGGGGACCGGTCTCCCCCTTTGGCCTGACCCCTCCACGCAGGTGGATTCGGGCGTGCGGTGGCGACTCGCCCGTCCGCACCCCTGGGATCCCTTCATTCCTCGTTCCTGGAGCCTGCTCCGCTCCTCTTCCTTCCTTCTCCCTCTTCCAGGCCTGGGCTTCTGTTACTAGGCCCGCCTCCGGAGCAGAGCTCATGCAGAGCCCCTGCTCCCTGCCACTTCTGCTCAGACTTCTCTGCACTGAACTAAGATGGTGCCCACCTTTTATACTCCCTTCTCAATGCACCCAGGAACTGCTTCCTCCCTGCTCCTGCACTACAGGGTTCCCCTTCCTCAGTGTTCCCTCCCCCCACTCCAGCCAGGGACAGGGACTGTCGTGCCCATCTCAGGGGCATATTGGTCGCCCTGCCCCACGGCAATGTGGTGTAATGCATGCAGGTGTCGGGTCCTGATCCACACTCCATCCTTACCTGAGAGTGAGATATCACACCTCTGGGTGAGGTGCAATACGTCTTTAGCAACCGAGCCCTCAGGGTGCTACAGTTCCATTTATCTTCAGCCTAGGTGACGTATTGCGATACAGGGCCGTGATTTTGGCTATAAAAGGGTCCCCTAGACCCCTACCCCAAGCTTTTTAAGAGAATCATATATGGCGTGCCAGGAGACTCTATGGAATGCTTTCTCAGCATCCAACGAGAGTATCTAATTACAAATTTTTAACTGCATCTAGCCCAGGAAATACTTTGTGCCTAGTAGCAGTGTCTGCTAGTAAGCGGATTATCCCGGCTGTTAAGCAAGCTGCACCACCTGTAGTTTAGACACTTAATTTTTTCAAAGGAAATGCTTCGGGACCATGGGATACTTAGTGAAGAGCATCAGGAGGCACCCCAAGGCATAGGGGCTGGGACTGGCAGTAGGATGCCTTGCGGTGGACAGCTGAGCTCGATCCTTATAAAAGCTTTTTAACTGCAGCAGCTTTAGTGGACGCTACTGGAGCTGGAATTACCGCGGCTGCTGGCATGAGACTTGCCCTCCAATAGATCCTTGTAAATGGATTTAAAGTGTATTCATTCAAATTAGAGAGACAATTTAAATTAAAAAGCTTAGAGCTGCCTCCACCACAGGGGGGCTCGCTCGACCCACCAGCGGACAGGCACCAGTATTGGGAGAGGGGGACTGGCCGTCAGGGTTCACCGCGGCTCTGGCACAAACCCGGCGACACGGAGGTGGCACGGGCAGGAGCGGACTGGCCGTGTCGGCTTCTCACTTTTTGGATTTTAGAAGGGCATGACATGCCTATATCTGTGTCTCCCCCTCCTTTTACTCCTCCACCTCTTTTATTTTCGCATGACTATATGTACTTGTCACTTTTCCATGTGTTAGTTATGTCTTCTGAGCAGTTTGTCAGCTTTTGGACACCTTTGAAGGTGTTTTCTATGTGTTTCTATGTGTTTTTGTTTGCCTGCCATTGGTTTTAACGGTGTTCGAAGGTGTTCGACGAACAGTTCGACGAACAGTTCGGCGAACACACGGGTGTTCGACGAACCGAACCGAACTCGAACACTACGGGGGTGGCTCAACACTACTGATAAGGGAAAATTGAGGACTCTTTCCTACAGGCAATTACATCAGGTTAAAAGAGCAGTGGCAAAAAAGCCTTGTCATAGCAGCAGACAAGTTTTTGAAGCTGCTGGTGCCTCCAACGTCCCCCGAACAACAAGATGCAGGGTCCTTCAGAGGTTTGCAGCTGTGCGTAAGCCATCCTGTCGACCTCCTCTATCCACTGCACACAAGCAGAAACGGCTCCAGTGGGCCAAACAATACATGAAGACTGACTTCAAAACTGTTTTGTTCACCGATGAGTGCCGTGCAATGCTCGATGGTCAAGATGGATGGAGTGGAGGATGGCTGGTTGATGGACACCCCATTCAAACACGGCTACGGCGCCAACAAGGAGGAGGTGGAGTAATGTTTTGGGCTGGAATCATGGGGAGAGAAATTGTCGGCCCCTTTAGGATCCCTGAAGGGGTAAAGATGTACTCCATAATGTATGTTGAGTTTCTCAAAGAGCACTTCCTGCCATGGTTCAAGAGGAAGAACCGTGCATTCCGCAGCAAGATCATTTTCATGCATGATAATGCACCGTCTCATGCTGCACATAACAAATCTGCATCTCTGGCTGCTATGGGCATAAAAGGGGACAAACTTATGGTGTGGCCCCCATGCTCCCCTGACCTCAACCCCATTGAGAACCTCTGGCGCATCATCAAAAGGAGTGTCTATGATGGTGGGAGGCAGTTCACATCTAAGCAACACCTCTGGGAGGGTATTCTGTCCTCATGCAAAACAATTGAAGCAGAAACCATCCAAAACCTGACAAATTCAATGGACGAGAAAGTTCAGAAGCTCCTTTCGAACAAGGGGTCCTATGTGCAAATGTAACATCACCTAGAATAAAGTTTTGAGTTGAAAACTGTTTGATTTCAGTTTGTAATAACCTGCTAATGCTTATAATTTAAAAAATGAACATTTTTTTGCTCTTTATTAAAATGAAAAGGTTGAAAACTCTACTGTGCATAATAATTTGGAACATGCATTTTGAGTGCAGTTTGAGTGTTTTATTTTTTTTTTAAATATACTGTTATCATAGGCAGTTTGTACAAAAACCTTTCAATTGTACTCTAATAGTTATTTGACTGGAAAATTACAATGACTGCAATTCATATAGGTAATTTGGGAAAATCTGAGAAAATATTATTTGCATAATAATTTGGAACACAGTGTATAACTAATATAACAAGTAGTTTCTGCAAATTCAGCTCAAATTACCACTTTTACTCAATATTGCTGTCTCAGAGTTATTTATTCCTTCAAGCCTTTATAGACTGCGCATGCGTAATGCGCAGTCTGGCTCCAGACAGAAGATCGCATCCAGCCGTTACAGGTAAGAGGAGTGTATGGTGCCAGAGATCGCGGTATACGTAGACACTGAACGCATACCGCGATCTCCGGCGCTATACTTAGATAGTTACCTGACTGGGAGGAGCGTTGCCGTGGCGCCTCTCTCTTCATCGGAGACCAGTGCAGGAGTGAGGCATCGGATCGGCGCATGCGCATAGCGCTATCCAGCGCAATTTTACTGAAGACACATTTGCAGTGTGTCTTCAGCAAAATGGCGCCGGACAGCGCGGTGCTCCAGCGCCGCATTCCTCCCCAGGCCTCCGGCAGAACAGGACACAGAAGCACTGGAGCACAGAAAAGAAAGGTGAGTATAACTGTTTATTTTTTTTGTGTGTGTGTACAGCATGAAAGGGATGAGGGGGCCACACATACCAGGATTGTGGGGTGAGGGGACCATGCATACCAGGATTGGGGGGTGAGGGGACCATGCATACCAGGATTGTGGGGTGAGGGGATCATGCATACCAGGATTGGGGGGTGAGGGGACCATGCATACCAGGATTGTGGGGTGAGGGGATCATGCATACCAGGATTGGGGGGTGAGGGGACCACACATACCAGGATTGTGAGGTAAGGGGATCATGCATACCAGGATTGTGAGGTAAGGGGATCATGCATACCAGGATTGGGGGGTGAGGGGACCATGCATACCAGGATTGGAGGGTGAGGGGACCATTCATACCAGGATTTGGGGTGAGGGGATCATGCATACCAGGATTGGGGGGTGAGGGGACCATGCATACCAGGATTGTGGGGTGAGGGGACCATGCATACCAGGATTTGGGGGTGAGGGGACCATGCATACCAGGATTGGGGGGTGAGGGGACCATGCATACCAGGATTGTGGGGTGAGGGTATCATGCATACCAGGATTGTGGGATGAGGGGTACCACACATACCATTATTGGGGGATGAGGGGACCATGCATACCAGGATTGGGGGTGAGGGGTGCCATGCATACCAGAATAGGGATGAGGGGTACTATGCATACCAGAATAGGGATGAGGGGTACCATACATACCAGGATAGGAATGCGAGGTACCATGCATACCAGGATGAGGGATGGGGTGCCATGCATACCAGGATGAGGGATTGGGTGCCATGCATTCCAGAATGAGGGGTACCATACATACTAAAATAGGGATGAGGGGTACCATACATACCAGGATAGGGATGAGGGGTACCATACATATCAGGATAGGGATGAGGCGTACCATGTATACCAGGATTGGGGATGAGGGGCCTATGCATACCAGGATAGGGACGAGGATTGCCATGCATTCCAGGATTGGGATGAGGGGATCATGCATACCAGGATTGAGGGGTGAGGGGACCATGCATACCAGGATTGGGGGGTGAGGGGACCATGCATACCAGGATTGTGGGGTGAGGGGATCATGCATACCAGGATTTGGGGGTGAGGGGACCATGCATACCAGGATTGGGGGGTGAGGGGACCATGCATACCAGGATTGTGGGGTGAGGGTATCATGCATACCAGGACGGTGGGATGAGGGGTACCACACATACCATTATTGGGGGATGAGGGGACCATGCATACCAGGATTGGGGGGTGAGGGGTGCCATGCATGCCAGAATAGGGATGAGGGGTACCATGCATACCAGAATAGGGATGAGGGGTACCATACATACCAGGATAGGAATGCGAGGTACCATGCATACCAGGATGAGGGATGGGGTGCCATGCATACCAGGATGAGGTATTGGGTGCCATGCATTCCAGGATGAGGGGTACCATACATACTAGAATAGGGATGAGGGGTACCATACATACCAAGATAGGGATGAGGGGTACCATACATACCAGGACAGGGATGAGGGGTACCATGTATACCAGGATTGGGGATGAGGGGTACCATGTATACCAGGATTGGGGATGAGGGGCCCATGCATACCAGGATAGGGACGAGGAGTGCCATGCATACCAGAATAGGGATGAGGGGTACCATACATACCAGGATAAGAATGCAGGGTACCATGCATACCAGGATGAGGGATGGGGTGCCATGCATTCCAGGCTGAGGGGTACCATACATACTAGAATAGGGATGAGGGGTACCATACATACCAATATAGGAATGAGGGGTACCATGTATACCAGGATTGGGGATGAGGGAGCCATGCATACCAGGATTGGGGATGAGGGGTGCCATACATATCAGGATTGGGGATGAGGGGTGCCATGCATACCAGGATTGGGGATGAGGGGTGCCATGCATACCAGGATTGGGGGTGAGGGGTGCCATGTATACCAGGATTGGGGGTGAGGGGTGCCATGCCTACCAGGATTGGGGATGAGGGGTGCCAGGCATACCATGATAGGGATGAGGGGTGCCATGCATACCAGGATGGGGATGAGGGGTGCAATGCACATCAGGATAGGATGGTGGGGACTGAAGGGGGGCACCACAAATACCAGGATGGGGGCAGCACATACCAGCATGGGAGACCATATACCAATAAAAATGCTCGCCACCTGGGCGTAGAACGGGTTCAATAGCTAGTATATATATACACATACTTACACATTACACAGAACACCACAGCTCTGTACACTGTAGTGACCGTTCTCAGGTCCCGCATCTCGACTTGTGTTCACTTCAATAGGAGCCATGCTGTGCTGTTCCAGCTCCATAAGATGTTTACATCCTGCTGTTTCTGGAGCTGCAAATAATTGATAGGTTGTGGTGCTAGTGCCGGATCCCCCACCAATCTGATATTGATGACATCTTAAGAATAACCCTTAATAATACACATTTGTGTGGGTTTCCTCCTGGTTCGCCGGTTTTCTCCCACACTCCAAAGACATACTGATAGGGAATTTAGATTGTGAGCCCCGATGGGGACAGTCCCAATAACGTCTGTAAAGCGCTGTGGAATTAATGGCGCTATATAAGTGAGTAAAATAAATAAATAAATAAATATTGGATCACCCCCTTTAGGTTTTACACTAAAGAAAATAAATCTGTGGAATAGGATAAGCAAACAGCCCTAAGCGTTATGTGCTTCCTCCACTGTACAGTAATGTTTGCAGATAAGCTGCAAATTCTGTAGCCAAATCTCATAAATCCCTTGTCACGGTATTCCGGGTATTTTATCATTCTCTGTACATGGACGATGTAGTATAAGGTGGTCAGGTCTCTTATTTAATTGGAGATGTCTATAAAAATTCATACTGCTATGAAGCATTGGTTCCACTTCTTCAGGGTGAATTTTCCATGAACATTCAGTGTTGATAACGCACATAAATGCAGAATATAAGAAGTACATGAACCCATAGCCATAATAAATGATGAAATCGAGCATAATATTATCTCCCTACAGGTCTCATAAAAATTCTGCCTTACTTCTTCTAGAATGGAAATATTAATCTTCAGCAGGGTATATGATGTTTAGTTCTTTTATATAACTATATTACTCTACAAATTCCTGCTTTTTTCCCACTGTCAGTCTCAGACATCGTTGTCCCCATTTCTCTTGTGCTTATATTGTCATTACACATACCCTGTAACCTGCATAGGTAAATCATTGCCTTCCGTAAGGCCTGAATATCCCTCGTGACACTACACTTTGGAGAGTGTTATTTTTTATGTAAGGCAATTGTCTTACTGTAACTACCGTGTTTCTCCAAAAATAAGACCTATCCCGAAAATAAACCCTATTTTACAGGAATTTGAGTATGCTTGAAATATAAAACCTACTACAAGAACAAAGCCATAGTTACAGTCAGGGCCGGTGTTACAGAAGGGGGGAAGGGCAAACTGGGAAATTTTCCAGTGCCCACACTCTCTTATGTTTCTATTCTGAGTTTAAGACTGCTCAGAGACCTTTGATGACATCACGGTCGTGTAACCATGATGTCACCAAAGGTCCTTTAACTGCTGGAGTCTAGATGAACTGAAGAGGAGACAGAAGGGGGGGAAGGGCAAACTGGGAAATTTTCCAGTGCCCACACTCTCTTATGTTTCTATTCTGAGTTTAAGACTGCTCAGAGACCTTTGATGACATCACGGTCGTGTAACCATGATGTCACCAAAGGTCCTTTAACTGCTGGAGTCTAGAGGAACTGAAGAGAAGACAGGCTGGTATGTACCATATGTGCAGTATGTGTATATACATGTGTAGGTATGTGCAGTGTGTGTGTGAATATATATATATATATATATATATATATATATGTATATGTGTAGTGTATGTGTGTGTACATATGTATGTGTGTATATACATGTGTATGTGTAGTAGAGAGCAGTGGATCATCAGGAGGATTCTTGCAGGATGTGCCAGAGATGAGAAAAGATTGCCATCTACTGGACAGGCGAAATAAAGTGGAACCAAGTTATGTTAGAAGAGTTGAAGGTGGAACATATTTAGATGCCAGACCTGGTCAGGTGGCCTCCAGGAGGGATTTCCTGGATATAAAAGTCCAGCGCGCCAAGACACAGGTGGATTTGGCACCAGGCTGTTTGAGTGTAGCAGACGAGTTCCAGAGGGACTGCAGAGTCCACCACGAGAGGCCTCAGCCGGAGGCCTGCGTCGCACCAGAGCCGGGTACCGCCTGAGAAGCTCCGGACCCCTTACAGAAGCGCCCTGAGCCCTGCGCATGTTGGCCAGAGTCAGGACCTGCTCCCCACACTGAGTTCCCGGGACCCGAAGTCGCCTGTCAACAGCCGAGGTCTGGATCCCCTTATCGCAAGCGCCGAGAAGAGCTGAGAGAGGACTGTGAAAGGAGATACCCGCCAGCAACCGCGGAGAAATCGTGCAAGTGAACAGGGCCGTCACTTCTAACTCTCACCTACGGGACAGTTGAGATTAGGGTTTCAGGTTGGGAGGGGGTTGGTTGGTGCGTGGGAGGCTAAACGGGATCTGATAGACTTTTTCCGGAAAAGACTTGCGGCCTAACGAGAATATCCGGTGACCCCGCTAGGGCCATATAAAGAGAACTCACGTGGTGATTCCCACGACTGGGTGCATCACACTTTTGCAAAGAACTTTACTGTTATTCACTGAAAGATATTTTTTATTGTTATTCAAAGTTGCTGTTTATTATCCCTGTTACTAACCCCCTTGCATAATAATTGTTATACATATAAAGTGGTTATATCAACCCCTAACTGTTCCCATCTTGTATCTCTGTGCATTGCTTTTCGGCACCTGTGTTACATAAGTGCAGTGTGTGTATATTATACGTGTGTATGTGCAGTGTGTGTGTGTAATGACATGATTATAATAGAATAAATGTTAATTTTTTGTTCTAGAATAAATGTGGATTGTTGTTCATGGAAAAAAATAAGACATCCCCTGAAAATAAGCCCTAACCCATCTTTCGAAGCAAAAAATAATATAAGACCTGACTTATTTTTGGGGAAACACAGTACTTATACACTGTGTGCAAAATTATTAGGCAAGAGAGCACTGGCTGACACAGACAAAAGAAGGTCCCTGTGCAAGAACAGTATATGGACCATTTGCAGTCCAATAACTCATCATAGTGCACAATTCTACCTGTTTTTGAGTGTGAAATGTGTGTCGGGAGGAGGAACACCATATCTCACATATTGTTGCAGTGGCAGATCCATCTTATAAAACATTACCACCCATATACCAATATGGGTTACACTGCATGCTGCATTTATATTGTAGTTTGAAACTTATTAAACTAACACTATGGTGGGAAATTGGGTATCATTTATTTTTTCAGACTGGTGTCATTCCTTCACCTACACGTTGCTTATATGTTTGCATACGTCTATGTCTGAACTAACGCAGTCAGTGCAGCAGCCTCTGCCCCCTCCTTGAAATTAAGTGTCATCAGTGACCTTTGTTTCAGGGGCTGTGCTAGTCCCTGCGTGCTGTGCTCTGGGTGGTGTGAACAATGACAGCGCACTCCCTCGCCAGCTCAGATCAGCAGTATCGAGCTGGCAACAGAGCATTGTCAGAATACCTGGCGTGCAGAGACCAATACCAACCCCACAAGTGACGTTAGAGATAATTTGAGTAAATTTCTTTTTCTTAAAAATTAACTTTAGGCAGAACCTGAATTTTTAGCTTCTTTTGGATGTAATACGGTCCAGTCTTTCAATACCGAACCATGAATGGGTCTTTTTACACTTGATAAAGACCCCTGTATGCCTCGATCGGTGGTTTTTATGTACTGGTGCCAATAAAAGAAGTCACATGGGTGTCAGTGGATTTTTATTGTTATTTATTCCATTTATTTTTTAACATTGTGGATTCTTATTCATTTTCTTTTTCATATGCTACCTGTATTTTGCACACTTTTACAGGATTTTATCCATTATTTAAGCTCCAGGTAGGTCCATTAGATTTAACTGGCCAGGCGCAAGAAGGTTATACGTATGTCTAAATTTTGAAACGTTATTCCACCTCAGCTTATCAATGGCCTGAAAAGAAAATACAGTTAGGTCCATATATATTTGGACAGAGACAACATTTTTCTAATTTTGGTTCTAGACATTACCACAATGAATTTTAAACAAAACAATTCAGATGCAGTTGAAGTTCAGACTTTCAGCTTTCAATTGAGGGTATCCACATTAAAATTCGATGAAGGGTTTAGGAGTTTCAGCTCCTTAACATGTGCCACCCTGTTTTTAAAGGGACCAAAAGTAATTGGACAGATTAAATAATTGTAAATAAAATGTTCATTTCTAGTACTTGGTTGAAAACCCTTTGTTGGCAATGACTGCCTGAAGTCTTGAACTCATGGACATCACCAGACGCTGTGTGTCCTCCTTTTTGATCCTCTGCCAGGCCTTCACTGCGGTGGTTTTCAGTTGCTGTTTGTTTGTGGGCCTTTCTGTCTGAAGTTTAGTCTTTAACAAGTGAAATGCATGCTCAATTGGGTTGAGATCAGGTGACTGACTTGGCCATTCAAGAATATTCCACTTCTTTGCTTTAATAAACTCCTGGGTTGCTTTGGCTTTATGTTTTGGGTCATTGTCCATCTGTAATATGAAACGACGACCAATCAGTTTGGCTGCATTTGGCTGGATCTGAGCACACAGTATGGCTCTGAATACATCAGAATTAATTCGGCTGCTTCTGTCCTGTGTCACATCATCAATAAACACTAGTGACCCAGTGCCACTGGCAGCCATGCATGCCCAAGCCATCACACTGCCTCCGCCGTGTTTTACAGATGATGTGGTATGCTTTGGATCATGAGCTGTACCACGCCTTCGCCATACTTTTCTCTTTCCATCATTCTGGTAGAGGTTGATCTTGGTTTCATCTGTCCAAAGAATGTTCTTCCAGAACTGTGCAGGCTTTTTTAGATGTTTTTTAGCAAAGTCCAGTCTAGCCTTTTTATTCTTGATGCTTATGAGTGGCTTGCACCGTGCAGTGAACCCTCTGTATATACTTTCATGCAGTCTTCTCTTTATGGTAGATTTGGATATTGATACGCCTACCTCCTGGAGAGTGTTGTTCACTTGGTTGGCTGTTGTGAAGGGGTTTCTCTTCACCATACAGATTATTCTGCGATCATCCACCACTGTTGTCTTCTGTGGACGCCCAGGTCTTTTTGCATTGATGAGTTCACCAGTGCTTTCTTTCTTTCTCAGGATGTACCAAACGGTAGATTTTGCCACTCCTAATATTGTACCAATTTCTCGGATGGGTATTTTCTGTTTTTGCAGCTTAAGGATGGCTTGTTTCACCTGCATGGAGAGCTCCTTTGACCGCATGTTTACTTCACACCATCACCTTCCAAATGCAAGCACCACACCTGAAATCAACTCCAGGCCTTTTATCTGCTTAATTGAGAATGACATAACGAAGGGATTGCCCACACCTGTCCATGAAATAGCCTTGGAGTCAATTGTCCAATTACTTTTGGTCCCTTTAAAAACAGGGTGGCACATGTTAAGGAGCTGAAACTCCTAAACCCTTCATCCAATTTTAATGTGGATACCCTCAAATGAAAGCTGAAAGTCTGGACTTCAACTGCATCTGAATTGTTTTGTTTAAAATTAATTGTGGTAATGTCTAGAACCAAAATTAGAAAAATGTTGTCTCTGTCCAAATATATATGGACCTAACTGTATATGTTTGAAATCAAATAAAATATATGTTTGGAATCACATATGGAACTTTCCCCTACGAGATGCACATCCTGTGGAAGAAGGGGTAATTTGAAGGAAGTGTCCAATGCTGTTAAAACCATAACACATCTTTCATGGTAAAGAAAAAAATAAATTAACTCAGCTTGGTATAAAAAAAATTAAATAAATCTATAATCGCCTACCCGTGTCACGTGACTCCTCCAAAAATGCTTCAAAGGGGTGTATATGGACAATCAGATGGAAAAGGGAAAACAATATATCATCAGCTCACCAACCATGATAGAATGTCCATGGATTCAAGAAATATTTGATGCACGGATCCTCGAGGCCAGCATCCTCAAGCAAATAATGTAGAAAAAGGTTAAAGGATCCAGCACTGGAATCATAAAAACTAAGTACATTATTGGATAAACATTAAAACCACAATTAAAACAATGCGAATGGGACACGTGAACCTTATGCGTTTCAGATGTGAAGTCCTTACTATAGTAAGAACTACATGCCCAAAACATGTAAGATTCACGTGTCCCATCCGTGAATTTAATGTTGATCCAATAAAGAATTAAGTTATTATGATTCCGGCGCTGGATTACCTTTTTTCTACAGTGTGTATGGACACCCCACACAAGAACAATAATGTGGGCATGGATAACCAGCTGATAATATGAAGGATCAATGAAAAATTTTTATAGGAAAGGTCACAGGCACCTTTGACGAATATTAGAGACACATGGTGCTCCTCCAAGTCCCTTGTCAGTCACCTTGCTTTCTCTTCCAGTGGAGAGAGAATACCACTGCTGCAGCCAATCAGAGGCCACATCTGTTTCCAAATGGTCACTGATTGGCTGCAGTGGAATCCTTGACGAGAAAAGTAATCATGGAGACTGTCGGATCTGGACACTAGTATGGAGGCATAGCATGGGATTGATAAGCAAGCATGAATTTTTATTTTTTATTTTTAGACCAGACAGGGCCAAGTTTAAAAAAAAAAAGTGGTGGGTAGACCTTTAATAATAAGAAAACACAATATTAGCCGTCTTTGTATGTTTTCTCTTTGCAGACCCTTATTTATCTCTTTATTATAATCACCTGTCATCAATACTGACATTTCCAACTTACATGTTCTAATAATTCCATCAAAACATTTATAGCCTCAGACCCATTTCACCCATTATGTGGTTAAGTACTAAAATATGTTTTTGCCCCCCTGATCTATTCTTTTGAAGTGAATTGTGCAATCAAACCTGGAGTGTAAAAGCACCAAAACTTCTCTAGAGTATGAAGAATATAACAATTGAAGCGCCTATGACACCCACCTTCAATTAGCTGAGGATAAAGTGTCTTAACCATGTAAGCTTCATCTATATAAACAGCGTATGCCCTATGTTGTCACCTTTTTTGTTCATTTTTATCTGCATCTAACCCAAAATTATGGACTGGAGTTTAAAATATAATAATGAAATACGCGACACTGAAAGGTTCCCTAACCTACATAAGCGCCGTGACCCCACAAAAGCGCTATCTATTGAATAGTAAGTGTGTGAAATTTAGATGCAAGTAGATCCAAGGTTATCAACACAACTAGATCTTTTGGCAAAAATAGGCAATTAAATCACTGGAACCTAATACAAGGCAGATGTTTTGCCTAGCAAGTCGTTGTTATATCCAGAGTTCATAAGGTTCCACCATATGTAAATGATTTAGGAAAAAAAGAAAAAACAAAAACTATTACACATCTTAGAAATGATGGGCAACAATCTATCTTTTCTCAATCTCAAGACCTATAATATGGTTCTAATGGAGTACGGTGAATGGTAACTGAAACTGTACGGTTAGAAAAAATGAGAAGAGGAATGCGTTATAAACAATGAGAATCTAGATGTAATGGAAATATTTTGCTGATAAATGATTTCTTTTGGTTATAGTCTAAAGTGTGGGATATAACTAAAGAAGGTATTGACAGATCAAAGACTGGAAAGTGTTGACATTGCTTGAGGAGGAGCGATTGAAAATACAGTATAAGGTTTCCAGAAAACTAACCACGTAAAAGAAAAACAACGAAAATAGAAAATGAAAGATATTGACTTGAATTCAGTTCTCGGATTGAAACGTTGTTTTAAAGGGGTATTCCAGTTTTGGAAAACCCCTTTCCCTCAGCTGCAGTTTTTTTTTAAAAAAAATAGCGTTACTCAACCTCCCCGGTATTAAGGTTACTTCCCCACTATCAGGAACCAGCAGCGCTTTGGATGCAGCGTGAGTTTACGCAGCATTAAAAACAAGCACAGTGGGCATGCGATTTTTATAAATCCCACCCACTGTGCTTGTACTGTACAATGCAGTGTTTTGAAATGTAGTATACTTATTTTAATTAGCTATGTCACTTACCCCATGTGCAGGGCATTGCAGTAGCTTAGATATCTGTGATTTCGACCACTAGCAACAAACTAACTGTCACTATATGAGTGGTCGTAACCATTGATACCTAAGCTACAACAATGCCCTGCACATGGGGTAATCGACATAATGAATCAGAAGAACTATACTACATTTCTATTTTTTTTTTTGTCTAATGGACTTATGTGAACATGCATTTACATTTTGCATGCACACCAATTTATGTTTCAGTTCAGACTCCCAGGTTTTTTCTTTGTAGTCTAATGTGCATTAGTGCATATAAGGGTGTGGCCGCCCTTTTTCTGAGAAGGTTCATTCTGTCTCTCAGGTCCATGCTTCTACTAAGGGTTCAGTCTCTCAGCTCTTATCCATTATGTCACTTGACAAATGGTAAGTAGTGTTGAGCGAACATGCTCGACACTGCTCGGTACTCACCTGAGCATCACGCTACTCGGGATGTTCGGCAAGCACCGAGCATTTCCGGGTTACTCGGGCGGGAGCTCAGGTCTCCGCCCTGCAGGTTTGGCGCTCTTTACAGAGCCAATGAACATGCAGGGATTGCCAGCCAGTCACTGTAATGCTGCAGCCATGTTGGTTGTGGGCATTACAGTGATTGGCTGGCCGCACAGCGTCACCTCGAGTATTTAAAACGGGGCGCCGCCATCTTGGACACAGTCGCTCCGGATTAGACAGTGTAGGGATAGCGCTGCTGATTTAGGGAGAGATATAAACTGCGAAATAGTTAGTGTAGGGTCTGTAAAGGCTGCCAGAACATACAAACAGTCCTTTTCAGGACTAATATCCATCCCAGATACCAGGCAGGCAGGCTGTATAGGAGACACAGTGGTTATACCAGCAAACGCTGCATTACAGTCCTGTGTTCTCCTGTTGCTGAAATTGCTGGACTTAGCACCAGGTGTCGGGGGCCAGGAAAAATCCTTTTTTTTTCATCTAAATCCTCCTTTTTTTTTTCCTCCTTCACACTGTACAAATACCCGTCTTATTAACCTTTTGGTGTGTGTCCCCCACCCCCCCCCAAAAAAAAAAGCGTGTCTCTGATTTTTCAGACACAAATATAACTGTTGAAAATAGTCTGGTGCAGGCTAGAGAAGCAGAAGTGTTGTTTTGCACTTCCACGGTTCAAACCTCTGTATTATCCATTTTGGGCCATTTGTATTTAAAAAAAAAAAGCAGTTTGAGTGTGTCGCTCACTGTTCAGCCGCAAATATCTCTATTTAAAAAAGTGTGGTATACCCCAGTAAACAATAACTGTGGTTTTGCCATCCCACGGTAAAAAATCTCTATTATTCAGATTTTGGTAGTTTTTTCCGTAAAGAAAAACAGTAGTGTCTCCTGACTGTTGTGACACAAAAATATATCTGTTGAAAATAGTCTTGTGTAGGCCCGACATCCCAGTGTGGTTTCGCAGTTCCACGGGTCAAATCGCTGTACTATCCAGTTTTGGGCCTTTGGTATCTAAAAAAAAAGCAGTTTGAGTGTGTCGCTCACTGTCCAGCCGCAAATATCTCTATTTAAAAAAGTGTGGTATACCCCAGTAAACAATAACTGTGGTTTTGCCATCCCACGGTAAAAAAATCTCTATTCTTCAGGTTTTGGTAGTTTTTTCCGTAAAGAAAAACAGTAGTGTCTCCTGACTGTTGTGACACAAAAATATATCTGTTGAAAATAGTCTTGTGTAGGTCCGACATCCCAGTGTGGTTTCGCAGTTCCACGGGTCAAATCGCTGTACTATCCAGTTTTGGGCCTTTGGTATCTAAAAAAAAAGCAGTTTGAGTGTGTCGCTCACTGTTCAGCCGCAAATATCTCTATTTAAAAAAGTGTGGTATACCCCAGTAAACAATAACTGTGGTTTTGCCATCCCACGGTAAAAAATCTCTATTATTCAGCTTTTGGTAGTTTTTTCCGTAAAGAAAAACAGTAGTGTCTCCTGACTGTTGTGACACAAAAATATATCTGTTGAAAATAGTCTTGTGTAGGCCCGACATCCCAGTGTGGTTTCGCAGTTCCACGGGTCAAATCGCTGTACTATCCAGTTTTGGGCCTTTGGTATCTAAAAAAAAAGCAGTTTGAGTGTGTCGCTCACTGTTCAGCCGCAAATATCTCTATTTAAAAAAGTGTGGTATACCCCAGTAAACAATAACTGTGGTTTTCCTCTTCCACGGTTCTAATCTACTCTTTATTACCCTTTTTCCATTGATAGTGCAAGTGTAAGCTATTTTACTTCATTTACAATGGGCAAGGCGCGTGGCAAGGGACGTGGAAGTGGACGTTCTGGTGATGGTTCGTGCAGAGGACAGGGCCGTGGCCAAGGTGAAAATGTGCCACAACCAACAGCCACATCTTCTCGCTTCCACTTCTTGACCGAATTACTAGGGAAGCACAGAACAACACCAGTATTGAGAACTGATCAGTGTGAACAGGTTATTAATTGGATAGCAGATAATATCCAGTTACCTGGGCACCACCACCTCCGGTCTGTCTTCCACATGGTCAACTCTAAGTAGCCGTGAGTCTCGACCGCATACTCCTCCTCACCCTGATGCTCCTTCCTCCCACCATGCCGAGTGTCGTCAGACAGCAAGTGATCCCACACTTGGACACTCTGAAGAGCTGTTCACTGGTCCATTTCCATATTTGGGCCCCTCGCCTGATACGCTTGAAGTGGTGGAAGAGGAGATCCCATGTTGCGATGCCTAAATATTTGAACAGCCACGGCCACAGGAAGTCGACGTTGGCAATCTGTCACAAGAGGTGGACGATGACGAGACACAATTGCCAGGAAGTGAGGAGGAGGATCGTGGTGCACAAGTGGAAGAGGAGGAGGTGGTGGATGATCTAGTAACTGACCCAACGTGGAAGGAGGACATGCAGAGTGAGGCCAGCAGCACACAGGGGGAGGGATGCAGAGTACCCCAACAGGCAGGAAGAAGCAGTGTGGTGGCCGCAGACAGAAGGCAGGCAACCGTTCCCCGTAACACCAACACGAGGGACGTTGCCAGTACAAGCGGTAGGTCTTCCAGAGTCTGGAATTTTTTTAAAGACTCTGCTGATAACCCCAAAAAGGCCATATGTTCCACCTGCCATGCCAGCATCAGCAGGGGTGACAAAACTACCAGCCTGACCACCACCAGCATGATCAGGCACATGGCAGCAAAGCACCCGACTTTGTGGGGCAAAATCCAGGGTCCACGACCAGTGTCAGCGGGTGTCACCACTGCTTCTTCCACTGTTGTGCGTGCAATAGAACCCCCTGTTGTGTGTGCAAGGCAATACCCTGTCCATACTGCATGTAAAGATGCCCCTTCCTCTCAGTCTTCACTTGTTATGGCAGTTTCTCAAGAAACAGCATCAACGTCCACATCCCACCGCAGCGTTCAATTGTCCATATCCCAGACCTTTGAGCGGAAATTCGCAGCTAACGCCCCACAGGCCACAGTCCTAAATTCGCACATTTCACGACTGCTTGCATTGGAAATGCTGCCTTTTATGCTGGTGGAGACGGAATCCTTCCGCAATCTTATGGCGGTGGCCGTCCCTCGGTACTCGGTCCCCAGCCGACACTATTTTGCCCGTTGTGCCATCCCCGCACTACGCAAGCACGTGTCCCAAAGCATCTGCCGTGCCCTCAACAACGCAATTACTGGGAGAGTCCACCTGACAACGGACACGTGGACAAGTGCTTGTGGCCAGGGACGGTACATCTCTCTGACGGCACACTGGGTAAACATAGTGGAAGCCGGGACCCAGTCAGACCTTGGGACGGAACACATCCTCCCCACACCGAGGATTGCGGGCCCTATATCAGTCAGAGTTGCCCCCACAGTGTACAGCTCCTGCGCATCCTCCTCCTCCTCCTCATGTTCAGCCTCCATCTCAGATATCACCACATCAGTTACAAGCTGGAAGCATTGCAGTACTGCCTCCGCCAAGCGGCAACAGGCTGTGCTGAAACTCATAAGCTTAGGTGATAAACCTCACACTGCTTGTGAGTTGTGGACAGCTGTGAAAGAGCAGGCAGATCTGTGGCTGAGACCGCTGAACCTACATCCCGGCATGGTCGTGTGTGACAATGGCCTTAACCTGGTGACGGCTCTGAGGCGAGGTGAGATCACACAAGTACCATGCCTGGCTCATAGGCTTAACCTCGTGGTTCAGCGGTTTCTTAAATCGTACCCCGAGTTGCCAGATCTGCTCGTGAAAGTACGCCGCCTGTCAGCTCATTTTCGCAAGTCGGCTACAGCTTCCGCCGCCCTTGTTGTGTTGCAGCAGCGTTTGCAGCTTCCGGCACACCGACTGGTGTGTGATGTCCCCACACGTTGGAACTCTACCCTCCACATGTTGCAAAGGATTTGTGAGCAGAAGAGAGCAGTTGTGGAGTACCAGCTGCAACAAGGCAGTCGATATTCAGGTCAGACTCCACACATAAGACCTCAGGAGTGGACCTGGATGTCTGACATATGTACCATCCTGACAAATTTTGAGGAGGCCACCAAGATGGTGAGTGGCGATGACGCCATCATTAGTGTCAGCATCCCACTTGTCTGTCTTTTGCAACGCTCTCTGCAGAGAATTAAAGAGGAGGCATTGCAGCCAGAGTATGATGAGATGGATCAAGAAGCCGTAGCGGGCGATTACACACAGCCCAGCCTCATCTCATCCCAACGTGCATTGGGGGACAATGAGGGAGAGGAGGAGGAGGAGGAGGAGAAAGAACAGGAGCTGCTATCATGCGTTGTAGACAGTAGTACCTGTACAAGTGTCATACCGTCGGTTCAGCGTAGGTGGCCTGAGGACAGGGGGGAGGAGGAAGAGGAGGAGGAGGAGAGCATGGTCAGTCGTCATCTTGGTGAGGATACGGAAATCTTGCCCTTTACCAGTCTGGCACGCATGGCTGACTTTATGTTACGCTGCCTTAACCGTGACCCTCGCGTTGTCAAAATGTTGGGTGACAGTCATTACTGGTTGGTGACACTTGTAGACCCCCGCTACAAGGAGAACTTTCACTCTCTTATTCCTGAGGTGGAGAGGTCTACAAAAATGGGGCAGTACCAGAAGGCCCTTGCTGCAGAACTCTTAAAAAAATTCCCATCTGAACACGCTAGCGGCAGAGGTCACAGTTCGTTGTCCAACCAAGGCGTACAGGCGAGAGAGATGCAACTCCAATCTAGCAGAGGCAGGGGAACACTGTCAACGTTCTGGGACAGCTTTCTGACACCCGCCCAGCTTACAGGCCCTGAGGCGTGGCGTACTCTCACAAGGAGTGGAAAGTTTCAAAAGATGGTGAGGGAGTACCTTGCCGACCGTACCAGCGTCCTCCGTGATTCCTCTGTGCCTTTTAATTATTGGGTATCCAAGCTGGACACTTGGAATGAACTCGCTCTGTACGCCTTGGAGGTCCTGGCCTGCCCTGCCGCTAGCGTGTTATCGGAGCGTGTTTTTAGTGCCGCTGGGGGAATTATAACTGATAAGCGCACTCGCCTGTCAACTGACAATGCTGACAAGCTGACACTTATCAAAATGAACAAGGGCTGTATTGGGCCAGACTTCTCATCACCACCAAATGACAGCAGAGTAACATAAAGTCAAATCCACTGTGTTATTTCGGGAGATGTATTCACATGCACCGCTTCACACCCACACATGGGTATACGCTTCCTCGTTTCGGCTGTTTAATCTTCTTCTCCTTATCCTCAGCCTCCACCACCACTATACCACCAGGGTGCCAGCATTGCAAGTTCCTCCGTCCTTATTTTTGCCAGCTTTTGCTTGCAAGGCATAAGCAAATACTATGGGACACCCACTCCCCAATAATGGGACTTATGTTTGTAATATGCTGTACTGCATGGCTCTTGTAAGGGGCATTGCAAGTTGCTCCGTCCTAATTTTTGGCAGCTTTTGCTGGGAAAGCATAAGCAAATACCATGGGACACCCACTCCCCAATAATGGGACTTATGTTTGTAATATGCTGTACTGCATGGCTCTTGTAAGGGGCATTGCAAGTTGCTCCGTCCTAATTTTTGGCAGCTTTTGCTTGGAAAGCATAAGCAAATACCATGGGACACCCACTCCCCAATAATGGGACTTATGTTTGTAATATGCTGTACTGCATGTGACGCGCCCCCTGGGCCGTGTGTACACGTGTGTGGGATACCCAGTGCCGGGTCTCTGGGGTCTGTAGTCTCCGTGGCGGTGACCCGGTCCCGTGGCTCAGGCTGGTCAAACGAGTGGCAGTCTTTCTTAGGTTTTGAGGTTAATTGTCCGACTGCGCCACCCGTGGATTGCGGTCAGGGAGTACCACCGCTGCGAGGCAGACCGCTGAGGCTGGTGTTGTGTGCGCAGCATAGAATGGGATAACTCCCCTCGGGAGGAGTATAGCCTCAGGGCAGTGAGTGTGGATGATGGGGGTGATGGTGCACGAGCGCAGCAGGAATGACTCAGAGTCTTTGCAGTGCAGTTCAGGGTCTTTACTGATAATTATAAGGTAGACCCTCCCAGGAGTACTGGCTAGCATAAGAGGCCTGGTCAGTCTGCGAGCAAGCAGGAGTTCCCCTGGCCAGGTGGAGTTGTAGGCCTCCCCGTCTGTCTGCACTCTTCCTGGCTACCTTGCTGTAAGCGGGTAGAAGTAGCCCACGTCCCTGAGTGTACCGTGTAGTGCTCACCCGTATGGCTGGTGACTTGGGGCCTTCTGTTAGCCTCCACTCCACGATGGCGGTGCTGGTCCCTTGCTTGTGACTGAGCCTCCGGGCTTCTATGGCCAGAGGACCTGAAATCCCCTGCTGGCTGGTTTCTGCTGCTGGATATATAAGTCCTCACAGCATCGGACTCCTGTGTCCGGTTCCTATTGTCTTCTGCCAGGGCGAGCTCTGCTCAGCTTCCAGCCCCTGGTCTTTAGCTCCTAGCTCCTACAGAGCTCCTTGCTGTTACTTTCTCTTGCTCTCACTCTGACTCTGACTGTTCTCTGACTCACTCAACCCCGCCCCAGATCCAGTTTATAAGGGCAGAATTCTCCCCTCCCAGGATTGGGGCAGGAGGATGTTGCATGTTTAAGGGATCCTGACCAGGAAACCTCCCACTTGCTCTCCGACGTAATATCTCTATTACTGTGGTGACCAGACCCCTGGGGTGCCACACATGGCTCTTGTAAGGGGCATTGCAGTTCCTCATAATTTTTGGAAAGCCTTCCATTCACTGCTTAGGCCAACAGTGCACGGGAGACCCAGTTGCTATAAATGGAAAAAAAGGTTTAGTTAACGCTCTCTGACCTCCATGTCATTTCCAAGGGGCATTGGAGTGGCTCGAAATTTTTGGTAGGCATTGCACTCACTGTATGCCCTATAACTGTGTAGCCGAACCGCTCCTTTTGTTACAGAAACATATCCTACAAGACATATCTGGTTGACTGGCCTGATATTGATGTGAATGGTCCCTGTTCCTCCTGCTCTTTCTCCTTTGCCACTACCTCATCCATCATTTATCACCTGAAGCTTTGTTTTAACGGGAGTCATAGAACTTGGATAGTAGCAGGAAAACATCCAGCAATCCTCGGAGGAGGTAGAATATGCGCCAAAACGCTGACCACCTCAGGCCTAGCCGCTACTACATACATGCGCTTGCATTACAACAAAACAAAGCAGATCCTAACTTCTATCATCCTCATCATGCTCCTCACCTTGGCACTCTCAACTCCCCTGATGGAGAAGCCAGGGCCCACCGGAGGAGTCTGATAGTCCGGTGGGCTCTGCCAATGCTGCCCTAAAGCAGGCCAGGCTAAGAAAAGTGTGGGAAAGGTTACCGGGACAAATAGGGGTGGATGGGGACCAAGTATGGACACCCGGCCACCCCCTGGAGGCTGGGGAGCAAGCGGGGACACCCGGCCACCAGGCGGCTGGGGACTGAGTATGGATACCAGGCCTCCGACACAGCCATGGCGTGGTGGCCAGATTCCGCCTCCACATGCCTAAAAGGCCCAATTTAAAGTGCAAGCAAGCAAGCAGTATGGTATTGCAGCCTGGGGGTGGGTGGGTGGCAGGCTGCATATTTGCGCTTGCATTGCAAGGAATGGGAGAGGTACAATTGAACACTGCCCTGGGACAAGGACTTGAATGGGGATAGTTGCAAGTCTGCAACGACAGGTGCAAGGTGGAAGGCATCTTCGCATGTACCATGAACAGGGGTTTGGCATGCACACACTACAATGGAATAGGCTCTCCTTCCCACTAAATGCACTGGGGAGGGCACAGGTAATTAGAGATGAGCGTTGTTCTACTCGAACTGTTCGCCAATCTCAAATTCGAGCTGTTTTGGGCGGTGTTCGAGCCGGTCGGCGAACACGAACAATTTGAGAAAAATTCGGCTGTTCGAGGTTATGTTCGATAACTGTTCGTGCATCAAAATCATAACTGGATTTTTTCTCAGTAATGATGAAAATTAATGTTAATACGCAGTTTGAGTGTACAGCGGGGCGGGGGGAGGGGCAGGGGATGGATCTCTGCAGGAACAATGAAGATCTGCATTTTTTTTCTCTTTCCCGCATTTGCAGTGGGGAGGTGCAATCTGTCAGCCTATCAGCAGCGCACACACGGAGCGAAGTGCTTTTTTTCACACAAGCAAGGGCATGTGTGATTGGCAGTGTATGTCACATGTCCTTGCCCTATAAGACCAAGCCATTTTCCCTGTCGCCACCATTTTCTCACTGCTGCAGCTGCGTGTTAGACGGCACCGCTGTTGCTGTGTGCGCTATACCTTGTTAATTTCAAGCCAATTTTCGCACAAATATACAGATAGCTTGGGAGTAGGGAATAGTTGTGATTGCAGTCCTTTTAAGGACTAGGTTACAGCATTTCCTACGACTTTTATCAAGCAGGTCTGTGCTCTTAAATAGATAGATTGTGGGAGTAAAGACTAATTGTAATTGGAGTCCTTTTCAGGACTAGGTTACATCAGTTCCTATCAGTTTTTGCCAGGCAGGTCTGTGCCAGTGCTGTGCAAGTTTTTTTCACAGCATTTGGCTGAATCTAGCAAAGCTAATCCTTTTTGGCCTATTGCAGAGTGTGTTAGTCAGTGGAGTAGCCTATCTGTGTTGCAAGATATACCACCTGTGTATAGAATACCAATTTTTTTACTGCACCTAGTGAAGTAAAATCTTTTGGGCATAGCATCATTCTATTAGTCCATCTATACTGACCTCCATCAGGTTGCAAACTGAATATAATTTTTTTCTGCATCTAGCTCTGAAAAAATATTTGGGCTTCTAGCAGTGTGTGGGACTTGGTCTATTAGTCCATCTATACTGACCTCCATCAGGTTGCAAATTAAAAATAATTTTTTTCTTCATTTAGCTCTGAAAAAATATTTGGGCTTCTAGCAGTGTGTGGGACTTGTTCTATTAGTCCTTCTATACTGACCTCCAGCAGGTTGCAAATTGAATATAATTTTTTTCTGCATCTAGCTCTGAAAAAATATTTGGGCTTCTAGCAGTGTGTGGGACTTGGTCTATTAGTCCATCTATACTGACCTCCATCAGGTTGCAAATTAAAAATAATTTTTTTCTGCATCTAGCTCTGAAAAAATATTTGGGCTTCTAGCAGTGTGTGGGACTTGGTCTATTAGTCCATCTATACTGACCTCCATCAGGTTGCAAATTAAAAATAATTTTTTTCTTCATTTATCTCTGAAAAAATATTTGGGCTTCTAGCAGCGTGTGGGACTTGTTCTATTAGTCCATCTATACTGACCTCCATTAGGTTGCAAATTAAAAATAATTTTTTTCTGCATCTAGCTCTGAAAAAATATTTGGGCTTCTAGCAGTGTGTGGGACTTGGTCTATTAGTCCATCTATACTGACCTCCATCAGGTTGCAAATTAAAAATAATTTTTTTCTGCATCTAGCTCTGAAAAAATATTTGGGCTTCTAGCAGTGTGTGGGACTTGGTCTATTAGTCCATCTATACTGACCTCCATCAGGTTGCAAATTGAATAAAAAAAATTTCTGCATCTAGCTCTGAAAAAATATTTGGGCTTCTAGCGGTGTGTGGGACTTGTTCTATTAGTCCATCTATACTGACCTCCATCAGGTTGCAAATTAAAAATAATTTTTTTCTGCATCTAGCTCTGAAAAAATATTTGGGCTTCTAGCAGTGTGTGGGACTTGGTCTATTAGTCCATCTATACTGACCTCCATCAGGTTGCAAATTAAAAATAATTTTTTTCTTCATTTAGCTCTGAAAAAGTATTTGGGCTTCTAGCAGTGTGTGGGACTTGTTCTATTAGTCCTTCTATACTGACCTCCAGCAGGTTGCAAATTGAATATAATTTTTTTCTGCATCTAGCTCTGAAAAAATATTTGGGCTTCTAGCGGTGTGTGGGACTTGGTCTATTAGTCCATCTATACTGACCTCCATCAGGTTGCAAATTAAAAATAATTTTTTTCTGCATCTAGCTCTGAAAAAATATTTGGGCTTCTAGCAGTGTGTGGGACTTGGTCTATTAGTCCATCTATACTGACCTCCATCAGGTTGCAAATTGAATAAAAAAATTTTCTGCATCTAGCTCTGAAAAAATATTTGGGCTTCTAGCGGTGTGTGGGACTTGGTCTATTAGTCCATCTATACTGACCTCCATCAGGTTGCAAATTAAAAATAATTTTTTTCTGCATCTAGCTCTGAAAAAATATTTGGGCTTCTAGCAGTGTGTGGGACTTGGTCTATTAGTCCATCTATACTGACCTCCATCAGGTTGCAAATTAAAAATAATTTTTTTCTTCATTTAGCTCTGAAAAAATATTTGGGCTTCTAGCAGTGTGTGGGACTTGTTCTATTAGTCCTTCTATACTGACCTCCAGCAGGTTGCAAATTGAATATAATTTTTTTCTGCATCTAGCTCTGAAAAAATATTTGGGCTTCTAGCGGTGTGTGGGACTTGGTCTATTAGTCCATCTATACTGACCTCCATCAGGTTGCAAATTAAAAATAATTTTTTTCTGCATCTAGCTCTGAAAAAATATTTGGGCTTCTAGCAGTGTGTGGGACTTGGTCTATTAGTCCATCTATACTGACCTCCATCAGGTTGCAAATTGAATAAAAAAATTTTTTGCATCTAGCTCTGAAAAATATTTGGGCTTCTAGCGGTGTGTGGGACTTGGTCTATTAGTCCATCTATACTGACCTCCATCAGGTTGCAAATTAAAAATAATTTTTTTCTGCATCTAACCCAGCCAATAGTTTTGGCCTAATACCACAGTTTGGCCACTCAGCTCTGCTCGGTTACCATCCATTGTTTTTTTGTGCAAACAACTCCAGAGTTGTGAATTAGTTAACCACCAAAATGAGTGGAAAAAGGCCTGCTGCTGGTGGAAAGGGGAATAGGCGTGTTGGGAAGGGGAAAAAAGGTTGTGTCCGTGGGGTAGGTGCAGAAGAAAGACCATCTTCCAGCCAAACTAAAATGTCTACTTCTTTTAGCGGACAATGTGATAAGATCCCTTTCTTACGGCCACGCCAATCGCTACAAATTCCAGATGAGGCACAAAAACAGCAGGTGCTTCAACGGATATCAAGTGCTCCTTTAAGTGGGCTCTCCTCCACATCAACTTCAACATCACAAATACTCCAGTCCTCAAAGGTGTCACCCAAATCGCACTTGCTTCCTCACAGCTCCCAAATCTCCAGCTGCCCGTCTGAGTATGAGGTAGAACAGATGGTTGAGTCTGCAGAGCTGTTTACTCATACTATAGCCTGGGAATCAGAGGTCGACTCCAGCGCTTCTGTGAATCCAGACGAGGAAATGATCTGCACTGATGCCCAGAATCTTTATGAGTCGGATCCAGGACCAGACGCAGAAGGTTCTGACCATAATGTAGACCCTCATTCCCAAACTGTAACTCCTGTTGGTGGAGACAATGAGGAAGACGATGATAAGACTCAAATACCTGATTGGAGCGACAACTTTAGTTTTTTGTCAGGGCAGGAACAGGTTGGCTCTGAGGACAACGGGTGTGATAACGCACAGGGTGATGATGATGAGGTCGGAGATCCCACTTACTGTCAACCCACAGTCAGCCAAGAGATGAGGTCAGCAGAGGAGGTGGAGGAAGATGCTAGTGACGACGAGGTCAGGTTGCGCCTTCCTGGACAGAGACGTAGTACTGGAAGCACGTCAACAACTGCATCCTCAAACACAACTCTGCCTCTCACCACAAGTCGTGGTGGCTCTTCAGGTCGCATGGGTGCTAAGCCTTGCATAGCCTGGGCATTTTTTCAGATCGATAAAGATGACCCAACTCGTGTTATCTGTAACATTTGTCAGCAAAAGCTAAGTAGAGGCCAAAAAATACATAGTTTGAGTACTTCATGCATGAACCGGCACATGGACATGAAGCATAAGTTGCAGTGGGAAGCTCAGTGTGCTACAATGCGTTCTAGCCGGCCGGGCCAACCACCGTCTGCCATATCTTGTGCATCCGCGGCCTCTTCATCCTCTGTGACTGGGGGGACAGCAGTCACACCTGTTTTGGGGCGCAGACCTGCCACCTCTTTACCCGCAACAGCCAGCGTGATTGGCAGGTCATCATTTTCTTTGGAGGTGGTAACACCAGCTGGTCTTGAGCGCTGTCCGACATCGATAGCACCACCTTTGGATCAAGGCAACCTAACATGTCCGCCTGCATCTTCCTCACAGACCGGCAGTTTGCCGGGGACACCCTTATCAACCCCGTCTAAGCACAATAGCCAGCCCTCGGTCCCTCAGATGTGGACAAGTAAAAGACCATTTCCTCCTAGCCATGAGAAAGCTAAGAGGCTGAATTTCACCATCTGCAAGCTCTTGGCTACAGAAATGCTGCCTTTCCGCCTGGTGGACACAGAGGATTTTCGAGACCTTATGTCCGTCGCAGTGCCCCAGTACCAGATGCCCAGTCGGCACTACTTCTCAAAGAAAGGTGTGCCTGCGCTCCACCAGCATGTCGCACACAACATCATCGCTTCTTTGAGAAACTCTGTGTGTGACAGGGTGCATTTCACCACAGACACTTGGACGAGTAGGCATGGACAGGGGCGTTACATGTCGCTGACTGGGCACTGGGTAACTATGGTGACAGCAGGACAAGGGGCTGCTGTCCAAGTCTTGCCGTCCACACGAGTTGTGCGTCAATCCTCTTTATGTCAAAGTTCCTCCACTGCTTCTGCCTCCTCAACCTCCTCTCGGTCTTCCACCTGCACCCAAAGCCTGTCTGGTCATGCCACAAGCTTTCTAACTGCGCAGAAGGGATCCTGCACACCTCCTTACTATGCTGGCAGTAGGGCTCAATGTCATCAGGCGGTTTTTACATTGAAATGTCTGGGAAATGTGAGTCACACAGCTGAGGAGTTGTGGTCAGCTCTGGAGAACCAATTTCATGAATGGTTGTCTCCACTGGACCTGAAACCAGGGAAGGCCGTGTGCGACAATGCTGCAAACCTGGGTGCGGCCCTTCGCCGGGGCAATGTCACACACGTGCCTTGTATGGCTCACGTGTTGAACCTGGTTGTCCAGCAATTTTTAGCCCACTATCCCAGACTAGATGGCCTTCTGCAGAGGGCACGGTCGCTGTGTGCTCACTTCCGCCGTTCGCATCCCGCAGCTCAGCGACTTACATCTCTACAGAAGTCGTTGGGCCTGCCACTTCACCGGCTAAAATGCGATGTGCCTACCCGGTGGAATTCAACTCTGCACATGTTGCAGCGACTGTGGCAGCACCGACAAGCCCTGGTGCAATACGTTCTGACGTATAGCCTGGGCCAACGAGATTCAGAGGTGGGGCAAATCACGCTGGAGGAGTGGTCTCAGATCAGGGACCTATGCACCCTTCTGCACAGTTTTGAAATGGCGACGAAGATGTTTAGTGCTGACGATGCCATTATCAGCATGACTATTCCGGTGATTTACATGCTGGAGCACATGTTAAACAGAATTCGGAGTCAGGTGGTGGCACAAGAGGAGGTGGAGGAAGTAGAGGAGGAGGAGTTGTATGCGGAAGGGCTAACATCTGCAAGGTCCAGACGGTCGGCAGCACCAAGGCGGCAGGCATGTGAGGGTGGGGGAGATGATTTTACCAGGGCGCATGGTAGCAGCCAAACTAGTGAGGAAGGTGCAGGAGCCCAGGAAGAAGTGGAGGACGAACTGATGGAAGACTCATCAGATGAGGGAGACCTTGATCACATTTCTGTTGTGCGAGGTTGGGGGGAGAGGACAGAGGAAGGAAGCATGATTGTTACCTCGCCACCAACACAACAGGGACTTGGTGCTCCTGGATGCGCAACACACATGAGTGCCTTCTTGCTGCACTACCTGCAACATGACCCTCGAATTGTGAGAATTAGAAATAATCCTGACTACTGGGTTGCCACACTGTTAGATCCCCGGTACAAAAGTAAATTTGCAGAAATTATTCCTGCCATAGAAAGGGATGCACGCATGCAGGAGTATCAGCAGAGACTGTTGCAGAATCTTACATGTGCTTTTCCACAAAATACCAGTGGTGCACGTAGTGAATCTCACAGTTCCAACTTGCCAACCGTGGGACCGTCAAGTGTTCAGCACTCAAACCGTAACAGAACCACAGTATCTGCTGGTAACATCAATTTTGCGGAATCATTTCACCACTTTTTTAGCCCATCCTTTGCAAGGCCACAGGAGACAAGAAGTCTGACACATAGTCAACGCCTAGAGACGATGGTACAGGAGTATCTCCAAGTAAACATTGAAGCCACGACTGTGTCACTGGACCCTTGCTCTTTTTGGGCTTCCAATCTGGATAAATGGCCGGAGCTAGCCACTTACGCCTTGGAGATCTTGTCATGCCCCGCAGCCAGCGTTCTGTCTGAACGTGTGTTCAGCGCTGCTGGTGGTGTGCTGACAGATAAGCGCACGCGGCTCTCCACTGATAATGTAGACAGACTCACGTTCATAAAGATGAACAAATCATGGATCCGAAACGACTTTTCTACCCCTGTGTCATCCTGGGGAGAGTAAAAGCTTGATGATTGGTTAAAATCACCCTACCAACCGTTTTAAGCTTTCAAATTACTAATCATGTTTATCTGTATCTTGACTGGAAAATAATTTGGGCTTTGTAGCAGTGTGCAGCACTGATCCTATTAGGCCATCTATAATAAGCTTCACCAGATTTAAAATTAGAAATAATTTTTAGCTGCTTCTAGCCCGGAAAATAATTTTGGGGCTCCGAGATGCGCAAGACACATAAGTGCCTTCTTGCTGCACTACCTGCAGCATGACCCTCATATTATCAGAATTCGAAGTAATCATGACTACTGGGTTGCCACACTCTTAGATCCCCCAAACTTTTCGATCAACCTTTTCATTTTAATAAAGACCAAAAAAATGGTCATTTTTGAAATTATAAGCATTAGCAGGTTGTTAGAAACTGAAATCAAACAGTTTTCAACTCAAAACTTTATTCTAGGTGATGTTACATTTTCACATAGGACCCCTTGTTCGAAAGGAGCTTCTGAACTCTCTCGTCCATTGAATTTGTCAGGTTTTGGATGGTTTCTGCTTCAATTGTTTTGCATGAGGACAGAATACCCTCCCAGAGCTGTTGCTTAGATGTGAACTGCCTCCCGCCATCATAGACACTCCTTTTAATGATGCTCCAAAGGTTCTGAATGGGGTAGAGGTCAGGGGAGCATGGGGGTCACACCATAAGTTTGTCCCCTTTTATGCCCATATCAGCCAGAGATGCAGATGTTTTATGTGCAGCATGAGATGGTGCATTATCATGCAGAAAAATGATCTTGCTGTGAAATACACGGTTCTTCTTCTTGAACCATGGCAGGAAGTGCTGTTTGAGAAAATCCACATACATTATGGAGTTCATCTTTAGCGCCTTCAGGGATCCTAAAGGGGCCGACAATCTCTCTCCCCATGATTCCAGCCCAAAACATTACTCCACCTCCTCCTTGTTGGCGCTGTAGCCGTGTTTGCGTGGGGTGTCCATCAACCAGCCATCCTCCACTCCATTCATCTGGACCATCGAGCGCTGCACGGCACTCATCCGTGAACAAAACAGTTTTGAAATCAGTCTTCATGTGATGTTTGGCCCACTGGAGCCGTTTCTGCTTGTGTGAAGTGGATAGAGGAGGTCGACAGGATGGCGTATGCACAGCTGCAAACCTCTGAAGGACCCTGCATCTTGTTGTTCGGGGGACGTTGGAGGCACAAGCAGCTTCAAAAACTTGTCTGCTGCTATGACAAGGCTTTTTTGCCGCTGCTCTTTCAACCTGACGTAATTGCCTGTAGGAAAGAGTCCTCAATTTGCCCTTATCAGCACGCACACGTGTGTACTGTGAATCAGCTACATACTTCTTGATTGCCAAGACACTTCATCCTGATCATCGCACAATGTTGATTGTAGTCATGCCTTGACCTAAACACTCCACAATTTGTTGCTTCTCAGCAGCCGACACATCCTTTTTCTTTCCCATTTTGGCAGAAAATGTAGGCTGCTTAATAATGTGAGAGAGCCTTCTTAAGTAGTCTTGCCTTTCATTGGACACACCTGCCAAACTAATTAGCACAGGTGTCTGCAATTGCTTACAGTGATATAAAGAGCCCTGACACACATCACCATCAATGAGTTTAACTGACAAACAAACAAATTCTTCCCTTATCACTCCTAAACACTTTTTGCATAATAATTTGGAACGCGGTGTACATGTGCTTTTCCACAAAACACCAGTGGTTCACGTAGTGAATCTCACAGTTCTAACTTGCCAACCGTGGTCTGTATGGAATTGTTCAATAAAGGGCCCAAAATTAAGATAACATAGATGGGAGAGGTCTCTATGAATAGGAATTCCTAAGTATTTGATACCCTGTGAGGGCCAGGCAAAGGGAAAGTTGGACTGGATGGAATCCTATATGGATTTAGGGAGGGAGACATCGAGGGCCTCAGACTTCGCTGCATTGATTTTAAAATTTTACCATGTAACAAAGTGATCTATTTCAGCCATAACAGCAGGGATGGATATATGTGATTGAGTGATATATACTAGGACATCATCAGCAAATAGAGAGCACTTGTACTCGGTGCCTCCCACCTCAATCCACCTAATATTGGGGTTATGGCGAATTGATGAGAGCAGGTGCTCCGTCACTAGGATGTATAAGAGAGGGGACAGAGGACATCCCTGCCTTGTCCCATTGGTGATTGTGAAAGGTGATGAAAATGTTCTGACGCACCCCCTGGGCCTTGGGACACCCGGAGCCGGACCCTTTTTGGTGGATGCTGGTGGTTGTAGTCTTCGTGGCGGCGATCCGGTTCCGTGGCTCAGGGCGGTCAAACCAGTGGCGGAACTATTTATGTGGTTTTGATGTTTAAATGTCCGACTACGCCACCCGTGGATTGCGGTCAGAGTGAACCGCCGCTACAGGGCAGACCGCTAAGGCTGGTGTTGTGGGTGCAGCAGAGCGTAGCATAACTCCCCATGGGAGGAGTATAGCCTCAGGGCAGTGTATGCGGAGGATGGGGGTGATGGTGCAGGGCAGCAGCAGTAACGACACGGAGTCAGTGATGCAGTTCAGGGCCTTTACTCACAGTTCTTATTATCCAGACCACGTCTGCAGGTAACGGCTGCCCACGTCGTACTGTGCTCACCAGGTGAGGGGCTCAGACAACTCCCAGATAACTTTGGAGCGCTTCACAGGACCCCCTTTGTGTGTCCTTTGTCTGGCCTTTCTTACCAACACTTCTGTCCGGCTGCCTCGGGCCTCCTCTTGGTAAACTTGGCGCCAGTTTCCCTGACCCTATGTGGTGCCTTCCTAGCGGGTGGAGCAAGGGGCTGCGCCACATAAAATGTCAGAGCCTCCGGTTTCTAGCTGAGGGTCGTTTCCTGCCTCCACTAGTTCGGGGACCGGTCTCCCCCTTTGGCCTGACCCCTCCACGCAGGTGGATTCGGGCGTGCGGTGGCGACTCGCCCGTCCGCACCCCTGGGATCCCTTCATTCCTCGTTCCTGGAGCCTTCTCCGCTCCTCTTCCTTCCTTCTCCCTCTTGCAGGCCTGGGCCTCTGTTACTAGGCCCGCCTCCGGAGCAGAGCTCATGCAGAGCCCCTGCTCCCTGCCACTTCTGCTCAGACTTCTCTGCACTGAACTAAGATGGTGCCCACCTTTTATTCTCCCTTCTCAATGCACCCAGGAACTGCTTCCTCCCTGCTCCTGCACTGCAGGGTTCCCCTTCCTCAGTGTTCCCTCCCCCCACTCCAGCCAGGGACAGGGACTGTCGTGCCCATCTCAGGGGCATATTGGTCGCCCTGCCCCACGGCAATGTGGTGTAATGCATGCAGGTGTCGGGTCCTGATCCACACTCCATCCTTATCTGAGAGTGAGATATCACACCTCTGGGTGAGGTGCAATACGTCTGTAGCAACCGAGCCCTCGGTGCTACAGTTCCATTTATCTTCAGCCTAGGTGACGTATTGTGATACAGGGCCGTGATTTTGGCTATAAAAGGGTCCCCTAGACCCCTACCCCAAGCTTTTTAAGAGAATCATATATGGCGTGCCAGGAGACTCTATGGAATGCTTTCTCAGCATCCAACGAGAGTATCTACTTACAAATTTTTAACTGCATCTAGCCCAGGAAATACTTTGTGCTTAGTAGCAGTGTCTGCTAGTCAGCGGATTATCCCGGCTGTTAAGCAAGCTACACCACCTGTAGTTTGGACACTTAATTTTTTCAAAGGAAATGCTTCGGGACCACGGGATACTCAGTGAAGAGCATCAGGAGGCACCCCAAGGCATAGGGGCTGGGACTGGCACTAGGATGCCTTGCGGTGGACAGCCGAGCTCGATCCTTATAAAAGCTTTTTAACTGCAGCAGCTTTAGTGGACGCTACTGGAGCTGGAATTACGCGGCTGCTGGCATGAGACTTGCCCTCCAATAGATCCTTGTAAATGGATTTAAAGTGTATTCATTCAAATTAGAGGGACAATTTAAATTAAAAAGCTTAGAGCTGCCTCCACCACAGGGGGGCTCTCTCGACCCACCAGCGGACAGGCACCAGTATTGGGAGAGGGGGGCTGGCCGTCAGGGTTCACCGCGGCTCTGGCACAAACCCGGCGACACGGAGGTGGCACGGGCAGGAGCGGACTGGCCGTCTCGGCTTCTCACTTTTTGGATTTTAGAAGGGCATGACATGCCTATATCTGTGTCTCCCCCTCCTTTTACTCCTCCACCTCTTTTCTTTTCGCATGACTATATGTACTTGTCACTTTTCCATGTGTTAGTTGTGTCTTCTGAGCAGTTTGTCAGCTTTTGGACACCTTTGAAGGTGTTTTCTATGTGTTTCTATGTGTTTTTGTTTGCCTGCCATTGGTTTTAACGGTGTTCGAAGGTGTTCGACGAACAGTTCGACGAACAGTTCGGCGAACAGTTCGGCGAACACACGGGTGTTCGACGAACCGAACCGAACTCGAACACTACGGGGGTGGCTCAACACTACAGGTAATGTTTTGGTATACGCGCTTAATCTTATGTATAAGGCACACCAGGACAAATATGGGCGGCTGGGGACTGAGTATGGATACCTCGCTGCCGAAGCAGCCATGAGGTAGTGGCCAGCTTCGGCCTCCTCCAAACTAAAAGGCCCCATTTCAAGTGCAAGCTACAGTATGAAATTGCAGTCTGGGGGTGGGTGGGCGGCAGGCTGCACACTTACACTTGCATTAAAAGAAAACATAGCAGATGCTAACTTCTGTCATCATCATCATGCTCCTCACCTTGGCACTCTCAACTCCACCGATGGAGAAGTCAGGGCCCTCCGGAGGAGTCTGGTTCTCTGGTGGGCTCGTCCAATGCTGCCTAAAGCAGGCCGGGCTAAGAAAAGTGTGTGGGGGGATGTTCCAAGGAGAAATAGGGGCGGCTGGGGACCGTTTATGGACACCCGTCCGCGGGGCGGCTGGGGACCGAGTATGGACACCCGGTCGCCGGGCGGCTGGGGACTGAGTATGGATTCCAGGCTGCCAACACAGCCATGACGTGGTGGCCAGATTCCGCCTCCACATGCCTAAAAGGCCCAATTTCAAGTTCAAGCAAGCAAGCAGAATGGTATTGCTGCCTGGGGGTGGGTGGGTGGCAGGCTGCATACTTGAGCTTGTATTGCAAGGAATGGGGGAGGTACAATTGAACACTGCCCTGGGACTAGAACTTGCATGGGGATAGTTGCAAGTCTACATCTTCTGATGCGGTAAGGATCACTTATGATGGGCACACTTTTAGACTGTGACCTGGGATTCAGAGATGCTTCCAGGGGTCTTCCCCATGCTGTTCCCTTGTCTTTTCAGCACTTTATGCATGTGTCACACAGCACATGGCCAGATAAGGTTGTAAAATGTTAAAATGACATTTCACGGTGAATGCATTTGTCATAGTTGAAAGCAATACAAAAGTGCAAAAACGCATAAAAAATGCTACTTGTAAACATAGCCGAAGGTGTGGAGGAGTATTTTTGTTTTTGGTCATTTATTTTAACTTATACACAAGTCTTTACCCTGGAAAGGATGTTCCTTAACATATTTCACAGGAAAAAAGTTTCACTTTCGTTTTTGAACGTTTTATTGTGAGCCTGTAAAAGTGGCTTAATACCTCTGACCACGTTGTTGACAGCAGTAACCTGGGGGTCAGAAATGCTTCCTGGGGCAATCCCCATGCTGTCCCCATGTCATTTGAGCACTGTCACTATAGTTTTGGGCACTCGGTAGGCTTTTAAAAGACTGCCGGGTGTGCCACAGCAAAAATGCTGGAGTCTCCCATAGACTAACATTGGGCTCGTTGCTCGGGTTGAGCACCCGAGTATCACGGCGAGCTCGGCCCGAGCTTCGAGCACCCGAGCATTTTAGTGCTCGCTCAACACTAATGGTATGGTTTTAATATTAGAGCTAGGACTGTCCTATAAGTGTTGTCGTGACGTGGCGGGATGGCTTTTACATTATTTTGATCAAAATTTATGCTAACTAAATACCCTTTATTATTTATCATTACTTATATGCACTTTGTGATTTATCCATTTACCTTTTGGTTATTTGTGTATTGTGCTTTTGTCTTTGGTTATTTCTAATTGGAGGTATGTGCTAATATTATTATTGCACCTACTACATTTTGTGATAGAATCTTCAAGATGGGAATACTCCTTTAAGGAACTGAAAAACTTAAAAAGCAGCCAAACTGTGTTCGTTAGATCACTGGGTCTGAACATCTCCAAAGCAGTAGGTCTTGTGAAGTTGTGAAGTGTTCAATGTATGCACTGGTTAGTACCTAATAAAAGAGATGCTAAGGAAGGACAACCGGTGAACCAATAACAGGTGCATGGACCTCCAAAGTACTTAAATGCCGCTGGCTAGTGAAAGCTAGCCTGTCTGAACTGATCCTACAAAAGATCTACTGCAGGACAAATTGTTGAAAAAGTTAATTCTAGCTATGATAGCAAGGTGTCAGAACATGCAGTGCATTGCACGATGTTGTGTTTGGAACTGTGCAGCCATTAATCGGTCAGCATTTCCATGATGACCTCTGTCCACTGCCTACAATTAGCACATGAACATCAGAACTGGTCCATGGAGCATTAATATCGGCTTATTTTCTTTTAGAACATGGACATCTGGGTGCTTACCAAGGTAAGAGATTTCATCATGAGAATAAGACTAGCTAGAAGAGAGAGTGTGATGCTCCAGGCAAAGTTCTGCTGGGTAACCTTGGTCTGGCAAACACATCTAGTCGGAATGTAGCCATAAGCAAGCAAATTGCATATTTGCGGTCACATTGCCGGCACTGGAGAATCCTCAGAGCACACACTGTGCGCCCTGTGAGGAGTCTCAAGTCTGCAGTCACATAGAGTGTCTGCAGATTTATACCCCAAGCCTGGACAACCCCTTTAAGTCAGATAAGTTGTAAGGTAGGGCTTCCATGGATCATATTTTTTCCAGCGTATCCCACAGATTCTTCATTAGTTTGAGATCTGGGGAATTGGGAGGCTAAGTTAACACTTTGAACTTTTTATTATGATCATTTTTGCAGTGTGGCAAGTCACAATATCCTGCTAATAGAGGCCAATGCATTATGGAACTGCATTGCTGTTCTATGTACTTGGTCTATAACCATGTTTCAGTAGATGATATATGGCACAATAACATTCACATGTTGGCCAGCCGACTAGATGTGTCTGGCCTTGCTCAATCTACTTGCATTGAGCGAGGCTGCACATGTCTGGTCAGCAAGTGACCCCATATATGCAAATTGCATACTTGCGATCACGCACCTGCTCCCTCCCAGCACTGGCACTGGAAAATCCTGACATTTTGCGCACTGTGATTGTACCCCACATACTATTATGATTTAACAACCTGAAGTCACAGAGAGACTGCAGACTTTGCTTCTTAAACCAGACAACCCCTTTAAAGCAGTTGTTGTACACAATGTCAGGCATCAAGATTTTTAAGAGATATGTCATGTGACTGCTGCAGCCTATCCACTCTGATGGAATATGTAAAGATTGCATCTGATTGGCAGCTTATTGGCAGCTGCTAGTTGGCTGCAGTATGAGTATTCAGCAGGAGAGAATGTTATATAGATAATTTAAAATATAGCTTTTAATAATACATTTAAAATGACAATACCTAGGAATCAAATACAATCTGAAAGTGCCAGTGCTCAACAATGTAAACGACTCGCCCCCTGGGCCGTGGGGTACTCGAAACCGGGTCTTCTGGTGTACAGTGCTGATGGGGGTAGTAGTGGCAACCCGGTCCCGTGGCTCAGGGTGGTCAGACCAATGTTGTGGCAGTCCATTTATAGATTTGTGAATGTGAAAGTCCGACTACACCACCCGTGGATTGCGGTCAGGGATAACCGCCGCTGCAGGACAGACCGCTGAGGCTGGTGTTGGTGAGCAGCACAGGAATGGTATAACTCCCCACGGGAGGAGTGTAGCCCCAGGGCAGTGTAGGTGGATGTTGGGGGTGATAGTTCCGGCCGCGATGGTCAGAATGCAGAGTCCGCTTAAACAGTTCAGGGTCTTTATTGTAACAGATGGTAATGACCCAACAACAGTACCTGCTAGAAGGGGGCCTGGATGTCTGAGAACACTCGGGAAGCCCCTCTGGTCAGGGTGAGGGTGTAGGCCTACCGTGCTCTCTAAGCTCTTTCTGACTATTCCCCTCTTCGTGGTATAATAGCCCACGTTCCTGAGCGTGCTGTGTATTCTCGCCCGTATGGCTTGCAACTTGGGTTCCTTTTACCTTTGGCCTCTCTTGGCCTTGCTGGTCCCTTCTGTTGTGGCGGAGCCTCCGGGCTTCTTAGGCCAAAGGACATGAAATCCCCCGCAGATTGGTTCTCTGCTGCTAGACTTAGAGTCTTTACAGTCTCGGACCCCAATGTCCGGTTAGATTAATTCTTTGCCAGGACTGGCTCTCGTCGCCTCTGTCCCTGGCCTGCCGTTCCTCCTCTGCCTCACGGACTCCTCAGCTGCTGCTGACCTGTCCCTTCCTCTAAGGAACCCTTCTGGTCACTTCAGAAGTGGGTTCTGGTCTCCCTAACCCTGCCCCAGTTCCAGCTTTTATAGGGCAGCCTGCTCCCCCTACTGGCCTGGGACAGGAGGTGCTGCATGCTAATTGTCCCTAACCAGGGAACCTCCCTCCTGCTCTCAGACACAGCCTTTAATATTTGTGGCATCCAGGCCTGGGGTGACACATAAACATGTGCTCAATAAAGAAAAATGGTTTAGTCTCACCACTTTGACGATATTTCAGTAGCCGGGTAGCCAGTAATGCAGGGGCATCAAGAGCTGATAATACCCACAGTCGATTCAGGGGAATGTAGAGGAATGTTCATAATCAATTTATCTCCCCTGTCATGCCCATTCAATGCTCCCGCCCTCACAAGGGCAGTCCCCAAGTGCAAAGCTAGGCTAATGTTCCCACCACAGCAAGAAAATCTATTCTATATACAAGTACAAAATCTCTACGCGTTTCCTCTCCCATACGGGGGATTCATCAGGGGATCTAAGAAATCATTTGTGTTGGTTCTTGCAGTGGAAGATCACCAAAGGGTTGAATCAAACTAGCGTGGTCACCGCTTAGCAAAGAATGGCGCAAACCAATCTTTGCTAAATCCCTCCCAACTCTTATGACTGCTTGTAAAACTAGCCCTGATACGCTCTACTAACCTTCTCAGCACCATGTGTGCTGGAGCATGCTTCCCGGTTTTACATCACCAAAGCTACCAACCAGGGAGGTCAGCTGACAGGTGCGACAGGACCCACAATAATTCACTATCTGTCGGTGACACCCGGGCCATAGAACCTCTGGAGGATCCTTTCTTGGGTCTTTTCTATCCCCAGATGATCACCTAAGACATGTGCATGGGCCATATCTAACATCCTGTGTCTGTACGGCCCTGGCACTAGTAACTGCTTGATTATCTCCCCTCTGAGCTTGGTGACCCAATATAGTAACTCCTCATTTATGGCAAAGTACGGATATCAGGTGTCAGCCCCCAGCTCTTGAGCAACAATATTCAGGACAGTGACATTATCAAACGCTCCTTTTAGAGTCATGTCCCTGAGCTGGGCTGTTCCAAAGTTTTCCCCAGACACCTTCAGCTCAGGGATGTTGGCCTCCGTGGATGCTGTCTCACCCTCATCCCCAACAAGCACACAAAAAGGAAACCCATTGGCGGCGGTCTGTGATGAGGTTTCTTCAGGAGCGACTTGGTTGTTGTCCAAACAATCTAGCTTCCTCCCTTTCTCCCACAAGTCCCAAAATAAGGCAAAGTCCTGCCCTATTATAACCGGGTGCAACAGGTCCTTGACTACACCCACCCAGCCGATGAGGAATTGTAGCCCTCACTAGGGTTACCAAACTCCCCGAGTCTAACAAAGCAGTCACTCGCACTCCATTCACTAACACAAGGCATGCCTGCAATCCATCGCCTGGTTGAGGGACAGCACTGCAGGCAGGATATGCAAAATACGAGCAGCGCCATCCTGCGCTGCAGTCCATTGGCTCGTTGGTCATGGGCGGCTATGTGACCCGGGGTATGACATCTCCAACTTACTATGTTATTGAGCGGGACCTTTGGCAGCAACTCAGACCCCTCCTGGGCTCTTGGACGCCCCCCAGATGTGGCTCTAGTTCCCCTCTTTTGGGTGTCTGCCCCCTTTTCAGAAACCCAGTATGGAGATACTACGACCCCTGGCTTCCCCAAGGAACTCTCTACCGCCTGGTACCTTTCCACCAACCTCACCAGGTCATCGGTATTACAGGATCCCCCTGGGCAACCCAGGATTGCACTGACCTAGGAAGGCAGTGTATGAACCTGTCTATGATGACCCTCTCCACCATCTGTGCTGGGGAGGAAGATTCAGGTTGCAACCACTTTTGAACCTGGTGTAGGAGGTCGAACATTTGGGACCGGGGAGGTCTGTCACTGCAATAGGCCCAGTGATGCACCCGTTGCGCCCTGAGTGTCAGAGTCCTTCCCAAGTGAGCCAAGATCTCCATTTTTAATTTGGCGTACTCTTTTGCATCCTGTTAGGCTAAGTCATAACAGGATTCTGTGGCTCGCCTGTTAAATATGGCGCCAAAACCTCCGCCCACTGCTCCGGAGGCAATTTCTCCCGCTCTGCCATCGTCTCAAAGACCGTCAGGAACGCCTCGATGTCATCACCTGGGTTCATCTTTCGTAATGCTCTTCTTACCGTCTTCCTAACGTGAGAGTCATCACCTGGAGTTGGGGGTGTTGTGGTTGTCCTGCCACGGATCTGCTTTGCTAGGAGTTCCATCTGTCTTTGCTGCTGTTGGATCTACTGCATCTGGAGTTTATTTGTCTCCTGCTGCTGCTCCAGTTGCTGCTGTAGCTGCTTCCGATGCTGCTGCTGCATGCTCTGCTGGCTCTGCAGGTGCTGCTGCTGGTACAGAGCATGCTGCGCCTGCTGTTGCTGTAGCAGTCACACTACCCCTTGGGATTCGTGCCCGTGCTTATAGCACCAATTGTAAGGTTTTGTACTCACTCAGCCGTGTTAGAGGTAGGCACAGGATACTGTCTCTTTAAAATGTCCAAGGCAGGTCTATTCAGGCTTCATAAACTACACTTTCAAAATAAATAAAACACAGCCTTGTCTGGCACAAAGTAACAAAACAGGAAAATAAACAGTACATAAAGTGCTGCGGGTTCGCCCACTCACAGTCAGTGTCTTTTATCACAGACATGCTGGAGGTCTCCACACCTTCAGCCACAGACACTGAATGAGACACTCGGTCTCCATTTTATTTACAGGTCCTGGGGTGGGGATATGTGAGCAGCCAATCCCTCCCAACTCTTATGACTGCTCGTAACACCAGCCTTGATACGCCCTATTAACCCTCTCAGCACCAAGTGTGCTGGAGCATGCTTCCAGATTTTACATCACCAAAGCTACCAACCTCGATGACACATATCTCCCCTCAAGGACCTGTCCGGGGGCCATCTTACAGTTTACTAATAAAAAAACATAGCACTTGCACTTTAATTTAATTTATTTATGTATAAAACTCTGCTGTGGGGGTAAAAATAGTTTAAAGGCTACTGGGCTGTTACTACCTGATTTGTATGCATTGTTATATTCAGATTAGCAAAAGTCTGGCATTATGAAGTGGCTACACTTTGGAAAGTTCCTGTTTACGTTTTTATATTGATTCTATTTTTTTCTATAATAAAAATGAAATATTTTAACCGATTCAGGACCGCCCACTGTACATAAACGTCGGCGCTGCCTAGGCTCTGTGCAGCGCTGACGTTTAAAAACGGTGGGTGGTCCCGCAGCCCTCAGGACCCCTAGGGTCCTGCAAGCATTGCGGTTTCGGTGCAGAGCGATAGCTCTGACAGGGGTCATCATCGGGACCTGATTAGATCAGGTCCCAATGATGTTAACCCTTTCCTATCTTCTATATGCCGTGATCTATAGTGATCGTGGCATATAGAAGATAGTGAGAGGAGAGGGGGTCGTCAACTTACCTCTCCGACGGCCCCCTGATGCCTTCCAGGACCTGCCGTTGTTATGGCAGCTGGAGGTCACATGACCACCTCCAGATCTGCCATATATGGTGTCCTGCTAGGCTCAGCCTGCAGCTGAACTCTAGCAGGAGACAGACTGTAAAACTGTCAGCAAAGATCTCATCCAATGCAATACATGTCTATTACATTGGATGAGATCAGTGATTAGAAAAAATAAAAATTAGTGTCCCATACAGGGACTAAGTAAAAACGTAAAAAAAAGTCAAATAAATGTTTTCAAACTGTTAAAAAAATCACAAAATAAATAAATAAAATATTAAACCAATAAATCCGTATATTTATGCAAAAACAAAAAAAGTACACATATTTGGTATTGCCACGTCCGAAACAACCCGATCTATAAAACTGTCACACTAATTAACTCCAGAATAAAGCGATGCAAAAAAAATATTTTTTCTATAAAATTGTTTTATTGTGTAAAAGCGCCAAAACATATAAAAAATACAGTAAGTGTAGTATCGCTGTAAACGTACTGACCCGAAGAATAACGCTGCATTATCACTTTTACCACACGCAGAACGGCATAAAAGAAAACCCTCTAAAAACAATTCCTGAATTGTTGGTTTTTGTTAATTTTACCTCCCAAAAAACAGAATAGAAAGCGATCAAAAATGTCACGTACCCAAAAATGGTACCAATAAAAATGTCAACTCGTCCCGCAGAAAACAAGCCATCACATGACTCTGTCGGCCGAAATATGGAAAAATTATAGCTCTCAAAATATGGCGATGCAAAAACTCGATTTTGCAAAAAAAGCGTCTCTTAGTGTGTGACAGCTGTCAATCATAAAAACCCGATATAAATCTGGTATCGCTGTAATCGCACCGACCCGAAGAATAAAGTAATCTCATCACTTATACCACACGAGGAACGGCGTAAAACATAAATAAAACCAATTCTTCACCTGCTACTGATTTGTTTATTATGTCTCCCAAAGATCGCAGTAAGGCTCTGCTCACATTTATCCTGCGTTCTGCGCTGAGCACTTACACCAGAGTTTCCGTGTAAATCTCTGAAATACGTGATTCAGATGGAACCCATGACGGAAGATTCCCTGTAATGAGGCAGATATAGGCCACTGTGGATGCCGTCTGGCCTGTGATCCCACGGTGTTAGCTTTTTTAGGCATGCATAAAAGTGCGGTTGGCCACAGTTTTGTGCACTTCTGAAAAAAAGGACACCGCTAAACAGAGGCCAGATGGAGTCCAGAGTAACTCTGCTGCCTCATTACAGTGAATGGATCCCACAGGGGTTTCATCTGAATTACATCACTTGGAAATTTATATGGAAACCTCGATGTAAGTGCTCAGCCTCGAGCGCCGGATAAATGTTATGTAAAATGTTCCCAATAAAAGCTTCAACTCAGTCCTCAAAAAAGCTAGTCCCAACTCAGGTCCGTCATCTGTTAAAAATATTCCAAGTTACTGGTAGCAGAAAGGCTCTGGAAAAGCGAAATGGCCCTTGCCCCCCAAAAGAAATTCAGAAAATTTTGTGCTCCCAAATCCAAATGCCTATTCTACAATAATTTGTTCTCCAATTGTCAAATAGCGCTCTGTCCCTCCCAGATCTCGCCGTATGGCTGAGCGGTACGATACAGCCACATATGGGGTATTGCCACTTTTAGAAGAAATTGTGTGACACATTTCGGCACCATTTTTACCCATTGCCCTGTGTGAAAATGTAAATTCTGAGGGTAAAACATTTTTTTGTGGTAAAAATATAATTATCTTTTCTTCACTGCCCAATGGTATAAATTAAAAAATTAAAAAATACTCACTACTTCCCTAGATGAATTCCTTGAGAGGTGTAGTTTACAAAATGGGGTCACTTGTGGGGGTTTCTGCTGTTTTGGCATGTCAACGACTCTTCAAATGTGACATGGTGTCTGCAACCTATCCCAGCCAACATAGCGCTCCTTTCTCTTCCGAACCCTGCTGTACACCAAAGCAGTGGTTTTCTCCCACATATGGGGTATCGGCGTACTCAGTAGAAATTGCACAACAAATTTCATGGTGTAATTTCTCCTGTTATCCTTATGATAATGCAAAATTAGGGAATGAAAAACATTTTTTGTGGGAAAAATGTGAAAATTTTATTTTTACGGCTCAATATTATAAACTTCTGTTAAGCACCTGGGGGTGCAAGGTGCTCACCACACATCTAGATAAGTTCCCTAAGGGGTCTAGTTTCCAAAATGGTGTCACTTGTGGGGGGTTTCCACTGTTTAGGCACATTAGGGGCTCCCCAAATGCGACATGGCGTCCGCTAATTATTCAAACAAATGTTACATTCAAAAAGTCAAATGGCGCTCCTTCCCTTCCGAACCCTGCAGTGTACCCAAATAGTGGTTTTCCCCCACATATGGGGTATCGGCATGTTCAGAAGAAATTACACAACAAATTTCATGGTGCAATTTCTCCTGTTATCCTTATGATAATGCAAAATTAGGGAATGAAAAACATTTTTTGTGGGAAAAATGTGAAAATTTTATTTTTACGGCTCAATATTATAAACTTCTGTTAAGCACCTGGGGGTGCAAGGTGCTCACCACACATCTAGATAAGTTCCCTAAGGGGTCTAGTTTCCAAAATGGTGTCACTTGTGGGGGGTTTCCACTGTTTAGGCACATTAGGGGCTCCCCAAATGCGACATGGCGTCCGCTAATTATTCAAACAAATGTTACATTCAAAAAGTCAAATGGCGCTCCTTCCCTTCCGAACCCTGCAGTGTACCCAAATAGTGGTTTTCCCCCACATATGGGGTATCGGCATGTTCAGAAGAAATTACACAACAAATTTCATGGTGCAATTTCTCCTGTTATCCTTATGATAATGCAAAATTAGGGAATGAAAAACATTTTTTGTGGGAAAAATGTGAAAATTTTATTTTTACGGCTCAATATTATAAACTTCTGTGAAGCACCTGGGGGTGCAAGGTGCTCACCACACATCTAGATAAGTTCCCTAAGGGGTCCAGTTTCCAAAATGGTGTCACTTGTGGGGAGTTTCCACTGTTTAGGCACATCAGGGGCTCCCCAAATGCAACATGGCGTCCGCTAATTATTCAAGCAAATTTTACATTCAAAAAGTCAAATGGCGCACCTTCCCTTCCGAACCCTGCCGTGCGCCCAAACAGTGGTTTGCCTCCACATATGGGGTATCGGCGTGTTCAGGAGAAATTGCACAACAAATTTCATGGTGCAAATTATCCTATTACCCTTATGATAATGCAAAATTAGGGATGAAAAACGTTTTTGTGGGAAAAATGTGAAAATTTTATTTTTACAGCTCAATATTATAAACTTCTGTGAAGCACCTTGGGGTTCAAGGTGCTCACCACACATCTAGCTAAGTTCCCTAAGGGGTCTAGTTTCCAAAATGGTGTCACTTGTGGGGGGTTTCCACTGTTTAGGCACATCAGGAGCTCTCCAAACACAACATGGCGTCTGCTAATTATTCAAACAAATTTTACATTCAAAAAGTCTAATGGCGCTCCTTCCCTTCCGAACCCTGCAGTGTGCCTAAACAGTGGTTTTCCCTCACATATGGGGTATCAGCGCGCTCATGAGAAATTGCACTACAAAATGTATTTTCCATCTTTTCCTGTTACCCTTGTGAAAATAAAAAAAATGGGTCTAAAGTAGCATTTTTGTGGAAAAAAGTTAAATGTTCATTGTTTTCTTCCACATTCCAAAAATTCCCGTGAAACACCTGAAGGGTTAATAAACTTTTTGAATGTGGTTTTGAGCACCTTGAGGGGTGCAGTTTTTAGAATGGTGTCACTTTTGGGTATTTTCTGTCATAAAGGCCCCTCAAAATCACTTCAAATAAGATGTGGTCCCTAAAAAAATTTTTTGGTAAATTTTGTTGGAAAAATGAGAAATTGCTGGTCAACTTTTAACCCTTATAGCTTCCTAGCAAAAAAAAAATTTGGTTCCAAAATTGTGCTGATGTAAAGTAGACATGTGGTAAATGTTATTTATTAACTATTTTGTGTGACATATCTCTCTGATTTAAGGACATGAAAATTCAAAATTTGAAAATTGCAAAATTTTCTAAATTTTCGCCAAATTTCCAATTTTTTCACAAATAAACGCAAGTGATATCGAAGAAATTTTACCACTATCATGAAGTACAATATGTCACGAAAAAACAATCTCAGAATCAGGGGAATCTGTTAAAGCATTCCAGAGTAATTACCTCATAAAGTGACAGTGGTCAGAATTGAAAAAATTGGCCCGGTCACGAAGGCAAAAACAGGCTCTGGCGCGAAGTGGTTAAAGGTATTGATCTCATGAGTGCCTTCTTAATCTGAGTGTGAATATCTGATATTTTTGTTGTTGTACATACTGACCTAAAGGTCGATGTACCCGTTGTGGCAAGACGACTCACTCGGCTGAAGTCGGAAGTAGAAGCAGGAATGTTTTTGGCTGCAGGTTTATTTTAACAGCATAAAGCACTACAGACTTCAGCAAAATAAAACTTAGCCTTGCTGGCATAAAGGTAAAACAAAAAGACAAAGGATAACACAGTCCATGTGTGTACAGGTTCGCCTGTGCCACTTTGCAGCAAACTTCAGCTCCTCCTGAGCTCAGACTCCACAGCCTGGAGACTTGTCTCTCCAGCCTCACCAACCACAGGAAAAAAAACAGAACTGAGCATTTAAACTTGCTCAGCCTCACCCTGAGGGGAGGTAGTGTGAATGGCTTCCCACCCTCTTTGTCATTCACAAAAAAACACACCCTTTAAGTGAGTTAATTCCCAGCATATAACATGCTGGCAGAAAGTTTGTAGGTTTCAGTTCACACAGGCTAGCAGCTGTAGTGACACATACCTCCTCTCGTATATAACACCAGTGACTCTGTCACACCGTATTCTTTGACATATTATGTACACTATTATTTGTTTGTGTAGACTGCATGGCTGTGTGCTTGATTTTCTAAATTTGTTTTCCATGGGTTTGATTGAAACATCTGAACTCAATAATTAAAGGGTTTATCTGGAACTATTTTTTATTTACAATGTGCCTAAGGCTGGGGTCACACGGGCATATGAAAAAATTGGTTCCATTCTCAGAAAAGTGGGACGATTTTTTTCTCACTTGCCATCCATTTGCTGTCCATGGTTTGTCCGTATGGCATCCGATCTCTTTCTCGCACCCATCCAATTTTGGAGTTAAATTCCACCATGCTGCAATTTTTTCCTCACGCCAAACATCTAAGAAAAAAAACGCAGATGTGCACTGCTTCATTGAATAACATTGGTCCGAGTGCAATCCCTTTTTTTGTATAGGATTGCATTCGTCCCATTTATATGGTTGTGTGAGCGAGGCCTAAGAACTAACAGGCAGGTACTTGCTAGCTAACTGCCTGTCGTGCCCTGTACTGACCTCTGGCGGCACAAAGTGGTCACAGACTGCTCCTGCCGGTGCTTCAGTGGCTTCCACTGACGTCACATCGACAGAGCAGTGACTTCTCTTCTCTTCTGCTCTGTTGACAGAACATCCAATGTCTTATGTCATGCTGAATGACAGCCGACTCCCTGCTGCAGGAAGCTGACTGTCAATCAGCGTGACATCAGAAGTCACGCCCTGTCAACAGAGCAGCCTGGGAGGAGAAGAGCAGCAGAATCACTTGCAGGAATGGTCGGTAACTGCTCTGAACCGGCACCGGATACATCAAGCAGATGTTTTGCTTGTGTTAGTGTAGCACCCTGAGGATTCGGCTGCTACAGGGGTATTGCACCTCAACCCAGAGGTGTGATATTCCACTCCCGGGTAAGGAAGGAGTGTGGAACTGAGCTCAGATAGACTGCATGCACTACATACATCCCATTCCAGAGGAGCAGGCCGACGGTACTCCCACTTAGAAATGTGCAGGTACAACCGAGCCTGTTCCTGGCTGGAGTGGGAGGGGGGTGGTACATCCCATGTAGTGTAGGGGCAGATAGGGGGAGCAGTCTGGGTAGTGATAGGAGCTCATTGGGTGCTGGTCACCTGAGCTCACACATAGAGGGATATATAAGGAGGGCACCAACTTAGATCAGGGTCAGACGCTGAGAACAAGTCAGTTGGAGAGGAGAGAGAAGGAAACAGCAGCCCTGGAGAGAGAGAGAGTGGAGCAGAGAAAGACCCAGAGGGGGAAGACTGAAGGGATCCAAGAACCCAAATTAGAGCACCGGGTGAGGAGTCAGCAAGAGGGTACCGGAACCCAAGCTGGTGGGGGCAAAGACATTCCCCAGCCAGAGACCGGAGACCGTGGGCAGTGTCTGTCATGGTCACCCACCACATTCACCCCGAAGGCACACCACATGAAGGGTCAGGGAACCCAGGGCCAAGGGTGTCCCAAAAGAAGGCCCGAGGGAGCTGGACCTAGGTGAATCACTGGTGGGGACGGCTGAAGAAAGGACAGAGGGAGAGCTCAGGGCCACGCTCCGGACTTGTTTGGGGGTTGGCTGGATCCAGGACCTGGTGGACGCAGCACGGCTCGGGTGGTCACTAGCAGCTGGAGTGACCGAAACATCAGCAGTAAGTAAACACCCTTAACTGCACAACCCGAGTCTGTCTTCATTGCCGGCTGCACCGCACCACCACAACCCCCATCCTCTGTGCCTGTCCCCTCTGAGGCTATACCCCTCCCGTTGGGGGTTATCCCACCAAGCTGCGCATCCACCATCAGCCTCAGCGGACCCTGCTGCAGCGGCGGCCACAGTGACCGCATCACAACGGGTGGCGTAGTCGACACAAAAGAACTTTAGTAACATCTGTAAAGCTGCCACATAACACTTAGCTTGACGCCCTGGGCACGGGACCGGGTCACAGCCGCTCGGAGACTACAACCCCCCCCCCCATCTGATCCGGTGCCGGGTATTCCCCTCAAAAAGGAATATGTCCCAGGGGGCGCGTCAACTTTGGCGTAGTCGGCAGGATTACGTGCCCGCAACACCCGGGTACTGCGTGCCTGAAGAAAAGTGCAAGTTTACCTCAGAAAGAAGACTCCTGCCGGTTCCGGAGGGTCCACGCCATCGGACTCCATCACCAGTCGTTTCCCGCCGATTGTCCGCCATTTCCAGCTTGTTCCCGCCATCTGCAGAGTTTCCTGCCACTGGGCGACGCTTCCCGCCAAAACCGCAGATTTCCCGCCTTGGAAGAGCAGCGGACGCCATTATGGGCGTGCCAAAGGAGGGCAAGAGGCCACCTCCCATCGTGGGCCAGGACAGAAAATGGCGCCAAAAGTGGAAACCGCCCCCACCAACAGAGACTGTGATGCTGGAGGTGTCTGTCAGCGTGAAAGAACTCCCCCTGGAGCTGACAGTCACCGAGTTGCCCCGGGACCGCCCTCGAAGTGGGAGGAGACGAAAGAGAAGAGAAAAGATGGGTGTCGCTTGGAGCAGTCTGGAGCGAGCGCACCCGGAGGCAAGAGGTCTAACAAGGAGTAGCGGAGGAGCTCACCCGGAGATGGAAAGAAAGCAGAACAGCACCGGCCCGCTGGCCAGGAGTCTGCTAGAGACCGAGGAAGGAGGGCAGAGCAGCACCGGCCCGCTGGCCAGGAGCCTGCCGGAAGCCGAGCAGAGCAGCACCGACCCGATGGTCAGGAGCCTGCTAGAGTCCACAACCCCGCTAGGTCTAGCGGAGATCCTAGCGCAGCTCCCCCGAGACCGGGAGTGTGCACAAACTGCCCTGGAGGGCCTCGCAAGGAGGATGGCCCGGGTACAGCGTGAGATACTGGCGGAGTGGAGCCGGGAGATGGCCCAGCAAGCAGAGACCAGTCAACGGAGCACGCTACCCTGGAAGAGGAAGCAGACCGCCTCTGAGGATGGCGCGGGAGGACCCAAGGCCGGAGACGGCGCCGAGGAGGGAGCCGAACGCATGGAGGCAGGTAAAGGGGACGCCTATACCCCAAGCCGAGAAACCGCCCACCTGCCCCAGCTCCCCGTCGCAGAGCCCGAAAGTCCCCCTGCTGTGCCCGTAGCCGCCAGGTCACCGCCATGGACTAGGCCCCGACCGGAAGCCGCCGCAGCGACCCCTGTGACGTCACGCGCCCCGACCCGGAGCGTGACAAAGCAGGAAGTACCACCAGCCTGGTCGCAAGGCCTAGTACCCCCGGGCGCCGCACCACCAACAGCGCCCCCTACCTCCGCGGAGCCTCCGGCCTGGCCGCAAGGCCAGGTAGCCCAGGGCGCCGCCGTCCTAACGGTGCCCTTCACCTTCCAGGTGCCCCAGGCCTGGCCGCAAGGCCTGGGCAACCCGGGCGCCACCACCACCGCGCCCGCGCCCGCAATACCTAGGGTGCCACACCTGGGGGAGGACCTCTTCGGCCAGCTCACATGGCCGGACGGGCGGCCCTTCATCTGGCCCGAAGGGTACCCTGAGCTGGAGCGGCAGCAAAGACTAGGGCCCTTGTGTGAGCCCCTAATCCCGGCTCCGAAGCCCGTGGCTCGGGTCTCGCCTCCTCTAGCAGAAGCCCAATTCGTGTGGGACCCCACGGGAGAAGATCTAATGGGGTTCACCGGAGAAACTCGGGCAGTCGCCGCTGAGCGTACTGAGTGTTGTCGTCAGCAGCTAGCAGAGTTTAAGAGGGAACGGGAGGAGAGGCGGGTCAGAGAACAACAGGCCCAAATCCGGAGCGCGGAGCAGAAGAGCCGGACTAGGAGGAACCCTCGTGCAGCGCATTGTCCCCGCACCATCGGGACAGTGATAAAGTTCAACCCGCAGCATGGGTGGGGCTTTATTCGGGACCGTAACAACCGCGGTGACGTTTTTGTGACTCGCAGAGACGTCGAGTCCCACCTGCCGGAAGGTCACAAAGGCCGTGACCTCTACGTCGGAGACGAAGTCACTTTCACCCGGCACAAGTGTGCCAAAGGACCTTACGCCCTCCACGTACACCGCTTGACGGAGGAGGAGTTGCGGTACAGAGAGGAGGAGCCAGAGGACCCGGACGGGTCTGAAGAAACATCATATCAAGAAAGAGCAGGAGGAAGACGCCGTTAAGTGCGGCAGAGCAGGAGCTGTAAATAGTTACCCAATCGGGGTATATAGAAACTGAAACTGTTGCTGCTAAAATAGTCCCCGTTGGGACCAGGGAACTGTTTACCCGTTAACCCCTTCATCCTACAGGCTGAGGACTGTGAGCAGCCATTCCCTACCCTCTACCTGGCCGAGGACTGAGAGCGGCCAACTTTCCCTGTATATAGTTGCGCGTCCTAAAGCGCCCCCTACCGGTTTTATAGAAAACCAGTATTTTCTAAGAGACTGTCGCACTTTTCCCGGACACACGTTGCACAGTGTCCGGAGGAGGAGGAACCAGAGACAAGAGAAGTCTACGAGAAAGTTTTATCTGATAAGATATGTTATATATATAATGTTTTATATGTTTTATATGTTTATATGAAAAATTTGTATGTTTTGGTGTTTTATGTCTTACAGCCCGAGGACGTGCTGTGATTTACCAGGGGGGAATGTAGCACCCTGAGGATTCGGCTGCTACAGGGGTATTGCACCTCAACCCAGAGGTGTGATATTCCACTCCCGGGTAAGGAAGGAGTGTGGAACTGAGCTCAGATAGACTGCATGCACTACATACATCCCATTCCAGAGGAGCAGGCCGACGGTACTCCCACTTAGAAATGTGCAGGTACAACCGAGCCTGTTCCTGGCTGGAGTGGGAGGGGGGTGGTACATCCCATGTAGTGTAGGGGCAGATAGGGGGAGCAGTCTGGGTAGTGATAGGAGCTCATTGGGTGCTGGTCACCTGAGCTCACACATAGAGGGATATATAAGGAGGGCACCAACTTAGATCAGGGTCAGACGCTGAGAACAAGTCAGTTGGAGAGGAGAGAGAAGGAAACAGCAGCCCTGGAGAGAGAGAGAGTGGAGCAGAGAAAGACCCAGAGGGGGAAGACTGAAGGGATCCAAGAACCCAAATTAGAGCACCGGGTGAGGAGTCAGCAAGAGGGTACCGGAACCCAAGCTGGTGGGGGCAAAGACATTCCCCAGCCAGAGACCGGAGACCGTGGGCAGTGTCTGTCACGGTCACCCACCACATTCACCCCGAAGGCACACCACATGAAGGGTCAGGGAACCCAGGGCCAAGGGTGTCCCAAAAGAAGGCCCGAGGGAGCTGGACCTAGGTGAATCACTGGTGGGGACGGCTGAAGAAAGGACAGAGGGAGAGCTCAGGGCCACGCTCCGGACTTGTTTGGGGGTTGGCTGGATCCAGGACCTGGTGGACGCAGCACGGCTCGGGTGGTCACTAGCAGCTGGAGTGACCGAAACATCAGCAGTAAGTAAACACCCTTAACTGCACAACCCGAGTCTGTCTTCATTGCCGGCTGCACCGCACCACCACAACCCCCATCCTCTGCGCCTGTCCCCTCTGAGGCTATACCCCTCCCGTTGGGGGTTATCCCACCAAGCTGCGCATCCACCATCAGCCTCAGCGGACCCTGCTGCAGCGGCGGCCACAGTGACCGCATCACAACGGGTGGCGTAGTCGACACAAAAGAACTTTAGTAACATCTGTAAAGCTGCCACATAACACTTAGCTTGACGCCCTGGGCACGGGACCGGGTCACAGCCGCTCGGAGACTACAACCCCCCCCCCATCTGATCCGGTGCCGGGTATTCCCCTCAAAAAGGAATATGTCCCAGGGGGCGCGTCATTAGCAACTACCTGCATGTTAATTTTTAGGTCCATAGTAAAAGGAAATCCTGGACAACCCCTTTAAGAGAGGTCTATACTCTTGACCATAAAGTCTATGTGAGATGTCAAGGTGCCTACTAAGTTAAGCCCATAAGTGCTTTACTTTACATTCAAAGCTATAAAATAAAAAATCAGTAATTGCAAATTAATCTTTGCATAAAATAAGAGCGCTCACATTTATGAGCACAGTGTAAGCTTTATGCATCATATGCATTTAACAGCTCCTTGTTCTATATTCTGAAGCTGATCATGAGCATCCTGAAAGTTCTGTACAATTACCAGTTTGTTAACACAGGGTAATATGGAAATATTAAAAGAAGTTGCAGTTGTCTCTTTGCAGCTGTGCTTAATATAATGCATTTCCATGGTAACCTACTGCACAATACTTTTTCTAATAATCAAGTTCCTATGCATAAAAGAATTGAAACAGATGTTGCCATATTACCATATTATTAGATGTTGTGACACAAAAAGTGGGTGACTCAATTTTTCTTCCTTGGTAAGACTGAGGGACATTTAGGGCTCAATCACAGGAGCGTATAAATCAGACGAGTGCAATGCGAGAAAACAGCACATTGCACTCTGACCAATGTTATTCAATGAGGCAGTGCTCATCTGCAAGTTTTTATTCAGCTCTACTTAGACTGAGGAAAAAGTCGCAGCATGCTGCAAATGGATGCGAGAATCGGATCGCACTTGCCAATGCAAGTCAATGCGTGTGAGAAAAAAATCACACCGCACACGGACCATGTGTGTGCAGTCCAATTTTTACGCATACATCTCAAAGGAAACCCGGCATTTCATCAGCCAAGTACAGTAAAGTCATAGCCCGAACTGTCAGAATAGAATAGATAGAATAGATAGATATCAAGTAGAAATTTAATGTCACAAGCCACCTACTGTACATATAAGATAAACTAGCACCTTTTAGTGCCTTTCCTGTGGCACTAAAGGTTGTTTAGCCTTATTAAACCTATTAAATAAATAATTCATTTAAAAAAAATGACATGGGGACCCCCCTATTTTAATATCCAGCTAAGGGAAAGCAGACAGTTGCAGGCTTATATTATCAGGCTGTTAAGAGTCAGATAACCATGGACCTACCCAGCCTATTAATATCAGCTCACAGCTGACTGCTTTGCCTTTGATGGTTATATAACATGGAGGGGGGCAATAAAAGAATGACGTGGGGTCCCCCCATTTTCGATAACCAGCAAAGGCAAAGCAGACACCTATGAGTTTATATTATCAGGCTGGGAAGGTCCCTGGCTGTTGGGCCTTCCCAGCATAAAAATACCAGCCCACAGGCACCCCAGAATTGGCGCATCCATTAGGTGCGCCAATTCTGTTGCTTTGCCTCAAGTCTTCCCGATTGCCCTGATGTGGTGGCAATCAGGATAAGGATTAATTGGGTTGATATCAGCTTTGCAATGTCCACTGGCATCAAGCCCATGAGTTAGTAATGGAGAAGCGTCTATCAGACACTTTCATTACTAACCCAGTAATCAAAAATAAAAACACATGCACACAGAAAAAAAAAATATTTTTAAAGCACTCCCCCACATCTCGTTCACCCATTTAATAAAAAAATAAAAAAAACTAAAAAAACTCATGAAGATCTGACGTAATCCAGCGAATCCGAAGTAGTCCAAAAAAAGAAACCTGAAAGACATAAAAAGAGAGTTAATGAAATAAAAACAAGGAACACTCCCTCATTCCCCGCAGCTCTGACGTAATTTATTAGGGTTCCCGCGACATCCAGCGATTCTGTACAGCAACCTATAGAGCGTCGTTCTATATCTATCTATATCTGTATATAAGATTGCAAGTTCAATCTACAAGTCTGCTTACACTGTGGACATATTTCTACAAATCTCGTGCATTATTCAGTCACTGTAAAATGCAACTGAGTTTCTGTCAGCCAACGTTAAGTGGAAAATCCAGCAGCGTAATTATCGTGCTCACAGCAGTCGCTGCTAGTACATGTATGACTATGGGCTGTGCATTATAGTACATGGATGACTATGGGCTGTGGGCTGTGCATTATACTACATGGATGACTATGGGCTATACATTATACTACATGGATGACTATGGACTGTGCATTATACTACATGGATGACTATGGGCTATTCATTATACTACATGGATGACTATGGGCTGTGCATTATACTATATGGATGACTATGGGCTGTGCATTATACTACATGGATGACTAGGGGCTGTGCATTATACTACATGGATGACTATGGGCTGTGCATTATACTATATGGAGGACTATGGGCTGTGCATTATACTATATGGAGGACTATGCGGTGCATTATACTGTATGGAGGTGCATTATACAGTATGGAGGACTATAGGGGTGCATTATACTATAGGGAACACTACGGGCTGTGAATTATACTATATGGAGGACTATGGGCTGTGCATTATACTATATGGATGACTATGGGCTGTGCATTATACTACATGGATGACTATGGGCTTTGCATTATGCTACATGGATGACAATGGGCTGTGCATTATACTATATGGAGGACTATGCGGGTGCATTTTACTGTATGGAGGTGCATTATACTGTATGGAAGACTATGGGCTGTGCATTATACTATATGGATGACTATTGGCTGTGCATTATACTACATGGATGACTATGGACTGTGCATTATGCTACATGGATGACAATGGGCTGTGCATTATACTATATGGAGGACTATGCGGGTGCATTTTACTGTATGGAGGTGCATTATACTGTATGGAGGATTATAGGGGTGCATTATACTATAGGGAACACTATGGGCTGTGCATTATGCTATATGGAGGACTATGGGGAGTGCATAGTACTTCTGCTATGGGGCCCCATGACTTATATGTACTCCCCTGGTGAGTATAATGGTTTATTTTTTTCAATACATTAAATAACAGCGGTGGGACATGGGACATATACCAGGATATATCAGAATGGGGGATATATATATATATATATATATATATATATATATATATATATATATATATATAATCAGGATGAAGGGACCCCAATCCCAATCTTGCACCGGGGCCCATCAGACTCTAGTTATGCCACTGGGAAAATCCACTGTGTTTTTGCTACACTGGCATGTGCCCTTATATACTGCTGGTACCATGCATCAGGGTCACCATATTATCCCATGATAACTTATTCCAGAGTAGGGATCACCAGTAAGGGTTGTAAGCACAAAGAATGTCTAGGGCAACATGAACTCTGAGTGAGGCCTCTGCATGTCTCTATTGTCCTAATGTACTCACTAGTTCTTTCTGATGTTGCATCCTCAGTGGATCTCATTGGACAAAATGTCACTACTTTCTGCAATGGTTGAAATTTTTTGCTATGTGATTTTCTATTACTATAACCATAATTAAATAGGTCAAATGGGAACCAGCTATCTAAGTACACTGCTCAAAAAAATAAAGGGAACACTTAAACAACAGAATAGAACTCCAAGTAGATCAAACTTCTGTGAAATCAAACTGTCCACTTAGGAAGCAACACTGATTGACAATCAATTTCACATGTTGTTGTGCAAATGAAGTAGACAACAGATGGCAATTATTGGCAATTATCAAGACACACTCAATAAAGGAGTGGTTCTGCAGGTGGGGACCACAGACCACATCTCAGTACCAATGCTTTCTGGCTGATGTTTTGGTCACTTTTGAATGTTGGTTATGCTTTCACACTTGTGGTAGCATGAGACAGACTCTACAACCCACAGAAGTTGCTCAGGTAGTGCAGCTCATCCAGGATGGCACATCAATGCGAGCTGTGGCAAGAAGGTTTGCTGTGTCTGTCAGCGTAGTGTCCAGAGGCTGGAGGCGCTACCAGGAGACAGGCCAGTACACCAGGAGACGTGGAGGGGGCCGTAGGAGGGCAACAACCCAGCAGCAGGACAGCTACCTCCGCCTTTGTGCAAGGAGGAACAGGAGGAGCACTGCCAGAGCCTTGCAAAATGACCTCCAGCAGGCCACAAATTTGCATGTGTCTGCACAAACGGTTAGAAACTGACTCCATGAGGGTGGTATGAGGGCCCGACATCCACAGATGGGGGTTGTGCTCACAGCCCAACACCATGCAGGACGCTTGGCATTTGCCACAGAACACCAGGATTGGCAAAGTCGCCACTGGCGCCCTTTGCTCTTCATAGATGAAAGCAGGTTCACATTGAGCATATGTGACAGACGTGACAGAGTCTGGAAACGCCATGGAGAGCGTACTGCTGCCTGCAACATCCTTCAGCATGACCGGTTTGGCAGTGGGTCAGTAATGGTGTGGGGTGGCATTTCTTTGGAAGGCCGCACAGCCCTTCATGTGATCGTCAGAGGTAGCCTGGCTGCCATTAGGTACCGAGATGAGATTCTCAGACCCCTTGTGAGACCATATACTGGTGCGGTGGGCCCTGGGTTCCTCCTAATGTAGGACAATGCCAGACCTCATGTGGCTAGAGTATGTCAGCAGTTCCTGAAAGATGAAGACATTGAAGCTATGGACAGGCCCTCCCGTTCCCCAGACCTGAATCCGATTGAGCACATCTGGGACATCATGTCTCGCTCCATCCACCAACGTCACGTTACACCACAGACTGTCCAGGAGTTGGCGGATGCTTTAGTCCAGGTCTGGGAGGAGATCCCACAGGAGACCATCCGCAACCTCATCAGGAGCATGCCCATGCATTGTAGGGAGGTCATACAGGCACGTGGAGGCCACACACAATACTGAGCCTCATTTTGACTTGTTTTAAGGACATTACATCAAAGTTGGATCAGCCTGTAGTGTGTTTTTCCACTTTAATTTTGGGGGTAACTCCAAATCCAGGCCTCCATTGGTTAATAAATTTGAATTCCGTTGATGATTTTTATGTGATTTTGTTGTCAGCACATTCAACTTTGTACAGAACAAAGTATTCAAAGAGAATATTTCATTCATTCAGATCTAGGATGTGTTATTTGAGTGTTCCCTTTGTTTTTTTGAGCAGTGTATAACTTAAAGCACGAGTCCATCTTTTTTATTATTTCTGCATTGGAGTGGTTCTACTAACCTAAGGTCCTTGCACCTTGTCTTATACTTACCACCCTCCAGCTTCAGCTCTTCGCCGCCATCTTGTGACTGCTGCTTCTGATTGGCTGTAAGTCAGAAGTCAGAAGTTACGTCACAAGCGCTCAGTGAAAGTCTATGAGAGCCAGAACAAGGCTCTCATACACTTGCATTGAAAAGTGATCTCCGGCTCACCCAGCAAACACTGGAGCAGCCAGCAGGTCACAAACTGCTAGAGACCAACCGGAGCAGTGGCGGTAGAAGATAAAGACGGCAGTGGGTAAGTATGAGAGTAGGGTCAGGGAACTTAGATTAGAAACACCACTCCAGCGCTGCAATAAAAAATACTAGAGTGGTGCAATAAGAATATTACATTTTGTTTCCCAATTTTAAAAATTAGAGATTAGTTTCAGAATTTTGAAAACATCTTAAATCTTCACCTGCAAATGGACGCAAGAGAACAATCTAGGATTACTAGGTCCTAGCTGCAACCTATATTGATGGTGCTCAGAGAAAACTCTAAACCCAACCATTCAACCCTTTTAGATGCAGTACTAATAGTGGCACTTACGTTCCCTTTATTTCAACTTCTCTCTTAATCCTATCCCTTTCCGTCAGAACGATTTCATAGTGACAGCAAGTTCATAAGAGCCATTCAGAGTGGTCATATTTGGATATCATTGTTATACCCCAATAAATGCCTCAAAAGTACAGTAAATATACAGAAAAACATAACTATGTTCTGTACTCTCATAACCAAGTCAACCTGTGCCATCATGGTAGTTACAGTGAAAGGTAGAAATAAAATGTTGGATGTCATAGAAAGGTGTCAGAATACACTGAGCCTTGCAGCTTGCGGAATATGATGTTGCAAACAGGCCAGTGTGTGTATACTGACCAAAGACTATCACCAAGATAACAAGAGTAACTAACAGGACTTAAAGGGGTTTTCCCAGGGACAAAAGTTCATTTTAATCAATAGATCTTGGAATAATAATAATTTCCACAATTGGATGTGTTTAAATAAAATGTTCCTGTGCTGAGATAATCTTATAAATGTTCCCCTGTGTAATGGCTGTGTCTGACCTTGCAGGAACATGGTCTGATCATACCACAGCTCCTGGCCAGGGGAGGAAGCAAAAGAGTATACAGACAGGACAGCAGGGGTCACAAATGATTCTTTTTTTAAGTAAAACATTTTTTAAAAACAGGCAGTGAAATGTTTTACCTGACAAAAAGAATTAGCTGTGATCCTTGCTGTAATATTTGTATACTCTTTTGCATCCTCCCCTGCCCAGGAGATGTGGTATGATCAGACCATGTCCCTGTACGGTCAGACACAGCCATTACACAGTATACAGCAGAGGCACATTTATAAGATTATCTCAGCACAGGAACATTTTATTTAAACACATCCAATTGTGGAAATAATTATTATTCCAAGATCTATTGACTAAAATGAAATTTTGTTCGTTTGGAAATCTCTAGTTTATGGACACTCTTTTAGGGCCAGTTTATATATCTTAAATGCATATATTTTGTGCTAAATTATTTTTTCCTAATTGAAAAATTTTGCACTGTTTACTAGAGATGAGCGTTGTTCTACTTGAACTGTTCGCCAATCTCAAATTCGAGCTGTTTTGGGCGGTGTTCGAGCCGGTCGGCGAACACGAACAATTTGAGAAAAATTCGGCTGTTCGAGGTTATGTTCGATAACTGTTCGTGCACCAAAATCATAACTGGATTTTTTCTCAGTAATGATGAAAATTAATGTTAATACGCAGTTTGAGTGTACAGCGGGGCGGGGGGAGGGGCAGGGGATGGATCTCTGCAGGAACAATGAAGATCTCCATTTTTTTTTCTCTTTCCCGCATTTGCAGTGGGGAGGTGCAATCTGTCAGCCTATCAGCAGCGCACACACGGAGCGAAGTGCTTTTTTTCACACAAGCAAGGGCATGTGTGATTGGCAGTGTATGTCACATGTCCTTGCCCTATAAGACCAAGCCATTTTCCCCGTCGCCACCATTTTCTCACTGCTGCAGCTGCGTGTTAGACGGCACCGCTGTTGCTGTGTGCGCTATACCTTGTTAATTTCAAGCCAATTTTCGCACAAATATACAGATAGCTTGGGAGTAGGGAATAGTTGTGATTGCAGTCCTTTTAAGGACTAGGTTACAGCATTTCCTACGACTTTTATCAGGCAGGTCTGTGCTCTTAAATAGATAGATTGTGGGAGTAAAGACTAATTGTAATTGGAGTCCTTTTCAGGACTAGGTTACATCAGTTCCTATCAGTTTTTGCCAGGCAGGTCTGTGCCAGTGCTGTGCAAGTTTTTTTCACAGCATTTGGCTGAATCTAGCAAAGCTAATCCTTTTTGGCCTATTGCAGAGTGTGTTAGTCAGTGGAGTAGCCTATCTGTGTTGCAAGATATACCACCTGTGTATAGAATACCAATTTTTTTACTGCACCTAGTGAAGTAAAATCTTTTGGGCATAGCATCATTCTATTAGTCCATCTATACTGACCTCCATCAGGTTGCAAACTGAATATAATTTTTTTCTGCATCTAGCTCTGAAAAAATATTTGGGCTTCTAGCAGTGTGTGGGACTTGGTCTATTAGTCCATCTATACTGACCTCCATCAGGTTGCAAATTAAAAATAATTTTTTTCTTCATTTAGCTCTGAAAAAATATTTGGGCTTCTAGCAGTGTGTGGGACTTGTTCTATTAGTCCTTCTATACTGACCTCCAGCAGGTTGCAAATTGAATATAATTTTTTTCTGCATCTAGCTCTGAAAAAATATTTGGGCTTCTAGCGGTGTGTGGGACTTGGTCTATTAGTCCATCTATACCTACCTCCATCAGGTTGCAAATTAAAAATAATTTTTTTCTGCATCTAGCTCTGAAAAAATATTTGGGCTTCTAGCGGTGTGTGGGACTTGGTCTATTAGTCCATCTATACTGACCTCCATCAGGTTGCAAATTAAAAATAATTTTTTTCTGCATCTAACCCAGCCAATAGTTTTGGCCTAATACCACAGTTTGGCCACTCAGCTCTGCTCGGTTACCATCCATTGTTTTTTTGTGCAAACAACTCCAGAGTTGTGAATTAGTTAACCACCAAAATGAGTGGAAAAAGGCCTGCTGCTGGTGGAAAGGGGAATAGGCATGTTGGGAAGGGGAAAAAAGGTTGTGTCCGTGGGGTAGGTGCAGAAGAAAGACCATCTTCCAGCCAAACTAAAATGTCTACTTCTTTTAGCGGACAATGTGATAAGATCCCTTTCTTACGGCCACGCCAATCGCTACAAATTCCAGATGAGGCACAAAAACAGCAGGTGCTTCAACGGATATCAAGTGCTCCTTTAAGTGGGCTCTCCTCCACATCAACTTCAACATCACAAATACTCCAGTCCTCAAAGGTGTCACCCAAATCGCACTTGCTTCCTCACAGCTCCCAAATCTCCAGCTGCCCGTCTGAGTATGAGGTAGAACAGATGGTTGAGTCTGCAGAGCTGTTTACTCATACTATAGCCTGGGAATCAGAGGTCGACTCCAGCGCTTCTGTGAATCCAGACGAGGAAATGATCTGCACTGATGCCCAGAATCTTTATGAGTCGGATCCAGGACCAGACGCAGAAGGTTCTGACCATAATGTAGACCCTCATTCCCAAACTGTAACTCCTGTTGGTGGAGACAATGAGGAAGACGATGATAAGACTCAAATACCTGATTGGAGCGACAACTTTAGTTTTTTGTCAGGGCAGGAACAGGTTGGCTCTGAGGACGACGGGTGTGATAACGCACAGGGTGATGATGATGAGGTCGGAGATCCCACTTACTGTCAACCCACAGTCAGCCAAGAGATGAGGTCAGCAGAGGAGGTGGAGGAAGATGCTAGTGACGACGAGGTCAGGTTGCGCCTTCCTGGACAGAGACGTAGTACTGGAAGCACGTCAACAACTGCATCCTCAAACACAACTCTGCCTCTCACCACAAGTCGTGGTGGCTCTTCAGGTCGCATGGGTGCTAAGCCTTGCATAGCCTGGGCATTTTTTCAGATCGATAAAGATGACCCAACTCGTGTTATCTGTAACATTTGTCAGCAAAAGCTAAGTAGAGGCCAAAAAATACATAGTTTGAGTACTTCATGCATGAACCAGCACATGGACATGAAGCATAAGTTGCAGTGGGAAGCTCAGTGTGCTACAATGCGGTCTAGCCGGCCGGGCCAACCACCGTCTGCCATATCTTGTGCATCCGCGGCCTCTTCATCCTCTGTGACTGGGGGGACAGCAGTCACACCTGTTTTGGGGCGCAGACCTGCCACCTCTTTACCCGCAACAGCCAGCGTGATTGGCAGGTCATCATTTTCTTTGGAGGTGGTAACACCAGCTGGTCTTGAGCGCTGTCCGACATCGATAGCACCACCTTTGGATCAAGGCAACCTAACATGTCCGCCTGCATCTTCCTCACAGACCGGCAGTTTGCCGGGGACACCCTTATCAACCCCGTCTAAGCACAATAGCCAGCCCTCGGTCCCTCAGATGTGGACAAGTAAAAGACCATTTCCTCCTAGCCATGAGAAAGCTAAGAGGTTGAATTTCACCATCTGCAAGCTCTTGGCTACAGAAATGCTGCCTTTCCGCCTGGTGGACACAGAGGATTTTCGAGACCTTATGTCCGTCGCAGTGCCCCAGTACCAGATGCCCAGTCGGCACTACTTCTCAAAGAAAGGTGTGCCTGCGCTCCACCAGCATGTCGCACACAACATCACCGCTTCTTTGAGAAACTCTGTGTGTGACAGGGTGCATTTCACCACAGACACTTGGACGAGTAGGCATGGACAGGGGCGTTACATGTCGCTGACTGGGCACTGGGTAACTATGGTGACAGCAGGACAAGGGGCTGCTGTCCAAGTCTTGCCGTCCCCACGAGTTGTGCGTCAATCCTCTTTTTGTCATTTTTCCTTCACTGCTTCTGCCTCCTCAACCTCCTCTCGGTCTTCCACCTGCACCCAAAGCCTGTCTGGTCATGCCACAAGCTTTCTAACTGTGCAGAAGGGATCCTGCACACCTCCTTACTATGCTGGCAGTAGGGCTCAACGTCATCAGGCGGTTTTTACATTGAAATGTCTGGGAAATGTGAGTCACACAGCTGAGGAGTTGTGGTCAGCTCTGGAGAACCAATTTCATGAATGGTTGTCTCCACTGGACCTGAAACCAGGGAAGGCCGTGTGCGACAATGCTGCAAACCTGGGTGCGGCCCTTCGCCGGGGCAATGTCACACACGTGCCTTGTATGGCTCACGTGTTGAACCTGGTTGTCCAGCAATTTTTAGCCCACTATCCCAGACTAGATGGCCTTCTGCAGAGGGCACGGTCGCTGTGTGCTCACTTCCGCCGTTCGCATCCCGCAGCTCAGCGACTTACATCTCTACAGAAGTCGTTGGGCCTGCCACTTCACCGGCTAAAATGCGATGTGCCTACCCGGTGGAATTCAACTCTGCACATGTTGCAGCGACTGTGGCAGCACCGACAAGCCCTGGTGCAATACGTTCTGACGTATAGCCTGGGCCAACGAGATTCAGAGGTGGGGCAAATCACGCTGGAGGAGTGGTCTCAGATCAGGGACCTATGCACCCTTCTGCACAGTTTTGAAATGGCGACGAAGATGTTTAGTGCTGACGATGCCATTATCAGCATGACTATTCCGGTGATTTACATGCTGGAGCACATGTTAAACAGAATTCGGAGTCAGGTGGTGGCACAAGAGGAGGTGGAGGAAGTAGAGGAGGAGGAGTTGTATGCGGAAGGGCTAACATCTGCAAGGTCCAGACGGTCGGCAGCACCAGGGCGGCAGGCATGTGAGGGTGGGGGAGATGATTTTACCAGGGCGCATGGTAGCAGCCAAACTAGTGAGGAAGGTGCAGGAGCCCAGGAAGAAGTGGAGGACGAACTGATGGAAGACTCATCAGATGAGGGAGACCTTGATCACATTTCTGTTGTGCGAGGTTGGGGGGAGAGGACAGAGGAAGGAAGCATGATTGTTACCTCGCCACCAACACAACAGGGACTTGGTGCTCCTGGATGCGCAACACACATGAGTGCCTTCTTGCTGCACTACCTGCAACATGACCCTCGAATTGTGAGAATTAGAAATAATCCTGACTACTGGGTTGCCACACTGTTAGATCCCCGGTACAAAAGTAAATTTGCAGAAATTATTCCTGCCATAGAAAGGGATGCACGCATGCAGGAGTATCAGCAGAGACTGTTGCAGAATCTTACATGTGCTTTTCCACAAAATACCAGTGGTGCACGTAGTGAATCTCACAGTTCCAACTTGCCAACCGTGGTCTGTATGGAATTGTTCAATAAAGGGCCCAAAATTAAGATAACATAGATGGGAGAGGTCTCTATGAATAGGAATTCCTAAGTATTTGATACCCTGTGAGGGCCAGGCAAAGGGAAAGTTGGACTGGATGGAATCCTATATGGATTTAGGGAGGGAGACATCGAGGGCCTCAGACTTCGCTGCATTGATTTTAAAATTTTACCATGTAACAAAGTGATCTATTTCAGCCATAACAGCAGGGATGGATATATGTGATTGAGTGATATATACTAGGACATCATCAGCAAATAGAGAGCACTTGTACTCGGTGCCTCCCACCTCAATCCACCTAATATTGGGGTTATGGCGAATTGATGAGAGCAGGTGCTCCATCACTAGGATGTATAAGAGAGGGGACAGAGGACATCCCTGCCTTGTCCCATTGGTGATTGTGAAAGGTGATGAAAATGTTCTGACGCACCCCCTGGGCCTTGGGACACCCGGAGCCGGACCCTTTTTGGTGGATGCTGGTGGTTGTAGTCTTCGTGGCGGCGATCCGGTTCCGTGGCTCAGGGCGGTCAAACCAGTGGCGGAACTATTTATGTGGTTTTGATGTTTAAATGTCCGACTACACCACCCGTGGATTGCGGTCAGAGTGAACCGCCGCTACAGGGCAGACCGCTAAGGCTGGTGTTGTGGGTGCAGCAGAGCGTAGCATAACTCCCCACGGGAGGAGTATAGCCTCAGGGCAGTGTATGCGGAGGATGGGGGTGATGGTGCAGGGCAGCAGCAGTAACGACACGGAGTCAGTGATGCAGTTCAGGGCCTTTACTCACAGTTCTTATTATCCAGACCACGTCTGCAGGTAACGGCTGCCCACGTCGTACTGTGCTCACCAGGTGAGGGGCTCAGACAACTCCCAGATAACTTTGGAGCGCTTCACAGGACCCCCTTTGTGTGTCCTTTGTCTGGCCTTTCTTACCAACACTTCTGTCCGGCTGCCTCGGGCCTCCTCTTGGTAAACTTGGCGCCAGTTTCCCTGACCCTATGTGGTGCCTTCCTAGCGGGTGGAGCAAGGGGCTGCGCCACATAAAATGTCAGAGCCTCCGGTTTCTAGCTGAGGGTCGTTTCCTGCCTCCACTAGTTCGGGGACCGGTCTCCCCCTTTGGCCTGACCCCTCCACGCAGGTGGATTCGGGCGTGCGGTGGCGACTCGCCCGTCCGCACCCCTGGGATCCCTTCATTCCTCGTTCCTGGAGCCTTCTCCGCTCCTCTTCCTTCCTTCTCCCTCTTGCAGGCCTGGGCCTCTGTTACTAGGCCCGCCTCCGGAGCAGAGCTCATGCAGAGCCTCTGCTCCCTGCCACTTCTGCTCAGACTTCTCTGCACTGAACTAAGATGGTGCCCACCTTTTATACTCCCTTCTCAATGCACCCAGGAACTGCTTCCTCCCTGCTCCTGCACTGCAGGGTTCCCCTTCCTCAGTGTTCCCTCCCCCCACTCCAGCCAGGGACAGGGACTGTCGTGCCCATCTCAGGGGCATATTGGTCGCCCTGCCCCACGGCAATGTGGTGTAATGCATGCAGGTGTCGGGTCCTGATCCACACTCCATCCTTATCTGAGAGTGAGATATCACACCTCTGGGTGAGGTGCAATACGTCTGTAGCAACCGAGCCCTCGGTGCTACAGTTCCATTTATCTTCAGCCTAGGTGACGTATTGTGATACAGGGCCGTGATTTTGGCTATAAAAGGGTCCCCTAGACCCCTACCCCAAGCTTTTTAAGAGAATCATATATGGCGTGCCAGGAGACTCTATGGAATGCTTTCTCAGCATCCAACGAGAGTATCTACTTACAAATTTTTAACTGCATCTAGCCCAGGAAATACTTTGTGCCTAGTAGCAGTGTCTGCTAGTCAGCGGATTATCCCGGCTGTTAAGCAAGCTACACCACCTGTAGTTTGGACACTTAATTTTTTCAAAGGAAATGCTTCGGGACCACGGGATACTTAGTGAAGAGCATCAGGAGGCACCCCAAGGCATAGGGGCTGGTACTGGCACTAGGATGCCTTGCGGTGGACAGCCGAGCTCGATCCTTATAAAAGCTTTTTAACTGCAGCAGCTTTAGTGGACGCTACTGGAGCTGGAATTACGCGGCTGCTGGCATGAGACTTGCCCTCCAATAGATCCTTGTAAATGGATTTAAAGTGTATTCATTCAAATTAGAGGGACAATTTAAATTAAAAAGCTTAGAGCTGCCTCCACCACAGGGGGGCTCTCTCGACCCACCAGCGGACAGGCACCAGTATTGGGAGAGGGGGGCTGGCCATCAGGGTTCACCGCGGCTCTGGCACAAACCCGGCGACACGGAGGTGGCACGGGCAGGAGCGGACTGGCCGTCTCGGCTTCTCACTTTTTGGATTTTAGAAGGGCATGACATGCCTATATCTGTGTCTCCCCCTCCTTTTACTCCTCCACCTCTTTTCTTTTCGCATGACTATATGTACTTGTCACTTTTCCATGTGTTAGTTGTGTCTTCTGAGCAGTTTGTCAGCTTTTGGACACCTTTGAAGGTGTTTTCTATGTGTTTTTGTTTGCCTGCCATTGGTTTTAACGGTGTTCGAATGTGTTCGACGAACAGTTCGACGAACAGTTCGGCGAACACACGGGTGTTCGACGAACCGAACCGAACTCGAACACTACGGGGGTGGCTCAACACTACTGTTTACCTTCTTCAGCCTCTGTGTTGCACTGTTATCCTGGCTGCAGAATGAGTTATCTGAGAATGCATCAGTGAGCCAATTCTGACAAAGAGTTTGTACCTCTTTTATCTGTATTTGACAGGGTTCAAGCAGCCTTATTTATGCCTGATAGTGATATATGCCTACGAAGCTGTAATTATGGGTCTGTAAACTCATGGCCAGTCGGGCATTGCGGTCTGTATACAGACTGTGATATTTCACGGTGTGAACCAAGCCTTTCACTGAGCTTCTGTCAGTTGACTTATGATTAGTGATGAGCGAACATGCTCGTCACTACTCGGTACTCGCCGGAGCATCACTGTGCTCGACGAGCTCGGTGCTCAGTGAGTATTTCGGGGTTGCTTGGGCGGGAACTCGGGTCCCCTCCCTGCATGTTTGGTGCTCTTTAGAGAGCCAATGAACATGCAGGGACTGACTGCCATGCACTGTAATGCCATAGCCATGTTGGTTGTTGGCATTACAGTGATTGGCTGGCCGCACAGCATCATCAGGTCTACATAAGACTGGGCTCCGCCATGCTCGTCACACTCTACTCCGGAACCAGGCAGAGAGATTTGCTTGTTTATACTTAGTATAGGTATTCCACAACATATATATTTATATATATATCCATCAGAACTAGTGATGACCGAGCACTAAATTGCTCGGGTACTTGTTGCTCGGGTCGAGCAAATTGGAATACTCGGGTGCTCGATCCGAGCAACGAGCCCAATGTAAGTCTATGAGAAACTCGAGCATTTTTCAGGCTGCTCCCCCCGGCGGTCTGCAGAGGGCCTAAAAATTGCCCAAATCGATGGGAACAGTGCTCAAATAACATGGAAACAGCATGGGGAAGACCTCTGGATGCATTTCTGACTCCCAGGTCACTGCTGTCAACAACGTTGTCAGAGTATTACGCCACTTTTACGGACTCACAAATAAAACATACAAAAACAAAACCAAAATGGATTTTCCTGGGAAATATATTAAGGAACATCCTTTACAGGGTAATGACTTGTATATAAGGCAAAATAAATAATCAAAACCAAAACTACTCCTCCACACCTTGGCTATGTTTGCACATAGCGTTTTTGATGCGTTTTTGCACTTTTGTATTGCTATCAACAAAGACAAATGCATTCACTGGGAAAAGTCATTTTAACATTTTACAACCTTATCTGGCCATGTAGTGTGTGACACATCATCAGACACATGCATACAGTGATGAAAAGACATGGAAACAGCATGGGGAAGACCCCTGGAAGCATCTCTGACTCCCAGGTCACTGCCTAAAAGTGTGCCCATCATAAGTGATCCTTGGCGCATGCGAAGATGCATCCCGCCATGCACCTGTCATTGCAGACTTGCAACAATCACCGTCCACGTCCTTGTCCCAGTACAGCGTTCAGTTGTCCCTACCCCATTGCTTGGAATGCAAGCGCAAGTATGCAGCCAGCCACCTACCCACCCACAGGCTGCAATACTATACTGCCAATTTTTTGACAGCTGATTGCACTTGAAATGTGGCCTTTTAGGCTCGTGGAGGTGGAAGCTTTTCATAACTCCATGCCGTTGGAGGCCGGGTGTCCATACTCGGTCCCCAGCCGCCACTGTTTCTCCCGGTGTAGTCTCCGCCTTCCACAAGTACGGGTCCCACAACATTACCCGTGCCCTCCCCAGTGCACTTACTGGGAAGAACCGACTAACCACAAACACGTGGACAGGTGAATGTGGCCAGGGACGGTACGGAGCCAGTCCACAGCTTTGTTTGCTGAGTTGTATTTCACCACAGCCATATTCTTTAGCTTGGTGAAAGGACTTGGGAAACCATATCTACCCAGCTGTCATTTCTCCCAGGAAGTCCTCTAAAGGACTTGAAATGTGGCCTTTTAGGCTCGTGGAGGCGGAAGCTTTTCATAACCTCATGCCGGCGGCAGGGTGTCCATACTTGGTCCCCAACCGCCACTGTATTTCCCGGTATTGCCTCCGCCTTCCACAAGCACGGGTCCCACAACATTACCCGTGCCCTCCCCAGTGCACTTACTGGGAAGGACCACCTAACCACAAACACGTGGACAGGTGAATGTGGCCAGGGACGGTACAGAGCCAGTCCACAGCTTTTTTTGATGAGAGTTGTATTTAGCTCGGTGAAAGGACTGGCGTATAGGGAAACCGTATCTACCCTGGGTGTCATTTCTCCCAGGAAGTCCTGTAATGCAGCTTGTTGCAGAAGCAAAGGCAGCCCATCCAACGTCAACTCGCACTTGTCGGTGGTGCTTTGATACACAAACATCTTTCTTTGCGCATTTAATTTCATGAATACAGAGTTGGACAATGGCCTGATCTGCAATGCAGTTTAAGAAATAACATGCATAAGCATGTCCGATCTACATTAAAAAAGCAGACATAGAGTGTCTGGGAACCTTCCCCCACACTTTTCTTAGACAGGGCTGCTTCTCGGCAGGGTTGGACTAGCCCACCAGAGAACGTGAGACTCCTCCGGTGGGCCCTGCCTTCTCCTTCAGACGAGTTCATAGTGCCAAGGTGAGGCCATGATGATGATAGAGGCCACCATCTGCTTAGTTCTCTGTTACTTGGAATGCAAGCACAAGTATGCAGCCAGCCATCCACCCACCCACAGGCCACAACACTAAACTGCCAGATTTCTGGGCAGCTGCTTGCACTTGAAATATGGCCTTTTAGGCTCGTGGAGGCCGAAGCTTTTCACAACCTCATACCGGCGGTGGCCGGGTGTCCATACTCTGTCCCCAGCAGCCACTGTTTCTCCCGGTGTCGTCTCCGCCTTCCACAAGCACGGGTCCCACAACATTACCCGTGCCCTCCCCAGTGCACTTACTGGGAAGGACTGCCTAACCACAAACACGTAGACAGGTGAATATGGCCAGGGACGGTACGGAGCCAGTCCACAACTTTTTTTTATGAGAGTTGTGTTTAGCTCGGTGAAAGGACTGGCATAGAGGGAAACCATATCTACTCTGGGTGTCATTTCTCCGTCACCAGGTTCCGCCCATTGTCACACACGACCATGCCTGGCTGTATGTTCAGCGGTGAGAGCCACAGATCAGGCTGCTGTGTTACAGCTGTCAACAACTCTGCAGCGCTGGGCGGTTTGTCAATTAAGCATTAAGCATGTTATCTTCAGCACAGCCTGTTGCCGCTTGACCAAGGCAGTGCTGCAGTGCTTTCAGCTTGTGACTGATGTGGTCATTTCGGAGATGGAGGAGGTGGTGCAGGAGCTGAACAATGTGATTACATTAAGGTTAAATTGGTGACGCTGTTTTTTATACTGAAGAAAGATCCTATTGTTTTGGTTTTTTTACTTTATTTTTTAAGACAAATGCATTCACCGGGAAATGTCATTTTAACATTTCACAACCTTATCTGGCAATGTGGTGTGTGACACATCATCAGACACATCCTGTTTTATTTATGATGGAGGGACTCTGAAAGTCATAAAGCCTATTTTTATAGGGCCATCAGACGGCCCTTACTATTCTTAAAAGGCCAGCAGTCGGCCCTCGCTATTGTAAGAGAGTAGGGATGAGCGAGTATACTTGTTACTATTTGGTACTCGCCGAATAGTACGGTACTCGGGCTACTCGTTACTCCCCGAGTTTATTTGTGATTACTCGCTAGGAGTAACGAGTACAATGTAAGTCAATGGGAAATGCGAGTAAGCCGAGTAAGTGTCTGCAGGAGCCTATAAAGCGGTCTGGGGGCTGAGGAAAAGGCTGAAATGGGTGCATGATTGTTTAAAAGCCGGCGGTAAAAAGACGCCGGCTTTTAAACAATCACTCAGCCCCATACTCGCTTCCCCGCAGCCTCCCATCCCGATGCTCCGCTCCCCCCGCCGTTTCCCACCCCGATCTTAAGTTAGGACTGGGCGGGGAGCGAAGCACCAGTGAGCGGGGAGCGGCTTCGCTCCCCGCCCGGTCCTAACTTGGGATCGGGATGGGAGGCGGCAGGGGAGCGGGGAGCGTACATCAGGGAGCGGGGAGCGCAGCACCGAACGGGAAAGCCGGCGGTGAAGTCTTTTCACTGCCAGCTTTCCCGCCAGTTATTTAAAATGAACAGCTGAGGTATCAGCTGATGCTGATCAGCTGTTCATTTGAAGTAGCCGCGGTGCCCTCAGAGGGTTCATGTGAGTTCATGCTTGACTGCATGAACTCACATCAACTTTTCCACGGCCGCACAGCTCAGGTACATCTCTGGTAGAGAATCTCTACCAGAGATGTAGCTGAGTAGTGATGAGCAAGCACTAAAATGCTCGGGTGCTCGAATCACGGGTCGAGCACATTGGAATACTCCGGTGCCCGACCCGAGCAACGAGCCCAATGTAAGTCTATGGGAAACTCGAGCATTTTTCTGGCAGTCCCCCTTGGTGGTCTGCAGAAGGTCAAAAATTGCCCAAATCGATGGGAACAGTGCTCAATTAAATGTCAGGCAGGCAGAATATATAGGCAGACAGGCAGGCAGGGTATATAGGAGGGTGCATGAAAAACATAGCAGGGCACTTGGAACACACTAGTGCCCTCCGATTTTCATGCACCCGTCTCTTTAAAAAAGCCGGCCAGCAACTCATCAGCGGCATACACCGGTACCCGACAATTTAGAACAGAAAGAATAGAGTATCACACATAGATTAGATAGATAGAAACATGTCAGTCACATATATAATAAGTATAGTGACAGTGTTGGTTACTGTACTTGTCATTTCATGTTAAAATAATATTAATAGCCCAGGAAGGGTGCCATGAATATTGGCCCCCTCCCAGGCTAGAAACACCAGTCCTCAGCCGCCCCAGAAATGGTGCATCCATAGGATGTGCCAATTCTGGCACTTAGCCTCGCTCTTCCCACTGCCCTGTAGCTGTGGCAGTGGGGTAATAGGGCTGAGGTTGATGTCACCTTATTACATAAGACACCCCCATTACTAACCCCATAGTGAAAGTTAAAAAAAACCACCAACACCCAGAATAAAATCCTTTAATTGAAATAAACACAAATTCCTTTAATGTTCTAAATTAAACTCTACTTACCTTATCACCCATTCCAGCTGAAGCCAATGTCTTCTGCAATAAAAGTAAAATAATAAACCAACCTCACCCTTACCTTTCCATGGTTCCCAGGACGGCTTCAGCTCTGTTACATTGACATGACAGGCTGGATCGCAGCAGAACGCTGCCATCTAGCTTGCCATGCTGCAGACACTGTGAAGCTCCTCAGTGTCTGGCTGTGACGGCATCCAGATAAGCCGAGTTCATGTCCAATGAACTCAGCTCACCTCATGCACGTCACTGACAGCGTGGGAGAATTCTCCTGCGCATGCGGTGTCGGCAAATGACGTCACCGCTTGAGCAGGAGAATTCTCCCACGCTTGGATGGCATTGAGATGGCAGACAGGATGGTAGCAGAACGCTTCCATCCAGCTTGTCATCCTTCTGAGACACTGCGGAGCACAGGCATTGCAGAAGAAGCAATGGTACCACCTGCAGACACTGTTCCTGGACCCTGGGGTTCGGCCCACAAAGTCGGGTGCTTTGCTGCCATGTGCCTGATCATGAAGGTGGTGGTCAGGCTGGTCGTTTTGCCACACCTGCTGATGCTGGCCTGGCAGGTGGTGCAAATGGCCTTTTTGGGGTTATCGGCAGAGTCTTTAAAAAACAACCCTCGGGAAGACTCGGGAAGACCTAACAGTTGTACTGGCAACTTCCTTCGTGTTGGTGCTACGGGGAATGGTTGCCTTCCTGTTTGCGGCCACCACACTGCTTCTTCCTGCCTGTTGGGGTGCTCTGCCTCCCTCCCCCTGTGTGCTGCTGTCCTCGCTCTGCATGTCAGTTACTATATCATCCACCACCTCGTCTTCCACTCCGCACCCTGGTCCTCCTCCTGACTTTCTGGCAATTGTGTCTCATCATCGTTCACCTCTTGAGACACTTTCCCACCGTCGCCTCCTTGTGACTGTGGCTGCTCAAATATTTGGGCATCGCTACAGGCGATCTCCTCTTGCCCCACTTCAAGGGGACCCGGTGAGAGGCCCGAATCTATAAATGGAAAAGTGAACAGCTCTTCAGAGTGTCCAAGTGTGGGATCAGTTGTCTCTGGGTACTCGGCATGGTGGGAGGAAGGAGGATCAGGGTGAGGAATATGCGGACCAGACTCACGGCTACTGAGACTTGACTGTGTGGAAGATAGGGTGGTCGTGGTGGCTAAGTGACTGGAAGCATTATCCGCTATCCAACCAACAACCTTTTTACACTGCTCTGGGTTCCATAGTGATGTGCTGCGGTCCCCTATAAATTGGGACAGGAAGGTCAGGCGAGATGATGTGGGTGTTTGTTGTGGCACAATTTCAGCTTGCCCACGGCCTTGTCCTCGGCCTCTGCATGCACCATTATCATCACATCCAGTTCCCCGTCCCTTGCCACATGCCTTGCCCATTTTAAATGGAGGACAGTATCTTCCACACTCACTACAATTGACTGAGTTTGGAGTGAACTTATATGTGATCCGTGTGACGGAGAAAACAGAGTTTTAAATACCTGGCCTGTAGGTAAGTAGTTTGAACAGCAAACTGCTGTGAATTGCTTCACTGACACACTGAAAGAAATTTTTATTGGAGGCCAGAAATGGCAGTATTTTCTGACAACGCATATGTGATCCGTGTGACAAAGAAAACAGAGTTTTAAATACCTGGCCTGTAGGTAAGTAGTTTGACCAGCAAACTGCTGTGAATTGCTTCACTGACACACTAAAGGAAATTTTTAATGTAGGCCAGAAATGGCAGTAATTTCTGACAACGTATATGTGATCCGTGTGACGGAGAAAACACAGTTTTAAATAGCTGGATTTCTAGCGCTGTAATATGGAAAGGACCTGGCTGTATTCTGCAGTGCCAACAAGCAAATGGCGCAGAAAAACGGTGTTCTCTGGATTACTTTTTAAGCAAATAATGAGGTTTTAGATCCAAAGAAAAGTATTCCTGGCCCATGAGACCTGGCCCTTTGTATAGAAATATCTATCAGCAGCAGAAGGCAGAATTGGAATGGAGCCTCTTGTGCTATATGCACTGCAGTCTGCTATATACCCTGCCTGCCTGCCTATATACACTGCCTGCCTGATATCTCTGCAGATGGATTAGTTAGTCCTCAATGTACGGTTTTTCTCCCTACACTACCTATTACACAAGCAAATCTCTCTCTGACACAGAAGCACCTCTCCCTACACTGTCTGATTCCGGAGTGACTGTGACGAGCATGGCGGCGCCAGGTCTAATATAGACCCGATGACGCTATGCGGCAAGCCAATCACTGTAATGCCACAACCAACATGGCTACGGCATTACAGTGAGTGGCAGGCAATCCCTGCATGTTCATTGGCTCTGTAAAGAGTGCTAAACATGCAGGGAGGAGACCCGAGCTCCCGCTGAGCAACCCCGGAAATACTCGGCGAGCGCCGAGCATCTCGAGCAGTGAGATGCTCGGGTGAGTACCGAGCAGTGGCGAGCACGCTCGCTCATCACTAATCAGAACTAACAGTCCTTTTGAGGACTAATGCAGCTGCATATATTCAGCAGGAGTTAGGCAGGCAGGCAGGGTATGTGGCAGACTGCAGTGCATATAGTGCAAGAGGGTCCATTGAAGGTCCTGTTAGTATAGGTATTACACAACATACAGTACAGACCAAAAGTTTGGGCACACCTTCTCATTTAAAGATTTTCTGTATTTTCATGACTATAAAAATTGTACATTCACACTGAAGGCATCAAAACTATGAATTAACACATGTGGAATTATATACTTAACAAAAAAGTGTGAAACAATTGAAAATATGTCTTATATTCTAGGTTCTTCAAAGTAGCCACCTTTTGCTTTGATGACTGCTTAGCACACTCATGGCGTTCTCTTGATGAGCATCAAGAGGTAGTCACTGGAAATTTTCTTCCAACAATCTTGAAGGAGTTCCCAGAGATGCTTAGCATTTGTTGGCCCTTTTGCCTTCACTCTGAGGTCCAGCTCACCCCAAACCATCTCGATTGGGTTCAGGTCTGGTGACTGTGGAGGCCAGGTCATCTGGCGTAGCACCCCATCACTCTCCTTCTTGGTCAAATAGCCCTTACACAGCCTGGAGGCGTGTTTGGGGTCATTGTCCTGTTAAAAAATAAATGATGGTCCAACTAAATGCAAACTGGATGGAATAGCATGCCGCTGCTAGATGCTGTGGTAGCCATGCTGGTTCAGTATGACTTCAATTTTGAATAAATCCCCAACAGTGTCACCAGCAAAGCACCCCCACACCATCACACCTACTCCTCCATGCTTCACTGTGGGAACCAGGCATGTAGAGTCCATCCGTTCACCTTTTCTGCGTCGCACAAAGACACGGTGGTTGGAACCAAAGATCTCAAATTTCGACTCATCAGACCAAAGCACAGCTTTCCACTGGTCTAATGTCCATTCCTTGTGTTCTTTAGCCCAAACAAGTCTCTTCTGCTTGTTGCCTGTCCTTAGCAGTGGTTTCCTAGCTGCTATTTTACCATGAAGGCCTGCTGCACAAAGTCTCCTCTTAACAGTTGTTGTAGAGATGTGTCTGCTGCTAGAAGTCTGTGTCGCATTGACCTGGTCTCTAATCTGAGCTGCTGTTAACCTGCGATTTCTGAGGCTGGTGACTCGGATAAACTTATCCTCAGAAGCAGAGGTGACTCTTGGTCTTTCTTTCCTGGAGTGGTCCTCATGTGAACCAGTTTCTTTGTAGCGCTTGATGGTTTTTGCAACTGCACTTGGGGACACTTTCAAAGTTTTCCCAATTTTTCGGACTGACTGACCTTCATTACTTAAAGTAATGATGGCCATTCGTTTTTCTTTACTTAGCTGCTTTTTACTTGCCATAATACAAATTCTAACAGTCTATTCAGTAGGACTATCAGCTGTGTATCCACCTGACTTCTGAACAACACAACTGATGGTCCCAACCCCATTTATAAGGCAAGAAATCCCACTTATTAAACCTGACAGGGCACACCTGTGAAGTGAAAACCATTTCCGGTGACTACCTCTTGAAGCTCATCAAGAGAATGCCAAGAGTGTGCAAAGCAGGCATCAAAGCAAAAGTGGCTACTTTGAAGAACCTAGAATATAAGACATATTTTCAGTTGTTTCACACTTTTTTGTTAAGTATATAATTCCACATGTGTTAATTCATAGTTTTGATGCCTTCAGTGTGAATGTACTATTTTCATAGTCATGAAAATACAGAAAAATCTTTAAATGAGAAGGAGTGCCCAAACTTTTGGTCTGTACTGTATATATATATCCACCTGAACTAACAGTCCTTCTAAGGACTAATCCAGCTGCATGTATTCAGTGGTAATAGTAGGAGTTAGGCAGACAGGCAGGGTATGTGGCAGACTGCAGTGCATATAGGGCAAAAGGGTCCATTGAACATCCTGTTAGTTTAGGTATTACACAACATATATATATATATATATATATATATATATATATATATATCCATCTGAACTAACAGTCCTTCTAAGGAATAATCCAGCTGCATATATTCAGTGGTGATAGCAGGAGTTAGGCAGGCAGGCAGTGTATGTGGCAGACTGCAGTGTATAATACATCAGAAGAGGTTCCATTGAACATCCTGTCTGCTGCTGCTGTAATAATTACAGATATTTCTAGACATAGAAAGGCATTTTTTTTTTTATCTTAATCCTGGTTATTTGCTTAAAAAACAATCCAGAGTACACCATTTTTCTGCTCCATTTGCTTGTTCTCACTGCAGAATAAAGCCAGATCTGTTCCATATTTCAGCGATAAAAATCCAGAAATTTGAACTGAATGTGGAAAATATTGGCCTCCTTTTCCATTCTGTCGCAGTGTGTCGATGAAGCTATTCACACTAGGTCTCTGTGTAGAATAATATTAGTAAATTACAGGCCTGCTATTTAAAACTGTGGTTCTCAGTCAGACATATTGTAATGGGTCTGGGAGGCGGAACCTCTGAGCTACTATACAAGGGGGCGGTCCTTGTAAGGGAGCGGGTGGCGACCAGGGAAGACGGGTAGGCAGTCACAGCAGGTGACCGAGACAGTCTCTGGGTGACCGGGACAGTCTCTGGGTAAACGGGCAGGAGGTCACAGCAAGTGACCGGGACAGTCTCTGGGTAAACGGGCAGGAGGTCACAGCAAGTGACTGGGGCAGTCTCTGGGTGAACGGGCAGGAGGTCACAGCAAGTGACCGGGGCAGTCTCTGGGTAAACGGGCAGGAGGTCACAGCAAGTGACCGGGACAGTCTCTGAGTATAGGATAGGTACGACCTGTGACGGCTGAGCCTCCAGGTAGGCTAGCAGGCGGATGACAGATGAGTGCTCCCAGGTGAGCAGGCGAGAGTCTCTGGAAGAGCAGGTGGTCACAGCACGTGACGGCGGAGCCTCCAGGCAGGCTAGCAGGCAGGTAGCAGATGAGCGCTCCCAGGTGAGCGGGCGAGAGTCTCTGGAATAGCAGGTGGTCACAGCACGTGACGGCGGAGCCTCCAGGTAGGCAAGCAGGCAGGTAGCGGAGGAGCGCTCCCAGGTGAGCGGGCAAGAGTCTCTGGAATAGCAGGTGGTCACAGCACGTGACGGCGGAGCCTCCAGGCAGGCTAGCAGGCAAGCAGCAGAGGAGCGCTCCCAGTTGAGCGGGCAAGCTGGTCCATAGACAGACTGACAGGAGTAGGAAGGCAGACCGTCGGACCTCAGGCTAGCAAGCAGGTAGCAGGAATATCAGGCAGGAAACAGACAGCAAACTGGCAGGACTCTGGCAGGAATCAGGCAGGTAACTGGCAGGTAACTGGCAACGGGACCTGAGGGCTGAAGCAGAGTAGTGAACAGTGCAACAACATTGCTCGGGCACCTCCATTTTGGAGGAGGTGCCTTATATATGGTGAAGTCCTCCGGCCATTGGCCGGGGACTCCTTAGGACGGCGCGCGCGGCCCCTTTAAGAGGGAGGGAGCGCGCGTGCGCGCGCCCTAAGCACAGTGGCCGGGAAGGAGTGCGCGCTGCCAGCAGAGCGGGAGGGGGACGCCGGGCTCGGAGCAGAGAGGTGAGGGGAACAGCGTCCCTGCCTAGCAGAGGGCAGGGACGCCGACGCTACAGTACCCCCCCCTTTAGGCCCCCCCTTTTTTAGGCCAGAGAGAAATTTAGCAAGGATGAGAGGGGCATGGATGTTCTCCCGGGGCTCCCACGTTCTCTCCTCAGGACCAAACCCCTTCCAATCTACCAGAAAAAAGGTTTTTCCTCTTACCCTTTTGGTGGCCAGAATGTTCTCTACCTCAAACTCGTTTTCAGCGGAAGCCGGAGCAGGAGGCGTACCTGTAGACTTGGAAAAAGAGTTAAGTACCACGGGTTTGAGGAGAGATACATGGAAGGAGTTAGGGATCCGCAAGTTGGCCGGGAGTTTCAATTTATAGGCCACCGGGTTGATCTGACTGATGACCTCCAGAGGACCGATGAACCGAGTCCCTAACTTATAGGAAGGAATCTTGAGCCGGACATACTTGAACGAGAGCCAGACCTTATCCCCTGGACGGAATTGAGGAGGATCCAGACGTTTTTTGTCAGCATGTCTTTTCATACGCTCGGATGACAGCAGGAGTGCGGACCGGGTACTCTCCCATGTGGAGGAAAATTTGTTAACAAGAGATTCCGCAGCCGGATTGTCCACCGAGGTGGAGACGGGAAACGGGATCCGAGGATGCTGACCGAAGACTACAAAAAACGGGGATTTGGAGGAAGATTCGCTCTCGTGATTGTTGTACGAGAATTCGGCCCATGGCAGGAGATCCACCCAGTCAGAATGGTGGGCATTAACGAAGTGCCGGAGGTAACTGGTCAGGATCTGATTGATCCGCTCCACTTGACCATTAGACTGTGGGTGGTAAGCGGAGGAGAAGTCCAGAGTGACGTCTAGCAATTTACAAGTGGCTCTCCAGAAACGAGAAGTGAACTGTACTCCACGATCCGACACGATGTGACAGGGCAGGCCATGAAGACGGAAGATGTGGCGGATAAAGTCTTTAGCCAGCTCGGGTGCAGACGGGAGGCCTGGCAGGGGAATGAAGTGAGCCATCTTGGAAAAGCGGTCAGCGACCACCCAAATGACCGTACAACCAGCAGAGACGGGAAGATCAGTTATGAAGTCCATCGCTATATGCTGCCAGGGGGCAGCAGGTACTGGCAGAGGAAGGAGGCGACCGGCTGGCAGGTGTCTCGGAACTTTGTTGCGGGCACAGGACACACAGGCAGAAACAAAGTCTATTACATCCTTGCGCAGGTTAGGCCACCAGTAGTGCCGGGAAATAAGCTGGAGGGTCTTTTTCTGACCGGCGTGGCCAGCTAGTTTAGACGAACGACCCCAGTGTAGGATCTTCTCCCGATCAGGTACCGATACGAACGTCTTACCGGGAGGGAGACGATTTAGACTCACGGGAGCCACCTGCATTACTCTGGCGGGATCAATGATATGTTTAGGTTCTTCCTCGAGATCAGATACCAGAAAGGCGTCTGCTTTGATGTTCTTGTCAGCCGGGCGAAAATGTAGAACAAAATCAAAGCGAGCAAAAAACAAGGACCACCGGGCTTGGCGCGGATTAAGTCTCTGGGCATGCTGGAGATAAGCCAAGTTCTTGTGGTCAGTGTAAATTATTACCGGATGAAGAGCCCCCTCGAGTAGGTAACGCCACTCCTCCAATGCCAGCTTGATGGCCAATAACTCTCGGTCTCCTATGGAGTAATTGCGTTCAGAAGAGGAGAAGAGTTTGGAGAAGAAGCCGCAAGTTACCATCCTCCCGGAAGAAGATTTTTGAGTAAGTACAGCTCCGGCTCCAGAGGAGGAGGCGTCAACCTCCAGAAAGAACTGCTTGTTGCCGTCCGGACGATGCAGCACCGGGGCAGAAGAGAAGGCCTGTTTTAAGGAAAGAAAAGCCTCCTCTGCTTCGGGCGGCCACTCTTTGGGATTAGTACCCTTACGGGTGAGCGCGGAAATTGGGGCAGTCCGGGAAGAGAAGTGCGGTATGAAGAGGCGGTAGTAGTTGGCGAAGCCCAGGAACCGCTGAATGGCCTTCAACCCCTCCGGTCGGGGCCATTTCTCGATGGCAGACAGTTTCTCTGGATCCATTCGTAGGCCGGTCTGAGAAATAATGTAGCCCAAAAACGGAAGCGAGGTCTGCTCAAAGAGGCACTTCTCATATTTAGCGAAGAGGTGGTTCTGCCTGAGCCTGAGCAGGACCTGACGAACGTCCCTCCGGTGAGTCTGGAGATCCGGAGAGAAGACCAAGATGTCGTCCAGGTACACCACAACGCAGGAGTAGAGAAGGTCCCGGAAGATGTCATTGACCAACTCTTGAAAGACGGCAGGAGCGTTACAGAGACCAAAGGGCATTACCAGATATTCATAGTGGCCGTCCCGGGTGTTGAATGCAGTCTTCCATTCATCCCCTTGACGGATACGGACCAGGTTGTACGCCCCACGGAGGTCCAGTTTGGTGAAGACTCTAGCCCCCCTCAGGCGATCAAATAATTCTGGAATGAGCGGAAAGGGGTACTTATTCTTCACCGTGATCTGGTTAAGGCCTCTATAGTCTATACAGGGACGGAGAGAGCCGTCCTTCTTTTTTACGAAGAAGAAGCCTGCTCCCGCCGGGGAGGTAGATTTCCGGATGAATCCCCTGGCCAAATTCTCCTCAATATATTCGGACATCGACCGGGTCTCAGCAGCGGACAACGGGTAAATACGCCCACGGGGAGGAGTAGTACCGGGTAACAGGTCGATAGGACAGTCGTATGGTCTATGAGGGGGTAATGTTTCTGCCTCCTTTTTATTAAAGACATCAGCAAATGACCAATAGGGAATCGGAAGTCCAGGTAGATTAGTTGGGGTAGGAGAAGGACGGACGGGATGAACAGGAACCAAACAAGTCTTATGACAGTCCTGTCCCCAGCGAAGGACTTCTCCGGTCTGCCAGTCAAGCACGGGTGCATGTCTCTGGAGCCAAGGTAGACCTAATAAGAGGGCGTGAGAGAGTCCAGGCAGAACATGAAAAGAGATGCTCTCAGAATGCAGCATTCCCACCTGCAGAGTTACGGATTCGGTGATGAGTTGGATGGGGCGTGGTAAGAGGCCCCCATCCACAGCAGCGACAGATAATGGTACAGCCAGAGGTTTGGTGGGAATGCGGTATTTTTCTACCAGGGACTGTGAGATAAGATTCCCGGCCGCTCCAGAGTCAAGTTGGGCTAGTTCGAAATAACGATTCTCCCCGCAGATAATAGAGACTGACAGTAGCAGAGATGGAGAGGATTTATTCTTGTCTAGGTTGACCTCTCTGAGCGAACCTAGACACAGGCGTTTCCCGACCTCTCCGGGCAGGTACGGATCTGGTGCTCCTTGATGCCACAGTAGAAGCAGCTCCCTTCGGCACGGCGTAAGTCCTGACGGGTTTTGACCATCTTGGTCTGGTTGACCTGCATAGGCTCAGGAGAGTGTACCGGGGGAGAGACGGATCTCTGAAAAGTAGGAGCTAGACGTGGAAACCTTCTCTCACGGGTGACCTCTTTGGCACGCTCCTGGAACCGTAGGTCAATCCGGGTGGCAAGAGTTATTAGGTCATCGAGAGTGGTAGGAATGTCCCGACCGGCAAGTTCATCTTTAATACGGCCGGACAGACCCTCCCAGAAGACGGATACCAGAGCGTCGTTATCCCAGGCCAGCTCCGAGGCAAGGGTACGGAACCGTATGGCATATTGGCCCACGGTGAGACTTCCCTGACGGAGGCGAAGCAGAGATGATGCGGATGAGGTCTTCCGTCCGGGTTCGTCGAAGACTTTCCGGAAAGCCAAGAGAAAGGCAGGCAAGTCGGACACCAGGGGGTCTCCTCTCTCCCATAGAGGATTTAGCCAGGCCAGGGCCTCCCCGGTGAGATGGGACATGATGAAGGCAATTTTGGCCCGGTCGGAGTTAACCTGGTGGGACAGGAGTTCAAAGTGCAGGGTGCACTGATTTATGAAGCCCCGAGCCTGGGCGGAGTCGCCTCCGAAGCGAGGAGGTGCAGAAAGCCGGGGTCCGGGGTAGGATACTATGGTATTGGTGGGCAGCGGAGCTGCCGGGTTGCGAGTCATGGCACTGGCGGTGGTTGCTGGTGGAGCAGACAGTGTGTCCAGGCGGGAGTTGACATTCCGCAGGTGACCCAGGATGGACTCCTGTTGGGACCTCTGATGGGACAGTTCATGACAGAGGTCCGAGAGCGAGGGAGCTTGGGTGCCACCGGGTTCCATGGCCCGAGCAAACTGTAACGGGTCTGGGAGGCGGAACCTCTGAGCTACTATACAAGGGGGCGGTCCTTGTAAGGGAGCGGGAGGCGACCAGGGAAGACGGGTAGGCAGTCACAGCAGGTGACCGGGACAGTCTCTGGGTGAACGGGCAGGAGGTCACGGCAAGTGACCGGGACAGTCTCTGGGTAAACGGGCAGGAGGTCACAGCAAGTGACTGGGGCAGTCTCTGGGTGAACGGGCAGGAGGTCACAGCAAGTGACCGGGGCAGTCTCTGGGTAAACGGGCAGGAGGTCACAGCAAGTGACCGGGACAGTCTCTGAGTATAGGGTAGGTACGACCTGTGACGGCTGAGCCTCCAGGTAGGCTAGCAGGCGGATGACAGATGAGTGCTCCCAGGTGAGCAGGCGAGAGTCTCTGGAAGAGCAGGTGGTCACAGCACGTGACGGCGGAGCCTCCAGGCAGGCTAGCAGGCAGGTAGCAGATGAGCGCTCCCAGGTGAGCGGGCGAGAGTCTCTGGAATAGCAGGTGGTCACAGCACGTGACGGCGGAGCCTCCAGGTAGGCAAGCAGGCAGGTAGCGGAGGAGCGCTCCCAGGTGAGCGGGCAAGAGTCTCTGGAATAGCAGGTGGTCACAGCACGTGACGGCGGAGCCTCCAGGCAGGCTAGCAGGCAAGTAGAAGAGGAGCGCTCCCAATTGAGCGGGCAAGCTGGTCCATAGACAGACTGACAGGAGTAGGAAGGCAGACCGTCGGACCTCAGGCTAGCAAGCAGGTAGCAGGAATATCAGGCAGGAAACAGACAGCAAACTGGCAGGACTCTGGCAGGAATCAGGCAGGTAACTGGCAGGTAACTGGCAACGGGACCTGAGGGCTGAAGCAGAGTAGTGAACAGTGCAACAACATTGCTCAGGCACCTCCATTTTGGAGGAGGTGCCTTATATATGGTGAAGTCCTCCGGCCATTGGCCGGGGACTCCTTAGGACGGCGCGCGCGGCCCCTTTAAGAGGGAGGGAGCGCGCGCGCGTGCGCCCTAAGCACAGTGGCCGGGAAGGAGCGCGCGCTGCCAGCAGAGCGGGAGGGGGACGCCGGGCTCGGAGCAGAGAGGTGAGGGGAACAGCGTCCCTGCCTAGCAGAGGGCAGGGACGCCGACGCTACACATATCACCTATAAGACTGTTAAAAAATCATACATTTCTTCCATTTTCATTCCATTGCAGTGTGTTGGTGAAGCTATTCACACTAGGTCTCTGTGTCAAATAATATAAGTAAATTACAGGCCTGCTATTTAAAACCGTGGTTCTCTGTCAGACATATTACCTATAAGACTGTTCAAAAATCATACATTTCTTCCATTTTCATTCCGTTGCAGTGTGTCGGTGAAGCTATTCCCAGTAGGTCTCTGTGTAGAATAATATTAGTAAATTACAAGCCTACTATTTAAAACCGTGGTTCTCTGTCAGACATATCACCTATATGAGTGTTCCAAAATCAGACATTTCTTTCATTTTCATTTCGTTGCAGTGTGTCGGTTAAGCTATTCACACTAGGTGTCTGTGAAGAATAGTATTAGCAAATTACAGGACTGCTATTTAAAATTGTGGTTCTCTGTCAGATGTATCACATATAACGGCATTCCAAAATCAGCCATTTCTCGTGAACGTGGAAAATATTCTCCTCTATTAAAAGTTGGCAAGGTGCATGGCAAGGGACGGGGAAGTGGACATGATGGTGATGGTGGCAGAGGCTGAGGACGTGGCCGTGGGCAAGCTGAAATTGTGTCACAACAAGCACCCACATCTTGTTGCTCGACCTACCTGTCTCAATTAATAGGAGACTGCAGAACAGCACTATTGAACACAGAGCAGCGTCAAAAGGTTATTGGTTGGATAGTAGATAATGCTTCCAGTCACTTAGCCACCACCACCACCACCACCCTGTCTTCCACACGGTAAAGTCTCAGTAGACGTGAGTCTGGACCGCATATTCCTCACCCTGATCCTCCTTCCTTCCACCAAGCCAAGTGCCCGGAGACAACTGATTCCACACTTGGACACTCTGAAGAGAAGTTCACTTTTCCATTTGTAGATTCGGGCCTCTCGCCCAGCCAGCTTCAAGCGAGTCGAGAGGAGAACGCGTGTAGCGATGCCCAAATATTAGATATATTAGCACAGCCACGGTCACACGAAGGAGATGGTGGGAAAATGCAATTACTGTCGCAAGAGGTGGATGATGATGAGACACAATTGCCAGAAAGTCAGGAGGAGGACCAGGGTGCAGAAGTGGAAGACGAGGTGGTGGATGATATAGTAACTGACCCAACCTGGCAGGGGGACATACAGAGCGAGGACAGCAGCACACAGGGGGAGGGAGGTGTAGCACCACAACAGGCAGAAAGAAGCAGCGTGGTGGCCGCAGACACAAGGCGGGAAAGCGTTCCTCGTAACGCCAACACGACAGAAGTTGCCAGTACAACTGTTAGGTCTTCCCAAGTCTGGTTACTTTTTAAAGACTCTGCAGGCCAGCATCAGCAGGGGTAGCAAAACTAGCAGCCTGACCACCTCCAGCATGATCAGGCACATGGCAGCAAAGCACCCGACTAAGTGGGCCAAACCCCAGTGTCCAGCAACAGTGTCTGCGGGTGACACCACTGCTTATTCCGCTGTTGTGCGTGCATGCAAATCACCTGTCCATGGCGCATGCCAAGATGCCTTCCGCCTTGCACCTGTCGTTGCACACTCTCAACTAGCACCATCAGCAAGCACGTCCACGTCCTTGTCCCATCTCAGCGTTCAGTTGTCCCTACCCCAGTCCCCACAGGCCACACTAATAAATTCGCACATTTCACGAATGCTTGTGCTCAAAATGTTGTCTTTTAAGCTGGTGGAGACGGAAGCTTTCCGCAACCTGACGGCAGCGGCCGTCCCTCGGTACTCGGTCCCCGGCCACCACTATTTCTCCTGGTGTGCCATCCCCGCATTACAGTAACATGTGTCCCACAACATTAGACGTGCCCTCAACAACGCAGTTCCTGAGAAAATCCACCTAACCACGGACACATGATCAAGTGCTTGTGGGCAAGGACGGTACATCTCGCTGACAGCACACTGGATTAATATAGTGGAAGCCGGGACCCAGTCGGACCTTGGGACGGAACACATCCTCCTGACGCCGAGGATTGCGGGCCCTGGGTCAATCAGGGTTGCCCCCCATTCTACAGCTCCTGCACCTCCTCCTCTTCAGCCTCCAGCTCTGAAATAACCACATCAGTCGCAAGCTGGAAGCACTGCAGCACTGCCTTGGCCAAGCGGCAGCAGGCTGTGCTGAAGCTAATATGCTTAGGTGACAAATTGCATAACGCTGAAGAGTTGTGGACAGCTCTGAAAGAGCAGGCAGATCTGTGGTTGACACAGCTGAACCTACAGCCAGGCATGGTCGTGTGCGACAATGGCTGGAACCTGGTGGCGGCTCTGAGGCGAGGCAAGCTCACACACATATCATGCCTGGCCCATGGGCTTAACCTCGTGGTTCAGCGGTTTCTCAAAACCTACCCGGATCCGTTGGATCTGCTTGTCAAAGTATGCCACCTGTGTGCCCATTTTAGAAAGTCAGCTACACCTTCCGCTGCCCAACGGATACTCAAGCATTTTAGTGCTCGCTCATTACTATTTATGATCACATGAAAGTTATACTTTCCTTTGATGTGGTCTGCGGTCATAGCTCAGAAGAAAAAGATAAAAGTGTTATCAACTTCCCATCGTAAACAGTTCACTGATGGATTCTTAGTTAAATTAATTTGTTTTTAGCCCAATTGACATGTATTTAAGTAAAAAATAAATGTCCCGGAAGGTGTTCATTTTCTATAAAAGATCTCATGCTAATATCTTGGTACCAAATAGCACTTGACTTTTTCATTTCCACACCAGTGTTGTGTTGGTAGCACAAAAAGTACCCTGCATGACCATGGCTTCATTCACTCTACCCTGCAATCTCCATCCCATAGACACTTAATAATCCCCATGATCAAACATCTATCACTTTTCCTTTGATTATCTGATAAGTTATGAACGGATTCAGGAGTTGAGCACGCAAAATACCTGGCAGTTTCTGGCTGTGACATACAGCTGATATCTGCCTGTACAGAAGCGACTACAGCAAGCTCTAGTTACTGCTGTTTATCCCTTTAAATCCTGTAAATCGATTGTGCACTTGCTAAATCCCCCCAAATGCCAATGTGTTTCCATGGCTCTCAGGAGGCCTGCTGAAGACCTCCATTATTGCCATCTTGGTACTGTCACTAGGTTTTATAGAAGAACAACATTTTCCTATAATACTACAGTATATAGACCAAGCAATTAAATTATTGCAGGCTCAAGTCCCTGAAGAAGACTAAAAAAAATGTTTTTACAAATATATATATAATATTGTTATATTAATAATAAATAATAAAAAATTGAAAAATAAGCATATTTTGTACTGCCACATCTATGATAGCCCCATCTATCAAAATATAAATTTAAAACCTGGAAACTAATTTTTACTCCACAGTGAACACAAACAAAAATCCCAATGCAAAAGGAGGAATTCTGTGTTTTTTCCCTTCATCTTTTTACTGCACTTGGATTTTTTCTTTATTTTACCAGTACATGATAATGATATGGAAAAAGGAATAATGTCATTAAAAACCACAATTCATCCCTCAAAAAATAACCACTCATATGGCTGTGTCAATGGAAAAAAACGCTATGGCTGTTGGAAGAGTTAGAGAAAAAAGCAAAAGTGCAAAACCCAAAACTAGCCACTGCGGGAAGGGGTTACAGATATTTGGACATTGGATTACTTTGCCATCAGTAACTTATGTTTCTCACAATTTATTATGTACTTGTTGGTAAAATATTTTTGTCAGCAAAAATTAACATCCCTGTAAAAAAAAGAAAGATAGAACCGTCTACGATTGTGCTCACATTACAAAATAATTGCTAACATTAGAATCTTTATCTGTGTTGCCGATAACATTCTTCATACTTATTCTCAACCTCGCATATTGGGCTTTTTTTTTTAGGAATCTGTTTCACATTTTGCTGGATGAAAATTTGTCTTTCGTGCCATAAAACTCCTGATTATAAGCATCTGGAAAACTGGTAGATGGCCATGGGGCAAGATCAATTGTTTTGATTGACAGTTGCCTTCACATGAGCATTTTCTGAGTGTTCCCCAGGCATTCGAATAGGAAACCATGTGTTTGTTAGTTTAGAGATGCTTTTCCTTGTAGGGTCAATATGTGCCAATGGCAATATTGGGGTTATGTCGGGATGGCTGTGTTTGTGTGTTTTCACATTGATAATCCTGCGTATATTTAAGTTCTGTAGTAGTATAATATTGTGTGGACAATAACAATGACAATGAAGAGTTGTCAAAAATAGAAAAAAAATTTAAATCAAGTTTATTTGTCAATAAAAAATATTTAGATTAAAAATGTGGTGATTTTAGTCTCTATTTTTATAAAAAAATATCAAACTATTGCAGTCTCCACACAGGTAATAAGTAGTATTGAGCCACCCCCGTAGTGTTCGAGTTCGGTTCGGTTCGTCGAACACCCGTGTGTTCGTCGAACTGTTCGTCGAACACCTTCGAACACCGTTAAAACCAATGGCAGGCAAACAAAAACACATAGAAACACATAGAAAACACCTTCAAAGGTGTCCAAAAGCTGACAAACTGCTCAGAAGACACAACTAACACATGGAAAAGTGACAAGTACATATAGTCATGCGAAAAGAAAAGAGGTGGAGGAGTAAAAGGAGGGGGAGACACAGATATAGGCATGTCATGCCCTTCTAAAATCCAAAAAGTGAGAAGCCGACACGTTCAGTCCGCTCCTGCCCGTGCCACCTCCGCGTCGCCGGGTTTGTGCCAGAGCCGCGGTGAACCCTGACGGCCAGCCCCCCTCTCCCAATACTGGTGCCTGTCAGCTGGTGGGTCGAGCGAGCCCCCCTGTGGTGGAGGCAGCTCTAAGCTTTTTAATTTAAATTGTCTCTCTAATTTGAATGAATACACTTTAAATCCATTTACAAGGATCTATTGGAGGGCAAGTCTCATGCCAGCAGCCGCGTAATTCCAGCTCCAGTAGCGTCCACTAAAGCTGCTGCAGTTAAAAAGCTTTTATAAGGATCGAGCTCGGCTGTCCACCGCAAGGCATCCTACTGCCAGTCCCAGCCCCTATGCCTTGGGGTGCCTCCTGATGCTCTTCACTGAGTATCCCGTGGTCCCGAAGCATTTCCTTTGAAAAAATTAAGTGTCCAAACTACAGGTGGTGTAGCTTGCTTAACAGCCGGGATAATCCGCTGACTAGCAGACACTGCTACTAGGCACAAAGTATTTCCTGGGCTAGATGCAGTTAAAAATTTGTAATTAGATACTCTCGTTGGATGCTGAGAAAGCATTCCATAGAGTCTCCTGGCACGCCATATATGATTCTCTTAAAAAGCTTGGGGTAGGGGTCTAGGGGACCCTTTTATAGCCAAAATCACGGCCCTGTATCGCAATACGTCACCTAGGCTGAAGATAAATGGAACTGTAGCACCCTGAGGGCTCGGTTGCTACAGAGGTATTGCACCTCACCCAGAGGTGTGATATCTCACTCTCAGTTAAGGATGTAGTGTGGATCAGGACCCGACACCTGCATGCATTACACCACATTGCCGTGGGGCAGGGCGACCAATATGCCCCTGAGATGGGCACGACAGTCCCTGTCCCTGGCTGGAGTGGGGGGAGGGAACACTGAGGAAGGGGAACCCTGTAGTGCAGGAGCAGGGAGGAAGCAGTTCCTGGGTGCATTGAGAAGGGAGTATAAAAGGTGGGCACCATCTTAGTTCAGTGCAGAGAAGTCTGAGCAGAAGTGGCAGGGAGCAGGGGCTCTGCATGAGCTCTGCTCCGGAGGCGGGCCTAGTAACAGAGGCCCAGGCCTGGAAGAGGGAGAAGGAAGGAAGAGGAGCGGAGAAGGCTCCAGGAACGAGGAACGAAGGGATCCCAGGGGTGCGGACGGGCGAGTCGCCACCGCACGCCCGAATCCACCTGCGTGGAGGGGTCAGGGCAAAGGGGGAGACCGATCCCCGAAACTAGTGGAGGCAGGAAACGACCCTCAGCTAGAAACAGGACGCTCCAAAGTTATCTGGGAGTTGTCTGAGGCCCTCACCTGGTGAGCACAGTACGACGTGGGCAGCCGTTACCTGCAGACGTGGTCTGGATAATAAGAACTGTGAGTAAAGGCCCTGGACTGCATCACTGACTCCATGTCGTTACTGCTGCTGCCCTGCACCATCACCGCCATCCTCCGCATACACTGCCCTGAGGCTATACTCCTCCCGTGGGGAGTTATGCTACCCTCTGCTGCACCCACAACACCAGCCTCAGCGGTCTGCCCTGGAGCGGCGGTTCACTCTAACCGCAATCCACGGGTGGCGTAGTCGGACATTTAAACATCAAAACCACATAAATAGTTCCGCCACTGGTTTGACCGCCCTGAGCCACGGAACCGGGTCGCCGCCACGGAGACTACAACCACCAGCATCCACCAAAAAGGGTCCGGCTCCGGGTGTCCCAAGGCCCAGGGGGCGCGTCAGAACATTTTCATCACCTTTCACAATCACCAATGGGACAAGGCAGGGATGTTCTCTGTCCCCTCTCTTACGCATCCTAGTGACGGAGCACCTGCTCTCATCAATTCGCCATAACCCCAATATTAGGTGGATTGAGGTGGCAGGCACCGAGTACAAGTTCTCTCTATTTGCTGATAATGTCCTAGTATATATCACTCAATCACATATATCCATCCATGCTGTTATGGCTGAAATAGATCACTTTATTACATGGTCAAATTTTAAAATCAATGCAGCGAAGTCTGAGGCCCTCGATGTCTCCCTCCCCAAATCCATATAGGATTCCATCCAGTCCAACTTTCCCTTTGCCTGGCCCTCACAGGGTATCAAATACTTAGGAATTCCTATTCATAGAGACCTCTCCCATCTATGTTATCTTAATTTTGGGCCCTTTATTGAACAACTCCATACAGACCACGGTTGGCAAGTTAGAACTGTAAGATTCACTACGTGAACCACTGGTGTTTTGTGGAAAAGCACATGTACACTGTGTTCCAAATTATTATGCAAAAAGTGTTTAGGAGTGATAAGGGAAGAATTTGTTTGTTTGTCAGTTAAACTCATTGATGGTGATGTGTGTCAGGGCTCTTTATATCACTGTAAGCAATTGCAGACACCTGTGCTAATTAGTTTGGCAGGGGTGTCCAATGAAAGGCAAGACTACTTAAGAAGGCTGTCTCACATTATTAAGCAGCCTACATTTTCTGCCAAAATGGGAAAGAAAAAGGATGTGTCGGCTGCTGAGAAGCAACAAATTGTGGAGTGTTTAGGTCAAGGCATGACTACAATCAACATTGTGCGATGATCAGGATGAAGTGTCTTGGCAATCAAGAAGTATGTAGCTGATTCACAGTACACACGTGTGCGTGCTGATAAGGGCAAATTGAGGACTCTTTCCTACTGGCAATTACGTCAGGTTGAAAGAGCAGCGGCAAAAAAGCCTTGTCATAGCAGCAGACAAGTTTTTGAAGCTGCTGGTGCCTCCAACGTCCCCCGAACAACAAGATGCAGGGTCCTTCAGAGGTTTGCAGCTGTGCATACGCCATCCTGTCGACCTCCTCTATCCACTTCACACAAGCAGAAACGGCTCCAGTGGGCCAAACATTACATGAAGACTGATTTCAAAACTGTTTTGTTCACGGATGAGTGGCGTGCAGCGCTCGATGGTCCAGATGGATGGAGTGGAGGATGGCTGGTTGATGGACACCCCACGCAAACACGGCTACAGCGCCAACAAGGAGGAGGTGGAGTAATGTTTTGGGCTGGAATCATGGGGAGAGAGATTGTCGGCCCCTTTAGGATCCCTGAAGGCGCTAAAGATGAACTCCATAATGTATGTGGATTTTCTCAAACAGCACTTCCTGCCATGGTTCAAGAAGAAGAACCGTGTATTTCACAGCAAGATCATTTTTTTGCATGATAATGCACCATCTCATGCTGCACATAAAACATCTGCATCTCTGGCTGATATGGGCATAAAAGGGGACAAACTTATGGTGTGACCCCCATGCTCCCCTGACCTCTACCCCATTCAGAACCTCTGGAGCATCATCAAAAGGAGTGTCTGTGATGGCGGGAGGCAGTTCACATCTAAGCAACACCTCTGGGAGGGTATTCTGTCCTCATGCAAAACAATTGAAGCAGAAACCATCCAAAACCTGACAAATTCAATGGACGAGAGAGTTCAGAAGCTCCTTTCGAACAAGGGGTCCTATGTGAAAATGTAACATCACCTAGAATAAAGTTTTGAGTTGAAAACTGTTTGATTTCAGATTCTAATAACCTGCTAATGCTTATAATTTCAAAAATGACCATTTTTTTGGTCTTTATTAAAATGAAAAGGTTGATCGAAAAGTTTGGGGGATCTAAGAGTGTGGCAACCCAGTAGTCATGATTACTTCGAATTCTGACAATATGAGGGTCATGCTGCAGGTAGTGCAGCAAGAAGGCACTTATGTGTCTTACGCATCTCGGAGCCCCAAAATTATTTTCCGGGCTAGATGCAGCTAAAAATTATTATTAATTTTAAATCTGGTGAAGCTTTAGTATAGATGGCCTAATAGGATCAGTGCTGCACACTGCTACAAAGCCCAAATTATTTTCCAGTCAAGATACAGATAAACATGATTAGTAATTTTAAATCTGGTGGAGCTTATTATAGATGGCCTAATAGAATCAGTGCTGCACACTGCTACAAAGCCCAAATTATTTTCCAGCCAAGATACAGATAAACATGATTAGCAATTTGAAAGCTTAAAACGGTTGGTAGGGTGATTTTAACCAATCATCAAGCTTTTACTCTCCCCAGGATGACACAGGGGTAGAAAAGTCGTTTCGGATCCAAGATTTGTTCATCTTTATGAACGTGAGTCTGTCTACATTATCAGTGGAGAGCCGCGTGCGCTTATCTGTCAGCACACCACCAGCAGCGCTGAACACACGTTCAGACAGAACGCTGGCTGCGGGGCATGACAAGATCTCCAAGGCGTAAGTGGCTAGCTCCGGCCATTTATCCAGATTGGAAGCCCAAAAAGAGCAAGGGTCCACTGACACAGTCATGGCTTTAATGTTTACTTGGAGATACTCCTGTACCATCGTCTCTAGGCGTTGACTATGTGTCAGACTTCTTGTCTCCTGTGGCCTTGCAAAGGATGGGCTAAAAAAGTGGTGAAATGATTCCGCAAAATTGATGTTACCAGCAGATACTGTGGTTCTGTTACGGTTTGAGTGCTGAACACTTGACGGTCCCACAGTTGGCAAGTTGGAACTGTGAGATTCACTACGTGCACCACTGGTATTTTGTGGAAAAGCACATGTAAGATTCTGCAACAGTCTCTGCTGATACTCCTGCATGCGTGCATCCCTTTCTATGGCAGGAATAATTTCTGCAAATTTACTTTTGTACCGGGGATCTAACAGTGTGGCAACCCAGTAGTCAGGATTATTTCTAATTCTCACTATTCGAGGGTCATGTTGCAGGTAGTGCAGCAAGAAGGCACTCATGTGTGTTGCGCATCCAGGAGCACCAAGTCCCTGTTGTGTTGGTGGCGAGGTAACAATCATGCTTCCTTCCTCTGTCCTCTCCCCCCAACCTCGCACAACAGAAATGTGATCAAGGTCTCCCTCATCTGATGAGTCTTCCATCAGTTCGTCCTCCACTTCTTCCTGGGCTCCTGCACCTTCCTCACTAGTTTGGCTGCTACCATGCACCCTGGTAAAACCATCTCCCCCACCCTCACATGCCTGCCGCCTTGGTGCTGCCGACCGTCTGGACCTTGCAGATGTTAGCCCTTCCGCATACAACTGCTCCTCCTCTACTTCCTCCACCTCCTCTTGTGCCACCACCTGACTCCGAATTCTGTTTAACATGTGCTCCAGCATGTAAATCACCGGAATAGTCATGCTGATAATGGCATCGTCAGCACTAAACATCTTTGTCGCCATTTCAAAACTGTGCAGAAGGGTGCAAAGGTCCCTGATCTGAGACCACTCCTCCAGCGTGATTTGCCCCACCTCTGGATCTCGTTGGCCCAGGCTATACGTCAGAACGTATTGCACCAGGGCTTGTCGGTGCTGCCACAGTCGCTGCAACATGTGCAGAGTTGAATTCCACCGGGTAGGCACATCGCATTTTAGCCGGTGAAGTGGCAGGCCCAACGACTTCTGTAGAGATGTAAGTCGCTGAGCTGCGGGATGCGAACGGCGGAAGTGAGCACACAGCGACCGTGCCCTCTGCAGAAGGCCATCTAGTCTGGGATAGTGGGCTAAAAATTGCTGGACAACCAGGTTCAACACGTGAGCCATACAAGGCACGTGTATGACATTGCCCCGGCGAAGGGCCGCACCCAGGTTTGCAGCATTGTCGCACACGGCCTTCCCTGGTTTCAGGTCCAGTGGAGACAACCATTCATGAAATTGGTTCTCCAGAGCTGACCACAACTCCTCAGTTGTGTGACTCACATTTCCCAGACATTTCAATATAAAAACCGCCTGATGACGTTGAGCCCTACTGCCAGCATAGTAAGGAGGTGTGCAGGATCCCTTCTGCGCAGTTAGAAAGCTTGTGGCATGACCAAACAGGCTTTGGGTGCAGGTGGAAGACCGAGAGGAGGTTGAGGAGGCAGAAGCAGTGGAGGAACTTTGACATAAAGAGGATTGACGCACAACTCGTGGGGATGGCAAGACTTGGACAGCAGCCCCTTGTCCTGCTGTCACCATAGTTACCCAGTGCCCAGTCAGCGCCATGTAACGCCCCTGTCCATGCCTACTCGTCCAAGTGTCTGTGGTGAAATGCACCCTGTCACACACAGAGTTGCTCAAAGAAGCGGTGATGTTGTGTGCGACATGCTGGTGGAGCGCAGGCACACCTTTCTTTGAGAAGTAGTGCCGACTGGGCATCTGGTACTGGGGCACTGCGACGGACATAAGGTCTCGAAAATCCTCTGTGTCCACCAGGCGGAAAGGCAGCATTTCTGTAGCCAAGAGCTTGCAGATGGTGAAATTCAACCTCTTAGCTTTCTCATGGCTAGGAGGAAATGGTCTTTTACTTGTCCACATCTGAGGGACCGAGGGCTGGCTATTGTGCTTAGACGGGGTTGATAAGGGTGTCCCCGGCAAACTGCCGGTCTGTGAGGAAGATGCAGGCGGACATGTTAGGTTGCCTTGATCCAAAGGTGGTGCTATCGATGTCGGACAGCGCTCAACACCAGCTGGTGTTACCACCTCCAAAGAAAATGATGACCTGCCAATCACGCTGGCTGTTGCGGGTAAAGAGGTGGCAGGTCTGCGCCCCAAAACAGGTGTGACTGCTGTCCCCCCAGTCACAGAGGATGAAGAGGCCGCGGATGCACAAGATATGGCAGACGGTGGTTGGCCCGGCCGGCTAGGCCGCATTGTAGCACACTGAGCTTCCCACTGCAACTTATGCTTCATGTCCATGTGCTGGTTCATGCATGAAGTACTCAAACTATGTATTTTTTGGCCTCTACTTAGCTTTTGCTGACAAATGTTACAGATAACACGAGTTGGGTCATCTTTATCGATCTGAAAAAATGCCCAGGCTATGCAAGGCTTAGCACCCATGCGACCTGAAGAGCCACCTCGACTTGTGGTGAGAGGCAGAGTTGTGTTTGAGGATGCAGTTGTTGACGTGCTTCCAGTACTACGTCTCTGTCCAGGAAGGCGCAACCTGACCTCGTCGTCACTAGCATCTTCCTCCACCTCCTCTGCTGACCTCATCTCTTAGCTGACTGTGGGTTGACAGTAAGTGGGATCTCCAACCTCATCATCATCACCCTGTGCGTTATCACACCCGTCGTCCTCAGAGCCAACCTGTTCCTGCCCTGACAAAAAACTAAAGTTGTCGCTCCAATCAGGTATTTGAGTCTTATCATCGTCTTCCTCATTGTCTCCATCAACAGGAGTTACAGTTTGGGAATGAGGGTCTACATTATGGTCAGAACCTTCTGCGTCTGGTCCTGGATCCGACTCATAAAGATTCTGGGCATCAGTGCAGATCATTTCCTCGTCTGGATTCACAGAAGCGCTGGAGTAGACCTCTGATTCCCAGGCTATAGTATGAGTAAACAGCTCTGCAGACTCAACCATCTGTTCTACCTCATACTCAGACGGGCAGCTGGAGATTTGGGAGCTGTGAGGAAGCAAGTGCGATTGGGGTGACACCTTTGAGGACTGGAGTATTTGTGATGTTGAAGTTGATGTGGAGGAGAGCCCACTTAAAGGAGCACTTGTTATCCGTTGCAGCACCTGCTGTTTTTGTGCCTCATCTGGAATTTGTAGCGATTGGCGTGGCCGTAAGAAAGGGATCTTATCACATTGTCCGCTAAAAGAAGTAGACATTTTAGTTTGGCTGGAAGATGGTCTTTCTTCTGCAGATGTTACTGTTGCTTTAACACCTACCCCACGGACACAACCTTTTTTCCCCTTCCCAACACGCCTATTCCCCTTTCCACCAGCAGCAGGCCTTTTTCCACTCATTTTGGTGGTTAACTAATTCACAACTCTGGAGTTGTTTGCACAAAAAAACAATGGATGGGAACCGAGCAGAGCTGAGTGGCCAAACTGTGGTATTAGGCCAAAACTATTGGCTGGGATAGATGCAGAAAAAAATTATATTCAATTTGCAACCTGATGGAGGTCAGTATAGATGGACTAATAGAACAAGTCCCACACACAGCTAGAAGCCCAAATATTTTTTCAGAGGTAGATGCAGATAAAAATTATTTTTAATTTGCAACCTGATGAAGGTCAGTATAGATGGACTAATAGAGAAAGTCCCACACACTGCTAGAAGGCCAAATATTTTTTCAGAGCTAGATGCAGATAAAAATTATATTCAATTTGCAACCTGATGGAGGTCAGTATAGATGGACTAATAGAACAAGTCCCACACACAGCTAGAAGCCCAAATATTTTTTCAGAGGTACTGTAGATGCAGATAAAAATTATTTTTAATTTGCAACCTGATGGAGGTCAGTATAGATGGACTAATACAACAAGTCCCACACACAGCTAGAAGCCCAAATATTTTTTCAGAGGTACTGTAGATGCAGATAAAAATTATTTTTAATTTGCAACCTGATGGAGGTCAGTATAGATGGACTAATAGAGGAAGTCCCACACACTGCTAGAAGGCCAAATATTTTTTCAGAGCTAGATGCAGATAAAAATTATATTCAATTTGCAACCTGATGGAGGTCAGTATAGATGGACTAATAGAACAAGTCCCACACACAGCTAGAAGCCCAAATATTTTTTCAGAGGTACTGTAGATGCAGATAAAAATTATTTTTAATTTGCAACCTGATGGAGGTCAGTATAGATGGACTAATAGAGAACGTCCCACACACTGCTAGAAGGCCAAATATTTTTTCAGAGCTAGATGCAGAAAAAAATTATATTCAGTTTGCAACCTGATGGAGGTCAGTATAGATGGACTAATAGAGAAAGTCCCACACACTGCTAGAAGGCCACATATTTTTTCAGAGGTACTGTAGATGCAGATAAAAATTATTTTTAATTTGCAACCTAATGGAGGTCAGTATAAATGGACTAATACAACAAGTCCCACACAGCTAGAAGCCCAAATATTTTTTCAGAGGTACTGTAGATGCAGATAAAAATTATTTTTAATTTGCAACCTGATGGAGGTCAGTATAGATGGACTAATAGAGAAAGTCCCACACACTGCTAGAAGCCAAATATTTTTTCAGAGCTAGATGCAGATAAAAATTATATTCAATTTGCAACCTGATGGAGGTCAGTATAGATGGACTAATAGAACAAGTCCCACACACAGCTAGAAGCCCAAATATTTTTTCAGAGGTACTGTAGATGCAGATAAAAATTATTTTTAATTTGCAACCTGATGGAGGTCAGTATAGATGGACTAATAGAGAAAGTCCCACACACAGCTAGAAGCCCAATATTTTTTCAGAGGTAGATGCAGAAAAAAATATATTCAGTTTGCAACCTGATGGAGGTCTGTATAGATGGATTAATAGAACAAGTCCCACACACAGCTAGAAGCACAATATTTTTTCAGAGGTAGACGCAGAAAAAAATATATTCAGTTTGCAACCTGATGGAGGTCAGTATAGATGCACTAATACAACAAGTCCCACACACAGCTAGAAGCCCAATATTTTTTCAGAGATAGATGCAGAAAAAAATATATTCAGTTTGCAACCTGATGGAGGTCTGTATAGATGGATTAATAGAACAAGTCCCACACACAGCTAGAAGCCCAATATTTTTTCAGAGGTAGATGCAGAAAAAAATATATTCAGTTTGCAACCTGATGGAGGTCAGTATAGATGGACTAATACAACAAGTCCCACACACAGCTAGAAGCCCAATATTTTTTCAGAGGTAGATGCAGAAAAAAATATATTCAGTTTGCAACCTGATGGAGGTCTGTATAGATGGATTAATAGAACAAGTCCCACACACAGCTAGAAGCCCAATATTTTTTCAGAGGTAGATGCAGAAAAAAATATATTCAGTTTGCAACCTGATGGAGGTCAGTATAGATGGACTAATACAACAAGTCCCACACACAGCTAGAAGCCCAATATTTTTTCAGAGGTAGATGCAGAAAAAAATATATTCAGTTTGCAACCTGATGGAGGTCTGTATAGATGGATTAATAGAACAAGTCCCACACACAGCTAGAAGCCCAATATTTTTTCAGAGGTAGATGCAGAAAAAATTATATTCAGTTTGCAACCTGATGGAGGTCAGTATAGATGGACTAATACAACAAGTCCCACACACAGCTAGAAGCCCAATATTTTTTCAGAGGTAGATGCAGAAAAAAATATATTCAGTTTGCAACCTGATGGAGGTCTGTATAGATGGATTAATAGAACAAGTCCCACACACAGCTAGAAGCCCAATATTTTTTCAGAGGTAGATGCAGAAAAAAATATATTCAGTTTGCAACCTGATGGAGGTCAGTATAGATGGACTAATACAACAAGTCCCACACACAGCTAGAAGCCCAATATTTTTTCAGAGCTAGATGCAGAAAAAAATATATTCAATTTGCAACCTGATGGGGTCAGTATAGATGGACTAATAGAATGATGCTATGCCCAAAAGATTTTACTTCACTAGGTGCAGTAAAAAAATTGGTATTCTATACACAGGTGGTATATCTTGCAACACAGATAGGCTACTCCACTGACTAACACACTCTGCAATAGGCCAAAAAGGATTAGCTTTGCTAGATTCAGCCAAATGCTTTGAAAAAACTTGCACAGCACTGGCACAGACCTGCCTGGCAAAAACTGATAGGAACTGATGTAACCTAGTCCTGAAAAGGACTCCAATTACAATTAGTCTTTACTCCCACAATCTATCTATTTAAGAGCACAGACCTGCCTGATAAAAGTCGTAGGAAATGCTGTAACCTAGTCCTTAAAAGGACTGCAATCACAACTATTCCCTACTCCCAAGCTATCTGTAGATTTGTGCGAAAATTGGCTTGAAATTAACAAGGTATAGCGCACACAGCAACAGCGGTGCCGTCTAACACGCAGCTGCAGCAGTGAGAAAATGGTGGCGACGGGGAAAATGGCTTGGTCTTATAGGGCAAGGACATGTGACATACACTGCCAATGACACATGCCCTTGCTTGTGTGAAAAAAAGCACTTCGCTCCGTGTGTGCGCTGCTGATAGGCTGACAGATTGCACCTCCCCACTGTAAATGCGGGAAAGAGATAAAAAAAATGGAGATCTTCATTGTTCCTGCAGAGATCCATCCCCTGCCCCTCCCCCCACCCCGCTGTACACTCAAACTGCGTATTAACATTAATTTTCATCATTACTGAGAAAAAATCCAGTTATGATTTTGGTGCACGAACAGTTATCGAACATAACCTCGAACAGCCGAATTTTTCTCAAATTGTTCGTGTTCGCCGAACGGCTCGAACACCGCCCAAAACAGCTCGAATTTGAGGTTGGCGAACAGTTCGAGTAGAACAATGCTCATCTCTAGTAATAAGAGAACACACTTTACACTGAAATTTTCTGTCTTTTGCTGCTCAATATTCAAATTTGCTGTATAGACTTCGGCAGAGTCCCAAGAGTCATCTCATTTCCATTTAATAATTTTTTAATTTTATTATTATCATGTGGTTTAATTATATGCATTACACTGTTGGAAGTTTAAATAAGGCTGAATTAAAAAAAATGGTATATACAGATTAGGCTCTGTATGCATTTCCTTGTAACTCTCTGGTCAATGGAGGAGGGAGATTGTAATCTGTGATATTCTATTACCATCCGTCAACTGACCTGTATGAAAACTTATTTTCTGTGCAAAAGCTGTAGTTTTCAGTGGTATGATTTTGGAATCCATCGAATTTTTTAATTTACTGTTTATTGTTTTAAAAAGCGAAAAATAAAAAAGCAATAAATCTAGAAATATTTTAAAATGTCATGGCATTCACCATTTTAAGTTTATTTACAAAGATATAAAATATATATTGTTTTGTTAATTTTGCACAAAAAAAACCTTTAAAAAAATATATATATATTTTGGTAGTCTGTACTTTATTTTTACATTCTTAGAGGAGTTATTTCATGTTGTGAAGCTTTAGTCTTTAGTGGTACTAATTTGCGTATATGCAACTTTTAATAAATTCTATTTTTTTCACTTTTTTTAGGGGTTAAAGGGGTTTTCCGGTCAAAAGTGATAAGTTTACAGTCACTCTGTGTGACTGCAGACTTATGAATCCCCCCAGCGCACGCACTGTGCGCTGCGTGGATTCACCGGTTTCAGACCCGAGACGGGAGGGTATGTATCAGTTATACATACCCCGGCCAGTTGGCACCACCTCGCTCCATACACTAGTATGGAGCTAGGCCACACCCTATCATGTGATGTGAACGGCCAGTGGGCATGTCTGACTAGAAGTGTCTGACTCGCTCATTACAAGTGTATGGAGAGTGAGGCCGCTCCCACTTCTGGGGGAATGTATAACTCATACATACCCTCCAGTCATGGGTCTGAAACCGGCAAATCCCCACAGCGCACAGTGCGTGCTCTGCAGGGATTCATAAGTTTGCAGTTACACAGAGTGACTGCAGACTTATCACTTTTGACCACACAATCCCTTTAAGAACAAAATCAGCAATTGTGGCATTTTTTAAAATATTTTTCTGAAGGATTCACTAATAAAATATGAGTAATGAAATTTGTTTACTTTTTTCATTTATTTTTTATGTTTAAAAACATTTATTTAGAAAACTTTTTACAAGATTTATTAATCTGACAATGAGACTGGATCATGCAAGATTATTCACTGCACTACTTAGGTAGTGCAGTGTATTACTCCAGCTTGTTAATTTTAAGGGCTCATGCCCAGGGCCATATTTTCAGTCCAAATGAGATGCTACAAAACATCAGATCGCACTTGGACCAATGTTATTCTATGGGGCCGTACACATGTCCGATTTTTTCTTTGGACATATCTACATGCCTGAGTTTCATCAGATATTGCTATCGCACTCAGACATTCAAGTCAATGAGTCAGTGGAAACCATCGGATGACACATGAGTGCAGTCCGATTTTCACAGACTTACAGAATCTAGAAGATGGATACAATTTTTTTTCCATCTTCTCCTCAACCAATAGAATCGGATCACACTGATCACACACTCCTCTGATCACACTCCTCTGATCACACACTGATCACACTCCTCTGGTCACACTCTTCTGGTCACACTCCACTGATCACACTCTTCTGATCACACTTCTCTGATCACACACTGATCACACTCCTCTGATCACACACCGATCAGTTTGACCAGAGTATGATTTGCATAATTGACCAGATTCTCTCAGATGAGAGAATACACGGTCATGTGACCTTAGCCATATACTGATAGGTAGCCTATTAAACCCTGTTTCTGGCAGGATTTAATGGCCTTTTGTACATTGTAGACATCACCCCAAGATCCATAGTTGGGGAAGGGTAATGGGCTGTAAAGAGAAAGTGCTCTGCCTCTGTCAAACTCCTTAGATGTTGAGGTAATTATGGACTGCGGCATCTGAGGGGTTGAGTTGCTTTGATCGCAGCTATCTCTGGTCCTGGGAACTCAGCAGTATATTATGGCATGGACACAATTCCTGTGGCTTACACCCCATCAGAAAGTACATGTATGTCGTTATACGGAAAGGGGTTAAAGGCTGTTTTGTAATTTACATATAGAAGTTGCATGCAAAGTTGCATTATTTGTCATATACTGATCCAACACATGAACTCTGGAGCTGTATTTAGCTGGCATATGAGATTAGCTCATGCACAGCGGGTGGAAGATGTATTATATAGCTGACACCTGCCTATAATCGGGATTGCAGTGCTGATGGATTGTTATGGGGCTACCGAAGGCTACAGGCATGACTTCATACAAGAGTGGTAAAATGATAATACACTATAATACAAACAGTCTATGAACAAATTATACAATGTAACATCCCTGGCGGCGTGCTGGCATGGCTTACCATCTCCCACCATGCAAGACTGCCAACTTACCTATCAGTCCTGGCTGCACACTTTGCTCCATCACTTGCTGTGTGCATGTCTTTTGTCTGATTGCTTAGGGCGGCGGCGCTGTTACTTCCTGATTCTTATAGTTACAGTGTGTGCAGTCCTAATGCATCTCCAGCCTATTGCTGTGAGTCACTGGATACTTAAACCCCCTCCACCCACTAGGAGGTGCCTGAGCACCACTTTCTTTCAGTGTGCTCCTTGCAACTGAGTTGCCAGGTCCTGTTCTCTATCTTGTCTGTTTCCGCCACCCTGGGGGCTGAGTACCCAGGCCAGTTACCTGTATCTGTGACTTCTAGTCTATTCCTGCCGCCCTGGGGGCTGAGTACCCAGGCTCGTTCCTGTGTCAGTTCCTGTCTGAACTGTGTCCTAGTCCGTTACCTGTTTGTCTCTATGTCCGATCCTTCCCTTTTCCTCCTGTGTCTGAACCAGTACCTAACTCCAACTCGTTGTCTCTGTACCTCTGTTTGAGTTTTGTGTCCACTTGCTACTTAATTTCAAGTACCTTGTATGTATCTGGTTCTGCTTGTCCTGTTTCCCTGCCTCCATATCTACCTCCTGTGTTCCAGCCATCCCCCTGTGTTTCCCAGTCTGTTCCATGTGAACAGAGCCCTGTCCTGTCTGCCTGCAGCTCTACTCCGCTCGCCCTCTTCACCTGCTGTTCCGCTCTGCTCTGCTCCGCTTGTCCTACGTGCCTGCGGTTCCGCTCTGCTCTGCTCCACTTGTCCTCCGCGCCTGCGGTTCCGCTCTGCTCCGCTCGTCCTCCGCGCCTGCGGTTCCGCTGTGCTCTGCTCCGCTTGTCCTCCGCGCCTGCGGTTCCGCTCTGCTCTGCTCCGCTTGTCCTCCGCGCCTGCGGTTCCCTCTGCTCTGCTCCGCGGCGGCAGTTCTGCTCTTCTCTGCTTGTTCTCCACGCCTGCTGTTCCACTCTGCTCTGCTCCGCTTGTCCTCCGCGCCTGCAGTTCCTCTCTGCACCGTGCCGCTTGTCCTCCGCGCCTGCTGTTCCGCTCTGCTCTGCTTGTCCTCTGCGCCTGCGGTTCCACTCTGCTCTGCTCCGCTTGTCCTCTGCGCCTGTGGTTCCGCACTGCTGTGCTCTGCTTGTCCTCCGCGCCTGCTTTTCCACTCTGCTCCGCTTGTCATCGGCGCCTGCGGTCCCGCTCTACTCTGCTCCGCTTGTCTTCCGTGCCTGCGGTTCCGCTCTGCTCCACTTGTCCTCCGTGCCTGTGGTTCCGCTCTGCTCTGCTCGGCTTGTCCTCTGCGCCTGCGGTCCTGCTCTGCTCGGCTTGTCCTCAGCGCCTGCGATTCTTCTCTGCTCCCCTTGTCCTCCGCGCCTGCGGTTCTGCTCTGCTCTGCTCCGCTTGTCCTCCGCGCCTGCAGTTCTGCTTTGCTCTGCTCCGCTTGTCCTCCGCGCCTGCGGTTCTGCTCTGCTCTGCTCCGCTTGTCCTCCACGCCTGCGGTTCTACTCTGCTCCACTTGTCCTCCGCGCCTGCGGTTCTGCTCTGCTCTGCTCCGCTTGTCCTCCGCGCCTGCGGTTCTGCTTTGCTCTGCTCTGCTTGTCCTCCGCGCCTGCGGTTCTGCTCTGCTCCGCTTGTCCTCCGCGCCTGCGGTTCTACTCTGCTCTGCTCCGCTTGTCCTCCACGCCTGCGGTTCTACTCTGCTCCACTTGTCCTCCGCGCCTGCGGTTCTGCTCTGCTCTGCTCCGCTTGTCCTCCGCGCCTGCGGTTCTGCTTTGCTCTGCTCTGCTTGTCCTCCGCGCCTGCGGTTCTGCTCTGCTCCGCTTGTCCTCCGCGCCTACGGTTCTGCTTTGCTCTGCTCCGCTTGTCCTCCGCGCCTGCGGTTCTACTCTGCTCCGCTTGTCCTCCGCGCCTGCAGTTCTGCTCTGCTCTGCTCTGCTTGTCCTCCGTGCCTGCGGTTCTGTTCCTATATCCCAGTCTGTACGGTCCCTATCCAGCCTGTTTTCCTACCTGCCAGTACCCGCCTGTCTGTATACCAGCCAAACCTGCCCGTTCCTGCATTCCCCGGTGTGGGTCAACAGCTGTGACCAGAATCTGACCTGGAGTAGCACCTGGGCCACCTCCCATGTCCCTCCTCGGACCACGGAGTCGATTAAGCCGCCGTACGTTCGTGGTCGGATCTGGCGAGGCCCTTAGTCACACCCCTCCAGGGACTCCTCGGTTCGAGGCCTAGTGGGACCACTAACCACGCTCACGCCAGTCAGTCCGGGCGTGAGCGTAACATACAAATTGGCTAAAAATAATATTTCTTTCCATTAATCACGTGTGCAAATTATTCTTGTAACGATTCATCCCCTACAGGAATCTCCTTAGTCTTTTAAATGGAATAAGATTGATCACCTAGCGTAACAGCCTTATCAGAGATTAGCAGAGATAAGTCATGTACAGTATTATTTATGCCGCTTGATAGCGGTACATTAAAGACCTCTGACTATCTCAGATCTCTGAAGCATGTACATTTTATTTTAATTCCTGAAGAATATTAATATGCGCTGTCTGTGGTTATATTTACAAGCATAAATAGTTTGAATTGATTAAAAAAAAAAAAAGCATAACTTTTTTTTAACAGCGCCATTCTAGTCTATAGGCAGAGTCTGATAATGCAACTCATTTTCTATTGACAAGAGTGCTGCTGTTTATTTACTAATCCCTGGTCAACCCCTTTAAGTGGCCTGACCCTAATTAACAGTCTTATATTTGTAAAGTTTACAAGCTTGCTTATCCTTCAAGTTTAATCCATCTATAATAACATGATTGGTTTTCTTATTTTTTATTTTATCTAACTTTTGCATTCTGTGCCAGATCTCGTCAAAGACACTTTCAAGCAACACTTCTATACAGAATTGAAATACACGTGGGAACATTCCAGAGGGTTCTAAGTTATCAATTCACTTTGATGGAATGCCAAGCTCAGTTCACACAGGCAGAGTCTTGATTTAAACAATATTTTTTGGGAAATGTATTAACCTTTTCTTGACAGAAAGTTGCACAGAATGAATATACATTTTCGCCTGTTGTGATCTTCACAAATTGATAATATTCTGCTGTGATATCTGTGTTTTGTCATGTCTAATGGAGGGTAGAAATTATAGTGGCATTTTATCAGTCCACTTTAATCTTCTCAAGAACATGGAGACAAGTATAGCCAAATCTGCTGGTGAATATACTGTAGGTGGTGATGCGATGTTAAAGGTCCACATTAATCTTCTCAAGAACATGCAGACAAGTGTAGCCACGTCTAATGGTGAATATGTGTTGAAAGCATGTTAGCTGTCCATATTGATCTTTTCAAGAACATGGAATCAAGTGTAACCACATCTGATGGTGGTGCTGATGGCACGTTACCAGTCCACATTGATATTCTCAAGAACATGGAGACAAGTGTAGCCAATCTCTGATGCTGGATATATTGTAGGGGCTGATGCCATGTTAGAGGTCCACATTGGTCTTCTCAAGAACATGGAGACAAGTGTAGCCACATTTGATGGTGGTGGAAGTTTTGGTGCCAATTTAGAAGTTCATATTGATTTACTTTAAAACATGGAGACAAGTGTAGCTAAGTCTGACGTTACATGGTGGAGCTGATGACATGTTTGCAGTCCACATTGCTCTTTTTAAGAATGAGTGTTGTCTTCTTTGATAAATGGTGGAAGTTCTGATGGCATTTTATCAGTCCACAAGAACATGTCTGATGGCGGATGGAAGTGCTTAAAACATGTTAGCATTTCACATTGATCTTCTCTAGAGCATAAAAAAACAGTGTAGTCATGCCTAATTAAGGATGAAAGTTGTTAAGGCATTTTAACTGTTCATGTTTGTCTTGACAAAAGCATTGATTATCAAGGTAGCCATATCTGATGCTGGTGGCAGGTCAGTAGTTGACATTGATTTTCTTAAGAGCATTATTCGGAACCAATATAGTCATGTATGATAGTGGGAGGGGGTGGTAGTGTCATATAAGTCCATAGTAATCTTCATAAGAGCATTCAGAATCAGTGTAGTTATGTCTGATGGCAGGTGGATGAGCTGGTCAGCAGTCAACATTGGTTTCCTCATGAACATTAAACAAAACCAGTGTAGTCAAGTCTGATGGTGAGTGGTGGGTGATCAGTCAACATAGATCTTCACAAGAAAAATTAGATTCAATGTAGTAATATTTGAGGGAAGGAATTTGCACTCTCATAGATGAATAGCGTAAGGACATCCCAAATAGTTACATTGGAGTACTCTATTTTTTTTATACAGATTTCCTGGAACATTCCATCAACATTAATTTTAGATCCAACAATCTAGATTGCCATAATAACCATAGCCAACATTTTTTTTGTGTGGCCCTGGGATACTGATATCATACTGGGCATGCATTTATCTAATTAGCAAGTCATTTGGCAAGCTGCCATGCCCAAGTGACCTAGGTGTGCAGTATTTCATGCCTGTAAATTTTATAATGGTCATCCTTAAGTGTCTAGAGGTCACTGACCTGTTACAAAATTGTACAAAAGAACATCACTTCAAGTTAGTGCCAGTAAAGATGTAATTTTAATAGTCTACCATCATAGAACATGAAGAAAGTAAAAATACAGTCTATGCAGCAATCAGGGGAACAGGTCATTGATCAATATATCCCATAGTGATCCACTGTACAGTGATTTCTGCCTAAATTTTGGTCTATTTTTCTGTAAATGTTAACAAGAAAAAACAGTAATATTAAAGTGATTTGACAATCTCTTAAAACCTCACATACTATACTATTAGTATTGATTGTACGTTGTAGTATTTTATCCTGAATGCTTGTAATCACGTAGTCCTGTTTTTCTGCATAAAGCAACAGCTGGTATTAGAATAATTTGTAGTCTGTAGGAAGCCATCTGTAGAGGTATTGCATAACAAGGCAAGGGAAGAGAAATGTTATTGGAATGGAAAGATTTATAATACAACTTGAAATGAACATTGAGAATTTCTTACTGTAACAATTTAGCTTCTTGTTCTTACACAACAGAATGTCTGAACCAGTAGATCACTAAGTCCTTATAAATATCAATCAGTTCTTTCTTTTTTTATTTATTGCTATTTTTTATTAAATGTGTAGTCTAGTTTGGAAGACCTATTTCATATACCTCATGAGGATATTCTGAGTTAATGTAGGTTCGTGCCATTTTCAGGACCATGAACTTTTTGGCAGAGTGGCGAGTCATTACAAAAAGTGTAAAATTCGCTGGTGGACTTGTCCTGTCCTGCATTACAATGGCAACCCATTATTTTGAATGGATGCAATGTAATGCTTATTATCCTCTATGGTGAGACTGCAGGGACAGTCTTCTGGCCACATTCCAACTAGACGTGTCCAGCTTTGCTCAATACTCTAGTTGGCATGTGACCACATGTATGAAAATTGTATACTCCTAGCACTGGCACTGAAAAATCCTCATAGGATTCACAAGTCTGCAGTCACATAGAGTGACTGCAGACCTGTAGCCTTAGGCCAGACGACACTTCTATGAACCAGAGTTAAGAGCTATTAAGCACCAGTGGCTACCATTCTGGTGAGCCCGTGCATCCATGTGTTTTATAGCAAGTCATTTGTCGGAATGTATTACTACCTTTTCCCTTGGCTCATTATTATACTTTACAATTCCAGGTTTGCCAACAAGAAGGCTGAGCTTGATTGTGCCACATCCAAAAGTGGGCGGCTTAAGGGTTGTTTATGGGTGTTATTGAGGGCATGGCACAAATGCCCTGTATTTTGATTTGTAACTGGTAAGTATATAAAGGTAAGCAAAAAGATACTCAGGTCCCTGGACCAGTGGCCATGTTGGTAGTCCATGGCTGTAGGACCAAAGCACTGTGACTCTCCTACCATCTTTGGACTTTCCGCCATCTCTTGATTAGTAGGCCTACCAGACTGACGTGACCACTGGACCCGGATCCTGTGAGACTTTTTGCTCAAGTGCATAAGTATATATTAAAGGGAAATGTGTACGCCAACCATTTCCGTTTCTCACTTATTCACTTATTCTTTGAATGGGTTGGAAATGTAAAATCAGCGGGGTTCCAAACATTTATTAATTTTCCATACAAAGAATAATAGTCTAATAACATTTTCATTATAAGGAAGATCATTAAAAATTCAAGATTTTTTTTTTACTTTTTTTAACTTTTAATAATTTCATAAAAGATTGTAATGGGAATGGGGATAATTACCCGATTTGCAAGAAATATAATGAGAAAGTGTGGTTCAACGTGTGCATTGCTTTGGGAAGATATCTATGTAAGCAGTGTACAGATCTCCTCTCTTTCAGCATCCAGGGGGGGGAAGGGAGTAGAAGCCGAAGGTATCCGAATGCAGTCTGATGTTTTACACGCACACATAGACATGTATGGGTGCACGTGATTCAATCATCAGATGCACTCGCAGCATGATGCGATTGTTTTCTCATGCTGAATCGGCATGAGAAAAAAATATCGCAGTTCAGCACTGCCCCATAGTACAACATTGGGCTATCCGATAAAACGTAAGGGTATGCTTAGACTAGTGTACACCATGACAGAGTTTGAGCCGGGTGTCATTAGCATAATTGGCCCAATTCTGTGGCATGAGAGAATCTTCCACCGTGTGAGTGAGCCCTAAATGTTACATTTAGTGATGCGCGAATGTACTCGGATAAGGTGTTATTTGAGCACGCTCGGGTGCTAACCGAGTATCTTCGGCGTGCTCGAAAAGTATGTTTGTGTCTCCGGGGCTGCATGTCTTGCGGCTTATAGACAGCCGAAACACATGCAGGGATTGCCTAACGAACAGACAATCCCTGCATGTGTTGCAACTGTCTAACAACTGCGAGACATGCAGCCGCGGATACACAAACATATTTTTCGAGCACGCCGAAGATACTCGGTTAGCACCTGAGCGTGCTCAAATAACACCTTATCTGAGCACGTTTGCGCATCACTAGTTACATTGCTTCTAAGAGAGCTATATTAGAATATAGCTGAATTATATTTTGTATTTTTCTTTATATTTGTTTGGTTTATTATTAATTTATGTATATGTTTATGTATCGGATGAATATATGATCTGCATGATTTTACATATAGCAAAAATCTTACATTCTAATACTTTTGAATTTGGCAATATTAGACATTAACCGTTTCTATGATTTTTAAAATAATATTCAAATAATATTAAAATCCATTTTGTACTTTGATTGTACTATAAATGACGATTGTCGGCAGTGTGGTAGGACGACTCGCTCGGCCACTTCCGGAAGTAGACTCAGGAACCCGGGTTTTCTTTGCAGGCTTTATTAATGGAATAAAGCTCTGCACTCCAGCAAAATAAACACAGCCTTACTTGGCAAAACAACAAAACAAAAAGATAAACTGTAGCACAGTCCATATATGTGTGTGCGGGTCGCTTACACAAGTTATGTCCAGCCTTCAGCTCCCTCCTGAGCTATGGCTGTCCAGTCTGGAGACCTTGCCTCTCCAAACACAACACAGAGAAAAAAAACAGGACAGAACATTTAAAGGTTGCTCAGCCACACCCGGAGGTGGAGGTATGGGGAATGACGTCCCTCCCATCACTATGTCATTCCCCTAAAACCACGCCCTTTAAGTGAGTTAACCCACCAGCATATAACATGTTGGCAGAAAGTCCATTGGTTTCAGTTCACACAGGTTAGCAACCTGTGCGACACATACCTCCCCTCATAAATCATACCAGTGACTCTGTCACAGCAGCTATATAGTTTCATTTAAAGATATCCTAATTTATTAAACCATGTTTAGATATCTCAGCTTACCCTTTATATGAAGCAGGATTAAAATATGCCTGCTCATCATAAAAGATAGCGAACCTAAACTATAATAGGCGCACATGCTCTCATTCGCAATTCTTTTTTCTACCTCCCAAAATATCATAACAGGGCATCCATCAAGCACACAATCTTCATCTATAGCCATCACATAACCCTTAGTTTATGTATATACTACACATAACCGTAGTGAAAAAAGAAGTCAAACAATTAAGAAATCAATTTCAATGTGGCATGCAATCAAAATGAAAAAACTTTTGCTTGAATATACAGGTGCAGAACGATGCCGATATGCCCAAGCATAAGAGAAAAAGTAAGGGGAGTTGCTCAAGAAAATGCAGAAATAAGCTCCATGTACATCATCACTTCTTTCGGCTGCATCAGTTGGGATGAGATCATTTATTGGGCTGGTTAACTCAAAGGAACATTCCCATCCTACATATTTATGGGATCACACAAATTATTACGCCATCATCACTTCCTGCTCCAAAATCTCACTGCTCTTACAGTGAAGAATCCACATCAATGGACAGCACGATGGTTCAGGGGTCAACGGTTGCTTTGCAGCACTGGGGTCCTGGGTTCAAATCCCACCAAGGACAACACCTTCAAGGAATTTGCATGCTCTCCCCTTGTTTGCGTGGTGATACTCAGGGTTCCCTCCACAATCCAAAGACATACTGTGGAATATGATGGCGTTATACAACTAAGAATATGATGCCGCTATATGAGTAAGCATAATAAATAAATCAATGGTTATGGTAAAATTTTCTTTTTTCAGATGTGCTGGATAACTACCTTGTATTGTCTAGATGCCTAGGTGTAAAAAATATTGCTTATTTTTCATTACAAAGGGACTTGTGTGAAGAAAATAGGGCTTACAGAAGTGACGTCATAAGCATCAAAGATTTGGAATTCAGACCCCAAACTTCTTGCCCGATGCCTATGATCTTCGGTGAGCACCATTTTGAACTGTATCAGCACAGTTCAGTCTCATGGTGGATCACGCAATCACAAGCTCCTTGCCCTATTACTCTTCGTCTTGTAGGCTATAGGCTGCTTCAAGCTTACAGCTTACAAGATGTCAGCTTCCCAGCACAATGCAGTGAAGTCATTCCTGCTGTTTATACAAGTCAGAAGAGGACACAGGCGCTGTGGTGGACGGGGAATCAGGATTAAGTGAGTATAAACTTTATTGTCTTTTTACATATTATCTTTGAAAACAGCGCATTATTAGTTCTGAAATGGACACTTAAGGGACCTTATTTTTAAAGGGGACTCAGGGTATTATTACTTTTTTAGGGGACACTCTGAGCATTATTTCTTTCTAAGGGGTCACATGGGGGAATTGTTACTGCAAGAGGATCCTCAGTGGTTATTATTACTTGACCACTGAGTTGTGTTACTATTATGTTACACAATTGGTATCCGCCTCTAACAGCAGCAGCAAAGCTGCTGTTAACCATTTAGATGCCGCTCTCAATTTCTAACTGCAGCATTTAAGTGAAGCCGTTGCCGGTGTACCCTTATTGGTCTCCCACAATGCTATTGGAAGGTGCTGTTGGGTTACCATGGCGGGCCACAATTTATGATTCATGTTTTTCCAGTTCTCTGGAGTAATTATGCTCCTTTTTAGTGTGTTTAGCTTTTGTGACTTATTCTCTAGATGTTTGGCTCCACTTTTTAAATTGTCTTTCTTTTTTAAGTCTTTTTTGGTTTCTCCTTGACAACTTTGCTTATCCAGATGTTTTGGACAGATTCATGAAATGTGACTTTTAACAAATGTCGCATTTTTTTAGTGCTTCTATCTCCAGTTTTTTCCTGGAATAAGATTTCTGAGAGAGTTTTCAATTTGGCGCCTTTTTTGCTACGCTATAAAGGATTTGCGACTAATGTCGCTAAAATGTCTCGAAAACTAGTCAAAGTTAAGAATACATAGTATTTTTTATTTTGCAACAAATTCATGAACCGCGATTGCAATTTTGAGGAATTCATCGCAAAAAATCTCAATGAATATGGCAAGGCAAAAAAAAGGAAATTGACTTCAATAAATCATAAATAATGATTCAGGGCAATAGACTTTCTGTTAAAGAAGTACTCCCATCTATGTTTTTATCCTCATAATATAATGTAGTCATGATATTATATAGCACTATGTACTTACAATTGCTCATTTTGCCTTTCTACCCAGCTAATTCTTTCTTTTTTCTGCTCTATGTAGAAACAGGAAGTCTCTTCCCCTGCTTAAATCATTCCCCTCTTCAACTTCTGACCCAGCTTCTCCCTCCTCCCCACTGTCAGGGACTTTTGCAGTGACTTATGACTCACACAATGAAAATTGACCTCCTGTTTCTACATAAAGCTTAGAAGGATTCAGCTAGTCAGTTTTTAATCACGTGATATCATAGACCTAATGGAAAAGACAAGAATTATCTGGGTAGAAAGGCAAAATAAGCTATTGTAAGTACATAGTGCTATATAATATGAAAACTGCAATATAGTAAGAGGATAAAAACTTTGATGGGAGGAGCAGGAGTGCTTCTTTAACCCCATAACGCTCAATGACGGACACTGCATGGCATGAGCGGGTGTAAGTTAATGCTCATTGCTGTGCAATGTCCGTCATAGCTGTGAACCGGCACAGCGTGTAAACACGCTGTGCCAGTTCAGTGCCGACAGCTGTCTGTGACAGCTGAACGGCACGAGAAGGGGTGCAGGGACCCAAGCCGTCAGTCCCTGCACCCAGATCGCTGCGATCGGTCAGTCAATCTGACTGACCGATCACAGCATGATGGAGCAGGAGACGCTGAAATGTCAGCGTCTGCTGCTCTATAAGTGCCGGAGCTCAGCGCTGCCAGTGGCTGAGCTCCGGCACTAAACAGCCAGGAGCGATGTCAGCCGCACCTGGCTGTTAACCCCTTGAATACTGCGATCGAGCAGTCACATGTGAATGTGACCTTAGATGCGGGAAATCCACAGGTAAAAAACGTACATGTGTTTCCAGTGCTTTTCCGTGGTGGAAACGCATTAAAACCGCATGTCATCTGATCAGCACATGACTATCATTAAATCTTTGTCAAAGCCAAATAACAGCAAAAAAAACAAAAACAAAGCAGCTTTATTTAAAACATGACATACAAAGAAGAGACAAAAAAAAACAAATTTACTTACTAGGTGCAGAAAATCTTCAACATCAAAAACTCACAGTGGGAATGTAGCCTTAGGCCATGTGCACATGTTTCATATTTGATCAGTATTTTACATCAGTATTTGTAGCTAAAACCAGGAATGGAACAATCAGAGGAAAAGTATAATAGAAACACGTCGCCACTTCTGCATTTTTTACCCACTCCTGGTTTTAGTTTACAAATAATGAGGTATAAAACTCACCAAATACTCAATGTGTGCATGTGGCCTTAGTGAGTTTTTTACACTGCATATTTTCGCTGAGTCAGAAATGCAGCGTCTTATAGTTCCAGAAAAGTGGAGGAGATTTATCGAATCTCCTGCCCACTGTGCTTTTTTTTTTAAACTCAGCATAAGCTGACCTGCACTGCGTGTTTCAAATCTGCAACATGTTAATTTCTCTTGCTGGTGCACTGAGTTTTCTGTGCAGATTTTTCTCATAGACTTGCATTACATGCAGAAAATTCGCAGATTAAAAAAACACACATGCATTTTTAGTGCGTTTCCGTGGCGGAAAAGCATCAAAAACACATGTAATACGCAAATGACTTTATCAATAACGTTTTGTCAAAGCCAAAGACCTGGAAGTATCAAAATCAAAGCAGCTTGTTTTAAAACATGACATAACAAGAGACAAAAAAAATGCAGCGACAAAAACCTGATAAAAACGCATGTAAAAGAAAGTTCTCAAAAACCGCAAATAACCTAATTTACTTAAAAGGTGCAGAAATGCTGTAGAAAATCTGCAACAACTAAAAATCACCAAAAGCTCATCATGGTGGGAACGTAACCTTAAAGTTAATTTCCGGTTTACATAACATCAGAATTACATTGCGATTGTGGTTGTCCTGAAGAAGAAGTTTGTATACTTCGAAAGGATCATGGTTGTCCTGAAGAAGTTTGTATGTATACTTTGAAACGATCGTGGTTGTCCTTAAGAAGTTTGTATGTATACTTCGAAACGATCGTGGTTGTCCTGGAGAAGAAGTTTATATGCTTCGGAGTGTGTTGACTTATAAACCACTTATACTCGGATTGGCATCCCTCATCCTTCCTACACGGCAGCGTAGAATTAACCCATTTGCTTCTCCATTACCTGCACTTTCATTCCCTTGTCGGTCTGCGGCAGCCTAAGCGTTATCAGTGGTTGTGTGCACAGAACCCGACCAGGTGAGCACTATTATGCTATTACCCAGCTAAGACCCTATTTTTGCGCTTTGTGTCTTTCCAGTACTTCTTTTATTTGGTTCTACATCTCTTTAGCATTTAACTAGCACTCATATAAAAAAAAGTTAATGTATTGCAGAATAGATAAAACATATGTAAATATTTTTCGTCAGCTGCTCCCTTCTCTCCTCCATCTTATTCTAATGCATAGAGCCACATTGCACTCAATAATTTAACTGCAGGAAACAGCAGCCCTGAGAATATAAATACATTTATGCGTCAGCCGTGCATCTTTGCAATCTATTCAGTCCATAGATAAAAAAAAGTAATTGTTGCTGTAAAGAAAAAAAATATATATAAACAAGCGCAGAACTATAAAATACACAGGGGCGCATTAACATTTTTATTTGGACTCGTACGTTTTTTATTTTTCTCAGTACGGTTCCTTCGGCATAACAAGTCGTATACTGGAAATAGCATATTTGTCACATTTAAACCTTTAAGGATGAGAAAATATTTTTCAAGCCTCGCAGTCTAAATTAAAACCTCACAGTTGTCTCTCCATTCTTAAACCGCGCAGGGTTGTGGTTGTGTTGCTGACAGTGTGGATTTGCAGATGCCACCATATGGGTCTCGGAAATCTAGATACACTGATGATTCTCTGCACATGTAGGAGACAGTCTGTATTGTTGGCATTCTCCCCGAACAGAAACAAGCACAGCTTAGCAAAGAGGAGCAGATGGTACTAGATCTGGTGCCAGAGGAGCAGTGAATTAAAGGTTATACCCACCAGGTTTGATGCAGTGCCAGTTTGAATTGGTACAGAAGTTTCAGCCCACCTGCTTACTGGCCTTGTGACATCTGCCCATTTTCTTCTTCTTCTCCTCTTTTTTTTTTTTTTTCCTTGAATCATTTACGTTCAGCAAGCAAAACAGTCATTTCATTGGCATGATACTAATAAATAGGATTACAATGAGGGAAAATAGCTTACGAGAAAATCTATAAACTGGTAATTATCTTAATTTTATCTAATGAAGCTCATAAAGCAAAGGGATGAATGTCAAGTGATAGGCAGAAGTTTGCTGTGAACTGGTTATTGGATTATTATAATTTTTGTATTTTATTTTTAAATTTATATCCTTTTTGTGTGTTCATATAATCAGAAATTGTTCTTATTCTTTACATGTGAGCTCAGATCTAAAGTAAGAGTAGATATTGCTTTGTGCCAGTTTTTTTTGTTCTCCAGCTAGAAAACAGGCATTCTAACGATATCGTAGAAAATCCTGTAACTGTTCTATTCATCTAAATCTATGCACATTCTGATGAAATGATTCAATACAGTCACGCAAATTTTTGCAACAATTATGCTATGTGTGAACACAGCTCATGGGCACAGCAACTGTGCCAGTGCACTCATCCACTGGAGGGTGGCTTTGATTGACAGATTCATTCCTTTTATGGTAACACTAATCAGAGACACTTAAAGGGGTATTCCCATCTCCAAAATCCTATCCCAATATGTAGCAGGTGTAATAATAATAATATTAGCAAATACCTTCAATTAGAAATGTAGTATAGTTCTTCTGATTCTCTGTGTCTCTTACCCCATGTGTAGGGCATTGTAGTAGTTTAACCCCCTTACCCCCCAAGGCTGTTTGCACCTTAATCACCAGGCTAATTTTTACAATTCCGACCAGTGTCACTTTATGAGGTAATAACTCTGGAACGCTTCAATGAATCCCACTAATTCTGAGACTGTTTTTCTGTGACATATTGTACTTCATGATAGTGGTAAAGTTTATTTGATATGACTTGCGTTTATTTATGAAAAAAATGGAAATTTGGCTAAAATTTAGAAAATTTAGCAATTTTCAAACTTTGAATTCTTATGCCCTGAAATCAGAGAGATATGTCACACAAAATAGATAATAAATTCAATTTCCTACATGTCTACTTTACATCAGCACAATTTTTAAAAACATTTTTTTTTTTTGTTAAGAAGTTCGAAGGATTAAAAGTTGACCAGCGATTTCTCATTTTTACAACAAAAATTACAAAACCATTTTTTTAGGGGCCACATCACATTTGAAACTACTTTGAGGGGTCTATATGACAGAAAATACCCAAAAGTGACATCATTGTAAAAACTGCACTCCTCAAGGTGCTCAAAAACACATTCAAGAAGTTTATTAACCCTTCAGGTGCTTCACAGGAATTTTTGGAATTTGGAAGAAAAAAATGAACATTTAACTTTTTTTCACAAAAATTTAACTTTAAACCTAATTTTTTTTTTTTGCAAGGGTAACAAGAAAAAATGGACCACAAAATTTGTTGTGCAATTTTTCCTGAGTACACCCATTCCCAATATGTGGAGGAAAACTACTGTTTGGGCGCACAACTGGGCTCGGAACGGAAGGAGCGCCATTTGACTTTATGAATGCAAAATTTGTGGGAATAATTAGCGGATGACATGTTGCGTTTTAAAAGCCCCTGATATGCCTAAACAGTGGAAACCCCCCACAAGTAACACCATTTTGGAAACTAGACCCATCAGGGAACTTATCTAGATGTGCGGTGAGCACCTTGAACCCCCAGGGGCTTCACAGAAGTTTATAACAAGAAGCCGTGAAAATAAAAATTTCATATTTTTTGCCCCAAAATGTTCTTTTACCACCAATTTTTTTATTTTCACAAGAGTAACAGGAGAAAAATGGAATCCTAACTTTGTTGCGCAATTTCTCCTGAGTATGCAGATACCCTATATGTGGATGTAAACTACTGTTTGGGTGCGCAGCAGAACTCAGAAAAGAAGGAGTGGCGGTTTGGAATGCAGACTTTGATGGAATGGTCTGCTGGTGTCATGTCACGTTGAGAGAGCTCCTGATGTGCCTAAACAGTGGAAAACCCCCACAAGTGACTCCATTTTGGAAATTAGACCCCTTAAGGAATTTATCTAAATATGTTGTGGGCACCTTGAACCCATGGGTGCTTCACAGAATTTTACAACGATGATCTGTGAAAGTGAAAAAAAAATATATTTTTACCACTAAAATGTTATTGCCCCCAATTTTTTCATTTTCATAAGGGTAGCAAGAGAAAATGGACCCTAAAATTTGTTGTGCTATTTCTCCTGAGTACGCCAATATGTGGTCAAAAACTACTTTTGAGGCACATGGGAAAGTTCAGAAGGGAAGGAGCGCCATATTGGAGTTCATATTTTGCTGGACTGGTTTGACAGAGCCATATCGCATATGCAGAGCCTCAATGGTCCCAGAACAGCAGAATCCCCCATAAGAGACCCCATTTTACAAACTACACCTCTCAATGAATTCATCTAGGGGAGCAGTGAGCATGTTGATAGCACATGTGCCTCACAGAATTTTACACCATTGGGCGGTGAAGAAAGAATAATTACATTTTTACGACCAAAATTTTGTTTTAGCCCCAGATTTTACATTTTCAGACTGGGAAATGGGTAAAAATGGCAAACTGCCATTGTAGTGACCAGTACATTGTAGTGACCAATACGTTGTAGTGACAAGTACATTATGACCAGCTCATGCTTCTGGAGACATGCACCCATAAATTAGGCAGGACTCATCGCTACTGAAATGCCAAGCATTTCAAGGTCCTGGAGTGGCCTAGCCGGTCTCCAGATCTAAACCCTATAGAAAACGTTTGGAGGGAGTTGAAAGTCTGTGATGCCCAGCGACAGCCCCAAAACATCACTGCTCTAGAGGAGATCTGCATGGAGGAATGGGCCAACATACCAGCAACAGTGTGTGCCAACCTTGTGAAGACTTACAGAAAACGTTTGACCTCTGTCATTGCCAACAAAGGATATATAACAAAGTATTGAGATGAACTTTTGTAGGTGACCAAATACTTATTTTCCACCAAAATTTTAAAAAAATTGTTTCCAAATCAGGCAATGTGATTTTCAGGATTTATTTTCTCATATTGTCTCTCATAGTTGAGGTCTACCTATAATATCAATTACAGGCCTCTCTTGTCTTTTTAAGTGGGAGAACTTGCACAATTCGTGGCTGACTAAATACTTTTTTTCCCCACTGTATTTTTTACGCCTTTCCTCGTGCGGTATAAGTGATTATACGACTTTATTCTTCGGGTCTGTGTGATTACAGCGATACCAGATTTATATTGGGTTTTTATGTTTGGCAGCTGTCACACACTAAAAGACGCTTTTTTTGTTTGTTGCAAAAACTGTTTTTTGCATTGCCATATTTTGATAGCTATCATTTTTCCATATTTCAGCCAACAGAGTCATGTAAGGTCTTGTTTTTTGCGGGACAAGTTGACGGTTTTTATTGGTACCATTTTCATGCACATTTTTTGATCGCTTTCTATTCTGATTTTTGGGAGGCTGAATAAACAAAAAACAACAATTCAGGAATTGTTTTTTGGAGTTTTTTTTATGCCGTTGCACGTATGGTAAAATTGATAAGGCAGCTTTATTCTTCGGGTCAGTACGGTTACAGTGATACTACATTTATATATTTTTTTTATGTTTTGGCGCATTTGCACAATAAAAACTGTTTTGTAGAAAAAATAAATATTTTTGCATCGCTTTATTCTGAGAGCTATAACTTTTTTATTTATCGGCTGATGGAGCTGTATGGCGGCTTTTTTTGTGGGACAAGATTCAGTTTTCAGGAATACCATTTTTTATTTACATTAGTATTTTTGATTGTGTTTTATTCCACTTTTTTTTCAGCAGTATGATAAAGCATCGTTTTTTGCCTTTTTTTTTTTTTTTTTTTACGGTGTTCACTAAAGGGTTTAACTAGTGCCACAATTTTATAGCTCTGGTCATTCCAGAAGTGGCGATACCAAATATGATTACTTTTATTGTTTGTTTTTTTTCATAATATTTATTTATGGGTACAATATATTTTTTATTTTTTTATTATTTTGTGATTTTTTCAAAAATATTTTTACAACTTGTTTTCACTTTTTTTTACTTTGTCTCATTATGGGACTTTCACTTTCTGCAGTCAGATCGCAGTTTAAGGTATAGCAATGCAGCAGCATTGCCATATATTATAACCTATATATATATATATATATATATATATATATATATATATATATATATATATATATATATATACTGTATATACACACACATACAGGTGCATCTCACTAAATTAGAATATCTTCAAAAAGTTAATTTATTTCAGTTTTTCAATACAAAAAGTGAAACTCATATATTATATAGTCATTACAAACAAAGTGATCTATTTCAAGTGTTTATTTCTGTTAATGTTGATGATTATGATACTTTATAACAACAGCTTGAAAAATGTTTTTAAAATTCGAAATGTTGGCGTACTAAAATGTATGTTCAGTAAATGCCCTCAATACTTGGTCGGAGCTCCTTTTGCATCAATTACTGCATCAATGCGGCGTGGCATGGAGGCAATCAGCCTGTGGCACTGCTGAGGTGTTATGGAAGCCCAGGTTGCTTTGATAGCAGCCTTCAGCTTGTCTGCATTGTTGGGTCTGGTGTCTCTCATCTTCCTCTTGACAATACGCCATAGATTCTCTATGGGGTTAAGGTCAGGCGAGTTTGCTGGCCAATCAAGCACAGTAATACTGTTGTTTTTAAACCAGGTATTGGTCCTTCAGCAGTGTGGACAGGTGCCAAGTCTGCTGGAGAATGAAATTTCCATCTCCAAAAAGCTTGTCGGCAGAGGGAAGCATGAAGTGCTCTAAAATTTCCTGGTAGACGGCTGTGCTGACTTTGGTCTTGATAAAACACAGTGGACCTACACCAGCAGCTGACTTGGCTCCCCAAACCATCACTGATTGTGGAAACTTCACACTAGACCTCAAGCAGCTTGGATTGCGTGCCTCTCCACTAGTGTTGAGCGAGCACTAAAATGCTCGGGTGCTCGAAGCTCAGGCCAAGCTCACCGTGATACTCGGCTGCTCGACCTGAGCAACGAGCCCAATGTTAGTCTATGGGAGACGCGAGCATTTTTTCGGCGGCACCCCAGGCAGTCTGTAGAAAGCCTAAAAAGTGCCCAAAACGATAGTGACAGTGCTCAAATGACATGGGGACAGCATGGGGATCACCCCAGGAAGCATTTCTGACCCCCAGGTCACTGCTGTCAACAACGTGGTCAGAAGTATTAAGCCACTTTTACGGGCTCACAATAAAACGTTCAAAAACGAAACTGAAACTGTTTTCCTATGAAATATGTTAAGGAACATCCTTTCCAGGGTAAAGACTTGTGTATAAGGTAAAATAAATAACCAAAAACAAAAATACTCCTCCACACCTTGGGCTATGTTCACAAGTAGCATTTTTTATGCGTTTTTGCACTTTTGTATTGCTTTCAACCGTGACAAATGCATTCACCGGGAAATGTCATTTTAACATTTTACAACCTTATCTGGGCATGTGCTGTGTGACACATGCATACAGTGCTGAAAAGACATGGGAACAGCATGGGGAAGACCCCTGGAAGCATCTCTTGCACCCAGGTCACTGCCTAAAAGTGTGCCCTTCAGAAGTGATCCTTGCCGCATCAGAAGATACAGACTTGCAACTATCCCCATGCAAGTCCTTGTCCCAGGGCAGTGTTCAATTGTACCTCCCCCATTCCTTGCAATGCAAGCGCAAATATGCAGCCAACCACCCACCCATCGGCAGGCTGCAATACTATACTGCTAGCTTGCCCTTGAAATGGGGCCTTTTAGTTTGGAGGAGGCCGAAGCTGGCCACTACCTCATGGCTGCTTCGGCAGCGAGGTCTCCATACTCAGTCCCCAGCCACCACTATTTGTCCCGGGAACCTTCCCCACACTTTTCTTAGCCTGGCCTGCTTTAGGGCAGCATTGGACGAGACCACCAGACTCCTCCGGTGGGCCCTGACTTCTCCATCAGGGGAGTTGAGAGTGCCAAGGTGAGGAGCATGATGATGATGATAGAACTTAGCATCTGCTTTGTTTTCTTGGAATGCAAGCGTAAGTGTGCAGCCTGCCATCCACCCATCCCCAGGCTGCAATACCATACTGCTAGCTTGCTTGCACTTGAAATGAGGCCTTTTAGGCTTGTGGAGGCAGACGCCGGCCACCATGTCATGGCTGCGTCGGCGGCCTGGTATCCATACTCAGTCCCCAGCCGCCCGGTGGCCGGGTGTCCTCACTCGGTCCCCAGCCGCCCCTATTTGTCCCAGTGCGCCGTATACACAAGCACACATACCTAAACATTACCTGTGCCCTCCTCAGTGCATTTAGTGGGAAGGACAGCCTATTCCTCTGTAGTTTGTGCACGCCAACCCCCTTTTCATGGCACATGCAAAGATGCCTCCCGCCCTGCACCTGTCATTGCAGACTTGCAACTATCCCCGTTCAAGTCCTTGTCCCAGGGCAGTGTTCAATTGTACCTCCCCCATTCCTTGCAATGCAAGCGCAAGTATGCAGCCTGACACCCACCCACCCCCAGCCTGCAATACCATACTGCTTGCTTGCTTGCACTTGAAATTGGGCCTTTTAGGCATGTGGAGGTGGAATCTGGCCACCACGTCATGGCTGCTTCGGCAGCAAGGTATCCATACTCAGTCCCCAGCTGCCCAGCGGACGGGTGTCCACGCTCGGTCCCCAGCCGCCAGGGGGCGGCCGGGTGTCCATACTCGGTCCCCAGCCGCCCCGCGGCCGGGTTCCCACACACGGTCCCCAGCCGCCTGGGGGCAGCCGGGTGTCCATAAACGGACCCGAGCTGCCCATATTTGTCCCGGTGCACCTTATACACAAGCGCGCATACCAAAACATTACCTGTGCCCTCCCCAATGCATTTAGTGGGAAGGACAGCCTAACCACAAACACGTGGACAAGTGAATGTGGCTAGGGATGGTCCATCTCACTGACGCCTTCACACTGGGTTAATATTGTGGAAGCCGGGACACAGTTGGACACTGGGATGCAAAACGTCCTCCAGACATAGAGGATTGCGGGTCCTGGGTCAATCAGGCTTCAACACAAAGTTCAGAAGGTAGACAGCAGCAGTGGTCGGCCTCCTACACAATGAGTAAATTATTCATGATGAGGCTATCCATCTCCTTAGCTTTCTGTTCCTTGGAATGCAAGCGCATGTATCTAGTAGCGGCTAGGCCTGAGGTGGTCAGCGTTTTGGCGCATATCCTACCTCCTCCGAGGATTGCTGGATGTTTTCCTGCTACTATCCCAGTTCTATGACTCCCGTTAAAACAAAGCTTCAGGTGATGAATGATGGATGAGTTGGTGGCAAAGGAGAAAGAGCAGGAGGAACAGGGACTATTCACATCAATATCAGGCCAGTCAACCACACATGTCTTGTAGGATATGTTTCTGTACCAAAAGGAGCGGTTTGGCTACACAGTTATAGGGCATACAGTGAGTGCAATGCCTACCAAAAATTTCGAGGCACTCCAATGTCCCTTGGAAGTGACATGGAGGTCAGAGGGCCTTAACTAAACCGTTTTTTTGAATTTATAGCAACTGGGTCTCCTGTATACTGTTGGCCTAAGCAGTGAATGGAAGGCTTTCCAAAAATTATGAGGAGCTGCAATGCCCCTTGAAACAGACGTGGATTACAGCGGACTAAAAACCTTCTACCCATTATTGGGGAGTGGGTCTCCCTTAGTGTTCGCCTATGCATTGAAAAGCAAAAGCTGACTAAAATTAGTGCATTGCCCGTTGGAAGAGTCGTGGAGGTTAGAGGTAATTAAAAACAACATTTCAATGCCCCTTGAAGAGCTGTGGAGTTCAGAGTGGTTTAACAAGATGGTTTTAATGCCACTTGGAAGAGACGTGGAGGTCACAGTAGCTTAACAAGACGGTTTTAATGCCCCTTCGAAGAGTGGTGGAGGTCGCAGTGGAATAAAAAGACAATATCAATGCCCCTTGGAAGAGTGGTGGAGGTTACAGTGGAATAAAAAGACAATATCAATGACCCTTGGAAGAGACGTGGAGGTCACAGTAGCTTAACAAGATGATTTTAATGCCCCTTACAAGAGCCATGCAGTACAGCATATTAAAAACATTATTCCCATTATTTGGGAGTGGGTCTCCCATAGTCTTTGCCTATGCCTTCCAAGCAAAAGCTGCCAAAATTTAGGATGGAAGAACTTGCAATGCCCCTTACAAGAGCAATGCAGTACAGCATATTAAAAACATTATTCCCATTATTGGGGAGTGGGTCTCCCAGAGTCTTTGCCTATGCCTTCCAAGCAAAAGCTGCCAAAAATTAGGATGGAGGAACTTGCAATGCCCCTTACAAGAGCCATGCAGTACAGCATATTAAAAACATTATTCCCGTTATTTAGGAGTGGGTCTCCCATAGTCTTTGCCTTTACCTTCCAAGCAAAAGCTGCCAAAAATTCGGACGGAGGAACTTGCAATGCTGGCAACACGGACCACGGTCACCCTGGTGGTATAGTGATGGTGGAGGCTGAGGATAAGGAGAAGAGCAAAAAACAGCCAAAATGAGGAAGCGTATACCCATGTGTGGGTGTGAAGCGGTGCATGGGAATACACCTCCCGAAATAACACAGTGGATTTGACTTTATGTTACTCTGCAGTCATTTGGTGGTAATGAGAAATCTGGCCCAATCCAGCCCTTGTTCATTTTGATAAGGGTCAGCTTGTCAGCATTGTCAGTTGACAGGCGAGTGCGCTTATCAGTTATAATTCCCCCAGCGGCACTAAAAACACGCTCCGATATCACGCTAGCGGCAGGGCAGGCCAAGACCTCCGAGGCATACAGAGCGAGTACATTCCAAGTGTCCAGCTTGGATACCCAATGGTTAAAAGAATCACGGAGGACGCTGGTACGGTTGGCAAGGTACTCCCTCACAGTCTTTTGAAACTTTCCACTTCTTGTGAGAGTACCCCGCGCCTCAGGGCCTGTAAGCTGGGCGGGTCTCAGAAAACTGTCCCAGAATGTTGACAGTGATCCCCTGCCTCTGCTGGATTGGAGTTGCGTCTCTCTCGCCTGTACGCCTTGGTTGGGCAACGAACTGTGACCTCTGCTGCCAGCATGTTCAGATGGGAATTTTTTTAACAGTTCCGCAGCAAGGGCCTTCTGGTACTGCCCCATTTTTGCAGACCTCTCCACCTCAGGAATAAAAGCGTGAAAGTTCTCCTTGTAGCAGGGGTCTACATGTGTCACCAACCAGTAATGACTGTCACCCAACATTTTGACAACGCGAGGGTCACGGTTAAGGCAGTGTAACATAAAGTCAGCAATGCGTGCCAGACTGGTAACGGGCAAGACTTCCGTGTCCTTACCAAGATGACGACTGACCATGCTCTCCTAATCCTCCTCCTCCTTCCCCCTGTCCTCAGGGCACCCATGCTGAACCGACGGTTTGACAGTTGTACAGGTACTACCGTTTACAGCACATGATACCAGCTCCTGTTCTTCCTCCTCCTCTCCCTCATTGTCCCCCAATGCAGGTTGGGATGAGATGAGGCTGGGCTGTGTGTAATCGCCCATTACGGCTTCTTGATCCATCTCATCATACTCTGGCTGCAATGCCTCCTCTTTAATTCTCTGCAGAGAGCGTTGCAAAAGACAGACAAGTGGGATGCTGACGCTAATGATGGCGCCACTCACCATCTTGGTGGACTCCTCAAAGTTTGTCAGGATGGTACATATATCAGACAACCAGGTCCACTCCTGAGGTCTTATGTGTGGAGTCTGACTTGAATATCGACGGCCTTGTTGCAGCTGGTACTCCACAACTGCTCTGTTCTGCTCACAAATCCTTTGCAACATGTGGAGGGTAGAGTTCCAGCATGTGGGGACATCACACACCAGTCGGTGTGCCGGAAGCTGCAAACGCTGCAGCAACACAGCAAGGACGGTGGAAGCTGTAGCCGACTTCCGAAAATGAGCTAACAGGCGGCGTACTTTCACGAGCAGATCTGGCAACTCAGGGTACGATTTAAGAAACCGCTGAACCATGAGGTTAAGCTCATGAGCCAGGCATGGTACGTGTGTGATCTCGCCTCGCCTCAGAGCCACCTCCAGGTTACGGCCATTGTCACACACGACCATGACTGGATGTAGGTTCAGCAGTCTCAGCCACAGATCTGCCTGCTCTTTCACAGCTGTCCACAACTCACAAGCAGTGTGAGGTTTATCACCTAAGCTTATGAGTTTCAGCACAGCCTGTTGCCGCTTGGCTGAGGCAGTACTGCAGTGCTTCCAGCTTGTAACTGATGTGGTGATATCTGAGATGGAGGCTGAACATGAGGAGGAGGAGGAGGAGGAGGAGGATGATGCGCAGGAGCTGTACACTGTGGGGGCAACTCTGACTGACATAGGGCCCGCAATCCTCGGTGTGGGGAGGATGTGTTCCATCCCAAGGTCCGACTGGGTCCCGGCTTCCACTATGTTTACTCAGTGTGCCATCAGGGAGATGTACTGTCCCTGGCCACAAGCACTTGTCCACGTGTCCGTTGTCAGGTGGACTCTCCCAGTAACTGCGTTGTTGAGGGCACGGCAGATGTTTTGGGACACGTGCTTATGTAGTGCGTGGATGGCACACCAGGCAAAATAGTGTCGGCTGGGGACTGAGTACCGAGAGATGGCCACCGCCATAAGGTTGCGGAAGGATTCCGTCTCCACCAGCCTAAAAGGCAGCATTTCCAACGCAGGCAGTCATGAAATGTGCGAATTTAGCACTGTGGCCTGTGGGGCGTTGGCTGCGAATTTGCAATTTCGTTCAAAGGTCTGGGATATGGACAATTGAGCGCTGCGGTGGGACGTGGACGTGGACGTTGATGCTGTTTCTTGAGAAACTGCCATAACAAGTGAAGACTGAGAGGAGGGGGCATCTTTGCATGCAGTATGGACAAGGGATTTCCTTGCAGGCACAACAGGGGGTTCTCTTACACGCACAACAGAGGAAGAAGCAGTGGTGACACCCGCTGACACTGGTCGTGGACCCCACAAAGTTGGGTGCTTTGCTGACATGTGCCTGATCATGCTGGTGGTGGTCAGGCTGGTAGTTTTGTCACCCCTGCTGATGCTGGCCTGGCAGGTGGTACAAATGGCCTTTTTGGGGTTATCAGCAGAGTCTTTAAAACAATTCCAGACTCTGGAAGACCTACCGCTTGTACTGGCAACATCCCTCGTGTTGGTGTTACGGGGAACGGTTGCCCGCCTTCTGTCTGCGGTCACCACACTGCTTCCTCCTGCCTGTTGGGGTACTCTGCATCCCTCCAGCTGTGTGCTGCTGGTCTCGCTCTGTGTTTCCTACTGCCACGTTGAGTCAGTTACTAGATCATCCACCACCTCCTCACTTCGTGGCAATTGTGTCTCGTCATCGTCCACCTCTTGTGACAAATTGCCAGCGTCGCCTTCCTGTGGCCGTGGCTGTTCAAATATTTGGCCATCGCTAAATGGGATCTCCTCTTCCACCACTTCAAGCGGAGCAGGCGAGGGGCCCCAAATATAGAAATGGACCAGTGAACAGCTTTTCAGAGTGTCCAACTGTGGGTTCAGTTGATGTCTGACAACACTCGGCATGGTGGGAGGAAGGAGCATCAGGGTGAGGAGGAGTATGCGGTCGAGACTCATGGCTACTAACACTTGACCGTGTGGAAGACAGTCCGGAGGTGGTGGTGCCCAGGTGACTGGAAGTATTATCTGCGATCCAATTAATAACCTGCTCACACTGATCAGTTCGCAATAGTGGTTTTGTGTGCTTCCATAGTAATTCGGTCAAGAACTGGGAGCGAGAAGATGTGGCTGTTGGTTGTGGCACATTTTCATCTTGGCCACGGGCCCGTCCTCTGCACGCACCATCACCAGAACGTCCAGTTCCATGTCCCTTTCCATGCGCTTTGCCCATTGTAAATGAAGTAAAATAGCTTACACTTGCACTATCAATGGCAAAAGGGTAATAATAAGGTGATTTGAACCGTGGAAGAGGAAAACCACAGTTCTATTTATCTGGCCTACACCACAATCTTTTAAACAGATATATTTGTGTCTGAACAGTCAGCGAGACACTCAAACAGTTTTTCTTAATGGAAAAAGGCAAAAAGGTGGATAATACAGAGATTTGAAACGTGGAACTGCAAAACCACAGTTCTAGTTATCTGGCCGAAACCAGACTCTTTTAAACAGATATATTTGTGTCTGAACACTCACAGACACACTCAAATTTTTTTTTTTGGGGGGGGGAATGCCAAAAGGTTAATAAAACAGGTATTTGTACAGTCTGACTGAGGAAAAAAAAAAAAAGGATTTAGATGAAACCTGGGGCTAAGTCTAGCAACTTGAGCAGCAGCAGCACACAGGACTGTAATGCAGTGTTTGTTGGTATAACCACTGCGTCTCCTATACAGCCTGCCTGCCTGATATCTGGGATGGATATTAGTCCTCAGAAGGACTGTTTGTTTGATTTTGCAGGCTTTAGAGACCCTACACTGCCTATTTCGCAGTATAAATCTCTCCCTAGCTCAGCAGCACTCTGCCTACACTGTCTGATCCGGAGCGACTATGTCCAAGATGGCGGCTCCCAGTTTTAAATGCTCGAGGTGACACTGTGCAGCCACTGTAATGGCCACAACCAACATGACTGCGGCATTACAGTGACTGGCTGGCAATCCCTGCATGTTCATTGGCTCTGTAAAGAGCACCAAACATGCAGGGCGGAGACCCGAGCTCCCGCCCGAGTAACCCGAAAATGCTCGGTGCTCGCTGAACATCCCGAGTAGTGAGATGCTCGGGCGAGTATGGAGCAGTGTCGAGCATGCTCGCTCAACACTAGTCTCCACTCTTCCTCCAGTCTTTGGGACCTTGATTTCCAAATGAAATGCAAAATTTACTTTCATCTGAAAACAACACCTTGGACCACTGAGCAACAGTCCAGGTCTTTTTCTACTTGGCCCAGGTAAGACGCTTCTGGCGTTGCCTATAGGTCATGAGTGGCTTGACACAAGGAATGCGACACTTGTAGCCCATGTCCTAGATACGTCTGTGTGTGGTGGCTCTTGAAGCAATGACTCAAGCAGCAGTCCACTCGTTGTGAATCTCCCCAAAATTTTTGAATGGCCTTTTCTTAATAATCCTTTCAAGGCTGCAGTTATCCCAGTTGCTTGTGCTCCTTTTTCTACCACACTTTTTCCTTCCACTCAACTTTCCATTAATATGCTTGGATACAGCACTATGTGAAGAGCCAGCTTCTTTAGCAATCACCTTTTGTGGCTTACCCTCCTAGTGGAGTGTGTCAATGACTGCCTTCTGGACATCTGTCAAGTCAGTAGTCTTCCCCATGATTGTGGAGCCTACTAAAACAGACTAAGGGACCTTTTTAAACGCTTAGGAAGCCTTTGCAGATGTTTTTTGTTAATTATTCTAATTTACTGAGATAATGACTTTTGTGTTTTTGACGCAACCCCCTGGGCCATGGGGTACTCGGTAGCCAGGCCGGTCAATGCTGGGGGATGTCACCATGACCCTGGGCGGTCAATTAAAGGGAAAGTAAAAGGGGAATAAAGTTTTTAGAGATAATGTTCGTGACGCCACCTGTGGTATGCAGCTATATGAGGCCGTCGCTGCGGTACAGATCCTCTGGAGCTGATGGTGACACAGCAGAGTTGTTTCAGCTCTCCACAGGAAGAGCTAAGCTCCAGGGCAGGATATAGTGATGCTATGAGAAAGATGTTGTTGGTGCAGTGTAGTGCTGGTGATGGCGCAGATAATGATCAGTCCACAGCTTAATGGCGGTTTCCTCTCATCTTTACTTGCGGTTATTAAGCAGACCGGGGCACGGGTACTAGCTGGTAGTAGAGGTTCGGACTAGTGTTGAGCCACCCCCGTAGTGTTCGAGTTCGGTTCGGTTCGTCGAACACCCGTGTGTTCGCCGAACTGTTCGTCGAACACCTTCGAACACCGTTAAAACCAATGGCAGGCAAACAAAAACACATAGAAACACATAGAAAACACCTTCAAATGTGCCCAAAAGCTGACAAACTGCTCAGAAGACACAACTAACACATGGAAAAGTGACAAGTACATATAGTCATGCGAAAAGAAAAGAGGTGGAGGAGTTAAAGGAGGGGGAGACACAGATATAGGCATGTCATGCCCTTCTAAAATCCAAAAAGTGAGAAGCCGACACGTTCAGTCCGCTCCTGCCCGTGCCACCTCCGTGTCGCCGGGTTTGTGCCAGAGCCGCGGTGAACACTGACGGCCAGCCCCCCTCTCCCAATACTGGTGCCTGTCCGCTGGTGGGTCGAGCGAGCCCCCCTGTGGTGGAGGCAGCTCTAAGCTTTTTAATTTAAATTGTCTCTCTAATTTGAATGAATACACTTTAAATCCATTTACAAGGATCTATTGGAGGGCAAGTCTCATGCCAGCAGCCACGTAATTCCAGCTCCAGTAGCGTCCACTAAAGCTGCTGCAGTTAAAAAGCTTTTATAAGGATCGAGCTCGGCTGTCCACCGCAAGGCATCCTACTGCCAGTCCCAGCCCCTATGCCTTGGGGTGCCTCCTGATGCTCTTCACTGAGTATCCCGTGGTCCCGAAGCATTTCCTTTGAAAAAATTAAGTGTCCAAACTACAGGTGGTGTAGCTTGCTTAACAGCCGGGATAATCCGCTGACTAGCAGACACTGCTACTAGGCACAAAGTATTTTCCTAGATACTCTAGTTGGATGCTGAGAAAGCATTCCATAGAGTCTCCTGGCACGCCATATATGATTCTCTTAAAAAGCTTGGGGTAGGGGTCTAGGGGACCCTTTTATAGCCAAAATCACGGCCCTGTATCACAATACGTCACCTAGGCTGAAGATAAATGGAACTGTAGCACCCTGAGGGCTCGGTTGCTACAGACGTATTGCACCTCACCCAGAGGTGTGATATCTCACTCTCAGGTAAGGATGGAGTGTGGATCAGGACCCGACACCTGCATGCATTACACCACATTGCCGTGGGGCAGGGCGACCAATATGCCTCTGAGATGGGCACGACAGTCCCTGTCCCTGGCTGGAGTGGGGGGAGGGAACACTGAGGAAGGGGAACCCTGTAGTGCAGGAGCAGGGAGGAAGCAGTTCCTGGGTGCATTGAGAAGGGAGTATAAAAGGTGGGCACCATCTTAGTTCAGTGCAGAGAAGTTTGAGCAGAAGTGGCAGGGAGCAGGGGCTCTGCATGAGCTCTGCTCCGGAGGCGGGCCTAGTAACAGAGGCCCAGGCCTGGAAGAGGGAGAAGGGAGGAAGAGGAGCGGAGAAGGCTCCAGGAACGAGGAATGAATGGATCCCAGGGGTGCGGACGGGCGAGTCGCCACCACACGCCCGAATCCACCTGCGTGGAGGGGTCAGGCCAAAGGGGGAGACCGGTCCCCGAAACTAGTGGAGGCAGGAAACGACCCTCAGCTGGAAACCGGAGGCTGTGACATTTTATGTGGCGCAGCCCCTCGCTACACCCGCTAGGAAGGCACCACATAGGGTCAGGGAAACTGGCGCCAAGTTTACCAAGAGGAGGCCCGAGGCAGCCGGACAGAAGGGTTGGTAAGAAAGGCCAGACAAAGGACACACAAAGGGGGTCCTGTGAAGCGCTCCAAAGTTATCTGGGAGTTGTCTGAGCCCCTCACCTGGTGAGCACAGTACGACGTGGGCAGCCGTTACCTGCAGACGTGGTCTGGATAATAAGAACTGTGAGTAAAGGCCCTGGACTGCATCACTGACTCCGTGTCGTTACTGCTGCTGCCCTGCACCATCACCCCCATCCTCCGCATACACTGCCCTGAGGCTATACTCCTCCCGTGGGGAGTTATGCTACGCTCTGCTGCACCCACAACACCAGCCTCAGCGGTCTGCCCTGCAGCGGTGGTTCACTCTGACCGCAATCCACAGGTGGCGTAGTCGGACATTTAAACATCAAAACCACATAAATAGTTCCGCCACTGGTTTGACCACCCTGAGCCACGGAACCGGGTCGCCGCCACGAAGACTACAACCACCAGCATCCACCAAAAAGGGTCCGGCTCCGGGTGTCCCAAGGCCCAGGGGGTGCATCAGAACATTTTCATCACCTTTCACAATCACCAATGGGACAAGGCAGGGATGTCCTCTGTCCCCTCTCTAATACATCCTAGTGACGGAGCACCTGCTCTCATCAATTCGCCATAACTCCAATATTAGGTGGATTGAGGTGGGAGGCACCGAGTACAAGTGCTCTCTATTTGCTGATGATGTCCTAGTATATATCACTCAATCACATATATCCATCCATGCTGTTATGGCTGAAATAGATCACTTTGTTACATGGTCAAATTTTAAAATCAATGCAGCGAAGTCTGAGGCCCTCGATGTCTCCCTCCCCAAATCCATACAGGATTCCATCCAGTCCAACTTTCCCTTTGCCTGGCCCTCACAGGGTATCAAATACTTAGGAATTCCTATTCATAGAGACCTCTCCCATCTATGTTATCTTAATTTTGGGCCCTTTATTGAACAACTCCATACAGACCACGGTTGGCAAGTTAGAACTGTAAGATTCACTACGTGAACCACTGGTGTTTTGTGGAAAAGCACATGTACACTGTGTTCCAAATTATTATGCAAAAAGTGTTTAGGAGTGATAAGGGAAGAATTTGTTTGTTTGTCAGTTAAACTCATTGATGGTGATGTGTGTCAGGGCTCTTTATATCACTGTAAGCAATTGCAGACACCTGTGCTAATTAGTTTGGCAGGTGTGTCCAATGAAAGACAAGACTACTTAAGAAGGCTGTCTCACATTATTAAGCAGCCTACATTTTCTGCCAAAATGGGAAAGAAAAAGGATGTGTCGGCTGCTGAGAAGCAACAAATTGTGGAGTGTTTAGGTCAAAGCATGACTACAATCAACATTGTGCGATGATCAGGATGAAGTGTCTTGGCAATCAAGAAGTATGTAGCTGATTCACAGTACACATGTGTGCGTGCTGATAAGGGCAAATTGAGGACTCTTTCCTACAGGCAATTACATCAGGTTAAAAGAGCAGCGGCAAAAAAGCCTTGTCATAGCAGCAGACAAGTTTTTGAAGCTGCTGGTGCCTCCAACGTCCCCCGAACAACAAGATGCAGGGTCCTTCAGAGGTTTGCAGCTGTGCATACGCCATCCTGTCGACCTCCTCAATCCACTTCACACAAGCAGAAACGGCTCCAGTGGGCCAAACATTACATGAAGACTGATTTCAAAACTGTTTTGTTCACGGATGAGTGCCGTGCAGCGCTCGATGGTCCAGATGGATGGAGTGGAGGATGGCTGGTTGATGGACACCCCACGCAAACACGGCTACAGCGCCAACAAGGAGGAGGTGGAGTAATGTTTTCGGCTGGAATCATGGGGAGAGAGATTGTCGGCCCCTTTAGGATCCCTGAAGGCGCTAAAGATGAACTCCATAATGTATGTGGATTTTCTCAAACAGCACTTCCTGCCATGGTTCAAGAAGAAGAACCGTGTATTTCACAGCAAGATCATTTTTTTTGCATGATAATGCACCATCTCATGCTGCACATAAAACATCTGCATCTCTGGCTGATATGGGCATAAAAGGGGACAAACTTATGGTGTGACCCCCATGCTCCCCTGACCTCTACCCCATTCAGAACCTCTGGAGCATCATCAAAAGGAGTGTCTATGATGGCGGGAGGCAGTTCACATCTAAGCAACAGCTCTGGGAGGGTATTCTGTCCTCATGCAAAACAATTGAAGCAGAAACCATCCAAAACCTGACAAATTCAATGGACGAGAGAGTTCAGAAGCTCCTTTCGAACAAGGGGTCCTATGTGAAAATGTAACATCACCTAGAATAAAGTTTTGAGTTGAAAACTGTTTGATTTCAGTTTCTAATAACCTGCTAATGCTTATAATTTCAAAAATGACCATTTTTTTGGTCTTTATTAAAATGAAAAGGTTGATCGAAAAGTTTAGGGGATCTAAGAGTGTGGCAACCCAGTAGTCATGATTACTTCTAATTCTGACAATATGAGGGTCATGTTGCAGGTAGTGCAGCAAGAAGGCACTTATGTGTCTTGCGCATCTCGGAGCCCCAAAATTATTTTCCGGGCTAGATGCAGCTAAAAATTATTATTAATTTTAAATCTGGTGGAGCTTAGTATAGATGGCCTAATAGGATCAGTGCTGCACACTGCTACAAAGACCAAATTATTTTCCAGTCAAGATACAGATAAACATGACTAGTAATTTTAAATCTGGTGGAGCTTATTATAGATGGCCTAATAGAATCAGTGCTGCACACTGCTACAAAGCCCAAATTATTTTCCAGCCAAGATACAGATAAACATGATTAGTAATTTGAAAGCTTAATACGGTTGGTAGGGTGATTTTAACCAATCATCAAGCTTTTACTCTCCGCAGGATGACACAGGGGTAGAAAAGTCGTTTCGGATCCATGATTTGTTCATCTTTATGAACGTGAGTCTGTCTACATTATCAGTGGAGAGCCGCGTGCGCTTATCTGTCAGCACACCACCAGCAGCGCTGAACACACGTTCAGACAGAACGCTGGCTGCGGGGCATGACAAGATCTCCAAGGCGTAAGTGGCTAGCTCCGGCCATTTATCCAGATTGGAAGCCCAAAAAGAGCAAGGGTCCAGTGACACAGTCATGGCTTCAATGTTTACTTGGAGATACTTCTGTACCATCGTCTCTAGGCGTTGACTATGTGTCAGACTTCTTGTCTCCTGTGGCCTTGCAAAGGATGGGCTAAAAAAGTGGTGAAATGATTCCGCAAAATTGATGTTACCAGCAGATACTGTGGTTCTGTTACGGTTTGAGTGCTGAACACTTGACGGTCCCACGGTTGGCAAGTTGGAACTGTGAGATTCACTACGTGCACCACTGGTGTTTTGTGGAAAAGCACATGTAAGATTCTGCAACAGTCTCTGCTGATACTCCTGCATGCGTGCATCCCTTTCTATGGCAGAAATAATTTCTGCAAATTTACTTTTGTACCAGGGATCTAACAGTGTGGCAACCCAGTAGTCAGGATTATTTCTAATTCTCACAATTCGAGGGTCATGTTGCAGGTAGTGCAGCAAGAAGGCACTCATGTGTGTTGCGCATCCAGGAGCACCAAGTCCCTGTTGTGTTGGTGGCGAGGTAACAATCATGCTTCCTTCCTCTGTCCTCTCCCCCCAACCTCACACAACAGAAATGTGATCAAGGTCTCGCTCATCTGATGAGTCTTCCATCAGTTCGTCCTCCACTTCTTCCTGGGCTCCTGCACCTTCCTCACTAGTTTGGCTGCTACCATGTGCCCTGGTAAAACCATCTCCCCCACCCTCACATGCCTGCCGCCTTGGTGCTGCCGACCGTCTGGACCTTGCAGATGTTAGCCCTTCTGCATACAACTCCTCCTCCTCTACTTCCTTCACCTCCTCTTGTGCCACCACCTGACTCCGAATTCTGTTTAACATGTGCTCCAGCATGTAAATCACCGGAATAGTCATGCTGATAATGGCATCGTCAGCACTAAACATCTTCGTCGCCATTTCAAAACTGTGCAGAAGGGTGCATAGGTCCCTGATCTGAGACCACTCCTCCAGCGTGATTTGCCCCACCTCTGGATCTCGTTGGCCCAGGCTATACGTCAGAACGTATTGCACCAGGGCTTGTCGGTGCTGCCACAGTCGCTGCAACATGTGCAGAGTTGAATTCCACCGGGTAGGCACATCGCATTTTAGCCGGTGAAGTGGCAGGCTCAACGACTTCTGTAGAGATGTAAGTCGCTGAGCTGCGGGATGCGAATGGCGGAAGTGAGCACACAGCGACCGTGCCCTTTGCAGAAGGCCATCTAGTCTGGGATAGTGGGCTAAAAATTGCTGGACAAACAGGTTCAACACGTGAGCCATACAAGGCACTAGTGTTGAGCCACCCCCGTAGTGTTAGAGTTCGGTTTGGTTCGTCGAACACCCGTGTGTTCGCCGAACTGTTCGTCGAACTGTTCGTCGAACACCTTCGAACACCGTTAAAACCAATGGCAGGCAAACAAAAACACATAGAAACACATAGAAAACACCTTCAAAGGTGTCCAAAAGCTGACAAACTGCTCAGAAGACACAACTAACACATGGAAAAGTGACAAGTACATATAGTCATGCGAAAAGAAAAGAGGTGGAGGAGTAAAAGGAGGGGGAGACACAGATATAGGCATGTCATGCCCTTCTAAAATCCAAAAAGTGAGAAGCCGAGACGGCCAGTCCGCTCCTGCCCGTGCCACCTCCGTGTCGCCGGGTTTGTGCCAGAGCCGCGGTGAACCCTGACGGCCAGCCCCCCTCTCCCAATACTGGTGCCTGTCCGCTGGTGGGTCGAGAGAGCCCCCCTGTGGTGGAGGCAGCTCTAAGCTTTTTAATTTAAATTGTCCCTCTAATTTGAATGAATACACTTTAAATCCATTTACAAGGATCTATTGGAGGGCAAGTCTCATGCCAGCAGCCGCGTAATTCCAGCTCCAGTAGCGTCCACTAAAGCTGCTGCAGTTAAAAAGCTTTTATAAGGATCGAGCTCGGCTGTCCACCGCAAGGCATCCTAGTGCCAGTCCCAGCCCCTATGCCTTGGGGTGCCTCCTGATGCTCTTCACTAAGTATCCCGTGGTCCCGAAGCATTTCCTTTGAAAAAATTAAGTGTCCAAACTACAGGTGGTGTAGCTTGCTTAACAGCCGGGATAATCCGCTGACTAGCAGACACTGCTACTAGGCACAAAGTATTTCCTGGGCTAGATGCAGTTAAAAATTTGTAAGCAGATACTCTCGTTGGATGCTGAGAAAGCATTCCATAGAGTCTCCTGGCACGCCATATATGATTCTCTTAAAAAGCTTGGGGTAGGGGTCTAGGGGACCCTTTTATAGCCAAATTCACGGCCCTGTATCACAATACGTCACCTAGGCTGAAGATAAATGGAACTGTAGCACCGAGGGCTCGGTTGCTACAGACGTATTGCACCTCACCCAGAGGTGTGATATCTCACTCTCAGATAAGGATGGAGTGTGGATCAGGACCCGACACCTGCATGCATTACACCACATTGCCGTGGGGCAGGGCGACCAATATGCCCCTGAGATGGGCACGACAGTCCCTGTCCCTGGCTGGAGTGGGGGGAGGGAACACTGAGGAAGGGGAACCCTGCAGTGCAGGAGCAGGGAGGAAGCAGTTCCTGGGTGCATTGAGAAGGGAGTATAAAAGGTGGGCACCATCTTAGTTCAGTGCAGAGAAGTCTGAGCAGAAGTGGCAGGGAGCAGGGGCTCTGCATGAGCTCTGCTCCGGAGGCGGGCCTAGTAACAGAGGCCCAGGCCTGGAAGAGGGAGAAGGAAGGAAGAGGAGCGGAGAAGGCTCCAGGAACGAGGAATGAAGGGATCCCAGGGGTGCGGACGGGCGAGTCGCCACCGCACGCCCGAATCCACCTGCGTGGAGGGGTCAGGCCAAAGGGGGAGACCGGTCCCCGAACTAGTGGAGGCAGGAAACGACCCTCAGCTAGAAACCGGAGGCTCTGACATTTTATGTGGCGCAGCCCCTTGCTCCACCCGCTAGGAAGGCACCACATAGGGTCAGGGAAACTGGCGCCAAGTTTACCAAGAGGAGGCCCGAGGCAGCCGGACAGAAGTGTTGGTAAGAAAGGCCAGACAAAGGACACACAAAGGGGGTCCTGTGAAGCGCTCCAAAGTTATCTGGGAGTTGTCTGAGCCCCTCACCTGGTGAGCACAGTACGACGTGGGCAGCCGTTACCTGCAGACGTGGTCTGGATAATAAGAACTGTGAGTAAAGGCCCTGAACTGCATCACTGACTCCGTGTCGTTACTGCTGCTGCCCTGCACCATCACCCCCATCCTCCGCATACACTGCCCTGAGGCTATACTCCTCCCGTGGGGAGTTATGCTACGCTCTGCTGCACCCACAACACCAGCCTTAGCGGTCTGCCCTGTAGCGGCGGTTCACTCTGACCGCAATCCACGGGTGGCGTAGTCGGACATTTAAACATCAAAACCACATAAATAGTTCCGCCACTGGTTTGACCGCCCTGAGCCACGGAACCGGATCGCCGCCACGAAGACTACAACCACCAGCATCCACCAAAAAGTGTCCGGCTCCGGGTGTCCCAAGGCCCAGGGGGTGCGTCAGAACATTTTCATCACCTTTCACAATCACCAATGGGACAAGGCAGGGATGTCCTCTGTCCCCTCTCTTATACATCCTAGTGATGGAGCACCTGCTCTCATCAATTCGCCATAACCCCAATATTAGGTGGATTGAGGTGGGAGGCACCGAGTACAAGTGCTCTCTATTTGCTGATGATGTCCTAGTATATATCACTCAATCACATATATCCATCCCTGCTGTTATGGCTGAAATAGATCACTTTGTTACATGGTAAAATTTTAAAATCAATGCAGCGAAGTCTGAGGCCCTCGATGTCTCCCTCCCTAAATCCATATAGGATTCCATCCAGTTCAACTTTCCCTTTGCCTGGCCCTCACAGGGTATCAAATACTTAGGAATTCCTATTCATAGAGACCTCTCCCATCTATGTTATCTTAATTTTGGGCCCTTTATTGAACAATTCCATACAGACCACGGTTGGCAAGTTAGAACTGTAAGATTCACTACGTGAACCACTGGTGTTTTGTGGAAAAGCACATGTACACCGCGTTCCAAATTATTATGCAAAAAGTGTTTAGGAGTGATAAGGGAAGAATTTGTTTGTTTGTCAGTTAAACTCATTGATGGTGATGTGTGTCAGGGCTCTTTATATCACTGTAAGCAATTGCAGACACCTGTGCTAATTAGTTTGGCAGGTGTGTCCAATGAAAGGCAAGACTACTTAAGAAGGCTCTCTAACATTATTAAGCAGCCTACATTTTCTGCCAAAATGGGAAAGAAAAAGGATGTGTCGGCTGCTGAGAAGCAACAAATTGTGGAGTGTTTAGGTCAAGGCATGACTACAATCAACATTGTGCGATGATCAGGATGAAGTGTCTTGGCAATCAAGAAGTATGTAGCTGATTCACAGTACACACGTGTGCGTGCTGATAAGGGCAAATTGAGGACTCTTTCCTACAGGCAATTACGTCAGGTTGAAACAGCAGCGGCAAAAAAGCCTTGTCATAGCAGCAGACAAGTTTTTGAAGCTGCTTGTGCCTCCAACGTCCCCCGAACAACAAGATGCAGGGTCCTTCAGAGGTTTGCAGCTGTGCATATGCCATCCTGTCGACCTCCTCTATCCACTTCACACAAGCAGAAACGGCTCCAGTGGGCCAAACATTACATGAAGACTGATTTCAAAACTGTTTTGTTCACGGATGAGTGCCGTGCAGCGCTCGATGGTCCAGATGAATGGAGTGGAGGATGGCTGGTTGATGGACACCCCACGCAAACACGGCTACAGCGCCAACAAGGAGGAGGTGGAGTAATGTTTTGGGCTGGAATCATGGGGAGAGAGATTGTCGGCCCCTTTAGGATCCCTGAAGGCGCTAAAGATGAACTCCATAATGTATGTGGATTTTCTCAAACAGCACTTCCTGCCATGGTTCAAGAAGAAGAACCGTGTATTTCACAGCAAGATCATTTTTCTGCATGATAATGCACCATCTCATGCTGCACATAAAACATCTGCATCTCTGGCTGATATGGGCATAAAAGGGGACAAACTTATGGTGTGACCCCCATGCTCCCCTGACCTCTACCCCATTCAGAACCTTTGGAGCATCATTAAAAGGAGTGTCTATGATGGCGGGAGGCAGTTCACATCTAAGCAACAGCTCTGGGAGGGTATTCTGTCCTCATGCAAAACAATTGAAGCAGAAACCATCCAAAACCTGACAAATTCAATGGACGAGAGAGTTCAGAAGCTCCTTTCGAACAAGGGGTCCTATGTGAAAATGTAACATCACCTAGAATAAAGTTTTGAGTTGAAAACTGTTTGATTTCAGTTTCTAACAACCTGCTAATGCTTATAATTTCAAAAATGACCATTTTTTTGGTCTTTATTAAAATGAAAAGGTTGATCGAAAAGTTTGGGGGATCTAAGAGTGTGGCAACCCAGTAGTCATGATTACTTCGAATTCTGACAATATGAGGGTCATGCTGCAGGTAGTGCAGCAAGAAGGCACTTATGTGTCTTGCGCATCTCGGAGCCCCAAAATTATTTTCCGGGCTAGATGCAGCTAAAAATTATTTTTAATTTTAAATCTGGTGAAGCTTATTATAGATGGCCTAATAGGATCAGTGCTGCACACTGCTACAAAGCCCAAATTATTTTCCAGTCAAGATACAGATAAACATGATTAGTAATTTGAAAGCTTAAAACGGTTGGTAGGGTGATTTTAACCAATCATCAAGCTTTTACTCTCCCCAGGATGACACAGGGGTAGAAAAGTCGTTTCGGATCCATGATTTGTTCATCTTTATGAACGTGAGTCTGTCTACATTATCAGTGGAGAGCCGCGTGCGCTTATCTGTCAGCACACCACCAGCAGCGCTGAACACACGTTCAGACAGAACGCTGGCTGCGGGGCATGACAAGATCTCCAAGGCGTAAGTGGCTAGCTCCGGCCATTTATCCAGATTGGAAGCCCAAAAAGAGCAAGGGTCCAGTGACACAGTCGTGGCTTCAATGTTTCTTGGAGATACTCCTGTACCATCGTCTCTAGGCGTTGACTATGTGTCAGACTTCTTGTCTCCTGTGGCCTTGCAAAGGATGGGCTAAAAAAGTGGTGAAATGATTCCGCAAAATTGATGTTACCAGCAGATACTGTGGTTCTGTTACGGTTTGAGTGCTGAACACTTGACGGTCCCACGGTTGGCAAGTTGGAACTGTGAGATTCACTACGTGCACCACTGGTATTTTGTGGAAAAGCACATGTAAGATTCTGCAACAGTCTCTGCTGATACTCCTGCATGCGTGCATCCCTTTCTATGGCAGGAATAATTTCTGCAAATTTACTTTTGTACCGGGGATCTAACAGTGTGGCAACCCAGTAGTCAGGATTATTTCTAATTCTCACAATTCGAGGGTCATGTTGCAGGTAGTGCAGCAAGAAGGCACTCATGTGTGTTGCGCATCCAGGAGCACCAAGTCCCTGTTGTGTTGGTGGCGAGGTAACAATCATGCTTCCTTCCTCTGTCCTCTCCCCCCAACCTCGCACAACAGAAATGTGATCAAGGTCTCCCTCATCTGATGAGTCTTCCATCAGTTCGTCCTCCACTTCTTCCTGGGCTCCTGCACCTTCCTCACTAGTTTGGCTGCTACCATGCGCCCTGGTAAAACCATCTCCCCCACCCTCACATGCCTGCCGCCTTGGTGCTGCCGACCGTCTGGACCTTGCAGATGTTAGCCCTTCCGCATACAACTCCTCCTCCTCTACTTCCTCCACCTCCTCTTGTGCCACCACCTGACTCCGAATTCTGTTTAACATGTGCTCCAGCATGTAAATCACCGGAATAGTCATGCTGATAATGGCATCGTCAGCACTAAACATCTTCGTCGCCATTTCAAAACTGTGCAGAAGGGTGCATAGGTTCCTGATCTGAGACCACTCCTCCAGCGTGATTTGCCCCACCTCTGAATCTCGTTGGCCCAGGCTATACGTCAGAACGTATTGCACCAGGGCTTGTCGGTGCTGCCACAGTCGCTGCAACATGTGCAGAGTTGAATTCCACCGGGTAGGCACATCGCATTTTAGCCGGTGAAGTGGCAGGCCCAACGACTTCTGTAGAGATGTAAGTCGCTGAGCTGCGGGATGCGAACGGCGGAAGTGAGCACACAGCGACCGTGCCCTCTGCAGAAGGCCATCTAGTCTGGGATAGTGGGCTAAAAATTGCTGGACAACCAGGTTCAACACGTGAGCCATACAAGGCACGTGTGTGACATTGCCCCGGCGAAGGGCCGCACCCAGGTTTGCAGCATTGTCGCACACGGCCTTCCCTGGTTTCAGGTCCAGTGGAGACAACCATTCATGAAATTGGTTCTCCAGAGCTGACCACAACTCCTCAGCTGTGTGACTCACATTTCCCAGACATTTCAATGTAAAAACCGCCTGATGACGTTGAGCCCTACTGCCAGCATAGTAAGGAGGTGTGCAGGATCCCTTCTGCGCAGTTAGAAAGCTTGTGGCATGACCAGACAGGCTTTGGGTGCAGGTGGAAGACCGAGAGGAGGTTGAGGAGGCAGAAGCAGTGGAGGAACTTTGACATAAAGAGGATTGACGCACAACTCGTGGGGACGGCAAGACTTGGACAGCAGCCCCTTGTCCTGCTGTCACCATAGTTACCCAGTGCCCAGTCAGCGACATGTAACGCCCCTGTCCATGCCTACTCGTCCAAGTGTCTGTGGTGAAATGCACCCTGTCACACACAGAGTTTCTCAAAGAAGCGGTGGTGTTGTGTGCGACATGCTGGTGGAGCGCAGGCACACCTTTCTTTGAGAAGTAGTGCCGACTGGGCATCTGGTACTGGGGCACTGCGACGGACATAAGGTCTCGAAAATCCTCTGTGTCCACCAGGCGGAAAGGCAGCATTTCTGTAGCCAAGAGCTTGCAGATGGTGAAATTCAACCTCTTAGCTTTCTCATGGCTAGGAGGAAATGGTCTTTTACTTGTCCACATCTGAGGGACCGAGGGCTGGCTATTGTGCTTAGACGGGGTTGATAAGGGTGTCCCCGGCAAACTGCCGGTCTGTGAGGAAGATGCAGGCGGACATGTTAGGTTGCCTTGATCCAAAGGTGGTGCTATCGATGTCGGACAGCGCTCAACACCAGCTGGTGTTACCACCTCCAAAGAAAATGATGACCTGCCAATCACGCTGGCTGTTGCGGGTAAAGAGGTGGCAGGTCTGCGCCCCAAAACAGGTGTGACTGCTGTCACCCCAGTCACAGAGGATGAAGAGGCCGCGGATGCACAAGATATGGCAGACGGTGATTGGCCCGGCCGGCTAGGCCGCATTGTAGCACACTGAGCTTCCCACTGCAACTTATGCTTCATGTCCATGTGCCGGTTCATGCATGAAGTACTCAAACTATGTATTTTTTGGCCTCTACTTAGCTTTTGCTGACAAATGTTACAGATAACACGAGTTGGGTCATCTTTATCGATCTGAAAAAATGCCCAGGCTATGCAAGGCTTAGCACCCATGCGACCTGAAGAGCCACCACGACTTGTGGTGAGAGGCAGAGTTGTGTTTGAGGATGCAGTTGTTGACGTGCTTCCAGTACTACGTCTCTGTCCAGGAAGGCGCAACCTGACCTCGTCGTCACTAGCATCTTCCTCCACCTCCTCTGCTGACCTCATCTCTTGGCTGACTGTGGGTTGACAGTAAGTGGGATCTCCGACCTCATCATCATCACCCTGTGCGTTATCACACCCGTCGTCCTCAGAGCCAACCTGTTCCTGCCCTGACAAAAAACTAAAGTTGTCGCTCCAATCAGGTATTTGAGTCTTATCATCGTCTTCCTCATTGTCTCCACCAACAGGAGTTACAGTTTGGGAATGAGGGTCTACATTATGGTCAGAACCTTCTGCGTCTGGTCCTGGATCCGACTCATAAAGATTCTGGGCATCAGTGCAGATCATTTCCTCGTCTGGATTCACAGAAGCGCTGGAGTCGACCTCTGATTCCCAGGCTATAGTATGAGTAAACAGCTCTGCAGACTCAACCATCTGTTCTACCTCATACTCAGACGGGCAGCTGGAGATTTGGGAGCTGTGAGGAAGCAAGTGCGATTTGGGTGACACCTTTGAGGACTGGAGTATTTGTGATGTTGAAGTTGATGTGGAGGAGAGCCCACTTAAAGGAGCACTTGATATCCGTTGAAGCACCTGCTGTTTTTGTGCCTCATCTGGAATTTGTAGCGATTGGCGTGGCCGTAAGAAAGGGATCTTATCACATTGTCCGCTAAAAGAAGTAGACATTTTAGTTTGGCTGGAAGATGGTCTTTCTTCTGCACCTACCCCACGGACACAACCTTTTTTCCCCTTCCCAACACGCCTATTCCCCTTTCCACCAGCAGCAGGCCTTTTTCCACTCATTTTGGTGGTTAACTAATTCACAACTCTGGAGTTGTTTGCACAAAAAAACAATGGATGGTAACCGAGCAGAGCTGAGTGGCCAAACTGTGGTATTAGGCCAAAACTATTGGCTGGGCTAGATGCAGAAAAAAATTATTTTTAATTTGCAACCTGATGGAGGTCAGTATAGATGGACTAATAGACCAAGTCCCACACACTGCTAGAAGCCCAAATATTTTTTCAGAGCTAGATGCAGAAAAAAATTATTTTTAATTTGCAACCTGATGGAGGTCAGTATAGATGGACTAATAGACCAAGTCCCACACACTGCTAGAAGCCCAAATATTTTTTCAGAGCTAGATGCAGCAAAAAATTATTTTTAATTTGCAACCTGATGGAGGTCAGTATAGATGGACTAATAGAACAAGTCCCACACGCTGCTAGAAGCCCAAATATTTTTTCAGAGATAAATGAAGAAAAAAATTATTTTTAATTTGCAACCTGATGGAGGTCAGTATAGATGGACTAATAGAACAAGTCCCACACGCTGCTAGAAGCCCAAATATTTTTTCAGAGATAAATGAAGAAAAAAATTATTTTTAATTTGCAACCTGATGGAGGTCAGTATAGATGGACTAATAGACCAAGTCCCACACACTGCTAGAAGCCCAAATATTTTTTCAGAGCTAGATGCAGAAAAAAATTATTTTTAATTTGCAACCTGATGGAGGTCAGTATAGATGGACTAATAGAACAAGTCCCACACGCTGCTAGAAGCCCAAATATTTTTTCAGAGATAAATGAAGAAAAAAATTATTTTTAATTTGCAACCTGATGGAGGTCAGTATAGATGGACTAATAGACCAAGTCCCACACACTGCTAGAAGCCCAAATATTTTTTCAGAGCTAGATGCAGAAAAAAATTATTTTTAATTTGCAACCTGATGGAGGTCAGTATAGATGGACTAATAGACCAAGTCCCACACACTGCTAGAAGCCCAAATATTTTTTCAGAGCTAGATGCAGAAAAAAATTATTTTTAATTTGCAACCTGATGGAGGTCAGTATAGATGGACTAATAGAACAAGTCCCACATGCTGCTAGAAGCCCAAATATTTTTTCAGAGATAAATGAAGAAAAAAATTATTTTTAATTTGCAACCTGATGGAGGTCAGTATAGATGGACTAATAGACCAAGTCCCACACACTGCTAGAAGCCCAAATATTTTTTCAGAGCTAGATGCAGAAAAAAATTATTTTTAATTTGCAACCTGATGGAGGTCAGTATAGATGGACTAATAGACCAAGTCCCACACACTGCTAGAAGCCCAAATATTTTTTCAGAGCTAGATGCAGAAAAAAATTATTTTTAATTTGCAACCTGATGGAGGTCAGTATAGATGGACTAATAGACCAAGTCCCACACACTGCTAGAAGCCCAAATATTTTTTCAGAGCTAGATGCAGAAAAAAATTATTTTTAATTTGCAACCTGATGGAGGTCAGTATAGATGGACTAATAGACCAAGTCCCACACACTGCTAGAAGCCCAAATATTTTTTCAGAGCTAGATGCAGAAAAAAATTATTTTTAATTTGCAACCTGATGGAGGTCAGTATAGATGGACTAATAGACCAAGTCCCACACACTGCTAGAAGCCCAAATATTTTTTCAGAGCTAGATGCAGAAAAAAATTATTTTTAATTTGCAACCTGATGGAGGTCAGTATAGATGGACTAATAGACCAAGTCCCACACACTGCTAGAAGCCCAAATATTTTTTCAGAGCTAGATGCAGAAAAAAATTATTTTTAATTTGCAACCTGATGGAGGTCAGTATAGATGGACTAATAGAATGATGCTATGCCCAAAAGATTTTTCTTCACTAGGTGCAGTAAAAAAATTGGTATTCTATACACAGGTGGTATATCTTGCAACACAGATAGGCTACTCCACTGACTAACACACTCTGCAATAGGCCGAAAAGGATTAGCTTTGCTAGATTCAGCCAAATGCTGTGAAAAAAACTTGCACAGCACTGGCACAGACCTGCCTGGCAAAAACTGATAGGAACTGATGTAACCTAGTCCTGAAAAGGACTCCAATTACAATTAGTCTTTACTCCCACAATCTATCTATTTAAGAGCACAGACCTGCCTGATAAAAGTCGTAGGAAATGCTGTAACCTAGTCCTTAAAAGGACTGCAATCACAACTATTCCCTACTCCCAAGCTATCTGTATATTTGTGCGAAAATTGGCTTGAAATTAACAAGGTATAGCGCACACAGCAACAGCGGTGCCGTCTAACACGCAGCTGCAGCAGTGAGAAAATGGTGGCGACGGGGAAAATGGCTTGGTCTTATAGGGCAAGGACATGTGACATACACTGCCAATCACACATGCCCTTGCTTGTGGGAAAAAAAGCACTTCGCTCCGTGTGTGCGCTGCTGATATGCTGACAGATTGCACCTCCCCACTGCAAATGCGGGAAAGAGAAAAAAAAATGGAGATCTTCATTGTTCCTGCAGAGATCCATCCCCTGCCCCTCCCCCCGCCCCGCTGTACACTCAAACTGCGTATTAACATTAATTTTCATCATTACTGAGAAAAAATCCAGTTATGATTTTGGTGCACGAACAGTTATCGAACATAACCTCGAACAGCCGAATTTTTCTCAAATTGTTCGTGTTCGCCGACCGGCTCGAACACCGCCCAAAACAGCTCGAATTTGAGATTGGCGAACAGTTCGAGTAGAACAACGCTCATCTCTACAAGGCACGTGTGTGACATTGCCCCGGCGAAGGGCCGCACCCAGGTTTGCAGCATTGTCGCACACGGCCTTCCCTGGTTTCAGGTCCAGTGGAGACAACCATTCATGAAATTGGTTCTCCAGAGCTGACCACAACTCCTCAGCTGTGTGACTCACATTTCCCAGACATTTCAAAGTAAAAAACGCCTGATGACGTTGAGCCCTACTGCCAGCATAGTAAGGAGGTGTGCAGGATCCCTTCTGCACAGTTAGAAAGCTTGTGGCATGACCAGACAGGCTTTGGGTGCAGGTGGAAGACCGAGAGGAGGTTGAGGAGGCAGAAGCAGTGGAGGAACTTTGACATAAAGAGGATTGACGCACAACTCGTGGGGACGGCAAGACTTGGACAGCAGCCCCTTGTCCTGCTGTCACCATAGTTACCCAGTGCCCAGTCAGCGACATGTAACACCCCTGTCCATGCCTACTCATCCAAGTGTCTGTGGTGAAATGCACCCTGTCACACACAGTTTCTCAAAGAAGCGGTGATGTTGTGTGCGACATGCTGGTGGAGCGCAGGCACACCTTTCTTTGAGAAGTAGTGCCGACTGGGCATCTGGTACTGGGGCACTGCGACGGACATAAGGTCTCGAAAATCCTTTGTGTCCACCAGGCGGAAAGGCGGCATTTCTGTAGCCAAGAGCTTGCAGATGGTTAAATTCAACCTCTTAGCTTTCTCATGGCTAGGAGGAAATGGTCTTTTACTTGTCCACATCTGAGGGACCGAGGGCTGGCTATTGTGCTTAGATGGGGTTGATAAGGGTGTCCCCGGCAAACTGCCGGTCTGTGAGGAAGATGCAGGCAGACATGTTAGGTTGCCTTGATCCAAAGGTGGTGCTATCGATGTCGGACAGCGCTCAACACCAGCTGGTGTTACCACCTCCAAAGAAAATGATGACCTGCCAATCACACTGGCTGTTGCGGGTAAAGAGGTGGCAGGTTTGCGCCCCAAAACAGGTGTGACTGCTGTCCCCCCAGTCTCAGAGGATGAAGAGGCCGCGGATGCACAAGATATGGCAGACGGTGGTTGGCCCGGCCGGCTAGGCCGCATTGTAGCACACTGAGCTTCCCACTGCAACTTATGCTTCATGTCCATGTGCCGGTTCATGCATGAAGTACTCAAACTATGTATTTTTTGGCCTCTACTTAGCTTTTGCTGACAAATGTTACAGATAACACGAGTTGGGTCATCTTTATCGATCTGAAAAAATGCCCAGGCTATGCAAGGCTTAGCACCCATGCGACCTGAAGAGCCACCACGACTTGTGGTGAGAGGCAGAGTTGTGTTTGAGGATGCAGTTGTTGACGTGCTTCCAGTACTACGTCTCTGTCCAGGAAGGCGCAACCTGACCTCGTCGTCACTAGCATCTTCCTCCACCTCCTCTGCTGACCTCATCTCTTGGCTGACTGTGGGTTGACAGTAAGTGGGATCTCCAACCTCATCATCATCACCCTGTGCGTTATCACACCCGTCGTCCTCAGAGCCAACCTGTTCCTGCCCTGACAAAAAACTAAAGTTGTCGCTTCAATCAGGTATTTGAGTCTCATTATCGTCTTCCTCATTGTCTCCACCAACAGGAGTTACAGTTTGGGAATGAGGGTCTACATTATGGTCAGAACCTTCTGCGTCTGGTCCTGGATCCGACTCAAAGATTCTGGGCATCAGTGCAGATCATTTCCTCGTCTGGATTCACAGAAGCGCTGGAGTCGACCTCTGATTCCCAGGCTATAGTATGAGTAAACAGCTCTGCAGACTCAACCATCTGTTCTACCTCATACTCAGACGGGCAGCTGGAGATTTGGGAGCTGTGAGGAAGCAAGTGAGATTGGGGTGACACCTTTGAGGACTGGAGTATTTGTGATGTTGAAGTTGATGTGGAGGAGAGCCCACTTAAAGGAGCACTTGATATCCGTTGAAGCACCTGCTGTTTTTGTGCCTCATCTGGAATTTGTAGCGATTGGCGTGGCCGTAAGAAAGGGATCTTATCACATTGTCCGCTAAAAGAAGTAGACATTTTAGTTTGGCTGGAAGATGGTCTTTCTTCTGCAGATGTTACTGTTGCTTTAACACCTACCCCATGGACACAACCTTTTTTCCCCTTCCCAACACGCCTATTCCCCTTTCCACCAGCAGCAGGCCTTTTTCCACTCATTTTGGTGGTTAACTAATTCACAACTCTGGAGTTGTTTGCACTAAAAAACAGTGGATGGGAACCGAGCAGAGCTGAGCGGCCAAACTGTGGTATTAGGCCAAAACTATTGGCTGGGTTAGATGCAGAAAAAATTATATTCAATTTGCAACCTGATGGAGGTCAGTATAGATGGACTAATAGAACAAGTCCCACACACAGCTATAAGCCCAAATATTTTTTCAGAGGTAGATGCAGAAAAAAATTGTATTCAGTTTGCAACCTGATGGAGGTCAGTTTAGATGGACTAATAGAGAAAGTCCCACACACTGCTAGAAGGCCAAATATTTTTTCAGAGCTAGATGCAGACAAAAAAATATTTTGAATTTGCAACCTGATGGAGGTCAGTATAGATGGACTAATAGAGAAAGTCCCACACACTGCTAGAAGGCCAAATATTTTTTCAGAGCTAGATGCAGATATAAATTATTTTTAATTTGCAACCTGATGGAGGTCAGTATAGATGGACTAATAGAGAAAGTCCCATACACTGCTAGAAGGCCAAATATTTTTTCAGAGCTAGATGCAGAAAAAAATTATATTCAGTTTGCAACCTGATGGAGGTCAGTATAGATGGACTAATAGAGAAAGTCCCACACACAGCTAGAAGGCCAAATATTTTTTCAGAGGCAGATGCAGATAAAAATTATTTTTAATTTGCAGCCTGATGGAGGTCAGTATAGATGGACTAATAGAGCAAGTCCCACACACTGCTAGAAGGCCAAATATTTTTTCAGAGCTAGATGCAGACAAAAAATTATTTTTAATTTGCAACCTGATGGAGGTCAGTATAGATGGACTAATAGAGAAAGTCCCACACACTGCTAGAAGGCCAAATATTTTTTCAGAGCTAGATGCAGACAAAAAATTATTTTTAATTTGCAACCTGATGGAGGTCAGTATAGATGGACTAATAGAGAAAGTCCCACACACTGCTAGAAGGCCAAATATTTTTTCAGAGCTAGATGCAGATATAAATTATTTTTAATTTGCAACCTGATGGAGGTCAGTATAGATGGACTAATAGAGAAAGTCCCACACACTGCTAGAAGGCCAAATATTTTTTCAGAGCTAGATGAAGAAAAAAATTATATTCAGTTTGCAACCTGATGGAGGTCATTATAGATGGACTAATAGAACAAGTCCCACACACAGCTAGAAGGCCAAATATTTTTTCAGAGGTAGATGCAGATAAAAATTATTTTTAATTTGCAGCCTGATGGAGGTCAGTATAGATGGACTAATAGAGAAAGTCCCACACACTGCTAGAAGGCCAAATATTTTTTCAGAGCTAGATGCAGACAAAAAATTATTTTGAATTTGCAACCTGATGGAGGTCAGTATAGATGGACTAATAGAGAAAGTCCCACACACTGCTAGAAGGCCAAATATTTTTTCAGAGCTAGATGCAGAAAAAAATTATTTTTAATTTGCAACCTGATGGAGGTCAGTATAGATGGACTAATAGAGAAAGTCCCACACACTGCTAGAAGGCCAAATATTTTTTCAGAGCTAGATGCAGATAAAAATTATTTTTAATTTGCAACCTGATGGAGGTCAGTATAGATGGACTAATAGAGAAAGTCCCACACACTGCTAGAAGGCCAAATATTTTTTCAGAGCTAGATGCAGATAAAAATTATTTTTAATTTGCAACCTGATGGAGGTCAGTATAGATGGACTGATAGAACAAGTCCCACACACTGCTAGAAGGCCAAATATTTTTTCAGAGCTAGATGCAGAAAAAAATTATATTCAGTTTGCAACCTGATGGAGGTCAGTATAGATCGACTAATAGAACAAGTCCCACACACTGCTAGAAGCCCAAATATTTTTTCAGAGCTAGATGCAGAAAAAAATTATATTCAATTTGCAACCTGATGGAGGTCAGTATAGATGGACTAATAGAATGATGTTATGCCCAAAAGATTTTACTTCACTAGGTGCAGTAAAAAAATTGGTATTCTATACACAGGTGGTATATCTTGCAACACAGATAGGCTACTCCACTGACTAACACACTCTGCAATAGGCCAAAAAGGATTAGCTTTGCTAGATTCAGCCAAATGCTGTGAAAAAAACTTGCACAGCACTGGCACAGACCTGCCTGGCAAAAACTGATAGGAACTGATGTAACCTAGTCCTGAAAAGGACTGCAATTACAATTAGTCTTTACTCCCACAATCTATCTATTTAAGAGCACAGACCTGCCTGATAAAAGTCGTAGGAAATGCTGTAACCTAGTCCTTAAAAGGACTGCAATCACAACTATTCCCTACTCCCAAGCTATCTGTAGATTTGTGCGAAAATTGGCTTGAAATTAACAAGGTATAGCGCACACAGCAACAGCGGTGCCGTCTAACACGCAGCTGCAGCAATAAGAAAATGGTGGCGACGGGGAAAATGGCTTGGTCTTATAGGGCAAGGATATGTGACATACACTGCCAATGACACATGCCCTTGCTTGTGTGAAAAAAAGCACTTCGCTCCGTGTGTGCGCTGCTGATAGGCTGACAGATTGCACCTCCCCACTGTAAATGCGGGAAAGAGAAAAAAAAATGGAGATCTTCATTATTCCTGCAGAGATCCATCCCCTGCCCCTCCCCCCACCCCGCTGTACACTCAAACTGCGTATTAACATTAATTTTCATCATTACTGAGAAAAAATCCAGTTATGATTTTGGTGCACGAACAGTTATCGAACATAACCTCGAACAGCCGAATTTTTCTCAAATCGTTCGTGTGCGCCGAACGGCTCGAACACCGCCCAAAACAGCTCGAATTTGAGATTGGCTAACAGTTCGAGTCGAACAACGCTCATCTCTAGTTCGGACGGCCTGGGAGAAAGTTGGGGATCCACTTCGCCAGGGGAAGTTGTAGGCCTTCCCTCTACGCTAATCTCTTTGGCCCGGCTGCTTGAAGCTATGCTGCGGCCCTCGTCCCTGAGTAAAACGTCTTTCCTCACCCGTATGGCAGGCAGCTCGGGCCTTCCTTATGTGTCGCTCTCACGTGGCGGTGCTGGGCCCTATGGTGCTGCTCTGCCGCCGGGCGTCTGGTGGGGCCAGGAGACCTGCAGTCTCCTGCCCTCCGGATTCTGCTGTTAGGCCTTCAGTGCCCCACAACCACGGACTCCGGTGTCCGGTTCCTTTGCGCTTCTCTCCTCTGGGGCGAGCTTGTACACAGCTCCCTTCCCCAGGTAATTCCTCGTCGTTCTCCTGTCTCCAACTCACTCTTACTTACCCCCCCTCCCGATTCCAGTTTGATGGGCAATGAGTTCCCCTTTCTGGTTTAGAGCCAGGAAAGTGTTGGATGCTGGTATACCTGATTAGGGGATCCCTCCTTGCTTCCAGGCATGGCATCACCCCTTGTGAGGGAGGCAATGCCACTGTGGCAACCGGACCCCTGGGGTGCCACATTCCCGCCTAGTTAAATTCAGTACTCCCGGACTGAGGACACCTTTAGAATTGAACAATCAACAACATTAACAATTCATATTACAAATTATTTACAAAGTCTCAAAAAGGCAAAAATTGCAGAATAACAAAAACCAAACTAAACTTGGGAACAGTCATTGCGCTTAGTCTTTAACCACTACCCAGGAATTGTCTTTTTCTGGGCTCCTGAAGGTTGGTTGGTGGGAACCGTCTCAACCTACTTTGTGTATCATTCCTTGGCGTGGCTTCTGGGCACTCTGTTGGTGGGCCTGGTTTTCGGCCACGCCTGCGGTTTATTTTCAAGGCCAACAATTAACTTTATTCAACATTGTCCTGACCACACCTAGTCCTGTGGTCCATTTGTCCATAAATTTAATAACTATATATACTCAGGATTACTTAATGGTTGCAACTATATAACATATACTATTATTTTCCTGCTTCTTAATCCCTATAACGGGCAGGGAGCTGACCTATGGTACTAAGGGTTGATCAATGCAGTACAGTTGTTGCCAATGACCTACCAGGGTCTCTAGTGTCTACCGCTGGTGTGGTGGGCTCAGTGTGGACTACACTACGGTTAGTCTGAGGTAACACCGGTAGACTTGGTAGTCTTCTACGACTTCTTTGACTCACCATGGGTATGACAGATTCACCGCTAGCAGAGGGTAGATTTTCCTGATCCATTGCTGACGAAGCATCTGTTTCTGGGGCCGATTGGTCTCCCTGCTGTTCTAGAGTCTCTGCGGCTTCCGGTGAGGCTACTTGGGGAAAGGTCAGCACAGGTACCATGATTTCTTGGTTCACCTGCGTCCAAGACCGGGGAAATTCTCCAAGGATGGTTTGAACCGTTTCTTCCACCTTTTCTGTGTGCTAAGGGCTGTTTTGGTCTTCCTCTTTGTGTCTCAATTGATCAGGGCATATCTTCAGGTGGTCTCTTAAGACTGCCGCTGAAGTCTCTCCTCCATCTTTACTGATGAGACATACCTTGGTGTTGTCGAAATTTGAAGGCAAGATGGTGTGTGGCTCAACCTCCCACTGATCATCTAACTTGTGAACTCGTCTTTTCCTTTTGAGTACCTGTTCTCCAGGTGACAAGGGAACTGCAGGTGCATGCTGATTATAAGTTCTTTCCTGCCTCTGTCTCGCCTGGGACAAACTTCTCTCCACACATTCTTGCACCTTGCGGTATTTTTGCTGCCGCTCCATATCCCAGTCTGCGTCTGGTGTTAAAACTCCCATGTCTAAGTCAATGGGTAACTTGCCAAGTCTTGCTCTCATCAGGTAGGCGGGTGTACAGTTGGTGGAGTACACCGGAATGTAGTTATATACAGTAGGTTCACCAAATCTGGTAACATCTCTGGCCACAGGCTACGTTCTTCAAGGGGCAACGTCTTCAACAGGTCTATTACCACCTGGTTCATTTTCTCGCACAACCCGTTGGTCTGGGGATGATGTGGCATCGTCCTTATTTTCTTGCAGCCGTACAAGTTACAGAATTCTTGAAACACTTCTGCTTCAAAGGCTGGGCCTTGGTCGGTAAGCACTCATTCAGGGTAACCGTGTGGGCAACAAAAGTGTTGTTAAAACGCTTTGGCTGCCGTCTTAGCCGTCTGATCCTTTACTGGCACTACTACCAGGAATCGGGAGTAGTGGTCTACTATGGTGAGAGCGTAGACATAGCCTGACCAGCTTGGGGCTAGCTTAATGTGGTCTAAGGCTACCAGTTCAAGTGGTTGTTTGGTGATTATGGGCTGAGGGAGCCCTCTGGCTTTCATTGTCTTTCCGTCTCAGGTTGCATGGACCACATTCCCGACACCATCTCTCGATTGCTTTCCTCATGCCAACCCAATAGAATCACTCACGTAGCAGGACTTCCGACTTCTTCCACCCGAAGTGTCCTGCTCCATCGTGGTACACCTCTAAGACCATTGGCGCATCCCGCCTCAGGACTACCATCTGCCAGACCAGTTCATGTGTCCGGGAGTTGATTCTTCTCCGACACAGATTTCCCTCGTAGATGAACAGCTTGCCCTTCTCTTTCCACAACTGTTGGGTCTCCTGTGGAGCATCTGGACCAGGGTGTGAGTCAGCTTGTGTCAGCAACTTCTTTACTAGGTGGTCGCTATTCTGCGTTTCTGCCCATCCATGGTGGTGCAATGGGTTAAACGTGGCCTCTCTGTTGGTGGAGCGCTTGTTCCTCACACAGTGGGAGCACTGGGTCACCCAGTGAAGAAGGAAAGCGGGTAGCTCTACCTACTCCAGCTCTTTCGGGTCTTCTCCCCCATCTGGCAAATTGGGCATCCTGGACAGCGCATCAGCATTAGCATTTTTATGCCCTGCCCTATACTTGATGGTAAACTCGTAGTTGGACAGCCGGGCCATCCATCGCTGATCCAGCACCCCTAGCTTCGCCGTTTCAAGGTGGGTCAGCGGATTATTGTCTGTGAAGATTGTAAACTTCCCTGAAGCCAGGTAGTGTTTGAAGCGCTCTGTTACAGCCCAGACTATGGCTAAAAACACCAACTTAAAGGAACTATAGTTGTCGGGGTTGCTTTCCATGGGATGGAGCTTCCTGCTGGCATAGGCAATCACTCTCTCTTGGCCCTGCTGTATCTGGGACAGCACCGCTCCCAATCCCACATTGCTGGCAACCGTATAGAGTACAAAGGGTTGGCCATAGTCGGGATAGGCCAGGACTTCGTCTCCCGTAAGAGCCCCTTTCAGTCGAGTGAAGGATTCGTCTTCTGTTTTACTCCACTTGAATGGAGGATTCGGGTTCTTGGTCTTCTTGGACTGGCCCACTAAGAGGTCCTGTATGGGTGCCGCTATCTTGGTGAAACCCTTGATGAATCTCCTGTAATAGCCTACCAGCCCGAGGAAATGCCGCACTACTTTGATAGTGGAGGGTCTTGGCCAGTCCTTGATCACGGTGACTTTTTCAGGGTCTGGTGCTACTCCTTTGGAGCATACCACATGACCTAGGTACTGCACCTTGGGCTTCAACAGGTGGCACTTGGACGGCTTTACTTTCAGGCCATAACCAGATAGGGCTTCGAACACCTCGGCCAGGTGCTCCAGGTGGTCTTCGTATGTCTTGGAGTAGACGATTACGTCGTCTAGGTACAGCAGAACGGTTTCGAAGTTTTTGTGTGTTAGGCAGCACTCCATTAACCGCTGGAAAGTTCCCGAGGCGTTGCAGAGCCCGAATGGCATGCAGTTCAACTCGCAGAGGCCCATTGGTGTTGTAAACGCGGTCTTCTCTCTGTCCGCCTCTGCCACGGGAACCTGCCAATACCCACTGGTGAGATCCAAAGTGGAGAAATAGCGGATCTCAGTGCAGCTAATGATTCCTCAATTCTGGGTAATGGGTAGGCGTTCTTATGTGTAATGGGGTTAATCTGCCTATAATCAACACACATCCTCATTGCTGGATGACTTTACCAACTCCCCTCTCCCGCTCTCGGACCACAACCTTCTTTCCTTCTCTGTTAAGAATTGTCTCCTCACCCGGGACACCCCCACTTACCACACTTATAGAAATACACGTACCATTAATGCCCAGCAGCTTATGGACAATCTCCACACATCTTCAGCCCCCATCTCCTCCTTCTCCTGTCCAGACTTAGCATTGTTACACTACAATAATACACTGAAGAGTGCCCTAGATGAAGCAGCTCCTTCTACTCGCTGAAAGATCCGACAAAGACAACGGCAGCCCTGGCACACGATGCAAACACGCTTTCTTCAACGTTGCTCAAGGTGTGCTGAGTGTCAGTGGAGAAAATCTCTTTTAGCAGAGGACTTCATCCACTATAAATTCATGCTCAAAACCTATAACTCTGCCCTTCATCTGGCCAAACAATCCTACTTCACCACCCTCATCACTTCAATGTCCAACAATCCAAAACGACTTTTCGAAACCTTAAACTCCCTCCTGAAACCTAAAGCACAGGCCCCCACCACCAACCTCAGCGGGGAGGATCTGGGCACTTATTTCTTTAAAAAAAAATCAACCACATCCATCAGGACATCTAAGCCCAATCTCCTCAGTGCCTGGATCCCCTTCCCTGCCGCACTTCAAGCTCACTTGCCATCTTTGAGCCTGTTACTGAAGAAGAAGTTACCCAGCTCCTCGCTTCTTCTTGGCCTACAACCTGCAACAGTGACCCCATTCCTTCACATCTCCTCTCACCGGTGGTCACCACTCACCTGACTAAAATATTTAACCTCTCTCATTCTTCAGGTATCTTTCCCTCCTCATTTAAACATGCCATTATAACCCCTTTAATTAAAAAGCCATTCCTGGACCAGAACTGCGCTGCTAACTACAGACCTGTCTCTAATCTTCCTTTCATCTCTAAACTCCTGGAACGCTTGGTCCACTCCCGTCTAATCCGCTATCTCTCAGATAACTCTCTCCTCGACCCTCTAGAATCTGGTTTCCGCTCCTTACACTCCACTGAAACTGCCCTTACTAAAGTCTCTAATGATCTACTAACAGCCAAATCCAAATGTCACTGCTCCCTGCTGATTCTCCTGGATCTCTCTGCAGCATTTGACACTGTGGATCACCAGCTCCTCCTCACTATGCTCCGCTCTATAGGCCTCAAGGACACTGTTCTCTCCTGGTTCTCCTCCTACCTCTCTGACCGCTCCTTCACTGTATCTTTTGCCGCCTCCTCTTCCACTCCTCATCCCCTTACTATCGGGGTTCCGCAGGGCTCAGTCCTAGGCCCCCTGCTCTTCTCTCTATACACTGCCCCTATTGGACAAACAATCAGCAGATTTGGGTTCCAGTATCATCTCTATGCTGACGACACCCAATTATACACTTCTTCCCCTGACATCACCCCTACCCTAATACAAAATACCAAGGATTGTTTGTCTGCTGTGTCTAGCATCATGTCCTCCCTCTATCTTAAACTGAATCTCTCCAAAACTGAACTTCTTGTGTTTCCCCCCTCTACTAACCTAACTCTACCTAACATCGAAATTACCTTGGAGGGTTCAACTATAACTCCCAAGCAGCACGCCCGCTGCCTTGGGGTCATATTCGACACTAACCTTTCCTTTACTCCCTATATCCGATCACTCACTCGCTCTTGTCACCTGCATCTTAAAAACATCTCCAGAATCCAATCTTTTCTCACTTTTGAAACTGCTAAAACTCTTACTGTCGCTCTTATTCACTCTCATCTGGACTACTGCAACTCTCTTCTGATCAGTCTCCCTCTTACCAAAATTTCCCCTTTCCAATCTGTCCTGAATGCGGCAGCCAGGGTCGTATTTCTGTCCAGCCGCTTCACCGATGCCTCCACCTTGTGCCAGTCATTACACTGGTTACCCATTCACTACAGGGTCCAATATAAACTCATTGCTCTCATCCACAAAGCTCTCCACAGTTCTGCACCACCTTATATCTCCTCTCTCATCTCAGTCTATCATCCTACACATGCCCTCCGTTCCACAAATGACCTAAGACTAACATCCCCCATAATCCGAACCTTGCACCTCCGTCTCCAAGACTTCTCTCGTGCTGCGCCAGTTCTCTGGAATGCTCTACCCCAGACGATCCGACTGATGCCTAGCCCCGATGTCTTCAAGCGCACTTTAAAAACCCATCTCTTTAAACAAGCCTACCACCTCAAATACCCAGTAAACTAACTTTCCCCTGTTCCCTCCTAAATACTATTCAGAATCTGCCCCCCACTGTTCATCTGTCTCTACACCCTCCATGCACACGATAACTGCACTCGGTAATTGAGTATTGCACTTGAACATACAGGCTGATGAACATACAGGCTGATGACCGGATCATACAGCTTTATATGATAATCCCGACTTATTATAATTGCCTGACCTGAAATAGCAAGCACTTTCCACATATTGTGTCCCCCCATTTCCTTGTAGAATGTAAGCTTGTGAGCAGGGACCTCACTCCTGATGTAACTGTTAAACTGTCTCACCTTGTATTGAATTTATTGTTTGTACATGTCCCCGCTTAATTGTAAAGTGCTGCGGAATATGTTGGCGCTATATAAATAAAAATTATCATTATTATTATAAAAATTATTATTGTACCATCTTTCTTTCTAACGAGGACTAATGGAGCTGCCCAGGGGCTACAACTATCTCTGATCACCCCAGCCTCCTTCATCTCCCATAACATTCCTTTGGCACATTGATAGTGAGCTGGGGGTACAGGCCGGTAGCTCTCTTTAATGGGCGGATGATCTCCTGTGGGGATATGATGTTGGACCCCTTTTACCTGCCCAAAGTCTAGTGGGTGTTTGCTAAAGACTTGCTCATATTCTTGGACCACCCGGTACACCCCATGCTTTTGGTGCAAAGGGGTGGAGTCGGTGCATACTTGTAGTTTCTGACACCAATCCTCCACCTGCCCCTTGGAGCCATTATCCTCCGCCTGTTTGGACAGAGGCAAGGGTTCCACTGCCTTTATTGCATTGTTACTGACAGTGAACAGCTTAGCAAGGGTGGCATACCTGGGTAAATGGACCTCTTTCTCCCCACAATTCAGGATGCCTATCGGTACTCTCCCCTTGCGGACATCGACCACCCCCCTGGAAGTCAAGATGGTGGGCCTACTATCAGAGTACACTGGTTCTACCAGGGCCTGATAAGCTTGACCCCTGAGACCTATTGCTGCCCGACACCATATTAACATTTCACTCCTAGGGGGCATTGCAATGGGGAATGGATCACTCCTTCTGACACTGCCGACCTCTCCACCTGACAGCTCTACCTATTGTCTCTGCATCAGGGCTTTGATCTCCTTCTGCAGAACTCGCTGCTGACCGGAACTGGCAGTTTCTGTGACCTGTTGCAGCAAAACAATAATTTCCCCAAGACAATTTTCTATCACATTGGTGCCTATAGTTATCATAGGATGGCTTTCTTGGCGATCAATATCAACAATAATCATCATCCCTTGTGATAGCAATTCTACTCGGCCAACCTTTATGGTCACCTTTTTATATCCCACCTCAGGCAAGGGCTGACGATTGCTGGCAAAGATGTTAATATGTTTATCTGGACTGCGGGTAATGTCTGAATCAGTCCAGTATTGTTTATAAAGGATATATGGCATCGTTGTCACCTGGGAACCAGAGTCCAGCAATGCGTTCATCGGGATGCCATCAAGCACGACAGGTAGGACCGGTCGTCCTCCCACGTACATGTCTTGCCAGCTTTGTGGGCCTGGTCATCTTAATCCTGGGGGTTGGCCCTCTGCCCCAGGGGTTGCTCGTTTAAATCGCAGAATCTTGCAAGGTGCCCCACCTTTTGACAGCTGCGGCAGATGGGTTGTCCGTCCTGGTTGTAGCGATCGCTGTTTCTCCCTCTGGTCGGTGGAATTCTTCTCTGTCGTTGCCACGGGACATCATCTGGACTGGAAGCCAGCTGGATTCTTTCCTCTGGAGATGCTTGCATGGCCTGTACGGTTAGTGTGGCCACACTTTTGGTCAGCTACTGGACCTGAAGGCGTAGGTCTTAAGAGGGGTTATTATCTAGGGTTGTAATGCACACGCCAGGACTGACTGGCATGTGCATGATTAGTGACTCCACTGTGCCATGAACAGGAGAGTGCCTGGAGGGGCGTAACTAAGTATCTGCCCGATCCGACCAAGGTCGCACGACGGCATATGACGCCAGTGCACCAAGGAGGAACTGAGCAGAGGGACCAGGTGCCACTCCAGGCCAGACCCCGGACACGGCTGTTGACCCACACCGGGGAATACAGGAACAGGCAGGCTAGAGTGCAGGCTGGGTAGGGTCCAGTACAGACTGGGAGACGGGCTCAGAGCCGCAGATGCGGTAATCAAGCAGGGCAAAGCGAAACAGCAGGTGCGGTAGACAAGGTCGAGCAGAGCAAAACCGCAGACGCGGTGGACAAGGCCGAGCAGAGCAAAACCGCAGACGCGGTGGACAAGGCTGAGCAGAGCAAAACCGCAGACGCGGTTGACAAGGGCGAGCAGAGCGATACCGCAGACGCGGTTGACAAGGCCGAGCAGAGCGAAACCGCAGACGCGGTAGACAAGGCCGAGCAGAGCGAAACCGCAGACGCGGTAGACAAGGCCGAGCAGAGCGAAACCGCAGACGCGGTAGACAAGGCTGAGCAGAGCGAAACCGCAGACGCGGTAGACAAGGCTGAGAAGAGCGAAACCGCAGACGCGGTAGACAAGGCTGAGCAGAGCGAAACCGCAGATGCGGTAGACAAGGCTGAGCAGAGCGAAACCGCAAGTGCGGTGGACAAGACTGAGCGGACAGGAACCGCCGAAGCGGTAAGTAAGACAGGACAGAGATAAATCGCCGAAGCGGTAAACAAAGATAAAGCAAAGGGGACAGGGCTCTGTTCACACGGAACAGACTGGAAAAGAAAGGCAGAACCAGAAACACACAAGGTACTTGCAAAGAAGTAGCAAAAGGACTCCAACTCACAAACGGAAGTACAATGACAATGAGTAGAAGTTAGGTGCAGGTTCAGACTCTACAGAAAAAGTGAGCAAACGGACATAAAGACAAAACAGGTAAGAAGCTAGGAGACAGTTCAGACAAGAACAGTAACTGCAACAAAATGCAGGAACGAGCCTAGGAAAAGCCAAGTGCTGGTTCAGACACTGCAGAAAAAGGGAACAAACGGACATAAAGACAAAACAGGTAGGAAGCTAGGAGATAGTTCAGACAGGAACTGTACTGCAACAAATACAGGAGCGAGTCTGGGTATACGGCCCCCAGAGGGCGAGACGAACAGGCTAGGAGCGTGTTCAGACAGGCCTGGAAATACGGCCTCCAGGAAGGCAGACAGACAGCTGGCTAGAGTACACAGACAAGACACAGTTCAGACACGGGAACTGATACCGCAAGGCAGAAAACAGACAGGACCTGGCACATCAGTGACAAGAAGCCAACTGACAGAACAAGATGCTCAGGCATGGATTCCAAGGAGGAGCTGGTTTAAATACCAGGTGACAGACAGCAATAGGCTGAGGACACATTAGGGGTGTGTCTGCAGCAGCTACAAGAAACAGGAAGTTCAGCGGGAGTCGCCCTAAGCAGCCAGAGCAGAGCAAAGCAGACAGTATGGAAAGAAGCCAAAGTGGCAGTCTGGACTGGAAATCAAGTGCGCGCTCTTGCACAGTGGGAGATGGACCACTATGCAAGGATGCCGCCAGGTATGTTGCAGGGTGTGCACATCAGCCTCCACAGGTGCCAGTGAAAAGGACGCCACCTCCTGGTGGTATGTGATATCTGGGCGCCGGAGGGGTGCAGTGCCACTTGGGGTTGATTCTCGCAAGACCCGGATGGCTCGGTCTTTAAATTGCGCAAAGTCCAGATCAGGGTTTTGCAGAGCCACTATGCGCAGCTGTGTCCGGTGAGCATTATACTGGAGCCCCTCGACAAACTGCTCAGTTAGCAATCTGTCCTCGTCTCGCACACTGTTGGGGTCTACCTGTTTAATGGCTCGCAGCGCCTCCTGCAGGTTTAGAGCATAGTCCCGTAGACTGTCCTGCACCCTTGGTTTGCACCCGTAGAACTTCATTTTAATCTCTGCTGCTGTGCGGGTGTCAAAGGTATCCTTTAATTGGGCCAATATTTCCTTAACAGTGCTTTTGTCCCTGCTTGGCCAAGACTTCACCTCCCTCTGGGCTGCACCGATTAGCTGGCCTATAAGGATGCTGACTTTTTGCTCCTGAGATAGGGGGTACACTTGGAATAAACTGCGCAGTCTCTCCTCAAATTCGCTTAGGTTGTGCGACTCCCCTGAGTACTGGGGCAACCACACCGCCCCTGGTATATATGGCATGGACAATGGCATTACAGTGGCGGCGGCCGCGCTCATGGCTGAATCCTCACTCAGGTTGGGCATCTTCCTCCCCCCTAGTGAACCTCAGCCAGGTCCTGGGTTTCTGGTGACGTACCAGTATGCTGCTCTGCCGGCGAGAGGGATCGCTTACCCGACGGTTCCAGATCGGGGCCTCCTGCTTCTCCTCGGCTGACGACAAATGACGTGATGACACAGTTCAGTAAAGTCTATGCCACACAGTACCCGGTTATACCGGGCTTCAAATCCTGTTCGTGACGCCAAGTTGATGCGCCCCCTGGGCCGTGGGGTACTCGGTAGCCGGGCCGGTCAATGCTGGGGGATGTCACTGTGGCAGTGACCCAGTCTGTGACCCAGGGCGGTCAATTAAAGGGAAAGTAAAAGGGGAATAAAGTTTTTAGAGATAATGCTCGTGACGCCACCTGTGGTATGCGGCTATATGAAGCCGCTGCTGCGGTGAAGATCCTCTGGAGCTGATGGTGACGCAGCAGAGTGGGTTTAGCTCTCCACAGGTAGTGATGCTATGAGAAAGATGTTGTTGGTGAGGTGTAGTGCAGGTGATGGCGCAGATAATGACCAGTCCACAGCTTAATGGCGGTTTCCTCTTATCTTTACTTGCGGTTGTTAAGCAGACCGGGGCACGGGTACTAACTGGTAGTAGAGGTCCGGGTGGCCTGGGAGCAAGTTGAGGATCCACCTCGCCAGGTGAAGTTGTAGGCCTTCCCTCTATGCTAATCTCTTTGGCCCTGCTGCTTGAAGCTATGCTGCGGCCCTCGTCCCTGAGTAAAATGTCTTTTTCCTCACCCATATGGCAGGCAGCTCGGGCCTTCCTTAAGTGTCGCTCCCACGTGGCGGTGCTGGGCCATATGGTGCTGCTGTGCCGCCGGGCGTCTGGTGGGGCCAGGAGACCTGCAGTCTCCTGCCCTCCGGATTCTGCTGCTGGGCCTTCAGTGCCCCACAACCACGGACTTCGGTGTCTGGTTCCTTTGCGCTTCTCTCCTCTGGGGTGAGCTTGTGCACAGCTCCCTTCCCCCGTTCCTTCCTCATAGTTCTTCTGTCTCCAACTCCTCTCAACTCACTCTTACTAACCCCGCCTCCAGATTCCAGTTTAAAGCGTAGAAGCTCCCCTTTCTGGTCTGGAGCCAGGAAAGTGTTGGATGCTGGTATACCTGATTAGGGGACCTCTCCTTGCTTCCAGGCATGGCATCACCCCTTGTGAGGGAGGCAATGCCACTGTGGCAACCGGACCCCTGGGGTGCCACATTCCCGCCTAGTTAAATTCAGTACTCCCGGACTGAGGACACCTTTAGAATTGAACAATCAACAACATTAACAATTCATATTACAAATAATTTACAAAATCTGGGCTTATGTGGATAATTCATTGTCCACCTTGCTTTTTCACTTGTTCTTCATCAATTTTCTTTTGTTTTTCTGATTATAAGATTTGTCTTAACTGTGTTAATAAAATATGTGTCTCTTTCTAAAAAACCATGATGACTCTGTTTTTCTCTTAGTAAAAAAATGGCATCACCCCTTGTGAGGGAGGCAATGCCACTGTGGCAACCGGACCCCTGGGGTGCCACATTTTCATTGGCTTTGAGCCATAATCATCAACATTAACAGAAATAAACACTTGAAATAGATCACTCTGTTTGTAATGACTCTATATAATATGAGTTTCACTTTTTGTATTGAAGAACTGAAATAAATTAACTGTTTGATGATATTCTAATTTAGTGAGAAGCACTTGTATATTCGGTATCACTATTGCATGAGGATTGGATTGTTGGAACATACAATGTCCAAATAATGCTGCCCTATAGTCACTTAAAAATACAAACCTAAAAAATAGTACAATGCAGTTCTGACAGAATGCCATTAACCAAAAAGCATTATGGAATACATGGACATACCACCCCATCACCAAGACTAAAAGGAAGAATTAGAATATTATTATTGTATGTGATTACATGAAGTCCAGGAAACTTGACTCACAATGTGTTTAGAAGGAAACAGAATTGTAGGTCCCATAGATTACTCAGCATGATAATAAAAAATAATATGAACCAGACTCCATAAACACATTGAATGAATAATGAACCATGACCTGATGTAAACAAGGGCGAATGGCAGAAACGACAAGGGTGGACCGGAAACCTTCCAGTTTATGTGTTTTCAGGTAGGAATCAGAATAAGATCAATTACATTACTACATGGATTTTCTCTTATGTGGTAAATAAATCCATGGCAAGTTTCATGCAAAAAAAAAACCCAAACAAAATCTGGAGTTGTTAATATTACATTTTAGATTTCCATCTGCCATTGCCTACATTTATTTATATGGCCCCTGGACTTGGAGAGACAATTGTGAGATTCTGTAAATTATATATGTCAGGATGTTTGTATTTGTCTATCTAGTATATCTATATAAAGTATATCTATATCTATATCTATTTAGGTCCAGAAACATTGGGACTGTGACCAAATCTTTCAGCTCTGCATGCCACTTTAATTTAAATGAAACAACTTAGATGCAAATGAAGTGGAGACTTTCAGGTTTAATTAAACAAAAATATCCTGTGAAATGTTTAGAAATTGCAATAATTTTTCTACAAAGCCTCCTCATTTCAGGGCTCAAAAGTAATTGGACAAATTAATTTTACCATAAATAAAATGCTCATTTTTAATACTTTGTAGAGAATCCTTTGCAGGCAATGACAGCCTGAAGTCTGGAAGCCATGGACGTCACCAAACGCTGGGTTTCTTTCTTTTTAATGCTTTGCCAGGTCTTTACTGCATCTGACTTCAGTTGCTGCTTGTTTGTGGGTCTTTCTTCCTTAAGTTTTGTCTTAAGCATGTGAAATGCTGCTCGATGGGGTTGAGATCTGGTGATTGACTCAGCTATTGCAGAATATGCCACTTCTTTGCCTTAACAACCCCCTGGGTTGCTTTCACAATATGTTTGGGTCATTGTTAATTTGTACTGTGAAGCACCGTCCAATCAAACTTGCTGAATTTGGTTGAATCTGAGCAGAAACTATCTCTCTGTACACTCCAGAATTCATCTGACTGCTTCTATCATCAGTCATGTGATCAATAAACATTAGTGACCCAGCGCCATTGGAAACCATGCATGTCCATGCCATCACACTGCCTCCACCATGTTTTACAGAGGGTGTGGTGAGCTTTGAATCATGAGCCATCCCAACTCTTCTCAATACTTTCTTCTTCCCATCATTTTGGTACAAGTTAATCTTAGTTTCATTTGTCCAAAGAATTATTTTCCAGAACTGGGTGGCTTCTATATATGTTTTTTTTTTGCAAAGTCTAATCTGGCCTTTCTATTTTTAAGGCTGATTAATAGTTTGCACCTTGTGATGAATCCACTGTATTTGCTCTCATGAAGTCTTCTCTTTATGGTACACTTACATACTTAAACAACTACTTCCTGGAGAGTGTTCTTCACTTGGATAGATGTTGTGAAGGTGTTTTTCTTCAACATGGAAAGTCTCCTGCGATATGGGGTTAATCTGCAGGTTAATAGCGTTACTAACCTGTCCGGCACCAGAACTCACCTGAATGCTGCGGGGTGAAAAGCATCTTAAATCCCCGCAGCAGCATTCCAGGTTCTGTCACAGGGGAGATGCCAATTCAGTCGTTACGCTGAGTATACAGAGCATCGACTATAACCGCGCCCCCAGCCCTGACTGACACTTGCTCTGCATTAGGGCTGTCTGTCAGTCAGGACCAGGAGTGCGGTTACAGCTGCCGCATTGACTGAACCAGCGCCAGTGCCGCCCCCATGACTGAAACCAGAACTCTGCCACGGAGAATAAAGTTAAATTTTCTCCTCACAGCATTCTGGTAATTGCAGGTGCTGGGCAGGTTAATAACTCTATTAACCTTCAGATTAACCCCATATCTGCAGGGTAATAGCATTTTTTCTGGTGACAGGTTTTCTTTAAACACACTTGAACATGCTTTCTGTTCAGCAATGGAGTCTTGTGTAGTGAGCATGCATACAGCCCATGGAGGTTGAATGCATTACTTATAGTTTTCTTTTAAACAATGGTACCTGCTGATTCCAGGTCTTTCTGTAGCTCTCCACAGGTGGTCCTTGACTCTTTCACAACTCTTCTGATAATTATTTTCACTTTTCTGTCTGAAATTTTGCAGAGAGCACTTGGTCATGGCTGGTTTATGGTGAAATGATTTTCATTTCAATTCTGGATTATGACCCCAATAATGCTCACTGAAACCTTTAGTAGTTTAGAAATTCTTCTGTAACCGATTGCCATTAGTATGTTTTTCAACAATAAGGTTGCAAAGGTCTTGAGGCAGCTCACTGGTTTTACACATCATGAGATGTTTCTTGTGTGGCACCTTGGTAATGAAACACCTTTTTATAGGCCATCAGTTGAACCAGCATATGTTATTTTTCACTAAGAGGCAGGATTGCTTTCTAATTACTGATAGATCTCAGCTGGTGTCATGACTTTCCATGGCTTTTTGCATGTGTTCAATACTTTTTCCTTGTGTCATTTCTCAATATTACACATACCTTAATTTATGGACATCTATGGTTTGATTTCTTTGCCTGTGTGGATGGGATGGGGTGTTATTAACATTTGGTGAGAATTACATGTCTATAGCACCTTTAGAATTATATTTACTTAGAAAATTGGTTACGTGTTCAATACTTATTTCACCAACCTGTTGTGTCTGTCTATCTATCTATCTACATAGATAGATAGATATACAGTGGGGAAAAAAAGTATTTAGTCAGCCACCAATTGTTATGATCTGCAACATAAACTAAGGAAAGATAGGGGAAAGCTGTCCCTACAGTAAGACTAAGCTGAATCCCTATGATGTAGTGGGCTGCCTGTTCCTTGTGAACAGACCCGCCTTTGTCCTCGGCTAGTCTGAATGAAGACCTATAGAAATAAGGGAGGGGGTCCCTAAAAGTACTAAGGACTGGGACAAAAATGGGACACCTCCTAACAGAAGTTGCTGCAGAACACAAAAGACAAACTGACAAAAAGTACTAGAGGTCCCAGAGGACCAAGCGAACTAGAGAGAGATAGGCACCGAAGCACCTGGCTAGAGAGACAGTCAAACAACACTGAAGTCCAGCAAGGCCAGAAGGGCGGAGCTGGAATATATAGGCAGATGGTCACGTGACCGCAAAACACAAGATAGAAATAACTAACAGGAGGGTTCTAACAGTACCCCCTCTTTTATGAGGATCCTCCGGATCCTCCAGGACCAGGCCTATCCGGAAACCTCCTGTGGAAAGCTTTAACAAGCCTAGGAGCAGAGACATCATCCGTCCTTACCCAGGAGTTGTCTTCGGGACCGAAACCCTTCCAGGAGACAAGATACTGTAATCTCCCTCTATGCCATCTAGAATTCAAGATACGAGAAATTTCATATTCGCCGTCTTCCACCACAGGAGGAACTGTGACAGTGGAATCCCTATCAGATACATCAGCCTTTTTCAACAAGGAAACATGAAACACAGGATTAATCTTTCAGGAAGTAGGGACATCCAACCTAACAGCAGACGGGTTAACAACCTGAAGCACTTTAAATGGACCCACAAACTGATCCAGTTTTTTAGAGGGAATCCTCAACTGCAGGTTCTTTCGAGGACAACCAAACCATGTCACCCACAGTAAACAAAACCTCTTTACGTTTCCTGTCAAAATACTTCTTGGACTTTTTGTTAGCCTCTTTAAGGTTACAACGTACATTAGTCTAAACTCTCTCCAAATCACCGGAAAAATTCTCCTCCTCCGGCACCGCCAACCCCAATTTGGAAAACGAACCAAAAGACGGATGTCTCCCACTACAACAAAAAAAAAGGAGAACACCCAGCAGAGGAGGATGTATGATTGTTAAGAGCAAATTCTGCGAGAGGCAGAAACTCCGACCACACCTCTTGATTGTCCGCCACAAAACAACGCAAAAACTGTTCAACATCCTGGTTCTTTCTTTCAGTCTGTCCATTAGACTCAGGATGATAACCAGACGAAAATGACAAATGGACTCCCAACCTGTCACAAAAAGCACGCCAAAAGCGAGCCACAAACTGAGGTCCTCTATCAGAAACAATATCAGTGGGAACGCCATGGAGCTTGACAATCTCATTAACAAACGCCTTAGCAAGTGTCTTGGCGCATGGCAACTTAATGAATGGAACCAAATGACACATCTTACTAAAAAGGTCCACGACCACCCAGATGACAGTAAAACCCTCGGACACAGGAAGATCAGTAATAAAATTCATAGTGAGATGCGTCCAAGGCGCACTACCAACCTCCAGAAGGCAAAGCATCCCCGCAGCAGGAGTATGTGAAGCCTTTGACCTGGCACACACAGTACACTGACGCACCCACTTGATGACTTCCTTCTGCCATCCAGGCCACCAAAAACTGCGACTGATCAGTCTCTTAGTCTCCGAAATTCCTGGATGACATGCCAACAGAGACTCATGACACTCCACAAACAAATCTCTCCTAAAGGCTCTAGGCACGAACAACCTCCCATGGGGAGTGTTAGATGGAGCATCATCTTGAGCTTTCAGAATCCCATTCTTCACAACGGAGTCCAAAGCCGCCACCACAACTCCTTTCTGTAAAATGCTCTCCTCCTCCTTGGCACCGACCGTAGGAGAGAAGCTGCGAGATAAAGCATCGGCTTTAACATTCTTAGTACCAGGGATATAGGTAACAGAAAAATGAAACCGAGAAAAAAAAAGTGCCCACCTAGCTTGACGGGCATTCAAGCGCTTGGCAGCATCCAGATAGATCAATTTCTTATGATCTGTGAAAACCTGAATAGGAAATCTTACTGTTAGAACCCTCCTGTTAGAAAAAACTATCTAGTGTTTTGCGGTCATGTGACCATCTGCCTATATATTCCAGCTCCGCCCTTCTGGACTTACTGTTATGATCTGCAACATAAACTAAGGAAATATAGGGGAAAGCTGTCCCTACAGTAAGACTAAGCTGAATCCCTACGATGTAGCGGGCTGCCTGTTCCTTGTGAACAGACCAGCCTTTGTCCTCGGCTAGTCTGAACGAAGACCTATAGAAATAAGGGAGGGGTCCCTAAAAGTACTAAGGACTGGGACAAAAATGGGACACCTCCTAACAAAAGTTGCTGCAGAACACAAAAGACAAACTGACAAAAAGTACTAGAGGTCCCAGAGGACCAAGCGAACTAGACAAAGATAGGCACAGAAGCACCTGGCTAGAGAGACAGTCAAACAACACTGAAGTCCAGCAAGACCAGAAGGGCGGAGCTGGAATATATAGGCAGATGGTCACGTGACCGCAAAACACAAGATAGAAAAAACTAACAGGAGGGTTCTAACACCAATTGTGCAAGTTCTCCCACTTAAAAAGATGAGAGAGGCCTGTAATTGACATCATAGGTAGACCTCAACTATGAGAGACAAAATGAGAAAACAAATCCTGAAAATCACATTGTCTGATTTGGAAAGAAATTTTTTTCAAATTTTGGTGGAAAATAAGTATTTGGTCTATTACAAAAGTTCATCTCAATACTTTGTTATATATCCTTTGTTGGCAATGACAAATGTCAAACGTTTTCTGTAAGTCTTCACAAGGTTGGCACACACTGTTGCTGGTATGTTGGCCCATTCCTCCATGCAGATCTCCTCTAGAGCAGTGATGTTTTGGGGCTGTCGCTGGGCAACACGGACTTTCAACTCCCTCCAAAGGTTTTCTATAGGGTTTGGATCTGGAGAGTTAGGCCACTCCAGGACCTTGAAATGCTTCTTACGAAGCCACGCCTTCATTGCCCTGGTGGTGTGCTTGGGATCATTGTCATGCTGAAATACCCAGCCACATTTCATCTTCAATGACCTTGCTGATGGAAGGATGTTTGCACACAAAATCTCACGATACATGGCCCCAATCATTCTTTCATGTACACGGATCAGTCGTTCTGATCTCTTGGCAGAGAAACAGCCCCAAAGCATGATGTTGTCATCCCCATGCTTCACAAAAGGTATGGTGTTCTTTGGATGCAACTCAGCATTCTTTCTCCTCCAAACACGAGTTGTGTTTCTACCAAACAGTTCTACTTTGGTTTCATCTGACCATATGACATTTTCCCAATACTCTTCTGGATCATCCAAATGCTCTCTAGCAAACTTCAGACGGGCCCGGACATGTAATGGCTTAAGCAGGGGGACACGTCTGGCACTGCAGGATCTAAGTCCCTGGCGGCGTAGTGTGTTACTGATGGCAGCCTGTGTAACGTTGGTCCCAGCTCTCTGCAGGTCATTCACTAGGTCCCCCCGTGTGGTTCTGGGATTTTTGCTCACCATTTTTTAGATCATTTTGACCCCACGGGGTTATATCTTGTGTGGAGCCCGAGATCAAGGGAGATTATCAGTGGTCTTGTATGTCTTCCATTTTCTAATTATTGCTCCCACAGTTGATTTCTTCACATAATGTGCTTTACCAAACAGCTCTTTATTGTCTCATCTGTCCACAAGATCCTTCCCAGAATGATTTTGGCTTACTCATGTACCTTTTGGCAAACTGCTGTGTAGCTTTTTTATGTCTCTGTGTCAGCAGTTGGGTCCTCCTGGGTCTCTTGCCACAGCGTTAACATTTAATTAAAATGCTGATGAATAATTCGCGCTGACATTGATGCACCATGAGTCCGCAGGACAGCTTGAATTTCTTTGGAACTTGATTGGGGCTGCTTATCCACCATCATGACTATCCTGCGTTGCAACCTTTCATCAATTCTTCTCTGCCATCCACGTCCAGGGAGACTAGGTACAGTGCCATGGGTTGTAAACTTCTTGATTATGTTGCGCACCATGGACAAAGGAACATCACGATTTCTGGAGATAGACTTGTAACCTTGACATTGTTGATATTGTTCAACAATTTTGGTTCTCAAGTCCTCAGACAGTTGTCATCTCCTCTTTCTGTTCTCCATGCTTAGAGTATAACAGAAAGACACACAATGCAAAGATTAAGTCAACTTCTCCCCTTTTTATCTGGTTTCAGGTGTGATTTTCATATTGCTCACACCTGTTTCTTGCCACAGGTGAGTTTGAATGAGCATCACATGCTTGCAAAGTTTTCCTACAATTTTGGAAAAGTGCCAACAATTTTGTCTGGACAATTTTAGGGGTTTTGTGTGAAAATTTGTCCAATTTGCCTTTTTTTCTCTGTTTTTTTTTTGTGTTGTTCCAATACACACATAGGAAATAAACAAGTGTATAACAAAACATGTGTAATGCAATAATTTTCTGGAAGAAATACTTCATTTTCTGGAACAATTTCAATATTATTACAATATTCTCTAAAGGTCTGTATTGTCTAGGAAGCCAAAAAACTGATTAACTGGTTCAGTACTGGAAACAATACAGCAGTTTTGAAAAATTAAAAGTACTTATCCAAGGTGCAGTTGACCATTATGAGTTAATAGAGGAAGAAAAAAAGGTCTACTTTTGGGATCTTCATCAATTAAAGAGGGTAAAGAGCAGCTACAGAGAGTGAATGTACCTCCGGAGGACCTTGCACATCTGTGCATTGTTAGGATTGCTATTTCTTGTCACTGGATTAAAAAGAACCTGTCACCAGGTCAAAAGTGACCATGTTTTGCTCTTATTTTATTCTCGCTATTCCCCTGAGTATTCTGTTGCTTTTTTTTCAATGTTTTGATTTTTAAATCCAGTATACCATTCCAGAGATGTGAGCCTTTTTATTTATTGCTAATTTCTATGAACGTTACCAAGGAGGGCAGAGCTCACAGAATTCTCTTTTGTCTTTAGGCTGCTCTATATTATTATCCAGTGAGGCACGTTCCCTTGGTAAAGACTATATAAAATATTGTTAAATAAATATCTCAGATCTGTGGGACTGTATAGAGGGGTTAAAAAAGAAAAAAAACTAATACTCAGGGGAGCAGCGGGAATAAAATAAGAGCGAATGCTGGTCACTTTTGACCTGGTGACAAGTCATCTTTGAATATAATACTTAATTTCACCACTGGGGATGCTGCAGGTAATTGAACACTTGCTTCTGTGTTCCTCTGCAGATTACACATTGTGATCAGTTGAGTTAAAAATCAGGATGTTAAAAAACAAACAACCCAATTGAGGATTTTTTACAGTCATTTTTGATAATTAGTCATGTTCTTTCAGTCATTCTATAAGCATTAATAACCAAGTGTTTGTTATCACAGGTGAAATAATGTTTCCAAGTGAAAGAACATGAGCTTTGCCTTGTTCTACTATGAACAGGCACACAGACACAACTCTTCTGCCCCCAGACTATAAGGGTGCTTTCACACTGCCATCAGGCACCAGTTCAGTGGATTCGGACGTATGCGCCGAGGGGGCCATAAACTATAATAGTGCTGACAGAGAGAATGTGCATCATCCCACTGGAGGTGGACACTCAGAAGCCGTAGATTGCATCTGGGTGTCTGTCTGTAGTAGGCATGCACTGCAGAAAATTATGCATGACAGAGCGCACGTTTGCCCAAATCACTTTTTGCTAGGGTTTCGGACTTAAGCCCCGACTGAGCCACTGAACGAGTGCCTGAACGCAGTGTGAATGCACCCTAAGTAAAATTTCTTGGTAAAAAGGTTAATACGTGAACATTCCAGCAGCATTCTTACATCCCGAACCAAAAGATGGCCAAACCGGCTGTCTTCACATGATGGATAAAAATCCGATGAGCACTTTCTATGAAATAAAAAGCCTTTTTTCTGCTGATTTGCAGTTTGCACCATTGTGGATCCGTATGAGTGGGCTAGTCAACATCAGACTTTTCCATGAAGAACGCACAGAAATAAGTAGCAGTAGCATGCCACTTGCAGAAACCCCATTACATGGTTTCAACACTGAAAACTTGCTAAAATCTATGTGAAAATGTAATTCTATGAACATACTACCTCAAACTATAAAAATTCACAGATTGTTACCTATCTTATTATACTCTGGGGTCTGGAAAGACCTTAGAACATAGTTCACGTTCAAATTGCAGTGAATAAATTCGATGCAAATTGAATTTCTTGGCCAAAATAGAGCGAATCTGCTGAATTTTGGCAAATTTCCTTTTCCTTCGTAGCACATGGTTCATTAATTCCTTCTTTCATTTGGACTTTTGTTCTCACGATCATGGATGTCCTAGCTGTTGGACCCCCAATAATCTTATATTTATAATCTATGTGGATACATGACATACAATAAGCTGGCTATGTGACAATGCATTTTACTAAACTTTGAAACAAAACTGCCTCCATCACACCAAATTAAACAGTGGCTGCCATAGGCACATAAAGCAGAATATATCTGTGGCATGCCTTAAGTTACTCTAGTCCCCAAACATATTATGCATCAATCCTAAAAAGTTCATCATCAATTATATAAAATAGTTCTAGCAATGATCTATGGAACATTTAATTAATGAGGTCAACACACATCAAATCTTTAGGGTCTGAGACTTTGTAACTCTATGACTAAGACCACTCGTTCAGCTGCATATGGAATTGATTAGCTTTAGCTCATTGACGATCTACACAGCCCATGAAGAATTTATTAGGCTTGAGTTGTGCATGAACTGAGGAAGTCACCAATTCATAAAAGTATAAGGAACTCCAGAAAACAGGTAAGAATGAGTCATCCGGCACTTCCTTAGCTTCGGGAAAGCATAGGAGATCTACGAGAAATTTCTTGATGGAGAATGTCAAAGTCGTCCTTACAAAGACTTAATAGCAAATTAAATGTAAAGGTTCAAGATAATGTGACCTTTAATAGGGGATTGTTTTTCACATGGAATTTGGTGGCCACTCCTGATTGTAAAGCACCAAGATGTGATATGTAATATAGGGATTGCTTTAGCATATCACAGCACAACATTTGTCACTAATGGGGAACAATCTAGCTAGAAGCATCTTGATGTGCCATGTGGTGGAGCATCTGTTCTCCGAGCTGATATTCACAGATCAATTAAGATACTGTGCAATGAAATCAAGCCTAAGTTCAAAGGAAAAAAGTACAGTAGGCGAAGTCGAAATCTGTCCATTATTGCTAATTATTGATACTAGCACGCTATTCATTCTGTGAACGACATTTTTAGCATTTGTCATAAAGATGTATTTATTTATATATATTTAAACCCTATAATAATACTCGTGGTACATGTCTTACTGCATCCAAGGGGTCCATTAATTGGGATGTAATGTCAGAAAATGACCTATAATTATTTAATTAAACTCTTTATGTTAAACACATCAGTACTTTTGGTATTTATTTTGTATTTTTCATGTCATCATTTGTCATCGGTCTACTATGTGTTTCTAGACAGCAGCAGTTATTAAAAATATACAAGATTAAATACAGTTTCCTATGTTAAAGAGTAACAATATTTTTTTTTATGTCATAAATCAATAGTAAACATGAAAATAAGTAACTTTGTAATATATCTTATCAGAGAAATCTGCTTCTTTCTCCTCCTGGACAGATCAGTCATTCTTAAAATTCTCCATTCACAGATAAAATCTGTCATCAGTGAAGACAGATTTTCCCATTACTGAGATAGGAGATGACAGTTGGTGTTGATAAGATTCTATATAGATGGGAGGGGGAGGAGCTCTGTCTCTAGCTCCTCCCTCCTCTCCCCTCAACACCACAGAGAGTCTTATCAGCACCAACTGCCATCTCCTATCTCAATAACTGTGAAAATGTGTCTTTACTGAAAACAGATTTCAATTGAGAATTTTGAAAACGAATGATCAGTCCAGGAGGAGAAGGAAGTTCGGTTTAAGTCTTTGCTTGAACTGAAGGAGGAACTTTAATCATAGCAGCAGTCCAGATTTAATCCGAATTCCCCCTCCCCCAGACCTCAGGGTAGGCCAGGTACATCTCGACCCTGAAATAAGCTACTTTTTATTGTACCTTTTTTGTCTTGTCTTACTAAGAATTTCTTCCTTTATAGTACTGTATATAATACTGTATTTAACAATAACTCAACTATATGATTTGTATAAGAATTAAGACATTATTTCTGTACTTATCTCTCCGCTTCCCTTTTTTTTATAAGGATTGCTTTTCCCCTCCTCCACCCACTTTTCCCCTCCCCCCACCATTAAAAATTTGTTTACTTTTCTTCCTCCCTCCTTCCAATTTCCTTCCCCCTACTTTCCTCCCTTTGTCATTATAGTGTGTATTTTGTTTGAACTTTAAATTGTTAAAATTAATGAAAACTATTGGAACAAGTAGGAGAAAGAAGCAGATTTCTCTGATAAGATATATTGCAAAGGTTCTTATTTTCATGTGTATTATTGATTTCTGCAAAAAAAAGTTAAAAATGGATTTTCTTTAGAGAATTGTAATGTACAGTCATGGCCAAAAGTATTGAGAATGAGACAAATAGTAATTTTTCCAAAGTTTACTGCTTCATTTTTTGTAATGGCAATTTGCATATACTCCTGAATGTCAAAGAGTGATCAGCTTAACAGCAATTACTGTACTTGCAAAGTCAATATTTGCCCAGAAAATTAACTTTAACCCCCAAAACACATTTCAACATCATTGCAGTCCTGCCTTAAAAGGAGCAGCTAACATCGTTTTAGTGATTGATCCATTAACACAGGTGTGGGTGTTGATGAGGACAGGGCTGGCGATCAATCAGTCATGATTAAGTAAGAATGACATCACTGGACACTTTAAAAGGAGGCTGGTTCTTGGTATCATTGTTTCTCTTCAGTTAACCATGGTTATCTCTAAAGAAACACGTGCAGCCATCATTGCACTGCACAAAAATGGCCTAACAGGGAAGAGTATCGCAGCTACAAAGATTGCACCTCAGTCAACAATCTATCGCATCATCAAGAACTTCAAGGAGAGAGCTTCCATTGTTGTCAAGAAGGCTCCAGGGCGCCCAAGAAAGACCAGCAAGCGCCAGAACCGTATCTTAAAACTGTTTCAGCTGCGGGATCAGACTACCAGCAGTGCCAAGCTTGCTCAGGAATGGCAGCAGGCTGGTGTGAGTGCTTCTGCACGAACTGTGAGGCGGAGACTCTTTGAGCAAGGGCTGGTTTCAAGGAGGGCAGCAAAGAAGCCTCTTCTCTCCAGAAAAAACATCAGGGACCGACTGATATTCTGCAAAAGGTACAGGGAGTGGACTGCTGAGGACTGGGGCAAAGTCATTTTCTCTGATGAATCCCCTTTTCGATTGTTTGGGACATCTGGAAAACAGCTTATTCGGAGAAGAAGAGGTGAGCGCTACCACCAGTCTTGTCTCATTTATATTTCTGTATGTGATATAAACATCAGACAAACACTAATAAAAACCAGAGGCCAGCAGATCATGTGAAAATATAATTTTGGTGTCATTCTCAAAACTTTTGGCCATGACTGTATCTGTAGAGTGACATGTCAAGCCTGACATGCCGAGGTGAGGAGACTTTTAAGTTGCAATGACATGTCACTCTCAGCAAGGAGAAACATTACCCCTTGGCTCCCTGTCAGACACCTCTAACCCAGCCAAACCAGATCTAACACTTTGCACTGATGGGGGGCAGTACCCCGAAACACAGTGTCTGCAAATTGCGATTTTAGTTTTGGCTTTAATCCTAAGTCATGTGACAAGGCTCGTTAGAGAGACTATATTGACTTTTAGAATTGCTACTTCCTATAGGTGGCACTAGAGTTCTAGTCCTCTTCCACTCTGAAGAGACAATTTGCATAATGTATCTGTAATAATTGGATGCTATATTGTGGCTCTGCATGGAATCTGTTTTTTTTTGCACACCCATAGACTTGAATGGGCGAGTTTCATCCAACACATACAAGAAATGCTGAAATTTAGGGCTATGGTTCATGAAAAAAATTGCTCATCTGCACTGCCCCACTGAATGACATTGGTTTGAGTGCTGCTTGTGTGTGTTTCTTTTCTCATTTGTCATTTTGGCATGCTTTTTTTTTACAAACTAAAGCAGGTAGATTGTCTGAACTTTTATTTATTCACTGACTCTTAACAATGAGTCAGTGAAAACTGGATGAAACCTGGATGGATCTCTGAACTATGTCTTCCATGCAGTATGTCTTCCATTTTTCATCTGTGTTTAACAGATCCCTATAGACTTTAATATTCAGGTCTGATCAGCAAAACGGATGGAAATAGGACATGCTTAGAGTCTCACGTATCAGACATACTGATCCATTTTTAAAATTATTGTATGCATGGATTAATTAAACTCTATGGGTCTGTGTGCTGTCCGAGAAAAAAAATGGACAGCAGTAGGACATGTCCAGTGGATGTGTGAATGTTGCATTAGGCTGAGTTCCAACGTTGGGTATATGGTGCAGATTTTTCCACAGCATATCTGTAGCTTTTCTTCAGCTGAATCAGCGTATTAAATGCTGATTTTCCTGTGGGTTTTGTTGAAGACTGTTTTTTTTCAAGTCAGTCAGGAGACTCGCAGCAAGTGTGCGCATTGTGGTCCGAGAGGGAGCCAATTCGCACAGACATCTGCATGAGCCCTAAATCATGCGGATATAGTTCTACATTTCATTGTAAAACAGATTTGTGGGGGTCTGCAGCATCCTGCTAGTGCATTGGTAATCTCACCTGGTGTTGGTAAAGCCGATTTCTTTTCTGTGATGTTTTTTGAATTTTTGTCCTTTTCTGTGAGCTGTTTTTAGTTTTAGTGTTAGGACTCGCAAGTATGAGCACCCTTGACATGGGTTGCGAGATTGCGTATTTTGGTCAAAATATCGACCAATATATTAATGATTTTTGAATTTTTGTCTTTTTCTGTGAGCTGTAAAACAGATTTGTCACTGATTTCACGATAAAACATTAATTGTATGGAAACAACAGCACACTGCCTAATAAGTGACACATAACTGAAATCTGTGTCTCAGCCACTACATCCTGCTGTCCTTAGATTACATCGTAAAAACTTGCTGACAGATTCCCTTTAAAAACAATCTTTCAGCATGTTTTTTTTCCAGGATTTCTGTTGTCTTTCTACAGTTTGACCACTAGTGGCTGCTATTATTCACCTTGATAAATGTGCTGCAATTACACTCCTTACCACTGGAAGCTTCTGTTATGTTCTGCAATTGCCCTTCAGATTCTGAACCTGTGGCATCCATCTTGTTTCCTGTTTGGGCCTACTTAAAGCCACATGGATCCTTCACACATTACTTGAGTATTGTGTCAAGCTCTTAGCCTAGTTCCAGTTTCCAGCTCCTGAACTTTCTTATCCAGACTGTTCTCATTTATCTCTGGATTGTTTTCTACAACTCCTTTGCTATCTGAAATTACTTCTATTACAGCTTGTGCTCCTCCAACCACTAGATTCCAGCAGTGCTACACCAGTTTTGTAATAGTTTTACATACAGAAGTAGGGGTACGGCTATATAGGTGATTGTCTCCCAATGAAAATGATACATTTTTTTGCAAAGATGCGACGTGACAGTCATGTAAAATAGCGTAGACGCCATATGTGTCACTACACTAGGAAGAAAGACAAAAAGAGACAGGAGCGCAATGTGAGGACACCTGAGATTAAATGAAAAGTAATTGGGGGCCAAAAGACCACTCACCCCGAAGGTTGCGCACCCTTGCACAACTGCGGTAAAAGCCTGAATGCCGTGTTGTCTGGCTGGAGATGCAAAGGAGCCCAACCGATTGTTGTGCCGCTTCCCAAACACTTCCTGGTTTGTCACGTGAGTTGTCATGTGATGCAGGTCCTGGACGATGTGCAGGCAGGTCTTTGCAACAGTGGTGAATGGAAATGTCACTTAGCTCCTCCAAAATAGCAAGTGATATTAAATAAAACCCAAAGCGGCTCCACTAGCGGTCCCAAAGGGACAAACAGTAGTAAGTAATGTGAGTATGCCAGTGATCTTAAGCGCTAGGGTGATGGATGGGGATAAAAAAACGCTGAATAAGACAGGGGTAAATGGTCAATTGAGACCTTTTATTAAAAAACCTTGTATAATCCACAACGCTTTTCGACAGCACGCAGGCCGTCTTCATCAGGTGATACAAGGGGGTAGGCTTGGAAAGTTTAAAAAGGGTCCAAGAGATGCTGATTGGACCATCAATTGATGACATAACAACAGGACAATTAAACCCTTATATTAAGATTAGAAACAGATAAAAACTTCAACATTTAAACAACATAATCAAATAACCCTAAAACATAACCACAAATTTATAACCACAAATTTATAATTAAACAAACAATAAACCCCAAAGAATATATATAAAAAAATACTAAATACTAAAATTATTATCATAACTGGGGATTCCCAGCCAGTCTCCCATGCCAGTACTAGCCCAGCCACAAGCTGTATAGCGGCTGCAATCTGACAAGGGCAGGCATATTCAGCTTAGAATGGCCATTGACAATAAATGCCCTAAAAAACTATAACATTATAAAATTTATCAAAATTTATTTTGCCACATTCTCAATAGTGAGATTGTGGCCTTCGGGTGCTAATGTCCCCAATTTGAAAATCCAAAAGCTTTCTTTTTTGATAAGATTCGATAAGCAATGTGATTCCTTTTTGTCTATTTGGTCAATAATTTTAAGGGTCATCTTATTGGGATCTCTATGATGTACAGCATTAAAATGTTTAGAAAGACTATGCATTAGATACCCGTTCTGAATATTTTGCCTGTGCTTATTCAAACGGGCATGCATAGTTTGCACAGTGCGGCCCACATACTGTAGGCCACATGTGCATTCTAAAAGATATACCACATAAGTGGATTGACATGTTAATCTATGTTTGATCAAAAAACTTTCCCCAGTCGTACTAGATGTAAAATTTAGTGCTCCATCAACGATAGTGTGACAACACAGACATCTGGGGCTGCGACATTGGTAACAGTCCATATTACCAATATTAGATTCGTGTGCCGCAGCTGTTTTAATAGTCGTGTTACTAGGTGCCACAAGATTTTGTAGACTCCTATACTTCCTATAAATGACCATTGGCTTCTCAGGGAGAGTGTTGGATAGTATTGGATCAGCTCTTAAAATATACCAATATTTCTGTAATAGTTTATATACAGTATTGCGGGGTTGGCAAAAAGTTGTTACCAAACTCCACCGCAAAATATCATTAGATGCACCTACAGATGATCTAGAATTCAGCACCTTATCAACACACAATTCTTGTGTGAGGCTTTTTGTTTTATTAAATGCATCTTGTAGAAGCCGCTTAGGGTAACCTTTTTCCAGAAAACATTTTTTTAAAATGTGAGATTCATTAAAAAAAATCAGAATCTCGCGTGCAATTTTTGCGTATCCTCCAATATTGGCCATATGGCACGTTTCGAATCCAACCAGGGAGGTGTCCACTGTCAAACCTCAAATAGCTGTTCACATCAACAGACTTAAAAAAGGTTGACGTGAACAGTCCCCCCGTGTCATCGAACCACACCAACAGGTCCAAAAATTGGATAGCTGAAAAAGACAGGGTGGCCGTGAACGATAAACCCCAAGGATTCTTATTGAGCTCTTCCACAAAGAGGAGTGCTTCATCCTCAGTGCCATCCCATAAAAAGATTAAGTCGTCTATGTAACGCCTATATAAAATAATGCGGGATCCACCCAAGTGGGACTGCGCAATGAAGACAGATTCAAATGCACCCATAAAGAGATTAGCATAACTGGGTGCAAATCTCATCCCCATTGCGCAGCCCCTCAATTGGCGGTAAAAGGTTCCCTCAAAAGTAAAAACATTATTCTCTAAAATGAAAACTATAGCAGCCAATAAAAAATTCTTCTCTTGTAGGGGCAAGGTGTCATCAGATGATAAAACTGACTCTACTGCTCTCAGGCCCAAATCATTACCGTCGTATTTTAGGGATTCAACCCAACTTATTAATGAATTTAAAACTATACCCCCCAAGCCAGGTAGACTTCTTCTAACACTTGACGTGTCAGCCTTATATAGTACTATTCCTCATGATTTGGGCCTGAGAGCAGTAGAGTCAGTTTTATCATCTGATGACACCTTGCCCCTACAACAGAAGAATTTTTTATTGGCTGCTATAGTTTTCATTTTAGAGAATAATGTTTTTACTTTTGAGGGATCCTTTTACCGCCAATTGAGGGGCTGCGCAATGGAGACGAGATTTGCACCCAGTTATGCTAATCTCTTTATGGGTGCATTTGAATCTGTCTTCATTGCGCAGTCCCTCTTGGGTGGATCCCGCATTATTTTATATAGGCGTTACATAGACGACTTAATCTTTTTATGGGATGGCACTGAGGATGAAGCACCCCTCTTTGTGGAAGAGCTCAATAAGAATCTTTGGGGTTTATCGTTCACGGCCACCCTGTCTTTTTCAGCTATCCAATTTTTGGACCTGTTGGTACGGTTCGATGACACGGGGGGACTGTTCACGTCAACCTTTTTTAAGTCTGTTGATGTGAACAGCTATTTGAGGTTTGACAGTGGACACCTCCCCGGTTGGAATCGAAACGTGCCATATGGCCAATATTGGAGAATACGCAAAAATTGCACGCGAGATTCTGATTTTTTTTAATGAATCTCACATTTTAAAAAAACGTTTTCTGGAAAAAGGTTACCCTAAGCGGCTTCTACAAGATGCATTTAATAAAACAAAAAGCCTCACGCAAGAATTGTTTGTTGATAAGGTGCTGAATTGTAGATCATCTGTAGGTACATCTAATGATATTTTGCGGTGGAGTTTGGTAACAACTTTTTGCCAACCCCGCAATACTGTATATAAACTATTACAGAAATATTGGTATATTTTAAGAGCTGATCCAATACTATCCAACATTCTCCCTGAGAAGCCAATGGTCATTTATAGGAAGAATAGGAGTCTACAAAATCTTGTGGCACCTAGTAACACGACTATTAAAACAGCTGCGGCACACGAATCTAATATTGGTAATATGGGCTGTTACCAATGTCGCAGCCCCAGATGTCTGTGTTGTCACACTATCGTTGATGGAGCACTAAATTTTACATCTAGTACGACTGGGGAAAGTTTTTTGATCAAACATAGATTAACATGTCAATCCACTTATGTGGTATATCTTTTAGAATGCACATGTGGCCTACAGTATGTGGGCCGCACTGTGCAAACTATGCATGCCCGTTTGAATAAGCACAGGCAAAATATTCAGAACGGGTATCTAATGGATAGTCTTTCTAAACATTTTAATGCTGTACATCATAGAGATCCCAATAAGATGACCCTTAAAATTATTGACCAAATAGACAAAAAGGAATCACATTGCTTATCGAATCTTATCAAAAAAGAAAGTTTTTGGATTTTCAAATTGGGGACATTTGCACCCGAAGGCCACAATCTCATTATTGAGAATGTGGCAAAATAAATTTTGATAAATGTTATAAATTTTATAATGTTATAGTTTTTAGGGTATTGTCAACGGCCATTCTAAGCTGAATGTGCCTGCCCTCGTCAGATTGCAGCCGCTATATAGCTTGTGGCTGGGCTACGACTGGCTGGGAATCCCCAGTTATGATAATAATTTTATAATTTATTAGTATTTAGTATTTTTTATATATATTCTTTGGGGTTTATTGTTTGTTTAATTATAAATTTGTGGTTATAAATTTGTGGTTATGTTTTAGGGTTATTTGATTATGTTGTTTAAATGTTGAAGTTTTTATTTGTTTCTAATCTTAATATAAGGGGTTAATTGTCCTGTTGTTATGTTATCAATTGATGGTCCAATCAGAATCTCTTGGACCCTTTTTAAACTTTCCAAGCCTACCCCCTTGTATCACCTGATGAAGACGGCCTGCGTGCTGTCGAAAAGCGTTGTGGATTATACAAGGTTTTTTAATAAAAGGTCTCAATTGACCATTTACCCCTGTCTTATTCAGCGTTTTTTTATCCCCATCCATCACCCTAGCGCTTAAGATCACTGGCATACTCACATTACTTACTACACTAGGAAGAAGCAGACTAAGTGAACTGACACGTGCACTTCCAGCTGATTTGAATATGGCTTCTTAGCTACATTCCTCATAATTGGAACATCAGATCTTTACAATAAAGATAAGATTTTTATTGAGAGACACATGCCTATTCAATAATACCACTATTTCTGTATGTTAAAACGTGTTGATGGGTTCCCTTTTACGAATACCCATTTCTAGAAGCCAGAAACATCTGACTTTCTAATTGAAGTGTAACATAGATGTTAGGCTCACCTGATGAAGTAGATCCTCCAAGCTCAAGATCTGGGTGGGCACACGGACCATGGGCATCGGTGCAGCGGGCAGGTGTGGCATGCAAGAGACAGATAACAGAAGTACTAGAGAATGCAGGAGGACAGGAGACTGAGGGACTGGATGCCACAGGCAGCCAGGAGACGTTCTGGAGACCATAGACAGGTTGCAGAGATACTGAAGGCTGCAGGCAGACAGAACTCAGGAACACTTTTAAAGTCTTAGTACCAAAGCATGGGTGTGTGTCTTGGTGAGCCTTATACATGCCCGGGCGAATGATCACATTAGATCACTCCGGAACAACTGCAAAGCCCGATGTGGAGCACAACAGAGTTTAGCAGAATGGGGTGAGAGACGCAAGGCATGGATTCAGAACAAGTGCGTAAGAATAAAAAGGAGTCATAGAAATAAAATAATGATGAGACCCCCTGACTAGCATGATTAGTAATTGCTGTATTTTTTTTCTTTTCTTTTTAAGGTGGGCAATGTTCTTCTACACAGTGTAGCCCTGTCGTGACCTTAATCTGCAGATTTTCCGCACAAATAATACATCACAAAGCCATGTTTTGTATTTCCTCATTAGATATTCCATTTTCCCGCACACTGACAATCTTGGCCATTGTTGTCGGGAGACATAAGCTGTTGTTGTGACCATTTCAAGCCATTAGTCAATAACAAATACCATGTGAATACTGTAGATTTTGTTTTGCTCACCTGACGAGTATCTCTACAAGTCATGAGATATGAAGTACTAGCCTTATGCATTGTTACTAGCCCTAGGAAGCGGTAAACAGCAGGCGCTATCATGTATGGTGAATGCTGATGAAGCAGTGATATATAAATTACTATGTGACACTGGAAAATTCACGCAGGTTATTCAGCTCTCAGGTTGTCTACAATGTGATTGTCATATTAGGAACTTTAAAGTGATCTTTTTTTTCCCCTAAGTAGCTGGAATAAATGCTACAAGGAGCAGTGACTATGATTTCAGAATAAGTGCCTGTAATGAATAAAAATGAATACTATAGTCATAATAACATATTGCCGGAATGCTAGCCTTTCCTCCACCTGCCATATACATATGTATTGGAAGGCGCATAATTATAATCACAAGCCTCTTTGGACATTTCGTTACTGTGCAAGAAGCCTGCAAATCATGAGCACTATTAGAAAACATTGATTTGCATGGTATTTGTGCACTTTTACGCTTTTAATTGCTGGACTATGAAGACAGGTAATCATTGCCAGTCATTCCAATCATTCTTTTCGAGTGTCAAGAATTCAAGAATTTTTTTTTTGTTATTTTTCCATAGTAATTATTGATAAATACAGCTTACACTGTGGAAAAGCTACATACCTCAATGTCTCATTACTTGGCTCATTTGATGGATGAGCGACATATGAGCTGTGTACAATGCCCATTAGAGAAGGGAAAATATGTTCTACCCATTCAGCAATGGTCACTGAGATCTCATACTGTTACCTAGTGGAAATGGCATTGGATTGTAGAATAGAATAAGTATTAAAGGGGTTGTCCGACTCCGCTCACTTCCACATCACAGGTATCAGAGGTAGCGGTGTCAATGAGGTTGCGACACCACACACCTGCCTAGACGCATGAATGATAGACAGTTATGTACCTGTTCAACTTATAATAGAAGGTATATATCCCAAAGTAAGGTATACAATAGATGCAATTCAGCGCAACCCAAATAGACACATAACTATAGAACTAAAAGAAGAGACTTCTTATGTTCTTATGTTCAAAGGCTTCTTAGATCCTTCAAAGGTATTTGCCCCTGTTTTCCTGTCTTCCCCTTTTTTACTTCTCTTTATTCTTTTTTCCTTCCTCCATTCCTATGTTTCCCTTATTTTTTGCGTTTATCTTTCTTTTCCCATATTTTTTGATGTTTCTACTATATGATCCCCCCCTTTTCCTTTTTAGCCATTTCTTTCCCATATTTCATATACTCTTATTATTAGTGTTTGTTTCCCCTATTTCCAGCCCCCTGCACTGTCCTCTTTAGGCGATCTTTCAGCCTGCTGCACATTCCAACTCCTAGTGCGCATATGCATGCTGGAACGCAACTCACTCTCTTTGATCGGGCACTAACGTCACTTCCGGTGGTGATGTCATTTCCGGTCCGCGGTGGAACGCAGTCCAAGCCTCGATCCCCAGCCGTGATGATGCTTGGATATTGTGATTACATATGTACATCACCTCCACCTGTGACAATTGTGTTCCCCCCTCATGACGCATATAAAATGAGACTAGCGTCCCTCAAATGAACACACAAGCACACTTGCTCACACTCCATGGATGCACTTTGGGGGATCCCTGGATGCAATTAAGTGAGTACCTTTATATGTATCATTAATTAGCTTCCACCACTTTCCAATTTCCTTTGGATCTTTGTAATCCTTCTGCTTTTGGTCTTCTCACCTTCAGAGAGTTACAGTGGGGAAAAAAAGTATTTAGTCAGCCACCAATTGTGCAAGTTCTCCCACTTAAAAAGATGAGAGAGGCCTGTAATTGACATCATAGGTAGACCTCAACTATGAGAGACAAAATGAGAAAACAAATCCTGAAAATCACATTGTCTGTCTGATTTGGAAAGAATTTTTTTTTCAAATAAATACTTTTTTTCCCCACTGTATATATATTTTCTTCTGTATCTTTTTTCTATATGAGACTTGTACCTTTGGGTCCTAAGACTGCTAGTTTTCATTATAGTGATTACACTGATACTGATTGGATATTCTTATACTGCAGGCATAATTTGATGCTTGAATATGACCACCATTGTCTGAAAAAGCGCCTTTCCAATTTTTACCACGTTACGTATGAGTTAAATATGTGTTAAAAAGTATGTCAATATTATATTACATATGGGCTTATTGTTTCATTTGTGTGACCTCTATTGAATATAGTGTTTATATATATTTTTTTTTAAACAGATAACCTTGACAAAGGCGATAAGCCGAAGCAAAACTTTTTGTCAGTTATTTTCACATGGTCACTTACTTGGAATAAAATTTGAATTTTTGCATCATATAAAGTAATTTTCTTGTTTATTCGTGCCAGAGGTTCTTCAACATAGAAGAAGAGACTACTTGGGATAATAAAGTGAATATAAAATAATATGGATTTAACCTATTATGTTATTATAAAAGACACCACATGACAGAAAGGATAAAAAACATGCAAGACAAAACTAAAATGACATGAATAATAAAAAGGAGAGGCGAGGAAACATCAGCAGCATGGAATGATGAATGCAAAGTGATGGGTCAGAAAGAATATGTGTGAATAAAGTGCAAGTGCACAAAAAGAGACTAATGCAAGAAAAGAAAAAGATATATCAAAGTATGTGACTAAGTAACTAAAGACAGGCAAGAAAAGATTACTAGAAAAATAGGAAAAGATTACTAACCCAAATTCATGTTGGAGATGTGTCTGCGTTGACCCTCACTCCAACGCGCATTTCACACGAGCTTCCTCAGGGAGTGATTCTTTTGGTTCTATAGGTATTGTACCTGTTCATTATACAGGACATGTGCACAATACGTGCCTATGAGCATGCACCCCAAAAGGTTTGTGGGGTTGTAACGTTATCAACATCACTCACCTCTGATGCAGGTCTGAGTGATAAGGTAAACAATTCACCTTTAGTGCCCAAACCAGAGAAACTCTTTAGATAGTGATCATTAATGTGTTACAAAGGATATTGGTCCTGGTCATCTTGTGTGAGCCGTTACATGGAAATGTAAGAATGGGTGTACAGTAGCAATAGAGGGTGCAGAAGTAGCATTCACACCTAGGCACTGGTGCTTTTCTTGGATCAAAGCCCCCTCTATTACCAGGATTGCTTGACCAGTATTATAAATGACGTATGGTAGGTGCAGTGCCGTATTTCACATTTTGCATCTCAAATTTGGACTCATCAGACCAAAGCACAGATTTCCACTGGTCTAATGTCCATTCCTTGTGTTCTTTAGCCCAAACTTGTCTCTTCTGCTTGTTGCCTGTCCTTAGCAGTGGTTTCCTAGCAGCTATTTTACCATGAAGGCCTGCTGCACAAAGGCTCCTCTTAACAGTTGTTGAAGAGATGTGTCTGCTGCTAGAACTCTGTGTGGCATTGACCTGGTCGCTAACCTGAGCTGCTGTTAACATGTGATATCTGAGGCTGGTGACTCGGATAAACTTATCCTCAGAAGCAGAGGTGACTCTTGGTCTTCCTTTCCTGGGGCGGTCCTCATGTGAGCCAGTTTCTTTGTAGCGCTTGATGGTTTTTGCAACTGCACTTGGGGACACTTTCAAAGTTTTCCCAATTTTTCGCACTGACTGACCTTCATTTCTTAAGGTAATAATGGCCACTCGTTTTTCTTTACTTAGCTGCTTTTTTCTTGCCATAATACAAATTCTAACAGTCTATTCAGTAGGACTATCAGCTGTGTATCCACCAGACTTCTGCACAACACAACTGATGGTCCCAACCCCATTTATAAGGCAAGAAATCCCACTTATTAAACCTGACAGGGCACACCTGTGAAGTGAAAACCATTTCCGGTGACTACCTCTTGAAGCTCATCAAGAGAATGCCAAGAGTGTGCTAAGCAGTCATCAAAGCAAAAGGTGGCTACTTTGAAGAACCTAGAATATAAGACATATTTTCAGTTGTTTCACACTTTTTTGTTAAGTATATAATTCCACATGTGTTAATTCATAGTTTTGATGCCTTCAGTGTGAATGTACAATTTTCATAGTCATGAAAATACAGAAAAATCTTTAAATTAGAAGGTGTGTCCAAACTTTTGGTCTGTACTGTACATGTTTTAATGTAGCTGTATGAAAATGGATCAAACACGGATAACGCACATATGTCACACGAACATAAAAAAAACAACACACGGATGGCACATGGATGAAAATCTGATGAAAATGAGGAAAAAAATCATCCAAGTTATCTGGAAAAAACCCAGATGATTTTTCATATGCTCAATGGCAGGTGCCCCAAGGCCACGTTCACACAATCAGTATTTGTAAGCTAAAACCAGGAGTGATTGATAAATACAGAAGTTGTGACGTGTTTCTATTATACTTTTCCTCTGATTGTTCCACTCCTGGTTTTGGCTTCCAAATACTGAGGTAAAATGCTGACCAAATACTGAATGTGTGAACGTGGCCAAAAGTTGATGAAAATGAACAATTTCAACTTAAGAGAACATTCGTCGGTGAAATTTAGCAAATTACGATTATTTTAGCCAACCCATCAGACTGTCATTGTATAAAATGAAGGTGCCCGTGTTTGGTTACTTTGCGTTCTAGCTGTTTAAAGATTATTCCCACTTAGATCATTCACTTATCACCCAGTGACACTGGTCATACAGTATATTTAATGACTGTAAAGGGCAATATGGACTAAAAATATGTATGGCTGTGTTGGCAGAATAGTCGTTCACCCGGCATTCATTCATTCATTCATTCAATGATTGTTCATCCATGACTTTTTTCTAATGTTCATGGCCATCCTAACACATGATTACAGCACTATGCCAATCCCCACATTCCACCTCAGGTTTTTTTCTTACACACCCATTGATTTTCATCAGTGTACCGGATCTGATTTTCATCCAGCATGTAAAATCAGTGATAGACTATAATGGGTTTGTGTTCTGTCTGCAATAAAAAAAACAGAACACTAATATAGAACTAGGACATGTGTATATAGCTTAAGAAAATGTCACAGATCAAACCTGTGCCCAAAGAACACTACAAATAGGTGCTGCCCCAAAATACAGGAATCCTATCTCTACGGTGGTGACCTGCATCAATGGCTGCTGACTGTTGTGGTAATCTGTAGTGAGACTTGTGTTATCTTATTCCGTCATTGAACCTGTAAGAGAAGATCATTTTATATCCCCTGACGAATCTGCCGCAAAGTAAAAATGTCTTACATAAAGATTGTATTGTGAAATTTTAGCGGAAAAACCTCAGTAAATTCTAGGGAAAATCTAAATCTGCCTGTAAGATATTTCTGGGGGATTTGTTAGGGGTGTTAAGTTACTAATTATGTTGATCTACCCTCATGGTTAGTGCATATTAGGTTAGGGTACTGTGTGAGATCCCAAGAAGATTTACAAGTTTGTGACAATGGTTGACAATAATTTTATTTTCAACCTGAACATATAGAACTTAGAATAAAAACAATGAATAGATCAGTAAGTAATTAATAGTAAAGTAAAGTAATTAAAGCTAGAGCAGTAAGTAATTAGTAGTAATACATGCAGAAGACATAGGGTACTTAGGTGACATTTTGTTTTAATCAAAAAAGCATTAACCACGACAAGGTGTACCCAGTCAGGGTGGTCCCTAATTCTAATAAATCACCTCACTATGTGCCAACAGGCCTGAAAATAGACATGGACTGAGAAGTGCCTGAGCCCTGCTTTGTAATGGGGATAGGGACAACTAAAGCAAAACCGGGACGGCACACCTGTTAGTATGAGTGTAATATGCAGGTGCACATTCACACCGTGGCCATTAACAAACAGATATAACCTAGAATAAAAACAATGAATAGAAACCTTACAGTAAGTAAATAGTAGTAATACATGGAAAAATATAGGGTACTTAGGTGACATTTAAAACTTGAACACGTAGCCCTATCCTTAATGAATGATCCTAAACCTCAATGGATTACCCTATAAACTAAGGCTTTAAATAGCATCAGATGTATTACAATACATTAGTATGTAGAGCCCTTTGGACGGAGACTTAAAGGGACTCTGTCAGCACAAAATGACAGTTCAAACCAAGCACAGGCACCCAGCTGGCACGGCAGAGCAGTTCAGCGTACCTTCTATTTGTTTTCTATCTATTTCTGCTGTTCACTGACTTATATAAAGCCAGAGCTGTCAAAGCAGAGATAGATGGAAAAGAATTAGGTGAGAAGGTGCACTGAATTGTATGATCGGGCCAAGAGGGTACCAAGGGTGCACCGAGCTCCTGTGCTTGGTTTGAACAGTCATTGTCTGCTGACAAACTCCCTTAATTGTGTAGGTTTTGATAAACGATGCTGTTTTATATTCTATTGTATAGTAAATATGCCCGCACAGACTCTTCAATATATCACATTGTAACACATTTAGTCCATTTCTCCATGTCATTCCATGCGCCATAAACAATTCTCATCCAATCTTTCAGCTAATAATATTTTGCCCTGCTCGCCAATGCAAGCCGCTTAATATTTCAAGCCAATTAGGATACTGTAGACGACAATTGATCTGTTTCAAATGAAACGTCTTGGTTCAGAGCATAATATTTGGCCCTGAGAAACAGACGAAGCTAAAATTAGCAGCTAATTTTCATGTGTTCTCTCTGCAAACATTCTGTCTGGTCTTTTTTTTTTTTTTTTTTCCTACTTAAATCAGATGGATGACTGTGACTTTATGCCAAATTGCCTCGTTTCCCCTTTTCTGAAACACTGTGTTACCATTAAATATTACCAATTGGTTATTAGGATTTTCTATTGCAAGCGCTCACCAATAATTTGGATATCAGTTTGTGCTTACTGTTGTGTTATGGTTCTTTTCACCGTGGCTCCATGTATGAATATCAGGTAATGGGTACCATTAGTTTTTGTAGTTAGCATGTTTCCTGGGGTGCCAGTGACAGCACAAATGTATGCATTAAAACAGGCGTGATGAAAAGCAGTAGTGTTTATAATTTTAGCCCAGCTGCTGTATTGATGGATACGATATCTAGCACATGCTCCAGGTGGTTTCTAATGCCCGACTCCCTGCAGAAACCTTTATTTGTACATCTTAAACCACTTATTGGATTTGAACAGGATTTTTCAGCCTGAGCGCGGTAACAGTGTTCACTTGTGTAATATACTAAATCCTGGCTTTGTATTTGCACACACTGTACGTCTCATCTTTCCAGTACATCCAAATATTGTACACGCGTCCTATCTACTGCAATGATATTTTTGTTGAGTTTTTTTTTTTTTTTTGTTGACCTCATTTACTGTAAACTAATCATTAGTATAAAATAAAAATAAATAATACAATATAAAATAAAGTAATATATAACATAAAACATATATTGAAATTGAGATAATAGGATTTTTACTTCTGGTATACTGTTTGTCAGGAAAACAGCCAGGGGATCAACCACCGCTGTTACCAAGTTGTCATGAACCAGCACGGTGTTGCCTCCAATCGTCAGGACAATTACGCAATTGACTGGCGATTGATGGACGAGGCCACGACTGCTTTCACTACTAGGCCGGATATTGGGAAACTCACAGTGAGCGTATGATATATACAAGTCCAATCCCAACACATGGAATATACAGTATATATACATATATACGTATATATATATACACTCTGGTATGGTCACTGCCAAGCTCCGCAATAACTCGAGAAGACTAGCTGCCACCATCAATTGTTTATACAGGCCGACTTGACACCTATGGCTTCAGGGGTGTGTTTATAGAGCAAGAGGAACATAGTTATTACATTTTATATATTTAATCTGAAAAGTAGGCAATGTTTATAAAAATAAACAAAAAATGTGACAAAGGAGGACAAAACAATACAGTATATACAATTACATAAAATAAAAAGGGATAACGAAAGAAAAGTACTAAACCTGTGGTCGCAGGAATGGCTCTGATCTTTATGTAGGCGAGCGCTCCTTTTAGGAAAATGGTACAGCATCACGGAGAACTGTATCTTTCAGGACTAACTATGATTATAATTCAAGATCTGTATTTATCAGATAAAAGTCACACCCACATACCTCCCCTGGCCTCACATTGGGGCTGGTCAATGGTATGTGGCTAGATCCCCAAAAATTATGAGATCCCCAATTTTCGGGATATCTACCCACCTGGAGGTCTCAGGCGGGAGATATTAATGACATAATTCCTATTATGATTTTAGCTTTCCATAGATAGGAAATATGGCATATATATCATTATTCATCTGGCCAATATTAATTTGGGACTGATGTGCAGGCCGCCCAGTGATGCAAGTAAATACTTTACAGTCGCCACTTCATCACGACACAGAAAATATGTCTCCCATAACTGTAGGACCTACTCCTGTCACAAAAAAAACAATATTCATAACTGTATTTCAGTGCCCTAATGTCTGATATTTTTGGCCAAATGTGTCTTTGAGGAGAAGAAACTTGTTTCCACAGGCGAGAAAAGTCACACCTCCCAGCCATTTGTATACACCTTCTGTCTGTTCTCCAGAAGACAAGCTACTTCAATTACCTGTTCACAGCATGAGGTCATAAAGCAACCATGGTCAGATGAAGTGCTAGCTCTTGTTTATTTCCCAAGTTAAAATTAAGCAATGCTTCTGACTAGCCCAGGGAGGGGGATATATGGGGGATACTCGGTACCCGGGCCTTGACGTTCTGTGGGATATCACGGTGGTCGGCTCCCGGGCCCGTCCTCTGGGGTCACTCTTTAAAAGGAGTTTTAATGTTTTTGGTTTGTTTCGTGACGCCACTTGTGGTGTCTGGTAATAGTTACCAGTGCTGCTGCAGACCTCCGGGGGTGATGGGATGGCAGCTGGGATGATTCTGCTCCCCACAGGCGGAGCGGGCCCCCGGGGCAGTGTTGATGGATGGGATGCAGGGCGTTGTGGTGTAGGAGGGATGATGGTGCAACGGCAATAACCAACAGAGACAGTCAAGTGCAGTCCTCTGATTTTTACTCACTGTTGACAAGTTCCTCAGGTTACCGCTTCCGGCGCTGCGCTGCGTTCACCAAGCAGGGGTTCAGAAGTCCCTCCGGCAATTCGAGAGTACTTATCGGTACCCCCGTTCTATGTGTTCCTTTCTTCTGCCGACTTTCCACGGTGGGTCTCTCGCTCCTGCCCTGCGCCTCACAAACTGAGCTCCAAGATGGCGTCATTGGATCCTTCAGGGACACCTGGAGTTCCCTGGTCCGACTCGGCTACCTTTCTTGGCTGCTAGAATGCGAGTATGGCAACTGCCCCATTAAAGTCAGAAGCCTCCGGTTTCCTAGCCGAGGCTTGAAGCGACACGACTAGCCCAGGGTCCGCTTCCCTTCTTGTGGCCTGGTCCCTCTGACATCTGACAGATTAGGGCGTACTTCCTGCTCCTTCCGTACCCCTGGGACCCCTTCAGTTACTGGAGCCTTCCTCCTCTGCTCCCGTCCTCTTTCTCTCCTCTGCTGGGCCTCATTCACTAGGCCCTCTCTGGAGCAGAGCTCCTGCAGAGCACCTGCTCCTCTCCTCACCACTCACTCTCTCCAACTTCCTACTTCTCCTCTCCTAACGAAGATGGATCCCCTATTTATACTCCTAACAAACATGCTCCCCTAAACTGCTTCCTCCACCCACACCCACTACTTGGTTCCCCCTCACTCTGGTTCCCCCCACTCCAGCCAGGGACAGGGCTCAGCAGTACACATTGCATCTCGCCCTTCCAGCCGGCCTGGAGCAGTGTAGTGTTGGATGCAGGTATTGGGGTCCCGGGCTGCACTCCTTTCCTTACCAGAGAGTGAGGCACCACGGATGCAGTACCCCTGTGGCGACTGAACCCGCAGGGGCGCCACACTTCAACCCTCAATATGAAAGTGACACGTCCCTTCTTAAGAGATTGCTTTATAGATTTTACCATTACATCTATGACACTCTCTGATTTTTCTTTTTGCTTTTTTTTTTGCCTATCCTCATCACTTTTGACTTTGTTTCACATTTATAAGAGAAAATAAATGATTGGCAACACTCCGCCAATGGTTTGAAGACAAATCATTAGTAATTTCTGATTATTTATAGAAAAACACTACTTTTCAGTTACATATTTATTAAGTTAGTGAATGAAGTGACCAATGATTTCCTGACTTATATCTATGAGGAGGACTCATGCAGACGACTGTAGTTTCAGCCAGAGTGCGAATCGTCACAATATCGGATCCCACTCGGACCAATGTTATTCAATGAGACGGTCCAAGGAAAAACATTGCAATATTCACAATTTGCCTCTGATATTGGATGGCACTTACCCATTCATGTCTTTGGGTCAATGGAAAACATCGGACTGCACTCGGATAACATCCGAGTGTGGTCCAATTTTCACAGAGAGACTGAATGGAGAAGATGTAGAAACTTTTTTTTCCTCTCTCCACCTACAAGAAAATTGGATCACACTCTGATCAAACTTTGATCAAACTCTGATCAGAGTCTGATCAGAGTGCGATTAGCATAATCAGACTGAATTTCTCGGATTTAGAACATACGATCATCTGCACTTGTCCTAAGCAAAATCAATCCCTTTATTGGTGGGAGCACTGTGGGGAAACTGAAAAGAACAAAGTTGCTATATGTTGACCTGTATATCTTTTGATGTCACAATATACGCACTCTATCTATCATTATTATTATGGTTTGGGTAGGCAACATTTCTGATAATAGATATATAATGTCTATTGGGCCTCATTTAGACGTCAGTGATTTTTCATGTCCGCAAAAAAACAGTCCAAGTGTCATCAGTGTTTTTCATCAGTGTTTCGTCCGTGCATCAGTTTTACTATCAGAGTTTCATCAGTGATTTTCACGTATTGGAAAATACATAAATAAATTAGAAAGCTTCTCTATCCACTACATCCAGCACACAGATTATACCCCCATCCATGTGCTGTCTGTGATTTTCACAGACCCATAGATTTCTATGGGTAATTTTGATCTGTGACTCCGATAAAAAAAACAAATGTTTCTATGATTTTTCTTCAGGCCTCAAAAAACACAGACATGTGAATAGCACCATACCTTCAACTTTAATGAATATGTGTTCCATCCTTGAATAACACAGATAGAACACATACAGTATGTGAAAAACAGACTTCTCAATGAGATCTTACTATTTTGGGACATTATTGAAAACTGAGGTTCCTAATATTGTGTTTTGAGTTGTTGCAAAGGGTAAGTTTACTGTAAAGGAAATGTACACCTAAGGCTTCATCAGACGTCAGTTTTATTTAGGTAAGAAAAACGGAGCAGCTATGAACTGATATAACCTAAGTGACATCAGTGAAGTTACATCAGTTCACAACCGATTGGGTCTCATAGAGCACCATGCCTATGTCATGCAGAATGCAGTCCAGCAGTCCTACGTACCATAGCGATTCTGCCAGGTCACGTGGACTGCAGGACTGTGATCTACGTGACCAAGCAAATTTGATGCCCGGTAACCTTAAGGGAGACTTTAAGGGAGACTTTAAGGTTACTAAAGTTCCCAGCTGCTGGAAAATCTGGAGGTTGTGAACTCTGGTAATCTTAGTTCACAGCCTTCAGGTGTCACATCAGCTTGAACTCCAGTGACCTTAAAGTCTCCCAGCTGTGTGTACACGTAGCGATTTTACTGTGTTTTGTATTGTGATTTTTACCTCCAATTTTGTACAGCAATGAATGTTGTCTAAAACTAGTTGAAAAAAAAGGGAAAAAGGCATAGTTAAAGAGATAGATTGAGGGATAGATAGACAGATAGAGATAGATAGATACAGATAGTTAGCAAAATATCCAGCAGATATCCATCAGTTTTCTAGGAATAGATAAATAAATAAATGGCGTGGGGTTTCCTTTATTTTTAATAACCAGCTAAGGCAAAGCAGACAGCTGCGGGCTGATATTATCAGGCTGGGAAGGGTCATGGTTATTGACCCCTTCCCAGCCTAGAAATACCAGCCCTCAGCCTCTCCATAACTGGCACATCACATTAGATGCAGCAATTCTGGCCCTCTGTCTCAGGTCTTCCCGATTGACCTGCTATGGTGGCAAAGAGGATTAGGGGTTGATGTCAGCAGCTGGTGCTGACACCAAGCCCTTCGGTTAGTAATGGAGAGGTGTCAATCAGACACCCCTATTACTAAACCTGCAAGTAAAAATCAATAAATACACACACGAGAAGTCCTTTATTTTAACAAAAAAAACAAACAATTTTCATCAACTTATTTCCCCCAAAAAATCCCACGCCGGTCGGTTGTAGTCCAATGGATCTGCCATAATCCCCATCGATGTACCATGTTGAGCCCCGTCCAAAACTCCAGCATATGGAGCCCCTTTCAGAGAGCGGCATTCCATAGGCTGTCACACCAGCACACACTGCCAGATCTCGCAGGGCTCCGTGATAGCCGGTGGTGTCTGTGACCAGCGGTGATGTCAATAAGGTTACCGCCGGTCACAGACACTGTTTTCGCTGCTGTCACACAGCATCTATGACCGGCGGTAACCTTCCTGATGTCACTGCTCATCACAGTGGCTGGCTCTCGTGCTACACTCAGCGCGAGAACCGATAGCAGCTGCTACAGCACATCAAGCTTTGTTCTGTGAAGGAGGCTTCATATGCTGTGGACGTCGGAGCGGTGATCTTGGTGCAGTGGACTACGTCAGACATGCGCGGGACATTTCTTTTCTAATAAATTAGAGGAATTGTTTGGGAGTGTTTTTTTTATGTGTGTTTTTTGTTTTTAAATAACTCATCTGCCAGTTAAGCAGATGTAAATGCTTAATGAATGTTCACTGCTTCCCCCGCCCATCTTTCATTGCTGACACTTGGGTGAGGGAAGGAGTGAATATTCATTTTATCCTTTGATTTCAGAGGTCAGTGGGCCAAGAATTGGGTCCCTGGGTCTTACACAGACCCGATGGCAAGATGCGGCCGGCCAATCACATTAATGCCAGTACTGTGTAGGGCAGGCAATCCCCGCATGTTGATTGGCCACCTAACAGCCACGAAACATGCAGGACAGGGACTCAAGCATTGCGCTCGATCATCCCCGATACTCGGCTGAGTAACGAGCGTGCCCAAGCACCCTAGTGCTCGATCACTCGCTCATCACTAGTCATATAAATTTGAGCCAGATGGAAAAGAGGGGAAAAGTGAACAACTCCATTAGTAAGAACGTCACCTGCAATTCTCTATATGTGCACTGTAATCTCCTTACATGATCTTTAAAAATGGTATCTACCACTACAAGGTCACCGTATGCCGGCAATATCAGTATTGTTTTTTGTATATTGTTTAACAAAAATCATTATTCTCGGGAGCTCATCGCCCTCTGTAAGCAGATGTGCTGCCAATAACATAATATTTATCGGGACAGATTGATTTATTAGTGATTGTCCTATCCCCATCATTCTTTGTCAGCTTGTGTAAAAAGGCTGGTGAACAAGTGTCAATCTACTTGAATAAAAGCAAATGGCGCTTGTTTAATTGTCTGAAATCAGCTCGCAGCCTAAATTTTTCTGTGTGATGGTACAAATATGTTAGCATTTGGGGTCCAACTTTTAATTTTTATCCAGGGCCCCACTTTGTCTAAAATCAGCCCTGTCTGTGATGATAATGAGATAACAGCTAAAATTGATTTCTAAAGAACAGGAAGTGTCAGATTATTATATGCTTAGTGTTAAAAGTGGAAAGAGCCGGATTTCAGTTTTTTTTATAGTGATATGGAAAATTTAAATCTCACCAAAATTTCTTAAAAGTATGTTTAACATAAAGAACTTGATTTAAACAATGTTATTTTCCAGTGATTCAGTATCTTTAAGGAAAGTATTTTGAGATTAAAAGGAGAAGATTAAAATGGCATGGAATGGTTAGTTAGATGTAATGGTTTGGCTTAGGGAACAGGAATGGAGTTATGTAGGGCCATTATATTAGGGCAAGATAGTAGTATAATCCTTCCAAAAAAAGGGTTCTCCTGTCGGTTACCATGTACCTCAAAAGGTTACCTGCCCGATGTTCATTCTATCATACTTCTGTTAATTTGCTGCATTAATTTAGGCATTAATCCATACATTTACTAGGCCCCAGTTATTTTTCTATATCCTCTACCTGATGCCCACCAAATATGCATTTTGGGGTACAAGATATATTATACGAGATGTGGAACATAGCTCAGAGGGCCGTGACTATTTGACTGAATGGCATCTAGATATTTCAAGTAGATGGTTGATGCAAGGCCATAGGGTTAGAGAATGAGAAGGGAATGGGATAAATCAATATATATTTTTTTAGAGACTTTAGTTATTGAATTTGAACATGTGACTAGAGTTAAATTTCAATGAAGGAGGTTTTTACAAATAAAAAACATGGATCCTTAAATGTTTCCATGTCACAGGGAAAACATCCTTAAAGGGGTTCCCCAAGAATGTAAAAAAATTGACTCCATCACTTTAATCACATGGCAGCCCATCCTAATCACATGTCAGGACATGCAGGTGATGTTCGTAAGCACACATACCGATGAGCTCCCGGAGAAATGTGTGAAAGGAGAAGAAATAAATCTTCTCCCTAGCTGACTGAGCACAAAGGATGTTTTCTCCAGCCTCAATTCTCTATGTTCAGTTAGCCAAGGAGAAAATTAATTTCTTCTCCTGTCACAGCCCTTCTCCGGCAGCTCACTGGCATGTGTGTGCTTATGATACAGCTCCTCTGTCAGTTGAGACACACGTCTGGGGAGCTGTGCTTCTTCAAACTGCAGCCCATCCTGGTATATGACTAGGGTGGGCTGCCATTTGAATTACTTGACGGGGGTCATTTTACTCCATTTTTGAAGACCACGTTTATCTTTTTGTAAATGTTATTTTTGGACATCTATACCCAAACCAGATGATGACAGTTCATTTAAATACTTAGACATGAAGAAAGGATAATAGTCGAGTTGCTTCACTTAGTCTTTTCTTCAAGAATCTTAAATTCAACTCATATGGAAATTTTTTTCAATTTCAACTTTATGATGTATTTGTTTTAAGCAAAATTCTAATATTTTTAGAAAATATGTAGAAACCCTTTCATTCAGTTGAAGCGATATCTATTTTGCTATTACTGTGTTTTATGCCTGAGATCTGTTCTACTAAACCTATTCCTTTGAAGAGCGAGCAGTTTTAATTCTCATCACTGCAAGTCAGGTCAAGAATCACATTATATTAGGTCACAAATTCACATAGTGTAAGTGGAGGAATTTTATCAGCTTAGCAGGCCAGAGCGTGAACTATTTATTTTGCCTGTGCTATTATGCAGGCTTTTTACTTGCAAACAAGAATATGATATGTTGATGCTATTTCATGGTCGTAAGCCTAAATTGTAGATAATGGATCATTCACCCACATGAATAATATTACACTGTATTTGCACAGACACTCTAAAATCAGTAATAAATTCCAATTTGAAAAGTATTTAAAGATGATGTAAATTATGAACATATTTTTTTTTTATATTTTTCAGTCACTTTATTTGCATGTACAGTAGATCAGTGGTGATCCAAGCCCTGAGATCCCAGAGATTGCTCAAAAGCACACACGGCCGAATATGGATGCAATAGAAAGTCATAGGCTTCCTATTGCACCTGTAGCTGAGAAGATGACTTCTCAGCAATCTTTTGCAATTAAATTGGCTGAAAAATCATCTAAAAAAAGTGAAACATTTACTTACTGTACTTTTTATAGGTGATTCTGGAATCCATGATATTCTGTGGAAATTGCTGATTTTTAGACATATTTCACTAATGTAGAATACTTTCTCCACATGAAATCTATACGTCTGTATAAATATCTAATCTATACTTGGTTTTATATCTTAGCATCAGCCCACTATCAATTTATTAAAAAATGTATATGTCTATGAACATTTAAAACACCATATTTGGGACATTCAAACAAATCTCAGTAAAATCCCCAAACAGGCATTTTTGTTTTTAGCCCTTTTTGAGGTAATATTTTGTCTGATTGCTCCAGCATATAGTCTACTTTTAACTTTGTCATAAGTAATTATCTGCAAATCAGTTGCAAATAGGATTGTCTTTTGCTGAATCATTGGATCCTATTATTGTATCCTAACCTTGTTCCACCCAAGAATCATATGATATTTTTTTAGGCTATTCGAACCCTGACCTGGACACTTCTTTTTTGTTATTAACAGTAAAACTTTGGACATTCAAAATAATTTACTGTTTTGGATTATCCACTTTCTCTAGCCATCAATGTGTAAAAGAGAAAAAAATAACAACATTAGATACATCATTGCATACTGGGGCCTGTTATGGGTACGGTCTATAGAGCTTACAGTTTATGGGAGAACATGGACTCGTAGTATAAATGGGAGCAAGGGGCAGATTAATCATCCTTTCTATTTGTTCTTTTTATAAAATAAAAATCTGTCATATATAATTTCTAAAAAACATAAGTATATACTGTATTATAATATGTGTATATCTATATATAATACTGAGTAAAAGTTTTAGGCAGCTGTGGAAAAATGCTGCAAAGTAAGAATGTGAAAGTAAATAAATAAATAAACAAGTTCCAATAGTTTATTTTTATCAGTTAAACTGCAAAGTGAATGAGCAAAAGAGAAATCTAAATCACATCAATATTTGCCTTCATATGATATTTGCCTTCAAAATAGCATCAGTTTTTCTAGGTACACTTCCACAAAGTTTTTGAAGGAACTTGGCAGGGAGGTTGTTTCAAACATCTTGGAGAACTAACCGCAGATCTTCCGTGGATGTAGATTTGTGCAAAGTAATACCAGACAAGCTCAATGATGTAAAGATCTGGGCTATGTGGCCATATCATCACATTGAGGACTCTTTGTTGTTCTTTACTTTGAAAATTGTCCTTAATGATATTGTATGTATATTTGGGGTTATTGTGCTGCTTCAGAATAAATTTGGAGTTATTCAGATACCTCTCTGATGGTATCGCATGATCATGAAAGAAACATGCACTCAATATTTAGGTTGTATACAGGAAAAGGGCAGCTGCCCACCAATCAAGACTTGTATAAAAATAAAATACAGCAAAGCAACTTCACATAATCTGTTTACTTTATTATACTTGGATTTTACAGGTCTCAATATTCCATGATTGTGAAGAATATTCAAGATATAATCCCATGTCAATCATTGTGCCCTGTTTGGCAGGGGATTATAGAGGTCTACAATGTACCGCTGTAATTGGACACTTTTGTAGCTAAACAAGAAGGGAGGGGGCTGAGGGACAGCGAGTGACAAAATCCACACCTTCTGCTGTGGAGCTGCCACAGGAAGACCCCCTGTGGACCTTAGCCAAGCAGCCTGTCCTTTGTGTTAGAAAAGTATAATTCAATACAGAGTTATGGGAATATGATACATCCCAGTGATACACCAAATAGATTTTTGGAATCACACGAACAGGAGGAATGTCACCCTAGCTTCCAGCAAAGTCTAGCATGTTGGGATGGAGAGATACACGGCACAGCCTTTCGGAAACCCCTAGGGCCACTGTGTTTGGTCGACCCGCGTAGCAGGGGTCCGGCTGGATCTGATGACACCTGAACAGGCTCCCTAGGACCGTCCATTAAGGAAGTATAGCCCATTTTAGTTTTTGGAGTCTTTAGCTGACAGAGACCACGGGTGGAGATTTAGGTCCAGCAAGGGGTCAGGAAGGGGGAGTGACCCAGAGGGCTTAAGAGCTCCAGCAGCCCTAGCTCAGTGTCTTTTTCCTGGGAGGTCAAGACAACTCATCTTGTAGGAGAAGTCCGGCAACAAAGGGGACCACAAGCCTCCCATGTGGCAGCCCCGCCTGCGCAAGCCATGCCTTCCATCTGACTGGTAACTGACTCTCAATAACTGCTTATATCTTTTGTACCGCTACTATTGTGTTTGCATCTCTGACCATTATGTATTAGTGATGGGCGAGCACTAAAATGCTCGGGTGCTCGATACTCGGGTCGAGCACATTGGAATACTCGGGTGCTCGACCCGAGCAACGAGCCCAATGTAAGTCTATGGGAAACACGAGCATTTTTCAGCCGGCTCCCCCTGGCGGTCTGCAGAGGGCCTAAAAATTGGCCAAATTGATGGGAACAGTGCTCAAATAACATGGGAACAGCATGGGGAAGACCCCTGGAAGCATTTCTGACTCCCACTTCTGTCAACAACTTTGTCAGAGGTATTACGCCACTTTTACAGACTCACAATAAAACATACAAAAACAAAATCAAACTGGATTTTCCTGGGAAATATGTTAAGGAACATCCTTTACAGGGTAATGACTTGTATATAAAGCAAAATAAATAACCAAAAACAAAAATACTCCTCCACACCTTGGGCTATGTTCAAGCTATGTTTTTCATGCGTTTTTTCACTTTTGCATCGCTTTAAACCATGACAAATGCATTCACCAGGAAATGTCATTTTAACATTTTACAACCTTATCGGGCCATGTGGTGTGTGAGATATCATCAGACTCACATATTTCATTTATGAAGGAAGGACTCTGAAAGTCACAAAGCCTATTTTTATAGGACCATCAGGCAGCCTTTACTATTCTTAATGGGCCAGCAGTCGGCCCTCACTATTGTTAGAGAGCCATCAGCCGGCTATGTTTTATTGTTCCTATTACTAAAGAGTGGGTCTCCTATACTGTTATTGTGTATGCAATGAGTGGCAGGGCTGCCCAAAATTTGGATGCACCCCAATACAACTTTGAAAATTTGGACGCACCCCAAAATCCCTTTGAAGAGACTTAGAGGAGGGCCTCCTGAAAACAATTTCCCATTATTAGGGAGTATGTCTCCCTTTATGTTTGCCTATGCAGTGAATGCAAGGGTTGCCAAAAATTTGGAGACACTCCAATGCCCCTTGGAAGAGACGTGGAGGTCAGAGGGCCTCCGGAAAACAATGTTCCCATTATTAGGAAGTGGGTCTCCCATTATGTTTGCCTAAGCAGTGAATGCAAGGGTTGCCAAAAATTGGGAGACACTTCAATGCCCCTTGGAAGAGACATGGAGGAGGGCCTCATAAAAAATGTTCCCATTAGAAAGGAGCGGGTCTCCTATACTTGTAATGCCCATGTACTAAGTGAATGGGCCGACAAACATTTAGCCCTAGGGGGTATACATGTGTAGCGCCCCGAGGGTTCGGCCACTACAGGGGTATTGCACCTCTGCCAGAGGTGTGATATTCCACTCCCAGGTAAGGATGGAGTATGGACCAGGGCTAAGTTAGCTGCATGCATCACACACACCCCATTTCCGGGGGACAGCTCAACGGTGCTCCCATTTATACACTAATGCAGGCACGACAGACCATGTCCCTGGCTGGAGTGGGGAGGGGTGAGGAAAACCCAGTGATGTAGGAGCAGAAGGGGACGGTTTCTGAGCATAGGTAGGAGCTCATTGGGTGCTGGTCACCTGAGCTCACACTCAGAGGGGAGGTATTAAAGGTGGGCACCATCTTAGGACAGGAGTCGAGTGGAGTCAGGTCAGACAGGGAGCGGAGGCTCTGTAGGAGCTCCACTCAAAGGCGGGCCTAGGGTGAAGGCCGGAGCCTGGGAGGAGAAGGAGAAGTAGGCCTGGAGAAGAGGCCGAGGGAAGGAGGAGAAGAAGGAACAGGAAAGGAGGAGGAGTGACAGAGAAACAGAAGGGCTCAGAAACAAGAAGGCAGAAGGGACCCTAAGGACCCAGGAAATTACGGGTGACGGGTCAGGCAAGAAAAGGGTACCGGATCCCAAATTGGTGGAGGTAAATTATCCCTCAGCCAAGAACCGGAGGTCGTGATCATCACTTGGTGCGGCCCCCTGCTAAACCTTGCTAGGAAGGCACCATATAGGATAGCGGGAAACGGGGCCCACGTTTACCCGCATAGATCCGCGGCAGCTGGACAAAAGCTTGGTCACTGGTGGGGCACGAGCCAGAGGAAGGATAGAAGGGAGTCCTGTGCCATACTCCGGAATTGCCTGGGGGTTGACCGAGCCCCTCACCTGGTGGACGCAGCACGGCTTGGGCAGTCACTACCTGTACAGAAGTGGCTTGGAGTATACGAACTGTGAGTAAAAGACCCTGGACTACACGTTGTCTTTGTGCTACTTACTTCGCCAGCACTAACGGTACTGGGACTCCCTGCACCATCACCCCCTCCATATACTACATTGCCCTGAGGCTACACTCTCCCCGTGGGGAGTTATACTAACTCAGCTGCACACACCATCAGCCTCAGGGGACTGTCTTGCAGCGGCGGTTCATGATAGCCGCAATCCACGGGTGGCGTAGTCGGACATTACCTAAAAACATATAAAAGACTGCCACTGGTCTGACCACCAGGAGCCACGTGACCGGGTCGCCACTACTACTCCCAGCATTGCCCTGAAGCCCGGTACCGAGTGCCCCGTGGCCCAGGGGGCGAGTCACATGAACATACTGTATAATTTTTTTTTTTTACGGGCATCATAAACACCCTTTAAAAAAATTATGTGGGTGTTGCATCACGGATCATGGTCACCCTGGTGATATGGTGGTGGAGGATGAGGATGAGGAGAAGGAGGAGGACAGGAGCAAATAGCCAAAATCAGGAAGCATATGCCGATGTGTGGGTGTGAATAGGTGCATGGGAATACACCTCCCAAAAAAAGACACTGGATATGAGTTTATGTTACGCTGCGATAATTCGGTGCTGTTGAGAAGTCTGGCCCAATTCAGCCCTTGTTCATTTTTATAAGAGTCAGCCTGTCAGCATTTTCAGTTGACAGGCAGATACGCTTATCAGTTATAATTCCACCAGCGACACTAAAAACCCGCTCTGATAAAACACTGGTGGCAGGGCAGGCCAGTACCTCCGAGGCGTAGAGAGCCAGTTCATTTCATGTATCCAGCTTGGATACCCAATAATTATAAGGCACAGAGGAATCACGGAGGATGTTGGTACAGTTGGGAAAGTACTCCCTCAGCATCTTCCCAAACATTGCACTCCTTGTGATAGTACCCCACGCCTCAGAGCCTGTGCGATGGGAGGGGCTGAGAAAATTCTCCCAGAACTTTGACAGTGTTCCCCTGCCTCTGCTGGATTGAAGTTGTGTCCCTCTCGCCTGTACTACTTGGTTGTCCAACGAACTGTGAACTCTGCCGCCAGCGTTTTCTGATGGGAATTTTTTTAATAGTTCTGCAACAGGGGCCTTCTGGTACTGCCCCATTTTTGTAGACCTGTCTGCCTCAGGAATAAGAGATATAAAGTTCTCCTTGTTGCGTGGGTCTAGAAGTGTCACCAACCAGTAATGACTGTCACCCAAAATTTTGAGAACGCGAGGGTCATGGGAAAGGCAGCGTAACATAAACTCAGCCATGCGTGCCAGACTGCTAATAGGCAAGACTTCTGTGTCCTCACCAAGAGGATGACTGACCATGCTCTCCTCCTCCTCCTCTCTGCCCTCTGGCCATCCACGCTGAACAGACAGTATGACAGTTGTGCAGGTAGTACCGTCTATAGCGCATGAAACTACCTCCTCTTCTTCCTATTCCTCCTCCTCTTCCTCATTGTCACCCAATCCACGTTGGGATGAGATGAGGCTTGGCTGTGTGTAATCACCCTGTATGGTTCCTTGCTCCATCTCATCGTGCTCCGCCTGCAATGCATCCTCTTTGATTGTGAGCAGAGAGCATTTAAGAAGACAGAGAAGCGGGATGGTGATGCTAATTATGGCGTCATTGCCGCTCACCATCTTGGTGGAGTCCTCAAAGTTTTGGAGGACGGTACATATGTCTGACATCCATGTCCGCGCCTGAGGTCTTATGTGTGGAGTCTGAACTGAATACTGACGGCCTTGTTGATGCTGGTACTCAACAACTGCCCTCTTCTGCTCACAAATCCTTGCCAACATCTGCACTGTAGAGTTCCAACGCATGGGGACATCACACACCAGTCTGTGATCCGGAAGCTGCAAATGCTGCTGAAACACGGCAAGGGCGTCAGAAGCTGTGGCTGACTTTCTAAAATGGGCACACAGGCGGCGTACTTTAACAAGCAGATCTGGCAGCTCTGGGTATGATTTGAGAAGCGGCTGAATAACGAGGTTAAGCACATGGGCCAGGCATGGTACGTGTGTGACCTCGCCTCGCCTCAGAGCTGCCACCTGGTTCCGGCCATTGTCACACATGACCATGCCTGGCTGTAGGTTCAGCGGTGTGAGCCACAGATCTTCCTGCTCTTTCAAAGCTGTCCACAACTTTTCAGCATTGTGCGGTTTGTCACCTAAGCATATTAGCTTAAGCACAGCCTGTTGCCGCTTGGCCATGGCAGTGCTGCAGTGCTTCCAGCTTGTGACTGATGTGGTCATTTTGGAAATAGAGGCTGAAGAGGAGGAGGAGACTGAGGAGGATGAGGTGCGGGAGCTGTAGACTGTGGGGGCAACCCTGATTGACCTAGGGCCTGCAATCCTTGGTGTCGGGAGGATGTGTTCCGTCCCAAGATCCAACTGGGTCCCGGCTTCCACTATGTTTACCCAGTGTGCCGTCAGCGAGATGTACCGTCCCTGCCCACAAGCACTTGTCCACCTGTCCGTGGTTAGGTGGACTTTCCCGGTAACGTGCATTGTTGATGGCATGTCTAATGTTTTGGGACACGTGCTTATGTAAAGCGGGGACGGCACACCGGGAGAAATAGTGGTGGCTGGGGATCGAGTACCGAGGGACGGCTGCCGCCTTCAGGTTGCGGAATGCTTCTGTGTCCACGAACCTAAAAGGCAACATTTTGAGAGCAAGCAGTTGTGAAATGTGGGAATTTAGTAGTGTGGCCTGCGGGGCATTGGCTGCGTATTTGCGCTTGCGTTCCAAGGACTGGGGTATGGAAAACTGAACGCTGCACTGGGACAAGGACGTGGACGTGCTTCTTGATGCTGCTACTTGAGAGTGTGTAATAACAGGTACAGGGCAGGAGGCATCTTCGCATGCAACATGGACAGGGGATTGGCTTGCATGTACAACAGCAGAAGAAGCAGTGGCGCCACCCACAGACACTGTTCCTGCATCCTGGGGTTCGGCCCACAAAGTCAGGTGCTTTGCTGCCTTGTGTCTGATCATGCTGGTGGTGGTCAGGCTGCTAGTTTTGCCACCCAACTTCCTTCATGTTTGTGTTACGGGGAACGGTTGCCTGCCTTCTGTCTGCAGCCACCACACTGCTTCTTCCTGCCTGTTGGGGTGCTCTGCCTCCCTCCACTTGTGTGCTTGTGTCCTTGCTCTGCATGTCCTCCTGCCAGGTTGGGTCAGTTACTATATCATCCACCACCTCGTCTTCCACTTCTGCACCCTGGTCCTCCTCCTGACTTTCTGGCAATTGTGTCTCATCATCGTCCACCTCTTGTGATGCTTTCCCACCGTCGCCTTCGTGCGACCGTGGCTGCTCAAATATTTGGGCATCGCTACATGTAATCTCCTCTTGCCCCGCTTCACGTGGACCAGGCGAGAGGCCCGAATCTATAAATGGAAAAGTGAACAGCTTTTCGCTGTGTCCAAGTGTGGGATCAGTTGTTTCCGGGCACTCGGCATGGTGGGAGGAAGGAGGATCAGGGTGAGGAATATGCAGTCCAGACTCACAGCTACTGAGACTTGACTGTGTGGAAGACAGGGTGGTGGTGGTGGTGGCAAAGTGACTGGAAGCATTATCCGCTATCCAACCAACAACCTTTTGACACTGCTCTGGGTTCAATAGTAGTGTGCTGCGGTCCCCTAGGAATTGGAACAGGAAGGTCGGGCGAAAATATGTGGGTGTTTGTTGTGGCACAATTTCAGCTTGCCCACAGCCTCGGCCTCTGCATGCACCATTACCATCACGTCCAGTTCCCCGTCCCTTGCCACGCGCCTTGCCCATTTTAAATCGAGGACAATATCTTCCACGCTCATTACAAATGGATGAATTTGGAGCGAAGTTATATGTAATCCATTTGAGGGAGAAACCACAGTTTTAAATACCTGGCCTGTAGGTAACTATTTTGAACAGCAAACTGGTGTCAATTGCTTCACTGACACACTGAAATTTTTTTTAATGGAAGCCAGAAATGGCAGTATTTTCTGAAAACTTATATGTGGTCCATGTGACAGAGAAAACATAGTTTTAAATAGCTGTCCTGTAGGTAACTATTTTGAACAGCAAACTCCTGTCAATTGCTTCGCTGACACACTGAAACAAATTTTTAATGGAGACCAGAAATTACAGTATTTTCTGAAAACTTATATGTGATCCGTGTGATGGACAAACCACAGTTTTAAATAGCTGGCCTGTAGGTAACTATTTTTAACAGCAAACTGGTGTCAATTGCTTCACTGTCACACTGAAACAAATTTTTAATGGATACCAGAAATGGCAGGATTTTCAGCACAATTATATGTGATCCGTGTGACGGACAAACCAAGTTTTAAATAGCTGGATTTTTAGCTCTGTAATATGGAAAGGACCTGGCTGTATTCTGCAGTGCCAACAAGCAAATGGCGCAGAACAACGGTGTACTCTGGATTGCATTTTAAGCAAATAATGAGGATTAAGATCCAAAAAAAAATGATTCTTAGCCCCGGAGACCTGGGCCTATTTCTAGAAAAAACTGGAATGGAGCCTCTTGTGCTATGTGCACTGCAGTCTGCTATATACCCTGGCTGCCTTTATACACTGCCTGCCTGATATCTCTGCAGATGGATTAGTTCTTAGAAGGACTGTTTGTTGTGATGGATATGTGTCTCTAATATAGTTTGGTACACCGACACTAACTAGAAACAAGCAAATCTCTCCCTAGTTCAGGATCAGCTCTCCCTACACTGTCTGATTCCGGAGTGACTGTGACGAGAATGGCGATGCCAGGTCTGAAATAGACCTGATGATGCTGTGCGGCCAGCCAATCACTGTAATGCCGCAACCAACATGGCTATGGCATTACAGTGAGTGGCAGGCAATCCCTGCATGTTCATTGGCTCTGTAAAGAGCGCCAAACATGCAGTGAGGAGACCCGAGCTACCGCCGAGCAACCCCGGAAATACTCAGCGAGCGCCGAGAATCTCGAGCAGTGAGATGCTCGGGCGAGCACCGAGCAGTAGCGAGCATGCTCGCTCATCACTATTATGTATGTATAACCCTTATGTATATAGTATATTGTCTAGTGTGCCCTTAAGGCGATTAAATATGTAATTTAACCTTGGGCTACTCTATTATCTCGATCCACAAACTCTTACGTCCGTTTTTCGGTCCAACAAACACGTTACGGGGCTGGTTGCTTTCCCAATATAATCCCCCAGACCTAGCGGGAATTATATCTAATAGAAACTGTTGGCAACTCTACCAGGCCAACAAGGTTCTGCTTCACTGGGGCTAGTGAAGGGGCCTCTCAGCCAGTCAGGGGTGTGAGAAAGTGTGGTGCCACGTCAGTGACTGAGTGGGCCACCTCTTCTCACTCCCGGTGCCTTCCTGTACCCATGTGGACAGGGGGTGTCTGTGTAGAACTGTACCAATCTGACCTTATGCATCCCCGAGGGGATGTGGAATGTCACATTGGTGCAAAGGGCTGATCTGTATCACGTGATCCGTCTGACATAATTGTGACGTCAGGCGGGTGGCGAGGTGTGGATCATCCATCACAAGTGGTGGCAGCGGTGGGATTCTGCGGGATCTCTCTGCTGCCATTCATCACAAGTGGTTGTAGCGGTGGGATTCTGCGGGATCTCTCTGCTGCCGTCATTCTTCACAATGATGGATCTCGATTTATTAAGTATTAAGTATTGAGTATGAGTGTCATGAATAAAAATACATGCACTTACACATCTTGGCTGCTATCAATAAGGTTATTTATAGTTCAGGAATGTCTTGTCACACTGAATGCACTTGGGCAAATCATCAAGATCTGTGGCTGGACGGTCCCTGTGCAATTGACGATCAGTGTGTCCCAGATGTGCCTTTTATGGGAGACACCACAGGCCATAGTAGCATGTTTAGGTCACACAAACTGCTCATAGTAGCATGAGCAACTTGCGGCCTGAAGTGTTGAAAAATTGCTCCAGGGACACTTCTGCATTCCCTTTTGAAGACCTCTTCATGGCGTTGCCCACAAAATCTCCAGATCAATCTTCAGGTATCATTTAATCCAAGACAAACGCAGGACTCATCACTGAAGGGGATAGACATCAATTCCAGCCTTGATTACCATCTTTCTCTTCTGCATGATAGCTATTGAGAGAGGTGGCAAAGCCATGAAGAGGCCTTGATATGGGAATGTTACACTGGTCATACTCCTGGGATTATGGTGTGGAGTGGCATAATATATGATAGCCGGACTCTAGTCTTTATTCCAGGTACACTAACAGCTCAGTGTTGCATTGATTTGGCCATGGAACTACTGGTACAACCGTTTCTCTAAAGTGACCCTTGAGCCATTTTCAAACACAAAAACACAGTATGAGCAATGGCAAGGAAGTGGGTTGTCAGTATTTAGCGTAAGGCAAGTACTTCGCTCACTAACCCAGAAATAATACCCCAAGTATCGCTTTAATAGAAATAATGGCCCCTAATTGCCTCTTTTAGAATGCCATTTTGATGTCACCTTAAAAAAATAATACCCCCAGAGTTCCCTCTTCAAAAGTAATAACTTCACTTTTCTACCATTCCCACAATGAATAAAGTTTGTATTCACCTAATCCAAGGAACCACGTTTCCTGCACCCAAAGTGGGCTGGCACAAGAGATGTACTGCAGTGACATCATTATGCTGTCAATGCCAGGATGCCGACGTATTGTAAGCTGTAAACTTACAGCAGTCTATAACCTACAGAATGGATAGTGTTGAGGCGGGGAGCCTTAGCTCTACTTTGAGATCCAACTGTATTGGCATCATTTTAATATTACAGTTCAATGTGGCATTTGTCCAGATAACCGAGGCATCTGAATAAAATGGCATAGGCACTGGCCTGAATCTTTGATGTTAGTGGTATTAATGTTGCCTTATTTTTTTTTCTTTTGAACTTTTGAGTCCTTAAGAATTTTGGCTGAATTTAGCCTTAATTGGATGGAGCATATTTTTGGCAGGTATATAGAAAAGTCCAGGAAAGAACAGTTTAAAACACTTTTAATGTGATCATTATTATCTACTTCAGCAAACAGAGACCAAAGTCTTAATGAACTAAACTAAGAAAGTAAAAGGTTAGTTGATTTTACTATGACCTAAATGATGGGAAATGGCTGGATCACTGGCTCAATGGCAAAAAAAATTGCAAACTGTGAGAATTGAATCCATTGGGCGCTAATGGAAATGAATATTGTTGTTTCATTGTGAAGAGTTAATAGAGTGGATTTGTTATAGAGGCATTTTCTGTCTCATTTAGAAAATATTACATGTAAAACATTTACAAGGATTTCAACTTGGGCAGGTCACAAAGTTGTAAAATAAATTTCTGTCTTCATTACCTTACACTTGTAAGATATAAGATAATTTAAGTAACATTGGATTTTGTTTAAATATCCTTAAAATTAAAGTGTCATCAGAAAATGACCCAACGTTCAACCCCTTCACGGTATATGACATATGCTTACGCCATATGTCGTGTCCCTGACTTTGATGGGGGATCCATTGCTGAGCCCGCACCTTTCCCCACACACGAAAGCTGATTTAATCAGCTTTCATGTGCCTTTAACAGCCATAGGTGGATCAGAGCTCCACCCATGTCTGTTAACCAGTTAAATCCCGCTTTCAATCTTGGACATTGGGATTTAACACACACAAGCCAGAAGTGCGTCAAAAATACTGTCCATTTGCGCTCCTGTCACCGATGGGTTGTCTTTATAGCTTGAGGTCTGCAGAAGACACACGCGCCTGTCATTGTGTTACTCCTGTGAATGCTGGCTCATGGCCGATATTCTTAGGAGATTATCATTTCTGCTATACATAGCAGTGCTTAAGCATTGGCAATCTGACGATCATAGATTCAAGTCCCCTAAGGGAACTATTAAATAATGTAAAAAGTGAAGAAAAAAGTTTTTCAAAATATTAAAAATGAAAAAATTACACAAGTTCAAATCACCCCCCTTTTGCCCCATTGAAAATAAAACAATTAACCCCCCCCCACAAAAACAAATATTTGGTATCACTTGCATTCAGAAATGTCCAATCTATCAAAATATAAACTAAATTAATCAGATCGATAAACGGCGTAACGAGAAAAAAATAGAAACACTAGACTTACGTTTTTTTGGTTGCCGTAACATTGCAATAAAATGAAATAACATGCAATCAAACATCATATCCACACCAAAATGGTATCAGTAAAAACTTCAGATCAGGGCACAAAAAATAAGCCATCACCGAGCCCCAGATCCTGAAAAATTGAGTCGCTACGGGTCCTGGAAAATGGCGGCAAACGCAAAAACGTTTTTTCATACAAATTTAAAGAAAAAAAAATTTCACCATATAAATAAAAAATAAACTATACATGTTTGGTATCTGCATACTCATACTGACTTGGAGAATCATATTGCCACCAGGTCAGTTTTACCATATAGTGAACATGGTTAATACAGAACCCAAAAAACAATTGTGGAATTACACTCTTTTTGCAATTTCACCACAATTTTTTTCCCATTTTCCAGCACACTATATGGTAAAATCAATGGTGCCATTCAAAAGTACAATTCATCCCACAAAAAACAAGCCCCATGCGATCATACTGATATTGCTGTTGGAAGAAGGGGAGGAAAAAACTAAAAAACGGAAAATGGCCATGGCCTGAAGGGGTTAAATAAGGTCTTTGTTTTAAATGTATTTTTTTTTAAATGGTGGTAATGTTTTTCTTTTTGTACATATCTTTCTCAATATGTATTAAAATACATATTACAAATGTTGCAATTTTCACACGGGCCACTAGGGCTATTCCAGACCCCTACTTCCTGTTCTTTTAGGAAATCAGCATGTACATTAGCAGCAATAGACTGACTCTGACCCATCTTTTATATTAAAACCATCGAACGTGCATGTGCAAAAGTCATTGTGAAGGGGGTAGCAGGGTCTGTTGTGACATTGCCTATTGCGATTGATGGATCCTGTGTTATCCGAGTAATATATAGGTGTTACCTGTAGTTGTAATCTTGCCTCTGATGATAAAAAGCCTGCTGAAAATTTTGAGAAAGGAATGGAAGTAACTAGCTCAAGAGGGAAGTTTGAAAATTGCAAGATTTTTATTTTCTAGCACAGAATGTTATATGTAAAAAAATATTGGTAATTAAAAAAATTAAATAAATAACAAATACATTTAACACAAAAACCTGTTTAAAATAAAAGAGCATTTTAAGATGATACATTAATTTTAACTGGATGTGGGTTGAAAACAAGTAAATTTCTATTTAACTGAGTCATCGTTATAAAATCAAACTCTGACTGCTTCACCATAGTCGCTTAATATGTTGGTCAACCATGTAAGGTCTACAAAGCAGGAGTGTGACTTGAAGGGATCAATCTTCTCTCCACTCACACATTCTTGCACTCAACTTTCCTTAGGCTGCAAATTAAGTATAAATCACATCTCAATACAGTCCACACACCCCAGATACACAACACGCTGCCACCACTCCCCAAACAAAAAAGGTGAGGAGCCCCCACAATGTTTTGGCCGTCCGACACTCAAAAGACTACACACTCTCAGAAAGGTTATGGATTCTTGAGAGAAAATAAGGTCCAAAAGTTTTAGACCTTTATATAAAAAATACAGGATTTACAAGAAAAATGTGTTAACAAAAAGAGCCAAAATGAGGCGATATGAAACTAGGCGAAACAGTTATCAAAATGGAGAAATAACAGAAAATACCTAAAGGCACACTCAGACTTGGCCGACCCCACCATGTGATTACCTTTTAAATACAATTCAATTTTATACTTTAAAGGGAACCTGTCAGGTCCCCCATGCCCTCCAACCCAGCAGCATTCACCTATGTATGAGTAAATTCCCTGCCTAACCAGCCCTGTATAACGGAAATTAGTTAAATTATATAATGTCCCCATTTCCTATGTTAATGAGGTCTTTGACTAGTCGATGGTGCATTAGTTTCCCCAGACAGCGCATGACCGGAAGTTCAGAAGATGGCTTCCGGTCATACGCAGTAAGCCTTTGAAGCCGGGAAGCGTACACCTGACATCAGAGACTCATTGACGCTACCAAAATGAGCAGCGTGCATGTGCTAGATTTGCATGAGCTGACGATGAGGCCGGCTCATGCGAATTATGTTATTATGCCCCCACAGGGGTGTGATAACATGGAAAGAGCGCTGACTAGTCTGGGGCAACTAACGCCCTATCGACTAGTCAAAGCCCTCATTAGCATAATAAACGGAGACATTATAAATGCTTTTTTAAAGCATTCATTTAACTGAATAATGTTATACAGGGCTGGTTAGGCAGGGAATTTACTCATACATAGATGAATGCTTCTGGATTGGAAGACATGGAGGACCTGACCGGTTCCCTTTAAATCCTGAGTTCACATTTCCAGGACCCCCAGTAAGTTTGTTAGAGAAATTTCAGGTCTATATCTGGGCAGGGAGATAATAAGGGGCAATAACAAAGAATATTAACTAGTTAATTTTCTTGCATTCCCCTCTACTATAGGGGATAGAAAATGTCCTGTTTAGATAACATCAGTCCATCTTGCCATCTTTTGAAGCTGTATCAATCAGGCTTAGGTGTGAAGAATGACACTCGCTCTACTCCAAGAGATACCCTCTCCTTAGCATTGACTCCTGGTAACCTCATGACACAGCCTGCAATTTATTTATTTATTTATTTATTTATTTATTTTACTCGCTTATATGGAGCCATTAATTCCACTGCACTTTACAGACATCTTCATCATCACTGTCCCCATTGGGACTCACAGTCTAAATTCCAAATTAGTATGTCTTTCAGTGTTGGAGGAAACCCCCACAAACACCTTGCATGGATTTGAACCCAGGACCCCAGCTTTGCAAGGCTATAGTGCTAACCACTGAGCCACTGTGCTAGCCAAAAAAGTTCTATGCTGTTAAGGTCCTTTGTAAAAAATTCACCATATGAATGGACTTAGGCCAGGATCACACCAGCATATTTTCACTCATCCGAGTCCAATTATGCAAATCAGACTCTGATCAGAGTGTGATCATAATGTGATCCGATTTTCTCAGATGGAAAAAAAATGCCTCCGTCTTCTCCATTCTGTCAGTCCATGAAAATCAGACTGTCATCCGAGTGCATTCCAGTGGTTCCCATGGACTCATTGATTTGCATGGCCGAGTGCAATCTGAGTATCAGATCAAACAAGAGCATGCAGCGATATTTTTCTTGGACAGACACTGCCCCAGAAAAAAATTGGACATGTGCACGGCCCCATAGAATAACATTGGTCCGAGTGCGATCCGATGTTGGATCGCACTCGGACCAGAAATACGGTCATGTGCACAAGTCGTTATAGGCTAAAATTACATTGCTCCCTTCCCTACAAAAAAATATCTTTAGCATAAATTGAAAAGAGCTGCGGGTTTGAGATTTGCAGCATGTCAATACATGTTGAAGATGTCAGTGCATTGTAAAGGGTGAAATGTGCAGCTCCTTCATATCATCTTCACAACATTACCAGCGGTAAATACACCTGAAGATATCACTCTAGGATTACAACTGCAGTAAATATGTTTCATGGGGATTTACCCTCAGTGTGAACAAGTCTTTGGGCACACTGAAAATATAAAGGTACATCTATTTGGGCAGATGCAGACAACCGTTTTCTCCACATCCGAGAAAATCGTTCCAATTATGCTAATCACACTCTGATCAGAGTTTAATCAGGGTTTGATCAGTGTGTAATCCGAATTTCTCAGATGAGAATAAAAAAAAAAATTCTCAATCTTCTTTTCCATTCAGTCTGTCCGTGGCATCCAAGTGGAGTTAGATGTTTTCCACAGACCCATAGACATAAATAACCGGATACAATGCCGCGATGCGAGGAAAAAATTCGACATATACACAGCTCCATAGAATAACATGGTGATGAGTGCTATCCATCATATAGCAGTCGTCCACTTTTTACGGTCTTGTGCTCGAGCCCTTTGCCTGGCACATCGAGGTGGGTGTTGTTACATGGCACACACAAAAAACCTGTAAGCATAAAAATTCTAAAACTTTTTGTTTGAATCTAACAGTTGAATTGTGAATTCCAAATACATTTTAGTTTTATTTAATAATCAACCTGTGGGTGATAAAGTTAATGTTGGCCATGGTCTGTGACATAACATTTAATAAAATTGGTGCTTGGACAGACTTAATTTAATGAAGGTTGATGGTATTTTGTTCAAATCCTTTTTGGTTCTATATTAAAGTGACAGCTTAATTGGCAGTTGTGACCTGGAGCTAATTAACTCTAATAGGAAACTGAAGAATTTTTTAGCCTCCTACAGCTAAGAGAATTCAATGAGGTAATACTGATTATCACACTATTATAGATATTCTGAGCAACATATTTTAAAGGACTTGAAAAAAAAATTCTATATTTCAATGTATAATCATGCATCTATGGAGCAGCAGCTCATAGCTGAAATGCAGGCATGAAATGAGAATGTTTGAAGTACAATGAGACCTTTTCAAATGTCAAGAAGGAAAAGCGCTCAAGATAACTGCATGGTGATCAGTAGTAGCCTTTTCCTATTTAATAATTGAACTTTTCTATTTGCTGTAATGTCTCTAGTACAACATGTAGCAGATAGATATTCAGGCATCTACACAACAAATTAAAGTGACACAAGCAAACAAGAGGGGAATCATCATTTAGTAATTAGATATGAGCGAACATTTCAATGTTCGGTCCGGAAATGTTCGCTGAATATTTAGACATTCGCCGAATTTATTGGTCGAACATTCAACGAACATTTCCGAACGCCATAGGATTCAATGGGGGGACAAAAAAAGCATATACAACACCTTCAAACGGGCCCAAAAGCTGCCAGAACACATCATATTAGGAGTAGACACTAGGAAAGTGCCATCAATTGACCCAGATTACAAGTACTAGTTTGGTCAGACCTCATCTGGAATACTGTGTACAGTTTTGGGCACCACATTTTAAAAAAGACATAGACAAACTGGAGCAAGTTCAGAGAAGAGCGACCAGAATGGTGACTGGTCTGCAAACCATGTCCTATGAGGAACGGTTGCAGGATTTGGGAATGTTTAGCTTGCAAAAAAGAAGACTGAGAGGAGACTTAATAGCTGTCTACAAATATGTCAAGTGCTGTCACATTGTAAAAGGATCATCTTTATTCTCATTTGCACAAGGAAAGACTAGAAGCAATGGGATGAAACTAAATGGGAGGAGACACAGATTAGATATTAGAAAAAACTTTTTGACAGTTAGGGTGATTAATGAGTGGAACAGGCTGCCACGAGAGGTGGTGAGTTCCCCTTCAATGGACGTCTTCAAACAGAGGCTGGACAGACATCTGTCTGAGATGATCTAGTGAATCCTGCTTTGAGCAGGGGGTTGGACCAGATGACCCAGGAGGTCCCTTCCAACTCTACCATTCTATGATTCTATGATTCTACTATAATTATTATTACTATTACAACGACATTTATTCCGTGGCACGTTACATGTGAAAAGGGGTCACCGACTGGTACAAGAGGAGAGAGGACCCTGCCTACGAGGGCACACAAGCAATAAACAAGGGATGGGTGAGGTTACAGTAGCTTAGGGTACATTTAGTCGTGCAGCAGTATGCTGGGGCGAGGCTTACCGCAGATTGTACGGTTGTCATAAGAAGTTGATCTTCAGCTTCCTTTTCAAGGTTTCCATGGTAGGTGACAGTCTGATGTGTTGGGGTACAGCGCTATCACAGCATGAAAGATGCAAAGGACAAATCTGCCGAGAGCCTAAATCACGGTAAGCTTCCAGGAGCTCACAACTGAGCATGTTAACCCCTGCACCGATTAACACTAGAACTACTGATGGAGTCATTTTGACTCCTTTCGTTTTTTATTTCTCTTCTGTGACTACATTTTTCAGAATTCCGGCTTGAAACTCGGTGACTTTTCCTCAAATATGATGTGAAAAAAGATTTTGTGAGAATAAATAATTTTGGTGAAAAATTTGTGCGTTTTTTTCAAAATTTACCAAGAACTACTGAAGGGAGTCATTTTGACTCCCTACTATATTTTGAGGTCCTTTTGTCACTAAATGTTGCTCTAAAGTTTTGTGCATAATTTTTTCACTCTGTCTTATTTACCCTGATGTTCATATAGATGTAGTTCAATTTACATGTCAACTTCTCACATTTTCCTTGTGTTTTACCTGCTTGTATTACTGTGTAATGCTGAACAAAATAGCTTGTTTACTCTAGGCTCTTATCTTATGCTAATGAAGAGTGGTGTTTTTCTAAGGTCCTAGCAGGAGACAGTATTCTGGATAGTAACTTTACTTTCAGTTCAGCTGAAGAGACAAAGAGAACAGACGCAGACATACGAGCTCTGAAGACTCATACAGGTATGAATTGTTATGAAATAGTTTAGCTGTCTGTCAACTGATTCAGCCCACCTACTTTTGAAGGTGGCAGAACAGTTATTATTTATTTTAGTTTTCATTTCATTTCTATTTTTCAGCAGGGAACTATATAGAATTATGGAATTTGTGAGGAATATGGAGAGAAGACGTTTGATAAAGCCTCAGGATATTCTGGCTACTTTGCAATCCATACCGGAGGATGAATCGGAATCCGAATTGCAGGAACATGTATTTGATTCTGACAGTGATGAAGATTTCATTCCTCAGAACATATCAAGTGAATCTGAAGACTCAGAAGGAACAAATCCAGAAGGTAAGTAGTTATGTGTATTTGTTTGTTCTTCCACACACTGAGTTAGGGCCTGTGCACACTAGCAGAATTCTGGCTGAATAGCCATCTGGATATTCTTGCCGCAATACAGGCCGTACCTGCCCGCTCATGCCTGAAGCTCCGCTCCGAACCCCGGGCTGGAGCCGCTGTCAGGGACAGAGCAGCGCTTGCTTACGCGCGAGCACGGCTCCGTCCCAGACAGCGGCTCCAGCCCGGGGTTAGGAGCGGAGCTTCAGGTATGAAACTCCGCTCTGTACCTGAGCGGGCAGGTACGGGCCGGATTGTGGTGAGAATATCCGGTCGGATATTCCGCCGCTAATCCAGCCAGTGTGCACGGACCCTTACAAAACAAAAATTCTAAATATTCATCAACTTTTTTACAGATATTCCAAGCACATCAACTGGGGATCGGGCTCATGCAGTTATGTTGCCTCGTGACCATCCTCCTGGTCGTGGACAGAAAAAATCAGCAAAACGTCCCAGAAATGAAAGAACAACAGATAACGATGGCGGCGAAGGTAATGCAACAACAAACACCAGAGAAGGCGAATCTGAAGGAATACTAGTTTCAGCGGATGGTATTCAATGGAAACCTGTTGAAATTGGAGAACACTTGCCTGGTAGGCGTGACAGCCAAAATATTCTTCGAGAAGCACCTGGCCCTACAGGATACGCCAGAGGAAATATCATTATCGATAGTCCTTTGAGCGCATGGCGTTTATTTTTTGATTCATATATATTGACACATATAAAGAACTGTACGCTTGCAGAAGCATGCAGGAACAATAATTTACAGTTTACTCTATCTGATGAGGAGCTAGATGCATTCATTGCGATATTCTATGCTCGTGGAATATCTGGCACGAACCGTCACTCGATTAGCAGTATTTGGTGTAATGACTGGGGAATACCGTTTTGCAAAGCGACAATGTCTAGGGACCGCTTTGTTGAAATTATGAGGTTTCTCAGATTTGATGAGAAATCTACTCGATCGGAGAGACTGCAAACGGACAAGTTTGCTATATTTTCTACTGTGTGGGACAGGTTTATTGAAAATTGTATTGCGTGTTACAAACCTGGCCCATACATAACGGTGGATGAGCAACTTTTCCCAAGCAAAACTAGGTGTCCATTCACGCAGTACATGCCTTCCAAACCAGATAAATATGGCCACAAATATTGGCTAGCTGTTGATAAGAGGAGCAAATATCTGGCAAATGGCTTCCCTTATCTAGGCAAAGATGACACACGCCGTGCTGAGGACCGTTTAGCTGACCATGTGGTAATGAAGTTATTGGACCCGTTTTTGAAAAAAGGTCGCAATGTTACAACCGATAATTATTTTACTTCAGTAAAATTAGCTAAACAGCTAAAAAGCAAAGGAACAACCATCGTGGGAACACTGAACAAGATAAGGCGAGAAGTGCCTAAAGAAATAAAATCCATGAAAGAGGAATTGTACAACACTAAAGTGTTTAGAAATGAAGACAATTTTACACTTACAGTATATCAACGAAAGCCCAACAAAAATGTTGTCATTTTGAGTTCGGTCCATCCAGATGTTGTTGTTGCGTCTGATTCCGCTAAAAAAACTCCAGAAACGGTAAAGTTTTACAATGAAACAAAATATGGAGTAGATGTAGTGGATCAGATGGCACGAAAATATACCACACGAACATGCACAAGGAGATGGCCTGTTCATGCATTTGAAAATGCCTTAGACTTTGCGGGTATAAATGCATGGATAATATTCAAGGAGATTACCCACCAAAAAATGTCACGCAAGGCATTTTTGCAAACGCTTGTGAGAGAGTTGAGTGGTCCTTATGTCACAGATAGGGAAAAGGGTTCCACGTCCCAAGTTTCTACATGCTCAGAAGTGATGGTTCAAACAAAATTTTGCCAGATCAAAGAAAAGTGCAAGAAAAATAGATCTGTCGGAAATTGTAAGACTTGTGGTAAGTCTTTGTGTGGGCAATGTACTGCCATAAATCAAAGGCAATGCCTAAAATGCGAAACACCAAATGTTTAGAAGGTGAATTCTGCGCCATATTTTCATTTTTATGCTCCTCCACCTACATTTTCTCTGCTTTTTGTTCTTCAGTTGTTGTTTATATGTGTGCACTTGAATAAAAAAAAATGTTTGAAAAACGTCTATTATAATTATTGTTATTTTCTGTAGAAAAATAAGAAAAGCAGAAAAAAAACAATCAAAAGCATTACTGTTGGATCTCACAATAATAATACATTACAAAAAATATAATTATTAATAAATAACCACAAATGAAACTCTAAAAATAAACGAAAACAAGCAAGGAGTCAAAATGACCCCTTTCAGTAGTTCTAGGCGGGGTCACGAGTCCAGTAGTCCTAGTGTTAATATGAAGGCGAAAGGCTTTTAAACCGTGCAGGAGTGGGAAGAATCAGATGCTGCGGTCTTCTGGCACTTCTCTGTCATGGCAAACCCGTGACACCTTGCAAGCTTCAACACAATGTTCACAAGGTAGACAGCAACGGTGGTCAGTCTCCTAGACAACGAGCTAACTCCTTTATGATGATAGAGGACAACATCTGCAAGTAGTTTGTATGTTCTCCCTGTGTTTGCAGGCGTTTCCCCCAGGTTCTCCAGTTACTTCCTCAGTAAAAAAGCAGGCATACAGGAGTGTTCACAGTTCAAAAAATTAGGGCCTGACACCACCATTTCTGTGGCCAACAGATTGGAGATGGTGAAGTTCAACCTCTTAGCTTTGTCATGTGTAGGAGGAAACAATCTTTTATGTAACCACAACTGCGGGACCGAGAGCTGGCTGCAGTGCTGAGAGAGGGCGGAGTATTGTGAAACGGACAAACTGCTGAGCTGCAGGCGCAGATGTTACGGTGGATTGAGAAACATGTAGTGTGCTTGGTGAAACAAACACAGCAGGCATGTCCGCTTCCGTTACAGCTGGCAGGCTCTCACTCAGCCTGACTGGAGCGGGTAGAGAACCAGAAGTTCTGCGGTGGGAGACCTGCGTGACAATACTTGGCACAGTAACAGAGGAGGAGAAAGAAGCAGTGGATACAGTTGGTGGGGCGGCTGATGGTTGTTGAGGTCCACATCTTATCGCACTGAGATTGCCAGAGTAACGCATGTTGATTGCGTATGTGAAGGTTCATGCATGTAGTAGTCAAATTATTGCCCTTTTTCCATCTACTGAATTTTTTATTGCAAAGTTTGCAAATAATGTGAGCTGGCTCATCCTTTGCGGTCTCAAAAAAGGCCCAGGCTGGGCAACCCTTACCGCCCCTGCGAGCTGCAGACCCACGACCGCTACTGGTCACTGCCACGGTTGTTGCTAAGGATGCAGTGCTCCTCGTGCTTGCATCACTCCGTGTCTGCGCCATAGGACTCAACGTAACCTCCACATCTTCCTCCTCCTCAGATGAGATACTCAGCTGCGTGCCTCTGGGTTCACACCAACTTGGATGTTCAACCTCATCATCATCCAATGTGTTATCCCATTCCTCACCCTCAGAGACACCCTCCTCCTCTTCTTGCCCTGACAGCACAGTACAGTCGAGGGTCAGGAAGCTGCTCGTACACAAGTTTTTTTTTCCCCTTGTATGGAGAACATTATCTGCCCCAAACAATTTTAAGCTGAGATGTAGTCTGCTTTATATACCAATATTAGAGTTTATCAGTTCTGTGCACCCCTGTGTGGAGAACAATATCTGCCCCAAACAATATTAAGCGGAGATGTCGCCTCGTTTATATATCAATTTTGAGTTTATCAGGTCTGTGTACCCCTGTGTGAAGAAGAATATCTGACCCAAACAATTTTAAGTTTAAATGTAGTCTGCTTTACATACCAATTTTGAGTCTATCAGGTCTGTGTACCCCTGTGTGGAGAAGAATATCTTCCCCAAACAATTTTAAGCGGAGATGTAGCCTGCTTTATACACCAATTTTGAGTTTATCAGGTCTGTGTACCGATGTGTGGAGAAGAATATTTTCCCCAAACAATTTTAAGCTAAGATGTAGCCTACTTTATATACCAATTTTGAGTATATCAGGTTTGTGTACCCCTGTGTGGAGAACAGTATCTGCACCAAAAAATTAGTTACACTAGAGTATAACTATTGTAAAGGAGACCAAAACCTCTTCCACTACAGCCAACCCAGCACATGGAGACCCAATCAGGAATGTTCACATTTCACTAAATTATGGCCTAACACCACCGAAGTGGAATCAATTTCACTGCAGTAGAAATAGTATAATTAGGACCGACACTTCTTCCCCAACAGTCAATCCAGTAGATGGAGACCCAATCAGGATTCCCCACATTTCCAGAAACTAGTAGCAGACACCAGCAAAGTGGCATCAATTTCAGTACAGTAGAAATTGTAGAATTAGGAACGACACCTCTTCCCCTACAGCAAACCCAGTAGATAGAGACCCAATCAGGAATGTTCACATTTCCCTAAATTAGGGCCTAACACCACTGAAGTGGCATCAATTTCACTATAGTAGAAATAGTATAATTAGGACCGACACTTCTTCCCTAAACAGCGAATCCAGTAGATGGAGACCTAATGAGGATTCCCCACAAAGTAGAAATTGTACAATTAGGAACGACACCTCTTCCCCTACATCCAACCCAGTAGATGGAGACCCAATCAGGAGTGTTCTCATTTAAAAACATTTGGGCCTAAAACCACCAAAGTGGCATCAATTTCACTAGAGTATAAGTAGTATAATGGGGACCAACACCTCTTCCACTACAGCCAACCCAATAGATGGAGAACCAATCAGGATATCCCACATTTCTAAAAATTAGTGGCAGACACGAGCAAAGTGGCATCAATTTCAGTACAGTAGAAATTGTAAAATTAGGAATGACACCTCTTCCACTACAGCCAACCCAGGAGATAAAGACCTAGCCTGAAGTGTTCATGGTTTCCTAAATTAGGGCCTAACACCAGTAAAGTGTCATCAATTTGAGTTCAGTAGAAATTGTAGAATTAGGAATGATGCCTCTTCCACTACAGCCAACCCAATGGATTGAGAGACCAAATCTGTATTCTCCACATTCCAAAAAATTAGGGCCTAAAACCTGCAGCAGCCAACCCAACCACCATTTCTGTGGCCTACAGAATGGAGATGGTGGAGTTCAACCTCTTAGCTTTGTCATGTGTAGGAGTAAACAATCTTTAACGTGACCACAACTGCGGGACCGAGGGCTGGCTGCAATGCTGAGAGAGGGTGAAGTACGGTGAAAAGGACAAACTTCTAGACCATGAGTGAGGTGCAGGTGGAGATATTATGGTGGATTGAGAACATGTGGGGTGGTCAGTGAAACATACACAGCAGGCATGTCCACTTCTGTTACAGCTGACGGGCTCTAACTCAGCTTGACTGGCGTGAGTATACATCCATAGGTTCTGCGGTCGGAGAACTGCGTGCCAATACTTGGCGCGGTAACAGAGGAGGAGGAAGAAGCAGCAGATGCGTTTGATAGAACGGCTGATGGTTGTTTATTGAAAACCAATTTTCAGTTTATCATGTTTGTGTACCCCTTTGTGGAAAACAATATCTGCACCAAATAATTCATTTCACTACAGTATAACTATACTAATGGATGGAGACCAAAACCTCTTCCACTACAGCCAACCCAGGAGATGGAGACCTAACCAGGAGTGTTCACTAGAGATGAGCGTTGTTCTACTCGAACTGTTCGCCAATCTCAAATTCGAGCTGTTTTGGGCGGTGTTCGAGCCGTTCGGCGAACACGAACAATTTGAGAAAAATTCGGCTGTTCGAGGTTATGTTCGATAACTGTTCATGCACCAAAATCATAACTGGATTTTTTCTCAGTAATGATGAAAATTAATGTTAATACACAGTTTGAGTGTACAGCGGGGTGGGGGGAGGGGCAGGGGATGGATCTCTGCAGGAACAATGAAGATCTCCATTTTTTTTTCTCTTTCCCGCATTTACAGTGGGGAGGTGCAATCTGTCAGCCTATCAGCAGCGCACACACGGAGCGAAGTGCTTTTTTTCACACAAGCAAGGGCATGTGTCATTGGCAGTGTATGTCACATGTCCTTGCCCTATAAGACCAAGCCATTTTCCCCGTCGCCACCATTTTCTCACTGCTGCAGCTGCGTGTTAGACGGCACCGCTGTTGCTGTGTGCGCTATACCTTGTTAATTTCAAGCCAATTTTCGCACAAATATACAGATAGCTTGGGAGTAGGGAATAGTTGTGATTGCAGTCCTTTTAAGGACTAGGTTACAGCATTTCCTACGACTTTTATCAGGGAGGTCTGTGCTCTTAAATAGATCGGTTGTGGGAGTAAAGACTAATTGTAATTGCAGTCCTTTTCAGGACTAGGTTACATGAGTTCCTATCAGTTTTTGCCAGGCAGGTCTGTGCCAGTGCTGTGCAAGTTTTTTTCACAGCATTTGGCTGAATCTAGCAAAGCTAATCCTTTTTGGCCTATTGCAGAGTGTGTTAGTCAGTGGAGTAGCCTATCTGTGTTGCAAGATATACCACCTGTGTATAGAATACCAATTTTTTTTACTGCACCTAGTGAAGTAAAATCTTTTGGGCATAGCATCATTCTATTAGTCCATCTATACTGACCTCCATCAGGTTGCAAATTAAAACTAATTTTTATCTGCATCTACAGTACCTCTGAAAAAATATTTGGGCTTCTAGCAGTGTGTGGGACTTGTTCTATTAGTCCATCTATACTGACCTCCATCAGGTTGCAAACTGAATATATTTTTTTCTGCATCTACCTCTGAAAAAATATTGGGCTTCTAGCTGTGCGTGGGTCTTGTTCTATTAATCCATCTATACTGACCTCCATCAGGTTGCAAACTGAATATATTTTTTTCTGCATCTACCTCTGAAAAAATATTTGGCCTTCTAGTAGTGTGTCGGACTTTCTCTATTAGTCCATCTATACTGACCTCCATCAGGTTGCAAATTAAAACTAACATTTATCTGCATCTACAGTTCCTCTGAAAAAATATTTGGGCTTCTAGCAGTGTGTGGGACTTGTTCTATTAGTCCATCTATACTGACCTCCATCAGGTTGCAAACTGAATATATTTTTTTCTGCATCTACCTCTGAAAAAATATTGGGCTTCTAGCTGTGTGTGGGTCTTGTTCTATTAATCCATCTATACTGACCTCCATCAGGTTGCAAACTGAATATATTTTTTTCTGCATCTACCTCTGAAAAAATATTTGGCCTTCTAGTAGTGTGTCGGACTTTCTCTATTAGTCCATCTATACTGTCCTCCATCAGGTTGCAAATTAAAACTAATTTTTATCTGCATCTACAGTACCTCTGAAAAAATATTTGGGCTTCTAGCAGTGTGTGGGACTTGTTCTATTAGTCCATCTATACTGACCTCCATCAGGTTGCAAACTGAATATAGTTTTTTCTGCATCTACCTCTGAAAAAATATTGGGCTTCTAGCTGTGTGTGGGTCTTGTTCTATTAATCCATCTATACTGACCTCCATCAGGTTGCAAACTGAATATATTTTTTTCTGCATCTACCTCTGAAAAAATATTTGGCCTTCTAGTAGTGTGTCGGACTTTCTCTATTAGTCCATCTATACTGACCTCCATCAGGTTGCAAACTGAATATAATTTTTTTCTGCATCTAGCTCTGAAAAAATATTTGGCCTTCTAGTAGTGTGTCGGACATTCTCTATTAGTCCATCTATACTGACCTCCATCAGGTTGCAAATTAAAACTAATTTTTATCAGCATCTACAGTACCTCTGAAAAAATATTTGGGCTTCTAGCAGTGTGTGGGACTTGTTCTATTAGTCCATCTATACTGACCTCCATCAGGTTGCAAACTGAATATATTTTTTTCTGCATCTACCTCTGAAAAAATATTGGGCTTCTAGCTGTGTGTGGGTCTTGTTCTATTAATCCATCTATACTGACCTCCATCAGGTTGCAAACTGAATATAATTTTTTTCTGCATCTAGCTCTGAAAAAATATTTGGCCTTCTAGTAGTGTGTCGGACTTTCTCTATTAGTCCATCTATACTGACCTCCATCAGGTTGCAAATTAAAACTAATTTTTATCTGCATCTACAGTACCTCTGAAAAAATATTTGGGCTTCTAGCTGTGTGTGGGACTTGTTGTATTAGTCCATCTATACTGACCTCCATCAGGTTGCAAACTGAATATATTTTTTTCTGCATCTACCTCTGAAAAATTATTTGGCCTTCTAGTAGTGTGTCGGACTTTCTCTATTAGTCCATCTATACTGACCTCCATCAGGTTGCAAATTTAAAATAATTTTTATCTGCATCTACAGTACCTCTGAAAAAATATTTGGGCTTCTAGCTGTGTGCGGGACTTGTTGTATTAGTCCATCTATACTGACCTCCATCAGGTTGCAAACTGAATATATTTTTTTCTGCATCTACCTTTGAAAAAATATTTGGCCTTCTAGTAGTGTGTCGGACTTTCTCTATTAGTCCATCTATACTGACCTCCATCAGGTTGAAAATTAAAACTAATTTTTATCTGCATCTACAGTACCTCTGAAAAAATATTTGGGCTTCTAGCAGTGTGTGTGACTTGTTCTATTAGTCCATCTATACTGACCTCCATCAGGTTGCAAACTGAATATATTTTTTTCTGCATCTACCTCTGAAAAAATATTGGGCTTCTAGCTGTGTGTGGGTCTTGTTCTATTAATCCATCTATACTGACCTCCATCAGGTTGCAAACTGAATATATTTCTTTCTGCATCTACCTCTGAAAAAATATTTGGCCTTCTAGTAGTGTGTCGGACTTTCTCTATTAGTCCATCTATACTGACCTCCATCAGGTTGCAAATTAAAACTAATTTTTATCTGCATCTACAGTACCTCTGAAAAAATATTTGGGCTTCTAGCAGTGTGTGGGACTTGTTCTATTAGTCCATCTATACTGACCTCCATCAGGTTGCAAACTGAATATAGTTTTTTCTGCATCTACCTCTGAAAAAATATTGGGCTTCTAGCTGTGTGTGGGTCTTGTTCTATTAATCCATCTATACTGACCTCCATCAGGTTGCAAACTGAATATATTTTTTTCTGCATCTACCTCTGAAAAAATATTTGGCCTTCTAGTAGTGTGTCGGACTTTCTCTATTAGTCCATCTATACTGACCTCCATCAGGTTGCAAATTCAAAATAATTTTTTTCTGCATCTAACCCAGCCAATAGTTTTGGCCTAATACCACAGTTTGGCCACTCAGCTCTGCTCGGTTACCATCCATTGTTTTTTTGTGCAAACAACTCCAGAGTTGTGAATTAGTTAACCACCAAAATGAGTGGAAAAAGGCCTGCTGCTGGTGGAAAGGGGAATAGGCGTGTTGGGAAGGGGAAAAAAGGTTGTGTCCGTGGGGTAGGTGTTAAAGCAACAGTAACATCTGCAGAAGAAAGACCATCTTCCAGCCAAACTAAAATGTCTACTTCTTTTAGCGGACAATGTGATAAGATCCCTTTCTTACGGCCACGCCAATCGCTACAAATTCCAGATGAGGCACAAAAACAGCAGGTGCTTCAACGGATATCAAGTGCTCCTTTAAGTGGGCTCTCCTCCACATCAACTTCAACATCACAAATACTCCTGTCCTCAAAGGTGTCACCCAAATCGCACTTGCTTCCTCACAGCTCCCAAATCTCCAGCTGCCCGTCTGAGTATGAGGTAGAACAGATGGTTGAGTCTGCAGAGCTGTTTACTCATACTATAGCCTGGGAATCAGAGGTCGACTCCAGCGCTTCTGTGAATCCAGACGAGGAAATGATCTGCACTGATGCCCAGAATCTTTATGAGTCGGATCCAGGACCAGACGCAGAAGGTTCTGACCATAATGTAAACCCTCATTCCCAAACTGTAACTCCTGTTGGTGGAGACAATGAGGAAGACGATGATAAGACTCAAATACCTGATTGGAGCGACAACTTTAGTTTTTTGTCAGGGCAGGAACAGGTTGGCTCTGAGGACGACGGGTGTGATAACGCACAGGGTGATGATGATGAGGTCGGAGATCCCACTTACTGTCAACCCACAGTCAGCCAAGAGATGAGGTCAGCAGAGGAGGTGGAGGAAGATGCTAGTGACGACGAGGTCAGGTTGCGCCTTCCTGGACAGAGACGTAGTACTGGAAGCACGTCAACAACTGCATCCTCAAACACAACTCTGCCTCTCACCACAAGTCGTGGTGGCTCTTCAGGTCGCATGGGTGCTAAGCCTTGCATAGCCTGGGCATTTTTTCAGATCGATAAAGATGACCCAACTCGTGTTATCTGTAACATTTGTCAGCAAAAGCTAAGTAGAGGCCAAAAAATACATAGTTTGAGTACTTCATGCATGAACCGGCACATGGACATGAAGCATAAGTTGCAGTGGGAAGCTCAGTGTGCTACAATGCGGCCTAGCCGGCCGGGCCAACCACCGTCTGCCATATCTTGTGCATCCGCGGCCTCTTCATCCTCTGTGACTGGGGGGACAGCAGTCACACCTGTTTTGGGGCGCAGACCTGCCACCTCTTTACCCGCAACAGCCAGCGTGATTGGCAGGTCATCATTTTCTTTGGAGGTGGTAACACCAGCTGGTGTTGAGCGCTGTCCGACATCGATAGCACCACCTTTGGATGAAGGCAACCTAACATGTCCGCCTGCATCTTCCTCACAGACCGGCAGTTTGCCGGGGACACCCTTATCAACCCCGTCTAAGCACAATAGCCAGCCCTCGGTCCCTCAGATGTGGACAAGTAAAAGACCATTTCCTCCTAGCCATGAGAAAGCTAAGAGGTTGAATTTCACCATCTGCAAGCTCTTGGCTACAGAAATGCTGCCTTTCCGCCTGGTGGACACAGAGGATTTTCGAGACCTTATGTCCGTCGCAGTGCCCCAGTACCAGATGCCCAGTCGGCACTACTTCTCAAAGAAAGGTGTGCCTGCGCTCCACCAGCATGTCGCACACAACATCACCGCTTCTTTGAGAAACTCTGTGTGTGACAGGGTGCATTTCACCACAGACACTTGGACGAGTAGGCATGGACAGGGGCGTTACATGTCGCTGACTGGGCACTGGGTAACTATGGTGACAGCAGGACAAGGGGCTGCTGTCCAAGTCTTGCAGTCCTCACGAGTTGTGCGTCAATCCTCTTTATGTCAAAGTTCCTCCACTGCTTCTGCCTCCTCAACCTCCTCTCGGTCTTCCACCTGCACCCAAAGCCTGTCTGGTCATGCCACAAGCTTTCTAACTGCGCAGAAGGGATCCTGCACACCTCCTTACTATGCTGGCAGTAGGGCTCAACGTCATCAGGCGGTTTTTACATTGAAATGTCTGGGAAATGTGAGTCACACAGCTGAGGAGTTGTGGTCAGCTCTGGAGAACTAATTTCATCAATGGTTGTCTCCACTGGACCTGAAACCAGGGAAGGCCGTGTGCGACAATGCTGCAAACCTGGGTGCGGCCCTTCGCCGGGGCAATGTCACACACATGCCTTGTATGGCTCACGTGTTGAACCTGGTTGTCCAGCAATTTTTAGCCCACTATCCCAGACTAGATGGCCTTCTGCAGAGGGCACGGTCGCTGTGTGCTCACTTCCGCCGTTCGCATCCCGCAGCTCAGCGACTTACATCTCTACAGAAGTCGTTGGGCCTGCCACTTCACCGGCTAAAATGCGATGTGCCTACCCGGTGGAATTCAACTCTGCACATGTTGCAGCGACTGTGGCAGCACCGACAAGCCCTGGTGCAATACGTTCTGACGTATAGCCTGGGCCAACGAGATTCAGAGGTGGGGCAAATCACGCTGGAGGAGTGGTCTCAGATCAGGGACCTATGCACCCTTCTGCACAGTTTTGAAATGGCGACGAAGATGTTTAGTGCTGACGATGCCATTATCAGCATGACTATTCCGGTAATTTACATGCTGGAGCACATGTTAAACAGAATTCGGAGTCAGGTGGTGGCACAAGAGGAGGTGGAGGAAGTAGAGGAGGAGGAGTTGTATGCGGAAGGGCTAACATCTGCAAGGTCCAGAAGGTCGGCGGCACCAAGGCGGCAGGCATGTGAGGGTGGGGGAGATGGTTTTACCAGGGCGCATGGTAGCAGCCAAACTAGTGAGGAAGGTGCAGGAGCCCAGGAAGAAGTGGAGGACGAACTGATGGAAGACTCATCAGATGAGGGAGACCTTGATCACATTTCTGTTGTGCGAGGTTGGGGGGAGAGGACAGAGGAAGGAAGCATGATTGTTACCTCGCCACCAACACAACAGGGACTTGGTGCTCCTGGATGCGCAACACACATGAGTGCCTTCTTGCTGCACTACCTGCAACATGACCCTCGAATTGTGAGAATTAGAAATAATCCTGACTACTGGGTTGCCACACTGTTAGATCCCCGGTACAAAAGTAAATTTGCAGAAATTATTCCTGCCATAGAAAGGGATGCACGCATGCAGGAGTATCAGCAGAGACTGTTGCAGAATCTTACATGTGCTTTTCCACAAAATACCAGTGGTGCACGTAGTGAATCTCACAGTTCCAACTTGCCAACCGTGGGACCGTCAAGTGTTCAGCACTCAAACCGTAACAGAACCACAGTATCTGCTGGTAACATCAATTTTGCGGAATCATTTCACCACTTTTTTAGCCCATCCTTTGCAAGGCCACAGGAGACAAGAAGTCTGACACATAGTCAACGCCTAGAGACGATGGTACAGGAGTATCTCCAAGTAAACATTGAAGCCACGACTGTGTCACTGGACCCTTGCTCTTTTTGGGCTTCCAATCTGGATAAATGGCCGGAGCTAGCCACTTACGCCTTGGAGATCTTGTCATGCCCCGCAGCCAGCGTTCTGTCTGAACGTGTGTTCAGCGCTGCTGGTGGTGTGCTGACAGATAAGCGCACGCGGCTCTCCACTGATAATGTAGACAGACTCACGTTCATAAAGATGAACAAATCATGGATCCGAAACGACTTTTCTACCCCTGTGTCATCCTGGGGAGAGTAAAAGCTTGATGATTGGTTAAAATCACCCTACCAAACGTTTTAAGCTTTCAAATTACTAATCATGTTTATCTGTATCTTGACTGGAAAATAATTTGGGCTTTGTAGCAGTGTGCAGCACTGATCCTATTAGGCCATCTATAATAAGCTCCACCAGATTTAAAATTAAAAATAATTTTTAGCTGCATCTAGCCCGGAAAATAATTTTGGGGCTCCGAGATGCGCAAGACACATAAGTGCCTTCTTGCTGCACTACCTGCAGCATGACCCTCATATTGTCAGAATTCGAAGTAATCATGACTACTGGGTTGCCACACTCTTAGATCCCCCAAACTTTTCGATCAACCTTTTCATTTTAATAAAGACCAAAAAAATGGTCATTTTTGAAATTATAAGCATTAGCAGGTTGTTAGAAACTGAAATCAAACAGTTTTCAACTCAAAACTTTATTCTAGGTGATGTTACATTTTCACATAGGACCCCTTGTTCGAAAGGAGCTTCTGAACTCTCTCGTCCATTGAATTTGTCAGGTTTTGGATGGTTTCTGCTTCAATTGTTTTGCATGAGGACAGAATACCCTCCCACAGCTGTTGCTTAGATGTGAACTGCCTCCCGCCATCATAGACACTCCTTTTAATGATGCTCCAAAGGTTCTGAATGGGTTAGAGGTCAGGGGAGCATGGGGGTCACACCATAAGTTTGTCCCCTTTTATGCCCATATCAGCCAGAGATGCAGATGTTTTATGTGCAGCATGAGATGGTGCATTATCATGCAGAAAAATGATCTTGCTGTGAAATACACGGTTCTTCTTCTTGAACCATGGCAGGAAGTGCTGTTTGAGAAAATCCACATACATTATGGAGTTCATCTTTAGCGCCTTCAGGGATCCTAAAGGGGCCGACAGGATGGCGTATGCACAGCTGCAAACCTCTGAAGGACCCTGCATCTTGTTGTTCGGGGGACGTTGGAGGCACAAGCAGCTTCAAAAACTTGTCTGCTGCTATGACAAGGCTTTTTTGCCGCTGCTCTTTCAACCTGACGTAATTGCCTGTAGGAAAGAGTCCTCAATTTGCCCTTATCAGCACGCACACGTGTGTACTGTGAATCAGCTACATACTTCTTGATTGCCAAGACACTTCATCCTGATCATCGCACAATGTTGATTGTAGTCATGCCTTGACCTAAACACTCCACAATTTGTTGCTTCTCAGCAGCCGACACATCCTTTTTCTTTCCCATTTTGGCAGAAAATGTAGGCTGCTTAATAATGTGAGAGAGCCTTCTTAAGTAGTCTTGCCTTTCATTGGACACACCTGCCAAACTAATTAGCACAGGTGTCTGCAATTGCTTACAGTGATATAAAGAGCCCTGACACACATCACCATCAATGAGTTTAACTGACAAACAAACAAATTCTTCCCTTATCACTCCTAAACACTTTTTGCATAATAATTTGGAACGCGGTGTACATGTGCTTTTCCACAAAACACCAGCGGTTCACATAGTGAATCTTACAGTTCTAACTTGCCAACCGTGGTCTGTATGGAATTGTTCAATAAAGGGCCCAAAATTAAGATAACATAGATGGGAGAGGTCTCTATGAATAGGAATTCCTAAGTATTTGATACCCAGTGAGGGCCAGGCAAAGGGAAAGTTGGACTGGATGGAATCCTATATGGATTTGGGGAGGGAGACATCGAGGGCCTCAGACTTCGCTGCATTGATTTTAAAATTTTACCATGTAACAAATAGTGTTGAGCCACCCCCGTAGTGTTCGGGTTCGGTTCGGTTCGTCGAACACCGGGATGTTCGAGGAACTGTTCGTCGAACTGTTCGTCGAACACCTTAGAACACCGTCGAACACCGTTAAAACCAATGGCAGGCAAACAAAAACACATAGAAACACATAGAAAACACCTTCAAAGGTGTCCAAAAGCTGACAAACTGCTCAGAAGACGCTTTCTTTAAAAAAGCCGGCCGGCAATTCAGCAGCGGCATACACCGGTACCCGACAATTTAGACAAAAAGGAATAGAGCCTCACACATAGATTAGATAGATAGAAACATGTCAGTCACATATATATGAAGTACAGTGACAGTGTTGCTTACTGTACTTGTCATTTAGTGTAAAGGATTTATTAAAAAATATAATAGTGTTTTCATGCACTGTCTCTTTAAAAAAGCCGGCCGGCAATTCAGCAGCGGTATCCGACAATTTATAACAGACAGAATAGAGCTTCACACATAGATTAGATAGATAGAAACATGTCAGTCACATATATATGAAGTACAGTGACAATGTTGCTTACTGTACTTGTCATTTAGTGTAAAGGATTTATTAAAAAAAGTAATAGTGTTTTCATGCACCGTCTCTTTAAAAAAGCCGGCCGGCAATTCAGCATCTGTACCCGACAATTTATAACAGACAGAATAGAGCTTCACACATAGATTAGATAGATAGAAACATGTCAGTCACATATATATGAAGTACAGTGATAGTGTTGGTTACTGTACTTGTCATTTAGTATTAAAATAAAGGATTTATTATTAAAAAAAATTGGCGTGGGGTTCCCCTTAATTTTAGTCTCTAGCGGAGGTTAAGCAGACAGCTGGGGCAGATGTTTGAAGCCTGGGAAGGGGGTAATACCCACGGAGCTTCCCAGGCTACTAATATGAGCCCCCAGCTGAATACATAGCCTTTACTAGCTATTAAAATGGGGGACCCCCCAAAAAAAATGATGTGGGGTCCCCCCTAATTTAATAGCTAGCAAAGGCTAGGCAGACAGCTGGGGGCTGATATTAATAGCCCAGGAAGGGTGCCATGAATATTGGCCCCCTCCCAGGCTAGAAACACCAGCCGTCAGCCGCCCCAGAAATGGCGCATTCATAGGATGCGCCAATTCTGGCACTTAGCCTCGCTCTTCCACGCTGCCCTGGTGCGGTGGCAAGGGGTAATAGGGCTGGGGTTGATGTCAGCTTATAATGCCAGCTGACATCAAGCCCAGGTTAGTAATGGAGAGGCGTCTATAAGACACCCCCATTACTAACCCCATAGTCAAAGTTAAAAGAAAACACAAACACCCAGAATAAAGTCCTTTAATTGAAATAAAGACACAATCCTTTATTGTTCTAAATTAAACCATACTTACCATCACGCCCATTCCAGCTGAAGCCAATGATCTCCTGCAATAAAAGAAAAATAATAAAGCAACATCATCCTTACCTTTCCATGGTTCCCACGACAGCTTCAGCTCTGCTACATCGAGATGACAGGCTGGACCGCAGCAGAACGCCGCCATCCAGCCTGTCATCCCGCAGACACTGAGAAGCGCAGGCTTGCTTGCGCTCTGCAGTGTCTGGCTGTGACGGCATAAAGATGAGACGAGTTCATGTCCAATGAACTCGGCGCACCTCATGCACGTCACTGACAGCGTGGGAAAATTCTCACGCTGAAGCGCTGAGTGCAGGAGAATTCTCCCACGCTGTCAGTGACGTGCATAAGGTGAGCTCATGTCCAATGAACTCAGCTCACCTCCTGCACGTCACTGACAGCGTGGGAGAATTCTCCTGCACTCAGCGCTTCAGCGTGAGAATTCTCCCACGCTGAAGCGCTGAGTGCAGGAGAATTTTCCCACGCTGTCAGTGACGTGCATGAGGTGAGCCGAGTTCATTGGACATTAACTCGGCTCATCTGGATGCCCTCACAGAGAGACACTGTGGAGCGCAAGCAAGCCTGCGCTTCTCAGTGTCTGCGGGATGACAGGCTGGATGGCAGCGTTCTGCTGCGGTCCAGCCTGTCATCTCGATGTAGCAGAGCTGAAGCTGTCATGGGAACCACGGAAAGGTAAGGATGATGTTGCTTTATTATTTTTCTTTTATTTCAGGAGATCGTTGGCTTCAGCTGGAATGGGTGTGATGGTAAGTATGGTTTAATTTAGAACAATAAAGAATTGTGTGTTTATTTCAATTAAAGGACTTTTTTCTGGGTGCTGTGTTTTTTTTAAATACTTTACTAGAAATTCATGGTGGTCATGTCTAATATTGGCGTGACCCCATGAATTTTGGGCTTAGGGCCAGCTGATAATGCCAAGCTGGCCCTAACCCCTTTATTACCCAGTGAGCCACCGCATCAGGGCCCTGGATGAGTTGGGTACAGCGCCAGAAGATGGCGCTTCTATGAACGCGCCATTTTCCGGGGTGGCTGCGGACTGCAATTTGCAGCGGGGGTGGCCCAGAAAGCTTGGGCCTCCCTGCGCTGCGGATTCCAGCCCCCAGCTGCATAGTTCTACCTGGCTGGACACAAAAACAGGGCGAAGCCCCACGTCAATTTTCTTTAAATTATTTCATGAAATAATTAAGAAAAAAAGGGCTTCCCTATATTGTTGTGTCCGGCCAGGTACAAATAGGCAGCTGGTGGTTGGGGGCAGCCCGTTCCTGCCTGCTGCACCTGACTGGACACAAATATAGTGTGAAGCCCCACGTCAATTTTTTTTTAATTATTTCATGAATTTCCTGAAATAATTTAAAAAAATTGAAGTGGGGCTTCGCACTATATTTGTGTCCAGCCAGGTACAGCAGGCAGGAATGGGCTGCCCCCAACCACCAGCTGCCTATTTGTACCTGGCCGGACACAACAATATAGGGAAGGCCTTTTTTTCTTAATTATTTCATGAATTTCATGAAATAATTAAAAAAAAAATACGTGGGGCTTCGCCCTATTTTTGTGTCCAGCCAGGTACAACTAGGCAGCTGGGGGCTGGAATCTGCAGCGCAGGGAGGCCCAAGCTTTCTGGGCCCCCCCCGCTGCAAATTGCAGTCCGCAGCCACCCCGGAAAATGGCGCGTTCATAGAAGCGCCATCTTCTGGCGCTGTACCCAACTCATCCAGGGCCCTGGTGCGGTGGCTCACTGGGTAATAAAGGGGTTAGGGCCAGCTTGGTATTATCAGCTGGCCCCAAGCCCAAAATTCATGGGGTCACGCCAGTATTAGACATGACCGCCATGAATTTCTAGTAAAGTATTTAAAAAAAACACAACACCCAGAAAAAAGTCCTTTAATTGAAATAAACACACAATTCTTTATTGTTCTAAATTAAACCATACTTACCATCACACCCATTCCAGCTGAAGCCAACGATCTCCTGCAATAAAAGAAAAATAATAAACCAACCTCATCCTTACCTTTCCATGGTTCCCACGACAGTTTCAGCTCTGCTACATCGAGATGACAGGCTGGACCGCAGCAGAACGCTGCCATCCAGCCTGTCATGCCGCAGACACTGAGAAGAGCAGGCATGCTTGCGCTCCTCAGTGTCTCGCTGTGATGGCATCCAGATGAGCCGAGTTCATGTCCAATGAACTCAGCTCACCTCATGCACGTCACTGACAGTGTGGGAAAATTCTCACGCTGAAGTGCTGAGTGCAGGAGAATTGTCCCACGCTGTCAGTGACGTGCATGAGGTGAGCTCATGTCCAATGAACTCAGCTCACCTCATGCACCTCACTGACAGCGTGGGAAAATTCTCCTGCACTCAGCGCTTCAGCGTGAGAATTCTCCCACGCTGTAAGTGACGTGCATGAGGTGCGCCGAGTTCATTGGACATGAACTCGTCTCATCTTTATGCCGTCACAGCCAGACACTGCAGAGCGCAAGCAAGCCTGCGCTTCTCAGTGTCTGCGGGATGACAGGCTGGATGGCGGCGTTCTGCTGCGGTCCAGCCTGTCATCTCGATGTAGCAGAGCTGAAGCTGTCGTGGGAACCATGGAAAAGTAAGGATGAGGTTGCTTTATTATTTTATTTTTATTACAGGAGATCGTTGGCTTCAGCTGGAATGGGCGTGATGGTAAGTATGGTTTAATTTAGAACAATAAAGAATTGTGTCTTTATTTCAATTAAAGGACTTTATTCTGGGTGTTTGTGTTTTTTTTAACTTTGACTATGGGGTTAGTAATGGGGGTGTCTTATAGACGCCTCTCCATTACTAACCTAGGCTTGATGTCAGCTGGCATTATAAGCTGACATCAACCCCAGCCCTATTACCCCCTGCCACCGCACCAGGGCAGCGTGGAAGAGCGAGGCTAAGTGCCAGAATTGGCGCATCCTATGAATGCGCCATTTCTGGGGCGGCTGACGGCTGGTGTTTCTAGCCTGGGAGGGGGCCAATATTCATGGCTCCCTTCCTGGGCTATTAATATCAGCCCCCAGCTGTCTGCCTAGCCTTTGCTAGCTATTAAATTAGGGGGGACCCCACGTCATTTTTTTTGGGGGGTCCCCCATTTTAATAGCTAGTAAAGGCTATGTATTCAGCTGGGGGCTGATATTAGTAGCCTGGGAAGCTCCGTGGGTATTACCCCCTTCCCAGGCTTCAAACATCTGCCCCAGCTGTCTGCTTAACCTCCGCTAGAGCCTAAAATTAAGGGGAACCCCACGCCAATTTTTTTAATAATAAATCCTTTATTTTAATACTAAATGACAAGTACAGTAACCAACACTGTCACTGTACTTCATATATATGTGACTGACATGTTTCTATCTATCTAATCTATGTGTGAAGCTCTATTCTGTCTGTTATAAATTGTCGGGTACAGATGCTGAATTGCCGGCCGGCTTTCTTAAAGAGACGGTGCATGAAAACACTATTATTTTTTTTAATAAATCCTTTACACTAAATGACAAGTACAGTAAGCAACACTGTCACTGTACTTCATATATATGTGACTGACATGTTTCTATCTATCTAATCTATGTGTGATTCTCTATTCCTTCTATTCTAAATTGTTGGGTACAGATGCTGAATTGCTGGCCGGCTTTTTTAAAGAGACGGTGCATGAAAACACTATTATTTTTTTTGATAAATCCTTTACACTAAATGACAAGTACAGTAATCAACACTGTCACTGTACTTCATATATATGTGACTGACATGTTTCTATCTATCTAATCTATGTGTGATTCTCTATTCCTTCTATTCTAAATTGTCAGGTACCGCTGCTGAATTGCCGGCCGGCTTTTTTAAAGAGACGGTGCATGAAAACACTATTATTTTTTTTGATAAATCCTTTACGCTAAATGACAAGTACAGTAAGCAGCACTTTCACTGTACTTCGTATATATGTGGCTGACATGTTTATATCTATCTAATCTATGTGTGAAGCTCTATTCTTTCGGTTCTAAATTGTCGGGTACCGGTGTATGCCGCTGCTGAATTGCCGGCTTTTCATGTTTCACTGTTGGCACTGTTCCCATCGATTTGGGCAATCACTGTAATGCCACAACCACCATGGCTGTGGCATTACAGTGAGTGGCAGACAATCCCTGCATGATTGGTGCTCTAAATAGCACCAGACATGCAGGACACGCTTTTGGTGCAGGAACAGTTATCGAACATAACCTCGAACAGCCGAATTTTTTGCAAATCGTTCGGGTTCGTCGAACAACTCGAACACCGCCCAAAACAGCTCGAATTTGAGATTGGCGAACAGTTCTAGTCGAACACCGCTCATCTCTCGTAACAAAGTGATCTATTTCAGCCATAACAGCATGGATGGATATATGTGATTGAGTGATATATACTAGGACATCATCAGCAAATAGAGAGCACTTGTACTCGGTGCCTCCCACCTCAATCCACCTAATATTGGGGTTATGGCGAATTGATGAGAGCAGGTGCTCCGTCACTAGGATGCATAAGAGAGGGGACAGAGGACATCCCTGCCTTGTCCCATTGGTGATTGTGAAAGGTGATGAAAATGTTCTGACGCACCCCCTGGGCCTTGGGATACCCGGAGCCGGACCCTTTTTGGTGGATGCTGGTGGTTGTAGTCTTCGTGGCGGCGACCCGGTTCCGTGGCTCAGGGCGGTCAAACCAGTGGCGGAACTATTTATGTGGTTTTGATGTTTAAATGTCCGACTACACCACCCGTGGATTGCGGTCAGAGTGAACCGCCGCTCCAGGGCAGACCGCTGAGGCTGGTGTTGTGGGTGCAGCAGAGCGTAGCATAACTCCCCACGGGAGGAGTATAGCCTCAGGGCAGTGTATGCGGAGGATGGGGGTGATGGTGCAGGGCAGCAGCAGTAATGACACGGAGTCAGTGATGCAGTCCAGGGCCTTTACTCACAGTTCTTATTATCCAGACCACGTCTGCAGGTAACGGCTGCCCACGTCGTACTGTGCTCACCAGGTGAGGGGCTCAGACAACTCCCAGATAACTTTGGAGCACTTCACAGGACCCCCTTTGTGTGTCCTTTGTCTGGCCTTTCTTACCAACACTTCTGTCCGGCTGCCTCGGGCCTCCTCTTGGTAAACTTGGCGCCAGTTTCCCTGACTCTATGTGGTGCCTTCCTAGCGGGTGTAGCGAGGGGCTGCGCCACATAAAATGTCAGAGCCTCCGGTTTCTAGCTGAGGGTCGTTTCCTGCCTCCACTAGTTCGGGGACCGGTCTCCCCCTTTGGCCTGACCCCTCCACGCAGGTGGATTCGGGCGTGCGGTGGCGACTCGCCCGTCCGCACCCCTGGGATCCCTTCATTCCTCGTTCCTGGAGCCTTCTCCGCTCCTCTTCCTTCCTTCTCCCTCTTCCAGGCCTGGGCCTCTGTTACTAGGCCCGCCTCCGGAGCAGAGCTCATGCAGAGCCCCTGCTCCCTGCCACTTCTGCTCAGACTTCTCTGCACTGAACTAAGATGGTGCCCACCTTTTATACTCCCTTCTCAATGCACCCAGGAACTGCTTCCTCCCTGCTCCTGCACTACAGGGTTCCCCTTCCTCAGTGTTCCCTCCCCCCACTCCAGCCAGGGACAGGGACTGTCGTGCCCATCTCAGGGGCATATTGGTCGCCCTGCCCCACGGCAATGTGGTGTAATGAATGCAGGTGTCGGGTCCTGATCCACACTCCATCCTTACCTGAGAGTGAGATATCACACCTCTGGGTGAGGTGCAATACGTCTGTAGCAACCGAGCCCTCAGGGTGCTACAGTTCCATTTATCTTCAGCCTAGGTGACGTATTGCGATACAGGGCCGTGATTTTGGCTATAAAAGGGTCCCCTAGACCCCTACCCCAAGCTTTTTAAGAGAATCATATATGGCGTGCCAGGAGACTCTATGGAATGCTTTCTCAGCATCCAACGAGAGTATCTAATTACAAATTTTTAACTTTATCTAGCCCAGGAAATACTTTGTGCCTAGTAGCAGTGTCTGCTAGTCAGCGGATTATCCCGGCTGTTAAGCAAGCTACACCACCTGTAGTTTAGACACTTAATTTTTTCAAAGGAAATGCTTCGGGACTATGGGATACTCAGTGAAGAGCATCAGGAGGCACCCCAAGGCATAGGGGCTGGGACTGGCAGTAGGATGCCTTGCGGTGGACAGCCGAGCTCGATCCTTATAAAAGCTTTTTAACTGCAGCAGCTTTAGTGGACGCTACTGGAGCTGGAATTACGCGGCTGCTGGCATGAGACTTGCCCTCCAATAGATCCTTGTAAATGGATTTAAAGTGTATTCATTCAAATTAGAGAGACAATTTAAATTAAAAAGCTTAGAGCTGCCTCCACCACAGGGGGGCTCGCTCGACCCACCAGCGGACAGGCACCAGTATTGGGAGAGGGGGGCTGGCCATCAGGGTTCACCGCGGCTCTGGCACAAACCCGGCGACACGGAGGTGGCACGGGCAGGAGCGGACTGGCCGTGTCGGCTTCTCACTTTTTGGATTTTAGAAGGGCATGACATGCCTATATCTGTGTCTCCCCCTCCTTTTACTCCTCCACCTCTTTTATTTTCGCATGACTATATGTACTTGTCACTTTTCCATGTGTTAGTTGTGTCTTCTGAGCAGTTTGTCAGCTTTTGGACACCTTTGAAGGTGTTTTCTATGTGTTTCTATGTGTTTTTGTTTGCCTGCCATTGGTTTTAACGGTGTTCAAAGGTGTTCGACGAACAGTTCGGCGAACACACGGGTGTTCGACGAACCGAACCGAACTCGAACACTACGGGGGTGGCTCAACACTAGTGTTCACATTTCCCTAAATTAGGGCCTAACAGCAACAAAGTGGCATAAATTTCACTAGAGTACAAGTAAAATAATGGAGTCCAAAACCTCTTCCACTACAGTAAACCAAATAGATGGAGACCCAATCAGGATTCTCCACATTTTCAAAAATTAGTGGCAGACACCACCGAAGTGGCATCAATTTCACTATAATAGAAATAGTATATTTAGGACCGACACCTCTTCCACTAAAGCCAACTGAGGAGATGGAGCCCTAACCAGGAGTGTTCACATTTCCTTTAATTAGGACCTAACACCACCAAAGTGGCATCAATTTCGCTAAAGTTTAAGAAGTATAATGGGGACCGACCCCACTTCCACTACAGGCAAACCCAATAGATGGAGACCAAATCAGGATTCCCCACATTTCCAAAAATTAGTGGCAGACACCAGCAAAGTGGCATCAATTTCACTAGAGTAGAAATAGTGTAATTAGGACCGAAACCTTTTCCAGTACAGCCAACCCTGCAGATGGAGACTCAATCAGAAGTGTTTACATTTCCCTAAATGAGGGCCTATCACCACCAAAGTGGCTTCAATTTCACCAGAGTAGAAGTAGTTTAATGGAGACAGAAACCTCTTCCACTACAGCCAACCCAATAGATGGAGACCCAATCAGGATTCCCCACATTTCCAAAAATTAGTGGCAGACACAAGCAAAGTGGCATCAATTTCAGTACAGTAGAAATTGTAAAATTAGGAACTACACCTCTTCCAATACAGCTAACCCAGGAGATGGAGACCTAATCTGGAGTGTTCACGTTTCCCTAAATTAGGACCTAACACCAGCAAAGTGGCATTAATTTGAGCACAGTAGAAATTGTAGAATTAGGAATGACACCTCTTCCACTACAGCCAACCCAATGGATTGAGAGACCAAATCTGTATTCTCCACATTCCAAAAAATTAGGGCCTAAAACCTGCAGCAGCTGCAAGAGCAGGCACACAAGCCATATCACAGATTGCAATTCTGCAAGATCAATGCAGCACACTAAAAACTACAACACCACCTAGTCTGTACAGTCTGCAATTGGGGTGGAAAAGTCCCTTGAGATCCATGAAAGTTAGGCAGTCAACACTTTCATGGGACAGCTGGCTGCGCTTATCCATCAGGACACCACCAGCAGCGCTGAACATATGTTCTGAGAGAACGCTGGCTTGCCGGGCATGATAAAACCTCCAAGGAATGACAGGTGAGCTCAGGCCATTAGTGATGAGCAAGCATGCTCGCTACTGCTCGGTGCTTGCCCGAGCATCTCACTGCTCGAGATGCTCGGCGCTCGCCGAGTATTTCCGGGTTGCTCGGGTGGGAACTCGGGTCCACTCCCTGCATGTTTGGCGCTCTTTAGAGAGCCAATGAACATGCAGGGATTGCCTGCCATGCACTGTAATGCCGTAGCAATGTTGGTTGTGGGCATTACAGTGATTGGCTGGCCGCACAGCGTCATCAGGTCTATATCAGACCTGGCGCCGCCATGCTCGTCACAGTCACTCCGGAATCAGACAGTGTAGGGAGAGGTGCTGCTGCGTCAGGGAGAGATTTGCTTGTGTATTAGATAGTGTAGGGAGAAAAACCGTACATTACACAAATCCATCTTAACAAACAGTCCTTCTGAGGACTAATCCATCTGCAGAGATAAGAGGCAGGCAGTGTATATAGGCAGGCAGGCGGGGTATATAGCAGACTGCAGTGCATATAGCACAAGAGGCTCCATTCCAATTCTGCCTTCTGCTGCTGTTAGATATTTCTATACAAAGGCCAAGGTCTCAGGGGCCAGGAATACTTTTCTTTGGATCTTAATCCTCATTATTTGCTTAAAAAGCAATCCAGAGAACACCATTTTTCTGCGCCATTTGCTTGTTGGCACTGCAGAATACAGCTAGGTCCTTTCCATATTACAACGCTAGAAATCCAGCTATTTAAAATGGTGTTTTCTCCATCAAACGGATCACATATACGTTGTCAGAAAATACTGCCATTTCTGGCCTCCATTAAAAATTTATTTCAGTGTGTCAGTGAAGCAATTCACAGCAGTTTGCTGTTCAAACTACTTACATACAGGCCAGGTATTTAAAATTCTGCTTTCTCAGTCACACGGATCACATATACGTTGTCAAAAAATACTGCCATTTCTGGCCTCCACTAAAAATTTCCTTTAGGGTATGTGCACATGATGCAGAAATGAAGCAGAAAATTTCTGCATAATTTCTGCATCTCCCTGGCAGAAAAAACACATGCAGATTGTGCATGCGTTTTTCCTGCGGAATACATGCGGATTCACATGCGTTTCCACATGCGTTTCCGCATGTGGATTGACAAGCGCTTTCCAGGCGATTTAGCATCACCTGGAAAGTGCTTGACGACTAGGTCACACTATATAAATCCATGCAACCGGCATGGATTTATATAGTGTGACCCGAGAGAATGGAAAAAAATAAAAAATAAATGTATACTTTACCCTCTGATGGTCCGCGCTGTCCTGCTTTACACTCCGTTCTCCCTCGCCGGCAACTTTGAATTGAAAGACCTGCCGACATCAGCGTCACGTGACCCGTCACATGACTCTGACGTCAGCGCAGGTCCTTCAACTCACTGCCAAGTGCCGGGAACCAAGCAGGAGCGGTGCGCGGGCCGACACAAGGTAAGTATACATTTATTTTTTATTTTATTCTTTTTTTACAGATTTTTTAATGGTACCTGGGTGTGGATGAGAGTCTCCTCTCCTCCACACTCGGGTACCATCCGCACATTAGAACGCGCCAATAGCGCAAGTACAAATGCAGTCTTGCGGAATTGGCGCGTTCTAATGCAAGTCAATGGCGGCAAAATTAATTGACATGCTGCGGATTTTTGAGCGCAGCGTTTACGCTGCGGAAAAATCCGCATCATGGGCACAGCACATGCGGATTTCAATTAGGGGAACATTGCTGCCCTTCTACCATGCGTTTTTAATGCGTTTCCGCGGCGTTTACGCAACTGCAAAAAACGCCGCGGAAACGCATTAAAAGCGCATCGTGTGAACTCAGCCTTAGTGTGTCAGTGAAGCAATTCACAGCAGTTTGCTGTTCAAACTACTTGCCTACATGCCAGGTATTTAAAATTCTGCTTTCTCCGTCACACGGATCACATATAAGTTTGCTCCAAACTCAGTCATTTGTAGTGAGCATGGAAGATACTGTCCTCCATTTAAAATGGGCAAGGCACGTGGCAAGGGACGGGGAACTGGACGTGATGGTAATGGTGCATGCAGAGGCCGAGGACAAGGCCATGGGCAAGCCGAAATTGTGCCACAACAAACACCCACATCTTCTCGCCTGACCTTCCTGTCCCAATTTCTAGGGGACCGCAGCACACCACTATTGAACCCAGAGCAGTGTCAAGAGTTTGTTGTTGGATAGCGGATAATGCTTCCAGTCACTTTGCCACCACCACCACCACCAACACCCTGTCTTCCACACGGTCAAGCCTCAGTAGCCGTGAGTCTGGACCGCATATTCTTCATCCTGATCCTCCTTCCTCCCACCATGCCGAGTACCCAGACACAACTGATCCCACACTTGGACACTCTGAAGAGCTGTTCACTTTTCCATTTATAGATTCGGGCCTCTGCCCGGTTCACTTGAAGCGGGGCAAGAGGAGATCTCGTGTAGCGATGCCCAAATATTTGAGCAGCCACGGTCACACGAAGGCGATGGTGGGAAAGTGTCACAAGAGGTGGACGATGATGAGACACAATTGCCAGAAAGTCAGGGGGAAGACCAGGGTACAGAAGTGGAAGACGAGGTGGTGGATGATATAGTAATTGACCCAACCTGGCAGAAGGACATGCAGAGCGAGGACAGCAGCACACAGGGGAAGGGAGACAGAGCACCCCAACAGGCAGGAAGAAGTAGTGTGGTGGCCGCAGACAGAAGGCAGGCAACCGTTCCCCGTAACACCAGCATGAAGGAAGCTGCCAGTACAACTGTTAGGTCTTCTCGAGTCTGGTTGTTTTTTAAAGACTCTGCCGATAACCTCAAAAAGGCCATTTGCATGACCTGCCAGGCCAGCATCAGCAGGGGTGGCAAAACGACCAGCCTGACCACCACCAGCATGATCAGGCACATGGCAGCAAAGCACCCGACTTTGTGGGCCGAACCCCAGGGTCTAGGAGCAGTGTCTGCGGGTGGCACCATTGCTTCTTCCGCTGTTGTGCATGCAAGCCAATCCTCTGTCCATGGTGCATGCGAAGATGCCTCCTGCCCTGCATCTTTCATTGCACAGTCTCAAGTAGCAGCATCAGGAAGCACTCCATGTCCTTGTCCCAGCGCAGCGTTCAGTTGTCCATACCCCAGTCCTTGGAACGCAAGTGCAAAAATGCAGCCAACGCCCCACAGGCCACACTACTAAATTCTCACATTTCTTGACTGGTTGACTCGAAATGTTGCCGTTTGGGCTCGTGAACATAGAAGCATTCTGCAACCTGATGGCGGTGGCCGTCCCTCGGTACTCGGTCCCCAGCCGCCACTATTTCTCCCGTTGTGCAGACCCCGCATTACACAAGCACGTGTCCCAAAACATTTCCCGTGCCCTCAACAACGCAGTTACAGGTAAAGTCCACCTAACCACGGACACGTGGACAAGTGCTTGTGGGCAGGGACGGTATATCTCGCTGACGGCACACTGGGTTAACATAGTGGAAGCCGGGACCCAGTCGGACATTGGGACGGAACAGGTCCTCCCGACGCTAAGGGTTGCGGACCCTAGGTCAATCAGGGTTGCCCCCACGGTCTACAGCTCCTGCACCTCATCCTCCTCAGCCTCCTCCTCCTCTTCAGCCTCCATCTCCGAAATGACCACATCAGTCACTAGCTGGAAGCACTGCAGCACTGCCTCGGCCAAGCGGCAACTGGCTGTGCTGAAGCTAATATGCTTAGGTGAAAAACCGCACAATGCTGAAGAGTTGTGGACAGCTCTGAAAGAGCAAGCAGATCTGTGGCTCACACCGCTGAACCTACAGCCAGGCATGGTCGTGTGTGACAATGGCCGGAACCTGGTGGCAGCTCTGAGGCAAGGCGAGCTCACACACGTACCATGCCTGGCCCATGTGCTTAACCTCGTGGTTCAGTGGTTTCTCAAATCCTCCCCGGAGCTGCCGGATCTGCTTGTTAAAATACGCCGCCTGTGTGCCCATTTTAGAAAGTCAGCTACAGCTTCCGCCGCCCTTGCCGTGTTTCAGCAGCGTTTGCAGCTTCCGGCTCACAGACTGGTGTGTGATGTCCCCATGCATTGGAAATCTACACTGCAGATGTTGAGAAGGATTTGTGAGCAGAAGAGGGCAGTTGTTGAGTACCAGCATCAACAAGGCCATCGGTATTCAGTACAGACTCCACACATAAGACCTCAGGAGTGGACATGGATGTCAGACATATGTTTCATCCTTCAAAACTTTGAGGACTCCACCAAGATGGTGAGAGGCGATGACGCCATAATTAACATCACCATCCCACTTCTCTGTCTTCTGAAATGCTCTCTGCTCACAATCAAAGAGGATGCATTGCAGGCGGAGCACGATGAGATGGAGCAAGGAAACATACAGGGTGATTACACACAGCCAAGCCTCATCTCATCCCAACGTGGATTGGGTGACAATGAGGAAGAGGAGGAGGAAGGACAGGAGCTAGTATCATGCACTATAGACGGTACTACCTGCACAGCTGTCATACCATCTGTTCAGCGAGGATGGCAAGAGGACAGAGAGGCGGAGGAGGAGGAAAAGGACAGCATGGTCAGTCATCCTCTTGGTGAGGACACGGAAGTCTTGCCTGTTAGTAGTCTGGCACGCATGGCTGAGTTTATGTTACGCTGCCTTTCCCATGACCCTCACATTCTCAAAATTTTGGGTGACAGTCAAAACTGGAGAACTTTATATCTCTTATTCCTGAGGCGGACAGGTCTACAAAAATGGGGTAGTACCAGAAGGCCCCTGTTGAGGAACTATTAAAAAAATTCCCATCTGAAAATGTTGGCAGCAGAGGGCACACTTCGTTGGACAACCAAGGAGTACAGGCGATAGAGACACAACTTCAATTCAGCAGAAGCAGGGGAACACTGTCAAAGTTCTGGGAGAGTTTTCTCAGACCCTCCCATCGCACAGGCCCTGAGGCGCGGGGTACTCTCACAAGGAGTACAAAGTTTGGGAAGATGCTGAGGGAGTACCTTGCCGACCCTACGAACGTCCTCTGTGATTCCGCTGTGCCTTATAATTATTGGGTATCTAAGCTGGATACGTGGAATGAACTGGCTCTCTATGCCTTGGAGGTACTGGCCTGTCCTGCCGCCAGCGTTTTATCAGAGCTGGTTTTTAGTGCGGCTGGTGGAATTATAACTGATAAGCGCATCTGCCTGTCAACTGAAAATGCTGACAGGCTGACTCTTATAAAAATGAACAATGGCTGGATTGGGCCAGACTTCTCAACACCACCGAATGCTCAGTGGATGGGGCAGAAATGTTCAATTAATCGTCATGGGACAAACAAAGCAGTGAATGAGCTCAATAAAAAATTTGTAGGTCCATACACCTAAGGTCAAACTCAGACATTCAATTTTCACGCACGAGTGTTATCCATGTTTTTCACAGATAGCACTCATACCTGTGATAGTCTATGGGGCCATTCACATATCCATGATTTTTCGTGGACCTCTCAGTCCGCGAAGACATGTCCGATTTTGATTTGAGGGTCGGATCAAAATCGGCAATGCAAGGTATTAGGTGTGAAAAAAATCAGACCGCAATCAGATGACATCCGAGTGTGGTCCTATTTTTATTGACTGTCAGAATAGAAAAGGTGGAGAAGCTTTTTTTTTTATTTCTCCTTGTACAAGAAAAATCTAATGACACTGGGACCACACTCAAATGCTGATCAAAGTCTGATCAGAATAATCAGCCTGTTTTTCTCGTATGTGTAAAATACTGACGTCTGTATGAGCCCTAACTGCACACACTCTGAGATTCAGCTAAACGTTTAGGATTCTCATGACCTGGTGTCACGATTCTGTTGTTCTTCTGCGGATTGAGAACTAGTGGCTGCTATTATTCACTTTGACAAATTGTGCTGCATTTTCACTCCTTAGCACTGGAGGCTGCTCGTGTTTCTGCAATCCTACTTTAGTAAGATGGCCGACGCTGCACCTGTGGAAACCATCTTGTTTTCTGTTTGAGTCTACTTAAAGAGGTATTTCCATCTTGTACTTTTATGATATACAGTTGAAACCAAAAGTTTACATACACTATATAAAAAGACACATATGTATGTTTTTCTCAATATCTGACATGAAATCAGAATAAACCTTTCCCGTTTTAGGTCAATTAGCATTACCATAATTTTCAATATTTTCCAAATCCCAGAATATTGAGAATATTGAGAGAAAATGTTTTAAGGCATTTTTATTACTTACTGCAAAGTCAAAAATTTACATACACTAAGATTACTATGCCTTTAAACAATTCTGGACTGCCCATATGATGATGTCATGTGTTTGGAAGCTACTGATAGTTTTTTTGGCAACAACTGAGTTAATTAGAGACACACCTGGGAATGTATTTTAATGCACACCTGAAACACACTGCTTTTTTGTGTAGCATCATGAGAAAGTCTAAAGAAATCAGCCAAGATATCAGGAAGAAAATTGTGGACTTGCACACGTCTGGCTCATCCTTGCGTACAATTTCAAGATACCTGAAGGTGCCTTGTTCATCTGTACAAACAATTATATGCAAGTACAAACAGGATGGGAATGTCCAGCCATCATACTGCTCAGACAGGTTTTGAATCCCAGAGATGAATGTTCTTTGGTTCTACATGCACATATCAACCTAAGGACAAAAGCAAAAGACCTTGTGAAGATGATGGCGGAAGAAGGTAAGATTGTGTCAATATCCACAGTGAAACGAGTTCTGTATCAACATAGGCTGAATGGCCACTCTTCCAGGAAGAAGCCATTACTCCAAAAGAAACATAAAAAAGCCAGATTAATGTTTGCAAATCCACACAAGAACAAAGACCTTAATTTTTGGAGATGTGTCCTGTGGTCTGATGAGACCAAAATTGAAATTTTTGGGCATAATGACCATCGTTACGTTTGGAGTAAAAAAGGAGAAGCTTGGAAGCCTAAAACCACGGGAGTGGCAGCATCATGTTGTGGGGTTGTTTTGCTGCAGAAGGGACTGGTGCACTTCACAAAATAGATGGCATCCTGAGAAAAGAAGATTATGTAGCAATACTAAAGCAACATCTCAAGACATCAGCCAGGAAGCTAAAGCTTGGGTGGAAATGGGTCTTCCAAATGGACAATTACCCGAATCATACTGCCAAAATGGTAACAAAGTGGCTTAAGGATGACAAAGTCAGGGGCATTATCATGCATGAAATGATCTCGATGGTCCAGAAGGATGGAGTGGAGGATGGCTGGTTGATGGACACCCCATGCAAACACGGCTACGGCGCTAACAAGGAGGAGGTGGAGTAATGTTTTGGGCTGGAATCATGGGGAGAGAGATTGTCGGCCCCTTTAGGATCCCTGAAGGGGTAAAGATGAACTCCATAATGAATGTTGAGTTTCTCAAACAGCACTTCCTTCCATGGTTCAAGAAGAAGAACCGTGCATTCCGCAGCAAGATCATTTTCATGCATGATAATGCCCCGTCTCATGCTGCACATAACACATCTGTATCTCTGGCTGCTATGGGCATAAAAGGGGACAAACTTATGGTGTGGCACCCATGCTCCCCTGACCTCAACCGCATTGAGAACCTCTGGAGCATCATCAAAAGGAGTGTCTATGATGGCGGGAGGCAGTTCACATCCAAGCAACAGCTCTAGGAGGATATTCTGTCCTCATGCAAAACAATTCAAGCAGAAACCATCCAAAACCTGACAAATTCAATGGACGAGAGAGTTCAGAAGCTCCTTTCGAACAAGGGGTCCTATGTGCAAATGTTACATCACCTAGAATAAAGTTTTGAGTTGAAAACTGTTTGATTTCAGTTTGTAATAACCTGCTAATGCTTATAATTTCAAAAGTGACCATTTTTTTTGTTCTTTATTAAAATGAAAAGGTTGAAAACTCTGCTGTGCATAATAATTTGGAACATGCATTTTGAGTGCAGTTTGAGTTTTTTATTTTTTTAAAAATATACTGTTATCATAGGCAGTTTGTACAAAAACCTTTCAATTGTAGTCTAATACTTATTTGACTGGAAAATTACAATGACTGCAATTCATATAGGTAATTTGGGAAAAATCTGAGAAAATATTATTTGCATAATAATTTGGAACACAGTGTAAACATGCTGAAAGAATTGACATGCTGCAGATTTAAAAAAAAAATGTTTTGAAGGTTTCCATAAGTAGCATGTGCATGAGATTTCAGAAATCTCATTTACTGTGCTCGAAAATACTGCATTGTTTTCCGCTGCAAAAACGCAATGTATGAACAGGCCCTTAGATATTATACTACTGTAAACCTTGCCGAGATTGGTACTTAGAGTTTATCTGAAGGATTATAATATAATATTGTTTGCAAAATTTCAAACTGTTTGCAATTTACTTTTTTGGGGGGCAAATTTCAGAAATATATGTTGCAGCCATGTTTGGTGTCCAGTATCAATATAAGAAAAATAGAAAGCAGAGCTCCATTAATACTACGCTATGGAAAAAGAAACCCCTCAATCCATTTGCGTGTCATCTCCATTATAAAAATTACTGCGCAATATACTTTAGTAAATTTGTTACATCTTTCACAGTTAAGGAAACACGTATACGCATTGTTCATATTTACCAATGAGGCGAGCGCAGGGTGCAGCTGTTTCCAATCTGTCTGACATGTGTGGTCTTTTAGAATACAATACGTTTCCGTTAGAAAAGTACTAATTTTGGTTGAAAAACAGTAAAAAAAAATCTATGCAAAATATATGAACGACTTAAAGATCTGCAAGCCAGATTCCACGCATCCTCATCCATAATTATAAGTAGATTTATTTACGGCATCCAGCAGCCATTGTAAATATCGCCGGTACGGCGCACATCTGGGTGAGGTTGAAATACAGTGAAGCAGCTGTGCAGATATTTCCACAAATCAAGATAATTCAGTTTACCCGAGAGTTATGGATTCACAAGGGAATGACACCTTTCACTGCTGACAACACCAGCTAACACGAGTGCTGAAAATATGCTTTGCTGCTTGCAAGATGGAAGCTGTAATTATTATCTGGAGGTTCTAATTAGTGTTGAGCCACCCCCGTAGTGTTCGAGTTCGGTTCGGTTCGTCGAACACCCGAATGTTCGTCGAACTGTTCGTCGAACTGTTCGTCGAACACCTTCGAACACCGTTAAAACCAATGGCAGGCAAACAAAAACACATAGAAACACATAGAAAACATCTTCAAAGGTGTCCAAAAGCTGACAAACTGCTCTGAAGACACAACTAACACATGGAAAAGTGACAAGTACATATAGTCATGCGAAAAGAAAAGAGGTGGAGAAGTAAAAGGAGGGGGAGACACAGATAAAGGCATGTCATGCCCTTCTAAAATCCAAAAAGTGAGAAGCCGACACGTTCAGTCCGCTCCTGCCCGTGCCACCTCCGTGTCGCCGGGTTTGTGCCAGAGCCGCGGTGAACCCTCACGGCCAGCCCCCCTCTCCCAATACTGGTGCCTGTCCGCTGGTGGGTCGAGCGAGCCCCCCTGTGGTGGAGGCAGCTCTAAGCTTTTTAATTTAAATTGTCTCTCTAATTTGAATGAATACACTTTAAATCCATTTACAAGGATCTATTGGAGGGCAAGTCTCATGCCAGCAGCCGCGTAATTCCAGCTCCAGTAGCGTCCACTAAAGCTGCTGCAGTTAAAAAGCGTTTATAAGGATCGAGCTCGGCTGTCCACCGCAAGGCATCCTACTGCCAATCCCAGCCCCTATGCCTTGGGGTGCCTCCTGATGCTCTTCACTGAGTATCCCGTGGTCCCGAAGCATTTCCTTTGAAAAAATTAAGTGTCAAAACTACAGGTGGTGTAGCTTGCTTAACAGCCGGGATAATCCGCTGACTAGCAGACACTGCTACTAGGCACAAAGTATTTCCTGGGCTAGATGCAGTTAAAAATTTGTAATTAGATACTCTCGTTGGATGCTGATAAAGCATTCCATAGAGTCTCCTGGCACGCCATATATGATTCTCTTAAAAAGCTTGGGGTAGGGGTCTAGGGGACACTTTTATAGCCAAAATCACGGCCCTGTATCGCAATACGTCACCTAGGCTGAAGATAAATGGAACTGTATTACCCTGAGGGCTCGGTTGCTACAGAGGTATTGCACCTCACCCAGAGGTGTGATATCTCACTCTCAGGTAAGGATGGACTGTGGATCAGGACCCGACACCTGCATGCATTACACCACATTGCAGTGGGGCAGGGCGACCAATATGCCCCTGAGATGGGCACGACAGTCCCTGTCCCTGGCTGGAGTGGGGGGAGGGAACACTGAGGAAGGGGAACCCTGTAGTGCAGGAGCAGGGAGGAAGCAGTTCCTGGGTGCATTGAGAAGGGAGTATAAAAGGTGGGCTCCATCTTAGTTCAGTGCAGAGAAGTCTGAGCAGAAGTGGCAGGGAGCAGGGGCTCTGCATGAGCTCTGCTCCGGAGGCGGGCCTAGTAACAGAGGCCCAGGCCTGGAAGAGGGAGAAGGAAGGAAGAGGAGCGGAGAAGGCTCCAGGAACGAGGAATGAAGGGATCCCAGGGGTGCGGACGGGCGAGTCGCCACCGCAAGCCCGAATCCACCTGCGTGGAGGGGTCAGGCCAAAGGGGGAGACCGGTCCCCAAAACTAGTGGAGGCAGGAAACGACCCTCAGCTAGAAACCGGAGGCTGTGACATTTTATGTGGCGCAACCCCTCGCTACACCCGCTAGGAAGGCACCACATAGGGTCAGGGAAACTGGCGCCAAGTTTACCAAGAGGAGGCCCGAGGCAGCCGGACAGAAGGGTTGGTAAGAAAGGCCAGACAAAGGACACACAAAGGGGGTCCTGTGAAGCGCTCCAAAGTTATCTGGGAGTTGTCTGAGCCCCTCACCTGGTGAGCACAGTACGACGTGGGCAGCCGTTACCTGCAGACGTGGTCTGGATAATAAGAACTGTGAGTAAAGGCCCTGGACTGCATCACTGACTCCGTGTCGTTACTGCTGCTGCCCTGCACCATCACCCCCATCCTCCGCATACACTGCCCTGAGGCTATACTCCTCCCGTGGGGAGTTATGCTACGCTCTGCTGCACCCACAACACCAGCCTCAGCGGTCTGCCCTGGAGCGGCGGTTCACTCTGACCGCAATCCACGGGTGGCGTAGTCGGACATTTAAACATCAAAACCACATAAATAGTTCCGCCACTGGTTTGACCGCCCTGAGCCACGGAACCGGGTCGCCGCCACGGAGACTACAACCACCAGCATCCACCAAAAATGGTCCGGCTCCGGGTGTCCCAAGGCCCAGGGGGCGCGTCAGAACATTTTCATCACCTTTCACAATCACCAATGGGACAAGGCAGGGATGTTCTCTGTCCCCTCTCTTATACATCCTAGTGACGGAGCACCTGCTCTCATCAATTCGCCATAACCCCAATATTAGGTGGATTGAGGTGGGAGGCACCGAGTACAAGTGCTCTCTATTTGCTGATGATGTCCTAGTATATATCACTCAATCACATATATCCATCCATGCTGTTATGGCTGAAATAGATCACTTTGTTACATGGTCAAATTTTAAAATCAATGCAGTGAAGTCTGAGGCCCTCGATGTCTCCCTCCCCAAATCCATATAGGATTCCATCCAGTCCAACTTTCCCTTTGCCTGGCCCTCACAGGGTATCAAATACTTAGGAATTCCTATTCATAGAGACCTCTCCCATCTATGTTATCTTAATTTTGGGCCCTTTATTGAACAACTCCATACAGAACACGGTTGGCAAGTTAGAACTGTAAGATTCACTACGTGAACCACTGGTGTTTTGTGGAAAAGCACATGTACACTGTGTTCCAAATTATTATGCAAAAAGTGTTTAGGAGTGATAAGGGAAGAATTTGTTTGTTTGTCAGTTAAACTCATTGATGGTGATGTGTGTCAGGGCTCTTTATTTCACTGTAAGCAATTGCAGACACCTGTGCTAATTAGTTTGGCAGGTGTGTCCAATGAAAGGCAAGACTACTTAAGAAGGCTGTCTCACATTATTAAGCAGCCTACATTTTCTGCCAAAATGGGAAAGAAAAAGGATGTGTCGGCTGCTGAGAAGCAACAAATTGTGGAGTGTTTAGGTCAAGGCATGACTACAATCAACATTGTGCGATGATCAGGATGAAGTGTCTTGGCAATCAAGAAGTATGTAGCTGATTCACAGTACACACGTGTGCGTGCTGATAAGGGCAAATTGAGGACTCTTTCCTACAAGCAATTACGTCAGGTTAAAAGAGCAGCGGCAAAAAAGCCTTGTCATAGCAGCAGACAAGTTTTTGAAGCTGCTGGTGCCTCCAACGTCCCCCGAACAACAAGATGCAGGATCCTTCAGAGGTTTGCAGCTGTGCATACGACATCCTGTTGACCTCCTCTATCCACTTCACACAAGCAGAAACGGCTCCAGTGGGCCAAACATTACATGAAGACTGATTTCAAAACTGTTTTGTTCACGGATGAGTGCCGTGCAGCGCTCGATGGTCCAGATGGATGGAGTGGAGGATGGCTGGTTGATGGACACCCCACGCAAACACGGCTACAGCGCCAACAAGGAGGAGGTGGAGTAATGTTTTGGGCTGGAATCATGGGGAGAGAGATTGTCGGCCCCTTTAGGATCCCTGAAGGTGCTAAAGATGAACTCCATAATGTATGTGGATTTTCTCAAACAGCACTTCCTGCCATGGTTCAAGAAGAAGAACCGTGTATTTCACAGCAAGATCATTTTTTTGCATGATAATGCACCATCTCATGCTGCACATAAAACATCTGCATCTCTGGCTGATATGGGCATAAAAGGGGACAAACTTATGGTGTGACCCCCATGCTCCCCTGACCTCTACCCCATTCAGAACCTCTGGAGCATCATCAAAAGGAGTGTCTATGATGGCGGGAGGCAGTTCACATATAAGCAACAGCTCTGGGAGGGTATTCTGTCCTCATGCAAAACAATTGAAGCAGAAATCATACAAAACCTGACAAATTCAATGGACGAGAGAGTTCAGAAGCTCCTTTCGAACAAGGGGTCCTATGTGAAAATGTAACATCACCTAGAATAAAGTTTTGAGTTGAAAACTGTTTGATTTCAGTTTCTAATAACCTGCTAATGCTTATAATTTCAAAAATGACCATTTTTTTGGTCTTTATTAAAATGAAAAGGTTGATCGAAAAGTTTGGCGGATTTAAGAGTGTGGCAACCCAGTAGTCATGATTACTTCGAATTCTGACAATATGAGGGTCATGTTGCAGGTAGTGCAGCAAGAAGGCACTTATGTGTCTTGCGCATCTCGGAGCCCCAAAATTATTTTCTGGGCTAGATGCAGCTAAAAATTATTATTAATTTTAAATCTGGTGGAGCTTAGTATAGATGGCCTAATAGGATCAGTACTGCACACTGCTACAAAGCCCAAATTATTTTCCAGCCAAGATACAGATAAACATGATTAGTAATTTTAAATCTGGTGGAGCTTATTATAGATGGCCTAATAGAATCAGTGCTGCACACTGCTACAAAGCCCAAATTATTTTCCAGCCAAGATACAGATAAACATGATTAGTAATTTGAAAGCTTAAAACGGTTGGTAGGGTGATTTTAGCCAATCATCCATCTTTTACTCTCCCCAGGATGACACAGGGGTAGAAAAGTCGTTTTGGATCCATGATTTGTTCATCTTTATGAACGTGAGTCTGTCTACATTATCAGTGGAGAGCCGCGTGCGCTTATCTGTCAGCACACCACCAGCAGCGCTGAACACACGTTCAGACAGAACGCTGGCTGCGGGGCATGACAAGATCTCCAAGGCGTAAGTGGCTAGCTCCAGCCATTTATCCAGATTGGAAGCCCAAAAAGAGCAAGGGTCCAGTGACACAGTCATGGCTTCAATGTTTACTTGGAGATACTCCTGTACCATCGACTCTAGGCGTTGACTATGTGTCAGACTTCTTGTCTCCTGTGGCCTTGCAAAGGATGGGCTAAAAAAGTGGTGAAATGATTGCGCAAAATTGATGTTACCAGCAGATACTGTGGTTCTGTTATGGTTTGAGTGCTGAACACTTGACGGTCCCACGGTTGGCAAGTTGGAACTGTGAGATTCACTACGTGCACCACTGGTGTTTTGTGGAAAAGCACATGTAAGATTCTGCAACAGTCTCTGCTGATACTCCTGCATGCGTGCATCCCTTTCTATGGCAGGAATAATTTCTGCAAATTTACTTTTGTACCGGGGATCTAACAGTGTGGCAACCCAGTAGTCAGGATTATTTCTAATTCTCCCAATTCGAGGGTCATGTTGCAAGTAGTGCAGCAAGAAGGCACTCATGTGTGTTGCGCATCCAGGAGCACCAAGTCCCTGTTGTGTTGGTGGCGAGGTAACAACCATGCTTACTTCCTCTGTCCTCTCCCCCCAACCTCGCACAACAGAAATGTGATCAAGGTCTCCCTCATCTGATGAGTCTTCCATCAGTTCGTCCTCCACTTCTTCCTGGGTTCCTGCACCTTCCTCACTAGTTTTGCTGCTACCATGCGCCCTGGTAAAACCATCTCCCCCACCCTCACATGCCTGCCGCCTTGGTACTGCCGACCGTCTGGACCTTGCAGATGTTAGCCCTTCCGCATACAACTCCTCCTCCTCTACTTCCTCCACCTCCTCTTGTGCCACCACCTGACTCCGAATTCTGTTTAACATGTGCTCCAGCATGTAAATCACCGGAATAGTCATGCTGATAATGGCATCGTCAGCACTAAACATCTTCGTCGCCAATTCAAAACTGTGCAGAAGGGTGCATAGGTCCCTGATCTGAGACCACTCCTCCAGCGTGATTTGCCCCACGTCTGGATCTCGTTGGCCCAGGCTATACGTCAGAACGTATTGCACCAGGGCTTGTCGGTGCTGCCACAGTCGCTGCAACATGTGCAGAGTTGAATTCCACCGGGTAGGCACATCGCATTTTAGCCGGTGAAGTGGCAGGCCCAACGACTTCTGTAGAGATGTAAGTTGCTGAGCTGCGGGATGCGAACGGCGGAAGTGAGCACACAGCGACCGTGCCCTCTGCAGAAGGCCATCTAGTCTGGGATAGTGGGCTAAAAATTGCTGGACAACCAGGTTCAACACGTGAGCCATACAAGGCACGTGTGTGACATTGCCCCGGCGAAGGGCCGCACCCAGGTTTGCAGCATTGTCGCACACGGCCTTCCCTGGTTTCAGGTCCAGTGGAGACAACCATTCATGAAATTGGTTCTCCAGAGCTGACCACAACTCCTCAGCTGTGTGACTCACATTTCCCAGACATTTCAAAGTAAAAACCGCCTGATGACGTTGAGCCCTACTGCCAGCATAGTAAGGAGGTGTGCAGGATCCCTTCTGCGCAGTTAGAAAGCTTGTGGCATGACCAGACAGGCTTTGGGTGCAGGTGGAAGACCGAGAGGAGGTTGAGGAGGCAGAAGCAGTGGAGGAACTTTGACATAAAGAGGATTGACGCACAACTCGTGGGGACGGCAAGACTTGGACAGCAGACCCTTGTCCTGCTGTCACCATAGTTACCCAGTGCCCAGTCAGCGACATGTAACGCCCCTGTCCATGCCTACTCGTCCAAGTGTCTGTGGTGAAATACACCCTGTCACACACAGAGTTTCTCAAAGAAGCGGTGATGTTGTGTGCGACATGCTGGTGGAGCGCAGGCACACCTTTCTTTGAGAAGTAGTGCCGACTGGGCATCTGGTACTGGGGCACTGCGACGGACATAAGGTCTCGAAAATCCTCTGTGTCCACCAGGCGGAAAGGCAGAATTTCTGTAGCCAAGAGCTTGCAGATGGTGAAATTCAACCTCTTAGCTTTCTCATGGCTAGGAGGAAATGGTCTTTTACTTGTCCACATCTGAGGGACCGAGGGCTGGCTATTGTGCTTAGACGGGGTTGATAAGGGTGTCCTCGGCAAACTGCCGGTCTGTGAGGAAGATGCAGGCGGACATGTTAAGTTGCCTTGATCCAAAGGTGGTGCTATCGATGTCGGACAGCCCTCAAGACCAGCTGGTGTTACCACCTCCAAAGAAAATGATGACCTGCCAATCACGCTGGCTGTTGCGGGTAAAGAGGTGGCAGGTCTGCGCCCCAAAACAGGTGTGACTGCTGTCCCCCCAGTCACAGAGGATGAAGAGGCCGCGGATGCACAAGATATGGCAGACGGTGGTTGGCCCGGCCGGCTAGGCCACATTGTAGCACACTGAGCTTCCCACTGCAACTTATGCTTCATGTCCATGTGCCGGTTCATGCATGAAGTACTCAATCTATGTATTTTTTGGCCTCTACTTAGCTTTTGCTGACAAATGTTACAGATAACACGAGTTGGGTCATCTTTATCGATCTGAAAAAATGCCCAGGCTATGCAAGGCTCACCACCCATGCGACCTGAAGAGCCACCACGACTTGTGGTGAGAGGCACAGTTGTGTTTGAGGATGCAGTTGTTGACGTGCTTCCAGTACTACGTCTCTGTCCAGGAAGGCGCAACCTGACCTCGTCGTCACTAGCATCTTCCTCCACCTCCTCTGCTGACCTCATCTCTTGGCTGACTGTGGGTTGACAGTAAGTGGGATCTTCAACCTCATCATTATCACCCTGTGCGTTATCACACCCGACGTCCTCAGAGCCAACCTGTTCCTGCCCTGACAAAAAACGAAAGTTGTCGCTCCAATCAGGTATTTGAGTCTCATCATCGTCTTCCTCATTGTCTCCACCAACAGGAGTTACAGTTTGGGAATGAGGGTCTACATTATGGTCAGAACCTTCTGCGTCTGGTCATGGATCCGACTCATAAAGATTCTGGGCATCAGTGCAGATCATTTCCTCGTCTGGATTCACAGAAGCGCTGGAGTCGACCTCTGATTCCCAGGCTATAGTATGAGTAAACAGCTCTGCAGACTCAACCATCTGTTCTACCTCATACTCAGACGGGCAGCTGGAGATTTGGGGGCTGTGAGGAAGCAAGTGCGATTGGGGTGACAACTTTGAGGACTGGAGTATTTGTGATGTTGAAGTTGATGTGGAGGAGAGCCCACTTAAAGGAGCACTTGATATCCGTTGAAGCACCTGCTGTTTTTGTGCCTCATCTGGAATTTGTAGCGATTGGCGTGGCCGTAAGAAAGGGATCTTATCACATTGTCCGCTAAAAGAAGTAGACATTTTAGTTTGGCTGGAAGATGGTCTTTCTTCTGCAGATGTTACTGTTGCTTTAACACCTACCCCACGGACACAACCTTTTTTCCCCTTCCCAACACGCCTATTCCCCTTTCCACCAGCAGCAGGCCTTTTTCCACTCATTTTGGTGGTTAACTAATTCACAACTCTGGAGTTGTTTGCACAAAAAAACAATGGATGGGAACCGAGCAGAGCTGAGTGGCCAAACTGTCGTATTAGGCCAAAACTATTGGCTGGGTTAGATGCAGAAAAAAATGATATTCAATTTGCAACCTGATGGAGGTCAGTATAGATGGACTAATAGAACAAGTCCCACACACAGCTAGAAGCCCAAATATTTTTTCAGAGGTAGATGCAGAAAAAAAAATATTCAGTTTGCAACCTGATGGAGGTCAGTATAGATGGACTAATAGAGAAAGTCCCACACACTGCTAGAAGCCCAATATTTTTTCAGAGGTAGATGCAGAAAAAAATATATTCAGTTTGCAACCTGATGGAGGTCAGTATAGATGGACTAATACAACAAGTCCCACACGCAGCTAGAAGCCCAATATTTTTTCAGAGCTAGATGCAGAAAAAAATTATATTCAATTTGCAACCTGATGGAGGTCAGTATAGATGGAGTAATAGAACAAGTCCCACACACTGCTAGAAGGCCAAATATTTTTTCAGAGCTTGATGCAGAAAAAAATTATATTCAGTTTGCAACCTGATGGAGGTCTGTATAGATGGATTAATAGAACAAGTCCCACACACAGCTGGAAGCCCAATATTTTTTCAGAGGTAGATGCAGAAAAAAATATATTCAGTTTGCAACCTGATGGAGGTCAGTATAGATGGACTAATACAACAAGTCCCACACACAGCTAGAAGCCCAATATTTTTTCAGAGCTAGATGCAGAAAAAAATTATATTCAATTTGCAACCTGATGGAGGTCAGTATAGATGGAGTAATAGAACAAGTCCCACACACAGCTAGAAGCCCAAATATTTTTTCAGAGCTAGATGCAGATAAAAATTATTTTTAATTTGCAACCTGATGGAGGTCAGTATAGATGGACTAATAGAGAAAGTCCCACACACTGCTAGAAGGCCAAATATTTTTTCAGAGCTAGATGCAGATATAAATTATTTTTTATTTGCAACCTGATGGAGGTCAGTATAGATGGACTAATAGAGAAAGTCCCACACACTGCTAGAAGGCCAAATATTTTTTCAGAGCTAGATGCAGAAAAAAATTATATTCAGTTTGCAACCTGATGGAGGTCTGTATAGATGGATTAATAGAACAAGTCCCACACACAGCTAGAAGCCCAATATTTTTTCAGAGGTAGATGCAGAAAAAAATATATTCAGTTTGCAACCTGATGAAGGTCAGTATAGATGAAGTAATAGAACAAGTACCACACGCAGCTAGAAGCCCAAATATGTTTTCAGATCTAGATGCAGATAAAAATTATTTTTAATTTGCAACCTGATGGAGGTCAGTATAGATGGACTAATAGAGAACGTCCCACACACTGCTAGAAGGCCAAATATTTTTTCAGAGCTAGATGCAGAAAAAAATTATATTCAGTTTGCAACCTGATGGAGGTCAGTATAGATGGACTAATAGAGAAAGTCCCACACACTGCTAGAAGGCCAAATATTTTTTCAGTGCTAGATGCAGAAAAAAATTATATTCAGTTTGCAACCTGATGGAGGTCAGTATAGATGGACTAATAGAGAAAGTCCCACACACTGCTAGAAGGCCAAATATTTTTTCAGAGCTAATTGCAGAAAAAAATTATATTCAGTTTGCAACCTGATGGAGGTCTGTATAGATGTATTAATAGAACAAGTCCCACACACAGCTAGAAGCCCAATATTTTTTCAGAGGTAGATGCAGAAAAAAATATATTCAGTTTGCAACCTGATGGAGGTCAGTATAGATGGACTAATACAACAAGTCCCACACACAGCTAGAAGCCCAATATTTTTTCAGAGCTAGATGCAGAAAAAAAATATATTCAATTTGCAACCTGATGGAGGTCAGTATAGATGGAGTAATAGAACAAGTCCCACACACAGCTAGAAGCCCAAATATTTTTTCAGAGGTAGATGCAGAAAAAAATTATATTCAGTTTGCAACCTGATGGAGGTCAGTATAGATGGACTAATAGAGAAAGTCCCACACACTGCTAGAAGGCCAAATATTTTTTCAGAGCTAGATGCAGAAAAAATTTATGTTCAATTTGCAACCTGATGGAGGTCAGTATAGATGGACTAATAGAATGATGCTATGCCCAAAAGATTTTACTTCACTAGGTGCAGTAAAAAAATTGGTATTCTATACACAGGTGGTATATCTTGCAACACAGATAGGCTACTCCACTGACTAACACACTCTGCAATAGGCCAAAAAGGATTAGCTTTGCTAGATTCAGCCAAATGCTGTGAAAAAAACTTGCACAGCACTGGCACAGACCTGCCTGGCAAAAACTGATAGGAACTGATGTAACCTAGTCCTGAAAAGGACTCCAATTACAATTAGTCTTTACTCCCACAACCTATCTATTTAAGAGTACAGACCTGCCTGATAAAAGTCGTAGGAAATGCTGTAACCTAGTCCTTAAAAGGACTGCAATCACAACTATTCCCTGCTCCCAAGCTATCTGTAGATTTGTGCGAATATTGGCTTGAAATTAACAAGGTATAGCGCACACAGCAACAGCGGTGCCGTCTAACACGCAGCTGCAGCAGTGAGAAAATGGTGGCGACGGGGAAAATGGCTTGGTCTTATAGGGCAAGGACATGTGACATACACTGCCAATGACACATGCCCTTGCTTGTGTGAAAAAAAGCACTTCGCTCCGTGTGTGCGCTGCTGATAGGCTGACAGATTGCACCTCCCCACTGTAAATGCGGGAAAGAGAAAAAAAAATGGAGATCTTCATTATTCCTGCAGAGATCCATCCCCTGTCCCTCCCCCCACCCCGCTGTACACTCAAACTGCGTATTAACATTAATTTTCATCATTACTGAGAAAAGATCCAGTTATGATTTTGGTGCACGAACAGTTATCGAACATAACCTCGAACAGCCGAATTTTTCTCAAATCGTTCGTGTTCGCCGAACGGCTCGAACACCGCCCAAAACAGCTCGAATTTGAGATTGGCGAACAGTTCGAGTAGAACAACGCTCATCTCTAGTTCTAATTTGTACCATGACAAGAAGACAAGTGTATATATTAGGTTGGGGCTTTTCGTATAAAGTAGAATCTTTCTTTTGTTTGCTACTGCCCTTATGTAGGACCACAAAGATCTTTGTTGCCTTTACAAGTGTTTTTTCATTTACTGTACAGTTAATATTAGCATATTAATTGTTTATATGGGATGTAACTAAATCATGTACTCGGAGTATAAAAAAATCAACTAACCCAGCCATATGTCACTGTATTCTAAAGGAAATCTGTCCGGATGATCTACCCCTCCAAAATATTTATATGGTCAAGTTGCTTTCTGAAAGATAATGTCATCCACACCTTTATTGATGCAATCTGCTGCTCCCTGACTGAAAAAAAAATGCTGTTTTTTTATTCATATGCAAATAAGCATTAAGTGCTCTGTGCATGTCCGAGCACTTCCTAAGATTCTGCCTCCCTGACTCCCTGCCTCCCCGCCCAGCCACACCTGCCTCTGTTTGATTGACAGCTCAATGGTGTAATGCACACGCCCGGGCTGAGCGGCGTGTGCGTGTGATTGTAGTGATTCCACTGGACCGTGCCGGAGAGTGAATGCCTGGAGGGGCGTAACTAGGTATTCGCCCGATCCGACCAGGGTCGCACGACGGCATACGACGCCAGTGCACCAAGGAGGAACCGAGCAGAGGGACCAGGTGCTACTCCAGGACAGACCCCGGACACGGCTGTTGACCCACACAGGGGAATACAGGAACAGACTGGTTAGGCTGGCGCACAGACTGGTGGGTATAGGCAGGCACGACTGGTATGCAGGCAGGCAGGTATGCAGGCAGGGGGGTACAGGCAAGCACAGCTAGAGTGCAGACAGGGAGGCACTAGCAGGTAGGAACACAGGCGGGATAGGACCCAGTACACACTGGGACTCAGGAACAATACAGGCAGAGGGGTACAGGCAAGCACAGCTAGAGTGCAGACAGGGAGGCACTAGCAGGTAGGGACACTGGCGGGATAGGACCCAGTACACACTGGGACTCAGGAACAGAACCACAGATGTGGCGGACAAACACAGCAGAGTGAGGCCGCCCAGAGAGGTGAGCGAGAACAGGGCAGGACAAGACCGCCTGGAGCGGTGAGCATGAGTAGAGCAGGACAAGGCCGCCAGGAGCGGTGAGCAAAGGGTCAGAGCTGAGCGAGACTGCCGGAGCAGTGAGCAAGAGTAAAGCAGGACGAGGCCGCCTGGAGCGGTGAGCAAGAGTGGAGCAAGACTGCCGGAGCAGTGAGCAAAAGGATAAGAGCGGAGCGAGACTGCCGGAGCAGTGAGCAAAAGGGTCAGAGCGGAGCAAGGCTGCCGGAGCAGTGAGCAAAAGGGTCAGAGCGGAGCAAGGCTGCCGGAGCGGTGAGCAAAGGAGTCAGAGCAGGCAAGAACTGCCGGAGCGGTGAGCAAAGGAGTCAGAGCAGGCTAGAACCGCCGGAGCAGTGAGCAAAGGAGTCAGAGCAGGCTAGAACCACTGGAGCAGTGGGCAAAGGAGTCAGAGCAGGCTAGAACCACCGGAGCAGTGGGCAAAGGAGTCAGAGCAGGCTAGAACCGCCGGAGCGGTGAGCAAGGCAGAGCAGGGGGGACAGGGCTCTGTTCACACAGAACAGACAGGAAGAGAAAGACAGAGCCAGATACCCACAGGGTACTTGCAGTGAAGTAGCGAGTGGACCACAAACTCACAAACGGGAGTACAGAGACAACAAGCAGGAGTTAGGTACGAGTTCAGACTCTGCAGAAAAAGGAAGGGAATAGGACTGGGTGCCACACCATAAGTTTGTCCCCTTTTATGCCCATAGCAGCCAAAGATGCAGATGTGTTATGTGCAGCATGAGACGGGGCATTATCATGCATGAAATGATCTCGATGGTCCAGATGGATGGAGTGGATAATGGCTGGTTGATGGACATCCCATGCAAACACGGCTACGGCGCTAACAAGGAGGAGGTGGAGTAATGTTTTGGGCTGGAATCATGGGGAGAGAGATTGTAGGCCCTTTTAGGATCCCTGAAGGGGTAAAGATGAACTCCATAATGTATGTTGAGATTCTCAAACAGCACTTCCTTCCATGGTTCAAGAAGAAGAACCGTGCATTCCGCAGCAAGATCATTTTCATGCATGATAATGCCCCATCTCATGCTGCACATAACACATCTGCATCTCTGGCTGCTATGGGCATAAAAGGGGACAAACTTGTGGTGTGGCACCCATGCTCCCCTGTAGAGATGAGCGTTGTTCGACTCGAACTGTTCACCAATCTCAAATTCGAGCTGTTTTGGGCGGTGTTCGAGCCGTTCGGCGCACACGAACGATTTGAGAAAAATTCGGCTGTTCGAGGTTATGTTCGATAACTGTTCGTGCACCAAAATCATAACTGGATTTTTTCTCAGTAATGATGAAAATTAATGTTAATACGCAGTTTGAGTGTACAGCGGGGTGGGGGGAGGGGCAGGGGATGGATCTCTGCAGGAATAATGAAGATCTCCATTTTTTTTTCTCTTTCCCGCATTTACAGTGGGGAGGTGCAATCTGTCAGCCTATCAGCATCTAGCTCTGAAAAAGTATTTGGGCTTCTAGCAGTGTGTGGGACTGGTTCTATTAGTCCATCTATACTGACCTCCATCAGGTTGCAAACTGAATATAATTTTTTTCTGCATCTAGCTCTGAAAAAATATTTGGACTTCTAGCAGTGTGTGGGACTTGTTCTATTAGTACATCTATACTGACCTCCATCACGCTGCAAATTCAAAATAATTTTTTGCCTGCATCTAGCTCTGAAAAAATATTTGGCCTTCTAGCAGTGTGTGGGACTTTCTCTATTAGTCCATCTATACTGACCTCCATCAGGTTGCAAATTAAAAATAATTTTTATCTGCATCTACCTCTGAAAAAATATTTAGGCTTCTAGCTGTGTGTGGGACTTGTTCTATTAGTCCATCTATACTGACCTCCATCAGGTTGCAAACTGAATATAATTTTTTTCTGCATCTAGCTCTGAAAAAAATATTTGGCCTTCTAGCAGTGTGTGGGACTTTCACTATTAGTCCATCTATACTGACCTCCATCAGGTTGCAAATTAAAAATAATTTTTATCTGCATCTAGCTCTGAAAAAATATTTGGCCTTCTAGCAGTGTGTGGGACTTTCTCTATTAGTCCATCTATACTGACCTCCATCAGGTTGCAAATTAAAAATAATTTTTTGTCTGCATCTAGCTCTGAAAAAATATTTGGCCTTCTAGCAGTGTGTGGAACTTTCTCTATTAGTCCATCTATACTGACCTCCATCAGGTTGCAAATTCAAAATAATTTTTTGTCTGCATCTAGCTCTGAAAAAATATTTGGCCTTCTAGCAGTGTGTGGGACTTTCTCTATTAGTCCATCTATACTGACCTCCATCAGGCTGCAAATTAAAAATAATTTTTATCTGCATCTACCTCTGAAAAAATATTTGGCCTTCTAGCCGTGTGTGGGACTTGTTCTATTAGTCCATCTATACTGACCTCCATCAGGTTGCAAACTGAATATAATTTTTTTCTGCATCTAGCTCTGAAAAAATATTTGGCCTTCTAGCAGTGTGTGGGACTTTCTCTATTAGTCCATCTATACTGACCTCCATCAGGTTGCAAATAAAAAATAATTTATATCTGCATCTAGCTCTGAAAAAATATTTGGCCTTCTAGCAGTGTGTGGGACTTTCTCTATTAGTCCATCTATACTGACCTCCATCAGGTTGCAAATTAAAAATAATTTTTTGTCTGCATCTAGCTCTGAAAAAATATTTGGCCTTCTAGCAGTGTGTGGGACTTTCTCTATTAGTCCATCTATACTGACCTCCATCAGGTTGCAAACTGAATATATTTTTTTTCTGCATCTACCTCTGAAAAAATACTGGGCTTCTAGCTGTGTGTGGGACTTGTTCTATTAATCCATCCATACAGAGCTCCATCAGGATGCAAACTGAATATAATTTTTTTCTGCATCTACCTCTGAAAAAATATTTGGGCTTCTAGCTGTGTGTGGGACTTGTTCTATTAGTCCATCTATACTGACCTCCATCAGGTTGCAAACTGAATATAATTTTTTTCTGCATCTAGCTCTGAAAAAATATTTGGCCTTCTAGCAGTGTGTGGGACTTTCTCTATTAGTCCATCTATACTTACCTCCATCAGGTTGCAAGTTAAAAATAATTTATATCTGCATCTAGCTCTGAAAAAATATTTGGACTTCTAGCAGTGTGTGGGACTTTCGCTATTAGTCCATCTATACTGACCTCCATCAGGTTGCAAATTAAAAATAATTTTTTGTCTGCATCTAGCTCTGAAAAAATATTTGGCCTTCTAGCAGTGTGTTGGACTTTCTCTATTAGTCCATCTATACTGACCTCCATCAGGTTGCAAACTGAATATATTTTTTTTCTGCATCTACCTCTGAAAAAATATTGGGCTTCTAGCTGTGTGTGGGAATTGTTCTATTAATCCATCTATACAGACCTCCATCAGGTTGCAAACTGAATATAATTTTTTTCTGCATCTACCTCTGAAAAAATATTGGGCTTCTAGCTGTGTGTGGGACTTGTTCTATTAATCCATCCATACAGAGCTCCATCAGGTTGCAAACTGAATATAATTTTTTTCTGCATCTACCTCTGAAAAAATATTTGGGCTTCTAGCTGTGTGTGGGACTTGTTCTATTAGTCCATCTATACTGACCTCCATCAGGTTGCAAACTGAATATAATTTTTTTCTGCATCTAGCTCTGAAAAAATATTTGGCCTTCTAGCAGTGTGTGGGACTTTCTCTATTAGTCCATCTATACTGACCTCCATCAGGTTGCAAATTAAAAATAATTTATATCTGCATCTAGCTCTGAAAAAATATTTGGCCTTCTAGCAGTGTGTGGGATTTTCTCTATTAGTCCATCTATAATGACCTCCATCAGGTTGCAAATTAAAAATAATTTTTTGTCTGCATCTAGCTCTGAAAAAATATTTGGCCTTCTAGCAGTGTGTTGGACTTTCTCTATTAGTCCATCTATACTGACCTCCATCAGGTTGCAAACTGAATATATTTTTTTTCTGCATCTACCTCTGAAAAAATATTGGGCTTCTAGCTGTGTGTGGGAATTGTTCTTTTAATCCATCTATACAGACCTCCATCAGGTTGCAAACTGAATATAATTTTTTTCTGCATCTACCTCTGAAAAAATATTTGGGCTTCTAGCTGTGTGTGCGACTTGTTCTATTAATCCATCTATACTGACCTCCATCAGGTTGCAAACTGAATATAATTTTTTTCTGCATCTAGCTCTGAAAAAATATTTGGCCTTCTAGCAGTGTGTGGGACTTTCTCTATTAGTCCATCTATACTGACCTCCATCAGGTTGCAAATTAAAAATATTTTTTATCTGCATCTAGCTCTGAAAAAATATTTGGCCTTCTAGCAGTGTGTGGGACTTTCTCTATTAGTCTATCTATACTGACCTCCATCAGGTTGCAAATTAAAAATAATTTTTTGTCTGCATCTAGCTCTGAAAAAATATTTGGCCTTCTAGCAGTGTGTGGGACTTTCTCTATTTGTCCATCTATACTGACCTCCATAAGGTTGCAAATTAAAAATAATTTTTTGTCTGCATCTAGCTCTGAAAAAATATTTGGCCTTCTAGCAGTGTGTGGGACTTTCTCTATTAGTCCATCTATACTGACCTCCATCAGGTTGCAAATTAAAAATAATTTTTATCTGCATCTACCTCTGAAAAAATATTTAGGCTTCTAGCTGTGTGTGGGACTTGTTCTATTAGTCCATCTATACTGACCTCCATCAGGTTGCAAACTGAATATAATTTTTTTCTGCATCTAGCTCTGAAAAAAATATTTGGCCTTCTAGCAGTGTGTGGGACTTTCTCTATTAGTCCATCTATACTGACCTCCATCAGGTTGCAAATTAAAAATAATTTTTATCTGCATCTAGCTCTGAAAAAATATTTGGCCTTCTAGCAGTGTGTGGGACTTTCTCTATTAGTCCATCTATACTGACCTCCATCAGGTTGCAAATTAAAAATAATTTTTTGTCTGCATCTAGCTCTGAAAAAATATTTGGCCTTCTAGCAGTGTGTGGAACTTTCTCTATTAGTCCATCTATACTGACCTCCATCAGGTTGCAAATTCAAAATAATTTTTTGTCTGCATCTAGCTCTGAAAAAATATTTGGCCTTCTAGCAGTGTGTGGGACTTTCTCTATTAGTCCATCTATACTGACCTCCATCAGGCTGCAAATTAAAAATAATTTTTATCTGCATCTACCTCTGAAAAAATATTTGGCCTTCTAGCAGTGTGTGGGACTTTCTCTATTAGTCCATCTATACTGACCTCCATCAGGTTGCAAATAAAAAATAATTTATATCTGCATCTAGCTCTGAAAAAATATTTGGCCTTCTAGCAGTGTGTGGGACTTTCTATATTAGTCCATCTATACTGACCTCCATCAGGTTGCAAATTAAAAATAATTTTTTGTCTGCATCTAGCTCTGAAAAAATATTTGGCCTTCTAGCAGTGTGTGGGACTTTCTCTATTAGTCCATCTATACTGACCTCCATCAGGTTGCAAACTGAATATATTTTTTTTCTGCATCTACCTCTGAAAAAATATTGGGCTTCTAGCTGTGTGTGGGACTTGTTCTATTAATCCATCCATACAGAGCTCCATCAGGTTGCAAACTGAATATAATTTTTTTCTGCATCTACCTCTGAAAAAATATTTGGGCTTCTAGCTGTGTGTGGGTCTTGTTCTATTAGTCCATCTATACTGACCTCCATCAGGTTGCAAACTGAATATAATTTTTTTCTGCATCTAGCTCTGAAAAAATATTTGGCCTTCTAGCAGTGTGTGGGACTTTCTCTATTAGTCCATCTATACTTACCTCCATCAGGTTGCAAGTTAAAAATAATTTATATCTGCATCTAGCTCTGAAAAAATATTTGGACTTCTAGCAGTGTGTGGGACTTTCACTATTAGTCCATCTATACTGACCTCCATCAGGTTGCAAATTAAAAATAATTTTTTGTCTGCATCTAGCTCTGAAAAAATATTTGGCCTTCTAGCAGTGTGTTGGACTTTCTCTATTAGTCCATCTATACTGACCTCCATCAGGTTGCAAACTGAATATATTTTTTTTCTGCATCTACCTCTGAAAAAATATTGGGCTTCTAGCTGTGTGTGGGAATTGTTCTATTAATCCATCTATACAGACCTCCATCAGGTTGCAAACTGAATATAATTTTTTTCTGCATCTACCTCTGAAAAAATATTGGGCTTCTAGCTGTGTGTGGGACTTGTTCTATTAATCCATCCATACAGAGCTCCATCAGGTTGCAAACTGAATATAATTTTTTTCTGCATCTACCTCTGAAAAAATATTTGGGCTTCTAGCTGTGTGTGGGACTTGTTCTATTAGTCCATCTATACTGACCTCCATCAGGTTGCAAACTGAATATAATTTTTTTCTGCATCTAGCTCTGAAAAAATATTTGGCCTTCTAGCAGTGTGTGGGACTTTCTCTATTAGTCCATCTATACTGACCTCCATCAGGTTGCAAATTAAAAATAATTTATATCTGCATCTAGCTCTGAAAAAATATTTGGCCTTCTAGCAGTGTGTGGGATTTTCTCTATTAGTCCATCTATAATGACCTCCATCAGGTTGCAAATTAAAAATAATTTTTTGTCTGCATCTAGCTCTGAAAAAATATTTGGCCTTCTAGCAGTGTGTTGGACTTTCTCTATTAGTCCATCTATACTGACCTCCATCAGGTTGCAAACTGAATATATTTTTTTTCTGCATCTACCTCTGAAAAAATATTGGGCTTCTAGCTGTGTGTGGGAATTGTTCTTTTAATCCATCTATACAGACCTCCATCAGGTTGCAAACTGAATATAATTTTTTTCTGCATCTACCTCTGAAAAAATATTTGGGCTTCTAGCTGTGTGTGCGACTTGTTCTATTAATCCATCTATACTGACCTCCATCAGGTTGCAAACTGAATATAATTTTTTTCTGCATCTAGCTCTGAAAAAATATTTGGCCTTCTAGCAGTGTGTGGGACTTTCTCTATTAGTCCATCTATACTGACCTCCATCAGGTTGCAAATTAAAAATATTTTTTATCTGCATCTAGCTCTGAAAAAATATTTGGCCTTCTAGCAGTGTGTGGGACTTTCTCTATTAGTCTATCTATACTGACCTCCATCAGGTTGCAAATTAAAAATAATTTTTTGTCTGCATCTAGCTCTGAAAAAATATTTGGCCTTCTAGCAGTGTGTGGGACTTTCTCTATTTGTCCATCTATACTAACCTCCATAAGGTTGCAAATTAAAAATAATTTTTTGTCTGCATCTAGCTCTGAAAAAATATTTGGCCTTCTAGCAGTGTGTGGGACTTTCTCTATTAGTCCATCTATACTGACCTCCATCAGGTTGCAAATTAAAAATAATTTTTATCTGCATCTACCTCTGAAAAAATATTTAGGCTTCTAGCTGTGTGTGGGACTTGTTCTATTAGTCCATCTATACTGACCTCCATCAGGTTGCAAACTGAATATAATTTTTTTCTGCATCTAGCTCTGAAAAAAATATTTGGCCTTCTAGCAGTGTGTGGGACTTTCTCTATTAGTCCATCTATACTGACCTCCATCAGGTTGCAAATTAAAAATAATTTTTATCTGCATCTAGCTCTGAAAAAATATTTGGCCTTCTAGCAGTGTGTGGGACTTTCTCTATTAGTCCATCTATACTGACCTCCATCAGGTTGCAAATTAAAAATAATTTTTTGTCTGCATCTAGCTCTGAAAAAATATTTGGCCTTCTAGCAGTGTGTGGAACTTTCTCTATTAGTCCATCTATACTGACCTCCATCAGGTTGCAAATTCAAAATAATTTTTTGTCTGCATCTAGCTCTGAAAAAATATTTGGCCTTCTAGCAGTGTGTGGGACTTTCTCTATTAGTCCATCTATACTGACCTCCATCAGGCTGCAAATTAAAAATAATTTTTATCTGCATCTACCTCTGAAAAAATATTTGGCCTTCTAGCAGTGTGTGGGACTTTCTCTATTAGTCCATCTATACTGACCTCCATCAGGTTGCAAATAAAAAATAATTTATATCTGCATCTAGCTCTGAAAAAATATTTGGCCTTCTAGCAGTGTGTGGGACTTTCTCTATTAGTCCATCTATACTGACCTCCATCAGGTTGCAAATTAAAAATAATTTTTTGTCTGCATCTAGCTCTGAAAAAATATTTGGCCTTCTAGCAGTGTGTGGGACTTTCTCTATTAGTCCATCTATACTGACCTCCATCAGGTTGCAAACTGAATATATTTTTTTTCTGCATCTACCTCTGAAAAAATATTGGGCTTCTAGCTGTGTGTGGGACTTGTTCTATTAATCCATCCATACAGAGCTCCATCAGGTTGCAAACTGAATATAATTTTTTTCTGCATCTACCTCTGAAAAAATATTTGGGCTTCTAGCTGTGTGTGGGTCTTGTTCTATTAGTCCATCTATACTGACCTCCATCAGGTTGCAAACTGAATATAATTTTTTTCTGCATCTAGCTCTGAAAAAATATTTGGCCTTCTAGCAGTGTGTGGGACTTTCTCTATTAGTCCATCTATACTTACCTCCATCAGGTTGCAAGTTAAAAATAATTTATATCTGCATCTAGCTCTGAAAAAATATTTGGACTTCTAGCAGTGTGTGGGACTTTCACTATTAGTCCATCTATACTGACCTCCATCAGGTTGCAAATTAAAAATAATTTTTTGTCTGCATCTAGCTCTGAAAAAATATTTGGCCTTCTAGCAGTGTGTTGAACTTTCTCTATTAGTCCATCTATACTGACCTCCATCAGGTTGCAAACTGAATATATTTTTTTTCTGCATCTACCTCTGAAAAAATATTGGGCTTCTAGCTGTGTGTGGGAATTGTTCTATTAATCCATCTATACAGACCTCCATCAGGTTGCAAACTGAATATAATTTTTTTCTGCATCTACCTCTGAAAAAATATTGGGCTTCTAGCTGTGTGTGGGACTTGTTCTATTAATCCATCCATACAGAGCTCCATCAGGTTGCAAACTGAATATAATTTTTTTCTGCATCTACCTCTGAAAAAATATTTGGGCTTCTAGCTGTGTGTGGGACTTGTTCTATTAGTCCATCTATACTGACCTCCATCAGGTTGCAAACTGAATATAATTTTTTTCTGCATCTAGCTCTGAAAAAATATTTGGCCTTCTAGCAGTGTGTGGGACTTTCTCTATTAGTCCATCTATACTGACCTCCATCAGGTTGCAAATTAAAAATAATTTATATCTGCATCTAGCTCTGAAAAAATATTTGGCCTTCTAGCAGTGTGTGGGATTTTCTCTATTAGTCCATCTATAATGACCTCCATCAGGTTGCAAATTAAAAATAATTTTTTGTCTGCATCTAGCTCTGAAAAAATATTTGGCCTTCTAGCAGTGTGTTGGACTTTCTCTAATAGTCCATCTATACTGACCTCCATCAGGTTGCAAACTGAATATATTTTTTTTCTGCATCTACCTCTGAAAAAATATTGGGCTTCTAGCTGTGTGTGGGAATTGTTCTTTTAATCCATCTATACAGACCTCCATCAGGTTGCAAACTGAATATAATTTTTTTCTGCATCTACCTCTGAAAAAATATTTGGGCTTCTAGCTGTGTGTGCGACTTGTTCTATTAATCCATCTATACTGACCTCCATCAGGTTGCAAACTGAATATAATTTTTTTCTGCATCTAGCTCTGAAAAAATATTTGGCCTTCTAGCAGTGTGTGGGACTTTCTCTATTAGTCCATCTATACTGACCTCCATCAGGTTGCAAATTAAAAATATTTTTTATCTGCATCTAGCTCTGAAAAAATATTTGGCCTTCTAGCAGTGTGTGGGACTTTCTCTATTAGTCTATCTATACTGACCTCCATCAGGTTGCAAATTAAAAATAATTTTTTGTCTGCATCTAGCTCTGAAAAAATATTTGGCCTTCTAGCAGTGTGTGGGACTTTCTCTATTTGTCCATCTATACTGACCTCCTTAAGGTTGCAAATTAAAAATAATTTTTTGTCTGCATCTAGCTCTGAAAAAATATTTGGCCTTCTAGCAGTGTGTGGGACTTTCTCTATTAGTCCATCTATACTGACCTCCATCAGGTTGCAAACTGAATATATTTTTTTTCTGCATCTACCTCTGAAAAAATATTAGGGCTTCTAGCTGTGTGTGGGACTTGTTTTATTAGTCCATCTATACTGACCTCCATCAGGTTGCTAACTGAATACAATTTTTTTCTGCATCTACCTCTGAAAAAATATTTGGGCTTCTAGCTGTGTGTGGGACTTGTTCTATTAGTCCATCTATACTGACCTCCATCAGGTTGCAAATTGAATATAATTTTTTTCTGCATCTAACCCAGCCAATAGCTTTGGCCTAATACCACAGTTTGGCCCCTCAGCTCTGCTCGGTTCCCATCCATTGTTTTTTTGTGCAAACAACTCCAGAGTTGTGAATTAGTTAACCACCAAAATGAGTGGAAAAAGGCCTGCTGCTGGTGGAAAGGGGAATAGGCGTTTTGGGAAGGGGAAAAAAGGTTGTGTCTGTGGGGTAGGTGTTAAAGCAACAGTAACATCTGCAGAAGAAAGACCATCTTCCAGCCAAACTAAAATGTCTACTTCTTTTAGCGGACAATGTGATAAGATCCCTTTCTTACGGCCACGCCAATCGCTACAAATTCCAGATGAGGCACAAAAACAGCAGGTGCTTCAACGGATATCAAGTGCTCCTTTAAGTGGGCTCTCCTCCACATCAACTTCAACATCACAAATTCTCCAGTCCTCAAAGGTGTCACCCCAATCGCATTTGCTTCCTCACAGCTCCCAAATCTCCAGCTGCCCGTCTGAGTATGAGTTAGAACAGATGGTTGAGTCTGCAGAGCTGTTTACTCATACTATAGCCTGGGAATCAGAGGTCGACTCCAGCGCTTCTGTGAATCCAGACGAGGAAATGATCTGCACTGATGCCCAGAATCTTTATGAGTCGGATCCAGGACCAGACGCAGAAGGTTCTGACCATAATGTAGACCCTCATTCCCAAACTGTAACTCCTGTTGGTGGAGACAATGAGGAAGACGATGATGAGACTCAAATACCTGATTGGAGCGACAACTTTAGTTTTTTGTCAGGGCAGGAACAGGTTGGCTCTGAGGACGACGGGTGTGATAACGCACAGGGTGATGATGATGAGGTTGGAGATCCCACTTACTGTCAACCCACAGTCAGCCAAGAGATGAGGTCAGCAGAGGAGGTGGAGGAAGATGCTAGTGACGACGAGGTCAGGTTGCGCCTTCCTGGACAGAGACGTAGTACTGGAAGCACGTCAACAACTGCATCCTCAAACACAACTCTGCCTCTCACCACAAGTCGTGGTGGCTCTTCAGGTCGCATGGGTGCTAAGCCTTGCATAGCCTGGGCATTTTTTCAGATCGATAAAGATGACCCAACTCGTGTTATCTGTAACATTTGTCAGCAAAAGCTAAGTAGAGGCCAAAAAATACATAGTTTGAGTACTTCATGCATGAACCGGCACATGGACATGAAGCATAAGTTGCAGTGGGAAGCTCAGTGTGCTACAATGCGGCCTAGCCGGCCGGGCCAACCACCGTCTGCCGTATCTTGTGCATCCGCGGCCTCTACATCCTTTGTGACTGGGGGGACAGCAGTCACACCTGTTTTGGGGCGCAGACCTGCCATCTCTTTACCCGCAACAGCCAGCGTGATTGGCAGGTCATCATTTTCTTTGGAGGTGGTAATACCAGCTGGTGTTGAGCGCTGTCCGACATCGATAGCACCACCTTTGGATCAAGGCAACCTAACATGTCCACCTGCATCTTCCTCACAGACCGGCAGTTTGCCGGGGACACCCTTATCAACCCCGTCTAAGCACAATAGCCAGCCCTCGGTCCCTCAGATGTGGACAAGTAAAAGACCATTTCCTCCTAGCCATGAGAAGCTAAGAGGTTGAATTTCACCATCTGCAAGCTCTTGGCTACAGAAATGCTGCCTTTCCGCCTGGTGGACACAGAGGATTTTCGAGACCTTATGTCCGTCGCAGTGCCCCAGTACCAGATGCCCAGTCGGCACTACTTCTCAAAGAAAGGTGTGCCTGCGCTCCACCAGCATGTCGCACACAACATCACCGCTTCTTTGAGAAACTCTGTGTGTGACAGGGTGCATTTCACCACAGACACTTGAACGAGTAGGCATGGACAGGGGCGTTACATGTCCCTGACTGGGCACTGGGTAACTATGGTGACAGCAGGACAAGGGGCTGCTGTCCAAGTCTTGCCGTCCCCACGAGTTGTGCGTCAATCCTCTTAATGTCAAAGTTCCTCCACTGCTTCTGCCTCCTCAACATCCTCTCGGTCTTCCACCTGCACCCAAAGCCTGTCTGGTCATGCCACAAGCTTTCTAACTGCGCAGAAGGGATCCTGCACACCTCCTTACTATGCTGGCAGTAGGGCTCAACGTCATCAGGCGGTTTTTACTTTGAAATGTCTGGGAAATGTGAGTCACACAGCTGAGGAGTTGTGGTCAGCTCTGGAGAACCAATTTCATGAATGGTTGTCTCCACTGGACCTGAAACCAGGGAAGGCCGTGTGCGACAATGCTGCAAACCTGGGTGCGGCCCTTCACCGGGACAATGTCACACACGTGCCTTTTATGGCTCACGTGTTGAACCTGGTTGTCCAGCAATTTTTAGCTCACTATCCCAGACTAGATGGCCTTCTGCAGAGGGCACGGTCGCTGTGTGCTCACTTCCGCCGTTCGCATCCCGCAGCTCAGCGACTTACATCTCTACAGAAGTCGTTGGGCCTGCCACTTCACCGGCTAAAATGCGATGTGCCTACCCGGTGGAATTCAACTCTGCACATGTTGCAGCGACTGTGGCAGCACCGACAAGCCCTGGTGCAATACGTTCTGATGTATAGCCTGGGCCAACGAGATCCAGAGGTGGGGCAAATCACGTTGGAGGAGTGGTCTCAGATCAGGGACCTATGCACCCTTCTGCACAGTTTTGAAATGGCGACGAAGATGTTTAGTGCTGACGATGCCATTATCAGCATGACTATTCCGGTGATTTACATGCTGGAGCACATGTTAAACAGAATTCGGAGTCAGGTGGTGGCACAAGAGGAGGTGGAGGAAGTAGAGGAGGAGGAGTTGTATGCGGAAGGGCTAACATCTGCAAGGTCCAGACGGTCGGCAGCACCAAGGCGGCAGGCATGTGAGGGTGGGGGAGATGGTTTTACCAGGGCGCATGGTAGCAGCCAAACTAGTGAGGAAGGTGCAGGAGCCCAGGAAGAAGTGGAGGACGAACTGATGGAAGACTCAACAGATGAGGGAGACCTTGATCACATTTCTGTTGTGCGAGGTTGGGGGGAGAGGACAGAGGAAGGAAGCATGATTGTTACCTCGCCACCAACACAACAGGGACTTGGTGCTCCTGGATGCGCAACACACATGAGTGCCTTCTTGCTGCACTACCTGCAACATGACCCTCGAATTGTGAGAATTAGAAATAATCCTGACTACTGTGTTGCCACACTGTTAGATCCCTGGTACAAAAGTAAATTTGCAGAAATTATTCCTGCCATAGAAAGGGATGCACGCATGCAGGAGTATCAGCAGAGACTGTTGCAGAATCTTACATGTGCTTTTCCACAAAACACCAGTGGTGCACGTAGTGAATCTCACAGTTCCAACTTGCCAACCGTGGGACCGTGAATTGTTCAGCACTCAAACCGTAACAGAACCACAGTATCTGCTGGTAACATCAATTTTGCGGCATCATTTCACCACTTTTTTAGCCCATCCTTTGCAAGGCCACAGGAGACAAGAAGTCTGACACATAGTCAACGCCTAGAGACGATGGTACAGGAGTATCTCCAAGTAAACATTGAAGCCATGACTGTGTCACTGGACCCTTGCTCTTTTTGGGCTTCCAATCTGGATAAATGGCCGGAGCTAGCCACTTACGCCTTGGAGATCTTGTCATGCCCCACAGCCAGCGTTCTGTCTGAATGTGTGTTCAGCGCTGCTGGTGGTGTGCTGACAGATAAGCGAACGCGGCTCTCCACTGATAATGTAGACAGACTCACGTTCATAAAGATGAACAAATCATGGATCCGAAACGACTTTTCTACCCCTGTGTCATCCTGGGGAGAGTAAAAGCTTGATGATTGGTTAAAATCACCCTACCAACCGTTTTAAGCTTTCAAATTACTAATCATGTTTATCTGTATCTTGGCTGGAAAATAATTTGGGCTTTGTAGCAGTGTGCAGCACTGATTCTATTAGGCCATCTATAATAAGCTGCAACAGATTTAAAATTACTAATCATGGTTATCTGTATCTTGACTGGAAAATAATTTGGGCTTTGTAGCAGTGTGCAGCACTGATCCTATTAGGCCATCTATACTAAGCTCCACCAGATTTAAAATTAATAATAATTTTTAGCTGCATCTAGCCCGGAAAATAATTTTGGGGCTCCGAGATGCGCAAGACACATAAGTGCCTTCTTGCTGCACTACCTGCAACATGACCCTCATATTGTCAGAATTCGAAGTAATCATGACTACTGGGTTGCCACACTCTTAGATCCCCCAAACTTTTCGATCAACCTTTTCATTTTAATAAAGACCAAAAAAATGGTCATTTTTGAAATTATAAGCATTAGCAGGTTATTAGAAACTGAAATCAAACAGTTTTCAACTCAAAACTTTATTCTAGGTGATGTTACATTTTCACATAGGACCCCTTGTTCGAAAGGAGCTTCTGAACTCTCTCGTCCATTGAATTTGTCAGGTTTTGGATGGTTTCTGCTTCAATTGTTTTGCATGAGGACAGAATACCCTCCCAGAGCTGTTGCTTAGATGTGAACTGCCTCCCGCCATCATAGACACTCCTTTTGATGATGCTCCAGAGGTTCTGAATGGGGTAGAGGTCAGGGGAGCATGGGGGTCACACCATAAGTTTGTCCCCTTTTATGCCCATATCAGCCAGAGATGCAGATGTTTTATGTGCAGCATGAGATGGTGCATTATCATGCAAAAAAATGATCTTGCTGTGAAATACACGGTTCTTCTTCTTGAACCATGGCAGGAAGTGCTGTTTGAGAAAATCCACATACATTATGGAGTTCATCTTTAGCGCCTTCAGGGATCCTAAAGGGGCCGACAATCTCTCTCCCCATGATTCCAGCCCAAAACATTACTCCACCTCCTCCTTGTTGGCGCTGTAGCCGTGTTTGCGTGGGGTGTCCATCAACCAGCCATCCTCCACTCCATCCATCTGGACCATCGAGCGCTGCACGGCACTCATCCGTGAACAAAACAGTTTTGAAATCAGTCTTCATGTAATGTTTGGCCCACTGGAGCCGTTTCTGCTTGTGTGAAGTGGATAGAGGAGGTCGACAGGATGGCGTATGCACAGCTGCAAACCTCTGAAGGATTAACAAGCACAAAAAGGGTCCCAAATGGTATCCATAGGTTACTCTATATCATACCCAACTCAAAAATTATAAAACATGAATTTTGTACAGAAGGATATCATCCACACAAACAAAAAAGAGTATTAAGGGTAATATAAAACCATTAATCTTTATTCAAAAGAAATTAAAAAATAAGTAAATACCAGTACTTCAAACAAACAAGGATACACCCCCCTTAATGCTCCATCCAAAATAGCCAATCATATATAGATATAAACAGTTATACTTTATACCCAGGCAAAAAGTAATACAAATATATGTATATATTTTTTTAAATTTTTTACGGCTGTTTTACATATCTTTTGCTAACCATGCATAAATAAATGACAGCAAGTGGGTTGTGAATGTCCCTAAAAGGAGTTAGACAAACCAATACTCCATAGGGATATATCAATAATCACCACTTCCAAAAAGAAAGATTTCATTATAATGAATTTACCTGGGACAAGACTGCTAAGGATGGGCATATGAGGGTAAGCCTGAACGCTCCGACGCGCGTTTCGTTACCTTCTTCAAGGAGCGCGGTGAGTACACTGTGTTGCGTGTTATATATAGAGGGATGCTGCCTATCAATAATCATGTGCAGCTGCTCGTTGGGAAATGCAGTTGGTTGTGGCGCTCATGCGTGATGACCGCTTCCTGTAGCCTCACTTCCGTTCACGGTCGGTGACACGCAGGCATCAGGTTGCCATGCAACCTGCGTGCCAGGAGTCACGTGGTCCGTGTAAGGAAGGGGCGGAAGCACTGTCTATCCTGCATGTGCGACCAGACTGCAGCGCTGAGGTATCCATTCAAGTGCTGATTTAATATGAACTAAGCCTCCATAGTTGCATCTAATGCCTATCCAAAACAAGGCTTATTTAAAATTAAAAAAGGGAATGCATTGATATGAATAGGAAGTGAAGTACCTGGAAGGACCTCATAAAGAAAAAGATATGAGTAAAAACAAAAAAGAATATAAATAAAAAAATAATAATAAAAATGGGTGAGTATGAGAGTGGAGGTAAGAATAATGACAGAAATAATAAAAAATAATAATGAGTAAATGTTGAAAATAATGACAAAAATAATAAGGAAATAAAAAAAAAATAATTTAATAAAAAAATTATAAAAAATGAATATGGATAGTATATAAAATGTGTACATGGAGTACATATGTAAAGTGTATGTATACAAGCATAATACATTAATTAAAAGAAAATGTGACTGTAGTGTAAAAATATATTACTACAGAAGTGTGAAAAAATTAAAGTGCATATGCATATAAGGTATATGTGTAAAAAAATCCGTGAAGGATGAATGAATGAATAAATAAATATTGCAAAGTGTATAGACATGTAAAAGGGTATATATGTATAAAGAAAAAAGTAAAAAAATTTAAAAAAAATTATTTTTCTTTCCCCATATACATATATAAAAAAGCACATATAGAGCAAAATACATAATGCTCGGTAAAAAAATATATGACTATGATGTGATAAAAATTTATGCATATAGAATATATGTGCAAAAAAATTATATACATGAAAAGTAACTAAAGAATGAATAAATATTGCAAAGTATATGAATATGTAAAAAAATGTGATAAAAATTTATGCATATAGAATTTATGTGCAGAAAAATTATTATATACATGAAAAGTAACTAAGGAATAAATAAATATTGCAAAGTGTATAAATATGTAAAAAGATGCATATATATACAAAAAAATGCACATTTATGAATAGTGCTCAATAAAATTTGTGACTATGATGTGATAAAATACAAAACTAAAAAGGTGTATAAAATATGTTGGTAAAGTACAAATATGTGTAAAAGAAGAGTGCAAAAGAAATGCACATTGCTCATAGTGTATATTGTAAAAACAAAAATCATAAATGTAACCATAATTTTTGACACATTTCTTCAATAATAGAATCCAACATAAGTACAAATAAATATGAACACTAAAGTCCAACATAAGTATAAACAAGGGTTCAAAAATAAATAAATAACTAGTTCTCCACAGGTTTCTTCAGCACCAGAGTCCGGCAAGGGATGAAGAGCGATGATCACCCCCACATCAAACGAAAAATGGACCGGGACATCATCACTCCACAAGCACCACAGAGCAACGAGACAGGAAAAGACCAAGCAGCAACAACCATCGCCACAATCAGGTAAGTGTGATGAAATCACTAGATATAAAAACATACATAATTAAAAACAAATAAAACAACACTTAAAAAGTAAAGCCAATTACAGAAAAGAACCAAACCCAAAATTTTCATTTAGCCCGTAGGGTACGATAGAGTTCAATCGGTAAATCCATCGACTTTCAATACGTGAAAGTGCTTTAAATAGATCACCTCCTCTACTTCCCAGGGATACCTTATCTATTGCTTTTACCCGTAGTGAGGAGGGGTCAGAATTATGAAAATACTTAAAGTGTCTGGGGAGAGTCTTCAAATGTTCATCAGCATCAGAATCTTTAACTTTCTCAATATCACGTACATGCTCTCGTATACGGATCCTAAACTCCCTGGTGGTCATACCGACATAGATTTTGTGGCATGCACATTCAGCCACATAAACCACTCCTTTTGAGGAGCATGTAAGGAATTGTCTGATAGTGAATTTACGTTCCTTATTTGAATCATAGAACTCCTTGCTCCTCTCGGTATTGCGGCAAGCTTTGCATTGCCCACAAGGACAGAAACCCTGAATACGGTCACTGAACAGAGATGGATTGGTACTTACTGGTTTATATTCACTGCGAACAAGGTAATCTTTCAGATTCCTGGATCTTTTCGCAGTGATGCAGGGTTTGTCGGATATAATTTTATTTAGGATTGGGTCAGTTTGCAAAATATGCCAGTGTTTTTGAATAATATCAGTAAATTTGTGCCATTGGCAATTATAGGGAGTGATTAACCTAACCACACTTGAACTGTTATCATTTGTATTTTTAGAGGGCTGGACCGAATAAAGGAGCTGGTTCCTACTAGTTTCCTTGGCCCGTCGATAACCATATCGAATTTGTCTATGTCCATATCCTCGCTCTCTAAATCTCGCATAGAGTTCAGAGGCTTGCTGTTCAAATATTTCATCTGTCGAGCAGATTCTTCTAGCCCTCAGATATTGCCCAACTGGCATACTCCGGATCGTGGAGGGAAGATGAGAAGAATCCGCCCTAAGTATTGAGTTAGTAGCTGTGGGCTTACGAAATATATTAGTTTGAACCTTACCATCAAGGGACACCATGATGTCAATATCCAAAAAGTTGACCCTACGTCCATAGGTGTGGGTCAACCTGATATTGAGATCATTATTATTTAATTGACACATCAATTGGTTAAGTTCATTGATACTCCCGTCCCAGACAAATAGGACGTCATCAATGTATCTGGCCCAACTGAGGATCTTTTCGCAACCCGGGAAGGGAGAACACTGAAAAATCTCCCTTTCCCAAGCACCAAGGAACAAGTTAGCATATGAGGGGGCACAAGCTGCCCCCATTGCTGTCCCTTGTGTCTGCAGGAATATCTCCTCTTTATACATGAAACAGTTGTGCGTAAGAATAAATTCCAACAGTATCAAAATCAGCTCCACCAGGTCAGCATCTAAATTGCTATTGTGGAGAAACCACGACACAGCCTTCAAACCATGTACATGCATGATTGAGGTATACAAGGCCTCAACATCAGCTGTGACCAGAAGCATTTGACTATCTAGTTGTAACTGGTCCAGTCGTTTCAAAGCTGCCGTTGTAACCTGCACAAAAGATGGAAGAGTCGCTACAATAGGTTTCAAGTAAAAATCAATTACCTGACATACCATTTCACACAGGCCGCCATTGCCGGACACAATTGGTCGGCCTGGTGGATCCGCTATATTCTTATGTATCTTGGGAATAAGATACAACGTCGGCATACGAGGTTTTAACTTTTGTATATATTCAAAAAACTTTTTTGGAATAATACCTTTGTCGTATGCCTTCTCCAAAATTTGAACCAATTTAAATTGAAAATCATTAAGTGGATTATATGAGAGTTTCATGTAACATAGGCGATCAGATAATAATCTATAAGCCTGTTTTTCATAAAGGTGGTTGGGCCAAATGATCAAATTCCCACCTTTATCAGCAATTTTCAATACACAATCTTCCCACATGCTGATTTCTCGAATCACATCCATGAATTGCTTATTGCCATAGTATTTGCGGCTGTTAGTTTTCAATTCTTTTATGTCTTTAGTAACCAACTTGACAAAAATATCAACCGCAGGACACGTGTTAAGATTGGGAAATTTTTTTGATTTATTTATGAGTTGAATAGGAAAACTGCATGTTGGTTCAACCTCATCATCAGCCAGTGTTTCGAGAATGGCCAATGCTGTTCTCTCATCCTCAGTGTCAAGGTTGATCCCTAAGTTGGATCTCTCATGAAATCGTTTAAATATGAGTTTTCTTGCAAAAAGATGCACGTCCTTGACAGCAGTGAAAGTATCAAGAACCTGAGGAGGAGAGAACATCAAACCCTTCTCCAACACATATTTTTGTTTTGATGTGAGGATATGATCAGATAAATTAATTACCTTAGATTGATTATTTTGCTTGTGACGTTTATGGCCATAGCTTGATCCATTGTTATCTCGAAATTTGTTTTTTCCTCCAAACCGTGTACGAATAGGCCTAGTATCCAATTTGTCAGGTTCCAGACCTGAAGTGGAACCACTGGCCGCTGATGAAATGGAGGACATAGAAGAATGCCTTGTTATCCTATTGGTATCATCCATTTTTTTGAATTGCCAACGAAAGACTCTTTTGTTTTCATAGTCCCCCATATCACGTAGATATTTTTTAGATTTAAGTGTACTTATATTTTCCTCCCATTTCTCCATATCCTTGTTCATATCGGCCAGGAATTTCCCCAGCATTTCAGCCGGAGTATCCCGCTCCATCTGTTTATAAATTTGGTCCAATTCACTATCAATTTCCCCCAAGATGATAGAGTTCCTCTCATTAATAATTTCAATGAAAGTCAAAGAACATAGGGAAGCGGCCTGCTCCCATTTCGTACTCAGCTCCTCACTTTCCAGACCAAATGTGGGAAATAGCTGAATTCTTAGCCCCCTTGGAATAATTTTTTGCTTAAGATAATTATCCAAGGAGTCTTTAGTCCACCAAACTTTGGTTTTCCTCTGTAACAGGCTTTTATATTTTTTAAAACATTCTTTATACTCAAAGTGTGTACCACTAACACCAACAGAAGTGCTGGGTTTAAATAGCTCTGATGCTTTATCCTGCCAGGACTGCATCCTGGCTTTTAGGTCCATTGTCCTGGAACCAAATCTGTTATAAAACAGAATATCAAATATTAACAAGCACAAAAAGGGTCCCAAATGGTATCCATAGGTTACTCTATATCATACCCAACTCAAAAATTATAAAACATGAATTTTGTACAGAAGGATATCATCCACACAAACAAAAAAGAGTATTAAGGGTAATATAAAACCGTTAATCTTTATTCAAAAGAAATTAAAAAATAAGTAAATACCAGTACTTCAAACAAACAAGGATACACCCCCCTTAATGCTCCATCCAAAATAGCCAATCATATATAGATATAAACAGTTATACTTTATACCCAGGCAAAAAGTAATACAAATATATGTATATATTTTTTTATATTTTTTACGGCTGTTTTACATATTTTTTGCTAACCATGCATAAATAAATGACAGCAAGTGGGTTGTGAATGTCCCTAAAAGGAGTTAGACAAACCAATACTCCATAGGGATATATCAATAATCACCACTTCCAAAAAGAAAGTTTTCATTATAATGAATTTACCTGGGACAAGACTGCTAAGGATGGGCATATGAGGGTAAGCCTGAACGCTCCGACGCGCGTTTCGTTACCTTCTTCAAGGAGCGCGGTGAGTACACTGTGTTGCGTGTTATATATAGAGGGATGCTGCCTATCAATAATCATGTGCAGCTGCTCGTTGGGAAATGCAGTTGGTTGTGGCGCGCATGCGTGATGACCGCTTCCTGTAGCCTCACTTCCGTTCACGGTCGGTGACACGCAGGCATCAGGTTGCCATGCAACCTGCGTGCCAGGAGTCACGTGGTCCGTGTAAGGAAGGGGCGGAAGCACTGTCTTTCCTGCATGTGCGACCAGACTGCAGCGCTGAGGTATCCATTCAAGTGCTGATTTAATATGAACTAAGCCTCCATAGTTGCATCTAATGCCTATCCAAAACAAGGCTTATTTAAAATTAAAAAAGGGAATGCATTGATATGAATAGGAAGTGAAGTACCTGGAAGGACCTCATAAAGAAAAAGATATGAGTAAAAACAAAAAAGAATATAAATAAAAAAATAATAATAAAAATGGGTGAGTATGAGAGTGGAGGTAAGAATAATGACAGAAATAATAAAAAATAATAATGAGTAAATGTTGAAAATAATGACAAAAATAATAAGGAAATAAAAAAAAAAAAAAAAAAAAAAAATAATAATAATTTAATAAAAAAATTATAAAAAATGAATATGGATAGTATATAAAATGTTTACATGGAGTACATATGTAAAGTGTACAACAGACGGGTGTTCGACGAACCGAACCGAACTCGAACACTACGGGGGTGGCTCAACACTACTCCCCTGAACCTCTGGAGCATCATCAAAAGGAGTGTCTATGATGGCGGGAGGCAGTTCACATCTAAGCAACAGCTCTGGGAGGGTATTCTGTCCTCATGCAAAACAATTGAAGCAGAAACCATCCAAAACCTGACAAATTCAATGGACGAGAGAGTTCAGAAGCTCCTTTCGAACAAGCGGTCCTATGTGCAAATGTAATATTACCTAGAATAAAGTTTTGAGTTGAAAACTGTTTGATTTCAGTTTGTAATAACCTGCTAATGCTTATAATTTCAAAAATGACAATTTTTTTGTTCTTTATTAAAATGAAAAGGTTAAAAACTCTGCTGTGCAAAATAATTTGGAACATGCATTTTGAGTGCAGTTTGAGTTTTTTATTTTTTTAAAAATATACTGTTATCATAGGCAGTTTGTACAAAAACCTTTCAATTGTACTCTAGTAGTTATTTGACTGGAAAATTACAATGACTGCAATTCATATAGGTAATTTGGGAAAATCCGAGAAAATATTATTTGCATAACAATTTGGAACACAGTGTATAGTGAGTGGATCCCTCAGGGGTTTCATCTGAATCACGTCATTCGGAGATTTATATGGAACCTTCAAAGTAAGTGCTCAGCTTAGAGCACATGATAAATGTGATCCCAAATGTTATGTAAAATGTTCCCAATAAAAGCTTCACATAAAAAGCCCCCACTCTGGTCCATCATCTGTAAATAGAAATATAGGGGGCTTCCACGTTACTGATAGTACAAATGCTCTGGAAAAGCTAAATGGCTCCTCGCCCCTCCAAAAGAAATTCAGAAAATTCCGCGCTCCCAAATCCAAATTCCCCCTCCCTTCTGAGCACCACACTGTGTCTCAACCACATTTAGCGTCCACATGTTTGGCAGGGGTATAATTTCCAAAATGGTGTCACTTGAGGGGGGAATTCTGCTCTTCTAGCACTTGGGGGCTCTGTATATAGAGTCCGCAAACTATTCTAGGAAAATCTGCGCTCCAGCAGGCAAATAGCGCTCCGTCCCTCCTGAGTCTCACCGTGTGGCTAAGCAGTACTGTACAGCCACATGTGGGGTATTGACACTTTCAGTAGAAATTGTGTGAGACATTTTGGTGCCATTTTCTACCAATTTCCCTTGTGAAAATGTAAAATATGGGGCTAAAACAAAATTTTTGTTAAAAATGTAATTATTTTTTCTTCACTGCCCAATGGTATAAAATTCTGTGACACCTGTGGTGTCAATATGATCACTGCACCCATAGATTAATTCATTGAGAGGTGTAGTTTGTAAAATGGGGTAACTTATGGAGGATTCTGCTGTTATGGTACCTCAGGGGGGCTCTACCAATGTGACATGGCACCCTCAAACAATTCCAGTAAAATTTGAACTCCAATATGGCGCTTCTTCCCTTCTGAGCTTAGTACTGTGCCTCAAAAGTTGTTTTTGACCACACATGGGGTATTGTTGAACTTAGGAGAAATTGAACAACAAATTTTAAGGTCCATTTTCTCCTGTTACCCTTGTGAAAATAAAATATTTTGGGCTAAAAGATAATTTTTGTGGAAAAAATTTGAATTTTTATTTTCATGGCTCTACGTTATAAACTTCTGTGAAGCACCTGAGGGTTCAAGGTGCTCACCACACATCTAGAAATGTTCCATGAGGGGTCTAGTTTCCAAAATGGGGTCATCTGTGGGGGTTTTCCAGTATTTAGGTACATCAGGAGCTTTCCAAACAAGACATGGCGTTCGCTCTCGATTCGAGCCAATTTCAAAAAGTCAAATTGTGCTCCTTCCCTTCTGAGCCCTGCCGTTTGCCCAAACAGTGGTTTTCCCTCACATATGGGGTATTTGCGTTCTCAGGAGAAATTGCAATAAAACAAATTTTGAGGTCCATGTTCTCCTGTTACCCTTGTGAAGATAAAAAATTTGGGACTGAAAAATCACTTTTGTGGAATAAATTAGATTTTTTATTTTTATGGCTCTACGTTATAAACTTCTGTGAAGCACCTGTGGGTTAAAGGTGATCACCACCCATCTAAATACGTTCCTTGAGGGGTCTAGTTTCCAAAATAGGGTCACTTGTGGTATGTTTCCACTGTTTAGGCACATCAGAGGCTCTCCAAACGCGACAAGACGTCCGCTCTCGATTCCAGCCAATTTTGAGTTCAAAAAGTCAAACGGTGCTCCTTCCCTTTTGAGTACTGCTGTGCACCCAAAAACTGGTATTCCCCCACATATGGAGTATCAGCGTACTCAGGATAATTTTCACAATAAATTTCGGGGTCCATTTTCTCCTGATAACCTTGTGAAAATAAAAAAAATGGGTCTAAAGTAAAATTTTTGTGAAAAAAAGTTAAATGTTCATTTTTTCCTTCCACATTGCTTCAGTACCTGTGAAGTACTTAAAGGGTTAATACACTTCTTGAATGCACCATTTTGAGCACCTTGAGGGGTGCAGTTTTTAGAATGGTGTCACTTTTGGGTATTTTTTGTCATATAGACCCCTCAAAGTCACTTCAAATGTGATGTGGTCCCTAAAAAAATGTTTTTTTACATTTTGTTGGAAAAATGAGAAATCGCTTGTCAACTTTTAACCCTTATAACTTTCATAGAGGTTATAACAACATAAATAATTATGTACACATTTAAAGTTTGTTTCTGAATGTTTGTCCAGTGGTAGAACAATTGGGATCAGGAGGGAAAGATTCGCTCTTCTGGGGTGGACAAGATCATGCATTATTATTATACCTGTAACCCCTTCCTTTTATCCTTTCCTGTCCCTCGGTTGAACATGATGGACAGTTGACTTTTTTCCAACATTATTAACTAATTAACTATATAACTATATCACAATCTGTACTAAAAATAAAATATAGAAATCATGCAATTTAAACAGTGGGTCTCTCCTTTTGTTTCAGCAAACATCACATGCACATTAGTCACATCACGACCCCATCTTTTGTTTTAAAACATTTAATAAGGGTGCGCAAAAGCCATTGTGAAGGAAGTGGGGCAGGGTCAGCTGTGATATCGTGTCATGGGGATATGTCGAGAGAGGGGCCAAAAGATCGTGGAGTCTGGTTACATGAACTCCTGGACTAATTAGAACTGCTTCACCATCCTATTAAATTGCGCAGGTTTTCCTTGCTGTCATAGCAAGGGTTAATCAGTTCAGTTGATCTCTTGGAGCTCTCCATCCTGAATTATCTCAGCTGTTCAGCGCTGGCCACTCCCCTCTGGTATATATGCTCACCACTGGCACTTGGGAGTTGCCAGTGATACTTCTACTTCCTGGTGAAGGAGAAAGCTCAGTGTTTTGAGTTGGCCTGTTAGAGAGTTTTCTGGAGATTGCTGCGTGCAGTTGGCTTGCATGTTTATGCTCATCTTCTCACATTTGCTTTCCCCTTCCTACACCTCCTCTGTTTCCCACTCTTTTGCTTTGTGAGTATATTTGTATGATTGTAGTTTTCTTTTATCCCTGTCTGTTTACCCCTTTCAGTCTGGTTAGTGATTTCCTACACACTTCCTCCCCTCACCTCCCTGGATAGAGGAGGGATCAGATAAGGGTTAAGTTAGGAGTATAGCTAGGTACGAGAAACCGTCGTCTCCATCATCCGGGGTAATCCAGGGGACAGGGATAGACTAGGGCCCCCCTAGTTCAAGGGATCAAGTAGGTACCCACAGTTCCTTGTCACAACGTGACACATCACCTATTGTGATTGGTCAATCCTCTGTTATCAGCTGTGTATAGAAGTGTTACCTGTCATTGTAATCCTGCATCTGATGATAAGGAGCCTGCTGTAAACTCCTCCTGAAAAGACAAGAAATAAGAGTTTTAAAAAAAAACTCTAGTGACCAATGTGAAAATTCAAGATTACTAATTAAGTACTTGAAAAAAAGAGGACTTTTCTACATTTAAACTGCCATTTGTAAGAGCTGGCATAAGTTGGCATCATGTGTTCGGATAAGCCGTAGACCTATACTTACTGTTACAGTAGCTGATATTGAAATACATTTCTTCAACATTAATGAACAACCTGGCAAAGCACTATTCATGAATTCCTCTTTAACAATGAAAGCGACTTCTTCAAATAATACTGTGTTTTTGGATCGAGGTTCCCTGGAATGGCACTCCATTGAAATAAGGCAGCTGTGTAAATCACTTCAATTGAAAAATGCATTCTCTTTGGATGGCTAGTCCTGAATTTAAAGCAGTTAAACAAAAATAAAGCTCCGAGAGTCCTGCTAACCTAATATTTCCTCTTTCTTTCCCCATGGGTTGAAAGGGAGGTGATACCGCTTCCGTCTGCTTATGATAACCTATCTTTGATTTTGCCTTGCTTCTACATTATTATCTCTTTGCAGCAGATTGCTATTGTCAACTGAAGACAGGGCACATTTAATTGTGTGCAGGATAAATTGTTTTTTATCTGTATTGAACATGCCTGAGCACTGCAGATGAGGACAGGAGTCCTGACTGCAAAAATGTTATTCTGTTAATACAAAATTGCTCTATAGAAAATAATTATGAAAAGGAAAGAGAGGAATCTGGGAAATGCAGCAACGTATGTGGATATAATTAGATAGCATTCATATAGAATAGATCCGTTCAATCCTGACTTTTTTTTGTTAGCGACACTATATAGAACATAATTTAAACATTTATTTCAAAGTTTAAGAATTCTAGAAAAAATAGAGTTAACAGGCACAACTGAAACCATTAGGAGTCGCAGGGACAGGGCTGGACTGGACATCTGGCATTTCTGGCAAATGCCAGAAGGGCCGCTCCCTGTAGTGGGCCACTCGATCATCTCTACTCTCTCTTCAGCAGCATGCAACCCACGGGATCAGTGATCAAGCATGAATATTGCTGATCCAGGCAATTTAATGGAAAGCAGAAAACGGTGACCTCACTTTGTTGTTTTTTTTTGTAATAAAAAATAATTTGAGTTTCATCCAGATTTTTTCCTTTCATCCATGTGCAATTTATTAGATGAAATACAGTTTCCAATGTTAAAATAATGCAATCTATTCTTAAAAATCTGATGCTATAAGATGGCTCTATATGCCACCCGATTTTTTTTTGCGCACCCATAGACTTGAGTGGGTGATTCTCATTCGGCACAAGGAAGAAGCTAATGCATGTTGTGATTTTTTTCATGCGCAAATGCAGTCCGTAAAAAAAAAAATCATTTGCACTGCCTCATTGAATAACATTGGTCTGAATGCTGACCTTCTCGTCCATAATCATTTCAATTTGTAATATAACATCCAAATAAATATGCTATTCTTCTGTATGTACCTAGGAGAAAGAAAGCTCTAGGTGTCTCCATATAGAATTAGAGGCAAGTGAAAGTATGGTTCATGTAGCACAGACTGAAATATACAGTTATAATGTTCTAGTGTAGCTTTCACACAAAACCTATAGAAAAGGTCTTGCTACCATAATCGCACACAAATTAAAACTGCTTTTGGTGCATAAATCAATCTAAAAGTATCTGCATAAAAGTCTTTTTTGCTACATTTTTGGAGTGGAAATTCCAAGGTTTTGAGGAGTTTTGCATTTCTGAGAAATAATGAAATTTTTAGACTTTCTACCCAGTTTGTGCTCTAAAACCTCCTTAAAAGGTTTGTATACCACATACCCCAATATGGAACAATAAATTGTTCGACAGCTCAAGTGAAGTAGGTGCCCAGAAGAAAAGTGTCAATCATAAATCATCAGAATACTTTGGCACACAAATGCTGAAAGTGATTATGTTGAACGTAATAATTTATTTTATTATTATTGATCCAATCAGTATAAACAGAAAATATTCAACGTTTCGGCCTTTTGCAAGTTCATCTTCACATGGAGAGATTGGGGCGTACTGGCATTGCGGAACTCACCGTGCTGTGGCTGTGCGCATTGAAAAAATGCTGCTTATGAAAAATGGCTGCTTATACTGGTTGGATTAATAATAATAAAATATTACGTTCAACATAATCACTTTCAGCATTTGTGTGCCGAAGTATTCTGATGATTTATCATACCCCAAAATGTATAGGATATGTCCCAATTTCCATGCTCTGTCATTTAAAATCCACACTTTTTGAGTCATCAGTTTTCCTTCATTGCTATTCTGCTAGCACTGTAAGTGTTAGAACATAATTTCTATCTCTTTCCAATATGCACTGTCCAATAGCTTACCTTCTCTGCACTGAAATCATGCTGCTTTATTACGACTTTATTCAGTTTGACATATAGGAGAGCAGGAGCAGAGAGACAAAGATCTGCTCTCTTCTTCCTGTAATTTATCTCCACTGATGCACCTTGATTGGAAATGCTTATGCACCATCCGGACTATCCAGCATTGCAACCTTTCATCAGTTTTTCTCTGCCGTCCACATTCAGGGAGGTTAGCTACAGTGCCATGGGTTGTAAATTTCTTGATTATGCTGTGCACTGGGTACAAAAGGAACATCAAGATCTCTGGAGATGGATTTGTACCCTTGCGATTGTTGATATTGTTCAACAATTTTGGTTCTCAAGTCCTCAAACAGTTCTCTTCTCCTCTTTCTGTTCTCCATGCATAGTGTGGCACACACAGGCACACAATAACATAGTAACATAGTAACAGAGTTTTTAAGGTTGAAGGAAGACTAAGTCCATCTAGTTCAACCCATAGCCTAACATGTTGATCCAGAGGAAGGCAAAAAAAACCCATGTGGCAAACACTAAGCTCCACATTGGGGAAAAAAATTCCTTCCCGACTCCATACGACAATCAGACTAGTTCCCTGGATCAATGCCCTATCAAGGAATCTAGTATATATAACCTTTAATATTATACTTTTCAAGAAAGGCATCCATGTCCTTCTTAAATTTTAATAGTGAATCACTCATTACAACATCATGCGGCAAAGAGTTCCATAGTCTCACTGCTCTTACAGTAAAGAATCCCCGTCTGTGATTATGATTAAACCTTCTTTCCTCCAGACGTAGAAGATGCCCCCTTGTCCCCGTCTCTGGCCTCAGAGTAAAAAGATCAGTAGAAAGGTCTTTGTACTGTCCCCTCATATACTTGTACATAGTAATAGGATCACCCCTAAGCCTTCTTTTCTCCACAGTAAATAACCCCTAGTGTAATAACCTATCTTGCTATTGCAGACCCCCCAGTCCTCTAATAACCTTGGTCGCTCTTCTCTGCACCCTCTCTAGTTCAGCTATGTCTTTCTTATACACCGGAGACCAAAACTGTACACAGTATTCTAAGTGTGGTCGCACTAATGACTTGTATAGAGGTAAAATTATGTTCTCCTCATGAGCATCTATGCCTCTTTTAATGCACCCCATTATTTTAGTTGCCTTTGCAGCAGCTTCCTGACACTGGCCACTAAACGTGAGCTTGTCGTCCACCCATACACCCAGGTCTTTTTCAGTGACAGTTTTGCCCAGTGTTTTACAATTAAGCATATAATTATACATTTTATTTCCTCTGCCCAAGTGCATTACCTTACATTTATCCCCATTAAAGGTCATTTGCCATTTATCAGCCCAAGCTTCTAGTTTACATAGATCCTCCTGTAATATAAAATTGTCCTCCTCTGTATTGATTACCCTGCAAAGTTTAGTGTCATCTGCAAATATTGAAATATTACTCTGTATGCCCCCTACAAGGTCATTAATAAATATGTTAAAAAGAAGGGGGCCCAATACTGACCCCTGTGGTACCCCACTGTTAACTGAGACCCAGTCTGAGTGTTTTCCATTAATAACCACCCTTTGTTTCCTATCACTGAGCCAATTCTTAACCCACATACATATATTTTCCCCTATCCCCATTGTTCTCATTTTATGTATCAACCTTTTGTGTGGAACCGTATCAAAAGCATTTGAAAAGTCCATATACACGACATCCACTGCATTTCCTTGGTCCAGTCCAGAACTTGCCTCCTCATAAAAACTGATCAGATTAGTTTGACAGGAACGGTCCCTCGTAAACCCATGTTGATATTGGGTCATGAGGTTATTCTTCTTCAGATACTCTATTATAGCATCTCTTAGGAAACCCTCCAGGATTTTACCCACAGTAGAGGTTACGCTTACTGGCCTATAATTTCCAAGTTCAGTTTTTGTCCCCTTTTGAATATTGGCACCACATTTGCTATACGCCAGTCATGTGGTACCGACCCTGTTATTATGGAATCTTTAAAGATTAAAAATAATGGTCTATCTATGACGTTACTTAATTCCTGCAGTACTCATGGATGTATCCCATCCGGGCCCGGGGATTTGTCAACTTTAGTGATTTTTAGACGCCGCAGTACTTCCTGCTGGGTTAAGCAAGTGACATTTACTGGAGAATTTTTGTTATCACTAATCATGTTTTCTGTCATGCGATTTTCTTGTGTAAATACGGTTGAAAAAAAATCATTTAGCATATTGGCTTTTTCCTCATCCTCATCCACCATTTCACCCAGACTATTTTTAAGGGGGCCAACACTATCATTTTTTAGTTTTTTACTATTTATGTAAAGAATATTTGGGGGTTATTTTTACTTTCTCTGGCAATGATTCTCTCTGCCTCAATCTTTGCTGCCTTGATTTGTTTTTTACATAATTTATTTAATTTTCTATATTTATTTAATGCCTCATCACTACCTACTTGCTTTAGTTCTCTAAATGCTGAAAAAAAATCATTTAGCATATTGGCTTTTTCCTCATCCTCATCCACCATTTCACCCAGACTATTTTTAAGGGGGCCAACACTATCATTTTTTAGTTTTTTACTATTTATGTAAAGAATATTTGGGGGTTATTTTTACTTTCTCTGGCAATGATTCTCTCTGCCTCAATCTTTGCTGCCTTGATTTATTTTTTACATAATTTATTTAATTTTCTATATTTATTTAATGCCTCATCACTACCTACTTGCTTTAGTTCTCTAAATGCTTTCTTTTTGTCGCTTATTGCGCCCCTTACAGCTCTATTTAGCCATAGTGGTTTCCTCCTATTTCTAGCATGTTTATTCCCAAAGGGTATATATTGTGCACAGGTCCTATTCAGGATGTTAATAAATGTCTCCCATTTGCTTTGTGTAGCTTTATGTCTCAGGATATCGTCCCAGTTTATTGCACTAAGATCATCTCTCAACCGTTGGAAATTTGCCTTCCTGAAGTTTAGCGTCCTTGTAACCCCTCTACTACACATCTTATTAAAGGTTACATGAAAACGTATTCTTTTGTGATCACTATTACCCAAGTGACCCCCAACTCGTATATTTGATATGCGGTCTGGCCTATTGGTTAATATTAGGTCTAGCAGTATCCCCCTTCTTGTTGGGTCCTGAACCAGTTGTGAAAGGTAATTGTCTCTCATAGTTGTCAAAAACATATTAACTTTGCTTGAACTACATGTTTCTGTCCCCCAATGTATTTCAGGGTGGTTGAAGTCTCCCATAATGATGACTTCTCCTTGAGTCGCTGCTTCATCTAATTGCTTTACGAGGATATTCTCCGCTACTTCCATTATTTTTGGAGACTTATAACAAACCCCTATCAGTAATTTATTATTTTTTCCCCTTCCCCTTATCTCCACCCACAGGGACTCTACATTTTCATTAGATTCACATATATCCTCCCTCAAGACGGGTTTTAAGGATGATTTTACATATAAACACACACCCCCCCCCCTCGCTTGTTTGTACGGTCATTTCTGAACAGACTATAGCCCTGTAAATTAACTGCCCAGTCATGGCTCTCGTCCAGCCACGTCTCAGATATCCCTACCATGTCATAATTATTTTCCAACAAAATTAATTCTAATTCCTCCATTTTGTTGGTGAGGCTTCTGGCATTAGTGTACATGCATTTTATGTTTTTCTCTGTACCTCTATTCCATCCTACTTTATTGACTGTTCTAACCCCACCCCCAATTTCTTTATTTGTGCCCAGGTCACTATCAACACTATCTTCCCCACCTTTAAAATGAATACCCTCCGCCCAATCCCTAGTTTAAACATTCCTCCAACCTTCTAGACATTTTCTCCCCCAGCACAGCTGCACCCTCCCCATTGAGGTGCAGCTGGTCCCTAGCATAGAGTCTGTAGCCAACTGAGAAGTCGGCCCAGGTCTCCAGGAACCCAAATTCCTCCTTCCTAGACCAGTTCTTGAGCCACTTATTTATCTCCCTAATCTCCCGTTGCCTCTCTGGCGTGGCACGTGGTACCGGTAGTATTTCCGAGAATACCACCTTGGAGGTCTTTGCTTTCAGATTGCAGCCTAATTCTCTGAAATCATCTTTAAGGACCTTCCACCTACCTCTAACTTTGTCATTTGTGCCAATGTGCACCATGACCGCTGGGTCCTCAATGTAAAGATTGAGTCAACTTCTCCCCTTTTTATCTGGTTTTGAGTATGATTTTTATATTGCTCACACCTGTTACTCACCACGGGTGAGTTTGAACGAGCATCACATGCTTGAAACAAAGTTGTTTATCCACAATTTTGGAAAGGTGCCACAAATTTTGTCTAGCCCATTTTTGGGGTTTTGCGTGAAATTATGTCCAATTTGCCTTTTTTTCCTGTTTTTTGTGTTGTTCCAATACACAAAGGAAATAAACATGTGTATAACAAAACATGTAATTGCAATAATTTTCTGGGAGAAATACTTCACTTTCTGGAACAATTTCAAGGGTGCTAACACTTTCGTCCATGACTGTCATCTATCAAATAAGATCAGATTATTTTAAAGTACAGCGACCAATTACAATTATAAGGGACTTTTACTACATATTTTAAGAGATTTGCTTCCATATGACCAGATATTGATGTAACACTCATCTATTATAAGTTCATCTACACTGAAATATAGGTTTACAGGACGCTTTAGGACAAAGGACTATCCCATCTCTGCAGCAGCAGCTTTACTATTTCCAGCAGACGCTTGCTTTCATAATGGAAAGCATTGTAGCCTGATGTATGTTTGGAGTAGGGTAATATTTTTAGTAAAATGTGTTCTAGTAGACTCTTAGTCTCCACTAAAATGATTAATAAACATCACTCCGCATAAATGTTCTCTCCTCGCAAATCCATAACATAGCGGCTCTGCGGTAGGTACAAGGAGATTTTATTCTATCAAGTTTGCTGACATAAATATTGTATCTTAGTAATTAAAGTTACAATTACAGGAATAATTGGATCCTTTATGTTTTCCTTGTGATTTCTTGGAAAGGTCACACTCATCATATGTGGAATCTATTAGTGCGATGATCCATTTGTAGGCTCATTTTGCTTACACAATTTTTTTAGTTGTAATAGTAATAAAATACAGATGAAGGATAGATGAAATACATATATAGCATAGATAAAATATATGATCTTGTTCTTGTTACTCAGGGAGTAGATGATATTGTCACCTACAAGTATGACACACATCACAATGCAATGGAGTGAACGGTGTGCTTCAGTGAGTCAGCACGTGGATGACACTGGATGTTCATGGGTACACACACGTAAGAAGTAGTCTCACCGCCTGTGCCAGCTACTTTACAGGGTTATACATGTTCAACCATTTCAGGACCCAGTCCGGGTCGGCCCTTATTCATCTTGAGGTCGCTTGACACAAGGTAACATTTTAAGGCCAAGGCCCCACTATCAGTGTTTGGTCAGTATTCGGTCAGTATTTTTTCTCAGGAGTGGGAGCCAAAACCAGATGAGGAACAATCAGAGAAAAGGTATAATAGAAACAAGTCACCAATTCTGCATTTATCACCCACTCCTGGTTTTGGCTCCCACTCCTGAGAAAAAATACTGACTGAATACTGACCAAATACTGAAAGTAGGGCCATGGCCTAATACTAGAGACAGAATAGGACTGTAGGGTGCCAGGAGGCGGTAGCTATGGATGAGCTGCTGCTTCATAATGCCCTGGCACTTTACAGGAAAATCGTGTCTCAGTCCCAATGTGCTGTAGGGTGTGGGATGCATCACACTCACTTGTAGGCCAGAGGCCTCCTCTGTCTCCAGGCCTCCGTCCTCCAGAGCCACCGCACATAACTCAGAGGACTCCCAGTTCGTTTCAACACTTCGAAGTTTACTGAACAGTTCAAGTTAATCAGATTGTAACACACAGTATTAGGCACAACACTTCTTATTTCTTTCCTTAACACCGCACATTTTTAGCATTACTATTAGTGATGTGCGAACGTGCTCGACACTGCTCGGTACTTGCCCGAGTACTTGTTGGTTGTGGCAATACAGTGATTGGCTGGCTGCACAGCGTCATCAGGTCTATATAAGACCGGCGCAGCTGTGCTCGTCACAGTCACTCTGGAATCAAACAGTGTAGGGAGAGCTGCTGCTGCGTCAGGGAGAGATTTGCTTGTTTATAGTTAGTATAGGTATTCCACAACATATACAGTACAGACCAAAAGTTTGGACACACCTTCTCATTTAAAGATTTTTCTGGATTTTCATGAGTTTGAAAATTGTACATTCACACTGAAGGCATCAAAACTATGAATTAACACATGTGGAATTATATACTTAACAAAAAAGTGTGAAACAACTGAAAATATGTCTTATATTCTAGGTTCTTCAAAGTAGCCACCTTTTGCTTTGATGACTGCTTTGCACACTCTTGGCGAGCTTCAAGAGGTAGTCACTGGAAATGGTCTTCCAACACTCTTGAAGGAGTTCCCAGAGATGCTTAGCACTTGTTGGCCCTTTTGCCTTCACTCTGCGGTCCAGCTCACCCCAAACCATCTCAATATGGTTCAGGTCTGGTGACTGTGGAGGCCAGGTCATCTGGCGTAGCACGCCATCACTCTCCTTCTTGGTCAAATAGCCCTTACACAGCCTGGAGGTGTGTTTGAGGTCATTGTCCTGTTGAAAAATGGGAAACTGTCAAAACAGGTGGCTGATGATGCGACACAATTGCCAGAAAGTCAGGAGGAGGACCAGGGTGCGGAAGTGGAAGATGATGTGGTGGACAATGAAGTCACTGACTCAAGCTGGCAATGTGACATGCAGGGCGAGGACAGCAGCACACAGGGGTAGGGAGGCATAGCACCACAGCAGGCAAGAACAAGCAGTGTGGTGGCCACAGACAGAAGTCGGGCAACATTTCCATGTAACATCAACACGACGAAAGTTGACAGTACAACTGTTGGGTCTTCCCGAGTCTGGCTGTCTTTTAAAGACTCTACCGATAACCCCAAAAAGGCCATTTGTACCACCTTCCAGGCCAGCATCAGCAGGGGTAGCAAAACTAGCAGCCTGACCACCACCAGCATGATCAGTCACATGGCAGCAAAGCACCCGACTAAGTGAGTCGAACCCCAGAGTCTAGCAACAGTGTCTGCGGGTGACACAACTGCTTGTTCCGCTGTTGTGCGTGCACGCCAATCCCCTGTCCATGGCACATGCCAAGATGCCTCCTGCACCTGTCATTGAACACTCTCAACTAGATCCATCAGCAAGCACGTCCACGTCCTTGTCCCAGCGCAGCATTCAGTTGTCCCTACCCCAGTAATTGGAACGCAAGGGCAAATATGCAGCTAACACCCCACAGGCCACACTACTAAATGCACACATTTTGCGAATGCTTGCGCTCAAAATGTTGACTCTTAGGCTCGTGGAGATGGAAGCTTTCTGCAACCTGATGGTGGCAGCTGCCCCTCGGTACTGGATCCCCAGCCACCACTATTTCTCCCGGTGTGCTGTCCCCGCATTACACAAGCACGTGTCCCACAACATTAGCCGTCTCCTCAACAATGCTGTTACTGGGAAAGTCCACCTAACCACGGACACGTGGACAAGTGCTTGTGGGCAGGGACGGTACGTCTCACGGACAGCACACTGGGTTAACATAGTGGAAGCCGGGACCCTTGGGACTGAACACGTCCTCCCGACGCTGAGGATTGCGGGCCCTGGGTCAATCAGTCAACAGTATTCTAAGTGTGGTCGCACTAGTGACTTGTATAGAGGTAAAATTATCTTCTCCTCATGAGCATCTATGCCTCTTTTAATGTGACGCGCCCCCTGGGCCGTGGGGTACCCGGAGCCGGGCCTGTACATGCTGAGGGTTGTAGTCACCGTGGCGGTGACCCGGTCCGTAACCCAGGTGGTCAAACCAGGGTAGTCTATGTGCATAGGATATATATAGTCCGACTATGCCACCTGTGGAATGCGGTTATTGGGAACCGCTGCTGCGGAGCAGTCCGCTGAAGCTGGTGGTATGTGCAGCAAGGTGATGTAACTCCCCACAGGAAGAGTGGAGCTTCAGGGCAGCGTGAATGGATGATGGTGGTGGTAGTGCAAGGTATCAGTAATGACAACACAGAGTCTTTGCAGTGCAGTCCCAGGGTCTTTACTGTTGTCAATTATATGGGCCCCAACGGGAGTAGCGGCTAGTGATGAGGGCCTGATCAGTCTGGGAACAATCCTAGAGTCCTCCTGGCCAGGTGAAGTTGTAGGCCTGCCGTTCTGACTATACTCTTTGGCTATCCCGCTTATAGTCGTGTTGTAGCCCACGTCCCTGAGTGTAACGTGCTGCGCTCACCTGTATGGCTGGCGACTCGGACCTTGTGTATTTCTCGCTCCTCTGTGGCGGTACGGGTCCTTTTGTGTGGCTGAGCCTCCGGGCTTCTGTTGGGCCAGGAGACCTGCAATCTCCTGCCCTGTGGTATCTGCTGCTGGGTATATAATCCCCACAGCCTCGGACTCCGGCATCCGGTCCTCTGTGGATACTATCCAGGACGAGCTAGCTCCAGCTCCAGTCCCTGGCTCTTTACTCCTTCGTGTCCTACTTGACTCCACACACTGAGCTCTAGACTCAGACTTAGACTTAGACTGACTAACCCCGCCTCCAGATCCAGTTATATAGGGCAGGATCCTCCCCTTTCTTGTCTGGGGCAGGAGGTGTTGCTTGTAATGTGTTCCTGATCAGGAACTCCTGCTTCGCTCCCAGACATGGTATTACTACCACTGTGGCAACCAGACCCTCTGGGGTGCCACATTCCCCCCTGGTAAATTTCAGTACTCCGGAACTGAGCATATTTTGCAAAAATGTAACAGATAACAATAAACAATAGCAATAACAATACATGAACATATTTACAGGCATTACTGTCTTTTTAGGTCACGGTATCATCCGTAACCAGGTGTCCATTCCACTGAAGAAGATTTAGTTTGAGGGACCTGTCCCAAACCCTCCACGGGGGCCCTGGGGTGGCTACAGGGCATTGATGATCTGGGTGTTGGACCATGTCTTCAGCCACCTCCACGGGTTTTTGTTCTGTGGTCTGGCACAAAGGGGCACTTTTACAGGTGCAACTATTTATAAGGGAAAGTTCTTGGTTATTCACTGTCCATAACCTAAAAGTCTTTGGACCCTTTTCGGGTAACGGGATAAACAGGTTAAATGCACTCATATAAAACATTTCAAAATAGCATTGTCTCTGGCATACCCTTACGGGTAACTATATACAGCATACATTTACTTTAAACTTTATATTTTTAAATTCTCCAATGAGCAGGGGGCTGACCTCTTGTACTTCTGGTGAATCTACGGAGTACACTTTCTGTCAGTGCTTTACCCTGGTCCCTTGTGTCTACCCCTGGTGTGGTGGGTTCAATGTTCACCACACTACAGGTGTTTGGAGGTGTCTCTGGTAGGTTGGGCAGCTTCCTATGGATCCTTTGGCTTACCGTGGGTACGACAGGTTCGCTACTAGCAAAGGGTAGATTCTCCTGGTCTGCTGATGAGGAATCTTCTGTCTCCAGGGCCAATGGTTCTTCCAACTCTACTGGGACTTCTACAGCTCCCTGACGGGCTGGTTGGAGAAATGTAAGGACTGGCACAACAATGGCATTATTCACTTGCGTCCATGACCGGGGAAATTCTCCGAGTACTGTGCTGACAATTTCTTCCTCTTCCTCTGCAGGTTGAGGGATATCTTGGCCTTCTGCAGCATGCTGTAGCTGCTCGGGACATTTCTTCAGGTAGTCTCTGGAAACTCTTGCTGTCGTTTCTCCTCCATCCTTAATTATGAGATACACCTTGGTGTTATCATGCCTTTATGGTAGAATGGTGTACGGCTCTTTTTCCCACTGGTCATCCAATTTGTGGAGCCGCCTTTTTCTCTTTAGGACTTGCTCTCCAGGTAACAAGGGGGCAGCAGGTGCATGTTGATTGTAAGTCCTCTCTTGCCTTTCTCTTGCTTGGGACAGACTTCTTTCAACACTTTCCTGTACCTTACGGCAGGGCCGGCGTCAGCACCTGGCGCACCCGGGCAAATGCCGGGGCCCTGAGCAGGCAGAGGGGCCCACTGGCGGTCGCGCACCCCGCTGGCCTATGGGCGGAGGAGAGCGGTGATAGCGCCCGCCCTTCTCCGCCGCTTGCTCAGGGCCCCGGCAGCTGGATACTTACCTCTCCCCTTGCCTCCGCAGATCAGCTGTCTTCCTGCTCTGCGCTCCCTGTGACGTCTCAGGTCAGAGGGCGCGGTGACGTCTTTACACCGCGCCCTCCCCTGAGCCGTCACAGGGAGCGCTGAGCGGGAAGACGCCGACAACGCTGGAGTTCGGACCCGAGCAGCGGGCAGCAGGTAGCAGGTGAGGAGAAGGGAGGTGAGTATTTGATTTTTTTTTTTTAATGTATGGAGGCATGGGGCAGTATAAAGAGAAGGGGGGGACATCCTGCATGGGGCATTATAAAGAGAGGGGGGGACATCCTGCATGGGGCATTATAAAGAGGGGGGGTGACATCCAGCATGGGGCATTATAAGGTGGGGAACAGCCTGCATGGGGCATTATAAAGGGGGGGGGCAGCCTGCATAGTGCATTATGTGGGGGGGGAACAGCCTGCATGGAGCATTATAAGGGGGGGGCAGCCTGTATGGGGCATTATGTGGGGGGGAACAGCCTGCATGGAGCATTATAAGGGGGGGGGGCAGCCTGTATGGGGCATTATGTGGGGGGTAACAGCCTGCATGGAGCATTAAAAGGGGGGGGCCTGTATGGGGCATTATGTGGGGGGTAACAGCCTGCATGGAGCATTATAAGGGGGGACAGCCTGTATGGGCCATTATGTGGGGGGTAACAGCCTGCATGCAGCATTATATGGGGGCCAGTATCCTGTATGGAGCGTTATAAGGGGAGCAGTATCCTGTATGGAGTTTTATAAGGGGACCAGTATCATGTATGGAGCGTTATATGGGGGCCAGTATCCTGTATGGAGTTTTATAAGGGGACCAGTATCCTGTATGGAGCATTATATGGGGGCCAGTATTCTGTATGGAGCCTTATATGGGGGCCAGTATTCCGTATGGAGCCTTATATGGGGGCCAGTATTCCGTATGGGGCCTTATATGGGGGCCAGTATTCCGTATGGGGCCTTATATGGGTGCCAGTATTCCGTATGGGGCCTTATATGGGGGCCAGTATTCCGTATGGAGCCTTATATGGGGGACAGTATTCCGTATGGAGCCTTATATGGGGGCCAGTATTCCGTATGGAGCCTTATATGGGGGCCAGTATTCCGTATGGAGCCTTAAATGGGGGCCAGTATTCTGTATGGAGCCTTATATGGGGGCCAGTATTCCGTATGGGGCCTTATATGGGGGCCAGTATTCCGTATGGGGCCTTAAATGGGTGCCAGTATTCCGTATGGGGCCTTATATGGGGGCCAGTATTCCGTATGGAGCCTTATATGGGGGACAGTATTCCGTATGGAGCCTTATATGGGGGCCAGAATTCCGTATGGAGCCTTATATGGGGGCCAGTATTCCGTATGGAGCCTTAAATGGGGGCCAGTATTCCGTATGGAGCCTTATATGGGGGCCAGTATTCTGTATGGAGCCTTATATGGGGGCCAGTATTCCGTATGGGGCCTTATATGGGGGCCAGTATTCCGTATGGAGCCTTATATGGGGGCCAGTATTCTGCATGGAGCCTTATATGGGGGCCAGTATTCCGTATGGGGCCTTATATGGGGGCCAGTATTCCGTATGGGGCCTTATATGGGGGCCAGTATTCCGTATGAAGCGTTATATGGGGGCCAGTATTCCGTATGGAGCCTTATATTGGGGCCAGTATTCTGTGTGGAGCGAATCACCGGTTTCTGAGCTATTGTGGAATTTACAATAGATATCACTCATGTAATGTAAGAAGTGAAATCTTTGCATTGTACTATATATATATATATATATATATATATATATATATATATATATATATATATTTCTCCGCCGTCTCTCTGCATCATGAATCGTGGTATGTGTTAAAGGGGCCCACTGAGACTCTTTCGCCCGGGGCCCAGAAAAGCCTGGAGCCGGCCCTGCCTTACGGTATTGCTGTTGCCGCTCAGTATCCCAATCCCCATCTGGTGAGGCGTCCTCTTGTGTCAGAACTCCCATGTCCAGATCGATGGGCAGCTTACCAGGTCTTGCTCTCATCAGGTAAGCAGGTGTGCAGTTGGTGGAATTCACTGGGATGTGGTTGTAGAGATCCACCAGGTCTGGCAACTTTTCTGGCCACAGGCTGCGTTCCTCCAGGGTAGAGATGAACGTTGTTCGACTCGAACTGTTCGCCAATCTCAAATTTGAGCTGTTTTGGGCGGTGTTCGAGCCGTTCGGCGAACACGAATGATTTGAAAAAAAATTCGGCTGTTCGAGGTTATGTTCGATAACTGTTCGTGCACCAAAATCATAACTGGATTTTTTCTCAGTAATGATGAAAATTAATGTTAATACGCAGTTTGAGTGCACAGCGGGGCGGGGGGAGGGGCAGGGGATGGATCTCTGCAGGAATAATGAAGATCTCCATTTTTTTTTCTCTTTCCCGCATTTACAGTGGGGAGGTGCAGTCTGTCAGCCTATCAGCAGCGCACACACGGAGCGAAGTGCTTTTTTTCACACAAGCAAGGGCATGTGTCATTGGCAGTGTATGTCACATGTCCTTGCTCTATAAGACCCAGCCATTTTCCCCGTCGCCACCATTTTCTCACTGCTGCAGCTGCGTGTTAGACGGCACCGCTGTTGCTGTGTGCGCTATACCTTGTTAATTTCAAGACAATTTTCGCACAAATCTACAGATAGCTTGGGAGTAGGGAATAGTTGTGATTGCAGTCCTTTTAAGGACTAGGTTACAGCATTTCCTACGACTTTTATCAGGCAGGTCTGTGCTCTTAAATAGATAGGTTGGGAGTAAAGACTAATTGTAATTGCAGTCCTTTTCAGGACTAAGTTACATCAGTTTCTATCAGTTTTTGCCAGGCAGGTCAGTGCCAGTGCTGTGCCAGATTTTTTCACAGCATTTGGCTAAATCTAGCAAAGCTAATCCTTTTTGGCCTATTGCAGAGTGTGTTAGTCAGTGGAGTAGCCTATCTGTGTTGCAAGCTACACCACCTGTGTATAGAATACCAATTTTTTTACTGCACCTAGTGAAGTAAAACCTTTTGGGCATAGCATCATTCTATTAGTCCATCTATAATGACCTCCATCAGGTTGCAAATTGAATATAATTTTTTTCTGCATCTAGCTCTGAAAAAATATTTGGGCTTCTAGCAGTGTGTGGGACTTGGTCTATTAGTCCATCTATACTGACCTCCATCAGGTTGCAAATTGAATATAATTTTTTTCTGCATCTAGCTCTGAAAAAATATTTGGGCTTCTAGCAGTGTGTGGGACTTGGTCTATTAGTCCATCTATACTGACCTCCATCAGGTTGCAAATTGAATATAATTTTTTTCTGCATCTAGCTCTGAAATAATATTTGGGCTTATAGCAGTGTGTGAGACTTGGTCTATTAGTCCATCTATACTGACCTCCATCAGGTTGCAAATTAAAAATAATTTTTATCTGCATCTAGCTCTGAAAAAATATTTGGGCTTCTAGCAGTGTGTGGGACTTGTTCTATTAGTCCATCTATACTGACCTCCACCAGGTTGCAAATTGAATATATTTTTTTCTGCATCTAGCTCTGAAAAAATATTTGGGCTTCTAGCAGTGTGTGGGACTTGTTCTATTAGTCCATCTATACTGACCTCCATCAGGCTGCAAATTGAATATAATTTTTTTCTGCATCTAGCTCTGAAAAAATATTTGGGCTTCTAGCAGTGTGTGGAACTTGGTCTATTAGTCCATCTATACTGACCTCCATCAGGTTGCAAATTGAATATAATTTTTTTCTGCATCTAGCTCTGAAAAAATATTTGGGCTTCTAGCAGTGTGTGGGACTTGGTCTATTAGTCCATCTATACTGACCTCCATCAGGTTGCAAATTAAAAAAATTTTTTATCTGCATCTAGCTCTGAAAAAATATTTCGGCTTCTAGCAGTGTGTGGGACTTGGTCTATTAGTCCATCTATACTGACCTCCATCAGGTTGAAAATTCAATATAATTTTTTTCTGCATCTAGCTCTGAAAAAATATTTGGGCTTCTAGTAGTGTGTGGGACTTGGTCTATTAGTCCATCTATACTGACCTCCATCAGGTTGCAAATTAAAAATATTTTTTATCTGCATCTAGCTCTGAAAAAATATTTGGGCTTCTAGCAGTGCGTGGGACTTGGTCTATTAGTCCATCTATACTGACCTCCATCAGGTTGCAAATTAAAAATAATTTTTATCTGCATCTAGCTCTGAAAAAATATCTGGGCTTCTAGCAGTGTGTGGGACTTGGTCTATTAGTCCATCTATACTGACCTCCATCAGGTTGCAAATTAAAAATAATTTTTATCTGCATCTAGCTCTGAAAAAATATTTGGGCTTCTAGCAGTGTGTGGGACTTGTTCTATTAGTCCATCTATACTGACCTCCACCAGGTTGCAAATTGAATATATTTTTTTTCTGCATCTAGCTCTGAAAAAATATTTGGGCTTCTAGCAGTGTGTGGGACTTGTTCTATTAGTCCATCTATACTGACCTCCATCAGGTTGCAAATTGAATATAATTTTTTTCTGCATCTAATCCAGCCAATAGTTTTGGGCAAATACCACAGTTTGGCCACTCAGCTCTGCTCGGTTCCATCCATTGTTTTTTTGTGCAAACAACTCTAGAGTTGTGAATTAGTTAACCACCAAAATGAGTGGAAAAAGGCCTGCTGATGGTGGAAAGGGGAATAGGCGTGTTGGGAAGGGGAAAAAAGGTTGAGTCCGTGGGGTAGGTTTTAAAGCAACAGTAACATCTGCAGAAGAAAGACCATCTTCCAGCCAAACTAAAATGTCTACTTCTTTTAGCGGACAATGTGATAAGATCCCTTTCTTACGGCCACGCCAATCACTACAAATTCCAGATGAGGCACAAAAACAGCAGGTGCTTCAACGGATATCAAGTGCTCCTTTAAGTGGGCTCTCCTCCACATCAACTTCAACATCACAAATACTCCAGTCCTCAGAGGTGTCACCCCAATCGCACTTGCTTCCTCACAGCTCCCAAATCTCCAGCTGCCCGTCTGAGTATGAGGTAGAACAGATGGTTGAGTCTGCAGAGCTGTTTACTCATACTATAGCCTGGGAATCAGAGGTCGGCTCCAGCGCTTCTGTGAATCTAGACGAGGAAATGATCTGCCCTGATGCCCAGAATCTTTATGAGTCGGATCCAGGACCAGACGCAGAAGGTTCTGACCATAATGTAGACCCTCATTCCCAAACTGTAAATCCTGTTGGTGGAGACAATGAGGAAGACGATGATGAGACTCAAATACCTGATTGGAGCGACAACTTTAGTTTTTTGTCAGGGCAGGAACAGGTTGGCTGTGAGGACGACGGGTGTGATAACACACAGGGTGATGATGATGAGGTTGGAGATCCCACTTACTTTCAACCCACAGTCAGCCAAGAGATGAGGTCAGCAAAGGAGGTGGAGGAGAATGCTATTGACGTCGAGGTCAGGTTGCGCCTTCCTGGACACAGACGTAGTACTGGAAGCTCGTCAACAACTGCATCCTCAAACACAACTCTGCCTCTCATCACAAGTCGTTGTGGCTCTTCAGGTCGCATGGGTGCTAAGCCTTGCATAGCCTGGGCATTTTTTCAGATCGACAAAGATGACCCAACTCGTGTTATCTGTAACATTTGTCAGCAAAAGCTAAGTAGAGGCCAAAAAATACATAGTTTGAGTACTTCATGCATGAACCGGCACATGGACATGAAGCATAAGTTGCAGTGGGAAGCTCACTGTGCTACAATGCGGCCGAGCCGGCCGGGCCAACCACCGTCTGCCACATCTTGTGCATCCGCGGCCTCTTCATCCTCTGTGACTGGGGGGACAGCAGTCACACCTGTTTTGGGACGCAGACCTGCCACCTCTTTACCCGCAACAGCCAGCGTGATTGGCAGGTCATCATTTTCTTTGGAGGTGGTAACACCAGCTGGTATTGAGCGCTGTCCGACATCGATAGCACCACCTTTGGATCAAGGCAACCTAACATGTCTGCCTGCATCTTCCTCACAGACCGGCAGTTTGCCGGGGACACACTTATCAACCCCGTCTAAGCACAACAGCCAGCCCTCGGTCACTCAGATGTGGACAAGTAAAAGACCATTTCCTCCTAGCCATGAGAAAGCTAAGAGGTTGAATTTCACCATCTGCAAGCTCTTGGCTACAGAAATGCTGCCTTTCTGCCTGGTGGACACAGAGGATTTTCGAGACCTTATGTCCGTCGCAGTGCCCCAGTACCAGATGCCCAGTCGGCACTACTTCTCAAAGAAAGGTGTGCCTGCGCTCCACCAGCATGTCGCACACAACATCACCGCTTCTTTGAGAAACTCTGTGTGTGACAGGGTGCATTTCACCACAGACACTTGGACGAGTAGGCATGGACAGGGGCGTTACATGTCGCTGACTGGGCACTGGGTAACTATGGTGACAGCAGGACAAGGGGCTGCTGTTTAAGTCTTGCCGTCCCCACGAGTTGTGCGTCAATCCTCTTTATCTCAAAGTTCCTCCACTGCTTCTGCCTCCTCAACCTCCTCTCGGTCCAACACCTGCACCCAAAGCCTGTCTGGTCATGCCACAAGCTTTCTAACTGCGCAGAAGGGATCCTGCACACCTCTTTACTATGCTGGCAGTAGGGCTCAACGTCATCAGGCGGTTTTTACTTTGAAATGTCTGGGAAATGTGAGTCACACAGCTGAGGAGTTGTGGTCAGCTCTGGAGAACCAATTGCATGAATGGTTGTCTCCACTGGACCTGAAACCAGTGAAGGCCGTGTGCGACAATGCTGCAAACCTGGGTGCGGCCCTTCGCCGGGGCAATGTCACACACGTGCCTTGTATGGCTCACGTGTTGAACCTGGTTGTCCAGCAATTTTTAGCCCACTATCCCGGACTAGATGGCCTTCTGCAGAGGGCACGGTCGCTGTGTGCTCACTTCCGCCGTTCGCATCAGCGCAGCTCAGCGACTTACATCTCTACAGAAGTCGTTGGGCCTGCCACTTCACCAGCTAAAATGCGATGTGCCTACCCGGTGGAATTCAACTCTGCACATGTTGCAGCGACTGTGGCAGCACCGACAAGCCCTAGTGCAATACGTTCTGACGTATAGCCTGGGCCAATGAGATCCAGAGGTGGGGCAAATCACGCTGGAGGAGTCGTCTCAGATCAGGGACCTATGCACCCTTCTGCACAGTTTTGAAATGGCGACGAAGATGTTTAGTGCTGACAATGCCATTATCAGCATGACTATTCCGGTGATTTACATGCTGGAGCACATGTTAAACAGAATTCGGAGTCAGGTGGTGGCACAAGAGGAGGTGGAGGAAGTAGAGGAGGAGGAGTTGTATGCGGAAGGGCTAACATCTGCAAGGTCCAGACGGTCGGCAGCACCAAGGCGGCAGGCATGTGAGGGTGGGGGAGATGGTTTTACCAGGGCGCATGGTAGCAGCCAAACTAGTGAGGAAGGTGCAGGAGCCCAGGAAGAAGTGGAGGACGAACTGATGGAAGACTCATCAGATGAAGGAGACCTTGATTACATTTCTGTTGTGCGAGGTTGGGGGGAGAGGACAGAGGAAGGAACCATGATTGTTACCTCGCCACCAACACAACAGGGACTTGGTGCTCCTGGATGCGCAAGACACATGAGTGACTTCTTGCTGCACAACCTGAAACATGACCCTTGTGAGAATTAGAAATAATCCTGACTACTGGGTGGCCACACTGTTAGATCCCCGGTACAAAAGTAAATTTGCAGAAATTATTCCTGCCATAGAAAGGGATGCACGCATGCAGGAGTATCAGCAGAGACTGTTGCAGAATCTTACATGTGCTTTTCCACAAAACACTAGTGGTGCACGTAGTGAATCTCACAGTTCCAACTTGCCAACCGTGGGACCGTCGAGTGTTCAGCACTCAAACCGTAACAGAAACACAGTATCTGCTGGTAACATCAATTTTGCGGAATCATTTCACCACTTTTTTAGCCCATCCTTTGCAAGGCCACAGGAGACAAGAAGTCTGACACATAGTCAACGCCTAGAGACGATGGTACAGGAGTATCTCCAAGAAAACATTGAAGCCATGACTGTGTCACTGGACCCTTGCTCTTTTTGGGCTTCCAATCTGGATAAATGGCCGGAGCTAGCCTCTTACGCCTTGGAGATCTTGTCATGCCCCGCAGCCAGCGTTCTGTCTGAACGTGTGTTCAGCGCTGCTGGTGGTGTGCTGACAGATAAGCGCACGCAGCTCTCCACTGATAATGTAGACAGACTCACGTTCATAAAGATGAACAAATCATGGATACGAAATGACTTTTCTACCCCTGTGTCATCCTGGGGAGAGTAAAAGCTTGATGATTGGTTAAAATCACCTCACCAACCGTTTTAAGCTTTCAAATTGCTAATCATGTTTATCTGTATCTTGGCTGGATAATAATTTGGGCTTTGTAGCAGTGTGCAGTACTGATTCTATTAGGCCATCTATACTAAGCTCCACCAGATTTAAAATTACTAATCATGTTTATCTGTATCTTGGCTGGAAAATAATTTGGGCTTTGTAGCAGTGTGCAGTACTGATTCTATCAGGCCATCTATACTAAGCTCCACCAGATTTAAAATTACTAATCATGTTTATCTGTATCTTGGCTGGAAAATAATTTGGGCTTTGTAGCAGTGTGCAGTACTGATTCTATTAGGCCATCTATACTAAGCTCCACCAGATTTAAAATTAATAATAATTTTTAGCTGCATCTAGCCCGGAAAATAATTTTGGGGCTCCGAGATGCGCAAGACACATAAGTGCCTTCTTGCTGCACTACCTGCAACATGACCCTCAGATTGTCAGAATTCGAAGTAATCCTGACTACTGGGTTGCCACACTCTTAGATCCCCCACACTCTTCGATCAACCATTTCATTTTAATAAAGACCAAAAAATGGTCATTTTTGAAATTCTAAGCATTAGCAGGTTATTAGAAACTGAAATCAAACAGTTTTCAACTCAAAACTTTATTCTAGGTGATGTTACATTTGCACATAGGACCCCTTGTTCGAAAAGAGCTTCTGAGCTCTCTCGTCCATTGAATTTGTCAGGTTTTGGATGGTTTCTGCTTCAATTGTTTTGCATGAGGACAGAATACCCTCCCAGAGCTGTTGCTTAGATGTGAACTGCCTCCCGCCATCATAGACACTCCTTTTGATGATGCTCCAGAGGTTCTGAATGGGGTAGAGGTCAGGGGAGCATGGGGGTCACACCATAAGTTTGTCCCCTTTTATGCCCATATCAGCCAGAGATGCAGATGTGTTATGTGCAGCATGAGACGGTGCATTATCATGCATGAAAATGATCTTGCTGTGGAATACACGGTTCTTCTTCTTGAACCATGGCAGGAAGTGCTGTTTCAGAAACTCTACATACATTATGGAGTTCATCTTTACCCCTTCAGGGATCCTAAAGGGGCCGACAATCTCTCTCCCCATGATTCCAGCCCAAAACATTACTCCACCTCCTCCTTGTTGGCGCTGTAGCCGTGTTTGCGTGGGTTGTCCATCAACCTGCCATCCTCCACTCCATCCATCTGGACCATCGAGCGTTGCACGACACTCATCCGTGAACAAAACAGTTTTGAAATCAGTCTTCATGTATAGTTTGGCCCACTGGAGCCATTTCTGCTTGTGTGCAGTGGATAGAGGAGGTCGACAGGATGGCGTACGCACAGCTGCAAACCTCTGAAGGACCCTGCATCTTGTTGTTCGGGGGACGTTGGAGGCACCAGCAGCTTCAAAAACTTGTCTGCTGCTATGACAAGGCTTTTTTGCCGCTGCTCTTTTAACCTGACGTAATTGCCTGTAGGAAAGAGTCCTCAATTTGCCCTTATCAGCACGCACACGTGTGTACTGTGAATCAGCTACATACTTCTTGATTGCCAAGACACTTCATCCTGATCATCGCACAATGTGGATTGTAGTCATGCCTTGACCTAAACACTCCACAATTTGTTGCTTCTCAGCAGCCGACACATCCTTTTTCTTTCCCATTTTGGCAGAAAATGTAGGTTGCTTAATAATGTGGGACAGCCTTCTTAAGTAGTCTTGCCTTTCATTGGACACACCTGCCAAGCTAATTAGCACAGGTGTCTGCAATTGCTTACAGTGATATAAAGAGCCCTGACACACATCACCATCAATGAGTTTAACTGACAAACAAACAAATTCTTCCCTTATCACTCCTAAACACTTTTTGCATAATAATTTGGAACACAGTGTACATGTGCTTTTCCACAAAACACCAGTGGTTCACGTAGTGAATCTTACAGTTCTAACTTGCCAAGCGTGGTCTGTATGGAGTTGTTCAATAAAGGGCCCAAAATTAAGATAACATAGACGGGAGAGGTCTCTATGAATACGAATTCCTAAGTATTTGATACCCTGTGAGGGCCAGGCAAAGGGAAAGTTGGACTGGATGGAATCCTGTATGGATTTGGGGAGGGAGACATCAAGGGCCTCAGACTTCGCTGCACTGATTTTAAAATTTGACCAGGTAACAAAGTGATCTATTTCAGCCATAACAGCAGGGATGGATATATGTGATTGAGTGATATATACTAGGACATCATCAGCAAATAGAGAGCACTTGTACTCGGTGCCTCCCACCTCAGTCCACCTAATATTGGGGTTATGGCGAATTGATGAGAGCAGGTGCTCCGTCACTAGGATGTATAAGAGAAGGGACAGAGGACATCCCTGCCTTGTCCCATTGGTGATTATGAAAGGTGATGAAAATGTTCTGACGTGCCCCCTGGGCCTTAGGACACTCGGAGCCGGACCCTTTTTGGTGCATGCTGGTGGTTGTAGTCTCCGTGGCGGTGACCCGGTTCCGTGGCTCAAGGCGGTCAAACCAGTGGCGGAACTATTTATGTGATTTTGATGTTTAAACATCCGACTACACCACCCGTGGATTGCGGTCAGAGTGAACCGCCGCTGCAGGGCAGACCGCTGAGGCTGGTGTTGTGGGTGCAGCAGAGTGTAGCATAACTCCCCACGGGAGGAGTATAGCCTCAGGGCAGTGTATGCGGAGGATGGGGGTAATGGTGCAGGGCAGCAGCAGTAATGACACGGAGTCAGTGATGCAGTCCAGGGCCTTTACTCACAGTTCTTATTATCCAGACCACTTCTGCAGGTAACGGCTGCCCACGTCGTACTGTGCTCACCAGGTGAGGGACTCAGACAACTCCCAGATAACTTTGGAGCGCTTCACAGGACCCCTTTTGTGTGTCCTTTGTCTGGCCTTTCTTACCAACCCTTCTGTCTGGTTGCCTCAGGCCTTCTCTTGGTAAACTTGGCGCCAGTTTGCCTGACCCTATGTGGTGCCTTCCTAGCGGGTGTAGCGAGGGGCTGCGCCACATAAAATGTCACAGCCTCCGGTTTCTAGCTGAGGGTCATTTCCCGCCTCCACTAGTTTTGGGGACCGGTCTCCCCCTTTGGCCTGACCCCTCCACGCAGGTGGATTCGGGCGTGCGGTGGCGACTCGCCCGTCCGCACCCCTGGGATCCCTTCGTTCCTCATTCCTGGAGCCTTCTCCGCTCCTCTTCCTTCCTTCTCCCTCTTCCAGGCCTGGGCCTCTGTTACTAGGCCCGCCTCCGGAGCAGAGCTCATGCAGAGCCCCTGCTCCCTGTCACTTCTGCTCAGACTTCTCTGCACTGAACTAAGATGGTGCCCATCTTTTATACTCCCTTCTCAATGCACCCAGGAACTTCTTCCTCCCTGCTCCTGCACTACAGGGTTCCCCTTCCTCAGTGTTCCCTCCCCCCACTCCAGCAAGGGACAGGGACTGTCGTGCCCATCTCAGGGGCATATTGGTCGCCCTGCCCCACGGCAATGTGGTGTAATGCATGCAGGTGTCGGGTCCTGATCCACACTCCATCCTTACCTGAGAGTGAGATATCACACCTCTGGGTGAGTTGCAATACCTCTGTAGCAACCGATACATCAGGTTGCTACAGTTCCATTTATCTTCAGCCTAGGTGATGCATTGCGATACAGGGCCGTGATTTTGGCTATTAAAGGGTCCCCTAGACCCCTACCCCAAGCTTTTTAAGAGAATAATATATGGCGTGCCTGGAGACTCTATGGAATGCTTTCTCAGCATCCAACGAGAGTATCTAATTACAAATTTTTAACTGCATCTAGCCCAGGAAATACTTTGTGCCTAGTAGCAGTGTCTGCTAGTCAGCGGATTATCCCAGCTGTTAAGCAAGCTACACCACCTGTAGTTTGGACACTTAATTTTTTCAAAGGAAATGCTTCGGGACCACGGGATACTCAGTGAAGAGCATCAGGAGGCACCCCAAGGCATAGGGGCTGGGACTGGCGGTAGGATGCCTTGCGGTGGACAGCCGAGCTCGATCCTTATAAAAGCTTTTTAACTGCAGCAGCTTTAGTGGACGCTACTGGAGCTGGAATTACGCGGCTGCTGGCATGAGACTTGCCCTCCAATGTAGCGTCGGCGTCCCTGCCTCCTGCTAGGCAGGGACGCTGTTCCCCTCACCTCTCCGCTCCGTGCCCGGCGTCCTCCTCCCGCTCTGCTGGCAGCGCGCGCTGCTTCCCGGCCACTGTGCTTAGGGCACGCGCGCGCTCCCCCTCTCTTAAAGGGGCCGCGCGCGCCGTCCTAAGGAGTCCCCGGCCAATGCCCGGAGGACCTCACCATATATAAGGCACCTCCTCCAAAATGGAGCTGCCCGAGCAATGTTGTAGCATAGTTCATCACTCTGCTTCAGCCCTCAGGTCCCGTCTCCAGTTACCTGCCAGTTTACTGCCAGTTTCCTGTCTGATACCTGCCTGACTCGTGTCTATCTGCTGTTATTCCTGCGGTCCGACAGTCTGCCTACCAGCCCTGCCTGTCTGTCTATGGATCCGGGAGCGCTTACCTGCTCACCTGCTACCTGCCTGCTAGCCTACCTGGAGGCTCTGCCGTCACGTGCTGTGACCACCTGCCTGTCCAGAGAATCTTACCCGCTCACCTGGGAGCGCTCACCTGCTACCTGCCTGCCAGCCTACCTGGAGGCTCTGCCATCACGTGCTGTGACCACCTGCCTGTCCAGAGAATCTTACCCGCTCACCTGGGAGCGTTCACCTGCTACCTGCCCGCTAGCCTACCTGGAGGCTCTGCCGTCACTTGCTGTGACCACCCGCTTGTCCAGAGACTCTCGCCCGCTCACCTGGGAGCGTCCACCCGCTACCTGCCTGCTTGCCTACCTGGAGGCTCAGCCGTCACTTGCTGTGACCACCCGCTTGTCCAGAGACTCTCGCCCGCTCACCTGGGAGCATCCACCCGCTACCTGCCTGCTTGCCTACCTGGAGGCTTAGCCGTCACTTGCTGTGACCACCCGCTTGTCCAGAGACTCTCGTCCACTCACCTGGGAGCGTCCACCCGCTACCTGCCTGCTAGCCTACCTGGAGGCTTAGCCATCACTTGCCATGATCACCCGCCTGTCAAGAGACTGCCCCCGTCACTTGCCGTGACCTCCTGCCCTCTTACCCAGAGACTGTCCCCGTCACTTGCCGTGATCTCCTGCCCTCTTACCCAGAGACTGTCCCCGTCACTAGCCGTGACTGCCTGCCCGCCATCCTTGGGTGTCACCCGCTTCCTTACAAGGACTGCCCCTTTGTATAGTTGCTCTGTGGTTCCACCTCCCAGACCCGTTACATCCAATAGATTCTTGTAAAAGGATTTAAAGTGTATTCATTCAAATTAGAGAGACAATTTAAATTAAAAAGCTTAGAGCTGCCTCCACCACAGGGGGGCTCGCTCGACCCACCAGCGGACAGGCATCAGTATTGGGAGAGGGGGGCCGGCCGTCAGGGTCCACTGCGGCTCTGGCACAAACCCGGCGACACGGAGGTGGCACGGGCAGGAACGTACTGGCTTTTTGGATTTTAGAAGGGCATGACATGCCTATATCTGTGTCTCCCCATCCTTTTACTCCTCCACCTCTTTTCTTTTCGCATGACTATATGTACTTGTCACTTTTCCATGTGTTAGTTATGTCTTCTGAGCAGTTTGTCAGCTTTTGGACACCTTTGAAGGTGTTTTCTATGTGTTTCTATGTGTTTTTGTTTGCCTGCCATTGGTTTTAACGGTGTTCGAAGGTGTTCGACGAACAGTTCGGCGAACACACGGGTGTTCGACGAACCGAACCGAACTCGAACACTACGGGGGTGGCTCAACACTGGGCAACGTCTTCAGTAGGTCTATCACCACCTGATTCACCTTTTCACACATCCCGTTGGTCTGGGGGTGATAAGGCATTGTCCTGATCTTCTTGCAGCCGTACAGGTTGCAGAATTCCTGGAATACTTCTGCTTCGAAGGCCGGACCTTGGTCAGTTAGCACACGTTCTGGTTAACCATGCGGGTGGCAGAAGTGAAGTTGGAAAGCTCTGGCTGCTGTCTGAGCCGTTTGGTCCTTGACTGGCACTACTACCAGGAACTGGGAGTAATGGTCTATGATGATGAGAGCGTAGACATAGCCTGACCTCCTCGGGGATAGCTTCACATGGTCCAGGGCTACCAGTTCGAGTGGCTGCTTGGTGATGATGGGCTACAGGGGAGCCCTCTGGCTGTCACGGTCTTTTCTTCTCAGGTTGCATGGTCCGCATTCTCGACACCACCTCTCGACTGCTTTCCTCATGCCAACCCAATAGAACCGTTCACGTAGCAGGACTTCCAGCTTCTTCTATCCAAAATGTCCCGCTCCATCGTGGTACGCTTCCAGGACCATAGACGCATCTCGCCTCGGGACTACCACCTGTCAGACAAGCTCATGTGTCCGGGAGTTGACAGTTCTTCGACACAGCTTCCCTTCATAGATGAACAGCTTGCTCTTTTCTTTCCACAACTGTTTGGTCTCTTCTGGAGCATCTGAATCAGGGTATGAGTCAGCTTGTGTCAGCAACTCTTTGACTAGGCGAACAGCCGGGTCACTGTCTTGTGTTTCTGCCCATCCATGGTGGGGCAATGGATTGAACGTGGCTTCTCTGTTGGCAGAGCACCTGCTCTTCACACAATGGGAGCACTGCTTTATCCCATGGCGGTGGAATGCGGGGATTTCTATCTCTTCTAGCTCCTCTGGGTCTTCTCCCCCGTCTGGCAAGTTAGGCATTCTGGACAGCGCATCTGCGTTTGCATTCTTGTGCCCAGCCCGGTACTTGATGGTGAATTCGTAATTAGACAGTCTGGCCATCCATCTTTGTTCCAGGGCACCAAGTTTTGCAGTGTTCAGGTGTGTCAGCGGGTTATTATCCGTGTACACAATGAATTTGGACGAGGCGAGATAATGTTTGAAGCGCTCAGTCACAGCCCAGACTATGGCAAGGAACTCCAACTTGAAGGAGCTGTAGTTTTCTGGGTTTCTTTCTGTGGGCCGGAGCTTCCTGCTGGCATAAGCTATCACCCTTTCTCTGCCTTGCTGGATCTGGGACAGCACCCCCCTAGTCCCACGTTGCTCACGTCCATGTGGAGGATGAAGGGTTGGCCATAATCAGGGTAGGCCAGGACCTCGTCTCCTGTTAGGGTCATCTTCAACCTGGTGAAGGACTCATCTTCCAGCTTGTCCCATTTGACTGGTGGTTTCTGGATCTTGGCCTTCCTGGACTGACCTATCAGTAGGTCCTGCATGGGTGCCGCCATCTTGGTGAAGCCTCGTATAAACCTTCGGTAGTAGCCTACCAATCCGAGGAACTGCCGCACTTCCTTGAAGGTGGAAGGTCTCGGCCAGTCCTTGATTACGGTGACCTTGTCGGGGTCTGGTGCTACACCGTCAGGGCTTACCACATGTCCTAAGTACTGTACTTTGGGCTTCAGCAGGTGGCACTTAGACGGCTTCACCTTCAGGCCAAATCCAGCCAGGGCTTCAAACACTTCCGCCAGGTGCTTCAGATGATCCGTATATGTTTTGGAGTATACTATGATGTCATCCAGGTATAGCAGGACTGTCTCGAAATTCTTATGCCCTAGACAGCACTCCATCAACCGCTAGAAGGTTCCTGGGGCGTTGCAGAGCCCGAATGGCATGCAGTTGAACTCGCTGAGGCCCATCGGGTGGTGAATGCGGTCTTTTCCTTATCCGCCTCTGCTACATTAACCTGCCAATACCCACTAGTAAGATCCAAAGTAGAGAAATAATTAGCAGATTTTAACGCAGCTAGTGACTCCTCTATCCTGGGTAGCGGGTAGGCATCTTTATGTGTTATGCGGTTAATTTGCCTGTAGTCTACACACATTCTCATTGTGCCATCCTTTTTCTTTACAATAACTAATGGAGCTGCCCAGGGGCTACAACTGTCTGTTATTACCCCTGCTCCCTTCATCTCTCGCAACATCCCTTTGGCATTTTGGTAGTGTGCTGGCGGTACAGGCTGGTACCTTTCTTTAATGGGTGGATGGTCTCCCGTGGGGATATGGTGTTGAACCCCCTTTACCTGCCCGAAGTCGAGTGGGTGTTTACTGAAGACCCTTTCATACTCTTGGACCACCCGTTATACTCCTTGCTTTTGGTGTTGAGAGGTGGAGTCAGTGCCCACATGCAGCTTCTGACACCAGTCCTCCATCTGTCCCTCGGAGCCATTACCCTCCGCCTGGTTGGATGGAGGTAAGGGTTCCACTGTTTTTATAGCATTTTGATTGACGGTAAATAGCTTGGCTAGGGTGGCATACCGGGGCAAATGGACCTCTTTTTCCCCAATGTTCAGGATGCGGGCTGGCACTCTCCCATGGTGGACATCAACCAACCCCCTGGCTGTCAAAATGGTGGGCCTACTGTCAGAGTAGATGGGCTCTACCAGGGCCTGGTAATCTCTACCCCGGAGACCGATTGCTGCCCGGCACCATATCAGCACTTCACTTCTTGGGGGCATGGAAATAGGGAATGGGTCACTCATCCTGACACTGCCAATTTCACCACCAGACAGTTCTACCTGTTGTCTTTTCATCAGGGCTCTGATCTCTCTTTGTAGAACCCGCTGCTGGCTGGAACTGGCGGTCTCCGCAACCTGCTGTAACAAGACAATTATTTCTGCAAGACAATTTTCAATGACATTAGTGCCTAAGGTTATCATGGGATGATTTTCTCGGCGATCAATGTCGACAATAATCAGTCCTTGTGATGGCAGTTCAACTTTGCCAACCTTTATGGTCACTTCTTTGAACCCCACCTGAGGTACGGGTTGACCATTACTTCCATAAATACTCAAATGTTCGTATGGACGGCGGGTAATGTCCGATTCAGTCCAGTACCGTTTGAAAAGAATGTAGGGGATGGTGGTCACCTGGGACCCAGTGTCCAGCAACGCGCTCATTGGAAAGCCGTCCAGCACGATAGGTAGGACTGGTCGTCCTCCCACATATTTGTCTCGCCAGCTTGATGGGCCTGGTGGTCTTACGCCTGGGGGTTGGCCCTCTGCCCCAGGTTTTGCTCGTTTAAATGACAGTACCTTGCATAATGTCCTGGCTGGTTGCAGCGGCGGCAGATGGGTTGTCCGTCCTGGTCGTATGGGTCGCTGTTCCTCCCTCTGGATGGTGGAAGCCTCTTCTGTCGGCGCCACGGGACGTCCTCCGGACTGGAAGCCAGCTGGATCTTTCCTTTGGGATACACCTGCAAGGACTGCACAGTTTTGGTTAGCGCAGCTACACTTTTAGTTAACTCTTGGACCTGATGGTGCAGGTCTGTAGACGGGGCATTGTCCAGAGTCTGTGCATCAGCTCCTACAGGCTCCGGGGAAAAGGGTGCCACCTCCTGGTGGTAGGTGATAGCTGGGCGCCAGTGAGCTGTAGCACCACCTGGTGCTGGTTCCCGTAGCACCCGGATGGCCCTGTCCTTAAATTGAGCAAAGTCCAAGTCAGGGTTTTGCAGAGCCATTATGCGCAGCTGGGTTCGGTGGGCGCTGGACAGTAAACCCTCAATAAATTGCTCAGTTAACAGTCTGTTTTCATCACGCACACTGTCAGGGTCTACCTGTTTGATGGCCCTCAGCGCCTCCTGCAGGTTTAAAGCATAATCCCGTACACTGTCCTGTGCCCGTTGTTTGCACCCATAAAACTTCATCTTTATCTCTGCCGTAGTACGGGTGTCAAAAGTGTCCTTTAGGTGGGCCAGTATCTCTTTTACAGTCCCTTATTCTCTGGCTGACCAGGATTTTACTTCTCTCTGGGCAGCACCAATCAACTGGCCTACGAGGATGCTCACTTTCTGCTCCTCGGACAGGGGGTATACTTTAAATAAACTGCTTAGTCTCTCCTTGAAGTCACTCAGGGTGTGCGACTCTCCTGAGTACTGGGGCAACCACGCCACCCCCGGTATATATGGCATGGAGAATGGCATTACCGCAGCAGTGGCCGCGCCGGTGGTTGAAGTTCCCTCCATATCGGGCATCTTCCTCTCTCTTAGTGAATGGTGGCCTACCTTCCTTCTCTTTTCTTCCGTAGGCTGCAGTTCCGCAGGCGATGGTCTCTGTCGAGGACCTGGTGTGGCACGCGTCTGACGTCAGCGTTCGCTGTGGCTCCTTCCAGGACCTGGCGCTGCGTCCGTGCATGGGGTGGGGCTTTGGACTTCACGCGTTTCCAGCGATCACGCCCCTCTTCTTCCCACTCGGTGACTCGAAAATGGCAGACAACGGCTGGAAAACGGCGACAAACGGCGGGAAATCTTCACCACGGTATGCGACACAGTTTGTGAAGGCGCGCAGTACCCGGTGGTAGCGGGCACGCAATCCTGCCGACTACGCCAAAGTTGACGCGCCCCCTGGGCCGTGGAGTACCCGGAGCCAGGCCTGTAGATGCTGGGGGTTGTAGTCACCGTGGCGGTGACCCGGTCCGTGACCCAGGTGGTCAAACCAGGGTAGTCTATGTGTATAGGTTATATTTAGTCCGACTACGCCACCTGCGGAATGCAGTTATTGGGAACCGCCGCTGCGGAGCAGTCCGCTGAAGCTGGTGGTATGTGCAGCAAGGTGATGTAACTCCCCACAGGAAGAGTGGAGCGTCAGGGCAGCGTGAATGGATGATTGTGGTGGTAGTGCAAGGTATCAGTAATGACAACACAGAGTCTTTGCAGTGCAGTCCCAGGGTCTTTACTGTTGGCAATTATATGGGCCCCAACGGGAGTACCGGCTAGTGATGAGGGCCTGATCAGTCTGGGAACAATCCTAGAGTCCTCCTGGCCAGGTGAAGTTGTAGGCCTGCCGTTCTGACTATACTCTTTGGCTATCCCGCTTATAGTCGTGTTGTAGCCCACGTCCCTGAGTGCAACGTGCTGCGCTCACCCGTATGGCTGGCGACTCGGACCTTGTGTATTCCTCGCTCCTCTGTGGCGGTACGGGTCCTTTCGTGTGGCTGAGGCTCCGGGCTTCTGTTGGGCCAGGAGACCTGCAGTCTCCTGCCCTGCGGTATCTGCTGCTGGGTATATAATCCCCACAGCCTCGGACTCCGGCGTCCGGTCCTCTGTGGATACTATCCAGGATGAGCTAGCTCCAGCTCCAGTCCCTGGCTCTTTACTCCTTCGTGTCCTACTTGACTCCACACACTGAGCTCTAGACTCAGACTTAGACTGACTAACCCCACCTCCAGATCCAGTTATATAGGGCAGGATCCTCCCCTTTCTGGTCTGGGGCAGGAGGTGTTGCATGTAATGTGTTCCTGACCAGGAAGCTCCTGTTTTGCTCCCAGACATGGTTTTACTACCACTGTGGCAACCAGACCCTCTGGGGTGCCACAAATGCATCCCATTATTTTATTTGCCTTTGCAGCAGCTGCCTGACACTGGCCTCCAAACATGAGCTTGTCGTCCACCAATACACCCAGGTCTTTTTCAGTTACAGTTTCGCCCAGTGTTTTACAATTAAGCATATAATTATACATTTTATTTCCTCTGCCTAAGTGCATTAACTTACATTTATCCCCATTAAATCTCATTTGCCATTTATCAGCCCAAGCTTCTAGTTTACATAGATCCTCCTGTAATATAAAATTGTCCTCCTCTGTATTGATTACCCTGCAGAGTTTAGTGTCATCTGCAAATATTGAAATATTACTCTGCATGCCCCCTACAAGGTCATTAATAAATATGTTAAAAAGAAGCGGGCCCAATAATGACCCCTGTGGTACCCCACTGTTAACTGAGACCCATTCTGAGTGTGTTCCATTAATAACCACCCTTTGTTTCCTATCACTGAGCCAGTTCTTAACCCACATATTGTACATATATTTTCTCCATTGTTCTTATTTTTCTGTGTGGAACCGTATCAAAAGCTTTTGAAAAGTCCATATACACAACATCCACTGCATTTCCTTGGTCCAGTCTGGAACTTGCCTCCTCATAAAAGCTGATCAGATTTTTTTGACAGGAACGGTCCCTCGTAAACCCATGTTGATATTGGGTCATGAGGTTATTCTTCTTCAGATAGTCTAGTATAGTATCTCTTAGGAAACCCTCCAGGATTTCACCCAAAGTAGAGGTTAAGCTTACTGGCCTATAATTTCCAAGTTCGGTTTTTGTCCCCTTTTTGAATATTGGCACCACATTTGCTATACGCCAGTCCTGTGGTACAGACCCTGTTATTATGGAATCTTTAAAGTACTCGCGGGTGTATCCCATCTGCGCCCACGGATTTGTCAACTTTAGTGATTTTTAGACGCCGCCGTACTTCCTGCTGGGTTAAGCAAGTGACATTTACTGGAGAATTTTTTTTATCACTAATCATGTTTTCTGTCATGCGATTTTCTTGTGTAAATACGGTTGAAAAAATCATTTAGCATATTGGCTTTTTCCTCATCCTCATCCACCATTTCACCCAGACTATTTTTAAGGGGGCCAACACTATCATTTTTTAGTTTTTTACTATTTATGTAGTTAAAGAATATTTTGGGATTATTTTTACTTTCTCTGGCAATGAGTCTCTCTGTCTCAATCTTTGCTGCCTTGATTTGGTTTTTACAGAATTTATTTCATTTTCTATATTTATTTAATGCCTCATCACTACCTACTTGCTTTAGTTCTCTAAATGCTTTCTTTTCTTTTTTTTAGTAGGGTTTTTTTTTTTAGTAGGGTTTTTCCTAAACTTTGTAAGCCGTTGGACTCACTGCCTAACTTATAACTGAATAGCAGACCCTCTCCTTTCTAATGGGAACATGTCATACTCATTACTGTGGCCCTGCTCTGTGTGTCTTTAAATTGTTAGTGGGGTTTTTCCCAAATTTTGTTAGCCCTTGCAGTCACAGCATGGGCATTACCACTATAAGAGACCCGCTCCTTTATAATAGAGACATTTTTTTTTACTGAGACCCTCCTCTATGTCTTTTCAAAGGGGAAATGGGTTGCGTCCAAATTTTTGGCAGCCCTTGCAGTCACTGCACACGCAATAACAGTATAGGGGGCCCACTCGTTAATAATGGGAACAACAAAGCATAGCCGGCTGATGGCTCTCTAAAAATAGCGAGGGGTCGACTGCTGGCCCTTTAAAAATAGTAAGGGCCGCCTGATGACCCTATAAAAATAGGCTTTGTGACTTTTAGAGTTCCTCCATCATAAATGAAACAGGATGTGTCTGATGATGTGTCACACACCACATTGCCAGATAAGGTTGTAAAATGTTAAAATTACATTTCTCGGTGAATGCATTTGTCTTAAAAAATAACGTAAAAAGAAAAAAACAACACAGTAAGATCTTTCTTTAGTATAAAAACCAGAGTTGCCAATTTATCCTCAATGTAATCACATTGTTCAGCTCCTGCACCTCCTCCTCCAGTTCGGCCTCCATCTCCGAAATGACCACATCAGTCACAAGCTGAAAGCACTGCAGCACTGCCTTGGCCAAACGGCAACAGGCTGTGCTGAAGATAAGATGCTTAATGCTTAAGTAACAAACCGCCCAGCGCTACAGAGTTGTTGAAAGCTGTAACACAGCAGCCTGATCTGTTGCTCTCATGGCGGAACATGCAGCCAGGCATGGTCGGAGCCAGAGTAGATACAGCGGGAGTAGATACGGTTTCCCTCTATTCCAGTCCTTTCGCTGAGCTAAAGAATATGGCTGTGGTGAAATACAACTCCCACTGAGAAGCAGTTTCAAACTGAAAAACATTGGGCCCACCAGAGGATTTGATTCTGAGGGCTCACCTTTTTCCCTCGCTCAAGAGCCCCATAGCTGCTGAAAAATTTGTGCTATCATGAACTCTCCTGATGGAGAAGCCATAGCCCACCCGAGGAAAGAAAAGTGTGTGGGAAGGTTCCTGGACACTCTATGGCTCCTTTTTTACTGAGGTGTAGACCCAAGCAAACACAAAGAGAACATACAAAACCCTTGCAGATGTTGTCCTTGCTGGGATTTGAACCCAGGATCCCAGCGTTGCAAGGTTTCAGTGCTAACCATGGAGCCAATGTGCTGCCGTTCACCCTCTGATATCTAACAGTCTGGAGAAACTTACTGCCACTCTATCTTCAGCTCCTTTGTGAGAAACGAACGTATTTGGGCAGCCACTCAGTCTACCAAATAGAATTCCTGAGAAGGAAATTGGGGATGGCTTTGCTACTGGTACTGGGGCAGTGCTAATACCATGGTGTCGTACCATAGTTCACTGGAAATATTCCAGGCTGGTAGGAGGCAAGCAGATTCTCACAGAAAAGTACCAGCAGTAATGTTCAGGGACCCATGCTTGTGGAAGGCGGAGACGATACTGGGAGAAATAGTGGCGGCTGGGGACCAAGTATGAACACCTGGCCACCGTAGGTATGAGGTTGCGGACAGCTTCCGCCTCCACGAGCCTAAAAGGCCACATTTCAAGTGCAAGCAGCTTTAGAGGACTTCCTGGGAGAAATGACAGCTGGAGTAGATATGTTTTCCCAAGTCCTTTCACTAAGCTAAAGAATATGGCAGTGGTGAAATACAACTCTCAGCAAAAAAAGCTGTGGACTTGCTCCATACCATCTTTGGCCATATTCACTTGACCACATGTTTGTGATTAGGTGGTCCTTCCCAGTATGTGCACTGGGGAGGGCATGGGTAATGTTGGTGGACCCGTGCTTGTGGAAGGCGGAGACGACACCAGGAAAAATAGTGGCGACTGGGGACCGAGTATGGACACCCGGCCACTGCTATAAGGTTGTGGACAGCTTCCACCTCCACAAGCCTAAAAGGCCACATTTCAAGTGCAAGCAGCTGTCCAAAAATGTGGCAGTATAGTATTGTAGCCTGTGGGTGGGTAGCTGGCTGCATACTTGTGCTTGCATTCCAAGGAATGGGTAGGGATAACTGAACGCTGCGGTGGGACACGGACGTGGACAAAGATTGTTGCAAGTCTGCAACGACAGGTGCATGGCGGGAGGCATCTTTGGATGCGCCAAGGATCACTTGTGATGGGCATACTTTTAGGCAGTGACCTGGGAGTCAGAGATGCTTCCAGGGGTCCTCCCCATGTTGTTCCCATGTCTTTTCAGCACTGTATTTGTGTGTCTGATGATGTGTCACACACCACATGGCCAGATAATGTTGTAAATGCTTTTGTCTTGGTTGAAAGCAATGCAAAAGTGCAAAAACACATTAAAAACGCTACATGTGAACATAGCCCAAGGTGTGGAGGAGCATTTTCATTTTTGGTTACTTATTTTGCCTTATATACAAGTCATTATTTTGGTCAGGATGTTCTTTAACATATTTCCTAGGAAAATCCATTTTGGTTTCGTTTTGCATGTTTTATTGTGAGTCCGTAAAAGTGGCATAATAACTGTGACAACATTGTTCACAGCAGTGACCTGGGAGTCAGAAATGCTTCCAGGGGTCTTCCCCATGCTTTTCCCATGTCATTTGAGCACTCTTCCCATCGATTTCGGCAATTTCTAGGCCCTCTACAGACCGCCGGGGGGCAGGGGCCGCCGGATAAATGCTCGAGTTTCCCATAGACTTACATTGGGCTTGTTGCTCGGGTCGAGCACCCGAGCATTCCAATTTGCTCGACCCGAGCAACGAGCACCCGAGCATTTTGGTGCTAGCCCATCACTAATTACTATCCATTACTCCGGGAATGTACCTACTTTTACTGGTTCTGTCAGCCCCAGGGATTACATTTCCAGTTCCACAGTATACCCGGGATCCGTTACCTTCTCTTTACGTACTTCCACGTCCATCTTCTTCTGTACGTCAAAGGATAAGGCACTCTTCATAGTACCGGTATCGAGCCTTGAGCTCTGGACATTGAAGGAATGTCTGCAAGGTATTCCAATAAGGCTTCACACTGCCCTGAATGATAGATTATTGCTTTCAATATCAGCCCACTGCAACTTGTACTTAATCTGGGTTAACGAACTTCCCTATCTGACAGCCTATCAGAAAGCAGTTCCTTTTTGCTGGGGCTTCACCGTCCCACTAGTCCTGAACCTTAACTACAGGTGCTTCACACAAAATTAGAATATCATTAAAAAGTTAATTTATTTCAGTTCTTCAATGCAAAAAGTGAAACTCACATATTATATAGAGTCATTACAAACAGAGTGATCTTTTTCAAGTATTTATTTCTGTTAATGTTGATGATTATGGCTTAGAGCCAATGAAAACAGAAAAGTCATTATCTCATTAAATTAGAATATTAGAATCAGCTTGAAAAATGTTTTTAAAATCTGAAATGTTGGCCTCCTGAAATGTATGTTCAGTAAATGCACTCAATACTTGGTCGGGGCTCCTTTTGCATCAATTACTGCATCACTGCGGCGTGGCAGGGAGGCGATCAGCCTGTGGCACTACTGAGGTGTTATGGAAGCCCAGGTTCCTTAATCTTTTTCAGTAGGCTCCACAATCATGGGGAAGACTGTTGACTTGACAGATGTTCAGAAGGCAGTCATTGACACACTCCACAAGGAGGGTAAGCCACAAAAGGTCATTGCTAAAGAAGCTGGCTGTTCACAAAGTGCAGTATCCAAGCATATTAATGGAAAGTTGAGTGGAAGGAAAAGGTCGAAAAAAATGCACAAGCAAACGGGATAACCGCAGCTTTGAAAGGATTGTTAAGAAAAGGCCATTCAAAATCTCGGGGGAGATTCACAAGGAGTGGACTGCTGCTGGAGTCATTGCTTCAAGAGCCACCACACACAGACGTATCCAGCACATGGGCTACAAGTGTCGCTCCTTGTGTCAAGCCACTCATGACCAATAGACAATGCCAGAAGTGTCTTTCCTGGGCCAAGGAAAAGAAGACCTGGACTGTTGCTCAGTGGTCCAAGGTGTTGTTTTCAGATGAAAGTAAATTTTGCATTTCATTTGGAAATCAAGGTCCCAGAGTCTGGAGGAAGAGTGGAGAGGCACACAATCCAAGCTGCTTGAGGTCTAGTGTGAAGTTTCCACAATCAGTGATGGTTTGGGGAGCCATGTAATTTGCTGGTGTAGGTGCACTGTGTTTTATCAAGACCAAAGTCAGTGCAGCCGTCTACCAGGAAATTTTAGAGCACTTCATGCTTCCCTCTGCCGGCAAGCTTTTTTGGAGATGGAAATTTCATTCTCCAGCAGGACTTGGCATCTGTCCACACTGCCAAAAGTACCAATACCTGATTTAAAAACAACAGTATCACTGCGCTTGATTGGTCAGCAAACTCTCCTGACCTTAACCTCATAGAAGATCTATGGGGTATTGTCAAGAGGAAGATGAGAGACACCAGACCCAACAATGCAGACGACCTGGGCTTCCATAACACCTCAGCAGTGCCACAGGCTGATCGCCTCCATGCCACACCGCATTGATGCAGTAATTGATGCAAAAGGAGCCCCAACCAAGTATTGAGTGTATTTACTGAACATACATTTCAGGAGGCCAACATTTCAGATTTTAAAAACATTTTTCAAGCTGTTATAAAGTATTCTAATTTAATGAGATAATGACTTCTCTGTTTTCATTGGCTGTAAGCCATAATCATCAACATTAACAGAAATAAACACTTGAAATAGATCACTCTGTTTGTAATGACTCTATATAATATATGAGTTTCACTTTTTGTATTGAAGAACTGAAATAAATTAACTTTTTGATGATATTCTAATTTTGTAAGAAGCACTTGTATATCTGTCCCTATTTCTGTAGCTGACAGATCTCCTTCACAAATGTTATGAAGTACTTTTATATACATTAAACATATTAAACCTATAATGCTTACCAAAGTCTATCTTACCCTATGGTCACTATCTTTTGTCCTAAAACCTAACCTATGTCTTATGCTATACTTTATACCTTACCAAATCACAATCTACTGTATATCACAATACACACTAAAAACCGCAGGACATAGTTCATACTTCACATGACACAACAAATGTATACAAATGCATGACATAATTTACATAATGAGATTAGTGTCTTCAGGGGTAGAAATGCAACAGCATAGACCACCACTCTTACAGGAACATCCCGATGGGCCCACCTTATCACAGTGGGATGGCTGAATGTCTCAGTCTGTCCCTGTCCTGCTCTGCCCTTATTTACATTGACTTTGTTTGACACAAGGTAAGGTACTACAGACAGGATAGGACCATCCTCATAGGTGCATCTTGTTGCATTGTGATGGCTTCTATGCTTTTTTTTTTTAAAATCAAAATAGCGTTAAATAAGTACTCAACATTATTTATATGTACTATTATTATTTCCTTATTTACTTGCTGTAGGGTATATGCTCATTTTGTTTTTTTTCTTGATTTTTTTCTTCTTGGGTTTTGTCATGTTCAACCGTTTGCAGGAAATCCTTTCCAACAGCACCATATATACAGTACAGACCAAAAGTTTGGACACACCTTCTCATTTAAAGATTTTTCTGTATTTTCATGACTTTGAAAATTGTACATTCACACTGAAGGCATCAAAACTATGAATTAACACATGTGGAATTATATACTTAACAAAAAAGTGTGAAACAACTGAAAATATGTCTTATATTCTAGGTTCTTCAAAGTAGCCACCTTTTGCTTTGATGACTGCTTTGCACACTCTTGGCATTCTCTTGATGAGCTTCAAGAGGTAGTCACCGGAAATGGTTTTCACTTCACAGGTGTGCCCTGTCCGGTTTAATAAGTGAGATTTCTTGCCTTATAAATGTGGTTGGGACCATCAGTTGTGTTGTGCAGAAGTCTGGATGGATACACAGCTGATAGTCCAACTGAATAGACTGTTAGAATTTGCATTGTGGCAAGAAAAAAGCAGCTAAGTAAAGAAAAACAAGTGGCCATCATTACTTTAAGAAATGAAGGTCAGTCAGTCCGAAAAACTGGGCAAACTTTGAAAGTGTCCCCAAGTGCAGTTGCAAAAACCATCAAGCGCTACAAAGAAACTGGCTCACATGAGGACTGCCCCAGGAAAGGAAGACCAAGAGTCACCTCTGCTTCTGAGGATAAGTTTATCCGAGTCACCAGCCTCAGAAATCGCAGGTTAACAGCAGCTCAGATTAGAGACAAGGTCAATGCCACACAGAGTTCTAGCAGCAGACACATCTCATCGACAACTGTTAAGAGGAGACTTTGTGCAGCAGGCCTTCATCGTAAAATAGCTGCTAGGAAACCACTGCTAAGGACAGGCAACAAGCAGAAGAGACTTGTTTGGGCTAAAGAACTCAAGGAATGGACATTAGACCAGTAGAAATCTGTGCTTTGGTCTGATGAGTCCAAATTTGAGATCTTTGGTTCCAACCACCGTGTCTTTGTGCGACACAGAAAAGGTGAACGGATGGACTCTACATGCCTGGTTCCCACCGTGAAGCATGGAGGAGGAGTTGTGATGGTGTGCGGGTGCTTTGCTGATGACACTGTTTGGGATTTATTCAAAATTGAAGGCATACTGAACCAGCATGGCTACCACAGCATCTTGCAGCGGCATGCTATTCCATCCGGTTTGCGTTTAGTTGGACCATCATTTATTTTTCAACAGGACAATGACCCCAAGCACACCTCCAGGCTGTGTAAGGGCTGTTTGACCAAGAAGGAGAGTGATGGGGTGCTACGCCAGATGACCTGGCCTCCACAGTCACCAGACCTGAACCCAATCAAAATGGTTTGGGGTGAGCTGGACCACAGAGTGAAGGCAAAAGGGCCAACAAGTGCTAAGCATCTCTGGGAACTCCTTCAAGATTGTTGGAAGACCATTTCCGGTGACTACCTCTCGAAGCTCATCAAGAGAATGCCAAGAGTGTGCAAAGCAGTCCTCAAAGCAAAAGGTGGCTACTTTGAAGAACCTAGAATATAAGACATATTTTCAGCTGTTTCACACTTTTTTGTTAAGTATATAATTCCACATGTGTTAATTCATAGTTTTGATGCCTTCAGTGTGAATGTACAATTTTCAAAGTCATGAAAATACAGAAAAATCTTTAAATGAGAAGGTGTGTCCAAACTTTTGGTCTGTACTGTATATATATGGAGGAAGTCAGAAAGGGGCTAAAGCAGACTTCCCATAGCTAAGATATGTCATAGGGGTTCAACCTCTAAGACCACTGCTGACCTGGAGAATGGGGCATATATTGACATATATTATATTTATTATATTTTAAATCACACTTACTTGTTATGGGGCCATTATTCCTAAAGGGGGCGCTCAATAATAAAGACAAACGCTGAAGACTTTCTATTTATCTTAATAAAGCAGAATGGTATTTAGAGTTGTTGCTTCAAATTACATTTGTGGCTTACAATTTAGCTTCTGCCAGCAGTGAGGTTTATTATGTAAAGTTAAATAACTGTGGCAGAATATGTCATTACCAAAAATATGGGACATCCAAGCCAGAAAAAGGCGGGAGAATCCCAGTTTCTAGAACCAAGTTTAATTGAGAAAAAAATTGGCCTATCTATGAGGGCGTAAATTACAACTTCGTTCCCAAATTTTACTATATTGGATTTTGACAGAATATATGAAATAACCTATAATGATCTCATACCATTGTTTTCTGCTGTTCCTATTGGACATTTTTGAATCAGTTGACAGCAAAGCATTTACTTGTAGGAATATGCCCCAATAGGAAAAAAAAGAATATTGAATTCTGTCAATATAATTGTACAGGTTCTGGAGGACTAACAGAGGGATAGCAGGATGCAGAGAAAAACCCTTTATTATTTATAGGGAATGCTGGTATTAACTTTAAAGGGATTGTCCACTACTAGCACAACAGCTTCTCAATTTGAATGTTTGCCCACTTTAAAATAAAAACAATTATACTCACCTCCCATGCCGGTGCTGTTCCAGCGGTGTCGGCATTCGCATTCCCAGGGCTCACATGTGGTTTGATGTCATGTGAGCCCTGCGACCAATCAGCGCTGGCATCGCTGTCCCATATAATTAATTAAGAGGAAGTGAGCAGCCAGACAATGATCTGACTTCCTCTTGATTATTTATGCATTTGGAGGCGGGACAGTGACGCTGGTGCTGATTGGGCGCAGGGCTCGTGTGACATAACAACCTCACTTGGGCCCCGGAACGCGAGTGCCGACACTAGAACAGTGCCGACATGGATGGTGAATATAAGTGTTTTTATTTTAAAGGAGCAAACATTCAGATTGAGTAGGGGATGTCCTAGTAATGGAAAACCCCTTTAAGAAGTCAGAAAACCTGACAGATCGTCAGAGAATAATCCTGCAAAAAATACCAATTGCTGAAGGAGTTGCACCCAACTAATGACAATTTGGGACATTTCCGTCCACATTTCACTGAATGGATCCAGTACTTGATCCTTTTATTTCTGTTTTTGCATTCTCTATATGGATGCAAAAAACAGAAATACATATTGGACATGTGAACAAAGCCTAAAGTGAGAAGGGAATAAAACACTGGGATATTCATAAGCATCAATGTTTATACTTAAATTAGATAGATTTATCAAAAAAAAGAACAACGGGGCCAATGTATCAATGTATTTAGGACATTTCTCCCGAGTCCCCACCCGTATCTCTGCTGGCTTCTCTTCCTCTTCTGTAGGAAATGATTCGCAGCTATACCTTATACCTGTGTTTGTCTATGAAATGTGCCCAGTGCTGGAACCACATAGGCAAAGCTCTGAGGATACGATAGGCACTTGCACTTTTGGCAAAAGGAGTATCTTCACATTTCACCTGGAGTATCACTGTCAGGGTATGTGCTCACGACCTTTTTTCTGGCTGCAGAGTGACTGAGTTTTCCTAGGTGAAGCCACGCAGGTTCATTTAATTACCGGCGTTCTACTTCCTGAAGCGGCATTGCAGACATTTTTTTCTGTGCTTTCCACTGTACTGGTGATCAATTTCCTAGCGGAAGACACCCGTAGAGTGAGCATGCTACTTCTGTTAACCATTTCACGGTTTCTGAACTCTGAAGAGATTAAAAAAAAATAACAAAAGACATAACATGTGCACAATAATATATAGTTATTTTTTGCAAAGGTTCTGCGGCGTTTTTTAAAAGGGTTGTCCACTACTAGGACACCCCCTTCTTGAACTAAATGTTTGGCCACGATATAATAAAAAATCCTATACTCACCTCCTGTGCCGGCACCGTTCCAGCGGTGTCGCCACTCACAGTCCCGGAGCTCTTGTGCGGTGGAATGACACGTGGTGCCCGGAGCCCAATCAGCGCTGGCGTCACTGTCCCCACCTTTGTACAGATTGAATATGAAGAGGAAGTCAGAGATCAGTTGCAGCCCGGACTTCCTCTTCATTTTCAATTTGTAAGAAGGCGGGGTTGTCCTAGTAATGGATAACCCCTTTAAGGCGGATTTCAGGCTGAATCCACCTGAAAAAGACATTTTGTGCACAAATCACCAGGATGCCTTCACACACAAAGTTTTTAGGACAGTCGCAAAGCCAAAAGTCGATCCAGCAAGGTCAAAGTATAAGATAATACTCACACATAGGTTTTCAGATCGATTTTAAGAAGTGTTTTGAAATATAGTGTGGGCCATTTTTTATAAGCTGGCAGTTTGTGGGCATTTTTTAATTCAGGGGCACAGAGTGATGTATATTTTATTCAGGGGCACATAATGGGGGATAATTCTACTTAGGGGCACATTGTGGGCTTCTTGTTACACAGGGGTACAGTAACAGGTGTATTCTTATTCAAAGGCATCATTTGAAATTCAGGGACACATCGAATGGCATATTCTTACTTAGTGGCTCGGTGTGAAGCAGTTTCTATTTATGGACAGAATGTGGGCATATTTTTATTTAGTGGAATAGTGTGGTGTATATTTGTTTTCAGAGGCACAGTGTGGCATACTTTTATTCAGGGGCACAGTGAGGTATATATTTAGGAGTACAGTGTGGCATATTTTTATTCTGGGGCACAGTGTGGCATATTTTATTCTGGGGCTCAGTATGTGGCATATTTTTATTTAGTGTCACAGTGTGGCATATCTTTATTCAGGGTCACAGTGTGACATATCTTTATTCAGGGTCACAGTATGTGGCATATTTTTATTTAGTGTCACAGTGTGGCATAACTTTATTCAGGGTCACAGTGTGGCATATCTTTATTCAGGGTCACAGTGTGACATCTTTATTCAGGGGCACAGTATGTGGCATATTTTTATTTAGGGGCACATTGTGGCATATTTTTATTTAGGGGCACAGTATGTGGAATATTTTTATTCAAGGACACAATGTTGCATATTTTCTATTCAGGGACTCAGTGTGGCATATTTTTTTTAGGCGCACGGTGTGTTTGGCATACTTGTATTCAGGATCAAAGAAGCATATTCAGAGTACATTGTGGGATTTCCGACAGTGCCACAAAGGGCCGGATTTTATTCTGTGGCAGGGACAGAGAGATTATTTCTATAGAACAGCAACAAGCAATGGTCTTGCAAACTATAAGGAAGTGACACAGAAAGTATATTGGAAACTAAAACTTTTTATACTATAATTAATAAACTTTTTTGCTGATAGAAATATTCCCTTAACTAGTTCCTTCTTTTGTCTATTCTGCACCATTCTAATTACATGTGAATAATAATTCATTAAAAAAACTTTTCCAAAATAGTTCAGACTAATGATGAATCGGTAATGGCTGAAGTTTTCTCTTTTCCTTCAGTCTGATTGCTCTGATGAACAAGTGTGGCTTTTCGGTAATGAGACGCCTTTTTTAAAGTGATTACATTTAAAATAAAAAAAATGCAAATGAGCTCATGACCGGCACTGATTATTAGGATCCTGGTATGAGACATAACCACATTCTCCATATGATGCTCACAATAATCTGAATGTTAAGCAGAAGCTGCGTTCTTCTTAAAAACCAGTGTGATCACAGCATCGTTAATATTTTATGCCGGCAAAAGTGAAATGAAGATGGAAAAATGTCAAACCAATATGAACGATATGATGAGCTGAAAATGACTATGAATGGCAACGAGCAAGTTAATTAATACTTCATGAGATGATGTGAAACTCATTTCGAACCTAAATAATGAACACATGCCCGCGACAATGGGACGTGAGGAGGAGAATGTATTACATTTATAACATCTTTATAGAATTTGGATGAAGGATTGGTTATTTAAATTAAAAGGGTTATGAGCTTAGAAAAAAGCTTCTGCCTTTTTTTTTTAACCCAGACCCAGTGCCGCCTTTTTCCATAGGCTGTGACAGGTATTGCATGCCAGTTCATTCAAATGAATGGGATTAACCACTTCTCGACCAGGTGATTTTCCATTCCAAGAGACGTCACATTTTCATTTTTCCATCAACACAGGCTTGTAAGAACTTGATTTTTACGGAATAAGTTGCAGTTTTGATTCACACCATTTGATTTACAGGAAAATGGGAAAAAAATCAAAGTGTAGTTAGATTGCAAAATAAAACCCCAAAAAACGCAGTTCATCTATTGTTTCTTGGCTTTTGCTTTTATGGTAATCATTTTTTTCTGTCAGCATAGCTGTATGAAGACTTGTTTTTGACGTGGAGAACTGACATTTTATTGATACCTTTTTTTTGGATAGATTCAATGTTTTGAGTGTATCTTATTGCATTTTATTTAGGAAATTGCAGCAACCCCCAAAAAACACATTTCTGGTGTTTTGATTATTTTTCTCTTAACAGCATTTACTGATTAGGTTTATTAATTTTACCTTATGAAATTATAATAATATACAGCACTTTGTACTTACAATTGCTCATTTTGCCCTTCTACACAGTTAATTTTTCTCTTTTCCATTAGGTCTGTGACATCTAACTTCTATGTAGAAAAAGAAAGTCTCTTCTCCCTGCATGAGTCATAAGTCACTGCAAAAGTCCTTGGCAGGGGGAGGAAGGAGCTGGTGGGTCAGGAGTTGAAGAGGGAATGATTCATGCAGGGACAAGAGACTTCCTGTTTCTACACCTAGCAGAGAAAAGAGAAGAATTATCTGGGCAGAAAGGCAAAATGAGCAATTGTAAATACACAGTGCTATATAATATGATGATTGCAATTGCAATGTATTAAATTTGATAGGAGGAGGAGGAGGGCTTCTGTAAGGGAGCTGATTACTTGTACTTATACTTCAATGTTATAGGCTCCTATGAACACCGGCTATAGACTCGATTTCGTAGGACCACAGTCATAACATTCATAGGGATCTTAAAGTGCATGCGCACTTATGTTTTTTTTCGGCTCTGCCCACAGTAGGGCAAATCATAGTGTCAGGTGCGAGCCGCGACTTCTCTGTGCAGGTGCAAGATTTCACCTGGACGCAGGAGGAGTTATCCACATCAATCAAACCAGGAGGATGGCGAGCAGCAGCCTGGAGGAAGGATAGAGAGCACAGAAAGGACGCCTATCAGATCAGACCAACAGAATTTAAATACAGAGTTTCAAAAGGTTTTTGGGGGATATACAGGGGGAGTAAGGGGGTCATATAACCATTTATGGAATTCAGCACAGGTGCTGAGTAAGGTGATAGTTTTAGTTGATATAAGACAAAACTGTTGACAGGTTCCCTTTAAGCTCTGGCTTTCCCTGGCTGTCTGACAACCTATTTGCAACCTGTTAATGCCTTGCTGGGGAAAACTATGGATGCATGAAACAGAGCACCCCCAGTTTGCATACTTTAAATGTTGCTGCTAGAGATTGACAGCGGTATTTAAAGGGAATCTGTCAGCAAAAATTTCATTGCATTTGGAATTCTATTTTTCTCATTTTCCAGTACATTGAATGGTAAACTCAGTGTAAATTCAAAGCAATAATGTAGCCCACAAAACGTATCCCACAATAAAACAAGCACTCATATGTCTATGTGGACATAGCTGCACTCAACTCAGGGATCTCCTCGGTATAATACTATATAATTGCATAGATAATAACTAATGCAGGAGTTAAAATGAATCTGCCAATAGTATTTTGCTACCCCCTTTGAGAGCAGCATGATGTAGTGGCAGAGACCCTGATTTCATATATAATTTACTGAGCTCCTTGCTGTTTCAATAAAATCCCTGCATCTCTGAATGCTGAGCAATGTAAATTCCCTTCCACACCACTGATTAACAGCTTTCTGTGTACACTGTGTATTAATAGAAAGCTGACAATCTTTGGTGGATCATGGTTATACAGAGGTCATAAATATAGAGGACTACAAGGCAGCAAGTTTACTCCTCTATTTGATAAAACAGTGATTCTATTAAAACTAAAGCAAGCAGCCCAGTAAGTGACACATCTCTGAAATCATGGTCTCTGTCTCTACATTATGCTGCTCAAAGATAAGTTGGAAAAAAGCTGGTGACAGATTCACCTTAAAGGCCTCCTATTGGAATCCTAAATGCATAACTAAGTATAGGGGGTAGGTGGTATATTTTCCCAAAGCTCCGCCATCAAGGAAACTCTGTCAGGCCGCTTAATGCGGTGTCTCCCATGCAGTGGAATTTTGCCACCCCCGAGAGTGGGATATGGCCATTCTCTGATCAAGTTGTCAAACTGACAGCTGGCTCAGAGAACAGGTAAATTTCCAGCTCCCTGCACTCAATTTCTTTTGAGGAATAATGTGGGAGAAATAGTGTGAAAGGACTATATGGGGTGGAAATAGCACGAGGGGACAGTATGGGACAATAGTGTGATGGGACAGTTTGGAGCAATAGTATGAGGGGACAATATGGGGGTTAAATAGTGTGAGGGGACAGTATGGGGGAAAATAGTGTGAGAAGATTATATAGAGGAAAGTGTGAGAGGTAGTATAAGGCAGAAATGTATGAGGGGAATAACGTGAGAGGTCCGTATAGGGGAATAGTGTTTAGGGGAGAGTGTGGGGGCAAAGTGTGAAGAGACAGTATGGGGGGAATATGAGGGGCAGTATGGGGGATAAGTGTGAGTAGATAAAATATGGGGGAAGTATGAGGTGATAGTATGGGGAGAAAAGTTAGAGGGGACAGTATGGGAAGTAATAGTGTGAGGGGACAGTATAGGGGAAAAAGCGTGAGGGGATAGTATGAGGCAAAATAGTGTGAGGCAACAATATGTGGGAAATAGTGTGAGGGAATCATATGAGAAAAAGTGTGAGGGGACAGCATGGGGAGAGTATGAGAGGTAGTATGGGAGTAGAAATGTGTGGGGAGACAGTATGGGGGAATAATGTGAGAGGACAATATGGAGGAATAGTGTAAAGGGGTAGTGTAGGGGCAAATTGTAAAGGGACAGTATGGGAGAAAATGTGAGGGGACGGTATGGGGGTAAAGTGTGAAGGGACAGTATGAGGGAAATGTGGGGGGTTAGTATGGGGGAAAGTGTGAGGAGATAAAATATGGGGGAAGTGTGAGGGCATAGTATGGGGAGAAAAGTGTGAGGGGATAGTATAGGGAAAAAGTGCGAATGGACGGAATGAGAGGAAATAGTGTGCGAGAGTCGTACATGGGAAAAGTGTGAAGGGACAGTATGGGGTAAGAATATGAGAGGTAGCATGGGAGTAGAAATTTGTGGGGCGACAGAGTGGGAGAAGTGTGAAGGGATAGTATGGGGGTAGAAATGTGTGAGGGACAGTATGAGAGGAATATTGTTAGGGAACAGTATGAGGGATTGAGTGAGGAGACAGTATGGGGAAATAGTGTGAGGGGATAGTATGAGGGAAAGTATGCAGAGGCACAGTATTGAGGGAAAGTGAGAAGACAGTATGGTGGAAGTGTCTGAAGGAGCAGTAGGAAATGGTTATGGAACAGTATGGGGGAAAGAGTGAGGGGACAGTAAGTGGGGAAAATAGTGTGAGTGGCTTACCTGACATTGCAGTTGACTGCTGTACTAAGCTTGGTAATGTATTTATGTACTGATGGTGGTTAAAGTGATGTATTAATGGTGGTTATCATTCTGTATTTCTGTATTGATGGTGGTTCTGGGAATGTATTTCTCTACTAATGGTCTTTCTGGGTATGTACTCTTGGATTGATGGTAGTTGTGATGCTGTATTTCTGTGCTGTTGGAGGGTCTGGTGATACAGGTGCATCTCACGAAATTAGAATATAATCAAAAAGTTAATTTATTTCAGTTCTTCAATACAACAAGTGAAACTCATATATTATATAAAGTCATTACAAACAGAGTGATCTATTTCAAGTGTTTATTTCTGTTAATGTTGATGATTATGGCTTACAGCCAATGAAAACACAAAAGTCATTATCTCAGTAAATTAGAATACTTTATAACAACAGCTTGAAAAATGTTTTTAAAATCAGAAATGTTGGCCTACTGAAATGTATGTTCAGTAAATGCACTCCATACTTGGTCCGGGCTCCTTTTGCATCAATTACTGCATCAATGCAGCATGGCATGGAGGCGATCAACCTGTGGCACTGCTGAGGTGTTATGGAAGCCTAGGTTGCTTTGATAGCAGCCTTCAGCTCGTCTGCATTGTTGGGTCTGGTGTCTCTCATCTCCCTCTTGACAATACCCCATAGATCCTCTATGGGGTTAAGGTCAGGTGAGTTTGCTGGCCAATCAAGCACAGTGATACTGTTGTTTTTAAACCAGGTATTGGTACTTTTGGCAGTGTGGACAGGTACCAAGTCCTGCTGGAGAATAACATTTCCATCTCCAAAAAGCTTGTCGGCAGAGGGAAGCATGAAGTGCTCTAAAATTTCCTGGTAGACGGCTGCGCTGACTTGGGTCTTGATAAAACACAGTGGATCTACACCGGCAGATGACAAGGCTCCCCAAACCATCACTGATTTTGGAAACTTCACACTAGACCTCCAGCAGCTTGGATTGTGGCCTCTCCACTCTTCCTCCAAATTCTGGGACCTTGATTTCTAAATGAAATGCAAAATTTACTTTGCATTTACTTAGCGTCAATGACTGTCTTCTGGACATTTGTCAAGTCAGCAGTCTTCCCCATGATTGTGGAGCCTACTGAAACAGACTAAGGGACCTTTTTAAATGCTTAGGAAGCCTTTGCAGGTGTTTTTTGTTAATTATTCTAATTTACTGAGATAATGACTTTCGTGTTTTCATTGGCTGTAAGTCATAATCAATATTAACAGAAATAAACACTTGAAATAGATCACTCTGTTTGTAATGACTGTATATAATATATGAGTTTCACTTTTTGTATTGAAGAACTGAAATAAATTAACTAATTAATGATATTCTAATTTAGTGAGATGCACCTGCATATTCCTCTACTGATGGAGGATCTGGTGATTAATTCATAGTGTTATTGATTCTGAACCTGTACACATGTAACAATCCGGAACCGGTCAGATACCATGATACATGGCTATGTTAATAAGGTATTCTCCCATCTGATAAGTTAAGGATTACTACATCTGTATTTATGTTAGTTAGGAGCATTAATTATAAAATTAGGCATCGTAGCATGCCCAATCCTAACAGCAAGTAATATAGTGACTGACAGGTTTTGACTCTGCTTGCTGGTTCCAGCAGTCATCACATGACCACTCATATGCGATTTTCTTACTTATGGTCATGTGCCAACTAGCTTCTCTTCTTTCTTCTCCGAATGAAGCAGGGGCTGTAGTATTTCACTGAACATTGAGAGAATTATGTAGCTAGTTGGCACGTGACTGTAAGGTTATGTGCCCACAACGCAGATTTGAAGCAGAAATTTCCTGAGCATTTCTGCATCTCCTTGGCAGAAAAAGTGCGTGCGGATTTTACATACGTTTGTTCAGCGGTTTTACATGCGTTTTTGCATGCGTTTTTTTCAAGCGTTTTTCCAAGCGATTTTGAGCATCACTTGGAAAAGGGCTTGACAAGTTGGTCACACAATATAAATCCATGCAACTGGCATGAATTTATATTGTGTGACCAACTTAGAGGAAATTTCTACTTCAAATGCTGCATCTAAAAAGTAAAAAAAAGAATTAAAAAGTAAAAAGAAATTAAAAAAACCTTACATTCACCTCTCTGGCGGTCCCCGGTCTCCTCCCAGCCATGTCCTCTCTCCTCGGCGTCCTGTGGTGTACTGGCAGGATCTGCGGAGATGTAATCTAGTCAGCTGATGATCACACTACCGCTGATGTCAGTGGTCAGGTGATGGTCGCGTGACCATCAGCTGACTAAATGACGTCACCGCAGGTCCTGCCAGTACACCGCGGGACGTCAAGGAGAGATGACGCGGCCGGGAGGAGACCGGGGGCCTCCGGAGAGGTGTGTATGGATAATTTTTTTTATTTTTCACTTTATTATTCTCTTTTTACTTGCAGGTACGATGGTACCTGGGTCGGATGAGAGTCTCCTCTTCTCCAGACCCGGGTACCATCCGCACATTGAACCGCATAACATCCGCAAAATACATGCGGACAATGCGGTTCAATGCAAGTCAATGGACGCAATTTCACCGCAAAATTGCGCTCAAATTGGTTGTATTGCGGATTTTTCCGCAATGATAATCCGCAAGGAAATTTGGGGAACATCCCAGACCTCTTAACAAGCGATTTTAATATGTTTTTGTGGCGGAAATGCAGATGCGGAAACGCATGAAATCCGCATCGTGGGCACTCAGCCTGAGTATACAAATTGCATATGAGGGGTCACATGATGACTTCTCAAACCGCTTAAGCTGTGTAGAGGTGGGGGCACCAAACAGAATTTTTGCCCCAAGTGCAGGAAAACCTAGATTCGCCTTTGGAGATCCTTATGCCTTTCATATCAAGAGTCCCTTGTAAATTTTGTTGGAAATGATAGATCTTACTGTGTATCTGTTCTCCGATCTCGTACTGTGTCTGGAAACCAATACATTTCTATATTTAGCTTTCTATGTTAAAAGGGAAGAAAATATACAAACTTGACTTTCATAATGATCTGAGTTCTCTTCAGTTGAACTGAGGGGGGCATTCTTCTGTCACCCAAATTTGCTGCTCGTTTTCACTTTGCGTGATAATCATTTTATGTCTTTATTGACTGTAAGAATGTGTTATTTCTTTGTTTTGGGTAATTTACAGAGACTGATGCAAGAATTCAAGAATTTAGGAGGTTAATATTGTAGCGCAGGGCTTGTTGTTGTTACGTCCACCACTATTATGGGAATGATTGTTGCAATTCACAGCTATGAGCGGCAGATACATATTACATAAATGATATCAACATAAAACTTGGCAGAGAAGCACATTCATATGTGAGAGCGGATTACGTAACAAATACTGAGCTTAGTTCCAACTTCTCCAGAAACTCTGGAGTTACAGTCAGTAATGAAAAACTTCTGTTCCAACAACTCGTTAGCGTAAGTGTAATGGGTGCAAAGGTCACAGTCACACCCTGACCTCAGGGGGCCCAAATATTCCCTATGTCCCATATTAATACACGGGCACTGCAAACACATGACAATTACACATGATAATTGGGGGAAGACATTTGGTGTCCAATCACTATGTCTGAGTGGACACTAGTCACACCCAGCTTTCTCTGATTCCTGAATGGCAAATGTTGAGTAGTTTTGAAGCAACACAATGCCTCTCTTCCATTTATGCATTAGCAGACGTATTAGATACTCATAGGCTGATTAATCAAGCCTTTTAGTGTTTCAAATTTTTGCGCAAAGCGTAGTTGCATATAACCTTGACGTTTGATGAATTTCTCCATCAAGCACCATTCACACATGGCGCTAGTGACTAGATTTTCTCTGGATTTTGGAGGTTGCACTGAAAGGGTATGTGCACACGGTGCAGAAATGCTCAGGATTTTTTCCTGAGCGTTTCTGCATCTCTCTGGCAGGAAAAAACGCATGCGGATTGTACATGCGGTTTCCTGCCAGGGACATGCGGAAATGAAGTGGTCTTCACTTTCATTTCCGCATGCGGGTTGACAAGCGCTTCCCAAGCGATTTTAGCATCACTTGGAAAGTGCTTGTCAACTTCACACTATATAAATCCATGCAAACGGCATGGATTTATATAGTGTGTGAATGTCAAAAAATAAAAAATAAATCTATACTTTACCCTCTGATGGCCCCCGGTGTCCTGCTTCATCGGTCCCGGCTGCCGGCAGTGAAGACTTTAGGACCTTCCGACGTCAGCGTCACGTGACCCGTCACATGACTCTGACGTCAGCGAAGGTCCTTCTTCATTCAACCGCGAAGTGCTCGGGAAGCCGGCAGGACGCAGCGCGGGCCGTCAGAAGGTGAGAATATATATATTTTTTATTTTATTCTTTTTTTTTTAATGGTACCTGGGTCTGGATGAGAGTTCTCTCATCCACACCCGGGTACCATCCGCACATTAGACCGCATGAAAAGCGCATCAACATATACAGTGATGCGGATTCCATGCGGTCTAATGCAAGTCAATGGCGGCAAAAGAGCAGCGTTTCCGCAAAATTAATTGACATGCTGCGGATTTTTGACCGCAGCGTTTACGCTGCGGAAAAATCCGCATCATGGGCACAGCACATGCGGATTTCCATTGGGGAACATTGCTGCCCTTCTACCATGCGTTTTTCATGCGTTTCCGCGGCGTTTACGCAACTGCAAAAACGCCGCGGAAACGCATGAAAAACGCATCGTGTGAACTCAGCCAAAGGGTATGTGCACACGATGCAGAAATGAAGCAGAAAATTTCTGCATCATTTCTGCATCTCCCTGGCAGAAAAAACGCATGCAGATTGTGCATGCGTTTTTCCTGCAGAATACATGCGGATCCACATGCAGATTGACATGTGTTTCCGCATGCAGATTGACAAGCGCTTTCCAGGCGATTTTAGCATCACCTGGAAAGTGCTTGACAACTAGGTCACACTATATAAATCCATGCAAACAGCATGGATTTATATAGTGTGACCCGAGAGAGTGTATATACTTACCTCTGATGGCCCGCGCTGTCCTGCTTTACAAAGTTCCCGGCTGCCGGCAACTTTGAATTGAAAGACCTGCCGACGTCAGCGTCACGTGACCCGTCACATGACTCTGACGTCACCGCAGGTCCTACAACTCACTGCAAGTGCCGGGAACCAAGCGGGAGCGCTGCGCGGGCCGACAGAAGGTAAGAATACATTTATTTTTTATTTTATTCTTTTTTTACAGCTTTTTTAATGGTACCTGGGTGTGGATGAGACTCTCCTCTCCTCCACACCCGGGTACCATCCGCATATTAGAACGCGCCAATAACGCAAGTACAAATGCTGTCTTGCGGAATTGGCGCGTTCTAATGCAAGTCAATGGCGGCGAAATCGCCGCGTTTCCGCAAAATTAATTGACATGCTGCGGATTTTTGACCGCAGCGTTAACGCTGCGGAAAAATCCGCATCATGGGCACAGCACATGCGGATTTCCATTGGGGAACATTGCTTCCCTTCTACCATGCGTTTTTCATGCGTTTCCGCGGCGTTTACGCAACTGCAAAAACGCCGCGGACACGCATGAAATACGCATCGTGTGAACTCAGCCAAAAGGTTACATACCACAGCTCTCTACATTTGTCATGGACTTCACCCATTGCAATGTAAAATGTAAAAATTGTTTTTATCACCATTTTGGTAGTGACATATATTTTCTAGACCCTGGTAAATCTCAGACATGTTGTAGAAAATAATTTTAGAAGTTGTATGAGTTAGTGTTTTTCATTTTTTTTTTATTTAGGGGAAATGCTTTTCTATATAATATTGCACATATTTTTGCACTTAAAGTGTACTTATAGTTTCTAACAAAACTTGTAAAAAAGTATTGTCTGACTGTAGTCAATCCCCCACAATAAGTTAATATTGATTATGGTGCACATAACAGTCTAATATGTCCAGGAACTTTACTCATGTTCTATAATTTGTCATCCACTCTTTTTACATAAGCGGTTCCTCTTCATCAGCATTCTACCAGCATTACAGTAGCTAGAACCTCAATTTCTTCATGTCCCTGCATACGTTACTCCCACCATTGTCCATTTGGCTGTCTGACCTGAAATAAATGCCTGCCTCTGTGTTATGCCTGTCTACATGCCTGTAGGGGAAGTGCTTTGCACATATTTTTGCATTTGGAGTGTACCTGTCTTTTCTAACAAAACCAGTAAAAAAAGCATGGTCTTAGTGCAGTCAAACCCCACAATATTTTAAAACTGATTTTGGTGCACATACCAGTCTAATATGTCCAGAAACTATATTCATGCGTTGTACCAAGCATCCACTCTTTTTAAGTGTGTGGTTCCTTTTCGTTAGCATTCTGCCAGAACTGCAGGAGCTAGAACTTCCACTCCCTCATATCCCTGCATTCATTTTGTCCCACCATTATCCTTGCAATAGTCACATAGTAAACATATATATAAAACAAGAGATGAGGCAGCACAAACAAAGACAAAATTCAGTTTATAGGTGCCAGCCTGCAAGTTACAGTGCAGTAACCTAATAATATAAATGCAAAAAAAGAAGATACAGCATACTGTAGGAATATTAAGAAAGTGATCAAACTTTTAATTTGTCATGTGTGCAAAAAAGTAACGTTTTGGCTCCGGAGAGCTTTTGTCAAGCTAGACAAAGAATCTTTGGAGCTAAAATTTTTTTTTTTTTGCACACATGACAAATTAAAAGTTTGCTCACTTTTTTGAGGTCTAAGGGGTAACGTTTCTCCTTGGGGAGAGTGGCATACCGGCTCTGGCATGCCAAGGTAAGGAGGCTTATTACCTTGGCATGCCAGAGCCGGAATGTCAATGTCACTGTCTCTGGCGACAGAGAGGAGCCAGAAGACCGCAGCATTTGATTCCTCCTACTCCTGCACTCATTAGAAGCCTTTCGCCTTCATATTAAATGGTTCAGGTTTCTTTTAGCAGTCCAGAGGTTAATCTGCTCAGTTGTGAGCTCCTGGAAGCTTACCGTCATTTAGGCTCCCAGCTGTCCAGTCTTAGCCACTCCCTGCTCCTATATATTCTGGGCTTTGGCAGGCTATCATTGCCCAGAGGTAGCTAATGCTGCATGGTTCTAGGAGTGTGGTGGACAGTGGTTATTTAAGAAGGAGTTTGGTGGATTTCAGCTTAGACTGTTGTGTGGTTAAGGTTGCGTGTTAATCCTATTCTTCTCCTATTTTGGTTTGTTTCTCATCCTCCACTTCCTGGTGTTAACCTCTGTAGTTTGTGTGCATATATTTGTATGATTGGTATTTTTCTTTAGCCCTGTTTGTATTACCTTGTTAGTCTGGTTTGCGTACTGCCATACACTACTACTCCCCTCTTCCCTGGGGGGAAGGGAACTGACTGAGGGCGGATTGAGGAGTTCAGACAAGGTATGTGGCCCCAGAGTCTTCACCTTCAGAAGCAATCCAGGGAACAGGGCCAGCTAGGGCGCCCCTAATATTAGGGACCGGGTAGGAGCCCCTGGCCCCGGGATACCTGACAACAGAGTCGTGACAGTCACTCTCCACAAGGAGAAATGTTACCCCTTAGACTTCAGTCCAGAACCTCTCACCTAGCCAAATCAGTTCTCATACTTTGCACTGACGAGGACCAATAGCCCGAAACACCGTGTCTGCAAATTAAGATTCTGATTTGGCTGTTATCCTAAGTAATATTGCAAGACTCGTTAAAGGGTTGATTGTGACTTTTAGCATTACTGCTTCCAATAGGTGGCACTATAGAGTTAAATAAAATAAAGGGAACACTAAAATGCCACATCCTAATTTTTACTGAATGAAATATTCCAGTTGCAAATCTTTATTCATTACATAGTGAAGTGCTTTGAGAAAAATAAAACACAAAAATGTTCAATGTAAATCAAAATTAATATCCCATGGAGGTCTGGATTTGGAATGATACTCAAAATCAAAGTGGAAAATCAAATTACAGGCTGATCCAAATTAAGTGGAAATGCCTCAAGACAAGGAAATGATGCTCAGTAGTGTGGCCTCCACGTGCCTGTATGACCTCCCTATAATATCTGGGCATGCTCCTGATCAGGCGGTGAATATTCTCCTGAGACATCTTCTCCTAGACCTGGATGAAAGCATCAGTCAACTTCTGGACAGTCTGTGGTGCAACATGGTGTAGGTTGATGGAACAAGACATGATGTCCCAGATGATCTCGATTGGATTCAGGTCTCGGGAATGAGCAGGTCAGTCCAAAGCATCAAAGTTTCTGACAGTTTGAGCAGATACATGGATGTTAGTGGCCTGCTGGAAGTCATTTTGCAGGGCTCTGGTACTGTTCCTCCTTGCACAATAGAGGAGGTAGCTGTCCTGCTGCTGGGTTGTTGCCCCCCTGGTGTACTGGCCTGTCTCCTGGTATCTGCTCCATGCTTTGAACACTGTGCTGACAGACACAGGTACCCTTCTTGCCACAGCTCGTTTTGATGTGCCATCCTGGATGAGCTGCACTACCTGAGCAACTTCTGTGGGTTATAGACACAGTCTCATGCTACTGTACCTCTAGAGGTGAGAGCAATGACAAAATGCAAAAGTGACCACAACAACAGCCAAAAAAGATGAGAACAGAGAAATGGTCACCACCTGCAGAACCGCTCCTTTATAGGGGTATAGGGGTTGTCTTGCTAATTGCCGATTATTTCTACTTGCTGTCTATTCCATTTGCCAACAGCAGGAGAAATTGATTCACAATCAGTGTTGCTTCATAACTGGACAGGTTGATTTCACAGAAGTGTGACTTGGAGTTACATTGTGTTGTTTAAGTGTCCCCTTTATTTTTTGAGCAGTATATATATATATATATATATATATATATATATACGTTGTTTTATTTATTTTTTATTTTTTTTTACGATTATTGGGTTTTACTGCTTAAATATGAACAAAATCTTCAACAGTTTTTTTTAATCGCATAGAGAAACCCTGAAATATAATTAATACCTGTCATCCACTATATTCTATTGTTTATTGTAATATGCACCGTGGGCTTTTTAGAGGATGTAAGGTTTGGGGGATTTACTGTTAAGCTTTGTACATACGGTAGAATCTAATGTAATACAGTGGTTTACTCTTGTCATTAAGCTTATGTAAAAATCTTTAGAAGTCATGCTCATGGCTGCATTATGGCTCTGTACAATCTCTGGGTAGCGAGGTTCCAGCTATAGATGTATGTGGGACCCTGTGTTGCCTCTCCATGAATCCAGTTTCATATGGAGCAATATAGAGTTTAGTTTTCTTTTTTCATTATCGGACGCCATAGAGGTGTTCTCCCAACAGAGGCACTGCATAGTACGGTGCCTCATAATACCGGCTTCATGCAGGCACCTTTTACTATCGTTGCCCTTTGCACAAACATATACAGTAATCGTGGATTTCCTATCAGAGATGAATTACGGGAACACAGGCTGCACTGGGTTTCATCATCACATAGTCAGATAATGAATGTTTTGGCTTTACACATCCTACATATGTTGCCAGACTGTTTCTGGACATTGTTGTGTGCTCTTGATTAAGTGCAGATTCCTTCTCCATTATGCCACAGCTCCGAACTCCGAGCTCTTCGTGTTATTTATTTTTCTATGTAAAAATAGAATATAGATTTCCATTAGCATCACTTGTTTTATCCTGAGATTTAAAGGCCGAGTGCATTAAATAATATTCGGAATCTACAGGATCCACCTACAGAATGTATGGAGAGTGTCAGGCTTATTCCTGTGATGATGTCAGAAGACAAAAATGTCTATGAATAAAGTGGTGGAAAAGAAATAAAATTACATAATATAGTTATACAATTTTGAAATGTGAAATTTACCCCCAGAACATGTAAATTAAAGCTCCCCATACAGTTTACATGACTTTTGGGTAAACGATTGCTCGGCAGTTCGTGCGGCCTGCTACCATATTTCCCAATTTCTCCATACACAGGAGCGCTCGCTCTGCTTATCTCTTTGGCCTCATTCACACGTCTATGTGGCACGTTCACTCTCTATCCATATTTTTGCATGGATAAAACACGTATGCATTATAATTTATGATGCTATTCACATGTCCGTGTTTTTCACGGACCGTGTGTCCATGCAAAGCTCACGTAGATGTGTCCATTATTTTCCGGCAGCTTGGATGACAAGGGCTAATATAAGTCTATGGGTCTGTGAAAAACACATACAGCAAATGACATCCATGTGCCATCCGTGTGACATCCATGATTAATAATATGCCGGCTCCCTGACTTTGATGCAGGCTCACACGCCGAGCCCACACCTTTCTCGGCACATGATGACTCATTTAATCAGCCATCATGTGTCTTTAACAGCTGTCAATCTCTGCCAGCAGCATTTAACACGTGCCGTCAGGGGGCGAGCCATTTCACCGACCAATTGTCACGCCCATGACGTGATCATGGGGCACCGATGTGTTGTCATGACAGCCTGGGGTCTGCTGAATACCCCCGTGCCTGTCATTACGATACTCCTGTGAAAGCCAGCCCGTGGTTGACAGTCATAGGAAACTATGATTTTCACTATATATGAATGCACTCCTACGAATGCAGCTGATGCACTGCTACGTACACAAGCGATCAGATGATCGCAGCTTCAAGTCCCCACTATTAAATACAGTAAAAAGTGAAAAAATGTTTTTAAAATTATGAAAAAAATAAAAACACAAAAGTACAAATCACCCCCTTTTTGCCACATTAAAAATAAAACAATTAAAAAAAATAGACATATTTGCTATCGCTGCGCTTGTAAAGGTCCAATCTATCAAAATATAAAATAAATTATTTCAATCAGTAAACGGCATAATGACAAAAAGTCGAAACCCCAGAATTAGGTCTTTTTGGGTCGCTGCAGCATTACAATAAAATGCAATAAGAGGCAATCAAAACATTGTATCTATCCCAAAATTATATCAATAAAAATATCAGCTCAGGGCACAAAAAAATAAGCCCTCACCCGGCTCCATATCCTGAAAATTTGAAAACCTTACAGCTCTCAGAAAATGTGACATGGGAATTTTTTTATTTTTTTTTATTTTACAAATTTCCTAATTTATTTTCGGCACATAAATAAGAAAAAAACTATGCATGTTTGATATTTGCGTAATCGTACTGACCTGGAGAATTATACTGCCAGGTCAATATTAATGTATAATGAACATGGTAAATAAAAAACCCCAAAAACAATTGTGGAATTACATTTTTTTGCAATTTCAAAGCATTTGGAATTTTTTTCTCGCATTCCAGTGCAATATATGATAAAATAATTGGTGTAATTCAAAGTCGTCCCTCAAAAAAACAAACCTTTATATGGCTATATTGATGGAAAAATAAAAAAAAGTTAAGGCTCTTGGCAGAAGGGGAGAAAAAAATGAAAACCATAAAACGGAAAATGTACATGGCGTAAAGTGGTTAATGTTGCAAAGTGTAGGAGAAGTTTTGTCATTTCTTTCTTTCTTTATCGATCCGTGAAAAACAAGGTTGACACAATGATGGTAAAAATGGACACATAGATGAGACACTGATGCGAAATATTGATGACACCGATACCATTTCTTCTTGGAATGTGAATATCGCCCTTGTATGGCGTCCAACATAGCACAATATAGCGGCACCTGAAAACCCTTTGGATCTGCACAGGTAGCAAATGCATCCAAGCCATGGTGCCTGGGGTTGAAGACCCCTCTACCACATAAGAAGATATTGCCCAGCAGCCCTGGATCCATTGTGTGCATATGACCTCACATATAGATCACCAATATGTCACGTGAGCCCAGCTTGCATATTATACAGTAGGCTTCAAGGCCATACTGCTGGTTTTCATTGTGAAGAATTACTCTACATGAACACGTCCTATTCTATTTTCCGACAGTTTTGCAGTGAGACCACTTGTACGCCATAACCCGATTTGATTTACTGTACAAAAATAAGAGCCCTGCGATTTGTAAAATACATTTATTACGCAAGTCAAAAAATGCTTAGTGTCTCCGTCCATCCCCATCTGGTTTTAATTTTAATCTCACTTCGAGCTACATATGAAATGTTTCTTGGCTGTTTTCATTCTCTCAGTCGATCTTGATTAATGGCTTTGAAAGTAAAAATAATTGGCCTGCATCAGATTTCTTTTATAACTTGTTCACAAAGAATGCAAGCGTGGAAAGTGATCCTAAACAGAAGGAATGCATTACATTCACTCTGAGAAAAAGCAGCCCACCAGCTCTTTCTATGTATATTTTTATAACAGGCGCCTCCTTGACCGTCCATATTACTCCAGATATGAGAAGCCAAAGCCTTATGTAGGCTCCATAAAAGTGACCATTTAACAATATAGGAAACCTAAATGCCACACATGCTCAACTCGTAAAAGTCCAGCCAAGTATTCTGGCCTTCAAAGCCATGAAAGGTAAATTCTAATGGAAAGAGTGACTAAGGAAAACAGAGGTCCGAAATTAGGAAAGGCTAATTGTCTCTGCATTTTACATTACCAAGCTTAAAGACACCCTTGAGGTATTTTATTATAAATTTGTAATAATTTTACAGTATCCAGTTTCAAGTCAGCAGTCGATGGTTTGGAAAATAGCTTTAGATAAGACTAGCAGAGAAAATACAAGCGGCTTTCTAGTATTTTCCTAATTCTACAGTAGACCGGAAATTAACTGTATGTTCTTTGAATGTAACACATGGTTTATAATGCTGAAATGAAGCTCAGCATCGGGACCACTTATTGGGTACATGTTTTTTTCTTTACTCTAATATTTATAATTAGAAACATTAAAACTTTGTATATGCGGTCAGCTTTTTTGGCAATTTATTACTCCACAGCTTCTTAAAGAAGCACTCACATTAACTTTTTTTCCCATAAGCCTGTGTATATATATTGTAAGTAGTGTTGAGCGAGCACCAAAATGCTCGGGTGCTCGAAGCTTGGGCCGAGCTCGCCGTGATACTCGGGTGCTCGACCCGAGCAACGAGCCCAATGTTAGTCTATGGGAGACCTGAGCATTTTTGCGGCGGCACCCCTGGCAGTCTGTAGAAAGCCTAAAAAGTGCCCAAAACGATAGTGACAGTGCTCAAAAGACATGGGGACAGCATGGGGATCGCCCCAGGAAGCATTTCTGACCCCCAGGTCACTGCTGTCAGCAACGTCGTCAGAGGTATTAAGCCACTTTTACAGGCTCACAATAAAACGTTCAAAAACGAAACTGAAGCGGTTTTCCTGTGAAATATGTTAAGGAACTTCCTTTCCAGGGTAAAGACTTGTGTATAAGGAAAAATAAATAACCAAAAACAAAAATACTCCTCCACACCTTGGGCTATGTTCACAAGTAGCATTTTTTATGCGTTTTTGCACTTTTGTATTGCTTTCAACCGTGACAAATGCATTCACCGGGAAATGTCATTTTAACATTTTACAATCTTATCTGGCCATGTGCTGTGTGACACATGCATACAGTGCTGAAAAGACATGGGAACAGCATGGGGAAGACCCCTGGAAGCATCTCTGACACCCAGGTCACTGCCTAAAAGTGTGCCCATCAGAAGTAATCATTGCCACATCAGAAGATGCAGACTTGCAAGTATCCCCATGCAAGTCCTTGTCCCAGGGCAGTGTTCAATTGTACCTCCCTCATTCCTTGCAATGCAAGCACAAGTATGCAGTCTGCCAACCACCCACCCCCAGGCTGCAATACCATACTGCTAGCTTGCTTGCACTTGAAATTGAGCCTTTTAGTTTAGAGGAGGCCGAAGCTGGCCCCTACCTCATGGCTGCTTCGGCAGCGAGGTATCCATACTCAGTCCCCAGCCGCCCGGCGGCCGGGTGTCCACACTCGGTCCCCAGCTGCCAGGAGGCGGGCGGGTATCCATACTCAGTCCCCAGCCGCTCGGCGGCCGGGTGTCCACACTCGGTCCCCAGCCACCAGGGGACGGGCGGGTGTCCATAAACGGTCCCCAGCCACCCCCATTTCTCCTTGGAACATCGCCCCACACACTTTTCTTAGCCCGGCCTGCTTTAGAGCAGCATAGGACGAGCCCACCAGAGAACCAGACTCCTCCGGTGGACCCTGGCTTCTCCATCAGGGGAGTTGAGAGTGCCAAGGTGAGGAGCATGATGATTATGATAGAAGTTAGCATCTGCTTTGTTTTCTTGGAATGCAAGCGTAAGTGTGCAACCAAACACCCACCCACCCCCAGGCTGCAATACCATAATGCTAGCTTGCACTTGAAATGGGGCCTTTTAGTTTGGAGGAGGCCGAAACTGGCCACTACCTCATGACTGCTTCGGCAGAGAGGTATCCATACTCAGTCCCCAGCCGCCCAGCGGCCGGGTGTCCACGCTCTGTCCCCAGCCGCCAGGGGGTGGCCGGTGTCCATACTCGGTCCCCAGCCGCCCCGCAGCCGGGTGTCTACACACGCTCCCCAGCAGCCTGGGGGCGACCGGGTGTGCATAAATGGTCGCCAGCCGCCCCAATTTCTCCTTGGAACATTCCCCCACACACTTTTCTTAGCCCGGCCTGCTTTAGGGCAGCATTGGACGAGCCCACCAGAGAACCAGACTCCTCCAGTGGGCCCTGACTTCTTCATCAGGGGAGTTGAGAGTGCCAAGATGAGGAGCATGATGATGATGATGGAAGTTAGCGTCTGCTTTGTTTTCTTTGAATGCAAGCGCATGTATGTAGTAGTGGCTAGGCCTGAGGTGGTCAGCGTTTTGGCGCATATCCTACCTCCTCCGAGGATTGCTGGATGTTTTCCTGCTACTATCCCAGTTCTATGACTCCCGTTAAAACAAAGCTTCAGGTTATGAATGATGGATGAGGTGGTGGCAAAGGAGAAAGAGCAGGAGGAACAGGGACCATTCACATCAATATCAGGCCAGTCAACCACACATGTCTTGTAGGATATGTTTCTGTACCAAAAGGAGCGGTTCGGCTACACAGTTAAAGGGCATGCATTGAGTGCAATGCCTACCAAAAATTTTGAGGCACTCCAATGCCTCTTGGAAGTGACATGGAGGTCAGAGGGCCTTAACTAAACAGTTTTTTCAATTTATAGCAACTGGGTCTCCTGTGCACTGTTGGCCTAAGCAGTGAATGGAAGGCTTTCCAAAAATTATGAGGAACTGCAATGCCCCTTGAAACAGATGTGGATTACAGCATACTAAAAATCTTCTACCCATTATTGGGGAGTGGTTCTCCCTTAGTGTACGCCTATGCATTGAAAAAGCAAAAGCTGACTAAAATTAGGAGGAAATGCAATGCCCATTGGAAGAATGGTGGAGCTCGCAGTGGAATAAAAAGACAATACCAATGCCCCTTGGAAAAGTGGTGGAGGTCGCAGTAGCTTAGCAAGACGGTTTTAATGCCCCTTGGAAAAGTGGTGGAGGTCGCAGTAGCTTAACAAGACGGTTTTAATGCCCCTTGGAGAAGTGGTGGAGGTCACAGTAGCTTAACAAGACGGTTTGAATGCCCCTTGGAAGAGACGTGGAAGTCGCAGTGGAATAAAAATACAATATCAATGCCCCTTGGAAAAGTGGTGGAGGTCGCAGTAGCTTAGCAAGACGGTTTTAATGCCCCTTGGAAAAGTGGTGGAGGTCGCAGTAGCTTAACAAGACGGTTTTAATGCCCCTTGGAGAAGTGGTGGAGGTCACAGTAGCTTAACAAGATGGTTTGAATGCCCCTTGGAAGAGACGTGGAAGTCGCAGTAGAATAAAAAGACAATATCAATGCCCCTTGAAAATGTGGTTGAGGTCGCAGTGGAATAAAAAGACAATATCAATGCCCCTTAGAGTGGTGGAGGTCACAGTAGCTAAACAAGACGGTTTTAATGCCCCTGGGAAAAGTGGTGGAGGTCGCAGTAGCTTAACAAGACAGTTTTAATGCCCTTTGGAAGAGAAGTGGAGGTTGCAGTGGAATAAAAAGACAATATCAATGCCCCTTGGAGAAGTGGCGGAGGTCACAGTAGCTTAACAAGACGGTTTTAATGCCCCTGGGAAAAGTGGTGGAGGTCGCAGTAGCTTAACAAGATGGTTTTAATGCCCCTGGGAAAAGTGGTGGAGGTCGCAGTAGCTTAACAAGACGGTATTAATGCCCCTTGGGGAAGTGGTGGAGGTCGCAATAGCTTAACAAGACGGTTTTAATGCCCCTTGGAGAAGTGGTGGAGGTCGCAGTAGCTTAACAAGACGGATTGAATGCCCCTTGGAAGAGACGTGAAAGTTGCAGTGGAATAAAAAGACAATATCAGTGCCCTTGAAAATGTGGTGGAGGTCGCAGTGGAATAAAAAGACAATTTTAATGCCCCTTGGAAGAGTGGTGGAGGATGCAGTAGCTTAATAAGATGGATTTAATGCCCCTGGGAAAAGAGGTGGAGGTCGCAGTAGCTTAACAAGATGGTTTTAATGCCCCTTGAACGAGATGTGGAGGTCGCAGTGGAATAAAAAGACAATATCAATGCCCCTTAGAAGAGTGGTGGAGGTCGCAGTAGCTAAACAAGATGGTTTTAATGCCCCTGGGAAAAGTGGTGGAGGTCGCAGTAGCTTAACAGAACAGTTTTAATGCCCTTTGGAAGAGAAGTGGAGGTTGCAGTGGAATAAAAAGACAATATCAATGCCCCTTGGAGAAGTGGCGGAGGTCACAGTAGCTTAACAAGATGGTTTTAATGCCCCTGGGAAAAGTGGTGGAGGTCGCAGTAGCTTAACAAGATGGTTTTAATGCCCCTGGGAAAAGTGGTGGAGGTCGCAGTAGCTTAACAAGACGGTATTAATGCCCCTTGGGAAAGTGGTGGAGGTCGCAATAGCTTAACAAGACGGTTTTAATGCCCCTTAGAGAAGTGGTGGAGGTCGCAGTAGCTTAGCAAGACGGATTGAATGCCCCTTGGAAGAGACGTGAAAGTTGCAGTGGAATAAAAAGACAATATCAGTGCCCCTTGAAAATGTGGTGGAGGTCACAGTGGAATAAAAAGACAATATTAATGCCCCTTGGAAGAGTGGTGGAGGACGCAGTAGCTTAATAAGATGGTTTAATGCCCCTGGGAAAAGAGGTGGAGGTCGCAGTAGCTTAACAAGATGGTTTTAATGCCCCTTGAAAGAGACGTGGAGGTCGCATTGGAATAAAAAGACAATATCAATGCCCCTTAGAAGAGTGGTGGAGGTCGCAGTAGCTTAACAGGATGGTTTTAATGCCCCTGGGAAAAGTGGTGGAGGTCGCAGTAGCTTAACAAGATGGTTTTAATGCCCTTTGGAAGAGAAGTGGAGGTTGCAGTGGAATAAAAAGACAATATCAATGCCACTTGGAGAAGTGGTGGAGGTCGCAGTAGCTTAACAAGATGGTTTTAATGCCCCTTGGAAGAGACGTGGAGGTCGCAGTGGAATAAAAAGACAATATCAATGCCCCTTGAAAATGTGGTGGAGGTCTCAGTGGAATAAAAAGACAATATCAATGCCCCTTGGAAGAGTGGTGGCAGTCGAAGTAGCTTAACAATACGGTTTTAATGCCCCTGGGAAAAGTGGTGGAGGTCACATTATCTTAACAAGATGGTTTTAATGCCCCTTGGAAGAGACATGGAGGTCGCAGTGGAATAAAAAGACAATATCAATGCCCCTTGGAAGAGTGGTGGAGGTCGCAGTAGCTTAACAATACGGTTTTAATGCCCCTGGGAAAAGTGGTAGAGGTCGCAGTAGCTTAACAAGACGGTTTTAATGCCCCTTGGAAGAGATGTGGAGGTCGCAGTGGAATAAAAAGACAATATCAATGCCCCTGGCAAAAGTGGTGGAGGTCGCAGTAGCTTAACAAGACGGTTTTAATGCCCCGTGGAAGAGACGTGGAGGTTGCAGTAGCTTAACAAGACGGTTTAAATGCCCCTTGGAAGAGCCATGCAGTACAGCATCTTAAAAACATTATTCCCATTATTGGGGAGTGGGTCTCCCATAGTCTTTGCCTATGCCTTCCAAGCAAAAGCTGCCAAAAATTAGGAGGGAGGAACTTGCAATGCTGGAAAACAAGAGCCATGCAGTACAGCATCTTAAAAACATTATTCCCATTATTGGAGAGTGGGTCTCCCATAGTCTTTGCCTATGCGTTCCAAGCAAAAACTGCCAAAAATTAGGACGGAGGAACTTGCAATGCTGGCAACACGGACCAAGGTCACCCTGGTGGTATAGTGCTGGTGGAGGCTGAGGATAAGGAGAAGAGCAAAATACAGCCGATATTAGGAAGCGTATACCCATGTGTGGGTGTAAAGCGGTGCATGGGAATACACCTCCCGAAATAGCACAGTGGATTTGACTTTATGTTACTCTGCTGTCATTTGGTGGTGATGAGAAGTCTGGCCCAATCCAGCCCTTGTTCATTTTGATAAGGGTCAGCTTGTCAGCATTGCCAGTTGACAGGCGAGTGCGCTTATCAGTTATAATTCCCCCAGCGGCACTAAAAACACGCTCCTATAACACGCTAGTGGCAGGGCAGGCCAGGACCTCCAAAGCGTACAGAGCGAGTTCATTCCAAGTGTCCAGCTTGGATACCCAATAATTAAAAGGCACAGAGGAATCACGGAGGACGCTGGTACGGTCGGCAAGGTGCTCCCTCACCATCTTTTGAAACTTTCCACTCCTTGTGAGAGTACCCCGCGCCTCAGGGCCTGTAAGCTGGGCGGGTCTCAGAAAACTGTCCCAGAACGTTGACATTGTTCCCCTGCTTCTGCTGGATTGGAGTTGCGTCTCTCTCGCCTGTACGCCTTGGTTGGGCAACGAACTGTGACCTCTGCCGCTAGCGTGTTCTGATGGGAATTTTTTTAACAGTTCTGCAGCAAGGGCCTTCTGGTACTGCCCCATTGTTGTAGACCTCTCCACCTGAGGAATAAGACAGTGAAAGTTCTCCTTGTAGCGGGGGTCTAAAAGTGTCACCAACCAGTAATGACTGTCACCCAACATTTTGACAACGTGAGGGTCACGGTTAAGGCAGCGTAACATAAAGTCAGCCATGCATGCCAGACTGGTAACGGGCAAGACTTCCGTGTCCCCACCAAGATGACGACTGACCATGTTCTCCTTCTCCTCTTCCTCCCCCCTGTCCTCAGGCCACTCACGCTGAACCGACGGTATGACAGTTGTACAGGTACTACCGTCTACAGCGCATGATACCAGCTCCTGTTCTTCCTCCTCCTCCTCTCCCTCATTGTCCCCCAATGCACATTGGGATGAGATGAGGCTGGGCTGTGTGTAATCGCCCGCTATGGCTTCTTGATCCATCTCATCATACTCTGGCAGCAATGCCTCCTCTTTAATTCTCTGCAGAGAACGTTGCAAAAGACAGACAAGTGGGATGCTGACGCTAATGATGGTGTTATCGCCACTCACCATCTTGGTGGACTCCTCAAAGTTTGTCAGGATGGTACATATGTCAGACATCCAGGTCCACTCCTGAGGTCTTATGTATACAGTTTGACCTGAATATCGACAGCCTTGTTGCAGCTGGTACTCCACAACTGCTCTCTTCTGCTCACAAATCCTTTGCAACATGTGGAGGGTAGAGTTCCAACGTGTGGGGACATCACACACCAGTCGGTGTGCCGGAAGCTGCAAATGCTGCTGCAATACAGCAAGGGCGGCGGAAGCTGTAGCTGACTTGCGAAAATGAGCTGACAGGCGGTGTACTTTGACGAGCAGATCTGGCAACTCGGGGTATGATTTAAGAAACCGCTGAACCACGAGGTTAAGCACATGAGCCAGGCATGGTACGTGTGTGATCTCGCCTCGCCTCAGAGCCACCACCAGGTTACGACCATTGTCGCACACGACCATGCCTGGATGTAGGTTCAGCGGTCTCAGCCACAGATCTGTCTGCTCTTTCACAGCTGTCCACAACTCACAAGCAGTGTGAGGTTTATCACTTAAGCTTATGAGTTTCAGCACAGCCTATTGCCGCTTGGCTGAGGCAGTACTGCAGTGCTTCCAGCTTGTAACTGATGTGGTGATATCTGAGATGGAGGCTGAACATGAGGAGGAGGAGGATGATGCGCAGGAGCTGTACACTGTGGGGGCAACTCTGACTGACATAGGGCCCGCAATCCTTAGTGTGTGGAGGATGTATTCCGTCCCAAGGTCCGACTGGGTCCAGGCTTCCACTATGTTTACCCAGTGTGCCGTCAGGGAGATGTACCATCCCTGGCCACAAGCACTTGTCCACGTGTCCGTTGTCTGGTTGACTCTCCCAGTAACTGCGTTGTTGAGGGCATGGCAGATGTTTTGGGACACCTGCTTGTGTAGTGCGGGGATGGCACACCGGGCAAAATAGTGTCAGCTGGGGACAAAGTACCGAGGGATGGCCACCGCCATAAGGTTGTGGAAGGATTCCGTCTCCACCAGCCTAAAACTCAGCATTTCCAATGCAAGCAGTCGTGAAATATGCGAATTTAGGACTGTGGCCTGTGGGGCGTTGGCTGCGAATTTGTGCTTTCTTTCAAAGCTCTGGGATATGGACAATTGAACGCTGCTGTGGGACGTGGACGTTGATGCTGTTTCTTGAGAAACTGCCATAACAAGTGAAGACTGAGAGGAGGGGGCATCTTTGCATGCAGTATGGACAGGGGATTGCCTTGCACGCACAACAGGGGGTTCTATTACACGCACAACAGCGGAAGAAGCAGTGGTGACACCCGCTGACACTGGTCGAGGACTCTGGGGTTCGTCCCACAAAGTCGGGTGCTTTGCTGCCATGTGCCTGATCTTGCTGGTGGTGGTCAGGCTGGTAGTTTTGTCACCCCTGCTGATGCTCGCATGGCAGGTGGTACAAATGGCCTTTTTGGGGTTATCAGCAGAGTCTTTAAAAAAATTCCAGACTCTGGAAGACCTACCGGTTGTACTGGCAACGTCCCTCATGTTGGTGTTACGGGGAACTGTTGCCCGCCTTCTGTGTGTGGCCACTAGTGTTGAGCCACCCCCGTAGTGTTCGGGTTCGGTTCGGTTCGTCAAACACCGGGATGTTCGAGGAACTGTTCGTCGAACTGTTCGTCGAACACCTTAGAACACCGTGGACCACCGTTAAAACCAATGGCAGGCAAACAAAAACACATAGAAACACATAGAAAACACCTGCAAAGGTGTCCAAAAGCTGACAAACTGCTCAGAAGACACTCTCTTTAAAAAAGCCGGCCGGCAAATTCAGCAGCGGCATACACCGGTACCCGACAATTTAGACAAGAAGGAATAGAGCATCACACATAGATTAGATAGATAGAAACATGTCAGTCACACATATAAGAAGCACAGTGACAGTGTTGGTTACTGCACTTGTCATTTAGTGTAAAGGATTTATTAAAAAAAATATTAGTGTTTTCATGCACCGTCTCTTTAAAAAAGCCGGCCGGCAATTCAGCATCTGTACCCGACAATTTATAACAGAAAGAATAGAGCTTCACACATAGATTAGATAGATAGAAACATGTCAGTCACATATATAATAAGTACAGTGATAGTGTTGCTTACTGTACTTGTCATTTAGTGTAAAGGATTTATTTAAAAAAATAATAGTGTTTTCATGCACTGTCTCTTTAAAAAAGCCGGCCGGCAATTCAGCAGCGGTACCCGACAATTTAGAACAGAAAGATAGAGCATCACACATAGATTAGATAGATAGAAACATGTCAGTCACATATATATGAAGTACAGTGATAGTGTTGGTTACTGTACTTGTCATTTAGTATTAAAATAAAGGATTTATTATTAAAAAAATTGGCGTAGGGTTCCCCTTAATTTTAGGCTCTAGCGGAGGTTAAGCAGACGGCTGGGGCAGATGTTTGAAGCCTGGGAAGGGGGTAATACCCACGGAGCTTCCCAGGCTACTAATATCAGCCCCCAGCTGAATACATAGCCTTTACTAGCTATTAAAATGGGGGACCCCCCAAAAACAATGACGTGGGGTCCCCCCTAATTTAATAGCTAGCAAAGGCTAGGCAGACAGCTGGGGGCTGATATTAATAGCCCAGGAAGGGAGCCATGAATATTGGCCCCCTCCCAGGCTAGAAACACCAGCCGTCAGCCGCCCCAGAAATGGCGCATTCATAGGATGCGCCAATTCTGGCACTTAGCCTCGCTCTTCCACGCTGCCCTGGTGCGGTGGCAGGGGATAATAGGGTTGGGGTTGATGTCAGCTTATAATGCCAGCTGACATCAAGCCCAGGTTAGTAATGGAGAGGCGTCTATAAGACACCCCCATTACTAACCCCATAGTCAAAGTTAAAAAAAACACAAACACCCAGAATAAAGTCCTTTAATTGAAATAAAGACACAATCCTTTATTGTTCTAAATTAAACCATACTTACCATCACGCCCATTCCAGCTGAAGCCAACGATCTCCTGCAATAAAAGAAAAATAATAAAGCAACCTCATCCTTACCTTTCCATGGTTCCCACGACAGCTTCAGCTCTGCTACATCGAGATGACAGGCTGGACCGCAGCAGAACGCTGCCATCCAGCCTGTCATCCCGCAGACACTGAGAAGCGCAGGCTTGCTTGCGCTGCTCAGCGTCTCTCTGTGACGACATCCAGATGAGCCGAGTTCATGTCCAATGAACTCGGCTCACCTCATGCACGTCACTGACAGCGTGGGAAAATTCTCACGCTGAAGCGCTGATTGCAGGAGAATTTTCCCACGCTGTCAGTGACATGCAGGAGGTGAGCTGAGTTCATTGGACATGAGCTCACCTCATGCACATCACTGACAGCGTGGGAGAATTCTCCTGCACTCAGCACTTCAGCGTGAGAATTTTCCCACGCTGTCAGTGACGTGCATGAGGTGAGCCGAGTTCATTGGACATGACCTCGGCTCATCTGGATGCCGTCACAGCGAGACAGTGAGGAGCGCAAGCATGCCTGCGCTTCTCAGTGTCTGCGGGATGACAGACTGGATGGCAGCGTTCTGCTGCGGTCCAGCCAGTCATCTCGATGTAGCAGAGCTGAAGCTGTCGTGGGAACCATGGAAAGGTAAGGATGAGGTTGGTTTATTATTTTTCTTTTATTGCAGGAGATCGTTGGCTTCAGCGGGAATGGGTGTGATGGTAAGTATGGTTTAATTTAGAACAATAAAGAATTGTGTCTTTATTTCAATTAAAGGACTTTATTCTGGGTGTTGTGTTTTTTTTAAATACTTTACTAGAAATTCATGGCGGTCATGTCTAATACTGGCGTGACCCCATGAATTTTGGGCTTGGGGCCAGCTGATAATACCAAGCTGGCCCTAACCCCTTTATTACCCAGTGAGCCACCGCACCAGGGCCCTGGATGAGTTGGGTACAGCGCCAGAAGATGGCGCTTCTATGAACGCGCCATTTTCCGGGGTGGCTGCGGACTGCAATTTGTAGCGGGGGGGGGCCCAGAAAGCTTGGGCCTCCCTGCGCTGCAGATTCCAGCCCCCAGCTGCCTAGTTGTACCTGGCTGGACACAAAAATAGGGCGAAGCCCCACGTACTTTTTTTTTAATTATTTCATGAAATTCATGAAATAATTAAGAAAAAAAGGCCTTCCCTATATTGTTGTGTCCGGCCAGGTACAAATAGGCAGCTGGTGGTTGGGGGCAGCCCGTTCCTGCCTGCTGTACCTGGCTGGACACAAATATAGTGCGAAGCCCCACTTCAATTTTTTTTAATTACTTCATGAAATTCATGAAATAATTAAGAAAAAAAGGGCTTCCCTATATTGTTGTGTCCGGCCAGGTACAAATAGGCAGCTGGTGGTTGGGGGCAGCCCGTTCCTGCCTGCTGTACCAGGCTGGACACAAATATAGTGCGAAGCCCCACTTCAATTTTTTTTAATTATTTCATGAAATTCATGAAATAATTAAGAAAAAAAGGGCTTCCCTATATTGTTGTGTCCGGCCAGGTACAAATAGGCAGCTGGTGGATGGGGGCAGCCCGTTCCCGCCTGCTGTACCTGGCTGGACACAAATATAGTGCGAAGCCCCACTTCAATTTTTTTAAATTATTTCAGGAAATTCATGAAATAATTTAAAAAAAATTGACGTGGGGCTTCGCACTATATTTGTGTCCAGCCAGGTACAGCAGGCAGGAACGGGCTGCCCCCAACCACCAGCTGCCTATTTGTACCTGGCCGGACACAACAATATAGGGAAGCCCTTTATTTCTTAATTATTTCATGAAATAATTTAAAGAAAATTGACGTGGGGCTTCGCCCTGTTTTTGTGTCCAGCCAGGTACAACTAGGCAGCTGGGGGCTGGAATCCGCAGCGCAGGGAGGCCCAAGCTTTCTGGGCCACCCCCGCTGCAAATTGCAGTCCGCAGCCACCCCGGAAAATGGCGCGTTCATAGAAGCGCCATCTTCTGGCGCTGTACCCAACTCATCCAGGGCCCTGATGCGGTGGCTCACTGGGTAATAAAGGGGTTAGGGCCAGCTTGGCATTATCAGCTGGCCCTAAGCCCGAAATTCATGGGGTCACGCCAATATTAGACATGACCACCATGAATTTCTAGTAAAGTATTTAAAAAAAACACAGCACCCAGAAAAAAGTCCTTTAATTGAAATAAACACACAATTCTTTATTGTTCTAAATTAAACCATACTTACCATCACGCCCATTCCAGCTGAAGCCAACGATCTCCTGAAATAAAAGAAAAATAATAAAGCAACATCATCCTTACCTTTCCATGGTTCCCATGACAGCTTCAGCTCTGCTACATCGAGATGACAGGCTGGACCGCAGCAGAACGCTGCCATCCAGCCTGTCATCCCGCAGACACTGAGAAGCGCAGGCTTGCTTGCGCTCCACAGTGTCTCTCTGTGAGGGCATCCAGATGAGCCGAGTTAATGTCCAATGAACTCGGCTCACATCATGCACGTCACTGACAGCGTGGGAAAATTCTCCTGCACTCAGCGCTTCAGCGTGGGAGAATTCTCACGCTGAAGCGCTGAGTGCAGGAGAATTCTCCCACGCTGTCAGTGACGTGCAGGAGGTGAGCTGAGTTCATTGGACATGAGCTCACCTTATGCACGTCACTGACAGCGTGGGAGAATTCTCCTGCACTCACCGCTTCAGCGTGAGAATTTTCCCACGCTGTCAGTGACGTGCATGAGGTGAGCCGAGTTCATTGGACATGAACTCGGCTCATCTGGATGCCCTCACAGAGAGACACTGTGGAGCGCAAGCAAGCCTGCGCTTCTCAGTGTCTGCGGGATGAGAGGCTGGATGGCAGCGTTCTGCTGCGGTCCAGCCTGTCATCTCGATGTAGCAGAGCTGAAGCTGTCGTGGGAACCATGGAAAGGTAATGATGAGGTTGCTTTATTATTTTTCTTTTATTGCAGGAGATCGTTGGCTTCAGCTGGAATGGGCGTTACGGTAAGTATGGTTTAATTTAGAACAATAAAGGATTGTGTCTTTATTTCAATTAAAGGACTTTATTCTGGGTGTTTGTGTTTTTTTTAACTTTGACTATGGGGTTAGTAATGGGGGTGTCTTATAGACGCCTCTCCATTACTAACCTGGGCTTGATGTCAGCTGGCATTATAAGCTGACATCAACCCCAACCCTATTACCCCCTGCCACCGCACCAGGGCAGCGTGGAAGAGCGAGGCTAAGTGCCAGAATTGGCGCATCCTATGAATGCGCCATTTCTGGGGCGGCTGACAGCTGGTGTTTCTAGCCTGGGAGGGGGCCAATATTCATGGCTCCCTTCCTGGGCTATTAATATCAGCCCCCAGCTGTCTGCCTAGCCTTTGCTAGCTATTAAATTAGGGGGGACCCCACGTCATTTTTTTGGGGGTGTCCCCCATTTTAATAGCTAGTAAAGGCTATGTATTCAGCTGGGGGCTGATATTAGTAGCCTGGGAAGCTCCGTGGGTATTACCCCCTTCCCAGGCTTCAAACATCTGCCCCAGCCGTCTGCTTAACCTCCGCTAGAGCCTAAAATTAAGGGGAACCCCACGCCAATTTTTTTAATAATAAATCCTTTATTTTAATACTAAATGACAAGTACAGTAACCAACACTATCACTGTACTTCATATATATGTGACTGACATGTTTCTATCTATCTAATCTATGTGTGAAGCTCTATTCTGTCTGTTATAAATTGTCGGGTACCGCTGCTGAATTGCCGGCCGGCTTTTTTAAAGAGACGGTGCATGAAAACACTATTATTTTTTTTGATAAATCCTTTACGCTAAATGACAAGTACAGTAAGCAGCACTTTCACTGTACTTCGTATATATGTGGCTGACATGTTTATATCTATCTAATCTATGTGTGAAGCTCTATTCTTTCGGTTCTAAATTGTCGGGTACCAGTGTATGCCGCTGCTGAATTGCCGGCTTTTCATGTTTCACTGTTGGCACTGTTCCCATCGATTTGGACGATCACTGTAATGCCACAACCACCATGGCTGTGGCATTACAGTGAGTGGCAGACAATCCCTGCATGATTGGTGCTCTAAATAGCGCCAGACATGCAGGACACGCTTTTGGTGCACGAACAGTTATCGAACATAACCTCGAACAGCCGAATTTTTTGCAAATCGTTCGGGTTCGTCGAACAACTCGAACACCGCCCAAAACAGCTCGAATTTGAGATTGGCGAACAGTTCTAGTCGAACACCGCTCATCACTAGTGGCCACCACACTGCTTCTTCCTGCCTGTTGGGGTACTCTGCCTCCCTCCCCCTGTGTGCTGCTGGCCTCGCTCTGCGTCTCCTCCTGCCACGTTGGGTCAGTTACTAGATCATCCACCACCTCCTCCTTTTCCACTTGCGCACCACGATCCTCCTCCTCACTTCGTGGCAATTGTGTCTCGTCTTCGTCCATCTCTTGTGACAAATTGCCAGCGTCGACTTCCTATGGCCTGGGCTGTTCAAATATTTGGGCATCGCTACATGGGATCTCCTCTTCCACCACTTCAAGCGGAGCAGGCGAGGGGCACAAATATGGAAATGGACCAGTGAACAGCTCTTCAGAGTGTCCAAGTGAGGGATCAGTTGCTGTCTAACGACACTCTTCATGGTGTGAGGAAGGAGTATCAGGGTGAGGAGTAGTATGCGGTCGAAACTCACGGCTACTAAAACTTGACCGTGTGGAAGACAGACCGGAGGTGGGGGTACCCAGGTAACTGGAAGCATTACCTGTGCTTCCCTAGTAATTCGGTCAAGAATTGGGAGCGAGATAATGTGGCTGTTGGTTGTGGCACATTTTCACCTTGGTCATGACCCCATCCTCTATACGCACCATCACCAGAACGTCCAGTTCCACGTACCTTGCCACGCGTCTTGCCAATTGTAAATTAAGTAAAATAGCTTACACTCGCGCTATCAATGGCAAAAGGGTAATAAAAAGGAGATTAGAACCGTGGAAGAGGAAAACCACAGTTCTATTTCTCTGGCCTACACCAGAATCTTTTAAACAGATATATTTGTGTCTGAACAATCAGGGAGACACTATTACTGTTTTTCTTTATGGAAAAAATACCAAAGACTGGATAATACAGAGATTTGAACCGTGGAACTTTAAAACCACAGTTATATTTTTCTGGCCTTCCCCAGACTCTTCTAAACAGATATACTGGTGTCTGACCACTCAGGGAGACACTATTACAGTTTTTTTTTACAGCAAAAAATGCCAAAAACAGGATGATACAGGGATTTGACCCGTGGAACTGCAAAACCACAATTATAGTTATGTGGCGTACACCAGACTCTTTTAAACAGATATATTGGTGTCTGACCAGTTAGGGAGACACTATTACAGGGTTTTTTTATGGCAAAAAATGGCAAAAACAGGATAATACAGAGATTTGACCCATGGAACTGCAAAACCACAGTTATAGTTATGTGGCGTACACAAGACTCTTCTAAACAGATATATTGGTGTCTGACCAGTCAGGGAGACACTATTACAGTTTTTTTTTACGGCAAAAAATGGCAAAAACAGGATGATACAGAGATTTGACCCGTGGAACTGCAAAACCACAGTTATATTTTTCTGACCTACACCAGACTCTTTTAAACAGATATATTGGTGTCTGACCAGTCAGGGAGACACTATTACAGTTTTTTTTTACAGCAAAAAATGGCAAAACAGGATGATACAGAGATTTGACCCGTGGAACTGCAAAACCACAGTTATATTTTTGTGGCCTACACCAGACTCTTTTAAACAGATATATTGGTGTCTGACCAGTCAGGGAGACACTATTACAGGTTTTTTTTACGGCAAAAAATGGCAAAAACAGGAAAATACAGAGATTTGACCCATGGAACTGCAAAACCACAGTTATATTTTTCTGTTCTACCCCAGACTCTTTTAAACAGATATATTGGTGTCTGACCAGTCAGGGAGACACTATTACAGTTTTTTTATGGCAAAAAATGCCAAAAACAGGATAATACAGAGATTTGACCCATAGAACTGCAAAACCACAGTTATATTCTTCTGGCATATACCAGACTCTTTTAAACAGATATATTGGTGTCTGACCAGTCAGGGAGACACTATTACAGTTTTTTTTAATGGCAAAAAATTACAAAAACAGGATAATACAGAGATTTGACCCGTGGAACTGCAAAACCACAGTTATATTTTTCTGGCCTACACCAGACTCTTTTAAACAGATATATTGGTGTCTGAACAGTCACAGACACACTCAATTTTTTATTTTTTTTGGGGGGGGGGGATACCAAAAGGTTAATAAGACGCGTTTTTGGACAGTCTGACTGAGGAAAAAAAAATACAGGATTTAGATGAAAAAAAATAATTTTTCCTGGCCCCTGAGACCGGGGTGATAAGTCTAGCAATTTGACCAACAGGAGCACACAGGACTGTAATGCAGCGTTTGCTGGTATAACCACTGCTTCTCCTATACAGCCTGCCTGCCTGCCTGATATCTGGGATGGATATTAGTCCTGAGAAGGACTGTTTGTTTGATTTGGCAGGCTTTAGAGACCCTACACTAACTATTTCGGAGTATAAATCTCTCCCTAGCTCTGCAGCACTGACCCTACACTGGCTGATCCGGAGCGACTGTGTCCAAGATGGTGGCGCCCTGTTTTAAATACTCGAGGTGACGCTGTGCGGCCAGCCAGTCACTGTAATGCTCAGAAACAACATGGCTGCGGCATTACAGTGACTGGCTGGCAATTCCTGCATGTTCATTGGCTCTGTAAAGAGCGCCAAACATGCAGGGCGGAGACCCGAGCTCCCGCCCGAGTAACCCGGAAATGCTCGGTGCTCGCCGAACATCCTGAGTAGTGAGATGCTCGGGCGTGTACCGAGCAGTGTCGAGCATGCTCGCTCAACACTAATTGTAAGGGATTCAGTTTCTCTGGTAGGCATTAGGCAGCGTTCACACAGGCAATGCAGTTTTGGTCCAAACACGTGCAGTTTCTACTTCTTTCCACAGGTTGCACAGCACCAAAACAAAATCATAAACATAAATCCCTAGCCTTGTCCATGAGCTAACTAAACAGAACAGACACTGGCTACTCATACATGGCTGAGCTAGCCCCAGCTCGGTTAAACACGACAGCTATGGTTTATAGCAACCACTGATACTTGCGGTTCTCTGGACATGGCCTGTGCAGTCTCTTCTCAGAGAGAGATTCTGGCTTTCCAACCCTTTTCAGCTACAGGACACATCCAGTTTGGTGCACACGTCTGTGCATTCACCACATAACACATTTGCCTCTGCTATATCCAGCAGACTAAAATAACTCCTTAGTCACTCAATTCAGAGAGAGACCCCGGCATGTCTCTCTCTCAGCTACAGCTCACATCTTGGCTAGAAAAAGTTTGGGACCACCAGAAGTCTTCCTAGACCTGGCCGTCCAGCCAAACTGAGCAATCGTGGGAGAAGAGCCTTGGTCAGAGAGGTAAAGAATAACCCCAAGATCACTGTGGCTGAGCTCCAGAGATGCAATAGGGAGGTGGGAGAAAGTTCCACAAAGTCAACTATCACTGCAGCCCTCCACCAGTCGGGCCTTTATGGCAGAGTGGCCCGACGGAAGCCTCTCCTCAGTGCAAGACGTATGAAAGCCCGCATACAGTTTGCTCAAAAACACATGAAGGACTCCTAGACTATGATAAATAAGATTCTCTGGTCTGATGAGACAAAGATATAACTTTTTGGTGATAATTCTAAGCGGTATGTGTGGAAAAATACAGGCACTGCTTATCTCCTACCCAATACAATCCCAGCAGTGAAACATGGTGGTGGCAGCATTATGCTATGGGGGTGTTTTTCAGCTGCAGGGACAGGACGACTGGTTGCAATTGAATGAAACATGAATGCGGCCAAGTACAGAGATATCCTGGATGGAAACCTCTTCCAGAGTGCTGTGCACCTCAGACTTAGCCGAAGGTTCACCTTCCAACAAGACAATGACCCTAAGCACACAGCTAAAATAACAAAGGAGTGGCTTCAGAACAACTCTGTGACCATTCTTGACTGACTCAGCCAGAGCCCTGACCTAAACCCAATTGAGCATCTGTGGAGAGTCCTGAAAATGGCTGTCCACCAACGTTCACCATCCAACCTGATGGAACTGGAGAGGATCTGCAAGGAAGAATGGCAGAGGATCCCCAAATCCAGGTGTGAAAATCTTGTTGCATCATTCCCAAGAAGAAGCTCAAAAGGGTGCTTCTACTCAATACTGAGCAAAGGGTCTTAATACTTATGACCATGTGATATTTCAGTTTTTCTTTTTTAACAAATTTGCAAAAATTTCTATATTTGTTTTTTTTCAGTCAAGATGGGGTGCAGAGTATACTTTAATGAGAAATTAAATGAACTTTTTAGAATTTACCAAATGGCTGCAATGAAACAAAGAGTGAAAAATTTAAAGGGGTCTGAATACGTGTAGAGGAGGAGGAAAGTAACATTAGTACAGCCATTCTTCAGAAGAAATGCGTACTACTGAGCTCTGAACGTGCAGCTCCACAAGCAGGTATATAGTTCTAGAGCTTTACTTATTTAACATATTTATAAAAAAAAGCAGAATATCGTGTTTAAAGCTGCCTTTAACAAAGATCATTGTAGAAGAATCTCTGGTCAGTGAAGATCAGTATTATTTACACACATATTTTTAAGCATCAGAGAAAGGTGGAAACAAATGCAGGCACAAGTATGCTTCAAAGAAAACACCCACTGAACTCTGAACATGCAGCTCCATATGCAGCCTCCATGCAGCCGCGGCCAATCAGCGACGCGGGATTTCAGAAAAAAGATGGCGGCCGTTAGCGGCTCATCTGCCGCACGGAGGTCAGCGGCGACGCAGCCGGGAGATGACCGGCGCCAGCTGACCTCCATGCGGCTACCGTCGGGAGATCAGCGGCTAGGACCGCTGATCTCCCGACGGTAAGTGTGAAGGGAGGACCGGGGAGCGGCGGCGCCGCCGGTCGGGATGCTTCTGCTGCGAGCAGCCGGTCATCTCCCAGCTGCTCGCAGCGGAAGTACCCGCACAAGCAGCGCCGCTCCCAGGCCCACACTAATACGACGCTGATTGGTCACTGCCGACGGCCGCGACCAATCAGCTATATTGGCGCCAAGTCTAAACACCGCTCTTCACACGGCAAGTGTGAAGGGAGGACTGGGGAGCGGCGCCACCGGTCGGGATACTTCTGCTGCGAGCAGCCGGTCATCTCCCGCAGCGCAGCTCCCCGGTCCTCACTAATACAATTCGCTGATTGGTCACGGCCGCTGGCCACGACCAATCAGCGATATTGGCGCCAAATTTAAACACCGCTGTGCTGATTGATTGCGTCCGCCGGCCGCGACCAATCAGCGATATTGGCGCCAAATTTAAACACCGCTGTGCTGATTGGTTGCGTCCGCCGGCCAAGACCAATCAGCGATATTGGCGCCAAATTTAAACACCGCTGTGCTGATTGGTCGCGCCCGCCGGACGCGACCAATCAGCGATATTGGCGCCAAATTTAAACACCGCTGTGCTGATTGGTCGCGCCCGCCGGACGCGACCAATCAGCGATATTGGTGCCAAATTTAAACACCGCTGTGCTGATTGGTCGCACCCGCCGGCCGCGACCAATCAGCGATATTGGCACCAAATGTAAAAACCGCTGTGCTGATTGCTCGCGGCCGCCGGCCGTGACCAATCAGCGATATTGGCGCCAAATTTAAACACCGCTGTGCTTATTGGTTGCGTCCGCCGGCCAAGACCAATCAGCGATATTGGCGCCAAATTTAATCACCGCTGTGCTGATTGGTCGCGCCCGCCGGCCGCGACCAATCAGCGATATTGGCGCCAAATTTAAACACCGCTGTGCTGATTGGTTGCGGCCGCCGGCCACGACCAATCAGCGATATTGGCGCCAAATTTAAACACCGCTGTGCTGATTGGTCACGCCCGCCGGCCGCGACCAATCAGCGATATTGGTGCCAAATTTAAACATCGCTGTGCTGATTGGTCGCACACGCCGGCCGCGACCAATCAGCGATATTGGCGCCAAATGTAAAAACCGCTGTGCTGATTGCTCGCGGCCGCCGGCCTTGACCAATCAGCGATATTGGCGCCAAATTTAAAAACCGCTGTGCTGATTGGTCGCGGCCGCCGGCCACAACCAATCAGCGATATTGGCGCCAAATTTAAACACCACTGTGCTGATTGGTCGCGCCCGCCGGCCATGACCAATCAGCGATATTGGCGCCAAATTTAAACACCGCTCTGCTGATTGCGCCCGGTGTACCGCATACATATTCTAGAATACCCGATGCGTTTGAATCGGGCCACCATCTAGTAAAAAAGAAATATTATACTTATCTTCTGATGGCCCCCGTGTATTTGTTTTGGCTTGCCGGCAGCTCGCGTTAGATTTAAGGACCTGCTGACGTCAGCGGTTGCATGACCGGTCACATGACTACACTGTGTTCCAAATTATTATGCAAATAATATTTTCTCAGATTTTCCCAAATTACCTATATGAATTGCAGTCATTGTAATTTTCCAGTCAAACAACTATCAGAGTACAATTGAAAGGTTTTTGTACAAACTGCCTATGATAACAGTATATTTTTTAAAAAAATAAAAAACTCAAACTGCACTCAAAATGCATGTTCCAAATTATTATGCACAGCAGAGTTTTCAACCTTTTCATTTTAATAAAGAACAAAAAAAATGTCATTTTTGATATTATAAGCATTAGCAGGCTATTACAAACTGAAATCAAACAGTTTTCAACTCAAAACTTTATTCTAGGTGATGTTACATTTGCAGATAGGACCCCTTGTTCCAAAGGAGCTTCTGAACTCTCTTGTCCATTGAATTTGTCAGGTTTTGGATGGTTACTGCTTCAATTGTTTTGAATGAGGACAGAATACCCTCCCAGAGCTGTTGCTTACATGTGAACAGCCTCCCGCTATCATAGACACTCCTTTTGATGATGCTCCAGAGGTTCTCAACAGGGTTGAGGTCAGGGGAGCATGGGTGCCACACCATAAGTTTGTCCCCTTTTATGCCCATAGCAGCCAGAGATGCAGATGTGTTATGTGCAGCATGAGACGGGGCATTATCATGCATGAAAATGATCTTGCTGCGGAATGCACGGTTCTTCTTCTTGAACCATGGAAGGAAGTGCTGTTTGAGAAACTCAACATACATTATGGAGTTCATCTTTACCCCTACAGGGATCCTAAAAGGGCCGACAATCTCTCTCCCCATGATTCCAGCCCAAAACATTACTCCACCTCCTCCTTGTTAGCGCCGTAGCCGTGTTTGCATGGGGCGTCCATCAACCAGCCATCCTCCACTCCATCCGTCTGGACCATTGAGATCATTTCATGCATGATAATGCCCCGTCTCATGCTGCACATAACACATCTGCATCTCTGGCTGCTATGGGCATAAAAGGGGACAAACTTATGGTGTGGCACCCATGCTCCCCTGACCTCTACCCCATTGAGAACCTCTGGAGCATCATCAAAAGGAGTGTCTATGATGGCGGGAGGCAGTTCACATCTAAGCAACAGCTCTGGGAGGGTATTCTGTCCTCAAGCAAAACAATTGAAGCAGAAACCATCCAAAACCTGACAAATTCAATGGACAAGAGAGTTCAGAAGCTCCTTTCGAACAAGGGGTCCTATCTGCAAATGTAACATCACCTAGAATAAAGATTTGAGTTGAAAACTGTTTGATTTCAGTTTGTAATAACCTGCTAATGCTTATAATTTCAAAAATTACCATTTTTTGTTCTTTATTAAAATGAAAAGGTTGAAAACTCTGCTGTGCATAATAACGTGGAACATGCATTTTGAGTGCAGTTTGAGTTTTTTATTTTTTAAAAAATATACTGTTATCATAGGCAGTTTGTACAAAAACCTTTCAGTTGTACTCTAATAGTTATGTGACTGGAAAATTACAATGACTGCAATTCATATAGGTAATTTGGGAAAATCTGAGAAAATATTATTTGCATAATAATTTGGAACACAGTGTAAATGACGTCACCGCAGGTCCTTTAGTCTACCGCGAGCTGCCGGCAAGCCGAGCCAAGGACACCGGGGGCCATCAGAAGGTAAGTATAATATTTAATTTTTATTTTATTCTTTTTTGCAGGTACTATGGTACCCGGGTCCGGAGGAGAGTCTCCTCTTCTCCAAACCCGGGTACCATCCGCACATTGAAACGCATGGATTCCGCATGTACAGATCCAGTGATGCGGATTCCATGCATTCCAATGCAAGTCAATGGCGGTGAAAACGCCGCGCTTCCTCAAAATAATTGGTAGTGCTGCGGATTTTTCCGCAATGATAATCCACAGCGGAAATTTCCGCAGCATGTGACAGCACATGCGGATTATCATTGGGGAACATGGCAGACCTTCTACCAAGCATTTTTTAAGCGTTTCTGCAGTGGAATTGCCGCTGCGGAAACGCTTAAAAAATGCATAGTGGGCACACAGCCTAAAAGTGACTTCTAGTTCACACATACATTAAACTCCTGTGTGAAGTGGAATTGAAGTCATGTGAGTCAGAAAAGGACCAGAGAGGCACTGAAAACCAGAGAAAATGGTGATTGTTGAGTGTTTTAATACTGCTACACTACACACATAATTACAAGGGTTTAGGGCAGGGGTGAGGAATCTTTTTTCTGCCAAGGTCCATTTGGATATTTATGCCATCATTCGGGGGCCGTACAAATCGCGTGCTAACTCCACCCACAAAGTAGGTTCTAATGCTGGCACTGGTGTCAGGACATAATCTTTCATTGCACGCGCCTCAGGGTCCAGTAGTGAACTACGTGTGCGCATGCTCATAGAGCAAGAAGAGATTATTGGGCTGGTGGCCGGCAAAATGCAGCAGCCGAGCCAAGCATTGCAGTCCTCGGGAATCTGCCCGGGGGTTGGCTAAAAGGTCATGGAGGGCCGGCCCGCGAGCCTGAAGTTCCCCACCCCTGGTTTAGAGCATACAAGTATTGGGGGGAGTGCTTCTTTAACAATTTGGAAATTATGAGAGTAATTGTCTAAAATGGCAGGGGATAGTGCACCTTTCTTGCTGCCCAGAGACCTTTTTGCTTTACGAGACCTTACCTGAGTGACAATGTTCTGTCTGGTGAGAACCTGGTTAATAATGCTTGAGATTATCGTATCTCCGAGAAAAAAAGTATTAATATATTAATTAAATACATTAAATACATTTTCTACAAGATTTAGGAAACTGAATTGTTCCACTTAATGGGAACCAGGATAAAGCATTTTAAGGTCTCACTTGATAGCAGAGTATTGCTTATACCCTCTAGTGCAGGAATATAGCTACATTTGCTCTTTTGATTTAGTTTATAAAAAAAGTAAATTATTCAAAGGGATAAAACAGAAGGCTGTGTGCCCAGTGTTCCTATTTCCCAAAATGTGTTAAAATGCAAAGTTGCATTGTACAGCGACGCTGCAGATCGGTCTCTGGTTTTCTGAACAAAAGACTCTTCTTATTCAGGTTTCATATTCTCTGGTAGCGACATAATGCAGTTATGGAATATTTGAATTTAGATAGCTGTGACCTTCTATGTATCTTCCCCCTTAGTCATGTATTATTTCGTTATTTAAAGCCGATCATATATTCGCACTCTTGCGGGAGCAGATATTCACCATCTTATGTAGGAATTTGCTACCAGCATCATAAACAAAGGAAGAGCGGCTGATTCAGTAAGACTTGTGTTTCCATTGTTATACAAGATTTAGTTTCTCTTCTATGAGTAATCTTTACAGATAGTTTGGACTTGTAAGAATTACATAGCTGAATGTACATCTAAAGATTACATCGCTGCACGCAAGGTTAGCAGATGTGACAACTATAGAGATAAGCAAATCAATTTGAGGCAAATCAAATTCCCCTGAAATTTTACAAAAAGATTTGGACCTGCCTAAATTTGATTTTTTGGGGGAGTTTCGCCATGAGCAAACAAAGTGAAATGTCCCCCATCCGCCATGTTGCTGAATATCTATGACCCAGGAAGTAGTATGTTCACCTTACAGCTCACCTGTCATGGTGTCGCCACCTCTCCCTCCATGGTTATCTAATATGTCCTGGTGGCTCTGCTGTCTTTATTTTCTTCAATTGTAGCCACAAATGTCCTCTTCTTGATCTTCGGTCTTTGTCAGTGGTTTCAAGATCACTAGGCCTAAGCAAAGAGCATCATGACATTGAGATATCCGGTGACTCTGATTTGTTGCTCGAGGAGCATAACATCCATCTCTGAAGCATAGTCAGAACTGGAACCGTGTACAAAACTGAAAATCAGAGCGGACTTCTGTCACTACACCTGAAGAAAAGAAGATACCAGAGCCAACAGGAGAGATCAAAGAAGGGAGCAAGGAGCTGATGAGATGGAACAGCTGAGCAGCAAGATGAGTATAACATTTTTTTTCAGAACGCTACCTTTATTAAACTCTGGGGTCTAGAGAGACCCCAAAGGATAATGCACATTTGATCTGTATCAAATAATTTGAATTTGAATATTTTCAGATTCACCGAATATTAGCCAGCTGCCATGAGGTCCATCAACGGAAAAGGAGACTCAGTAGTACGAAAAATAAGGAACTATGGATGATGAGGAAAAGATACAAGAATTATAATGTATTGTAACATTCTCAGAGATACCCAGACAAACAACCCTACAGGACTGCAGAATACTCCACCTGTAGGACAACCTTTTCCCTTGACTTTGGTTTGGGTGTTGGTACTCACCTGGCTCTAGATCATTCGTCAGGTCACACAAGCACAACTACTGTACCATTTATTGTCTATAGGACAGAGATAGCCAAAAGCTGTGAATGGACTGTATGGAGTGCTTGACCAATGCTTTATTCAACAGGACCCTCTTTCTCAGAGTAATGGGGTTAATACTCAATAATCATAATCCTGTGACATTCTCAGAGATACCCAGAGTCAGAACCCAATGGGATATTGTTGGCCACTAACATGGTTTACACAGGATAGGAGATAAATGAGGGTCTTCTACCCAATACAAGAATGAGGTCCCTTGTTTGAATTGAGCGGAGGTCAAACATATGCTTTACTACTTCATTAAAGGTAATCAGTCACCAGGTTTTTGCTACCTAATCTTAGAGCAGCATGGTGTAGAGACAGAGCCCCTGATTCCAATGATGTGTTATTCACTGAGCTGCTTGTTGTAGATTTCTAAAACCGCTGTTTTATCAATGGGAGATTATCACCGGAGGGCTAGTAAACCTGCTGCCATGTAGTCCAATCATGCCCACCCCCCAATGATTTCCAACTTTCTGCTTCTGCAGAGTGTACACAGGAGCGATATAATTGGAGCTCTGATACATTTGTCACCTGCTCTATATTTTGTTAGTCCGCCAAGTCCATTTAATTCTCTACTTAAAAAGACATTGAGCAAAAGTATCAAGCATCACAGGCACAGATAATAAACTAAGCCAACTATCACAGATTTCAACATTGACCAAAGCCAAATCAGAATTGGAGGGCATGAGCCTATCTGGGAATCAAGAGGCAGAAAGTACAGTATCCGATCAGCAACAGTCGGACAAATATAGTGGTTATAGAGTTAGATTTTGATGAACACTGAAAGTACAAATTATTCATTATTAGTGTTGAGCAAGCATGCTCGACACTGCTCGGTACTCGCCCGAGCATCTCACTACTCGGGATGTTCGGCGAGCACCGTGCATTTTCGGGTTACTCGGGCGGGAGCTCGGGTCTCCGCCCTGCATGTTTGGCGCTCTTTACAGAGCCAATGAACATGCAGGGATTGCCAGTCAGTCACTGTAATGCCGCAGACATGTTGGTTGTGGGCATTAAAGTGATTGGCTGGCCGCACAGCGTCACCTCGAGTATTTAAAACCGGGCGCCGCAATCTTGGACACAGTCGCTCCGGATCAGACAGTGTAGGGAGAGTGCTGCTGAGCTAGGGAGAGATTTTTACTGCGAAATAGGTAGTGTAGGGTCTTTAAAGCCTGCAAAATCAAACAAACAGTACTTCTGAGGACTAATATCCATCCCAGATATCAGGCAGGCAGGCTGTATAGGAGACGCAGTGGTGCTGCTGCTCAAATTGCTAGACTTACCTCCAGGTCTCAGGGGCCAGGAAAAATGCCTTTTTATTCATCTAAATCCTCTTTTTTTTTTCCCCTCAGTAAGACTGTACAAATACCCGTCTTATTAACCTTTTGGTATCCCCCCCCAAAAAAAAAAATTGAGTGTGTCTGTGAGAGTTCAGAGACAAATATATCTGTTTAAAAGAGTCTGGTTTCGGCCAGATAACTAGAACTGTGGTTTTGCAGTTCCACGGTTCAAATCTCTGTATTATCCACTTTTTTTCCTTTTTTCCATAAAAAAAAACAGTTTGAGTGTCTCGCTGACTGTTCAGACACAAATATATCTTATTAAAAAAGTCTGGTATACGCCCGAAATTAGAACTGTGGTTTTCCTCTTCCACGGTTCAAATCTGGGTGTAATCCACCATTTTGCCTTTTTTCCATAAAAAAAACCAGTTTGAGTGTCTCGCTGACTGTTCAGACACAAATATCTGTTTAAAAGATTCTGGTGTAGGCCAGAGAACTAGAACTGTGGTTTTCCTCTTCCACGGTTCAAATCTGGGTGTAATCCACCTTTTTGCCTTTTTTACATAAAAAAAACTGTTTGAGTGTCTCGCTGACTGTTCAGACACAAATATACAGTATCTGTTTAAAAGATTCTGGTGTAGGCCAGAGAAATAGAACTTTGGTTTTCCTCTTCCACAGTTCAAATCTGGGTGTTATCCACATTTTTGCCATTTTTCCATAAAAAAAAAACAGTTTGAGTGTTTCGCTGACTGTTCAGACACAAATATATCTGTTTAAAAGATTCTGGTGTAGGCCAGAGAAATAGAACTGTGGTTTTCCTCTTCCACGGTTAAAATCTGGGCGTAATCCACCTTTTTGCTTTTTTTACATTAAAAAAACAGTTTGAGTGTCTCGCTGACTGATCAGACACAAATATATCTGTTTAAAAGATTCTGGTGTAGGCCAGAGAACTAGAACTGTGGTTTTCCTCTTCCATGGTTCAAATCTGGGTGTAATCCACTTTTTTGCCATTTTTACATAAAAAAAACAGTTTGAATGTCTCGCTGACTGTTCAGACACAAATATATCTGCTTAAAAGATTCTGGTGTAGGCCAGAGAACTAGAAGTGTGGTTTTCCTCTTCCACGGTTCAAATCTGGGTGTAACCCACCTTTTTGCCTTTTTTATATATAAAAAAAAACCAGTTTGAGTGTCTCGCTGACTGTTCAGACACAAATATATCTGTTTAAAAGATTCTGGTGTAGGCCAGAGAAATAGAACTGTGGTTTTCCTCTTCCACGGTTCTAATCTCCTTCTTATTACCCTTTTGCCATTGATAGTGCGAGTGTAAGCTATTTTACTTCATTTACAATGGGCAAGGCGCGTGGCAAGGGACGTGGAACTGGACGTTCTGGTGATGGTGCGTGCAGAGGATGAGGCCGTGGCCAAGGTGAAAATGTGCCACAACCAACAGCCACATCTTCTCGCTTCCAGTTCTTGACCGAATTACTAGGGAAGCACACAACAACACCACTATTGTCAACTGATCAGTGTAAACAGGTTATTAATTGGATAGCAGATAATACTTCCAGTCACCTGGGCACCACCACCTTCGGTCTGTCTTCCACATGGTCAAGTCTTAGTAGCCGTGAGTCTCGACGAGTATACTCCTCCTCACCCAGATGCTACTTCCTCCCACCATGCCGAGTGCCGTCAGACAGCAACTGATCCCACAGTTGGACACTCTGAAGAACTGTTCACTGGTCCATTTCCATATTTGGGCCCCTCGCCTGCTCCGCTTGAAGTGGTGGAAGAGGAGATCCCATGTAGCGATGGCCAAATATTTGAACAGCCATGGCCACAGGATGGCGACGCTGGCAATTTGTCACAAGAGGTGGATGATGACGAAACACAATTGCCACGAAGTGAGGAGGAGGACCGTAGTGCAGAAGTAGACGAGGAGGAGGTGTTGGATGATCTAGTAACTGACCCAACATGGCTGGAGGACACGCAGAGTGAGGCCAGCAGCACACAGGGGGAGGGAGGCAGAGTACCCCAACAGGCAGGAAGAAGCAGTGTGGTGGCCGCAGACAGAAGGCGGGCAACCGTTCCCCATAACACCAACACGAGGGACGTTGCCAGTACAACTGGTAGGTCTTCCAGAGTCTGGAATTTTTTTAAAGACTCTGCTGATAACCCCAAAAAGGCCATTTGTACCACCAGCCAGACCAGCATCAGCAGGGGTGACAAAAATACTAGCCTGACCACCACCAGCATGATCAGGCACATGTCAGCAAAGCACCCGACTTTGTGGGGCGAACCCCAGGGTCCACGACCAGTGTCAGCTGGTGTCACCATTGCTTCTTCCGCTGTTGTGCGTGTAAGAGAACCCCCTGTTGTGCGTGCAAGGCAATCCCCTGTCCATACTGCATGCAAAGATGTCTCCTCCTCTCAGTCTTCACTTGTTATGGAAGTTTCTCAAGAAACAGCATCAACGTCCACGTCCCACCGCAGCGTTCAATTGTTCATATCCCAGACCTTTGAACGAAAGCGAAAATTCGCAGCCAACGCCCCACAGGCCACAGTCCTAAATTCGCACATTTCACGACTGCTTGCGTTGGAAATGCTGCCTTTTAGGCTGTGGAGATGGAATCCTTCCGCAACCTTATGGCGGTGGCCATCCTTCGGTACTCGGTCCCCAGCTGACACTATTTTGCCCGGTGTGCCATCCCCACACTACACAAGCACGTGTCCCAAAACATCTGCCGTGCCCTCAACAACGCAGTTACTGAGAGAGTCCACCTGACAACGGACACGTGGACAAGTGCTTGTGGCCAGGGATGGTACATCTCCCTGACGGCACACTGGGTAAACATAGTGGAAGCCGGGACCCAATCGGACCTTGAGACGGAACACATCCTCCCCACACCGAGGATTGCGGGCCCTATGTCAGTCAGAGTTGCCCCCACAGTGAACAGCTCCTGCGCATCATCCTCCTCCTCATGTTCAGCCTCCATCTCAGATATCACCACATCAGTTACAAGCTGGAAGCACTGCAGTACTGCCTCAGCCAAGCGGCAACAGGCTGTGCTGAAACTCATAAGCTTAGGTGATAAACCTCACACTGCTTGTGAGTTGTGGACAGCTGTGAAAGAGCAGGCAGATCTGTGGCTGAGACGGCTGAACCTACATCCAGTCATGGTCGTGTGTGACAATGGCTGTAACCTGGTGGCGGCTCTGAGGTGAGGCGAGATCACACACGTACCATGCCTGGCTCATGTGCTTAACCTCGTGGTTCAGCGGTTTCTTAAATCGTACCCCGAGTTGCCAGATATGCTTGTCAAAGTACGCAGCCTGTTGGCTCATTTTCGGTACAGCTTCAGCCGCCCTTGCTGTGTTGCAGCAGCGTTTGCAGCTTCCAGCACACTGACTGGTGTGTGATGTCCCCACACATTGGAACTCTACCCTCCACATGTTGCAAAGGAATTGTGAGCAAAAGAGAGCAGTTGTGGAGTACCAGCTGCAACAAGGCTGTCGATATTCAGGTCAGACTCCACACATAAGACCTCAGGAGTGGACCTGGATGTCTGACATATGTACCATCCTGACAAATTTTGAGGAGTCCACCAAGATGGTGAGTGGCGATGATGCCATCATTAGCGTCAGCATCCCACTTGTCTGTCTTTTGCAACACTCTCTGCAGAGAATTAAAGAGGAGGCATTGCAGCCAGAATATGATGAGATGGATCAAGAAGCTGTAGCGGGCGATTACACAGCCCAGCCTCATCTCATCCCAACGTGCATTGGGGGACAATGAGGGAGAGGAGGAGGAGGAGAGCATGGTCAGTCGTCATCTTGGTGAGGACACGGAAGTCTTGCCCGTTACCAGTCTGGCACGCATGGTTGACTTTATGTTACACTGCCTTAACCGTGACCCTCGCGTTGTCAAAATGTTGGGTGACAGTCATTACTGGTTGGTGACACTTTTAGACCCCCGCTACAAGGAGAACTTTCACTGTCTTATTCCTGAGGTGGAGAGGTCTACAAAAATGGGGCCATACCAGAAGGCCCTTGCTGCAGAACTGTTATAAAAATTCCCATCTGAACACGCTAGAGGAAGAGGTAACAGTTCATTGCCCAACCAAGGCATACAGGCGAGAGAGACGCAACTCCAATCCAGCAGAGGCAGGAGAACACTGTCAACGTTCTGGGACAGTTTTCTAAGACCCGCCCAGCTTACAGGCCCTGAGGCGCGGGGTACTCTCACAAGGAGTGTAAAGTTTCAAAAGATGGTGAGGGAGTACCTTGCCGACCGTACCAGCATCCTCCGTGATTCCTCCGTGCCTTTTAATTATTGGGTATCCAAGCTGGACACTTGGAATGATCTCGCTCTGTACGCCTTGGAGGTCCTGGCCTGCCCTGCTGCTAGCGTGTTATCGGAGCGTGTTTTTAGTGCCGCTGGGGGAATTATAACTGATAAGCGCACTCGTCTGTCAACTGACAATGTTGAAAAGCTAACCCTTATCAAAATGAACAAGGGCTGGATTAGGCTAGACTTCTCATCACCACCAAATGACAGCAGAGTAACATAAAGTCAAATCCACTGTGTTATTTCGGGAGGTGTATTCCCATGCACCGCTTCACACCCACACATGGGTATACGCTTCTTATTTTCGGCTGTTTTTTTCTCTTCTCCTTATCCTCAGCCTCCACCACCACTATACCACCAGGGTGACCGTGGTCCGTGTTGCCAGCATTGCAAGTTCCTCCGTCCTAATTTTTGGCAGCTTTTGCTTGGAAGGCATAGGCAAACACTATGGGAGACCCACTCCCCAATAATGGGAATAATGTTTTTAATATGCTGTACTGCATGGCTCTTGTAAGGGGCATTGCAAGTTCCTCCATCCTAATTTTTGCCAGCTTTTGCTTGGAAGGCATAGGCAAAGCCTATGGGAGATCCACTTCCCAATAATGGGAATAATGTTTTTAATATGCTGCACTGCATGCCTCTTGTAAGGGGCTTTGCAAGTTCCTCCGTCCTAATCTTTAGCAGCTTTTGCTTGGAGGGCACAGGCAAAGACTATGGGAGACCCACTCCCCAATAATGGAAATAATGTTTTCAATATGCTGTACTGCATGGCTCTTGTAAGGGGCATTGCAAGTTCCCCCGTCCTAATTTTTGGCAGATTTTGCTTGGAAGGCATAGGCAAAGACTATGGGAGACCTACTCATCAATAATGGGAATAATGTTTTTAATATGCTGTACTGCATGGCTCTTGTAAGGGGCATTGCAAGCTCCTCCGTCCTAATTTTTGGCAGCTTTTGCTTGGAAGGCATGGGCAAAGACTATGGGAGACTCACTCTCCAATAATGGGAATAATGTTTTTAATATGCTGTACTGCATGGCTCTTGAAAGAGGCATTAAAATTGCTTTGTTAAGCTACTGTGACCTCCACATCTCTTCCAAGGGTCATTGATATTGTATTTTTATTCCACTGGGACCTCCACGTCTCTTCCAAGGGGCATTGATATTGTCTTTTTATTCCACTGTGACCTCTACGTCTCTTCCAAGGGGCATTAAAACCGTCTTGTTAAGCTACTGTGACCTCCACGTCTTTTCCAAGGGGCATTAAAACCGTCTTGTTAGACCACTCTGAACTCCACGTCTCTTCCAAGGGGCATTAAAACCGTCTTGTTAAACAACTCTGAACTCCACGTCTCTTCCAAGGGGCATTAAAATCGTCTTGTTAAGCTACTGTGACATCCACGTCTCTTCCAAGGGGCATTAAAACCATCTTGTTAAACCACTCTGAACTCCACGTCTCTTCCAAGGGGCATTAAAATCGTCTTGTTAAGCTACTGTGAACTCCACGTCTCTTCCAAGGGACATTGATATTGTCTTTTTATTCCACTGGGACCTCCACCACTCATCCAAGGGGCATTGATATTGTCTTTTTATTCCACTGTGACCTCCACGTCTTTTCAAAGGGGTATTAAAACCGTCTTGTTAAACCACTCTGAACTCCACGTCTCTTCCAAGGGGCATTAAAACCGTCTTGTTAAGCTACTGTGACCTCCACATCTCTTCCAAGGGGCATTAAAACCATCTTGTTAAACCACTCTGAACTCCATAGTTCTTCCAAGGGGCATTGAAATGTTGTTTTTAATTACCTCTAACCTCCACGACTCTTCCAATGGGCATTGCATTTCCTCCTAATTTTAGTCAGCTTTTGCTTTTCAATGCATAGGCGAACACTAAGAGAGACCCACTCCACAATAATGGGTAGAAGGTTTTTAGTATGCTGTAATCCACGTCTGTTTCAAGAGGCATTGCAGTTCCTCATAATTTTTGGAAAGCCTTCCATTCACTGCTTAGGCCAACAGTGTACAGGAGACCCAGTTGCTATAAATGGAAAAAATGGTTTAATTAAGGCCCTCTGACCTCCATGTCACTTCCAAGGTCATTGGAGTGCCTCAAAATTTTTGGTAGGCATTGCACTCACTGTATGCCCTATAACTGTGTAGCCGAACCGCTCCTTTTGGTACAGAAACATATCCTACAAGACATGTGTGGTTGACTGGCCTGATATTGATGTAAATGGTCCCTGTTCCTCCTGCTCTTTCTCCTTTGCCACCACCTCATCCATCATTCATCCCCTGAAGCTTTGTTTTAACGGGAGTCATAGAACTGGGATAGTAGCAGGAAAACATCCAGCAATCCTTGGAGGAGGTAGGATATGCGCCAAAACGCTGACCACCTCAGGCCTAGCTTCTACTACATACATGCTCTTGCATTCCAAGGAACAGAAAGCTAAGGAGATGGATGGCCTCATGATCATGAATAATTTACTCGTTGTGTAGGAGGCCGACCACTGCTGCTGTCTACCTTCTGAACTTTGTGTTGAAACCTCATTGACCCAGGACCCGCAATCCTCTATGTCTGGAGGACGTGTTGCATCCCAGTGTCCAACTGTGTCCCGGCTTCCACAATATTAACCCAGTGTGAAGGCGTCAGTGAGAAGGACCATCCCTGGCCACATTCACTTGTCCATGTGTTTGTGGTTAGGCTGTCTTTCCCACTAAATGCACTGGGAGGGCACAGGTAATGTTTTGGTATGCGCACTTGTGTATAAGGCGCACCGGGACAAATAGGAGAGGCTGGGGACCGTTTATGGACACCCGGCCGCCCCCAGGCGGCTGGGGACCAACCGTGGACACCCGGCCGCTGGGCGGCTGGGGACTGAGTATAGAGACCTCGCTGCTGAAGCAGCCTCCAAACTAATAGGCCCCATTTCAAGTGCAAGCTAGCAGTATGGTATTGCAGCCTGGGGGTGGGTGGGTGGCAGGCTGCACACTTACGCTTGCATTCCAAGAAAATAAAGCAGATGATAACTTCTATCATCATCATCATGCTCCTCACCTTGGCACTCTCAACTAGAGATGAGCGTTGTTCTACTCGAACTGTTCGCCAATCTCAAATTCGAGCTGTTTTGGGCGGTGTTCGAGCCGTTCGGCGAACACGAACAATTTGAGAAAAATTCGGCTGTTCGAGGTTATGTTCGATAACTGTTCGTGCACCAAAATCATAACTGGATTTTTTCTCAGTAATGATGAAAATTAATGTTAATACGCAGTTTGAGTGTACAGCGGGGTGGGGGGAGGGGCAGGGGATGGATCTCTGCAGGAACAATGAAGATCTCCATTTTTTTTTCTCTTTCCCGCATTTACAGTGGGGAGGTGCAATCTGTCAGCCTATCAGCAGCGCACACACGGAGCGAAGTGCTTTTTTTCACACAAGCAAGAGCATGTGTCATTGGCATTGTATGTCACATGTCCTTGCCCTATAAGACCAAGCCATTTTCCCCGTCGCCACCATTTTCTCACTGCTGCAGCTGCGTGTTAGACGGCACCGCTGTTGCTGTGTGCGCTATACCTTGTTAATTTCAAGCCAAATTTCGCACAAATATACAGATAGCTTGGGAGTAGGGAATAGTTGTGATTGCAGTCCTTTTAAGGACTAGGTTACAGTATTTCCTACGACTTTTATCAGGCAGGTCTGTGCTCTTAAATAGATAGGTTGTGGGAGTAAAGACTAATTGTAATTGGAGTCCTTTTCAGGACTAGGTTACATCAGTTCCTATCAGTTTTTGCCAGGCAGGTCTGTGCCAGTGCTGTGCAAGTTTTTTTCACAGCATTTGGCTGAATCTAGCAAAGCTAATCCTTTTTGGCCTATTGCAGAGTGTGTTAGTCAGTGGAGTAGCCTATCTGTGTTGCAAGATATACCACCTGTGTATAGAATACCAATTTTTTTACTGCACCTAGTGAAGTAAAATCTTTTGGGCATAGCATCATTCTATTAGTCCATCTATACTGACCTCCATCAGGTTGCAAACTGAATCTAATTTTTTTCTGCATCTAGCTCTGAAAAAATATTTGGCCTTCTAGCAGTGTGTGGGACTTGTTCTATTAGTCCACCTATACTGACCCCCATCAGGTTGCAAACTGAATATATTTTTTTCTGCATCTACCTCTGAAAAAATATTGGGCTTCTAGCTGTGTGTGGTTCTTGTTCTATTAATCCATCTATACAGACCTCCATCAGGTTGCAAACTGAATATAATTTTTTTCTGCATCTAGCTCTGAAAAAATATTTGGCCTTCTAGTAGTGTGTGGGACTTTCTCTGTTAGTCCATCTATACTGACCTCCATCAGGTTGCAAACTGAATATATTTTTTTCTGCATCTACCTCTGAAAAAATATTGGGCTTCTAGCTGTGTGTGGGTCTTGTTCTATTAATCCATCTATACTGACCTCCATCAGGTTGCAAACTGAATATAATTTTTTTCTGCATCTAGCTCTGAAAAAATATTTGGCCTTCTAGTAGTGTGTCGGACTTTCTCTATTAGTCCATCTATACTGACCTCCATCAGGTTGCAAATTAAAAATAATTTTTATCTGCATCTACAGTACCTCTGAAAAAATATTTGGGCTTCTAGCTGTGTGTGGGACTTGTTGTATTAGTCCATCTATACTGACCTCCATCAGGTTGCAAACTGAATATATTTTTTTCTGCATCTACCTCTGAAAAAATATTGGGCTTCTAGCTGTGTGTGGGACTTGTTGTATTAGTCCATCTATACTGACCTCCATCAGGTTGCAAACTGAATATATTTTTTTCTACATCTACCTCTGAAAAAATATTGGGCTTCTAGCTGTGTGTGGGTCTTGTTCTATTAATCTATCTATACAGACCTCCATCAGGTTGCAAACTGAATATAATTTTTTTCTGCATCTAGCTCTGAAAAAATATTTGGCCTTCTAGCAGTGTGTGGGACTTGTTCTATTAGTCCACCTATACTGACCTCCATCAGGTTGCAAATTCAAAATAATTTTTTGTATGCATCTAGCTCTGAAAAAATATTTGGCCTTCTAGCAGTGTGTGGGACTTTCTCTGTTAGTCCATCTATACTGACCTCCATCAGGTTGCAAACTGAATATATTTTTTTCTGCATCTACCTCTGAAAAAATATTGGGCTTCTAGCTGTGTGTGGGTCTTGTTCTATTAATCCATCTATACTGACCTCCATCAGGTTGCAAACTGAATATAATTTTTTTCTGCATCTAGCTCTGAAAAAATATTTGGCCTTCTAGTAGTGTGTCGGACTTTCTCTATTAGTCCATCTATACTGACCTCCATCAGGTTGCAAATTAAAAATAATTTTTATCTGCATCTACAGTACCTCTGAAAAAATATTTGGGCTTCTAGCTGTGTGTGGGACTTGTTGTATTAGTCCATCTATACTGACCTCCATCAGGTTGCAAACTGAATATATTTTTTTCTGCATCTACCTCTGAAAAAATATTGGGCTTCTAGCTGTGTGTGGGACTTGTTGTATTAGTCCATCTATACTGACCTCCATCAGGTTGCAAACTGAATATATTTTTTTCTACATCTACCTCTGAAAAAATATTGGGCTTCTAGCTGTGTGTGGGTCTTGTTCTATTAATCTATCTATACAGACCTCCATCAGGTTGCAAACTGAATATAATTTTTTTCTGCATCTAGCTCTGAAAAAATATTTGGCCTTCTAGCAGTGTGTGGGACTTGTTCTATTAGTCCACCTATACTGACCTCCATCAGGTTGCAAATTCAAAATAATTTTTTGTATGCATCTAGCTCTGAAAAAATATTTGGCCTTCTAGCAGTGTGTGGGACTTTCTCTGTTAGTCCATCTATACTGACCTCCATCAGGTTGCAAACTGAATATATTTTTTTCTGCATCTACCTCTGAAAAAATATTGGGCTTCTAGCTGTGTGTGGGTCTTGTTCTATTAATCCATCTATACTGACCTCCATCAGGTTGCAAACTGAATATAATTTTTTTCTGCATCTAGCTCTGAAAAAATATTTGGCCTTCTAGTAGTGTGTCGGACTTTCTCTATTAGTCCATCTATACTGACCTCCATCAGGTTGCAAATTAAAAATAATTTTTATCTGCATCTACAGTACCTCTGAAAAAATATTTGGGCTTCTAGCTGTGTGTGGGACTTGTTGTATTAGTCCATCTATACTGACCTCCATCAGGTTGCAAACTGAATATATTTTTTTCTGCATCTACCTCTGAAAAAATATTGGGCTTCTAGCTGTGTGTGGGACTTGTTGTATTAGTCCATCTATACTGACCTCCATCAGGTTGCAAACTGAATATATTTTTTTCTACATCTACCTCTGAAAAAATATTGGGCTTCTAGCTGTGTGTGGGTCTTGTTCTATTAATCTATCTATACAGACCTCCATCAGGTTGCAAACTGAATATAATTTTTTTCTGCATCTAGCTCTGAAAAAATATTTGGCCTTCTAGCAGTGTGTGGGACTTGTTCTATTAGTCCACCTATACTGACCTCCATCAGGTTGCAAATTCAAAATAATTTTTTGTATGCATCTAGCTCTGAAAAAATATTTGGCCTTCTAGCAGTGTGTGGGACTTTCTCTCTTAGTCCATCTATACTGACCTCCATCAGGTTGCAAATTAAAAATAAATTTATCTGCATCTACAGTACCTCTGAAAAAATATTTGGGCTTCTAGCTGTGTGTGGGACTTGTTGTATTAGTCCATCTATACTGACCTCCATCAGGTTGCAAACTGAATATATTTTTTTCTGCATCTACCTCTGAAAAAATATTGGGCTTCTAGCTGTGTGTGGGTCTTGTTCTATTAATCCATCTATACAGACCTCCATCAGGTTGCAAACTGAATATATTTTTTTCTGCATCTACCTCTGAAAAAATATTGGGCTTCTAGCTGTGTGTGGGACTTGTTGTATTAGTCCATCTATACTGACCTCCATCAGGTTGCAAATTGAATATAATTTTTTTCTGCATCTAACCCAGCCAATAGTTTTGGCCTAATACCACAGTTTGGCCACTCAGCTCTGCTCGGTTACCATCCATTGTTTTTTTGTGCAAACAACTCCAGAGTTGTGAATTAGTTAACCACCAAAATGAGTGGAAAAAGGCCTGCTGCTGGTGGAAAGGGGAATAGGCGTGTTGGGAAGGGGAAAAAAGGTTGTGTCCGTGGGGTAGGTGTTAAAGCAACAGTAACATCTGCAGAAGAAAGACCATCTTCCAGCCAAACTAAAATGTCTACTTCTTTTAGCGGACAATGTGATAAGATCCCTTTCTTACGGCCACGCCAATCGCTACAAATTCCAGATGAGGCACAAAAACAGCAGGTGCTTCAACGGATATCAAGTGCTCCTTTAAGTGGGCTCTCCTCCACATCAACTTCAACATCACAAATACTCCAGTCCTCAAATTTGTCACCCAAATCGCACTTGCTTCCTCACAGCTCCCAAATCTCCAGCTGCCCGTCTGAGTATGAGGTAGAACAGATGGTTGAGTCTGCAGAGCTGTTTACTCATACTATAGCCTGGGAATCAGAGGTCGACTCCAGCGCTTCTGTGAATCCAGACGAGGAAATGATCTGCACTGATGCCCAGAATCTTTATGAGTCGGATCCAGGACCAGACGCAGAAGGTTCTGACCATAATGTAGACCCTCATTCCCAAACTGTAACTCCTGTTGGTGGAGACAATGAGGAAGACGATGATAAGACTCAAATACCTGATTGGAGCGACAACTTTAGTTTTTTGTCAGGGCAGGAACAGGTTGGCTCTGAGGACGACGGGTGTGATAACACACAGGGTGATGATGATGAGGTTGGAGATCCCACTTACTGTCAACCCACAGTCAGCCAAGAGATGAGGTCAGCAGAGGAGGTGGAGGAAGATGCTAGTGACGACGAGGTCAGGTTGCGCCTTCCTGGACAGAGACGTAGTACTGGAAGCACGTCAACAACTGCATCCTCAAACACAACTCTGCCTCTCACCACAAGTCGTGGTGGCTCTTCAGGTCGCATGGGTGCTAAGCCTTGCATAGCCTGGGCATTTTTTCAGATCGATAAAGTTGACCCAACTCGTGTTATCTGTAACATTTGTCAGCAAAAGCTAAGTAGAGGCCAAAAAATACATAGTTTGAGTACTTCATGCATGAACCGGCACATGGACATGAAGCATAAGTTGCAGTGGGAAGCTCAGTGTGCTACAATGCGGCCTAGCCGGCCGGGCCAACCACCGTCTGCCATATCTTGTGCATCCGCGGCCTCTTCATCCTCTGTGACTGGGGGGACAGCAGTCACACCTGTTTTGGGGCGCAGACCTGCCACCTCTTTACCCGCAACAGCCAGCGTGATTGGCAGGTCATCATTTTCTTTGGAGGTGGTAACACCAGCTGGTGTTGAGCGCTGTCCGACATCGATAGCACCACCTTTGGATCAAGGCAACCTAACATGTCCGCCTGCATCTTCCTCACAGACCGGCAGTTTGCCGGGGACACCCTTATCAACCCCGTCTAAGCACAATAGCCAGCCCTCGGTCCCTCAGATGTGGACAAGTAAAAGACCATTTCCTCCTAGCCATGAGAAAGCTAAGAGGTTGAATTTCACCATCTGCAAGCTCTTGGCTACAGAAATGCTGCCTTTCCGCCTGGTGGACACAGAGGATTTTCGAGACCTTATGTCCGTCGCAGTGCCCCAGTACCAGATGCCCAGTCGGCACTACTTCTCAAAGAAAGGTGTGCCTGCGCTCCACCAGCATGTCGCACACAACATCACCGCTTCTTTGAGAAACTCTGTGTGTGACAGGGTGCATTTCACCACAGACACTTGGACGAGTAGGCATGGACAGGGGCGTTACATGTCGCTGACTGGGCACTGGGTAACTATGGTGACAGCAGGACAAGGGGCTGCTGTCCAAGTCTTGCCGTCCCCACGAGTTGTGCGTCAATCCTCTTTATGTCAAAGTTCCTCCACTGCTTCTGCCTCCTCAACCTCCTCTCGGTCTTCCACCTGCACCCAAAGCCTGTCTGGTCATGCCACAAGCTTTCTAACTGCGCAGAAGGGATCCTGCACACCTCCTTACTATGCTGGCAGTGAGGCTCAACGTCATCAGGCGGTTTTTACTTTGAAATGTCTGGGAAATGTGAGTCACACAGCTGAGGAGTTGTGGTCAGCTATGGAGAACCAATTTCATGAATGGCTGTCTCCACTGGACCTGAAACCAGGGAAAGCCGTGTGCGACAAAGCTGCAAACCTGGGTGCGGCCCTTCGCCGGGGCAATGTCACACACGTGCCTTGTATGGCTCACGTGTTGAACCTGGTTGTCCAGCAATTTTTAGCCCACTATCCCAGACTAGATGGCCTTCTGCAGAGGGCACGGTCGCTGTGTGCTCACTTCCGCCGTTCGCATCCCGCAGCTCAGCGACTTACATCTCTACAGAAGTCGTTGGGCCTGCCACTTCACCGGCTAAAATGCGATGTGCCTACCCGGTGGAATTCAACTCTGCACATGTTGCAGCGACTGTGGCAGCACCGACAAGCCCTGGTGCAATACGTTCTGACGTATAGCCTGGGCCAACGAGATCCAGAGGTGGGGCAAATCACGCTGAAGGAGTGGTCTCAGATCAGGGACCTATGCACCCTTCTGCACAGTTTTGAAATGGCGACGAAGATGTTTAGTGCTGATGATGCCATTATCAGCATGACTATTCTGGTGATTTACATGCTGGAGCACATGTTAAACAGAATTCGGAGTCAGGTGGTGGCACAAGAGGAGGTGGAGGAAGTAGAGGAGGAGGAGTTGTATGCGGAAGGGCTAACATCTGCAAGGTCCAGACGGTCGGCAGCACCAAGGCGGCAGGCATGTGAGGGTGGGGGAGATGGTTTTACCAGGGCGCATGGTAGCAGCCAAACTAGTGAGGAAGGTGCAGGAGCCCAGGAAGAAGTGGAGGACGAACTGATGGAAGACTCATCAGATGAGGGAGACCTTGATCACATTTCTGTTGTGCGAGGTTGGGGGGAGAGGACAGAGGAAGGAAGCATGATTGTTACCTCGCCACCAACACAACAGGGACTTGGTGCTCCTGGATGCGCAACACACATGAGTGCCTTCTTGCTGCACTACCTGCAACATGACCCTCGAATTGTGAGAATTAGAAATAATCCTGACTACTGGGTTGCCACACTGTTAGATCCCCGGTACAAAAGTAAATTTGCCGAAATTATTCCTGCCATAGAAAGGGATGCACGCATGCAGGAGTATCAGCAGAGACTGTTGCAGAATCTTACATGTGCTTTTCCACAAAACACCAGTGGTGCACGTAGTGAATCTCACAGTTCCAACTTGCCAACCGTGGGACCGTCAAGTGTTCAGCACTCAAACCGTAACAGAACCACAGTATCTGCTGGTAACATCAATTTTGCGGAATCATTTCACCACTTTTTTAGCCCATCCTTTGCAAGGCCACAGGAGACAAGAAGTCTGACACATAGTCAACGCCTAGAGACGATGGTACAGGAGTATCTCCAAGTAAACATTGAAGCCACGACTGTGTCACTGGACCCTTGCTCTTTTTGGGCTTCCAATCTGGATAAATGGCCGGAGCTAGCCACTTACGCCTTGGAGATCTTGTCATGCCCCGCAGCCAGCGTTCTGTCTGAACGTGTGTTCAGCGCTGCTGGTGGTGTGCTGACAGATAAGCGCACGCGGCTCTCCACTGATAATGTAGACAGACTCACGTTCATAAAGATGAACAAATCATGGATCCGAAACGAATTTTCTACCCCTGTGTCATCCTGGGGAGAGTAAAAGCTTGATGATTGGTTAAAATCACCCTACCAACCGTTTTAAGCTTTCAAATTACTAATCATGTTTATCTGTATCTTGTCTGGAAAATAATTTGGGCTTTGTAGCAGTGTGCAGCACTGATCCTATTAGGCCATCTATAATAAGCTCCACCAGATTTAAAATTAAAAATAATTTTTAGCTGCATCTAGCCCGGAAAATAATTTTGGGGCTCCGAGATGCGCAAGACACATAAGTGCCTTCTTGCTGCACTACCTGCAGCATGACCCTCATATTGTCAGAATTCGAAGTAATCATGACTACTGGGTTGCCACACTCTTAGATCCCCCAAACTTTTCGATCAACCTTTTCATTTTAATAAAGACCAAAAAAATGGTCATTTTTGAAATTATAAGCATTAGCAGGTTGTTAGAAACTGAAATCAAACAGTTTTCAACTCAAAACTTTATTCTAGGTGATGTTACATTTTCACATAGGACCCCTTGTTCGAAAGGAGCTTCTGAACTCTCTCGTCCATTGAATTTGTCAGGTTTTGGATGGTTTCTGCTTCAATTGTTTTGCATGAGGACAGAATACCCTCCCAGAGCTGTTGCTTAGATGTGAACTGCCTCCCGCCATCATAGACACTCCTTTTAATGATGCTCCAAAGGTTCTGAATGGGGTAGAGGTCAGGGGAGCATGGGGGTCACACCATAAGTTTGTCCCCTTTTATGCCCATATCAGCCAGAGATGCAGATGTTTTATGTGCAGCATGAGATGGTGCATTATCATGCAGAAAAATGATCTTGCTGTGAAATACACGGTTCTTCTTCTTGAACCATGGCAGGAAGTGCTGTTTGAGAAAATCCACATACATTATGGAGTTCATCTTTAGCGCCTTCAGGAATCCTAAAGGGGCCGACAATCTCTCTCCCCATGATTCCAGCCCAAAACATTACTCCACCTTCTCCTTGTTGGCGCTGTAGCCGTGTTTGCGTGGGGTGTCCATCAACCAGCCATCCTCCACTCCATCCATCCTGACCATCGAGCGCTGCACGGCACTCATCCGTGAACAAAACAGTTTTGAAATCAGTCTTCATGTAATGTTTGGCCCACTGGAGCCGTTTCTGCTTGTGTGAAGTGGATAGAGGAGGTCGACAGGATGGCGTATGCACAGCTGCAAACCTCTGAAGGACCCTGCATCTTGTTGTTCGGGGGACGTTGGAGGCACAAGCAGCTTCAAAAACTTGTCTGCTGCTATGACAAGGCTTTTTTGCCGCAGCTCTTTTAACCTGACGTAATTGCCTGTAGGAAAGAGTCCTCAATTTGCCCTTATCAGCACGCACACGTGTGTACTGTGAATCAGCTACATACTTCTTGATTGCCAAGACACTTCATCCTGATCATCGCACAATGTTGATTGTAGTCATGCCTTGACCTAAACACTCCACAATTTGTTGCTTCTCAACAGCCGACACATCCTTTTTCTTTCCCATTTTGGCAGAAAATGTAGGCTGCTTAATAATGTGAGAGAGCCTTCTTAAGTAGTCTTGCCTTTCATTGGACACACCTGCCAAACTAATTAGCACAGGTGTCTGCAATTGCTTACAGTGATATAAAGAGCCCTGACACACATCACCATCAATGAGTTTAACTGACAAACAAACAAATTCTTCCCTTATCACTCCTAAACACTTTTTGCATAATAATTTGGAACGCAGTGTACATGTGCTTTTCCACAAAACACCAGTGGTTCACGTAGTGAATCTTACAGTTCTAACTTGCCAACCGTGGTCTGTATGGAGTTGTTCAATAAAGGGCCCAAAATTAAGATAACATAGATGGGAGAGGTCTCTATGAATAGGAATTCCTAAGTATTTGATACCCTGTGAGGGCCAGGCAAAGGGAAAGTTGGACTGGATGGAATCCTATATGGATTTGGGGAGGGAGACATCGAGGGCCTCAGACTTCGCTGCATTGATTTTAAAATTTTACCATGTAACAAAGTGATCTATTTCAGCCATAACAGCAGGGATGGATATATGTGATTGAGTGATATATACTAGGACATCATCAGCAAATAGAGAGCACTTGTACTCGGTGCCTCCCACCTCAATCCACCTAATATTGGGGTTATGGCGAATTGATGAGAGCAGGTGCTCCGTCACTAGGATGTATAAGAGAGGGGACAGAGGACATCCCTGCCTTGTCCCATTGGTGATTGTGAAAGGTGATGAAAATGTTCTGACGCACCCCCTGGGCCTTGGGACACCCGGAGCCGGACCCTTTTTGGTGGATGCTGGTGGTTGTAGTCTTCGTGGCGGCGACCCGGTTCCGTGGCTCAGGGCGGTCAAACCAGTGGCGGAACTATTTATGTGGTTTTGATGTTTAAATGTCCGACTACGCCACCCGTGGATTGCGGTCAGAGTGAACCGCCGCTACAGGGCAGACCGCTGAGGCTGGTGTTGTGGGTGCAGCAGAGCGTAGCATAACTCCCCACGGGAGGAGTATAGCCTCAGGGCAGTGTATGCGGAGGATGGGGGTGATGGTGCAGGGCAGCAGCAGTAATGACACGGAGTCAGTGATGCAGTCCAGGGCCTTTACTCACAGTTCTTATTATCCAGACCACGTCTGCAGGTAACGGCTGCCCACGTCGTACTGTGCTCACCAGGTGAGGGGCTCAGACAACTCCCAGATAACTTTGGAGCACTTCACAGGACCCCCTTTGTGTGTCCTTTGTCTGGCCTTTCTTACCAACACTTCTGTCCGGCTGCCTCGGGCCTACTCTTGGTAAACTTGGCGCCAGTTTCCCTGACCCTATGTGGTGCCTTCCTAGCGGGTGTAGCGAGGGGCTGCGCCACATAAAATGTCAGAGCCTCCGGTTTCTAGCTGAGGGTCGTTTCCTGCCTCCTCTAGTTCGGGGACCGGTCTCCCCCTTTGGCCTGACCCCTCCACGCAGGTGGATTCGGACGTGCGGTGGCGACTCGCCCGTCCGCACCCCTGGGATCCCTTCATTCCTCGTTCCTGGAGCCTTCTCCGCTCCTCTTCCTTCCTTCTCCCTCTTCCAGGCCTGGGCCTCTGTCACTAGGCCCGCCTCCGGAGCAGAGCTCATGCAGAGCCCCTGCTCCCTTCCACTTCTGCTCAGACTTCTCTGCACTGAACTAAGATGGTGCCCACCTTTTATACTCCCTTCTCAATGCACCTAGGAACTGCTTCCTCCCTGGTCCTGCACTACAGGGTTCCCCTTCCTCAGTGTTCCCTCCCCCCACTCCAGCCAGGGACAGGGACTGTCGTGCCCATCTCAGAGGCATATTGGTCGCCCTGCCCCACGGCAATGTGGTGTAATGCATGCAGGTGTCGGGTCCTGATCCACACTCCATCCTTACCTGAGAGTGAGATATCACACCTCTGGGTGAGGTGCAATACGTCTGTAGCAACCGAGCCCTCAGGGTGCTACAGTTCCATTTATCTTCAGCCTAGGTGACGTATTGCGATACAGGGCCGTGATTTTGGCTATAAAAGGGTCCCCTAGACCCCTACCCCAAGCTTTTTAAGAGAATCATATATGGCGTGCCAGGAGACTCTATGGAATGCTTTCTCAGCATCCAACGAGAGTATCTAATTACAAATTTTTAACTGCATCTAGCCCAGGAAATACTTTGTGCCTAGTAGCAGTGTCTGCTAGTCAGCGGATTATCCCGGCTTTTAAGCAAGCTACACCACCTGTAGTTTAGACACTTAATTTTTTCAAAGGAAATGCTTCGGGACCATGGGATACTTAGTGAAGAGCATCAGGAGGCACCCCAAGGCATAGGGGCTGGGACTGGCAGTAGGATGCCTTGCGGTGGACAGCCGAGCTCGATCCTTATAAAAGCTTTTTAACTGCAGCAGCTTTAGTGGACGCTACTGGAGCTGGAATTACCGCGGCTGCTGGCATGAGACTTGCCCTCCAATAGATCCTTGTAAATGGATTTAAAGTGTATTCATTCAAATTAGAGAGACAATTTAAATTAAAAAGCTTAGAGCTGCCTCCACCACAGGGTGGCTCGCTCGACCCACCAGCGGACAGGCACCAGTATTGGGAGAGGGGGGCTGGCCGTCAGGGTTCACCGCGGCTCTGGCACAAACCCGGCGACACGGAGGTGGCACGGGCAGGAGCGGACTGGCCGTGTCGGCTTCTCACTTTTTGGATTTTAGAAGGGCATGACATGCCTATATCTGTGTCTCCCCCTCCTTTTACTCCTCCACCTCTTTTATTTTCGCATGACTATATGTACTTGTCACTTTTCCATGTGTTAGTTATGTCTTCTGAGCAGTTTGTCAGCTTTTGGACACCTTTGAAGGTGTTTTCTATGTGTTTCTATGTGTTTTTGTTTGCCTGCCATTGGTTTTAACGGTGTTCGAAGGTGTTCGACGAACAGTTCGACGAACAGTTCGGCGAACACACGGGTGTTCGACGAACCGAACCGAACTCGAACACTACGGGGGTGGCTTAACACTACTCTCAACTCCCCTGATGGAGAAGCCAGGACCCAACGGAGGAGTCTCTGGTTGTCTGGTAGGCTCGTCCAATGCTGCCCTAAAGCAGGCCAGGCTAAGAAAAGTGTGGGGAAGGTTCCCAGGACAAATAGTGGCGGCTGGGGACTGAGTATGGAGACCAGGCCGCCGACGCAGCCATGAGGTAGTGGCCTGCTTTGGCCTCCTCCAAACTAAAAGGCCCCATTTCAAGTGCAAGCTAGCAGTATAATATTGCAGCTTGCGGGTGGGTGGGTGGTTGGCTGCATATTTGCGCTTGCATTGCAAGGAATGGGGGAGGCACAATTGAACACTGCCCTGGGACAAGGACTTGCACAGGGATAGTTGCAAGCCTGCATCTTCTGATGCAGCAAGGATCACTTCTGATGGGCACACTTTTAGGCAGTGACCTGGGTGTCAGAGATGCTTCCAGGGGTCTTCCCCATGCTGTTCCCATGTCTTTTCAGCACTGTACCAGCCATATCATATTGAAATTACAGATGTTGAATAGAGGAGAGGGAACCATATTGGAACTTGGAAAGTGCTTTTAGGAATATCCCACATGGTCCTATTGCCTTCAAGCGGGGATCCATGTTGACCAATGGTATGGTAAGTACATTCATTTGTTATAATAACTAATAATTTCTATTGCTTACTAATTAGTTTATCTTGTTTATGAGGTATTATTATTTGGTTTATATAAAGGATTTCAAACAACATGTAGGTACTGATGTAGCCTTTCCATAAATGACAAAGCTATTCCGATGCTGAAAAGTGTGACACCTAAATATTCAATAGCTTTTGCTGCTTTAAAGAGATTGTCCACTACTTTAGCATCGATGATCTATCCTTAGTACAGCTCATCAATGTCTGATCTGTCGGGGTCTGACACCTAGCACCTCCGCTGATCAGCTGTTATCGGTGTTGGCGGCCGCCAGCCAAAAATGCTCACTTGCAAAGCTGATCCATCTTCTGATAGTTGCCGTCACAGGGTACTACACATCCACCTCCTATTCAATTCAATAGAAGGCAATGTGTAGTGCCTTGTAGCGGCCACTACCAGAAGACGGCAAGCTCTGCAAGAGAGTATTTTCGGCTGGCAGCCGCCAACACGGATAACAGCTGATCGGCGGAGTGCTGGGTGTCGGACCCCAACCGATCAGACATTGATGACCTGCCCTAATGATAGATAATCAATGCTAAAGTAGTGGACAACCTCTTTAAGTATGAAGCACTAACTTTCTGCATCTGATATTTTTCATGTGTATTAGTTTAAGAAAGGCATCTGTATTTGTTGGATGGTATTTTACCAAATAATAGTAAAAATATTTAATGTGATTACAAGATAGATTCTAGCATGAAATTGTGAGTTGAGGAGGCCGGAGGGAGAAGAGGAAGTGGCTCATAGGGGGAGATTTCTTTTGCAAGATAAATTACAAAGTTTCTTATTTTTACTTATATTATTGATTTTATCATTTATTGAAACAACAGTTACTATTTAGGTAATTCCCCATTATATTTTATTTTCAAATATGAATTTTATTAGATATCCAAAGGCTATGATAGTTTAGCATCCCCTTTTTCATTGATTCATTGCTTCAAAAGTGTATAATGTAGCAACTTTATAAATAATCTTGATAATGCATGTCCTCTTCTTTTGTTTCTACAGCTCCTATACAAACCTATGTTTCCATGTGAACAGACAACAAACTCTGCTTAGTCTAATCCTGACATATTGCTACCCCCCTATTTTAGTAAGAATTAGGCTAATTGTTACTCTACACAGAGTTTGCTCTTTGTCTATTAAAAATAAAACATGTGGCCCCATACAGGAGCAGTAGACTTAAAACGAGAGGACATTTTTAATTAGGACACTTTGTTCAGTTGCTTCTTTTTTCTTTTTTGATTTACTACAACAATGAAATGATTCCAAAAGTGGCCATAGGCGAGTTTGTCCCATCTGAGGACATATGAACATCATATATGATAGTCCCCAATATGAGCCAATGAACCCCTTGAGACAATTTTTGTTTTTGAATTTTATCTTTTGCCCTTCTTTTTCCAAAAGCTATAACTTTTTTTTCCCTTTCGACCAGCCATATGGGGGGTTGTTTTTTCGGCACTAGTTGTAGTTTTGAACGACATTATTTACTTTACCATATAATGTACTGAAATAATAGGAAAAAAATTACAAGTGAGGTGAAATTAAATGATGAAAGAAAAAATTCATTTTGGTTCATTTTTTCTATTATGTCATTCATTGTGTGGTAAAAAAAGTCCTGGTAACATGATCCTTCTTCAGGTCAGTACAGTTATAGCGATACCAACGTTGTATAGTTTTTGTAGTAGCCCTTGTACAGATCAATGTGACTGTACGACGGCTTGTTGCCGATCTGTGCTTCTTATTGGTATTTTAATTGCTTTTTGTTGCATTTCTTTTGCTAAGTGCTGCAAATAATAAACAACAACTTTGGCGCTTGGATTTTTATACTTTATGATGTTAAACATTGGGTTAGCAATTTTATATTTTCATAGATGACACTTTTACAGATGTAGCAGTACCAAATATCAATATTTTTTATTTTACTTTTTCTAATTTCTTTATTTTTAACCGGGAAAAAGATGGGTGAATTTTTAATGTTTGTCAAATTATTTTATATATTTTTAAAACCAATTCTGTTTACAGGCAACTTGAACCTGTGATCATTTGATCACTTGTCCTATCTAATATACCGCAATACTACAGTATTGCAGTATATAGGACATGGGCAGCACGGTGGCTCAGTTGCTCTGCAGCGCTGGGGGACCTTGGTTTAAATCCGACCAAGGGCAATATCTGCAAGGAGTTTGTATGCTCTCCCCATGTTTGTGTGGGTTTCCTCCGGGCGCTCCGGTTTCCTCATAAACTCCAAAAACATAATGATAGGGAATTTAGATTGTGAATTAATGGCGCTATATACAGGGGTGTAACTATAACTGGGATGCCCCTGGTAAGCCGCTATAGGGTCGCACTCACATGCGAGCCCTGTCGCATAGGGGCCAGTGTGCGTAATAAATAATCATGGTCTCCTATGTAGCCCACAAGACACCAAGATGGCACCCTATTGCACCCTGCAATCACATCACCGGGGAAAATGCAATTGGTGCCACTAATGAACGTGCCACCGATGTGATGCAACATGACCGCAAACTCAGATTGCTGCTGTTGGACGCCGATGCTCTATAACACAGCTAGCACACAATCCGACCACCTCCGCAATGTATATATATATCCTCCATGGCGTTAAGTGCATAGGGGTAGATTTACTAATCATGTACATTATTGAGATGAAGACGCAGTCTTTATCCCAACCCTAACCCAACTCTTCCACCTGTCACTAACAATTGGCATGTTGCCCTCATACTTCAAACATGCCTCAATCACACCCATCCTCAAAAAGCCCTCCCTTGACTCATCCTCTCTGTCTAGCCCCATATCACTTCTCCCCTATGCCTCAAAACTATTGGAAGAAGACCTTCATTTTGAACTGTCCTCCCGCCTCTCCTCCTGCTCCCTCTTTGACCGCTTACAATCTGGCTTCCGACCGCATCACTCCACTGAAATTGCCCTGACTAAAGTCACCAATGACCTACTAAATGCCAAATCCAAGCACCACTACTCTGTCCTCCTCCTCCTGGACTTGTCATCTGTCTTTGACACAGTGGACCATTCCCTCTTAGTACAGACTCTCTCATCTCTTGGCATCACAGACTTGGCCCTATCTTGGATCTCCTCATATTTAACAGACTGAACATTCAGCATCTCCCACTCACACACCACCTCCTCATCTTGCCCCCTATCTGTCGGTGTCCCCCAAGGTTCAGTTCTAGGACCCCTCCTCTTCTCCATCAACACCCTTGGCCTGGGACAGCTCATAGAGTCTCACGGCTTTCAGTATCATCTCTATGCTGATGACACACAGATCTACCTCTCTGGACCTGATATCACCTCCTTACTAACCAGAATCCCACAATGTCTGTTCGCTATTTCATCTTTCTTCTCTGCTAGATTCCTAAAACCTAATATGGATAAAACCAAATTCATCATCCTTCCACCATCTCACTCAACCCCCCCTCCTGACCTATCTATCAAAGTCAATGGCTGTCCACTCTCCCCAGGCCCGCGAGCTCGCTGCCTCGGGGTAACCCTTGACTCTGATCTCTCCTTCAAACCTCATATCGAAGCCCTTTCCACTTCATGCCGACTCCAACTCAAAAATATTTCCCAGATCCATACATTCCTCAACCATGAATCTGCAAAAACACTAGTGCATGCCCTCATCATCTCTCACCTCAACTACTGCAGCCTCCTGCTCTGTGGCCTCCCTTCTAACACTCTTTCACCCCTGTAATCTATCCTAAACTCTGCTGCCTGACTAATCCACCTGTCCACCCGCTATATCCCTGCCTCTCCCCTCTGCCAATCCCTGCACTGGCTCCCCATTGCCCAGAGACTCAAGTTCAAGACCCTAACCTTGGCATACAAAGCCATCCACAACCTGTCTCCTGCATACATCTGTGATCTAGTCTCCCGGTACCTACCTGCACCACAGGACCTCCTTCTCTACTCCCCTCTGATCACCTCTTTCAACAATTGCATACAAGATTTCTCCCGTGCATCCCCCTTACTCTGGAACTCTCTACCCCATCATATCAGACTCTTGCCTACCGTGGAAACCTTCAAAAGGAACCTGAAGACCTTCCTCTTCCGACAAGCCTACAACCTGCAGTAACCCTCGCTCCACCATACCGCTGCACGACCAGCTCTACCCTCACCTACTGTATCCTCACCCATCCCCTGTAGATTGTGAGACCTTGCGGGCAGGGTCCTCGCTCCTCCTGTACCAGTCGGTGACTTGTTTTTGTTCAAACTATTGTACTTGTTGTTTGCTATGTATACCCCTTTTTCACATATAAAGCGCCATGGAATTAATGGCGCTATAATAATAATTAATAATAATAACATTGTAAACTAACACTAGACAGTCTGAAAATGAGCTAAATGTATCACAGTGGCTTATGTTGGATAATAAATAATTATATCGTTAATAAATAATAATAAATTGTTACATCTCCTTTAAGTTCAAAGGATATGGACACATTGTACAAATACAGAAAGCCACCTAACATATTAATGTAATTGTAAAAGTTTTTATTCCCATCAACATGTAGCTTATAGAACATTGAAAATAAAGACAACAATAACTGATGTACATACTGATGGAAAAGTAATAATTGGCCACTATGCAGGCTATGAGTGTTTATAGGCATGCAGCCCTTCATGTAGAAGATGTCAGTTTATTACTAGCATCTTATTGTGACCATTAAAGGAGAACTGTTTTTACTGTAGAAGGTGATACATCCTTTTATGCATGGTTGAAAGAAATGGTGACCTTCTGTCCTTGTGCAGTCTTTAGATAAAAGCTTCCTAGTAGAAAGCTTTGTGAAAATCCCATATTTGGAAATTACCATAACACTTCCAGGCAGTTTCTATATGGCAAAAACAAATACATCTTAGAGAATATATTTGCAGTAGAAGAATCATACATTGTATATTACTTGTAAAGGAAAATAAGAAACTGGATACAACTTCTTAAAGAGCCCTTTGCACTTACTAGAACAATGGGGGAATTTATAAAAGTGGCGCTATGTATGCCAGTCTTGAATCTAATGAACTGGGTACACCAAGTTTAGAGATCAACATTTATCCCATACCTCTATATGCTGCTATTAGATTGTATAAGAATCTGAAAAAATACCATGATGTCTGTGCAATAATGCTAGGAGAGAACAGTGACGCATGACTCTGTGCGCATGACTCTGCTGTGTGCATGATGGCTAAAGGCGCTAGTTATACAGTTCTCATATATAATATATAAAGTGGCTCCAACATTAAAGTTTTCAATTCCTAATGTTAAAACTGTAAGAAGCCTACATGCTGTTGGCAGTGAAATGGGAATACACAATGGGCAAATGTATAAAACTGCCAGAAAGTAAAATTGTCTTTATTGCCCATTGTAACCAATCACAGCGCAGCTTTCATCTTTCAAGGGCAAAATATGATATGCAATTAAAAGATGTTATTGTGGTACGGTATTAGCCAGAAAAAAGTGATGTAAATACTTGGCTTAAAAGTATTTACAAAGAGCAAGATACGAAATGAAAATTATATTGTTGTATCAAAGAGATTCTGTCGCCAGGTTTTTGTTATGTAATCTGACAGCAGCATGATGTAGGGGCAGAGACACTGATTCCAGCATAGTGTCTCTTAGTTTACTGGGTGCAGCAGTTATGATAGAATCACAGTTTTCTCTGCTACAGATCTAGCTGAGCTCTGAATGCTGAGCTGTGTATAACCCGCCCACAACGTAGCTTTCCCTGTACATTGTATAGTGAGAGAGAGCTGCTAATCAGTGCTGGGGGAGTGGTTGGACCAGGAGGAGACACCTAGTCCTGTAATGATCATCTCTTGCTAATAAAACAGCAAAACACAGCCCCGTAAGTGACACATTGTTGTAATCAGGGTCTCTGCTCCTACAACATGCTGCTCTCAGATTTCATAGCAAAAACCTGGTGACAAATTTTGTTTAAGGCTTATTTTTTTGTAGGAAGCATTCTTTTTTATTTACAGAATTTTGGGGCGGATATATATTATTGATTAGTTTTTATTCTTTTCTTTTGGGGAGGAGGGAAAGAAAAAAAAAATTCAACTATTGTTCTTTGCATTTTTTTCCTTCATGTAGTAAAAGTTAAGCCAGCTCACCCAGTACTTATAATCCAGCTTGCACGGAACCAGGTGGATCCACAGCAGAATATGCTAAAAAAAAAAGATTGTTGTTCCAGCGTCTGGTAAAATAATTCTTTCTTTATTTTTTCGGCCATTAAAAGCTTGCAAAAATTACAATGGTTGCATGGTTGCATGGTTGCATAAACAGGGCAGGGGAGCAAGACGCGTTTCGAACGCTCACTTGCGTTCCTTATCACAGCTGTAATAAAGAACGCAAGTGAGCGTTCTTAACGCGTCTTGCTCCCCTGCCCTGTCTTTGAAAACATGCAACCATTGTAATTTTTGCAAGTTTTTAATGGACGAAAAATAAAGAAAGAATTATTTTACCAGACGCTGGAACAACAATCTTATTTTTTTCCTTCGCCATTTACTGTGTAGTAAAAGTATTAAGTTAACATCAATCTACAGGTCAGAATGCATGCAGCAATACCTAATAACATGTATAGGCTTTTTTACGTTTATTTTTTTATACAATTGTGAAAAAAGAGTAAAGAAGATCCTACTCAGTAGACCCAACAATCCATAGAGTTGCTGAACATGTAATCGGGATGTGATGTACATTGAAACAAATTATGGTCTAGAAAGAGTTTAGACAATGACTAACCTCCTATGGGGACCAGATTACTGAACAATGGGATATTCGCACAGGTCATTCTCTGGACCTACTAATGTTCCTCTAGTACAGACGATTCTCCTCTCAAAAAGAGCCTTGGTAGAGTCTCAAATCAGCTGAATAATCTAAAATACATGAACACAGCTTGTGCCTCGCTTGATTTATTCCTCATTCTTCTCACCAGTTACCAGCAGCACTTTCCAGAAAGAATGATTATCTTGTTTCTTTCCAGATCCCATTTATGTTATTTATTTGACTTTTCCGCTTATCCATCTCATGAATCTTTGAGAGCAGTAGATGAAGGGTCTACTCTTGAGAAAGTCAATATGCCACCCCAGCCCCCCTCATTGTCTTCAGACCTAAAACCAAAATGGAGAAAAATTTGCAAATCATAAGACAAAGTAACAGTGGAGTGTAATACATACTGCGCTGTACAGTTCTTTTTACAGCTGAGCCCTACAATATCCAGGGCTGCAAAAGATAAAGAGAACAGACGGTACTTATGTCAAATTGTTATCTCACAAAAGAACTGGAACTTACACAGACGCTTTCTAAGGCATGACACTTCCACCCCCTGTGACTAGTCAGCGCTGGCTGGATATAGCTCTCTTGTGATTCACAGCTGCTAGTGGAAGCTCTGTCACACTGTTTCAGAACTACTGTTACATAGTAATTAATCACTATTTTTAATCTATTTAATTATGCTCAGACCATACCATAATTTCTTTACCGTCACCAATGTTGTAGTTAGGCTGTCTTTCACCTGGCTCAAAGACTCTATTACCTGGCCTAAGCCAATGATGGAGACTTATTAATGCATTTCTACCAGAAACAGGTACAGGAAACTCACAAGTTATGGTGCATGCTAGAGTTGGTGCGAATCAATTGACAGAGAACCGCACCATCAGTCAAGTCAGTAACCTGTGGCCGCTGAACAGGAGACCTGACTACCGCCTCTTACCTCCTGGCTTCTGTGAGTCTTCTCATGATTTGCTAGCCCGGTTTGATGCTGGATGAAACATGGGCGAGGGACGGCCACAGAACGAGGGGTATAGCAACGATCAGCAGACACCCACAAAGATTAAATAATATAAATATTTACTAACCAGTTTATAAAACAAAGGAAATGATGGTAGGTAAACAGTGTATAAGTAACAAATAAAATGACAGCAGTTACTCTCAATAACACAGAATAAGAGTATACACAGGTACACTTAACAGAATTAACAGTCATATGCGAGAAAATACAAAGCGATTAACCCTTTCTATGCATAAATCAACAAAACGACAGTGTTGTGCCAGCACTTTAGTAATCGCCTACTCGGAGCAGGTTTTGAAGTATCTCTTACAGGAGAAGCCTTTTCTCCTAAATAACTTGACCTCTGTAAGGCTATTTATATATTAGCATATATATTCAGATGTAAGATTGTACCAGTACATCCTGAGATTGAAGTAGAGGGGTCCTTGCTGGGCAGAGTCCCGAATAATGAGAAACGCCGTCTTGAAGCTCTTAGGGAATGCCAATCTCTCGAACACAGGGCTTTTCTAAGTCCTTAGAGATAAAAATGCCATCTTGAAGCTCTTAGGGTATGCTGATCTTGCCAATGCAGGGCTTAGAAATAGGGCCTCCCATGGCCTAGCCCAAGATGTTGTGCACTTGGTTGTCCTCACCGAGTCGGCTCATGGTAAGCCGAACAATGCGTCCCAGAGTCACTAACAACAGATCCAGAGTTGCACAGCTCTATCCAGACTTTCAATAAGGATGCGCAGCTTCAATTCTAGCGGACTCTCCTTCAACTCCTCCCAACCACCCACTAACCGACAAACCCCCATGCTCCAACTCTGGCCTCTTGCTGCTGCCCTCTATTGGTTAGATCATATATTACATCACAAATGTCGAACAATACAGTAAACTGTGATTAACCCTTACACCATCAGATAGGAGGAGTTTCTCAAAGTTCCCATACAGCAGTCACAAATAACTAGTGAGCCCAATAGACTGGGTCCTGTGAATCTATTTACACCACCTCTAGTGCAGACCATTTGTACGGCACAATTTGCAATTTTTTAAGACTTGTCCACCGCTTATAATTTTCTTTAGAAGTGAGTGACGCTTAGAAGAAGTGAGAGGCCTCACAAAGCCCAATAAATTCACTAGAATTTTATCCAAAAAGTGTCGTAGACTATAGTGCAATCAAGCCATTGACTGGGGTAGAAATGCATTTCTGGTGCACGCACTGAATGCCATGCACCAAATTTATTAAGATGCATGCACTTATTAATAAATCATGCAAATCTTATGCCAGATTTCCTTTTGATAAGACCGGAATAAAAAACACTGTTTTACTAAATCTCCCCTTATATCTACACGGATCCGTTTCAAATGGAAGAACATCAAATGGCTAATTAACGGATCCATTTTCCATAGATTTCAGTGTTAAAAAAACAGATCCAGCTGAAATCAGTTTTTTTTAAAAACGACCAAAAAAGTTGTGTCTGCACAACTTTTTTGCCATCGGATTGCAGCTGGATCCATTCTAACGGATGAGTACTGGACATGTGAATGTAGCCTTATAGGCATTTATTGCTGGTATTTTAAATAAACATATTTTTTTTAGAGTTTTACTTTTGAGCCATAGAAGATCTGCTCTTTATAAACAGTGGAGGAGCTGCAGATTCACATCAAAGCTCGGCAATGCTGTTGCATGAACTATCATATGCTTTTTATACCTTTTTAATAGAAAGTGTTCTCACGGGGGCTTTCTTCAACACTTCTCTAACAAAACCATCTACCAGTTTATTAAAAAATCATATACAACAATGCCGCTTGCCAGTTTTTATAGCACTAATGAAAATTTCGTCCAAAGCTCTAAAACTATTTGGAAAACTGCCTAAAATTTCCCTGTCACAGCTGTTTTAACAGAAGGTGCTTGCATGCCATTCGTTAATACAGTGCCATACGGGACACAGTATGACCACCGCAATAACCAGTAAGTAACAGACTCAGTATGTGCATCACTGCGCCAAATATTCCGTATGTTGTGTGCAGAGCGAATCCTGTGGATGGAGATGTACCTGGATAAAATCACAGATAATCTTTGAACATCTGAAATTAAAGATGTTCTGTACTATACGATACACTGCTCAAAAAAATAAAGGGAACACTCAAATAACACATCCTAGATCTGAATGAATGAAATATTCTCATTGAATACTTTGTTCTGTGCAAAGTTTAATGTGCTGACAACAAAATCACACAAAAATCATCAATGGAAATAAAATTTATTAACCAATGGAGGCCTGGATTTGGAGTCACCCCCAAAATTAAAGTGGAAAAACACACTACAGGCTGATCCACCTTTGATGTAATGTCCTTAAAACAAGTCAAAATGAGGCTCAGTATTGTGTGTGGCCTCCACGTGCCTGTATGACCTCCCTACAACGCCTGGGCATGCTCCTGATGAGGCTGAGTATTGTGTGTGGCCTCCACGTGCCTGTATGACCTCCCTACAATGCCTGGGCATGCTCCTGATGAGGCTGAGTATTGTGTGTGGCCTCCACGTGCCTGTATGACCTCCCTACAGTGCCTGATGAGGTTGTGGATGGTCTCCTTTGGGATCTCCTCCCAGACCTGGACTAAAGCATCCACCAACTCCTGGACAGTCTGTGATGCAACGTGACGTTGGTGGATGGAGCGAGACATGATGTCCCAGATGTGCTCAATCGGATTCAGGTCTGGGGAATGGGCGGGCCAGTCCATAGCTTCAATGCCTTCATCTTGCAGGAACTGCTGACACACTCCAGCCACATGAGGTCTGACATTGTCCTGAATTAGGAGGAAACCAGGGCCAACTGCACCAACATATGGTCTCACAAGGGGTCTGAGGATCTCATCTCGGTACCTAATGGCAGTCAGGCTACCTCTGGCGAGCAAATGAAGGGCTGTGCGGCCCTCCAAAGAAATGCCACCCCACACCATTACTGACCCACTGCCAAACTGGTCATGCTGAAGGATGTTGCAGGCAGCAGATCACTCTCCACGGTGTCTCCAAACTCTGTCACGTCTGTCACATGTGCTCAGTGTGAACCTGCTTTCATCTGTGAAGAGCACAGGGAGCCAGTGGCGACTTTGCCAATCCTGGTGTTCTGCGTCAAATGCAAAGCATCCTGCATGGTGTTGGGCTGTGAGCACAACCCCCATCTGTGGACATCGGGCCCTCATACCACCCTCATGGAGTCGGTTTCTAACCGTTTCTGCAGACACATGCACATTTGTGGCCTGCTGGAGGTCATTTTGCAGGGCTCTGGCAGTGCTCCTCCTGTTCCTCCATGCCCAAAGGCGGAGGTAGCGGTCCTGCTGCTGGGTTGTTGCCCTCCTACGGCCCCCTCCACGTCTCCTGGTGTACTGGCCTGTCTCCTGGTAGCGTCTCCAGCCTCTGGACACTGCGCTGACAGACACAGCAAACCTTCTTGCCACAGCTCATCAAGAGAATGCCAAGAGTGTGCAAAGCAGTCATCAAAGCAAAAGGTGGCTACTTTGAAGAACCTAGAATATAAGACATATTTTCAGTTGTTTCACACTTTTTTGTTAAGTATATAATTCCACATGTGTTAATTCATAGTTTTGATGCCTTCAGTGTGAATGTACAATTTTCATAGTCATGAAAATACAGAAAAATCTTTAAATGAGAAGGTGTGTCCAAACTTTTGGTCTGTACTGTACCTGCAACCCCCTAAAAACACGCATCAGACGCCACTTGTCAGACGCCCACAATAAATTAATTACAAAGTGCTCTGCGGCTTCAAGACATTTTTCAACGTGTCACAATGGGGATACTACAGCTTTTAGTGTAATCGGCATAGAGAGAGTTATAAGGGGGGGGGGCGATCATAGGAGAAAACTCCTTAATAGAGAAAGTTGGTGGATCTATACTCTGAATACACGCGCACCAGCCGGCATGAACATCACGCATGATCTGATGTATCACTATGAATGAGAACTTTTTCTCCCCCTTTTTACTCTCTCCTTAAAAATTTGTAGATACAATTAAACATGCATATTTTCTTTGTGTTATAATTTTTCCTTTGCTGAAACATTAAAAGGAAAGACGCATTTTATTTATTTCAGATGTTTTTAACCATTATTGTTTGTTTAATTTTGATTGATTTACCTTTGAACATGTGATCAGCAGGACATATAACGCCATTTCCATGTGGTTTTTCACTATGCAATGATTAAGAACTCATAGTTCGAAACGCGTTTGCTGTTGTCCTCCCAAGGTTGTTTTAACTAATTTTTTCATGACCTAATAAAGAAATTATTTTTAGAAGATTTGCTCAGCTGGATTTCCCTGGTTTCTACTTGTCCTCCCAGTCGCACTGCTGGCTCCATGCTGCAATCTTCAAGTGGGTGAGCTGATATCCTTTTTTTTTTTTTTCCCAGTTGGAATAAAAAGCTATTCCAAAGCAAGCAAACTTCTAATACGGGACATACAGGTAAGTATAGATTCACATTTCTATCACCTGTATGCCCATATTAGGCCACAGCCCCACTATCAGTATTCGGTCAGTATTTGGTCAGTATTTTTTCTCAGGAGTGGGAGCCAAAACCAGGAGTGGGTGATAAATACAGAATTGGTGACTAGTTTCTATTATACTTTTCTCTGATTGTTCCTCACCTGGTTTTGGCTCCCACTCCTGAGAAAAATACTGACCAAATACTGATAGTGGAGCCTTAGAGGTATGATAGGTCCCAGGGGGTGACAGATTCCCTTTAATGTTTGTAAAGTATTATAAATGATAAAATTAATTAAGATTCTAATTTGCAGGTGGAGTTTTCATTTATGCATGTTAGCGTTGCATATCTAGTTTATTCTTAAAGTGAACGTTCCCTTATAAACACCATTTACTTAAACTTTGCGCTGATTACCCTCTCTTTCTGACTATAGGATACTTTGAACAGTAACTCACTCCAATTAGAAACACAAAAAGAAGAAACGAACAAAGTAATATATGGAAGCCAGAATAACTCATAATATTTCAGTGTTCCAGTGTTCCATCATATTGCTCCAGTGTCTATCATGCTGCAAGTTATAGCATTTAATCATTTTACCAGCAACACTGTGCCATAACCAACAACAGTCTCCATCCTACTGCCACCCACCGTGCCCCATCATATTGATTGCCACAATGCCCCATCACAAGGGCCAGCTATCTCTTTTACCAGCCATAGTACATGTATGCCAACAGCCAGGGACGTAACTATAATAGGTGCAGAGGTTGCAACTGCACCCGGACCCTTGAGACTAGGGGGGCCCCAAAGGTCCCTTTGCCCCAAAAGAAAAGACTATTACTATTAAAGACTTGAGTTAGTTGAGGGCCCCATTACAGATTTTGCATTTGGGCTAAAAAAAGTTTAAGTTGCGCCATTGATAACTTTTTTGTGGGACGTTCCTATGAATCAGCGGGGTGGGGTTTACACAAATTTGTACAACTGACCTTTCTAGAGAGTTATCCAGCATTTCAGAGGAGAGGCTTAAATGTCCGCATTTTGGGGCATTGGATATCAATAAATATGAAGGCTGAGTGTTCAAATGTCCGAACAGAAATCTATATGGAAGATCTGACAGTGAGCCGATCATGGAGATTGTCTACACATAGCAGAGCACATGCTTCTACACGACTGCACTGCATGGATCTCCGATACACACAGACATTAGATATTTCTTCTGTCTGCAGCATGCATTCAGCATATTAGATACAGTATACTAGCAGATCGCTGCGCAGTTTTGTGAAAAAAAGAACTTCCAATAATCTGAAAAATACTATAATTTTTTAATATATCTTATTAGTCCTCAGAGCTGATACAGACCACCAAATCCCCATAGACAAAAATGTATCTGATAAAATTCTGTTTGCCTACTACTACCACCAGAGGGAGCCTCTGAGCTAACTGCATACTAGTCTGTATGTTTAACTTGATAATATATTTTTGCATAGGGGTACGCTAAATAGCACAAAAAACGAAGCTGCAATTGGATACGTAAAGGAAATAATTAGCCAAAAATGTTTTACCCATTTTAAAGCACGATACTACAGAGAGTTCTTGTCAGCGCGTCCTTATTTTAGCACTATGTAGATAGAGTTTATATTTAATGTCTTAAATATGTATTATATTAATACCTCAACTCCAAGTTATAGAGATTGTGTTAAGGAGAGTCTGTAGTGACATTCCTAGAAAAGATGACACCTCACTTTGTCTCAAAGAAGTTATAATTAAACTGCCACACTGAGCGCCATGACAATTAATGCCCATGAAAAGATGTGACAAAATGATTTTAATGGAATATGAGAAAATAAAAGATCTAATCAAATATCAGAGACTGTTCATTGACATAATTAAAGCTTTTCTTGCTTATGTTTTATGTTTGAAGGATAAGAATATAGATTTAGTTATTTTTTTCACGTATGTGCTCATGGAACAGTTAAGATGCTGTATTATAAAGTATGAATCTTTACATGATGAACACCAACAGCACCTGACAGAGTCCACTGACTATAATAGGTTATGCGGGGTTTCCATCATGTGGTCTTTTTTACATTTTGTGACAGTTTTGCTGGTATTTTTGGCTTCCAAAACAAAACTAGCTGTTTCCCGATCAACAAATGCTGGCTAGGATGCGTGCGTGCATGGCCATCAGGTATCATGCACCTGTTCCACTCATTCGAGTTTAAAGCTTGCTACCTGCCAATACCTTCTAATGCAAAAGTGAGTGTCGAAGACAGCCGGGGAGGTTGCTTAGATCCACCCGCTGTTACCTTTTTATCACGAACAGCCCTCTGCTGCCCCCTATTGTCAGAACAATTACACAATTGACCGATGATCAACGGATGAGGCTGCAGGCTATTCACACTATAAGGCCGATTATTGAGAAACTAACACTGAGCGTATGGTATATACACCTCCGATTCCAATGCATGGAATATGTGTATATACCCTCGGGATGGTCACTGCTAACTCCACAACAGCCCACCCAAGAACTACTTGCTTCCATCACCAGTGATTTATACAGACTGACTGGATGCCTGATTACTTCTAGCGTATGGCTTCGGGAATGCGGTTTACAGAACAAAAGAAAGAGAACTATTACATTTTATATTTAATCCAGAACGATAGGGCATAACTTGAAGATCCTGGTCCACATTGCAACATGTATAACAGCTACATCAGACATAGGAACCACATCTATACTGATTGCATGCTACATCTAGTTGAATCTTGTGCCATGGTGGCTGTGATATTTGCATAGCATGACCTCTCTGCATACAAAGAAAAGGAAAGGCTCTAAGAAAATATCATACATGTGCCAAGCTGCTGCTGTAGAACAATGAGGTGGTTAGCTTGGCACTTTCCACACCTGCACGTGCCATTTATCTTCTTATGTATGTGTCAGAGGTGTCCCAATGGCATTGGGGCATGGTAGTGATGGCTGCCTCTGAGTCCCCTTTAACTGTAGTACAATATTAGTTAAGCTTCTATTGAAAAGTGTAGTAAAAAAATATTAAAGATTCTGATGTTCGTTGTCCAAATGTATGCTCTCATATATCTGGAATATATGTTTGGATAATAAAAGTCTATTGGCACAATGGTATATAATTACAGAGGCTTGTAAAAGGTTGGGCACCTCTGGTCAAAATTACCATTATTGTGAATATATAAGCAAGCTGAAGATGAAATGATCTTTAAAAGGCCTAAAGTTAAAGATGACACATGTCTTTTGTATTTCAGCCAAGAAAAAAATATATTGTCATTTTTTACATTTTAAAAATTACAAAAAGGAAAGTGGACCAATACAAAAGTTTTGCGCACCCTTGGAGATTTGCATGCTCCGATAACTTTGACCAAGATTTCAGACCTTAATTAGCCTGTTAGGGTTATGGCTTGTTCACTATCATCTTTAGGAATGGCCAGGTGATGCAACTTTCCCACCTTTATAAAAACCCAGCCTCCTCTAACCTTGTGTCAAAAAACATCAGCCATGGGTTCTTCTAAGCAGCTGCCTAGCATTCTGAAAATGAAAATGGTGGAGGCCCACAAAGCAGGAGAAGGCTGTTAGAAGATAGCAAAGCACTTTCAAGTTGCCCTTTTCTCAGTTCGAAATGCAATTAAGAAATGTCAGTTAACAGGAACAATGAAGGGCAAGATACGGTCTCGAAGACCAAGCAAAATTTCAGTGAGAGCTGCTCATAGGATTGCTAGAGAGGCAAATTAGAACCCCCGCTTGACTGCAAAAAACCTTCAGACAGATTTAGCAGACTCTAGAGTTGTGGTACATTGTTCTACTGTTCAGAGACACCTGCACAAATATGACCTTTATGGAAGAGTCATCAGAAGAAAACCTTTCCTGCATCTCCGTCATAAAATTCAGCTTCAGAAGTATGCAAAAGAACATCTAAACAAGCCTATCGCATTTTGGAATCAAGTCCTGTGGACCGATGAGGTTAAAATAGAACTCTTTAGCTACAATTTTCAAAGGTATGTGTGGAAAAAAATTACACAGAATTTCAGGAAAAGAACATCTCACCAACCATTAAGCATGGGGGTGGTTCAATCATGCCTTGGGGTTGTGTTGCAGCCAATGGCACGGGGAACATTTCATGGGTAGAGGGAGAATGGATTGAATGAAATTTTAACAAATTCTTGATGTAAACATAACATCATCTGTAAAAAAGCTGAAGTTGAAAAGAGGATGGCTTCTACAAATGGATAATGAACCTAAACACACGTCAAAATCCACAATAGACTACATTCCTTCTCATCGTTATTGGCACCCATATGAAGTTTAAGTACATAATGTGGAATATCTCCTGAAAAAAATGAATTAAGTGAAACTGTTTTTTTTATATAGACAACTTGTGTTAAATACAAAAGAGAAAATGATAAACAATAATTTAAAACAAAAAACAATGCGAGGGAAAAATAGAAAAACCTAAAGCTTGTTGTGTCACTGGTATTGGCACCCTTTACATTAATTTAGTATGGAAACACATTTTGACTCACCTGTGGTAAATCACAAAAGAGATTCACCTGTGATTAATTGTCGGTGCCAATGAATGATGACTTCAGTGTTTTAAAAAGTCACATGGTAGGCCCTGTTCCTTTGTCATAATGGTGAAGACAAAGGATTTGTCTGAGGACATCTGAACAGCTATTATTAGCAAACACAAGACTTTCAAAGGGTATAAGGCCATCTCCAAAGACCTTGGTATCCCAGTTTCAACAGTACACAATGTTATTAAGAAGTTTGCCAAGCATGGAAGCATCAATAACCTCCCTGGACATGGGGGAAACAGGAAAATTGATAAGAGATATCTTCGAAGGTTAGTGTAAATGGTGGAAAAAAGACCACATCAAACATCCAAAGACCTGAAGGCCAACCTGGAACAGTCTGGGGTCATGGTTTCAATAAGTAACCAGTCTACCATTCCTAGTTCTCTTACTGTAAGTGATACCTGTATTTTGTATGTAACCCTTCTTATGTACAGCACCAATGGAATCAATGGTGCTATATAAATAAATAATAATATTAAAATAATAATAATAAGTATCATACGCCGCACACTAAACCAAGCAGAGCTTTAGGGGCGAAGGCCAAGGAAGAAACCATTGCTGAAGAAAAGACATAAAAAGGAATGACGGACCTTTGCTATAGAGTACCTTGACAAACCACAATCCTTCTGGGAAAATGTTCTGTGGATAGATGAAACAAAAATAGAGCTTTTTTTGCAATGAAAGCAATAGCTTGTTTACAGATGGCGCAATGAAGTTTATAAGGAAAAGAACACCTTACCAACACTTAAGTATATTGGAGGATAAATAATGCTGTGGGGTTGCTTTTGCTGCACCCGTTACTGGAGACCTTGACCGTATCACAGGAATCATGAAATCAGAGATTTATCAAGAGATTTTAAAGCGAAATGTTCTACCCAGTGTATGAAAACTTGGTTTGAGTAGAAGATCATAGGTCCTAAAGCAAGATAATGACCCAAAGCACACATCCAAAAGTACACAGGAATGCTTGAAAAAGAAAAAATGGACGGTTTTAAAATGGCCAGCAATGAGTCCTGACCTCAATCCCATTGAAAATCTTTGGAGCTGAAATCTGCCATTGGGAAAAAGAACCCTGCAAACATTCATGAGCTTGAACAAACTGCAAAGGATAAGTGGGAGAATATTCCTGCTGAGAAGTGCAAGAAGCTTATAAATGGCTGCAAGAAACGTTTGGAGGCTGTCAGCAATGCCAAAGGGTGTGCGACCAAGTGTTAATTAGGGGTACCTTTATTGCTGCACATGCGGATATTCTGTTTTTTCTTTGAAATTGCAACATGGATGTTGAAAAACAATGTTTTATTCTTGTATTACTAATTAAAAAATCCTGAGGATATAACTTTGGCACATTTCTATTTATTTCTGAAGACATTGGACAGTCTATGAAAAAAATGAAGGGGTGCCAATAATGGTGAGCAGCACTGTACCTCAAAAGGCACAAACTGAAGGTTTTACAATGGCCCTTACAGTTCCTTGGTCTGAACATCATTGAAAATCTGTGACTAGACCTGAAAACAGCAGTGCATGCAAGATGGCCCAGGAATCTCACAGACCTGGAAGAATTTTCCAAGGAAGAATGGATGAAAATCCCTCAAACAATAATTGAAAGACTGGATACAAAAAGCTCATACAAGCTGCCATACTTTCAAAAGGGGATGCTACTAGGTACTAACCATGAAGGGTGCCCAAACTTTTGCATTTGACAATTTACCTTTATGTAATTTTTAAAATGTAAAAAAGGAAAAAATATATTTTTTTTTTATTAAAATACAAAGGGAATTTGTCATCTTTAACTGTAGGCCTTTTAGAGATAATTTAATCTTCAATTTGCTTAACTGTCCACAATAACAGTAATTTTGACAAGGGGTGCCACTGTATATATGTTAAATGAAACCTGTTACCCAGGAAAGCTATATCTCTCTGCAGATATAGGGTTAAACTGCTGACAAATAGTATTAAAGCAGCCCTACCGTCTTACTGAAAGTGCGGCAACTGAGAGAAAATTAACTTATTTCCTCCTAGGAGCTGCCGTATTTCAGTCAAGGGAGCGTGAGTGGAATGGCTTCAGTCACCGATCCCAGCACCATTAACCATATTGTGAGCGGCATATGTTAGCACGCCCTGGCACTTTGATTGACACCTCGCTCTAGACCCATAGCGCTGCAGAGCAAGCTGTCAACCAAAGTATCAAAACATGTTTAGTGACTCTCTGCACTGACCCCATGACTGAAAGCCAACAGCTCCCAGGAGGAAATAAGTTCATTTTCTCCCAGTAGCTGAACTTTCAGTAAGGAGGCCTGGGCGCTATTCACCTGCACATTAAACTTATATCTACACGCAAATAGCAATTTCCGAGGTGACAAGTTCTGTTTAATATCTTGACTTCTATTGATCACAGAACTAAGAATATTGTGCTGGATCTGTTTTCCAATATATCCAAAACAATCCTGATAGGATTTAAAAAAGGTGTATCATGTTTCCATCAAGATTTTTTTTTATGTTTGCTAACAATCTTATCTATGCCGAAATATATAAATATGCAGTAAAAATAATACTTTATGTATTATATTATAAGCCTCCTGACTTTCTTAAGAACCTAAACTTTTTGTAGCCATCTCATTTTGCCCTTGGCTCATTCTAGTATACTTTGTTATCTGCACTCGCTATGTTCGTGGCTCATGTCTGAAGTCCAAATTTAATGTGATCAGGAATGTCCTGGATCAAATCAAACTTCACACCCAGCCCTTGTGAACAAGAGGAGTACTGCATTCCCGTGGAAGCTTTTTTTTCCTATTGATAAGCGTGTCTGGCAGCCATAGGTAAAGTGTCGGCCTCAGTATCTGTGTGTGTATACATGCACTAGGCAGGGTGGTCATGAGAATTTACTGGGATACTTGTATCATCTGTTTTGTCTCATTGTTTCTGCTGAATGTGACATTGAAGTAAAGCAGGTAGTGAATGTGCTGGTGCTCTGGACTGTGTCTTGTTCATTCTTGATAGCAGCCTCCCTGTCTGCACTGTGAGCCTTCAAGCCTTCTCCACAGACGCCTCTTGTTTTTTCCCCCTGTTCTCTTTTATTATTACACTTCAGACTCTTCACAATTTCTTTTTTCCTCTTTTGTCTCAAGAGCAGATTGTCCAAATTCCTTCCCCTTTGATAAATGAAAGGAATATCTGTTTCCAGGGACTGACGACTAGTTAATGTACTTGTAAACAGTCTCACCAGGTCAATGGATCATATAGGCATCCAACATTCATCATGAGAACTTCAATCCACCATTATGCATCTTTATTGGGAATAATTAAGTAGAAAATGGTCAAGTAGCTCTAGGTAATATAATACTACATTATTATATTATTATAATATACTTTGCCACTTTTATCTATATTAGAATTACTTCCCTACTATATACATCTACTGTAGATGTAGATTCTCAATTCTGGAGCCTGTACTTGTATTATCTACTGCTATAAAATGTACAGTACTATGCAATATATTGAAAAATTATAATAGTAATATTTAAAGAAAAAAATGTCACTTGCCATAAATATTTAATTTTTGCCCAATGCAAATGCCGCTGTTCTCCTGAATCTGGTGTTCTTTTTCTTCTCTTCCTACGCCCCTCCGTTCCTGATATATAGCCCCCTATTCCATGTTTGCAAATCTATTCTTTTTAGCCAAGGAGGTGTGACTGTAAAGAAAATGCCCACAGAGAAGAGTTGAGGATCACGCCCCCTTGAATAACAAGTTTAAATATAATATATATAAATTTAAATATAATGAAAACTGGTCATTTCTTTGGTATGGGGAGTCAGAGGAAGAAAAGAAAAACATCTCTGGATTGAGGAGAACAGCGGCATTTACATCAGATAAGAAATTACATTTTTATGGCAAGTGACCGGTCTTATTTAAAGAAACATCATTACAACTGACTATCAGTAAACCTAGCTTTGATACCCGCAGAAGCCAATTAGGGATCAGCTTTAATTTTTCCAGAATAGTTTAAAAATGACATCGGAGCTTACTCTTATCAAAAAAATATCATTCAGAGTTGCTTACAGAAAAGTGGGTCAAAATTTTTCTCACGTCATCCGTATACAATAGCAGCTATTAATCATTAACATGACCATTTACAGTCTCCTATGTTACAGAATTGCAATGTATCCGTAAAATCAGGTTCTATAATGTGGCTCTGTATATCATCCGATTTTTTTCTGACACTCATAGAACTGAATGGGTAAGTCTCATTAGTGGAGAAAAATCATACATACAGTGATTTTTTTCACACGCAGATTCAATCAGTGAAAAATCGCTCATCTGTTCTACCCCATTGAATAACATCAACTGGACTAATTATTTAAATGTATAAAAATAATTTCCTAGTGCTTAAGGCCTTGATTCAATAACCCCTATTTATTATAATGATGGGTGGACCATACCTAAAAAAGCACTTTTTACCTACTATATCCCCTATTTCCTTATAGATTGAAAGCTTGTGAGCAGGGCTCTCACGCCTCCTGTAACTGTTCAATTTTGTGTTACTTTGTGATGTCTTTACAGTTAAGCGGAGACATGCCCAAACAATAAAGTGCTGCGGAATATGTTGACGCTATATAAAAAAATATTATTATTCTTAAATAGATATTGCTGTAAACTATTAACTTTAAAATTAAAGAGTATTCTCAAGTTTGAAACTTATCCCTTATCCATAGGATTGGGAATAGCTTCTCGATTGCTGGTGGATCCAACCTCTGCGTTCTTCGGCACTCCCATGGGAATGAATGGAGCAGTAATGATTGACCACCACTGCATTCACACGAGGTTCTTCAGAGCCCTGGTTCTCAGGATCGATGGGGGTCCCAACAGATAGGGGTTAACTTTCAATCTTGAAAATACCACTTTAATGGTTTAAGTGTTGATTCATAACCTGGACATGTACCGTAGTTGATACATCCATGTCTCTAGAGCAAAGCTTCTCAAACATTTGCTACTAAGGCCTCAACAGAGTGACCAAGTTGACGCTTAGGCCTCACTATCTATTGTAGAAGTTCATGCCAGAATAAAAAATATTATTAATTTGTCTCCTTAATTTGTTTAACCTTAAAGTGCAAAATCATTTATTTTTGTTAATAAATCAGTTAGAGAAAAATTGTGCAACTTAAAATCACTTTTGTAACAGACCTGTGGCTCACCAACAACTAGGGCGTTCCTCATACTTTGAGAAGCATTCTCTATTGTAGGGATGGGGAACCTCAGGCCCCAGAAACTGCCCTCGGTGACATTTTTTCCAGCCCCCGGGCTGATTCCAAGGACTGCAGTGCTTGGGTCAGCAGCTGGCCGCCAGCCCATTACTTTCTTCTTGCTCTGTGAACACTCGCATGCAGTGCTCACTACTGAAAACTGAGCAAAGATTAAGTCCCGACGCCAGTGTCAGCATCAGGATGTACTTTGTGGGTGGAGTTAGTGTGCAATTTTTACAGTCCCTAAGGATGGTATAAATATCCAAATGGCGCTTAGCAGAAAAAAGATTCCCCATCCCTGCTCTTTGGGGTAGATGCACTATCTGCTGCGACAGGAGCTAGCTCTGATCACAGCACTTTACCCCCTTGAATGCTATGGAGATCATCTACCATGGCATCTAAGTGGTTAGCAGAGGTGGTCCCAATTTAAACCTTCTATATGGGTCCAGATATTTCTATATAAATTTTAATTCCATCAACAGATGGATGTCCCCCTCCTACAAAATACACTCCATTCTAAATAAAAAAAAATTTCTTTCCGTTCTACCCAAATCATTATAAAATGAATAAGCAAGGTAAAAACTAATTTGACTAGAGCCGGCTTTCTGTTCTGAAAATTCAGGTAATATATTCTTGCTACTAAATTGTATTTGAGGAAGTGTTATTAATTTCATATATCAAGTTGGTAGTGGCCATCTGTTCTCTCCACACTGCTTCGTCTCCCTCCATCTGCCCTGTTTTTCTTCTGCTAATCGGGTGGCAAAAGCTCAGATGATCAGGAAGTTTTCCTCTGACTTTTGATTTGTCACTCATCATGGAGCCAGCTGTGCGGTTTGCGCGGCATCGCACGGTCGTCACAGTTGAATATGAGAATTTGACGTCTCCTGCATTTTTTTCCCCTTCCTTTGTAACTTAGAATAAACCCTACGCATTTCTGTTAGGCAGATAGCACTGGGTGTGCAGTAACAACCCATTCTCCGAGCATAAATTTGCCTGCTTGAATATAAATGAATCTAGAAGACCTTATAATATTGGAGAATGCAGACAGCAGGGATGCATCTCAAGTGTTGAGAGATGTAGCAGCTTTACACTGCAAAGAACATCAGAATAAATTGGTGTGAAGCTTTATTTTGTAGAAATTACACTCGGGGTGTTGTTGGAAGGATATGTTGTGTACACCTTTTTTATTATCATCCATACTTCAGGCACAATTGAATCATATCAGTCATTTTGAAACCACAAAAGAAAAAAAGAAAGTCAACATTGTTAATATCGGTTGCATCTATGACTGTCGCACAACATTAATACCTGTCAGGTCACAATTGCATTTTATATAAATACATATGAGCAGAGATTGTCATTCACCTTAATGTCGCCATGCGTTATCTGTAAATTTATATAGTAATGAAATTAAAGGGAATCTGTCAGCAGCTTTTTGCTACCTCATCTGAGAGCAGCCTGATCTAGGCAAAGAGAAGCTGAATCCAACAATGTATCACTTAGATTAATGGATGCAACCATCCTGACATAATCAGAGCTCTTAGATTTAGCATGCAGCAGAGCTGAGAAAGCTAACCACGCCCCCACCATGCTCTCCATATACAATGTCTATAGACCATGAGGGGCTCAACACAAGAGGGAGCAATGATAAGCTCCTGGTGCTAAAACAATCATTGCAAGCAAACAAAACCATGGAGCTTGATAAGAGAGGCATTGCTGAAATCTGTATTTTAACCCCTGCCTCATGCTGTCTTCAGATTGCATAGCACAAACCTGCTGACAGAATCCCTTTAAAGCTGCTTCAGATAATATTTTACAACCTATATATAGGATTGGCTGATAAGAATCACCACCCTTACTGTATATACCCTTGAGATGTTTTATTATTTGAGTAATAGTATTTGAGTCTAGAATAGCCCCAGTGATCAGGGTGAACCGATTGAAAGATTTTTTTTTTCCATACAGATGATGAGAATAAAAACATTGTCAAAAATTAAAAAAATACAGTTAACATAGAAAACCTGATTTAAACAGTATAGCTGTGTAACGGCTGCCCATGTCCCCTGCTTTCTATATATTAAATCATGACTATGTAGAATCTGCCTGTGCCCCTCTTTATCTCGCTATCTATATAATATACAGATGATATAAAAGGTCTGCACACTCCTATTAAAATGCCAGGTTTTTGTCATGTAAAAAAATCATATCAAGAAGAATTATTTTAGAACTTTTTCCTCCTTTAATGTCATCGATAATCTGTACAACTCCTTTGAAAATTAAATTTAAATCTTTTCAAAGAAGTAAAATAATGTGGTTGCATAAATATGCACACCCTTAAACCAATACTTTGTTTAAATCATAATGGTCCTTTTAATTGGTTATTTGATGAATCATAATCGTCCTTTTAATTTTTATTTGATGAATCAATAGTACGCATGAAAATAAGCAACTTTGTAATATATCTAATCAGAAAAATTAGCTTCTTGGTCTGCCAAAATTGATCAGTCATTATCAAAATTCTCAATTCTGATGTAAAATCTGTATTCAGTGAAGACAGACTTTCCCATTACTGAGATAGGAGATGATAGCTGCTACTGATACACTTCTGTGGAGTTGGAGGAGGAGCTTGATGCAGAGCTCTGCCCTCCTCCTCCCCCTCCTATCCAGATAGAATCTTATCAGTAACAGCACTCAGTATTTTTGGTTAGGAATATATCAGCATCACACATCTAGAATTGTCAATCTTTGCCCAGTCTTTTGCAGTAGCTCCAAATCTGTCGGATTGTAAAGGCATCGCCTGTGTACAGCACCTTCTTCGGGTTTACCCACAGATTTTCAATTAGATAAAGGTCTGGTTTCTAGTTGGGCCATTCCAAAACTTTGATCTTCTTTTGGCGAAGCTATTGCTTTATTGATTTGGAGGTGTGCTCAGAGTCATTGTTGTGCTGAAAGGTGAAATTAATCTTCAGCTTTTAAGCAGAGTCCTGAAGGTTTTGTTACAAAATTGACTGATATTTGGAACTGTTCATAATTCCCTTCTCCTTGAATGAAGCCCCTGTTCCTAGTACCAAAAACAGACCCAATGCATAATGTTGCCTCCATCATTCTTCACTGTAGGTATTGTGTTCTTTTGGTGATGTCCAGTATTGTCTTCGCACCAAAGATATCTTTTGCAATCATGGCCAAAAAGTTCAATATTGGTCTCATCAGACCAAACACATTTCCCACATGCTTTTGGCAGATATATGTTTTGGTAAAACATATCTGGACTTGGAAGTTTTTCTTTGTAAGAAAGGGATTCCATCTTGTCTTCCTGACCCACATGACACTCTTATGAAGAATACAGGAGATTGTTGTCACATGCAGTACTCAACCAGTACTTGCATGAAATTCCTGCTGCTCCTTTAATGTTGTGAATAGCCTCTTGGCAGTTTCCCGGATGAATTTTGTTATTTTCTTTTCATAAATTTTTGAGGGATGTCCAGTTCTAGACAATGTCACTGTTGTGCTAAGTTTCAGCCCCTTTTTGATAACAAGTGTTCCATGGTCTAGCTTAATGCCTTGTAAAACATTTTTTACTCTGCTCCTGACTGATAACATTCAATAATGAAATCCCTTTTCTGTGTTGTAAGCTGTTTATGGACCAAGGCTTTTGCTGTAACTAAGAAAATGTCAGGAAAATCATACCAGAACAGCTAAATTTTATATTGAGTTAATCAGAATTCCTGTGTTATACATCTGTCCTGGATCCGGGCTTTGCTCTCCTTACCCACGTCTGCTGACTTCTGTTGAGCTCCAAGTCGAGTTTTGCAGGTGGCCCGGTGTACTCACATGTGGTCGTCTGCATGGGCTTATACAGTTGAAACCATAAGTCTACATAGACTATATAAAAATACACATATGATGTTTTTCTCAATATCTGACATGAAATCAGAATAAACCTTTCCTGTTTTATGTCAATTAGGATTACCATAATTTTTAATGTTTGCCAAATGCCAGAATAATGAGAGAGAATGTTTTAACTTTTAAGGCATTTTTATTACTTATTGCAAAGTCAAAAGTTTACGTACACTAAGATTACTATGCCTTTAAACAATTCTGAACTGCCCATATAATGATGCCATGTGTTGTTTTTTGGCAACATTTGAGTTAATTAGAGACACTCCTGTGGATGCATTTTAATGCACACCTGAAACACACTGCTTCTTTGTGTAGCATCATGGGAAATTCTAAAGAAATCAGATAAAGAAATTAGAAAGAGAATTGTGGACTTGCACAAGTCTGGCTCATCTTTGGGTACAATTTCAAGATACCTCAAGGTGCCTCGTTAATCTATTCAAACAACTATACGGAAGTAGAAACAAGATGGGAATGTACAGCCATCATACCGCTCAGGAAGGAGACGGGTTCTGTGTTCCAGAGATTAACGTTCTTTGGTCTGACATGTGCATATCAACCCAAAGACAAAAGCAAAAGACCTTGTGAAGATGATCGTGGAAGCTGGTAAGATTGTGTCAATATCCACAGAGAAACGAGTACTGTATCAACATGGGCTGAAAGGCCACTGTGCCAGGAAGAAGCCATTACTCCAAAAGAAACATAAAAAAGCAAGATTAATGTTTGCAAATGCACACAGGAACAAAGACCTTAATTTTTGGATACATGTCCTGTGGTATGGCATTTGGCAAATATTACAAATTATGGTAATCATAATTTACCTAAAATGTGAAAGGTTTATTCTGATTTCATGTCAGATATTGAGAAAAACATGCATATGTGTCATTTTATATAATGTATATAAACTTCTGGTTTCAACTGTATAAGGTCTACCAAGGCACACACATATGTCTTCGTATTAAGACTTTTAGCATTCCCGAGTCCTGTCTGCTTGCAGCTTCCAGAACCTCTGTTACCTGCTTTCCTGTATCTTGTTTGCTAGTAACCTCCAGTACCTCTACTATCTGCTTTTGGTCTCCATTTTACCTGCAGCCTCCAGGACCTCTGCTACTTGCTTCCCAGTCTCCTGTCTGCCTGCAGTCTCCAGAGCTTCTACTATCGATGTCCTGTGTGCTTCACCTGACTGCTGCACCATTGTCTGTGACCAGTGTGCCCACCAGGACCTTGAGCTTGGAGGATCCTCCTCACCAGTCAAGCCAAAACACCCTGTAAATGATGGCAGCTGTGTATTGACTACTATTTACCATGAGTGTAAATGTGATTGGTTCATTCTAAACACAACCACATCCACAATAATAAGAGGATTTTCACACTCATGTAACCACATTATTTTAGTTTTGCTATTTTTAGTTAACCTCTCAAAATTATTTCTATTTGTTTCTAAATGGATTTGTTATCAGATTATTGGTGACATTAAAAAAGTTCTGAATTGATGGGAAAAAGTGGTTAAAAAGTGGAAAAATTTCTGAAATTATTCTTGTTGGTATGATTTTTTACAAATAAACTGGCATTTTGACAGGTGTGAGCAGACTTTTGATATGCACTGTGTAAAATGTTGTGATCTTCATTTCATACTTTGTATTTGTGATATTGGCACCCCAGTGATCATCATGTGCACAAAAGAACTACATCTTAACAGCTATGGACACCCTTGACAAGGAAGAAATGATTTTTATATGTCAGTGGTTATGTTTGGTTAATAGCATTGTACTAAGTTAAAGTCTGCGATCCCCATTCATTTTCAGACCCCCTGATATGCAATTTATAGCTTGATCTAAGTTTTAGATTTTTATCTTGTGAGAGTTTCTCTCTCAGTAACATAGGCTGGATGTAAACTCTGTCTGTGTCCAGGGTGTTTGTGCCTTCAATTGCTTCCATGTGTCAACACTAGTGTTGAGCCACCCCCGTAGTGTTCGAGTTCGGTTCGGTTCGTCGAACACCCGTGTGTTCGTCGAACTGTTCGTCGAACACCTTCGAACACCGTTAAAACCAATGGCAGGCAAACAAAAACACATAGAAACACATAGAAAACACCTTCAAAGGTGTCCAAAAGCTGACAAACTGCTCAGAAGACACAACTAACACATGGAAAAGTGACAAGTACATATAGTCATGCGAAAAGAAAAGAGGTGGAGGAGTAAAAGGAGGGGGAGACACAGATATAGGCATGTCATGCCCTTCTAAAATCCAAAAAGTGAGAAGCCGACACGTTCAGTCCGCTCCTGCCCGTGCCACCTCCGTGTCGCCGGGTTTGTGCCAGAGCCGCGGTGAACCCTGACGGCCAGCCCCCCTCTCCCATTACTGGTGCCTGTCCGCTGGTGGGTCGAGCGAGCCCGCCTGTGGTGGAGGCAGCTCTAAGCTTTTTAATTTAAATTGTCTCTCTAATTTGAATGAATACACTTTAAATCCATTTACAAGGATCTATTGGAGGGCAAGTCTCATGCCAGCAGCCGTGTAATTCCAGCTCCAGTAGCGTCCACTAAAGCTGCTGCAGTTAAAAAGCTTTTATAAGGATCGAGCTCGGCTGTCCACCGCAAGGCATCCTACTGCCAGTCCCAGCCCCTATGCCTTGGGGTGCCTCCTGATGCTCTTCACTGAGTATCCCGTGGTCCCGAAGCATTTCCTTTGAAAAAATTAAGTGTCCAAACTACAGGTGGTGTAGCTTGCTTAACAGCCGGGATAATCCGCTGACTAGCAGACACTGCTACTAGGCACAAAGTATTTCATGGGCTAGATGCAGTTAAAAATTTGTAATTAGATACTCTCGTTGGATGCTGAGAAAGCATTCCATAGAGTCTCCTGGCACGCCATATATGATTCTCTTAAAAAGCTTGGGGTAGGGGTCTAGGGGACCCTTTTATAGCCAAAATCACGGCCCTGTATCGCAATACGTCACCTAGGCTGAAGATAAATGGAACTGTAGCACCCTGAGGGCTCGGTTGCTACAGAGGTATTGCACCTCACCCAGAGGTGTGATATCTCACTCTCAGGTAAGGATGGAGTGTGGATCAGGACCCAACACCTGCATGCATTACACCACATTGCCGTGGGGCAGGGCGACCAATATGCCTCTGAGATGGGCACGACAGTCCCTGTCCCTGGCTGGAGTGGGGGGAGGGAACACTGAGGAAGGGGAACCCTGTAGTGCAGGAGCAGGGAGGAAGCAGTTCCTGGGTGCATTGAGAAGGGAGTATAAAAGGTGGGCAACATCTTAGTTCAGTGCAGAGAAGTCTGAGCAGAAGTGGCAGGGAGCAGGGGCTCTGCATGAGCTCTGCTCCGGAGGCGGGCTTAGTAACAGAGGCCCAGGCCTGGAAGAGGGAGAAGGAAGGAAGAGGAGCGGAGAAGGCTCCAGGAACAAGGAATGAAGGGATCCTAGGGGTGCGGACGGGCGAGTCGCCACCGCACGCCCGAATCCACCTGCGTGGAGGGGTCAGGCCAAAGGGGGAGACCGGTCCCCGAAACTAGTGGAGGCAGGAAACGACCCTCAGCTAGAAACCGGAGGCTGTGACATTTTATGTGGCGCAGCCCCTCGCTACACCCGCTAGGAAGGCACCACATAGGGTCAGGGAAACTGGCGCCAAGTTTACCAAGAGGAGGCCCGAGACAGCCGGACAGAAGGGTTGGTAAGAAAGGCCAGACAAAGGACACACAAAGGGGGTCCTGTGAAGCGCTCCAAAGTTATCTGGGAGTTGTCTGAGCCCCTCACCTGGTGAGCACAGTACGACGTGGGCAGCCGTTGCCTGCAGACGTGTTCTGGATAATAAGAACTGTGAGTTAAGGCCCTGGACTGCATCACTGACTCCGTGTCGTTACTGCTGCTGCCCTGCACCATCACCCCCATCCTCCGCATACACTGCCCTGAGGCTATACTCCTCCCGTGGGGAGTTATGCTACGCTCTGCTACACCCACAACACCAGCCTCAGCGGTCTGCCCTGCAGCGGCGGTTCACTCTGACCGCAATCCACGGGTGGCGTAGTCGGACATTTAAACATCAAAACCACATAAATAGTTCCGCCACTGGTTTGACCACCCTGAGCCACGGAACCGGGTCGCCGCCACGAAGACTACAACCACCAGCATCCACCAAAAAGGGTCCAGCTCCGGGTGTCCCAAGGCCCAGGGGGTGCATCAGAACATTTTCATCACCTTTCACAATCACCAATGGGACAAGGCAGGGATGTCCTCTGTCCCCTCTCTTATACATCCTAGTGACGGAGAACCTGCTCTCATCAATTCGCCATAACCCCAATATTAGGTGGATTGAGGTGGGAGGCACCGAGTACAAGTGCTCTCTATTTGCTGATGATGTCCTAGTATATATCACTCAATCACATATATCCATCCATGCTGTTATGGCTGAAATAGATCACTTTGTTACATGGTCAAATTTTAAAATCAATGCAGCAAAGTCTGAGGCCCTTGATGTCTCCCTCCCCAAATCCATATAGGATTCCATCCAGTCCAACTTTCCCTTTGCCTGGCCCTCACAGGGTTTCAAATACTTAGGAATTCCTATTCATAGAGACCTCTCCCATCTATGTTATCTTAATTTTGGGCCCTTTATTGAACAACTCCATACAGACCACGGTTGGCAAGTTAGAACTGTAAGATTCACTACGTGAACCACTGGTGTTTTGTGGAAAAGCACATGTACACTGTGTTCCAAATTATTATGCAAAAGGTGTTTAGGAGTGATAAGGGAAGAATTTGTTTGTTTGTCAGTTAAACTCATTGATGGTGATGTGTGTCAGGGCTCTTTATATCACTGTAAGCAATTGCAGACACCTGTGCTAATTAGTTTGGCAGGTGTGTCCAATGAAAGGCAAGACTACTTAAGAAGGCTGTCTCACATTATTAAGCAGCCTACATTTTCTGCCAAAATGGGAAAGAAAAAGGATGTGTCGGCTGCTGAGAAGCAACAAATTGTGGAGTGTTTAGGTCAAGGCATGACTACAATCAACATTGTGCGATGATCAGGATGAAGTGTCTTGGCAATCAAGAAGTATGTAGCTGATTCACAGTACACACGTGTGTGTGCTGATAAGGGCAAATTGAGGACTCTTTCCTACAGGCAATTACGTCAGGTTAAAAGAGCAGCGGCAAAAAAGCCTTGTCATAGCAGCAGACAAGTTTTTGAAGCTGCTGGTGCCTCCAACGTCCCCCGAACAACAAGATGCAGGGTCCTTCAGAGGTTTGCAGCTGTGCATACGCCATCCTGTCAACCTCCTCTATCCACTTCACACAAGCAGAAACGGCTCCAGTGGGCTAAACATTACATGAAGACTGATTTCAAAACTGTTTTGTTCACGGATGAGTGCCATGGAGCGCTCGATGGTCCAAATGGATGGAGTGGAGGATGGCTGGTTGATGGACACCCCACGCAAACACGGCTACAGCGCCAACAAGGAGGAGGTGGAGTAATGTTTTGGGCTGGAATCATGGGGAAAGAGATTGTCGGCCCCTTTAGGATCCCTGAAGGCGTTAAAGATGAACTCCATAATGTATGTGGATTTTCTCAAACAGCACTTCCTGCCATGGTTCAAGAAGAAGAACCGTGTATTTCACAGCAAGATCATTTTTTTGCATGATAATGCACCATCTCATGCTGCACATAAAACATCTGCATCTCTGGCTGATATGGGCATAAAAGGGGACAAACTTATGGTGTGACCCCCATGCTCCCCTGACCTCTACCCCATTCAGAACCTCTGGAGCATCATCAAAAGGAATGTCTATGATGGCGGGAGGCAGTTCACATCTAAGCAACAGCTCTGGGAGGGTATTCTGTCCTCATGCAAAACAATTGAAGCAGAAACCATCCAAAACCTGACAAATTCAATGGACGAGAGAGTTCAGAAGCTCCTTTCGAACAAGGGGTCCTATGTGAAAATGTAACATCACCTAGAATAAAGTTTTGAGTTGAAAACTGTTTGATTTCAGTTTCTAATAACCTGCTAATGCTTATAATTTCAAAAATGACAATATTTTTGGTCTTTATTAAAATGAAAAGGTTGATCGAAAAGTTTGGGGGATCTAAGAGTGTGGCAACCCAGTAGTCATGATTACTTCGAATTCTGACAATATGAGGGTCATGTTGCAGGTAGTGCAGCAAGAAGGCACTTATGAGTCCTGCGCATCTCGGAGCCCCAAAATTATTTTCCGGGCTAGATGCAGCTAAAAATTATTATTAATTTTAAATCTTATGGAGCTTAGTATAGATGGCCTAATAGGATCAGTGCTGCACACTGCTACAAAGCCCAAATTATTTTCCAGCCAAGATACAGATAAACATGATTAGTAATTTTAAATCTGGTGGAGCTTATTATAGATGGCCTAATAGAATCAGTGCTGCACACTGCTACAAAGCCCAAATTATTTTCCAGCCAAGATACAGATAAACATGATCAGTAATTTGAAAGCTTAAAACGGTTGGTAGGGTGATTTTAACCAATCATCAAGCTTTTACTCTCCCCAGGATGACACAGGGGTAGAAAAGTCGTTTCGGATCCATGATTTGTTCATCTTTATGAACGTGAGTCTGTCTACATTGTCAGTGGAGAGCCGCGTGCGCTTATCTGTCAGCACACCACCAGCAGTGCTGAACACACGTTCAGACAGAACTCTGGCTGCGGGGCATGACAAGATCTCCAAGGTGTAAGTGACTAGCTCCGGCCATTTATCCAGATTATAAGCCCAAAAAGAGCAAGGGTCCAGTGACACAGTCATGGCTTCAATGTTTACTTGGAGATACTCCTGTACCATCGTCTCTAGGTGTTGACTATGTGTCAGACTTCTTGTCTCCTGTGGCCTTGCAAAGGATGGGCTAAAAAAGTGGTGAAATGATTCCGCAAAATTGATGTTACCAGCAGATACTGTGGTTCTGTTACGGTTTAAGTGCTGAACACTTGACGGTCCCACGGTTGGCAAGTTGGAACTGTGAGATTCACTACGTGCACCACTGGTGTTTTGTGGAAAAGCACATGTAAGATTCTGCAACAGTCTCTGCTGATACTCCTGCATGCGTGCATCCCTTTCTATGGCAGGAATAATTTCGGCAAATTTACTTTTGTACCGGGGATCTAACAGTGTGGCAACCCAGTAGTCAGGATTATTTCTAATTCTCACAATTCGAGGGTCATGTTGCAGGTAGTGCAGCAAGAAGGCACTCATGTGTGTTGCGCATCCAGGAGCACCAAGTTCCTGTTGTGTTGGTGGCGAGGTAACAATCATGCTTCCTTCCTCTGTCCTCTCCCCCCAACCTCGCACAACAGAAATGTGATCAAGGTCTCCCTCATCTGATGAGTCTTCCATCAGTTCGTCCTCCACTCCTTCCTGGGCTCCTGCACCTTCCTCACTAGTTTGGCTGCTACCATGCGCCCTGGTAAAACCATCTCCCCCACCCTCACATGCCTGCCGCCTTGGTGCTGCCGACCGTCTGGACCTTGCAGATGTTAGCCCTTCCGCATACAACTCCTCCTCCTCTACTTCCTCCACCTCCTCTTGTGCCACCACCTGGCTCCGAATTCTGTTTAACATGTGCTCCAGCATGTAAATCACCGGAATAGTCATGCTGATAATGGCATCGTCAGCACTAAACATCTTCGTCGCCATTTCAAAACTGTGCAGAAGGGTGCATAGGTCCCTGATCTGAGACCACTCCTCCAGCGTGATTTGCCCCACCTCTGGATCTCGTTGGCCCAGGCTGTACGTCAGAACGTATTGCACCAGGGCTTGTCGGTGCTGCCACAGTCGCTGCAACATGTGCAGAGTTGAATTCCACCGGGTAGGCACATCGCATTTTAGCCGGTGAAGTGGCAGGCCCAACGACTTCTGTAGAGATGTAAGTCGCTGAGCTGCGGGATGCGAACGGCGGAAGTGAGCACACAGCGACCATGCCCTCTGCAGAAGGCCATCTAGTCTGGGATAGTGGGCTAAAAATTGCTGGACAACCAGGTTCAACACGTGAGCCATACAAGGCACGTGTGTGACATTGCCCCGGTGAAGGGCCGCATCCAGGTTTGCAGCATTGTCGCACACGGCCTTCCCTGGTTTCAGGTCCAGTGGAGACAACCATTCATGAAATTGGTTCTCCAGAGCTGACCACAACTCCTCAGCTGTGTGACTCACATTTCCCAGACATTTCAAAGTAAAAACCGCCTGATGACGTTGAGCCCTACTGCCAACATAGTAAGGAGGTGTGCAGGATCCCTTCTGCACAGTTAGAAAGCTTGTGGCATGACCAGACAGGCTTTGGGTGCAGGTGGAAGACCGAGAGGAGGTTGAGGAGGCAGAAGCAGTGGAGGAACTTTGACATAAAGAGGATTGACGCACAACTCGTGGGGACGGCAAGACTTGGACAGCAGCCCCTTGTCCTGCTGTCACCATAGTTACCCAGTGCCCAGTCAGCGACATGTAACGCCCCTGTCCATGCCTACTCGTCCAAGTGTCTGTGGTGAAATGCACCCTGTCACACACAGAGTTTCTCAAAGAAGCGGTGATGTTGTGTGCGACATGCTGGTGGAGCGCAGGCACACCTTTCTTTGAGAAGTAGTGCCAACTGGGCATCTGGTACTGGGGCACTGCGACGGACATAAGGTCTCGAAAATCCTCTGTGTCCACCAGGCGGAAAGGCAGCATTTCTGTAGCCAAGAGCTTGCAGATGGTGAAATTCAATCTCTTAGCTTTCTCATGGCTAGGAGGAAATGGTCTTTTACTTGTCCACATCTGAGGGACCGAGGGCTGGCTATTGTGCTTAGACGGGGTTGATAAGGGTGTCCCCGGCAAACTGCCGGTCTGTGAGGAAGATGCAGGCGGACATGTTAGGTTGCCTTGATCCAAAGGTGGTGCTATCGATGTCGGACAGCGCTCAACACCAGCTGGTGTTACCACCTCCAAAGAAAATGATGACCTGCCAATCACGCTGGCTGTTGCGGGTAAAGAGGTGGCAGGTCTGCGCCCCAAAACAGGTGTGACTGCTGTCCCCCCAGTCACAGAGGATGACGAGGCCGCGGATGCACAAGATATGGCAGACAGGTGGTTGGCCCGGCCGGCTAGGCCGCATTGTAGCACAGTGAGCTTCCCACTGCAACTTATGCTTCATGTCCATGTGCCGGTTCATGCATGAAGTACTCAAACTATGTATTTTTTGGCCTCTACTTAGCTTTTGCTGACAAATGTTACAGATAACACGAGTTGGGTCATCTTTATCGATCTGAAAAAATGCCCAGGCTATGCAAGGCTTAGCACCCATGCGACCTGAAGAGCCACCACGACTTGTGGTGAGAGGCAGAGTTGTGTTTGAGGATGCAGTTGTTGACGTGCTTCCAGTACTACATCTCTGTCCAGGAAGGCGCAACCTGACCTCGTCGTCACTAGCATCTTCCTCCACCTCCTCTGCTGACCTCATCTCTTGGCTGACTGTGGGTTGACAGTAAGTGGGATCTCCAACCTCATCATCATCACCCTGTGCGTTATCACACCCGTCGTCCTCAGAGCCAACCTGTTCCTGCCCTGACAAAAAACTAAAGTTGTCGCTCCAATCAGGTATTTGAGTCTCATCATCGTCTTCCTCATTGTCTCCACCAACAGGAGTTACAGTTTGGGAATGAGGGTCTACATTATGGTCAGAACCTTCTGCGTCTGGTCCTGGATCCGACTCATAAAGATTCTGGGCATCAGTGCAGATCATTTCCTCATCTGGATTCACAGAAGCGCTGGAGTCGACCTCTGATTCCCAGGCTATAGTATGAGTAAACAGCTCTGCAGACTCAACCATCTGTTCTACCTCATACTCAGACGGGCAGCTGGAGATTTGGGAGCTGTGAGGAAGCAAGTGCGATTAGGGTGACACCTTTGAGGACTGGAGTATTTGTGATGTTGAAGTTGATGTGGAGGAGAGCCCACTTAAAGGAGCACTTGATATCCGTTGAAGCACCTGCTGTTTTTGTGCCTCATCTGGAATTTGTAGCGAGTGGCGTGGCCGTAAGAAAGGGATCTTATCACATTGTCCGCTAAAAGAAGTAGACATTTTAGTTTGGCTGGAAGATGGTCTTTCTTCTGCAGATGTTACTGTTGGTTTAACACCTACCCCACGGACACAACCTTTTTTCCCCTTCCCAACACGCCTATTCCCCTTTCCACCAGCAGCAGGCCTTTTTCCACTCATTTTGGTGGTTAACTAATTCACAACTCTGGAGTTGATTGCACAAAAAAACAATGGATGGGAACCAAGCAGAGCTGAGTGGTCAAACTGTGGTATTAGGCCAAAACTATTGGCTGGGTTAGATGCAGAAAAAAATTATATTCGATTTGCAACCTGATGGAGGTCAGTATAGATGGACTAATAGAACAAGTCCCACACACAGCTAGAAGCCCAAATATTTTTTCAGAGGTAGATGCAGAAAAAATATATATTCAGTTTGCAACCTGATGGAGGTCAGTATAGATGGACTAATAGAGAAAGTCCCACACACTGCTAGAAGGCCAAATATTTTTTCAGAGCTAGATGCAGAAAAAAATTATATTCAGTTTGCAACCTGATGGAGGTCAGTATAGATGGACTAATAGAACAAGTCCCACACAGAGCTAGAAGCCCAAATATTTTTTCAGAGGTAGATGCAGATAAAAATTATTTTTAATTTGCAACCTGATGGAGGTCAGTATAGATGGACTAATAGAGAAAGTCCCACACACTGCTAGAAGGCCAAATATTTTTTCAGTGCTAGATGCAGATAAAAATTATTTTTAATTTGCAACCTTATGGAGGTCAGTATAGATGGACTAATAGAGAAAGTCCCACACACTGCTAGAAGGCCAAATATTTTTTCAGAGGTAGATGCAGATAAAAATTATTTTTAATTTGCAACCTGATGGAGGTCAGTATAGATGGACTAATAGAGAAAGTCCCACACACTGCTAGAAGGCCAAATATTTTTTCAGAGCTAGATGCAGAAAAAAATTATATTCAGTTTGCAACCTGATGGAGGTCAGTATAGATGGACTAATAGAACAAGTCCCACACACAGCTAGAAGCCCAAATATTTTTTCAGAGGTAGATGCAGATAAAAATTATTTTTAATTTGCAACCTGATGGAGGTCAGTATAGATGGACTAATAGAGAAAGTCCCACACACTGCTAGAAGGCCAAATATTTTTTCAGAGCTAGATGCAGATAAAAATTATTTTTAATTTGCAACCTGATGGAGGTCAGTATAGATGGACTAATAGAGAAAGTCCCACACACTACTAGAAGGCCAAATATTTTTTCAGAGCTAGATGCAGAAAAAAATTATATTCAGTTTGCAACCTGATGGAGGTCAGTATAGATGGACTAATAGAAAAAGTCCCACACACAGCTAGAAGCCCAAATATTTTTTCAGAGGTAGATGCAGAAAAAAATTATATTCAGTTTGCAACCTGATGGAGGTCTGTATAGATGGATTAATAGAACAAGTCCCACACACAGCTAGAAGCCCAATATTTTTTCAGAGGTAGATGCAGAAAAAAAATTATTTTTAATTTGCAACCTGATGGAGGTCAGTATAGATGGACTAATAGAGAAAGTCCCACACACTGCTAGAAGGCCAAATATTTTTTCAGAGCTAGATGCAGAAAAAAATTATATTGAGTTTGCAACCTGATGGAGGTCAGTATAGATGGACTAATAGAACAAGTCCCACACACAGCTGGAAGCCCAAATATTTTTTCAGTGGTAGATGCAGATAAAAATTATTTTTAATTTGCAACCTGATGGAGGTCAGTATAGATGGACTAATAGAGAAAGTCCCACACACTGCTAGAAGGCCAAATATTTTTTCAGAGCTAGATGCAGATAAAAATTATTTTTAATTTGCAACCTGATGGAGGTCAGTATAGATGGACTAATAGAGAAAGTCCCACACACTGCTAGAAGGCCAAATATTTTTTCAGAGCTAGATGCAGATAAAAATAATTTTTAATTTGCAACCTGATGGAGGTCAGTATAGATGGACTAATAGAGAAAGTCCCACACACTGCTAGAAGGCCAAATATTTTTTCAGAGCTAGATGCAGAAAAAAATTATATTCAGTTTGCAACCTGATGGAGGTCAGTATAGATGGACTAATAGAACAAGTCCCACACACAGCTAGAAGCCCAAATATTTTTTCAGAGGTAGATGCAGATAAAAATTATTTTTAATTTGCAACCTGATGGAGGTCAGTATAGATGGACTAATAGAGAAAGTCCCACACACTGCTAGAAGGCCAAATATTTTTTCAGAGCTAGATGCAGATAAAAATTATTTTTAATTTGCAACCTGATGGAGGTCAGTATAGATGGACTAATAGAGAAAGTCCCACACACTACTAGAAGGCCAAATATTTTTTCAGAGCTAGATGCAGAAAAAAATTATATTCAGTTTGCAACCTGATGGAGGTCAGTACAGATGGACTAATAGAACAAGTCCCACACACAGCTAGAAGCCCAATATTTTTTCAGAGGTAGATGCAGAAAAAAAATATATTCAGTTTGCAACCTGATGGAGGTTCGTATAGATGTATTAATAGAACAAGTCCCACACACAGCTAGAAGCCCAATATTTTTTCAGAGGTAGATGCAGGAAAAAAATATATTCAGTTTGCAACCTGATGGAGGTTCGTATAGATGTATTAATAGAACAAGTCCCACACACAGCTAGAAGCCCAATATTTTTTCAGAGGTAGATGCAGAAAAAAAATATATTCAGTTTGCAACCCGATGGAGGTCAGTATAGATGGACTAATAGAGAAAGTCCCACACACTGCTAGAAGGCCAAATATTTTTTCAGAGCTAGATGCAGAAAAAAATGATATTCAGTTTGCAACCTGATGGAGGTCAGTATAGATGGACTAAAAGAACAAGTCCCACACACAGCTAGAAGCCCAAATATTTTTTCAGAGGTAGATGCAGATAAAAATTATTTTTAATTTGCAACCTGATGGAGGTCAGTATAGATGGACTAATAGAGAAAGTCCCACACACTGCTAGAAGGCCAAATATTTTTTCAGAGCTAGATGCAGATAAAAATTATTTTTAATTTGCAACCTGATGGAGGTCAGTATAGATGGACTAATAGAGAAAGTCCCACACACTGCTAGAAGGCCAAATATTTTTTCAGAGCTAGATGCAGAAAAAAATTATATTCAGTTTGCAACCTGATGGAGGTCAGTATAGATGGACTAATAGAACAAGTCCCACACACTGCTAGAAGCCCAAATATTTTTTCAGAGCTAGATGCAGAGAAAAATTATATTCAATTTGCAACCTGATGGAGGTCAGTATAGATGGACTAATAGAATGATGCTATGCCCAAAAGATTTTACTTCACTAGGTGCAGTAAAAAAATTGGTATTCTATACACAGGTGGTATATCTTGCAACACAGATAGGCTACTCCACTGACTAACACACTCTGCAATAGGCCAAAAAGGATTAGCTTTGCTATATTCAGCCAAATGCTGTGAAAAAAACTTCCACAGCACTGGCACAGACCTGCCTGGCAAAAACTGATAGGAACTGATGTAACCTAGTCCTGAAAAGGACTGCAATTACAATTAGTCTTTACTCCCACAATCTATCTATTTAAGAGCACAGACCTGCCTGATAAAAGTCGTAGGAAATGCTGTAACCTAGTCCTTAAAAGGACTGCAATCACAACTATTCCCTACTCCCAAGCTATCTGTAGATTTGTGCGAAAATTGGCTTGAAATTAACAAGGTATAGCGCACACAGCAACAGCGGTGCCGTCTAACACGCAGCTGCAGCAGTGAGAAAATGGTGGCGACGGGGAAAATGGCTTGGTCTTATAGGGCAAGGACATGTGACATACACTGCCAATGACACATGCCCTTGCTTGTGTGAAAAACAGCAGTTCGCTCCGTGTGTGCGCTGCTGATAGGCTGACAGACTGCACCTCCCCACTGCAAATGCGGGAAAGAGAAAAAAAAATGGAGATCTTCATTATTCCTGCAGAGATCCATCCCCTGCCCCTCCTCCCACCCCGCTGTACACTCAAACTGCGTATTAACATTAATTTTCATCATTACTGATAAAAAATCCAGTTATGATTTTGGTGCACGAACAGTTATCGAACACAACCTCGAACAGCCAAATTTTTCTCAAATCGTTCGTGTTCGCCGAACGGCTCGAACACCGCCCAAAACAGCTCGAATTTGAGATTGGCGAACAGTTCGAGTAGAACAACGCTCATCTCTAGTCAACACAGCTCCATTACTGTACTGTCTTCTCTACATTCATTCCACCTTATCTATAGCCTTTTTTCTATCTCCTCCTAGATACTTTCACCCCAGATCTGCAGATCTGTGTTTAACCTAATGCTATCCCTAACACTAAGGCTATGTGCCCACGATGCAGAAATGAAGCAGAAAATTTCTGCAGCATTTCTGCATCTCCCTGGCAGAAAAAACGCATGCAGATTGTGCATGCGTTTTTCCTGCAGAATACATGCGGATCCACATGCGGATTCACATGCGTTTCCGCATGCAGATTGACAAGCGCTTTCCAGGTGATAGCATCACTTGGAAAGTGCTTGACAACTAGGTCACACTGTATAAATCCATGCAAACGGCATGGATTTATACAGTGTGAACCGTAAAAATTAAAACAAATAAAGCTATACTCACCCCCGAGGCCCCGGCGTGGCTGCAGCGCTGCTTCCTGGCTGGTTCCCGGCTGCCGGCATATCGCGAGACAGAGCGGTGAAGGGCCTGCGGTCACATGACTGTGACGTCACCGAAGGTCCTTCATCGCTGCTGGCATTCAGAGAGAAGCCTTCGGAAAGGTGAGTATAAACTTTGTTATTTTATTCTTTTTTTACAGGTACAATGGTACCCAGGTCTGGATGAGAGTCTCCTCTCCTCCAGAACTGGGTACCATCCGCACATAGAGACGCATAGAAGCCGCTTGTAAAAATGTACAGTCGTGGTTTCTGTGCGTCTCAATGCAAGTCAATGGCGGGAGTTCCGCTGCGCTTCCGCAAAATTAAATGACATGCTGCGGATTTTTGTACGCAGCAGAAACGCTGCGGAAAAATCCGCAGCATGTGCATAGAACATGCGGAATCCCCTTGGGGACCATGGGGTGCGGATTACCTAGCGTTTAACAAGCGTTTCCGCTGCAGAAAATCCGCAGCAAAAACGCTTGTAATCCGCAACGTGGGCACGCAGCCTAAGAGAAGGGTATGGAAGATAAGTGCAGAGAGCCAGCAGAACCTGGAGCAGAAGCTCTGATTGACTTGTAATTTTTTTGCAGATAACTCAGCTAGATAAAGGATTGCGTATACAGACATTCTGCAGCAAAAAGATGTTAAAAATGCAAACTATTTAGAAAGTAGCTTAACTTTTCATTTAGGAAGAAAATGAACAATACAATAACTGTGTAAAGGTTCACTCCTTCACTTATTACAAAACTGCATGGTCTCTTATTAAGGAGCAGAATTATTTTTATGTTCCTTATTATATAGAAGATAGTTTTAAAGACATAAGATAATATTATCCACTTGTTATGTTATGATATGACTGACAGAGAAGTGTTAGATCTCATCCTTACTTTTTGATAAGTGTGAAAACACAGTGCCATTTTGCTATGGAGAATCAAAATCCCATATTCTCTACCACATTGAACATGCAAAACTGTGAAATCTTCTGGTTGTATAGATAACACTTACGCAGCTCATTTACAAAGTTGCTGCTTTTGCAGCATTCTTGTATTAACTGCAGATGTAAGTGTCCTATAGCCACTCAAGCAGGACCAGTGTATAGGTCCCTATAGACTAGAATCAACCTTATGTTGACTCTTTAGAGTTGTGAGATGTTATGTTTTCTCTTCATTGAGAGAAGCCACAGTATCTCTTGTAATTAAGGCTGAAACTATGGAACATAAGTAGCGTGCTGACTTTCTTATGTTATAAGCATTACACGTTTTGGGACAGTGAGTCTAACATTGCTTGTTCACATAAGCACATCCATATAAAGACACCATGCATTAAAGGGATTTTCCACCCCAGGGTAAACTCTCGACAAGCATTGTAGCTTGCTGAATACTAAGAATGTGTGATGTACACACTGTTAGGATTTGTACTTGCTAGTCAGTTTAAGTGGTTGTCATCTGACTCTGTGTGATTTCTATAATTGAGGCCACTTGTTGTCTAGAGCATTGAGAGAAGAAGATGAGCAGCTAGTCAGCATGTGACCACAAGTATGGAAATCACGTACTTAAAGTCACATGGCAATTACCAAACTGACTAGCAGAGCTGAATCATGACAGTGTTTATATTGCACACTGTTAATAGTCAGCAAGCTGCCGAAAGTTTGCCCTGGGTGCAAAACCCCTTTAATATCTTAAATTTCATGACACTTTGAATTTGTTTCCCATTTTCCAGTACACGATATGGTAAAACCAATGGTGTTGTTCAAAAGTACAACTCGTCCTGAAAAAAACAAGCCTTCACATGGCCATATTGAGAGAAAAATAAAAAAGTTATGGCTCTGGGAAGAAGGGGAACAAAAAACGAAAACGCAAAAACAGAAAATCCCCATGTTGTGAAGGGGTTAATCCTGTAAAATCCCTTTAATGACGTTTGTAGTAAATTAGAGTTGTTCTCCACTACTTTAAAAGTTAAACTTAACAGGCCCAGGGTGGTGTAAGAAATAAAAAAAATAAAAATTTTATATTGTTCTAAAGGAAAGGCACGGCTCCTCTACACATTACTGTGCCCTCTGTCTACTGGTATCAACATCAGTCGGGGCTGTGACACCCCTGCCGAATATATGATGCCAGAAGACTGACTGGAGACACAGTAGAGAGTGAGGAGAAGCAGCATTAGTTCAGTAGATGAATATACGGTAGTTTTTTGTCATTCTTACACCACCCTGGGTCCATTCAGGTAAGGTAAACTTTTAAGGTAGTGTACAATCCTTTTAAGATTGCCATGCCATAATCTTGAAGTAATCCAATAATCTTGCGGAAGGGATTAGTATGACCAGGAAATGTAAATTCTGTTTAAAAAAAGATATTTGAGAAATTGTAATCTGGAAAAAACAGGGCCTTATTATTCATGAGTCTGACTAGGCATCAGTATTTTGTGCTTTGCAAGTTTTTTGCACAATAGAACATGTCACGTCTTGCAACGTTTTTTCTGCATTTTTTCATCGTTTTTCATCCATTAAAAGTAATGTTTGGTGAAAAAATTCTGAAAAAACGCCTAGTGTGAACATAGCTATCAGGTTTTCCTGAGTTTTTAGTGAACAAAAGTACAGCAGTATGTGAAAATCATTTATTTTTGTAATTTTACCATCTTGTCTTAGTCACCTAAAATGGCAGTTTGGATTAGGACAATTTAATTAAATTAGTTGGCTGAGCAAAGTGTGAGATTGAACAATACCTGTGGCCCACAGAGGTGTGAAATTGAACAATGCCTGAGCAAGTCAATGGCAGACCATAGTGTAAAAATAAATAGTGTCCTACAAACTTAATGCACTGCCAGTGTCTTAAGTAAACTATTCCTGAACAATTTAGGTCCCTCACTGTACATTTGAAATTCTGGTTAATATGGTTTCACATATGTCTTGCATTGGTGACCTGTGATCACTGATCATGCTTTTGTGGTGGAAGCAAAGCTGAACTTTGGGATACTGAAAAATGCACCAAAAAATGCACCAAAACCTGGGTATTTGATGCAGCTTCTTTCCTGCCAAGAGATCAAATTTTGCTGCAGAAACAAAACGCTGAAAAAACGCAATGTGTGAACATAGCCTAATGGTCCTGCAGATGCTTAGGGCCTGTTATTTTTTGTTGTTGTTATAATGTGCACCTTAGGGATCCAATGGTTAGGCACACACATACAAAATGGAAGCAGCGCACTAATCAAAAAATTAGCAAAAAGGCTGACTTTCAATAGCCCATTGTGGTGACATTTCAGTTCATAGTGTGAACCTTTCTCACCTTTCACATAGTCTGAACCTTTCTTGCTGCTTGGGAAAGCTTTTACATCAGTATTTGGCTTACAAAATACAGATGTAAAATACTGACCAAATACTGAACATGTGAACGTGGCCTAATTGTGATCTTGATCGTGTGTGCTTGAACTTTCCTGTGGACAATTTAAATTTGTCAAAAGTTATTATTTATAGGACTATGTACTGTGGTCTAGTACAGTACCATTTGTGCCAGGATCAGGCTGCCAGCTGTAATAGGGTAATATATTAAAGCGTTGAGAATTTCCTGAAACCTTAGAGACCTGACCATGGATTATTACAGCCCTAGGAAAAAACAAGCATTGGATGCTTTTCTACCCATTGTATAGCAGGCTCACTGTTAGGACATTGTGAAACAGAATTATTAAAAAATAGTAAACAATAACAATAATGATTTTATTGATATAGCACCAACATATTATGCAGTGCTTTACAATTGGGAGGATACATGTACAAACAATATGAGAGATTACAGAGTAACACATAATTATTCAACTCAAACAAGAGGAGTGAGGACCCTGCACACAAACCAACAATCTATAAGGGAGTAAGGGTGATGCAAAGGTAAAAAAATTGCTTGTGTTATATGGTCCAACTATCTTTATAATAAAAAGGGCGTTCATTTAAAGAAGCACTGCCATCAAAGTTTTTATCCTTTTTAGATATTACAATCATCATATTATATAGCACTGTGTACTTACAATTGCTCATTTTGCCTTTCTACCCAGTTAATTCTTCTCTTTTCCATTAGGTCTATGAAATCACGCATTAGAACAACACTTCAACATCATTGAAAAGTCCCTGGCAGAGTTGCAGAGGGGGTGGAGCTTGGCTGCCAGAGAGAGAGTAGAATTGTAGTTCTAATGATGACTCATGGAGGAAAAATAGACTTCCTGTTTCTACATAGAGCAACTTAGAAGGATTCCGCTAATCAGTTTTTAATCACATGATGTCATAGGCTTAATGGAAAAGAGAAGAATTAGCTGGGTAGAAAGACAAAATTAGCAATTGTAAGTGCACAGTGCTGTATAATATAATATGATGATTTTAATATATTAAGAGGATAACAATTTTCATGGAAGTGCTTCTTCAAAGCTGTATGAACCTATAACTAGCCAGGATCTGTATATGTCCATATACCAAGTATTATTGAGTGTGTGTGTGGAATCAGATTATAGAAAAGACCAGATCCTAGGGAAAATGTAGGAAGGGAGAACCGAATACAGTTAAATTAGTGTGGTGATGTCATAGGCCAACCTAAAAATACAGTACAGACTAAAAGTTTGGACACACCTTCTCATTTAAAGATTTTTCTGTATTTTCATGACTATGAAAATTGTACATTCACACTGAAGGCATCAAAACTATGAATTAACACATGTGGAATTATATACTTAACAAAAAAGTGTGAAACAACTGAAAATATGTCTTATATTCTAGGTTCTACAAAGTAGCCACGTTTTGCTTTGATGACTGCTTTGCACACTCTTGGCATTCTCTTGATGAGCTTCAAGAGGTAGTCACCGGAAATAGTCTTCCAACACTCTTGAAGGAGTTCCCAGAGATGCTTAGCACTTGTTGGCCCTTTTGCCTTCACTCTGCAGTCCAGCTCACCCCAAACCATCTCGATTGGGTTCAGGTCTGGTGACTGTGGAGGCCAGGTTATCTGGCGTAGCACCCTATCACTCTCCTTCTTGGTCACATAGCCCATACACAGCCTGGAGGTGTGCTTAGGGTCATTGTCCGTTGAAAAATAAGTGATGGTCCAACTAAACGCGAACCGGATGGAATAGCATGCCGCTGCAAGATGCTGTGGTAGCCATGCTGGTTCAGTATGCCTTTAATTTTGAATAAATCCCCAACAGTGCCACCAGCAAAGCACCCCCACACCATCACACCTCCTCCTCCATGCTTCACGGTGGGAACCAGGCATGTAGAGTCCATCCGTTCACCTTTTCTGTGTCGCACAAAGACACTGTGGTTGGAACCAAAGATCTCAAATTTGGACTCATCAGACCAAAGCACAGATTTCTACTGGTCTAATGTCCATTCCTTGTGTTCTTTAGCCGAAACAAGTCTCTTCTGCTTGTTGCCTGTCCTTAGCAGTGGTTTCCTAGCAGCTATTTTACCATGAAGGCCTGCTGCACAAAGTCTCCTCTTAACAGTTGTTGTAGAGATGTGTATGCTGCTAGAACTCTGTGTGGCATTGACTTGGTCTCTAATCTGAGCTGCTGTTAACCTGCGATTTCTGAGGCTGGTGACTCGGATAAACTTATCCTCAGAAGCAGAGGTGACTCTTGGTCTTCCTTTCCTGGGGCGGTCCTCATGTGAGCAAGTTTCTTTGTAGCTCTTGATGGTTTTTGCAACTGCACTTGGGGACACTTTCAAAGTTTGCCCAATTTTTCGCACTGACTGACCTTCATTTCTTAAAGTAATGATGGCCACTCTTTTTTCTTTACTTAGCTGCTTATTTCTTGCCATAATGCAAATTCTAACAGTCTATTCAGTAGGACTATCAGCTGTGTATCCACCTGACTTCTGCACAACACAACTGATGGTCTCAGCCCCATTTATAAGGCAAGAAATCCCACTTATTAAACCTGACAGGGCACACCTGTGAAGTGAAAACCATTTCCGGTGACTACCTCTTGAAGCTCATCAAGAGAATGCCAAGAGTGTGGCTACTTTGAAGAACCCAGAATATAAGAGATATTTTCAGTTGTTTCACACTTTTTTGTTTAGTATATAATTCCACATGTGTTAATTCATAGTTTTGATGCCTTTAGTGTGAATGTACAATTTTCAAAGTCATGAAAATACAGAAAAATCTTTAAATGAGAAGGTGTGTCCAAACTTTTGGTCTGTACTGTATTTGTTTTTAGTGTGCGCTTAAAACCACACACTGGGAATTAACCTTATTGTCTGTTGTAATGAATTCCAGAAAATTGGTGCATCACGAGATAAGTCTTGGAGACAGGAGTGGAAGTTTGGATTATGGAGGAATGTGAATAGCCATAAAAGCAATTTGAATCATGTTCTATGTTTTTCTTGCCATTAGGAAAAACAAGGGGATTATCATGCAAAGCAAAAATACAAAGAAAGGTTTTCCTTAAGTCTTTTTTTTTCTATCACCAGTCTGTGGCTGCTATTTTTATTTAAAAAATTAGCGGACAGCCACAGATTAATGATTTTACTAAACATAGTGATGTAAAAGGTTTTACAATTCAGAAAAGCAAATTAAAAGGAAACTTTTTTTATTGTGACTTCATTAATATAATAGTATGGGCATAGAAAAATATCTGACGCGTTTCGAGGCTGCTTGACTCTTAATTGTAGATAAGGAACCAGATTAAACAACATACATATATTTAATGGGGCGAGCAGTGTCCACAAACCTTCTTATTTTACTAAACATACTTTATTATCAAAATTCCTGCGTGTCTCTAATGGCAGGCTAAAGGACCCGAATTTCCAAATTTTCTTGTTGTGGGATCCTGGCGTGCAGAGGAGTATCCCACATGCCTTCCCAGCCTGCTTTGATGTGAAATTGCAAGATCTCCTGTGTTTTCATGACGATCTTGCTCTTTAAAGAAAATCTTTACTAAGCAGTCACCGATCGGTAACCACTCTAATAATGTTATCGTTCGGTCATTGCTTGTTATGCTCTACAATACGGCAGCTCTGGTTTTAGTTGACCTACTAATCACGCCATGTATAAGACCTACCAGGGCTGTGGAGTTAAAATTGTTTTTTAAAAATGAACTACGGCTTCAAAGCATGCATTTGAAAAATATTATTAATATTTTATAATTAATGTTTTGCATATTTTCTTCTTAAGAATTAAATTATAGAAATCATATTCAAATTATGCTAAGTTCTATCAATCAAAGGCCCTTCTTTATCAAGTAACAAAATTACATTTGCTATTAGTAATTCTTATATGTGAGCCATTTATGAAGAAGTCTGAGTTTGGAGTTGAAGTGTAAAAAAAATAGAGGAATTGAAGTTGGAAGTTTGAATTCGTTCCAGCTAGGTGGCCAAAATATAGCATGTTGACTTTACCCAACCAGTCACCAAAAGTGCTCTTATCAAGATTCATATATTTAAAAAGGATGTCTGGTCTAAAACTACAAGTTACTCTGTGTGTCTGCGGACTTGTGAATCCTCACATTGCGTGCACTGTGTGCTGTGAGGATTCTCCGGTGAAGGTGCCAGCAGCGAGAGGGCATGTGATAGCAAGAATGCTGTTTGCATATTTCCGGCCACATTTCTACTAGACTGTATCCTGCCTTTCTCAGAATGAGCTCGGATACAGTCTAGTTGGCTTGTGACTGCATGTATGTGTGTCACCCTACCTGGATGCCACAAGTGTAATAAAGCTGTGTCTGAGAGCAAGAGGGAGGTTCTCTGGTCAGGGGAACATTAGCATGCAATGCCTCCTGTCTCAGGCCAGTAGGGGGAGCAGGCTGCCCCTATAAAAGCTGGTACTGGGGACAGGGTTAGGGAGAACTGGATTGCCTGTCTCAGCTTTGAGACGTGTCCCAGAGTGGAGCAGGGACAGAAAGTTGATTGCACCTAAGAGGAAGTGTGGCAGTAGGAGAGAGCCACCAGCCAGAGACAAGAGGCGAAGAGAGCCTGTCTTGGCAGAGAAAAGACTTTATTTTACCAGACTTTGGTGTCTGAGGCTGGAAGGATTCCACATCCCCCAGCAGAGAACCAGTTCGCAAGGGACTGTACTTTCCTTGGCCTAAGAAGCCTGGAGGCCCTGCCACAACCGAAGGGACCAGTAAAGCCGTACAAGGCTGGGAGCAGAAAGGAACCCACGTCGCAGGCCATACAGGCGAGAATACACGGAAAGCTTGGAAACGTGGGCTGTTACCCTATAAAGAGGAGATAGCCAGAAGGAGCGCAGAAAGCACGGTAGGCCTACACCCTCACCCTGACCAGGGCCAATTTCCCCGTTGCTCTCAGACACCCAGGTCCCCTCCTAGCCGGGACTGTTTATGGGTCAGTTTACCTGTTGTAGTAAAGACCCTGGACTGCAACTTGTTGTCTGTGTGCTCCTTGCTCCTCCAGCACTATCAGCACTGGGATTCTCACTACCATCACTCCCACCATCCATTATACTGCCCTGGGGCCGCACTCTTCCCGTGGGGAGTCACACTACCCTAGCTGCACACCTCATCAGCCCCAGCGGTCTGCATGCAGCGGCGGTTCCTAATAACCGCAATCCACGGGTGGCGTAGTCGGACATTATCAGCAGAACGTAACGGACTACCACTGGCCTGACCACCCTGAGCCACGGAACCGGGTTACCACTACTACTCCCATCGTTTCCCCCTATTGCCCGGATCCGAGTGCCCCACGGCCCAGGGGGCGAGACATATGCAAATCTTCTCCCAGTCTCCTCCCAGCGCCGACACCAGAGAATCCTCGCAGTGTGCAGTGCGCACGATGTGAGGATTCACAAGTCTGCAGTCACGTAGAGTGACTGCACTCTTGTAGTTTTAGACCGGAAAACCACTTTTAAGAAGCATTTTCTGCTGCAATTGAGGACATAGAGCAAATAATCCAATAGATGATTGACCCACTAGGAGGACTCCTTATTGATAACCCTTCATAAAATATTTCAAAGATAAACTCCAGCTGCAAATATTCATGATAATATATTTAAAATAACAGAATGTACCCTATTCGTATTATTCGGCTGCTTTCTGTTTCCCCAGCAGTGAAATAGTTAACCTTCGTTTGACACTGAAAAGTCAAAAAGCTAATTTATTCTGTTCTGTTCGCAAATTACCATTGTTTACCGCTGTGTGTACATGGGTGATTACTTTAAATCAAAATGTAAGACTGAGATATGAAAACCCTTTCGTCGCCCGCTGTGCATTTTTGTCTTTGATTTTCTGGACCATGAAGAGTGATTTCTGATATGTGTGTTCATGTTAATGACAGACAACACAAAGGTGCGCACTGAAGGTCCTCCTAGCAACATAACGACAAGGGTACAGTACATGGGATTTCAACATGTTGGACAATATGCCGACATATGGTGCGCTCAGCATTATGGGATCAGCCTGACCCTGATAACGACTCAGATAACAGGTGGCTCTAATTATTCTGGTGGCAGAAAATAAAATGTAGCAACGATGGATGTGACATCACTAAAGGGACAAATTGATTAGTAGATAGCAATGCAGTTACATATGTACAGACGTGTATCACAAATGTATAGGTTGATGATACCACATTTAGAGGGGCCGATACCATGTGGTCCTCTGCTGATGTAAAATAACAACCCTGCATGTATACTGCATGAAAACAATTTATTCTATATGGCACTTCTGTATGGCCACAGTACTAGAATTTGCCACACATTATTGTATATTACCTTTAGCTGCTGCCTTCACTCTTAGGGTATGTGGACATGATCCTTTTTTGGCAGCACTTTGAATACAGCATACTTGTGCTGCATTCAAAGTGCTGCACGCTGGTGAAGCCGCATGTGTTCAATGAACACATGCGGCTTCACCGCATCCTATCCTTTGCACTATAGAATTTCTCTTGTGGAGATCAGCATCTCCGCAAGAGAAATTGACATTCTGCGGTCTGTGAAGACGCGCCGCATGTCCATTTCCGCGGGTAAGCCGCAGGAGCACGGGAGCGCATAGTGGGCATGGGATTTGTATAAATCCCATCCACTACGCTGTAACATCTGGCCGGAGTGGATTGCACGAAGCGCACTTGCACTGCATCAAATCCGCAGCGAACACTCATCGTCTGCACATACCCTTTGGCAAACAAGCCACCCATATGAGACTATGATAAAATCTGTCCCTCCAGATAAATAACATTAATATTAATGAAAGCATAAGTCAAACGTGTCACATAAAAGTACAAGTGTAAGTGTTACTCATCTAGTACTTGTAGCGCCGGCGTCCCTGCCCTCTGCTAGGCAGGGACACTGTTCCCCTCACCCCTCTGCTCCGAGCCCGGCGTCCTCCTCCCGCTCTGCTGGCAGCGCGCGCTCCTTCCCGGCCACTGTGCTTAGGGCGCGCGCGCGCGCGCTCCCTCCCTGTTAAAGGGGCCGCGCGCGCCGTCCTAAGGAGTCCCCGGCCAATGGCCGGAGGACTTCACCATATATAAGGCACCTCCTCCAAAATGGAGGTGCCCAAGCAATGTTGTTGCACTGTTCACTACTCTGCTTCAGCCCTCAGGTCCCGTTGCCAGTTACCTGCCAGATTCCTGCCAGTTGCTGTCTGATTCCTGCCTGATATTCCGCTTACCTGCCTGCTAGCCTGAGGTCCGACGGTCTGCCTACCGACTCCTGTCAGTCTGTCTAAGGACCAGCTTGCCCGCTCACCTGGGAACGCTCTTCTGCTACCAGCCTGCTAGCCTGAGGTCCGACGGTCTGCCCTCCAACTCCTGTCAGTCTGTCTATGGACCAGCTTGCCCGCTCACCTGGGAGCGCACATCTGCTACCTGCCTGCTAGTCTACCTGGAGGCTCCGCCGTCACGTGCTGTGACCACCTGCTATTCCAGAGACTCCTGCCCGCTCACCTGGGAGCGCACACCTGCTACCTGCCTGCTAGCCTACCTGGAGGCTCCGCCGTCACGTGCTGTGACCACCTGCCATTCTAGAGACTCCTGCCCGCTCACCTGGGAGCACACACCTGTTACCTGCCTGTTAGCCTACCTGGAGGCTCCGCCGTCACGTGCTGTGACCACCTGCCATTCCAGAGACTCTCGCTTGCTCACCTGGGAGCACACATCTACCATCTGCCTGCTAGCCTACCTGGAGGCTCTGCCATCACAGGTCGTACCTACCCTTTACCCAGAGACTGCCCCGGTCACTTGCCGTGACCTCCTGCCCGTTCATCCAGAGACTGCCCCGGTCACTTGCCGTGACCTCCTGCCCGTTCATCCAGAGACTGCCCCGGTCACTTGCCGTGACCTCCTGCCCGTTCATCCAGAGACTGCCCCGGTCACTTGCCGTGACCTCCTGCCCGTTCATCCAGAGACTGCCCCGGTCACTTGCCGTGACCTCCAGCCCGTTCACTCAGAGACTGTCCCGGTCACCTGCTGTGACTGCCTGCCCGTCTTCCCTGGTTGCCACCCGCTCCCTTACAAGGACCGCCCCCTTGTATATTAGCTCAGAGGTTCCGCCTCCCAGACCCGTTACAGTATTGTATAACATCAACCTAAAAATCAGTAGGCAAGAGAAAACAGACCATACATCCATAGGAGTGGAGCTCATGAGTGAAAGGACCCTATGTGTATCGCCGTATACATGTCTTCATCAGGGGAATTTAAATCAAAACACAACAGCTCCGTATAGTGTGCAGTGGCCACTCTCATGTACTGCACCATCGCACCCATTGGAGTGAGGATTAAGACATCAACATTTTAGTTCTGGGTAATCTCTTTAAGCGAATCTCTACTTTTTAGTATCATGTCATTTGGGGGTCAACATTCTGTCCTGATTGATTAAATAATATATCTTTATATTGGTCAGAGTCAAATTTTTGGGACAGAGAGCTCCAAACTACATAGGAAGAGGCAAAGTTCTGGCCTACTACATCCTCTAGTGTGATCATTGTAAAAGGAGGGAAATCCAATCCACATTGCACAACGATCATGTCCCAAGTTATATGTTCACTACGAGGGTCATGGACAAATTGAAATGGACAAGAAGCGCTACTGGACAACCTCGGCTCAATAAATACAGGACCTTAAAGGGGTTGTCCACTACTTTAGATTACCCCCCAATGTATCCCCTAAGACTTTTTGTAAATACCTTCCGCTGCAGATAATGCCTGTGAGCGGTGCTATCACTGGGCGCTCACAAGCATCACGTGACCCCTGGCTGCAGCCGGCTCTGACATCCGACGATGTCACGACAAGTGCTGGTGACGCGCCCCTGGGCCTGTGTCGCGCTGCGTTGCGCACGTGGGAGCTTACCCGGAGCCGGATCTCTTGAGGGTTGTAGTCTCGTGGCGGTGTTCCGGTCCGTGCCCAGGGAGTCAGACTAAGTGGCGCTGTATTAGCGGTAGATGTTGGACGACTACGCCACCCGTTGAGTACAGCTAAGGAGCTGCTGCTGCAGGGCAGACCGCTGAGGCCGGTGGTAGGATTGTGCAGTGTGATAGTATAACCCCCAACGGGAGGGGTATGGCCTCAGGGCAGCCGACGTGGATGATGGGAGTAGCAGGAACCACTCGGAGACGGTACGGTGTAGTTCAGGGTCTTTACTGGTGACAAAGATAGACCCTCCCGGAGTACTGGCTAGCGATTGGGGCCTGGTCAGTCCTTGAGCAGATGGGATCTCCCCTGGCCAGGCGGAGTTGTAGGCCTCCCAAACTAACGATACTCTTCCGGATACCTTGCTAGAGGCGGGTATAAGTAGCCCACGTCCCTGAGTGTACCGTGTGGTGCTCACCCGTATGGCCGGTGACTCGGGGCCTTCTAGTAGCTTCCGCTCCACGACGGCGGTGCTGGTCCCACGCGTGTGACCATGCCTTCGGGTTTCTGGGCCAGAGGACCTGCAATCCCCTGCCGGTCGGTTTCTGCTGCTGGATAGGAGTTAGTCCCCACAGCCTCGGACTCCGGGTCCGGTGATAACTTCTCAGTCAGGGCGAGCTTTGCAGCTGCCAGCCCCTGACTCCTTGTAGCACTGCTCCCACAGAGCTCCTGATGTTCTTTTCCTATATCTGCTTCTCTGTCTCTACTTCTTCTCTACTCACTCACCCTGCCTCAGCCCTAGGTTTATATAGGGGAAGTTCTTCCCCTCCCAGGACTGGGCAGGAGGTGTGGCATGCACAGGATCCCTGACCAAGAGACCTCCCACCTGCTCTCAGACATAACATTGCCGTTACTGTGGAAACCAGACCCCTGGGGTGCCACATTCCCCCCTAGTGAAATTTAGTACTCCGGGACTAAACATATTTTTAAACATAACAAGGTATAAACAATAATAGTACAATAAGAAAAACACATAAAGATGGTTACGGCGTGTCCGCAACCGGGTGCAGTTTTTGAAGAAAAGCAAGGTGTCCATTTCACCAAAACAGGGAGACGTAACCAGGTAGGGGTCTGTCCTGCCCCGAGTCCTTAACAGTCTTTAGTCCATTCCTAGGTTACGCTCCAACCATGTACAAGGATTCCCGGTAAATCCACCAAGGACTCCTATAAATAACTAGAAACACATAATTATACACAAGCAACAAGAAAAACAGGTAATCACAAATAAAACAATTTATACACTTCAAATCCTCCAACGTGCGGGTAACTGGCCTCTAGTGGCCCTAGTGGACCTACGGAGCTGACTGTCTAGCCCTGAACTACAGGGTGTAGGAGCTGTCAAGGGTAAACTGGGCAGCTGTCTACCGGCTCTTTGACTCACTAGGGGTACGGCAGGCTCACTATAAGCAGAGGGTTGATCCTCCTGTTCTGCTTGTGTGGAGTCTTCTGCCTCCTGGACCGGCTGCTCTTCCAGCTCTACCTGTTGCTCCGTAGGCACTTGGGATGCTGGTTGGAGGAACGTGAGGACGGGTACCACAACTGCACCATTGACTTGAGTCCAGGACCGAGGGAAGTCTCCGAGCACAGTACTAACCATATCTTCCCTTTCCTCTATGGGTCGAGGGTCTTCCTGTTCCTCTTCAGGGTTCCGTAGCTGTTCAGGACACTTCTTCAGGTGATCCCGGGATACAATGGCTATGGTCTCCCCTCCGTCTTTACTGATGGTACAGACTTTCGGGTTCTCGTGGCTTGAGGGCAGTACGGTGTACGGGTCCTTCTCCCACTGGTCGTCCAACTTGTGGAGCCGTCTTTTCCTCTTCAAGACCTGCTCTCCGGGTACCAGGGGAACAGCGGGAGCATACTGGTTGTAAGTTTTCTCTTGTCTTTCCCTAGCTAGACAGAGACTTCGCTCCACGCTCTCCTGTACTTTCCGGTACTGCTGCTGCCTCTCTGTGTCCCAGTCTGCTTCTGGTGAAGTGTCCTCGGGTGTCTGGACTCCCATTTCCAGGTCAACAGGTAACTTACCAGGTCTCGCCCTCATTAGGTAAGCCGGGGTACAGTTGGTGGAACCTACCGGGATGTGGTTGTATAGGTCCACTAGATCGGGCAGCTTCTCAGGCCACAGACTGCGTTCTTCCAGGAGCAACGTTTTCAGGAGATCCATTACCACCTGGTTCATTTTCTCACAAAGTCCATTAGTTTGCGGATGATAGGGTGTCGTCCTTATCTTCCGGCAGCCATACAGATTGCAGAATTCCTGGAAGACCTCCGCTTCAAAGGCAGGTCCCTGGTCCGTCAGCACTTGGTCCGGGTACCCGTGTGGACGGCAGAAGTGCTGCTGGAAGGCTCTAGCTGCTGTTTGAGCCGTTAAGTCCTTAACGGGGACGACAAACAAGAACCGGGAGTAATGATCCACAATGGTTAACGCGTAGACGTAGCCACTTCTGCTTGGGGTCAGTTTTACATGATCCAAGGCTACCAGTTCCAACGGCTGCCGGGTGACGATGGACTGCAGGGGAGTCTTCTGGCTGGCACGGTCCTTCCTTCTTAGGTTGCACGGGCCACAGTCTCTGCACCACCTCTCGATGGTTCCCCTCATGCCTACCCAGTGGAACCGCCCACGCAGCAGGAACTCCAGCTTCTTCCATCCGAAGTGTCCAGCCCCGTCGTGGTATGCCTCCATCACCATGGCTGCGTCTCTCCGTGGCACCACTACTTGCCAGATTAGTTCATGCGTCCGGGAGTTAACCATTCTGCGGCACAACTTCCCCTTGTAAAGGAACAGTCGACTCTTCTCAGCCCACAGTTGCTTGGCTTCCTCCGGAGCGTCTGGGTCAAGGCGAGCCTCTGGCCGAGTCAGCATCTCTTTTACCAGCCGGACGGCAGGGTCACTGTCTTGCGTTTCCTCCCAGTTGTAGTGAGGCAAGGGGTTAAACGTAGCGGCTTGCTTACTCCTTACCCGATGGGAATACTGGATAGTCCCATGACGGTGGAACGCGGGGAGTTCGACTTCTTCCAGTCCCTCTGGATCTTCTCCTACGTCCGGTAGGTTTGGCATCCTGGACAGGGCGTCCGCGTTGGTATTGGAGCGTCCTGCCCGGTATTTGATTGTGAACTCGTAGTTGGACAGACGGGCCATCCATCTCTGCTCTAGGGCACCGAGTCGTGCCGTGTCCAGGTGTGTCAACGGGTTGTTATCCGTGTACACGGTGAACCGGGAAGAAGCGAGGTAGTGCTTAAAGCGTTCGGTGACTGCCCACACCACTGCCAGGAACTCTAGCTTAAATGAGCTGTAATTCTCAGGGTTTCTTTCGGTGGGTCGCAGTTTTCGGCTAGCGTAAGCGATTACTCGTTCTTTCCCCTGCTGGATCTGGGACAGTACGGCTCCTAGCCCGATGTTACTTGCGTCGGTGTAGAGGATAAAGGGCTGGCTGTAATCAGGGTACGCCAGGATTTCATCCCCCGTGAGGGCCATCTTCAGCTGGCGGAAGGACTCTTCTTCTAACTTCTCCCATTTGAAGGGCGGCTTCTGGTTCTTGGCCTTCCGGGACTGGCCTATCAGGAGGTCCTGCATAGGAGCTGCCTTTTTGGTGAAACCGGGGATGAATCTGCGGTAATAGCCTACCAACCCGAGGAACTGCCGCACTTACTTTACACTGGAGGGACTTGGCCATTCCTTAATTGCGGTGATCTTATCAGGGTCGGGAGCCACTCCATCAGCGCTCACCACGTGTCCCAGGTACTGCACCTTTGGTTTCAGGAGGTGACACTTGGAGGGTTTCACCTTTAGGCCGTAGCTTGCCAGAGCTTCGAACACTTCCGCCAGGTGTTTCAGGTGGTCCTCATACGTCTTGGAATATACGATGACATCGTCCAGGTACAGCAGGACCGTCTCGAAGTTTCTGTGGCCCAGACAGCACTCCATTAATCGTTGGAAGGTTCCTGGTGCGTTGCAGAGTCCGACGGGCATGCAGGTAAACTCGCTAAGTCCCATCGGGGTAGTGAATGCGGTCTTCTCCCGGTCCGCCTCTGCTACAGGAACCTGCCAGTACCCACTAGTGAGATCCAAGGTAGAGAAGAAGTTAGCAGATCTTAAAGCAGCCAAAGACTCCTCTATCCTTGGTAAGGGGTACGCATCCTTGTGTGTGATACGGTTGATTTTCCGGTAATCTACACACATCCTCATGGTGTTGTCTTTCTTTTTGACTAAGACTAGTGGAGCTGCCCAGGGGCTACAGCTATCCCTGATCACCCCAGCCTCCTTCATGTCTCTAAGCATCCCCTTGGCGTGTTGGTAGTGTGCAGGGGGTACGGGTCGATACCTCTCTTTTATGGGAGGATGGTCTCCCGTGGGGATGTGGTGTTCTACCCCCTTGACTCGCCCGAAGTCTAACGGGTGTTTACTAAACACTCTCTCGTACTCTTGAACCACCCGATAGACTCCCTGTTTCTGGTGTGAGGGAGTGGAGTCAGTACCCAAATGTAGTTGCTGACACCAGTCCTCCATTGTTTTCTGAGAGCCGTTACCTTCCTCCGGGGAAGATGGAGGCAAGGGTTCTACGGACTGTATGGAATCTTGATTGATGGTATACAATTTGGCTAGCGTGGCATACCGGGGCAGGTACACTTCCCTCTTCCCGATATTTATTATGCGAACGGGCACCCTCCCATGGCGTACATTGACCACCCCCCGTGCTGTCAAAATGGTGGGCCTACTGTCTGAGTAAACTGGTTCTACCATTGCCTGGTAATCTCTACCTCTCAGACCAATAGCTGCCCGGCACCAAATCATCATTTCACTTTTCGGGGGCATGGCAATAGGGAAAGGGTCACACATTCGCACGCTACCAATCTCACCACCGGAGAGTTCTAGCTGTTGCCGTCGCATCAGTGCCCGGATCTCTTTCTGGAGCACTCGCTGCTGGCCGGAGCTGGCGTTCTTGGCAACCTGCTGTAAAAGGAAAATCACCTCTGCAAGACAATTTTCAATTACATTAGTTCCTAGAGTTATCTTTGGGTGACTCTCGTGTTTGTCAATGTCTACAATGATCAGTCCCTGTGCTGCCAGTTCGACTCTACCGATTTTAATGGTCACCTCTTTAAATCCAATCTGTGGCACGGGCTGACCATTGCTGGCGATGATACTCAAGTCGTCGTCAGGGTAGCGGGTGATATCCGAGTCATTCCAGTACTGCTTGAAGAGCACGTACGGGATAGTGGTGACCTGTGACCCGGTGTCCAATAGGGCACTCATAGGGATGCCATCCAGTACCACAGGCAAGACTGGACATCCTCCCACATATCTGTCGCGCCAGTTCGATGGGCCTGATGATCTTTTTCCTGGGGGTTGGCCCTCTACCCCAGGTTGTGCCAGTTTAAAGGACAGTACCTTGCCATATGTCCGGGTTGATTGCAGCGGCGGCAGATGGGTTGTCCGTCCTCGTTGTATCGGTCGCTGGGTCTTCCTCTGGCCGGTGGGGTCCTCCTTGGTCGATGCCACGGGATGTCCTCCGGTCCAGATGCCAGCTGGATCTTCCCTGGAGTGGAAACCTGTAAAGACTGCACAGTTCGGGTTAGCGCAGCAACTCTTTTAGCTAGCTCTTGGACCTGATGGTGCAGGTCTGGAGCCGGGTCATTGTTCAAAGCCTGCGCATCAGCTCCCACAGGCCCTGCCGACAAGGGCGCGGCCTCCTGGTGGTAAGTGGTAGTGGGGCGTCTGTGGGTCACAACGCCACCTGGTGCTGGTTCTCGGAGCACCCGGATGGCTCTGTCCTTGAACTGTGCAAATCCCAGATGAGGGTCCTGTAAGGCCATTGCCCGCAACTGGGTTCGGTGGGCATTGCAATATAGTCCCTCTATAAATTGTTCGGTCAACAGCCTGTCCTCATTTCCCACGCCGTCAGGGTCGGTCTGCTTAATGGCTCTCAGGGCCTCTTGTAGGTTCAGGGCATAGTCCCTTATACTCTCATGTGCCCGCTGTTTGCACCCGTAGAATCTAAGCTTGATCTCGGCTGAGGTGCAGGTATCAAAGGTGTCCCTCAGCCGGGTTAGTATCCCTGCGACAGTCCTCCCCCCAGGTGGCCAGGACTTTACCTCCCTTTGGGCTGCCCCGGTTAATTGGGCCACCAGGATGCTCACTTTTTGCTCCTCTGTGAGGGGGTACACCTGGAAGAGGCTATCCAGCTTTTCTCTAAAGTCATGCAGGGTATGTGACTCCCCTGAGTACTGGGGTAGCCAGGCTGCCCCCGGGATATAGGGCATGGTGCAAGGCATGACCGCAACAGCGGTGGCGCTGGCGGGGGTTGAAGCGGTGAAGCTCTCCTCCGTATCCGACATCCTTCTCCCCCCTAGTGGACCGTGGCCTACCTTGCGATGATCCTCTTCCATAGGCCGCGGCTCCGCAGTGGATCGTCAGGGTTGAGGACCTTCCGTCGCGCTCCTGTGACGTCGGCGTCTGCTGGGCTCCTTCCAGGACCTTACGCAACGTCCGGACGTGAGGCGGGGCTTCAGTTTCTCGCACGCTTTCGGAGTCCACGCCCCTCTTCTTCCCGCGCGGCGTCCTCAAGATGGCGTCCAATGGCGGGAAAACTCCACGACTGGCGGGAAGAAGGCCGAAGATGGCGCCGAATGGCGGGAAAACTCCACCGATGGCGGGAAGGAAGCGGAAGGTGGCGCCGGATCACGGGAATCTTCACCACAGGTAAGTTTGAACAGTCTTTTTCAGGCACGCAGTACCCGGTGGTTGCGGGAACGAAATCCTGCCGACTACGCCAAATGTTGACGCGCCCCTGGGCCTGTGTCGCGCTGCGTTGCGCACGCGGGAGCTTACCCGGAGCCGGATCTCTTGAGGGTTGTAGTCTCGTGGCGGTGATCCGGTCCGTGCCCAGGGAGTCAGACTAAGTGGCGCTGTATTAGCGGTAGATGTTGGACGACTACGCCACCCGTTGAGTACAGCTAAGGAGCTGCTGCTGCAGGGCAGACCGCTGAGGCCGGTGGTAGGATTGTGCAGCGTGATAGTATAACCCCCAACGGGAGGGGTATGGCCTCAGGGCAGCCGACGTGGATGATGGGGGTAGCAGGAACCACTCGGAGACGGTACGGTGTAGTTCAGGGTCTTTACTGGTGACAAAGATAGACCCTCCCGGAGTACTAGCTAGCGATTGGGGCCTGGTCAGTCCTTGAGCAGATGGGATCTCCCCTGGCCAGGCGGAGTTGTAGGCCTCCCAAACTAACGATACTCTTCCGGCTACCTTGCTAGAGGCGGGTATAAGTAGCCCACGTCCCTGAGTGTACTGTGTGGTGCTCACCCGTATGGCCGGTGACTCGGGGCCTTCTAGTAGCTTCCGCTGCACGACGGCGGTGCTGGTCCCACGCGTGTGACCGTGCCTTCGGGTTTCTGGGCCAGAGGACCTGCAATCCCCTGCCGGTCGGTTTCTGCTGCTGGATAGGAGTTAGTCCCCACAGCCTCGGACTCCGGGTCCGGTGATAACTTCTCAGTCAGGGCGAGCTTTGCAGCTGCCAGCCCCTGACTCCTTGTAGCACTGCTCCCACAGAGCTCCTGATGTTCTTTTCCTATATCTGCTTCTCTGTCTCTACTTCTTCTCTACTCACTCACCCTGCCTCAGCCCTAGGTTTATATAGGGGAAGTTCTTCCCCTCCCAGGACTGGGCAGGAGGTGTGGCATGCACAGGATCCCTGACCAAGAGACCTCCCACCTGCTCTCAGACATAACATTGCCGTTACTGTGGAAACCAGACCCCTGGGGTGCCACATTGGCAGCAGCCGAGGGTCTCTTTCTTCCGCGTTCCACGGTGGATGCCAGGCTGTGGGCGGGGATACCCTCCGCGTCACACCCGGCATCCACCGCGCACTCTGCCTCTCCCCATTCATTGGGAAAGCGCGCGGTGGATGCTGGGTGTGATGCGGGGGGTAACCCCGCCCACAATCCCTTATTTTAAAGAGATGTATGACTCACCCACCTATAATCATAAGATACATTGCATACATAAAGCACCGAAATCGGCGTCCGGAAACATGCAACTGTGCATGTCTGTTCGCGTCATAATCAAATAACCAATCAAGGCACATGGAGATAAAGGAAGACTTTGCGCATGCGCGGTACACATATCAAGTGTGCAGTCGCCATCTTGTGACATCTTGAGCACAATCAAAGGTATATGGCGGTACTGAGAGCTATTGTCATAAGGGGATGGTCCCCACAATGTGACCAGTGCAAAAGAAGAGGTGTAATATATCTGTATGTATACAACCACCGCACAAAGAGTCCTGAAAAACATCACTCCCCATGGGGGATGATTATAGAAGCCAAAGGCGCTAAATAGAGGTCAAGTCCTGATTAGGACAAGCATTTCACCAGCACCACTAGGAGGGGGTGTGCAGTGACAGGAATTCTATTTTATATTTATTAATAGCCCTCTATTTAGGCACCTGGGCTCTATTGTTCCCTCATCAGGGAAGCTCAAATATGGTAATTGGCTAGGAGATTATGGCAAACACTGTTTTAATAAAAAAATATATTGTTAATAAAAAATACAATTATTATTATTATTATTTATTATTATAGCACCATTTATTCCATGGCGCTTTACATGTGAAAAAGGGGTATACATAGCAAAAACAATTACAATAATCTTGAACAAAAACGCAATGGCAAACTGGTACAGGAGGGGAGAGGACCCTGGCTGCGAGGGCTCACAGTCTACAAGGGATGGGTGAGGATACAGTAGGTGAGGGTAGAGCTGGTTGTGCAGTGGTATGGTGGAGCGATGGTTACTGCAGGTTGTAGGCTTGTCGGAAGAGGTAGGTCTTCAGGTTCCTTTTGAAGGTTTCCAAGGTAGGCGAGTCTGATGCTTTGGGGTAGAGAGTTCCAGAGTAGGGGGGATGCACGGGAGAAATCTTGTATGCGATTGTGAGAAGAGGAAATAAGAGGGGAGTAGAGAAGGGTGTCTTGTGAGGATCGGAGGTTGCGTGCAGGTATGTATCGGGAGACTAGGTCACAGATGTATGGAGGAGACAGGTTGTGAATGGCTTTGTATGTCATGGTTAGGGTTTTGAACTGGAGTCACTGGGCAATGGGGAGCCAGTGCAGGGATTGACAGAGAGGAGAGGCTGGGGAATAGCGGGGGGACAGGTGGATTAGTCAGGCAGCAGAGTTTAGGATAGATTGGAGGGGTGCGAGAATGTTAGAAGGGAGGCCACAGAGCAGGAGGTTGCTGGAGTCGAGGCGGGAGATGATGAGGGCGTGTACTAGTGTTTTTGCAGATTCGAGGTTGAAGAATATACGGATCCGGGAGATGTTTTTGAGTTGGAGTCGGCAGAAATTGAAAAGGGCTTGGATATGTGGTTTGAAGGAGAGGTTAGAGTCCAGGGTTACTCCAAGGTAGCAAGCTTGTGGGACTGGGGAAAGTGGACAGCCATTGATTTTGATGGATAGGTCAGATGGGGGGGAGGCTGAGTGAGATGGGAAAAAAATTATGAATTCAGTTTTATCCATATTAAGTTTAATAACTAATACAAAAATTATATAGATGAGTCTACCTCTTCTGGTGTATTGGTGCTGCATAATAGTGATTTGTGGAAGATAAAAGAGAGTAAATACAATTGCATAAAAAACCCTCTGGGATATCCCAAGGGTAGAATAAATAATTCCTAAATATACCGGTGAAAGATCAGAAAGAACCTGGTTTAAGTGGGCAAACGACTATAAGATCGAGTTGATTTTAAATTCTATGTTAAGACCATTTGGCTTGAGGGTATTTAATGACACTGTTACGCTCACGCCCGGACTGACTGGCGTGAGCATGATTAGTGATCCCACTGGACCATGAACCGAGGAGTGCCTGGAGGGGTGTAACTAAGTATCAACTCAGTCCGACCAAGGTCACACGGCGGCTCTGTCGACTCCGTGAACCAGGGAGGAACCGAGCAGAGGGACCAGGTGCTACTCCAGGTCAGACCCCGGTCACAGTTGTTGACCCACACCAGGGAATGCAGGAACAGGCAGGTTAGGCTGGCATACAGACAGGTGGGTACTGGCAGGCACGGCTGGTATGCAGACAGGTGAGTATTGGCAGGCACGGCTGGTATGCAGACAGGTGGGCACTGGCAGGCACGGCTGGCATGCAGACAGGCGGGTACTGGCAGGTAGGAACGCAGGCAGGATAGAGACCAGTACAGACTGGGACACAGGAATGGAGCCGCAGGTGTGGTAGACAAGCAGAGCAGAGCAAAACCCGCAGGTGCGGTAGACAAGCAGAGCAGAGCAAAACCCGCAGGTGCGGTAGACAAGCAGAGCAGAGCAAAACCCGCAGGTGCGTTAGACAAGCAGAGCAGAGCAAAACCCGCAGGTGCGTTAGACAAGCAGAGCAGAGCAAAACCCGCAGGTGTGGTAGACAAGCAGAGCAGAGCAAAACCCGCAGGTGCAGTAGACAAGCAGAGCAGAGCAAAACCCGCCGGTGCGGTTGACAAGCAGAGCAGAGCAAAACCCGCAGGTGCGGTAGACAAGGAGAGCAGAGCAAAACCCGCCGGTGCGTTAGACAAGCAGAGCAGAGCAAAACCCGCAGGTGCGGTAGACAAGCAGAGCAGAGCAAAACCCGCAGGTGCGGTAGACAAGCAGAGCAGAGCAAAACCCGTAGGTGTGGTAGACAAGCAGAGCAGAGCAAAACCCGCAGGTGTGGTAGACAAGCAGAGCAGAGCAAAACCCACAGGTGCGGTAGACAAGCAGAGCAGAGCAAGTCCCGCAGATGTGGTAGACAAGCAAAGCAGAGCAGAACTCGCAGGTGCGGTAGACAAGCAGAGCAGAGCAAAGCCAGCAGGTGCGGTAAACAAGCAGAGCAGAGCAAAACCCACAAGTGCGGTAGACAAGCAGAGCAGAGCAAAACCCGCAGGTGCGGTAAACAAGCAGAGCAGAGCAAAACCCGCAGGTGCGGTAAACAAACACAGCAGAGCAAAACCCGCAGGTGCGGTGAACAAGCTGAGCAGAGCGAAACCGCAGGTGCAGTGAACAAGCTGAGCAGAGCGAAACCGCAGGTGCGGTGAACAAGCAGAGCAGAGCGAAACCGCCGGTGCGGTGAACAAGCAGAGCGGAGCAGAGCGAAACCGCCAGTGCAGTGGACAAGCAGAGTGGAGCGAAACCGCAGGTGCGGTGAACAAGCTGGGTAGAGCGAAACCGCAGCTGCGGTGAACAAGCAACGCAGAGCAGAAACCGCCGGTGTGGTGAACAAGCGGAGCGGAGCAGAGTGAAACCGCCGGTGCAGTGGACAAGCAGAGTGGAGCGAAACCGCAGGTGCGGTGAACAGGCAGAGCAGAGCAAAACCGCAGGTGCGGTGAATAAGCAGGGCAGAGCAAAACCGCAGGTGCGGTGAACAAGCAGAACCAGATGCACACAAGGTACTTCCAATGAAGTAGCGAGTGTACACAAAACTCACAAACAGAAGTTCAGAGACAACGAGTTGGAGTTAGGTGCAGGTTCAGACACTGCAGGAAAAGGGAAGGTTCGGACATAGAGAGAAACAGGTAACGGGCTAGGACACAGTTCAGACAGGAGCTGAACCAGGAATAAGATACAGTAATGAGCCTGGGAACTCAGCCCCCAGGGTGGTGGAGACAGACTAGTAGTCACAGATACAGGTAACAGGAAAGGACCTGGCAACTCAGTTGCACAGAACACACTGAATGAAAGTGTTGCTCAGGCACCCCCTACTGGGTGGAGTGGGTTTAAGTATCCAGTGACTCACAGCAATAGGCTGGGGAGGCATTAGGAGTGCGCACACAGTAACTATAAGAATCAGGCAGTAGCCGCGCCGCCGCCCTAAGCAATCAGACAAGAGACACAGCAGGTACTGGAGCAAAGTGTGCAGCCTGGATTGACCGGTAAGATGGCAGTCTTGCATGGTGGGAGGTGGTAAGCCATGCCAGCACGTCGCCAGGGATGTTACAGACACACTGAGGTTTTATATGTATTTTTTCACTAATGAGCTTGCAAATTGAATATGATGAAATGCTGCTATATATACTTTATGCTTGTACCTATTCATTGCTTGAGAAAGGTTGTTCACAACCGAAACGTTGCCACACCATATATCCAAATGGATATTTGTTTTGGGAGCCTTGCACCCATGGTTGCTATATACGATGCTGTTCCAATTTTTTGTTATTCATCTTTTTGGAACCACATAACAATAGTCTAGCTCATCGTATGTGATTAACTGTCATACTGGATCACCAGTACTATTAGTTGTATTACACTTCGAAGCCTTATATATTTGTACATTCATTTCCCTTACAGCAAATTATTTTTTACTATTTCGTAGTCCATGCGCAGATACGATGTGTGTTGTGACTACGTTTTTGGCCGCCTTGGATTCTTAGAGTTCAGCAGAGTGTAAGCCAGAATATCCCAGCTGTGGTGCAGAACGCTCAGCTCCACACAGCTGCACAGGGTCTGTGTCATGAATACCTGGGAGAGATACTTCTATTTATTCATCTTTTAATACAATATCATGGGGGAGAATTACATTATTCTTCATGCTGAGGGACTTAGGAGAAATTGATGATGTGTGCATAATAAAATCTTATGTTCCTCTGTAGGACAGCCCTGGTTCTCCATATGTTTGGGGTGTGCCTGTTATTAGGAAAACCTGAGGCTGTAGGGTCAGGCTAAATGGAGGCGATTAACAGCTGTAAGAGGGGTACCACAGCGGTCAAAATTAGGCCAACATATTTAATAATTTAATGTATGAATTTTGGGATCTGCAGATAACATTAAATTGAGTGAGCAAATTAAAGCAGATAGATGTTATTTCTTCATATACACAGCTCTGTATAGTGCATCGTTTACAGATTAGGAAGTACTCACTGTGCTTTCTCTTCTGGACGCAATGGTCATGTTATCACTGGGTATAGGGAGGAAAGAGGAGCTGCTGGGTCATAGGAGACCCAAGCAGGTATGCTATGCAGCAAGGGGTCCAAATTTCCCCTGCAACTGGCACTAAAATAACAGCCACAGTTACAGGGGAAACCAGAAGTAAAAATAATTTTTTTAAATGTCCCCCAAGGGTCTTTTAAGACCTTTTCATGTGCACAGTATGTGAAATAAATGAAAAAAAATAAATAAATAAAAAAGCAAAAATAAAATAGAAAAAAAAGAATAAAGTAAAATTATATAAAAGAGTAATACTACCAGTACAAAATACTGTTCCTAGCCCTCCCCCTACTGAAAAAAAATATGTTCATTAATTATTTTAATATCAAATGGGGACATTTTTTTAGAGCCATTAAAAGCGCATGTTCGATAAAACCCCAATATGTGCCTGGTCAGGAATGAGAGAAAATGGTCTTGAATTGATTAAAATGCCCAGTAATTGCAATAGATTAAGGAAAATACTCTTATCAAGCAGAAGACTACATGCAGAAAATCAAATAAATAAATGTGAAAATAAGAATGAACTTATGATTTATTGGTGTCGAAAGTCAAAGATTCTAAACTGTAACAGTTTTAAAAGGGGTTGTCCCGTCCAAACCAATAAGTCTGCAGTCATTTTGTGTGACTGCAGACTTATGAATCCTCCCAAGGCACGCCACTGTGCGCTGCAAGGATTAGTCGGTTTCTGAGCCAGGACAGGAAGGTTTGCATGAGTTATGCATACTCCCGGCCAGAGCTCGTCCAGTGGGCATGGCCTCGCTCATACACTTGTATGGAGCGAGGCCTCGCTGTCTAGCTGGCTACGCCCACTGCACAGCCGCATTACTAGTCGGGGTGCGGCCTCGCTCTATTCAAGTGTATGGAGCGAGGCTGCGCCCAGTGGCCTGGGGTATGTATAACGCATACATAACCCTTCGGTCCCGGATCAGAAACTGCATACAGCGCATGTGGTGGGGGAATTCACACAGAGAGACTGCACACGGAGTGACTGCAGACTTATCGATTTGGACCAGACAACCCCTTTAAGCACATGTATTATTACAGTAAGAATAGACAATGAAAGATGGGAAAACTTGAAAAGAAAGAACATACTGTATGTGAGAAATGAGATGAAAAACAATTTCATGAAGATACTGTATCACACAAAATAATGGAAATTAGAGAAGTTCCTGCTAAGAAAATATGGACTTGTTGACTTTAGTTTTATTGTCTGTTTTTTTAATTTAATCATAATGGTTTTGAAATATCTGTTTTGCAACAGATCCTATGAAATCATGTAAAAATTCTTGAATTATTATGGATCCATCAAGTTTCAGTCAAATAACAAACATTTAAGAATATCTAAATAAATATATTTACTTATATAAATTTAAGTTAAAAAATTCCTTTAAGGTATAATATATATCTATATATCTATATAGATATATATATATATATATATATATATATATATATATATACATATAAATATATATATATATATATATATATATATATATATATATATATATATATACAGTACAGGCCAAAAGTTTGGAAACACCTTCTCAATTAAAGATTTTTCTGTATTTTCATGACTATGAAAATTGTTCATTCACACTGAAGTCATCAAAACTATGAATTAACACATGTGGAATTATATACTTAACAAAAAAGTGAGAAACAACTGAAAATATGTCTTATATTCTATGTTCTTCAAAGTAGCCACCTTTTGCTTTGATGACTGCTTTGCACACTCTTGGCATTCTCTTGATGAGCTTCAAGAGGTAGTCATGGTGGTCATAGTCATGAAAATACAGAAAAATCTTTAAATCAGAAGGTGTGTCCAAGCTTTTGGTCTGTACTGTATATATATATATATATATATATATATATATATATATATATATGTACAGTTTCTAGGTATCACAATACATACACATAGCAGACTGCAGAATGAGTTAACAGTAAATCTGTTAGTAAGTTAATTATTTTAATTGTCCGCCTAGCTTCCTACGAATAATAGAAGTAGAATAGTTGTTTTATGAACTTTTCAAACTTCAATCTTTTAAATTTCAGATAAAAGTTGCTTTAAACAGTAAGATATATCCTAATGTCTGCAGATTTTATAAGATATATTCATTATAAAATGATCATTGTAATGAGACGGGTTCCCTCTGTGCATACACACGCACTGTCTGTAGAGGTTAAACCTCCGTATAAACTTAGATAGCAAGACTTACATCTACCATCTGCAATGCTTTATGCCTACAATGATCACTTACATGTGATTATCCCTTGGAGAACAACCCATTAAACATTCAGTGGTAACAAACACTTCTCCCTATCCTATTAAATCTTGACTCTTCTCAGTCTACTGCACTGTCGGTGTGGGCTATTTGCACACATTCCTTTTTCTGCTTCTTAAGCCAACTTCTGTGCTAGAGAGCCTTGAAGTTACCACCAGCTGTTTTTTGGCCTGTACAGAAGGCCTGCGCACCTGCTATTTTCCATTCCCCACTAGCGTATGTGTGTCTTCCTCTGCAAGCTGGGTTTTCTTGTCCTTTTGTGTCTATGGCTTAAAATAGTCATGCATCTAATTTTATATTCTCCAAGCATGGACACCTACAGCAACCATTTTAATAAGATCTTTCTCCATGCTATCACTAATGATGCCCGAGAAAAAGAGAAGAGATCACATATACTGCTTATAACATTAAGGCCTTTAGTTTTATAAGAATTTGATGTTTGTAAGAAAGCCTAATTATTTACAGTTTTAAGCCTCTTTATGCTACCTAAAATATAATATAAAAATAGGAAAAATTAGATATTAAAATTACTTCTGAAAGGGGATCTCAGGAATAGACAAAAAATGGCTAAAGGAAATGTCATTTTAGATAAATTCATCAATATATCTCAAATTAGGAAATCACAATAGTTTTGCCTAGAGAGGTAATCATAACAGAATTAAAATGACTATAGCATGTATTGTCATTCAGACAGAAAGGGTCGACATCAGTGTGAGCAGCCTCCACTTACCAAAGCACTTCTGATAATTAAAGTTTTAGATCAGATAGACAGGGTAGACAGCAGTGTGAGCAACCTCTTCTTACCTCAGCACTTCTGGTATCTCCATAATTAGATCAGGTAGACAAGGTGGACAGCAGTGTGAGCAGCCTCTTCTTACCTCAGCACCCCTGGTATCTCCAGTATTAGATCAGATAGACAGGGTTGACAGCAGTGTGAGCAGCCTCTTCTTACCTCAGCACCCCTGGTATCTCCAGTATTAGATCAGATAGACAGGGTGGACAGCAGTGTGAGCAACCTCTTCTTACCTCACTACCCTTCGTATCTTCAGTTTGATATATAATAGACAGGATGGATAGCATTATGAGCAGCCTCTTCTTACCTTAACACTTTTGGTATCTCCAGAATTAGATCAGATAGACAGGGTGGACAGGAGGGTGAACAACCTCTTCTTACCTCACTACCCTTGGTATTTTCAGTTTGATATATAAATGACAGGGTGGATAGCAGTGTGAGCAGCCTCTTATTACCTCAGCACCCCTGGTATCTCCAGTATGAGATCAGATAGACAGGTTGGACAGCAATGTGAGCAGCCTCTTCCTACCTCAGCACCCCTGCTATCTCCAGTATTAGATTAGATAGATAGGGTGGACAGTAGTGTAAGCAGCATCTTCTTATCTCAGCACCACTGATATCTCCAATATTAGATCAGATAGATAAAGTGGACAGCAGAGTGAGCAGCCTCTTCTTATCTAATCACCTCTGGTATCTTCAGCATTAGATCAAATAGACAGGGCGGACAGCAGTGTGAGCATGTGTGAGTCACCAGGAGTGCTGAGATAAGAAGAAGCTACTCACACTGCTGTCCACCCTGTCTTTTTTATATGATTCTGGAGATACCAAGGGTGGTGAGATAAGAAGAGGCAGCTCACACTGCTGTCCACCTTGTCTGTTTGATCCGCTGGTCTGGAGCATTCAGGCATGTTTTAACTAGTGTTGAGCCACCCCCGTAGTGTTCGAGTTCGGTTCGGTTCGTCGAACACCCGTGTGTTCGCCGAACTGTTCGTCGAACTGTTCGTCGAACACCTTCGAACACCGTTAAAACCAATGGCAGGCAAACAAAAACACATAGAAACACATAGAAAACACCTTCAAAGGTGTCCAAAAGCTGACAAACTGCTCAGAAGACATAACTAACACATGGAAAAGTGACAAGTACATATAGTCATGCGAAAATAAAAGAGGTGGAGGAGTAAAAGGAGGGGGAGACACAGATATAGGCATGTCATGCCCTTCTAAAATCCAAAAAGTGAGAAGCCGACACGGCCAGTCCGCTCCTGCCCGTGCCACCTCCGTGTCGCCGGGTTTGTGCCAGAGCCGCGGTGAACCCTGACGGCCAGCCCCCCTCTCCCAATACTGGTGCCTGTCCGCTGGTGGGTCGAGCGAGCCCCCCTGTGGTGGAGGCAGCTCTAAGCTTTTTAATTTAAATTGTCTCTCTAATTTGAATGAATACACTTTAAATCCATTTACAAGGATCTATTGGAGGGCAAGTCTCATGCCAGCAGCCGCGGTAATTCCAGCTCCAGTAGCGTCCACTAAAGCTGCTGCAGTTAAAAAGCTTTTATAAGGATCGAGCTCGGCTGTCCACCGCAAGGCATCCTACTGCCAGTCCCAGCCCCTATGCCTTGGGGTGCCTCCTGATGCTCTTCGCTTAGTATCCCATGGTCCCGAAGCATTTCCTTTGAAAAAATTAAGTGTCTAAACTACAGGTGGTGCAGCTTGCTTAACAGCCGGGATAATCCGCTGACTAGCAGACACTGCTACTAGGCACAAAGTATTTCCTGGGCTAGATGCAGTTAAAAATTTGTAATTAGATACTCTCATTGGATGCTGAGAAAGCATTCCATAGAGTCTCCTGGCACGCCATATATGATTCTCTTAAAAAGCTTGGGGTAGGGGTCTAGGGGACCCTTTTATAGCCAAAATCACGGCCCTGTATCGCAATACGTCACCTAGGCTGAAGATAAATGGAACTGTAGCACCCTGAGGGCTCGGTTGCTACAGACGTATTGCACCTCACCCAGAGGTGTGATATCTCACTCTCAGGTAAGGATGGAGTGTGGATCAGGACCCGACACCTGCATGCATTACACCACATTGCCGTGGGGCAGGGCGACCAATATGCCCCTGAGATGGGCACGACAGTCCCTGTCCCTGGCTGGAGTGGGGGGAGGGAACACTGAGGAAGGGGAACCCTGTAGTGCAGGAGCAGGGAGGAAGCAGTTCCTGGGTGCATTGAGAAGGGAGTATAAAAGGTGGGCACCATCTTAGTTCAGTGCAGAGAAGTCTGAGCAGAAGTGGCAGGGAGCAGGGGCTCTGCATGAGCTCTGCTCCGGAGGCGGGCCTAGTAACAGAGGCCCAGGCCTGGAAGAGGGAGAAGGAAGGAAGAGGAGCGGAGAAGACTCCAGGAACGAGGAATGAAGGGATCCCAGGGGTGCGGACGGGCGAGTCGCCACCGCACGCCCGAATCCACCTGCGTGGAGGGGTCAGGCCAAAGGGGGAGACCGGTCCCCGAACTAGTGGAGGCAGGAAACGACCCTCAGCTAGAAACCGGAGGCTCTGACATTTTATGTGGCGCAGCCCCTCGCTACACCCGCTAGGAAGGCACCACATAGGGTCAGGGAAACTGGCGCCAAGTTTACCAAGAGGAGGCCCGAGGCAGCCGGACAGAAGTGTTGGTAAGAAAGGCCAGACAAAGGACACACAAAGGGGGTCCTGTGAAGTGCTCCAAAGTTATCTGGGAGTTGTCTGAGCCCCTCACCTGGTGAGCACAGTACGACGTGGGCAGCCGTTACCTGCAGACGTGGTCTGGATAATAAGAACTGTGAGTAAAGGCCCTGAACTGCATCACTGACTCCGTGTCGTTACTGCTGCTGCCCTGCACCATCACCCCCATCCTTCGCATACACTGCCCTGAGGCTATACTCCTCCCGTGGGGAGTTATGCTACGCTCTGCTGCACCCACAACACCAGCCTCAGCGGTCTGCCCTGTAGCGGCGGTTCACTCTGACCGCAATCCACGGGTGGCGTAGTCGGACATTTAAACATCAAAACCACATAAATAGTTCCGCCACTGGTTTGACCGCCCTGAGCCACGGAACCGGGTCGCCGCCACGAAGACTACAACCACCAACATCCACCAAAAAGGGTCCGGCTCTGGGTGTCCCAAGGCCCAGGGGGTGCGTCAGAACATTTTCATCACCTTTCACAATCACCAATGGGACAAGGCAGTGATGTCCTCTGTCCCCTCTCTTATACATCCTAGTGACGGAGCACCTGCTCTCATCAATTCGCCATAACCCCAATATTAGGTGGATTGAGGTGGGAGGCACCGAGTACAAGTGCTCTCTATTTGCTGATGATGTCCTAGTATATATCACTCAATCACATATATCCATCCATGCTGTTATGGCTGAAATAGATCACTTTGTTACATGGTAAAATTTTAAAATCAATGCAGCGAAGTCTGAGGCCCTCGATGTCTCCCTCCTCAAATCCATATAGGATTCCATCCAGTCCAACTTTCCCTTTGCCTGGCCCTCACAGGGTATCAAATACTTAGGAATTCCTATTCATAGAGACCTCTCCCATCTATGTTATCTTAATTTTGGGCCCTTTATTGAACAACTCCATACAGACCACGGTTGGCAAGTTAGAACTGTAAGATTCACTACGTGAACCACTGGTGTTTTGTGGAAAAGCACATGTACACTGCGTTCCAAATTATTATGCAAAAAGTGTTTAGGAGTGATAAGGGAAGAATTTGTTTGTTTGTCAGTTAAACTCATTGATGGTGATGTGTGTCAGGGCTCTTTATATCACTGTAAGCAATTGCAGACACCTGTGCTAATTAGTTTGGCAGGTGTGTCCAATGAAAGGCAAGACTACTTAAGAAGGCTCTCTCACATTATTAAGCAGCCTACATTTTCTGCCAAAATGGGAAAGAAAAAGGATGTGTCGGCTGCTGAGAAGCAACAAATTGTGGAGTGTTTAGGTCAAGGCATGACTACAATCAACATTGTGCGATGATCAGGATGAAGTGTCTTGGCAATCAAGAAGTATGTAGCTGATTCACAGTACACACGTGTGCGTGCTGATAAGGGCAAATTGAGGACTCTTTCCTACAGGCAATTACGTCAGGTTGAAAGAGCAGCGGCAAAAAAGCCTTGTCATAGCAGCAGACAAATTTTTGAAGCTGCTTGTGCCTCCAACGTCCCCCGAACAACAAGATGCAGGGTCCTTCAGAGGTTTGCAGCTGTGCATGCGCCATCCTGTCGACCTCCTCTATCCACTTCACACAAGCAGAAACGGCTCCAGTGGGCCAAACATTACATGAAGACTGATTTCAAAACTGTTTTGTTCACGGATGAGTGCCGTGCAGCGCTCGATGGTCCAGATGAATGGAGTGGAGGATGGCTGGTTGATGGACACCCCACGCAAACACGGCTACAGCGCCAACAAGGAGGAGGTGGAGTAATGTTTTGGGCTGGAATCATGGGGAGAGAGATTGTCGGCCCCTTTAGGATCCCTGAAGGCGCTAAAGATGAACTCCATAATGTATGTGGATTTTCTCAAACAGCACTTCCTGCCATGGTTCAAGAAGAAGAACCGTGTATTTCACAGCAAGATCATTTTTCTGCATGATAATGCACCATCTCATGCTGCCCATAAAACATCTGCATCTCTGGCTGATATGGGCATAAAAGGGGACAAACTTATGGTGTGACCCCCATGCTCCCCTGACCTCTACCCCATTCAGAACCTTTGGAGCATCATTAAAAGGAGTGTCTATGATGGCGGGAGGCAGTTCACATCTAAGCAACAGCTCTGGGAGGGTATTCTGTCCTCATGCAAAACAATTGAAGCAGAAACCATCCAAAACCTGACAAATTCAATGGACGAGAGAGTTCAGAAGCTCCTTTCGAACAAGGGGTCCTATGTGAAAATGTAACATCACCTAGAATAAAGTTTTGAGTTGAAAACTGTTTGATTTCAGTTTCTAACAACCTGCTAATGCTTATAATTTCAAAAATGACCATTTTTTTGGTCTTTATTAAAATGAAAAGGTTGATCGAAAAGTTTGGGGGATCTAAGAGTGTGGCAACCCAGTAGTCATGATTACTTCGAATTCTGACAATATGAGGGTCATGCTGCAGGTAGTGCAGCAAGAAGGCACTTATGTGCCTTGCGCATCTCGGAGCCCCAAAATTATTTTCCGGGCTAGATGCAGCTAAAAATTATTTTTAATTTTAAATCTGGTGAAGCTTTAGTATAGATGGCCTAATAGGATCAGTGCTGCACACTGCTACAAAGCCCAAATTATTTTCCAGTCAAGATACAGATAAACATGATTAGTAATTTGAAAGCTTAAAACGGTTGGTAGGGTGATTTTAACCAATCATCAAGCTTTTACTCTCCCCAGGATGACACAGGGGTAGAAAAGTCTTTTCGGATCCATGATTTGTTCATCTTTATGAACGTGAGTCTGTCTACATTATCAGTGGAGAGCCGCGTGTGCTTATCTGTCAGCACACCACCAGCAGCGCTGAACACACGTTCAGACAGAACGCTGGCTGCGGGGCATGACAAGATCTCCAAGGCGTAAGTGGCTAGCTCCGGCCATTTATCCAGATTGGAAGCCCAAAAAGAGCAAGGGTCCAGTGACACAGTCGTGGCTTCAATGTTTACTTGGAGATACTCCTGTACCATCGTCTCTAGGCGTTGACTATGTGTCAGACTTCTTGTCTCCTGTGGCCTTGCAAAGGATGGGCTAAAAAAGTGGTGAAATGATTCCGCAAAATTGATATTACCAGGAGATACTGTGGTTCTGTTACGGTTTGAGTGCTGAACATTTGACGGTCCCACGGTTGGCAAGTTGGAACTGTGAGATTCACTACGTGCACCACTGGTATTTTGTGGAAAAGCACATGTAAGATTTTGCAACAGTCTCTGCTGATACTACTGCATGCGTGCATCCCTTTCTATGGCAGGAATAATTTCTGCAAATTTACTTTTGTACCGGGGATCTAACAGTGTGGCAACCCAGTAGTCAGGATTATTTCTAATTCTCACAATTCGAGGGTCATGTTGCAGGTAGTGCAGCAAGAAGGCACTCATGTGTGTTGCGCATCCAGGAGCACCAAGTCCCTGTTGTGTTGGTGGCGAGGTAACAATCATGCTTCCTTCCTCTGTCCTCTCCCCCCAACCTCGCACAACAGAAATGTGATCAAGGTCTCCCTCATCTGATGAGTCTTCCATCAGTTCGTCCTCCACTTCTTCCTGGGCTCCTGCACCTTCCTCACTAGTTTGGCTGCTACCATGCGCCCTGGTAAGACCATCTCCCCCACCCTCACATGCCTGCCGCCTTGGTGCTGCCGACCGTCTGGACCATGCAGATGTTAGCCCTTCCGCATACAACTCCTCCTCCTCTACTTCCTCCACCTCCTCTTGTGCCACCACCTGACTCCGAATTCTGTTTAACATGTGCTCCAGCATGTAAATCACCGTAATAGTCATGCTGATAATGGCATCGTCAGCACTAAACATCTTCGTCGCCATTTCAAAACTGTGCAGAAGGGTGCATAGGTCCCTGATCTGAGACCACTCCTCCAGCGTGATTTGCCCCACCTCTGAATCTCGTTGGCCCAGGCTATACGTCAGAACGTATTGCACCAGGGCTTGTCGGTGCTGCCACAGTCGCTGCAACATGTGCAGACTTGAATTCCACCGGGTAGGCACATCGCATTTTAGCCGGTGAAGTGGCAGGCCCAACGACTTCTGTAGAGATGTAAGTCGCTGAGCTGCAGGATGCGAACGGCGGAAGTGAGCACACAGCGACCGTGCCCTCTGCAGAAGGCCATCTAGTCTGGGATAGTGGGCTAAAAATTGCTGGACAACCAGGTTCAACACGTGAGCCATACAAGGCACGTGTGTGACATTGCCCCGGCGAAGGGCCGCACCCAGGTTTGCAGCATTGTCGCACACGGCCTTCCCTGGTTTCAGGTCCAGTGGAGACAACCATTCATGAAATTGGTTCTCCAGAGCTGACCACAACTCCTCAGCTGTGTGACTCACATTTCCCAGACATTTCAATGTAAAAACCGCCTGATGACGTTGAGCCCTACTGCCAGCATAGTAAGGAGGTGTGCAGGATCCCTTCTGCGGAGTTAGAAAGCTTGTGGCATGACCAGACAGGCTTTGGGTGCAGGTGGAAGACCGAGAGGAGGTTGAGGAGGCAGAAGCAGTGGAGGAACTTTAACATAAAGAGGATTGACGCACAACTCGTGGGGACGGCAAGACTTGGACAGCAGCCCCTTGTCCTGCTGTCACCATAGTTACCCAGTGCCCAGTCAGCGACATGTAACGCCCCTGTCCATGCCTACTCGTCCACGTGTCTGTGGTGAAATGCTCCCTGTCACACACAGAGTTTCTCAAAGAAGCGGTGATGTTATGTGCGACATGCTGGTGGAGCGCAGGCACACCTTTCTTTGAGAAGTAGTGCCGACTGGGCATCTGGTACTGGGGCACTGCGACGGACATAAGGTCTCGAAAATCCTCTGTGTCCACCAGGCGGAAAGGCAGCATTTCTGTAGCCAAGAGCTTGCAGATGGTGAAATTCAACCTCTTAGCTTTCTCATGGCTAGGAGGAAATGGTCTTTTACTTGTCCACATCTGAGGGACCGAGGGCTGGCTATTGTGCTTAGACGGGGTTGATAAGGGTGTCCCCGGCAAACTGCCGGTCTGTGAGGAAGATGCAGGCGGACATGTTAGGTTGCCTTGATCCAAAGGTGGTGCTATCGATGTCGGACAGCGCTCAACACCAGCTGGTGTTACCACCTCCAAAGAAAATGATGACCTGCTAATCACGCTGGCTGTTGCGGGTAAAGAGGTGGCAGGTCTGCGCCCCAAAACAGGTGTGACTGCTGTCCCCCCAGTCACAGAGGATGAAGAGGCCGCGGATGCACAAGATATGGCAGACGGTGGTTGGCCCGGCCGGCTAGGCCGCATTGTAGCACACTGAGCTTCCCACTGCAACTTATGCTTCATGTCCATGTGCCGGTTCATGCATGAAGTACTCAAACTATGTATTTTTTGGCCTCTACTTAGCTTTTGCTGACAAATGTTACAGATAACACGAGTTGGGTCATCTTTATCGATCTGAAAAAATGCCCAGGCTATGCAAGGCTTAGCACCCATGCGACCTGAAGAGCCACCACGACTTGTGGTGAGAGGCAGAGTTGTGTTTGAGGATGCAGTTGTTGACGTGCTTCCAGTACTACGTCTCTGTCCAGGAAGGCGCAACCTGACCTCGTCGTCACTAGCATCTTCCTCCACCTCCTCTGCTGACCTCATCTCTTGGCTGACTGTGGGTTGACAGTAAGTGGGATCTCCGACCTCATCATCATCACCCTGTGCGTTATCACACCCGTCGTCCTCAGAGCCAACCTGTTCCTGCCCTGACAAAAAACTAAAGTTGTCGCTCCAATCAGGTATTTGAGTCTTATCATCGTCTTCCTCATTGTCTCCACCAACAGGAGTTACAGTTTGGGAATGAGGGTCTACATTATGGTCAGAACCTTCTGCGTCTGGTCCTGGATCCGACTCATAAAGATTCTGGGCATCAGTGCAGATCATTTCCTCGTCTGGATTCACAGAAGCGCTGGAGTCGACCACTGATTCCCAGGCTATAGTATGAGTAAACAGCTCTGCAGACTCAACCATCTGTTCTACCTCATACTCAGACGGGCAGCTGGAGATTTGGGAGCTGTGAGGAAGCAAGTACGATTTGGGTGACACCTTTGAGGACTGGAGTATTTGTGATGTTGAAGTTGATGTGGAGGAGAGCCCACTTAAAGGAGCACTTGATATCCATTGAAGCACCTACTGTTTTTGTGCCTCATCTGGAATTTGTAGCGATTGGCGTGGCCATAAGAAAGGGATCTTATCACATTGTCCGCTAAAAGAAGTAGACATTTTAGTTTGGCTGGAAGATGGTCTTTCTTCTGCAGATGTTACTGTTGCTTTAACACCTACCCCACGGACACAACCTTTTTTCCCCTTCCCAACACCCCTATTCCCCTTTCCACCAGCAGCAGGCCTTTTTCCACTCATTTTGGTGGTTAACTAATTCACAACTCTGGAGTTGTTTGCACAAAAAAACAATGGATGGTAACCGAGCAGAGCTGAGTGGCCAAACTGTGGTATTAGGCCAAAACTATTGGCTGGGTTAGATGCAGAAAAAAATTATTTTGAATTTGCAACCTGATGGAGGTCTGTATAGATGGATTAATAGAACAAGACGCACACACAGCTAGAAGCCCAATATTTTTTCAGAGGTAGATGCAGGAAAAAATATATTCAGTTTGCAACCTGATGGAGGTCAGTATAGATGGACTAATACAACAAGTCCCACACACAGCTAGAAGCCCAAATATTTTTTCAGAGGTACTGTAGATGCAGATAAAAATTAGTTTTAATTTGCAACCTGATGGAGGTCAGTATAGATGGACTAATAGAGAAAGTCCGACACACTACTAGAAGGCCAAATATTTTTTCAGAGGTAGATGCAGAAAAAAATATATTCAGTTTGCAACCTGATGGAGGTCAGTATAGATGGACTAATAGAGAAAGTCCGACACACTACTAGAAGGCCAAATATTTTTTCAGAGCTAGATGCAGAAAAAAATTATATTCAGTTTGCAACCTGATGGAGGTCAGTATAGATGGATTAATAGAACAAGACCCACACACAGCTAGAAGCCCAATATTTTTTTTAGAGGTAGATGCAGAAAAAAATATATTCAGTTTGCAACCTGATGGAGGTCAGTATAGATGGACTAATACAACAAGTCCCACACACAGCTAGAAGCCCAATATTTTTTCAGAGGTAGATGCAGAAAAAAGTATATTCAGTTTGCAACCTCATGGAGGTCAGTATAGATGGACTAATACAACAAGTCCCACACACAGCTAGAAGCCCAAATATTTTTTCAGAGGTACTGTAGATGCAGATAAAAATTAGTTTTAATTTGCAACCTGATGGAGGTCAGTATAGATGGACTAATAGAGAAAGTCCGACACACTACTAGAAGGCCAAATATTTTTTCAGAGCTAGATGCAGAAAAAAATTATATTCAGTTTGCAACCTGATGGAGGTCAGTATAGATGGATTAATAGAACAAGACCTACACACAGCTAGAAGCCCAATATTTTTTCAGAGGTAGATGCAGAAAAAAATATATTCAGTTTGCAACCTGATGGAGGTCAGTATAGATGGACTAATACAACAAGTCCCACACACAGCTAGAAGCCCAATATTTTTTCAGAGGTAGATGCAGAAAAAAATATATTCAGTTTGCAACCTGATGGAGGTCAGTATAGATGGACTAATACAACAAGTCCCACACACAGCTAGAAGCCCAAATATTTTTTCAGAGGTACTGTAGATGCAGATAAAAATTAGTTTTAATTTGCAACCTGATGGAGGTCAGTATAGATGGACTAATAGAGAAAGTCCGACACACTACTAGAAGGCCAAATATTTTTTCAGAGCTAGATGCAGAAAAAAATTATATTCAGTTTGCAACCTGATGGAGGTCAGTATAGATGGACTAATAGAGAAAGTCCGACACACTACTAGAAGGCCAAATATTTTTTCAGAGCTAGATGCAGAAAAAAATTATATTCAGTTTGCAACCTGATGGAGGTCAGTATAGATGGATTAATAGAACAAGACCCACACACAGCTAGAAGCCCAATATTTTTTCAGAGGTAGATGTAGAAAAAAATATATTCAGTTTGCAACCTGATGGAGGTCAGTATAGATGGACTAATACAACAAGTCCCACACACAGCTAGAAGCCCAATATTTTTTCAGAGGTAGATGCAGAAAAAAATATATTCAGTTTGCAACCTGATGGAGGTCAGTATAGATGGACTAATACAACAAGTCCCACACACAGCTAGAAGCCCAAATATTTTTTCAGAGGTACTGTAGATGCAGATAAAAATTAGTTTTAATTTGCAACCTGATGGAGGTCAGTATAGATGGACTAATAGAGAAAGTCCGACACACTACTAGAAGGCCAAATATTTTTTCAGAGCTAGATGCAGAAAAAAATTATATTCAGTTTGCAACCTGATGGAGGTCAGTATAGATGGACTAATAGAGAAAATCCGACACACTACTAGAAAGCCAAATATTTTTTCAGAGCTAGATGCAGAAAAAAATTATATTCAGTTTGCAACCTGATGGAGGTCAGTATAGATGGATTAATAGAACAAGACCCACACCCAGCTAGAAGCCCAATATTTTTTCAGAGGTAGATGCAGAAAAAAATATATTCAGTTTGCAACCTGATGGAGGTCAGTATAGATGGACTAATACAACAAGTCCCACACACAGGTAGAAGCCCAAATATTTTTTCAGAGGTACTGTAGATGCAGATAAAAATTAGTTTTAATTTGCAACCTGATGGAGGTCAGTATAGATGGACTAATAGAATGATGCTATGCCCAAAAGATTTTACTTCACTAGGTGCAGTAAAAAAATTGGTATTCTATACACAGGTGGTATATCTTGCAACACAGATAGGCTACTCCACTGACTAACACACTCTGCAATAGGCCAAAAAGGATTAGCTTTGCTAGATTCAGCCAAATGCTGTGAAAAAAACTTGCACAGCACTGGCACAGACCTGCCTGGCAAAAACTTATAGGAACTGATGTAACCTAGTCCTGAAAAGGACTGCAATTACAATTAGTCTTTACTCCCACAATCTATCTATTTAAGAGCACAGACCTGCCTGATAAAAGTCGTAGGAAATGCTGTAACCTAGTCCTTAAAAGGACTGCAATCACAACTATTCCCTACTCCCAAGCTATCTGTATATTTGTGCGAAAATTGGCTTGAAATTAACAAGGTATAGCGCACACAGCAACAGCGGTGCCGTCTAACACGCAGCTGCAGCAGTGAGAAAATGGTGGCGACGGGGAAAATGGCTTGGTCTTATAGGGCAAGGACATGTGACATACACTGCCAATGACACATGCCCTTGCTTGTGTGAAAAAAAGCACTTCGCTCCGTGTGTGCGCTGCTGATAGGCTGACAGATTGCACCTCCCCACTGCAAATGCGGGAAAGAGAAAAAAAAATGGAGATCTTCATTGTTCCTGCAGAGATCCATCCCCTGCCCCTCCCCCCACCCCGCTGTACACTCAAACTGCGTATTAACATTAATTTTCATCATTACTGAGAAAAAATCCAGTTATGATTTTGGTGCACGAACAGTTATCGAACATAACCTCGAACAGCCGAATTTTTCTCAAATTGTTCGTGTTCGCCGAACGGCTCGAACACCGCCCAAAACAGCTCGAATTTGAGATTGGCGAACAGTTCGAGTAGAACAACGCTCATCTCTAGTTTTAACACAATGAAAAGGAGGAAAGACATCAGTAATGTTCTTAGAGAAGCAATTATTGCTGTCCATCAATCTGGCAAGAAATATATGGCCATTTCAAACAATATAAAATACATAATTCCACAGTAAGAAAGATTATTCGCAAGTGGAAAGCATTAAAGAGACTTGACAATTTTCCAAAGATTGAACGTTCCAGCAAATTCACCCCAAGTTCAGACTGTGCAATGCTTAGAGCAATTCCAAAAACTCAAAGAGCTACAGCTCAGACTCTGAAGGTCTCAGCCTGTTAAATGTTCAAGTACATGGAGGCACAATTATGAAAAGACTGAATAAGCATAGCTTGTTTGGAAGGGTTACCAGGAGAAACCTCTTCTTTTTAAAAAGAACAAGGCAGCAGGACCAAAGATTGCAAAGTTGCATCAGGGCAGCATGGTGCCTCAGTGGTTAGCCTTGCAGCGCTGGGGTCCTGGGTTCAAATCCCACCAAGGACAACATCTGCAAGGAGTTTGTATATTCTCCCCGTGTTTGCGTGGGTTTTCTCCGGTTTCCTCCCACATTCCAAAGAAATTCTGACAGGGAATCTAGATTGTGAGCCCCAATGGGGACAGCGATGATAATGTCTGTAAAGCGCTGTGGAATTAATGGCACTATATAAGTGAGTAAAATAAATAAAATCTGAACAAAACACAAGACTTCTGGAACAATGTTCTTTGTAGATACCAAAATGGAAATGTTTTGCCATAATTCCCCATGCAACATTTATTATAAAAACAAACACAATATATCAGTACAAACACTTCCTATTAATTGTTAAGCATGGTGGAGGATTGATAATTTTGGCTTGTTTTACAGCCACAGGATATAAGCATCCGGCAATCATTAAGTCGACCAGTAAGGTCTCTGTATACCAAAGTATTCTAGAGTGAAATGTGAGGCCATCTATCCAAAAGTTAAAGCCTGGCCGAAACTGGGTCATGCAACTGAAAAATAACCCTACGCACACCAGCAAATCTACATCAAAAAGGCTAAAAAAGAAAACTATCAAGGTGTTTCAGTGGTCCAGTCAAAGTCCAGACCTGAACGCTATTAAAATGCTGTGTTGGGACCTTGTGCATGAGCAAATGCCCACAAACCTCAATGAATTTAAAGGAAACCTGTCATAAAAAACACTATTAATCTGCATATAAGGTGTTAATCTGCAGGTTGATAGCATTCTAAAGCTATGCAACCTCTTCACGGAAAGCACGACTGCCGGAAGGAGATAAACGTTATTCCTCCCAGCAGCTGCCGGCTTTCAGTCATAGTGGCGGTTGTAACTGAGCCCCCAGCACTGACTGACACCTGACTCTGCAGTGCATCAGTGCTGAACCTGATGTTAGTCAGTGTCAAGGTGTGCTTACAGACACCGCTCATTATATACTGAGCGGTCTTTGAAGCAGCACCTCTATGACTGAAAGCTGGAGGATGCCAGGAGGAAGTAAGTTAATTTCCTCCCGGCAGCTAGGATTCCAATGTGGCCACGGCATGGCTTTAGAATGCTATTAACCTGCAAATTAACCCTGTATCTGCAGGTTAATAGTAGTTTTCAACATGGCAGGTTTCTTTTAAGTAACATTGTAAAGAAGAGTAACCTAAAATTCCTCCAGAACGATGAGAGTTTGATAAATTTATACCGAAAAGCATTAGTTCAAGTTATTGTTGTTAAAGAAGCACTTCTCCCATCAAAGTTGTTAACCTCTTAATATATTGTAATCATCATATAATATAGCACTGTGTACTTACAATTGCTTATTTTACCTTTCTACTCACCTAATTCTTCTATTTTCCATCACGTTCCACCACGTGTTTAAAAGCAGACTAGCTGAATCCTTCTAAGCTCTATGTAGTGATGGAAAATTGTGGCTCTAATGATGACTCATGCAGGGAAAAGAGACCTCCTGTTTCTACAAAGCGCTTAGAAGGATTCAGCTAGTCTGTTTTTAATCAGGTGATGTCATAGACCTAATGGAAGCTGTAAACAGGGGTATATGGACTGGTACCACCAGAATGAAAGGGTTCTATGCTATACACCGAAATGCAAATATGGGAAGAGGGGAGCATGGTGTATGTGGAGCACCAGTAACTCAAATAGGTAAAGAGGAAAAGAAATGACCAATGTAAAACAGCCTGTATACTATAACATGTGCAATATTTTTATTGAAAAACCAACTAAACAATACAAAGAGATCAAACATAAAATAACTAAATTAAATGACTAAATAGGAAAATATAGAAATAATAATAAATGAGAGTATACCAGATCAAAAAATGAGCATGTGACCTGAATGGTATGAACCCTAAAGATGGGGAAAGGGAGAGCGCAAAAAAATGCCCTACGCGTTACGTCACTCTTTATGGCTTCCCCTTTCCTATTTAGTTATTTTCTATGTGATTTCTTTGTATTGTTTAGTTATTTGATGCCATATCATGTATCCTTATGTATTGTTTATTGCGGTTATTTGTGACTTATACCTTTACATCTATCATACTGTGTTTAGACTTATTATAGCTTACAGGCAGATTGAACTACTCCTCTTATTTATTTTATTTTAGGGATCTGGTTATGTGCGAAAAAAACTTGATGAGGTTTTTCTTGCCTTTTAAATGTATTTAATATTACTTGCTCACTTGGTTTTTCAATAAAAAATATTGCACTTGTTATAGTATACAGGCTGTTTTACATTTTTCATTTATTTTCCTCTTTACCTATTTGGGTTACCGGTGCTCCACATATACCACTCTCCTCTATTCTGATAGACCTAATGGAAAAGAGAAGAATTAACTGAGTAGAAAGGCAAAATGAGCAATTGTAAGTACACAGTGCTATATAATATGATAACTGCAATATATTAAGAGGATAAAAACGTTGATGGGAGGAGTGCTTCTTTAAAGATGATTCTACAAACTATTAATTCATGGGGTTTAGTTTTTATTGCAGAAATAATGGCATGGTAAAATTTAAAGGAAGAGTTACAGCTTCATAAAATTGTCATAGTCTTTAAAATTAGTATAAAAATTCCATATTATTGAGAGCAACGCATTTCGAATGTCAACTGTGTTCTTTATCAAAGCTTCTGATGACAAAAAGTCCAATGATGCATTTATGTGCTGAAAGCACCAATGAAAATGGGATCAGCAAATCACATGATAACAAAAGAAATAAAATCAATATAGACAAATAGAGAAATAGAAAACAGAGTAAATACATGTAAAAAAATTGTATAATTCGTCATATGTTCTTGTTCATCTGAAGTTGTATTCACCTAATTGTAAGACTTTTATAAGGACCAGATTTTTTTTTCTTGTCCTGTTTGATGATGTGCTTCGTTTTCTTATCACTGTATATTACTAAGAGAACCTAACATAACAAAAATTAAACAGAACAGAAATTAAATGCCAATTTTTAAAAACTGTATTTAACTGTATTAGTTGTATAGATTTCATAACATGATTATATTCCATGGAACGTAAGGCTAAAGCAATATATTACTACGGATATATTCTCCCGTCTTAAACTTCTCATGTGTCACTAACTTTTTTTTCTGTTTTGGTGTACAGTTCCCTTAATTTGTTCTGGGTTAAAATCCCACCCTCTTCAACATTTTTTCAGCGGCAAATAGCAGGTTCTTTACAAGCCTGTATATCAGCTAATAGCTATCTAGATGTATTAAATAGTCTCATTCTGAAAGAAGAAACAAAACCTAGGATGCAAAGAGATTAGCTCCCCCCCTAGGGTGTAGTTTGATTTTCTATGCTGCGCTTTCCACTTTTGTAAAATGTGATCAGTTGCTTTTGTTGTGATGCCTGCAGGGAACAGATTAAATTCTCTTAAGCTGGTTGTCCAAGGGTGTGGCTTTTTTAGGCATTTTGGCTAGCAGATGGTGGTGAACCAACAGGTGCATGAAAAGCTGTGGACCAGAGCTCAGTGACATACAAATAGTGCACCATGACGCCTCGTCCGCACCAGCTGGGACGTTTATAGTTTCCGACTATGAAAGTGGACAAGGTGATGAGCGATGGGCGGCTGGTGACCTTCAACTATTAACTGTCTCGTGCTCTATTCAGGCACAGTATACGGTATGAGCAAAATGCTTTCATCTGGTGTCTACAGGCTTCAGAGTTCAGACACTATTAGGTACTTAACTTCCCCGGGAAATGTGTGCTTGTAAAATAAACTGATGGGTCAATGAAAGCTTTGGTCAATAGTTAAAAAGTGGATAATTAGTTGTACTCATCTATTTTACTGCACACTGGTTACATGTCATTGACTGATGGAACAAACACAAAAATAAAGCAGTGCCCACTGGAATGTATCCATACGTCATTTTTTTTTACTATATATATAAATGTAAGGTTCTTAGAGCACATTTTGATCTAATTGCATGAGCCTATCTGCCATAAAAAGACATCCTCACTCAGAAAATGTTACGATACTGGCGTAGTACTGCTGGAAACCAGTGGCTGAAGGAGCGCAAGCTGGACCAGCAAGCCATAGTAAAAGTTCTTGGAGATAGCAAGGACTTGTAGGAAACAATCCATAGATGAATAAAACAGTCTGGGTAAGAATGTTCAAGAGCTGGAGACTGAAACTAGGCTAACAGCTAGACACAATACTCAAGCAATGAGTGAGAGATCCATGCAGCTTTAAATAGGCCTAAACAGGAAACAAGATGGATTCCATAGATTTAGAATCCGCCATCTTGGGAAAGGGCAATTGCAGAACACAACACCAGCCTTCAGTGGTAAGGAGTGAAACTGTACCACAATACTAAAGTGAATAATAGTGGATACTAGTGGTCAAAATGTAGAAGGGCAACAGAAATCCTGACAGAAAGGTCTCTACTTTAAAGGGAACCTGTCACCAGGTTTTTCCCATAAAAATTGGGGCTAACAACTGTAAGCCCTATCTGGTAGCATTCTAGAATGCTGTCTATATGTCCCCAATGTGCTCTCCATAAAACAAAAATAGCTTTTATTATACAGGGTGGTCCAGTCCGATGAACGTTGCTGTTCTTGATCCGGCACCTCCTCTCTTCTTGCTTCGTGTAGTTGACACATTCTACATCATCCACACGTTGTCCTTGGCATCGTGCTCCTGTGCAGGCGCACTTCTCTGCCCTGCCTAGGACAGAGCAAAGTATTGTAGTGAACATGTGCCGGCGCTCTTTGGTGTTTCCCCACGCATGCGCCCTCGGCACGGCAGAGAGAAGTGGAATGCATCATCCACACAAAGCAAGAAGAGAGGAGGCGCTGGATCAAGAACAGCAACGCCCATCGGATCAGACCGCGTCGTAGGTGAGTATGATAAAAGCTATTTTTTATGTTATGCAGCCCGCATTGGGGACATATAGACAGTATTCTAGCATGCTGCATATGAGGGCTTATAGGTGCTAGCCCTACTTTATATGGGAAAAACCCAATGACAGGTTCCCTTTAAACAATGTACCTGTACAGGAAGACACTAACTTCTTTCTATTGGGTCATTGTCTAAGAAACTAACTCAAGATAGAGACCAGCTTTATTCTATACTAATTAAAAATAGCCTTGAACAGATGGGAGAAGTGTATGACCAAGATGAAGGCAGTCAGCACCTAAACATGTACAATGAAAAATGCACATATAGACTGATGTATTCAAATCATGTTTAGAGTCTTTTAGAGCCTTCAGTGTAAAAAACAAGTTTCATGAATATAGAATTTGTTTTTTTTTACTGGATGCGGTTGAATAGAAAATACTGCAGTCTACTGCAAAGATACAGGAATCCCCTGTATGCACAAAGATGTGTGCAAACATGTAACATTTCCAATTGAATTGTATTTCTGCTATATGTAGTGTACATACTAAGGATGATTGAATCAAGTTTAATCCGAAATTCTGATAAATCTGACATTTTTTAGAATTCAATTCACGAGAACGTAGCAAAATGGCGGCCAACTGGCTGCCACTTTTCTCGATTAATCTTTTTGAGGGCGACATTCTTTGAAACATCCGAAGTATAGTTTATCAACTATTCTTTGGATGTTTCAGAGAATGTCATCCATTTTTAACTTTGATGAATTTGTGGCTGGAGGATTTTGTTACTATAATTTCAATTAAAACTGAATTTTACTGAGCAAATCAAATCTGCCAACCCATTTGAGTGAATGTATCCGAAATAAGCTTTGGGATATTTGCTCATCTCTAATTCTACATTTAAGATTCTTAGTGCACACTTCGAATGCTTGCAGTGTGGTCTGTGCACCACATCAGAAAGTGTAGTGAGATTCAGCTGTGTCAGGGCTGCTGTGGCCTGTGATTGGCAGCAGTGGTCAGGTGACTTGAATAGGGTTTCATCAGATGTTTCTCATTTCAGATATTTGTAATGGGGGCAGAACTCTTGGAATGCTAACGTTACTTGCTTATATAGTATAATTAATTAAACAATTCTTTACATACAGCACATTATCATCACTGTCCCCATTGGGACTCACAATCTACATTCCCTATCAGTATGTCTTTGGAATGTGGGAGGAAACCGGAGAATTTGGAGAAAACCCACGCAAACACAGGGAGAACATACAAACTCCGTCTAGATCTTGTCCTTTGTGGGATTTAAGTCCAGGACCCCAGTGCTGTAAGACTACAATGCTAACTATTGAGCCACTGTGCTGCCCATAATAGGAATAGGCATAATCTCCACCTGTCTAGCAGATTTATTAAAGCTAAAGCAAAAAAATGGTGTAAATTTTGTTTTGACGTCTACCTTTAAAACAACAGACAACTTCTGTCACAGACACATTATAAGGGCTCGCTCACATGAGCATATACAGGTGCATCTCACTAAATTAGAATATCACCAAAAAGTTAATTTTTTTCAGTTCTTCAACACAAAACGTGAAACTCATATATTATATAGAGTCATTACACACAGAGTGATCTATTTCAAGTGTTTATTTCTGTTAATGTTGATGATTATGGCTTACAGCCAATGAAAACACAAAAGTCATTATCTCAGTAAATTAGAATACTTTATAACAACAGCTTGAAAAATGATTTTAAAATCTGAAATGTTGGCCTACTGAAATGTATGTTCAGTAAATGCACTCAATACTTGGTTGCGGCTCCTTTTGCATAAATTACTGCATCAATGCAGCGTGGCATGGAGGCGATCAGCCTGTGGCACTGCTAAGGTGTTATGGAAGCCCAGGTTGCTTTGATGGCAGCCTTCAGCTCGTCTGCATTGTTGGGTCTGGTGTCGCTCATCTTCTATTGACAATACCCTATAGATTCTCTATGGGGTTAAGGTCAGGCGAGTTTGCTGGCCATTCAAGCACAGTGATACTGTTGTTTGTAAACCAGGTATTGGTACTTTTGGCAGTGTGGACAGGTGCCAAGTCCTGCTGGAGAATGACATTTCCATCTCCAGAAAGCTTGTCGGCAGAGGGAAGCATGAAGTGCTCTAAAATTTCCTGGTAGATGGCTGCACTGACTTTGGTCTTGATAAAACACAGTGGACCTACACCAGCAGATGATATGGCTCCCCAAACCATCACTGACTGTGGAAACTTCACACTAGACCTCAAGCAGCTTGGATTGTGGCCTCTCCACTCTTCCTCCAGACTCTGGGACCACTATTTCCAAATTAAATGCAAAATTTACGTGGCATTTACTTAGTGTGTCAATGACTGCCTTCTGGACTTTTGTCAAGTCAGCAGTCTTCCCCATGATTGTGGAGCCTACTGAAACAGATTAAGGGTCCTTTTTAAATGCGTAGGAAGCCTTTGCAGGTGTTTTTTGTTAATTATTCAAATTTACTGAGATAATGACTTTTGTGTTTTCATTGGCTGTAAGCCATAATCATCAACATTAACAGAAATAAACACTTGAAATAGATCACTCTGTTTGTAATGACTCTATATAATATATGAGTTTCACTTTTTGTATTGAAGAACTGAAATAAATTAACTTTTTGATGATATTCTAATTTAGTGAGATGCTCCTGTAACTCAGATGAGTGCAATCTGATGTTTTATTGGATAGCTCTTGGAACAATGTTATATTGCGAGTGGCTCCGGAATTCAGATCTCGTGCACCCATTCAAGTCTATGGTGCATGTGAAACATCGGACAGCACTCGGATTCTATCCGCAGAAAATGTATTAAAGATGATCTCATGATCCCTTTGGTAAATTTGGTGCAATTCATTCCAAAGCACTGGTGTATGAAACACTAGCCTTAAAAAATATTGTATTTTTTATGCACTACATTGCCAATCCTAGATGAATTTCTGTAAAAATGCTTGAATTGAGAATAAGAAATAAAATAAACATAATGTTCTTACAAGAAAGTGTCATTCTCCAAATACGCCTAGAATGTAGCGTCTATTGCACTGATAACATTATTCTTATGCCTACCAGTACTTGATCTGCAATTGTAAAAGAATATTTTGTCTGCTTTGTACCATATGGCATCTGCAGACTGTGGACATATGGAGAGCAGACAATGCACTATGTCCAGGGGAAAAAACTGAGCAGGGACAATGAATTCATGCATGCTGCAAAAAGGGGATGATCTCTTCTTTTTATCTTTTATGCAGTGTAAAGTGACATAGAATAATGAAGAAACACAGGAAAAATTCTTCCTTCTCAAGCAACTGCAATATTTCACATGGTTCCCTATTGGGGGCTGCGGGCTGCACTGAGACAGAGAATTCTAGTTTAGAACAGAACCTGAGAATAGGTGAAGTAAGTTACTGCTTATTAATGAGAATCTTTGTGGAGCGGGAACATTTCCTAGCTATATAAAATTGTATGTATTAATGATATGTGAAGAACTACAAAGTAAATTCTTCGAAAATTAATATATTGTTGTCAAAAATATTCAAATTTCAGAGTCCGTAGTGGTTGATACCTTTTAATGGCTACTTGAAAAGTTAGTAACAAATAGCAAGTTTTCGAGACTACTCAGGCCTCTACATCAGGCATATAATGCAAAAAAGAAGAAAATTTGCTGGAGAACTCAAATTTTGTCAGATCCGCTCATTTCTCAGACCTATTACAGATTTTGCTTTGAGGACCAGGAACTTCATGATATCCAAATTTTCTTTGTGGTTTATTTAAAAGAACAGAGGAAAATTAGGGGATTTTGGCAGAAATGACTGACTAATGTGTATGGGGGCATCCTGCCTGTCCCACAACAAATTATGCAGATTTTCCTCACAGCCGCTCTCTCATAGAGCACACGGAAATGCTCAGCAGAACCTAGTGTTCCTGTGGGGAGTGGGTAGACAGGGTCGAACTGGCCTGGCGGGGTATTGGGGAAATCCCCAGTGGGCCCTTGCTGCAGACGAGAGGGGGAAGAAGAGGATTAAAATAAAAAAACAAGCCTGTGGTGTTTAGGGGCACGGGCCCTTTAAAGCACAGGCAGAGTATATGCAGCAACGTGTGCACGCAGATTTCATTACCTGAACCGCCGCGGTGCACGTCCAGATGAAGCTGAAGTTGTGCGTCTGACGTCGCCGACGTATTACGTCACTGTTATGTGCCTGTGCAACGTGTCCACACAAATCAGCTGCCAGGCTCTGCTAAGTCGGCAGCCATTTTAACATGAGCACGCCAGAACTTAGCAGAGGAGGACACCGAACGGCATCGGGATCACAGGAAGGTAACAGGAATCTTTTTTTTTTTTTTCTGTGTGGATGCAGAATGGGATGGGGGCCAGGATGGATATATGGGGGGGGCAGGATGGACACATGGGTGGCAGACTGGACACATGGGGGGCAGGCCGGACATATGAAGGCCAGGATGAATATATGGGGGGCAGGCTAGACACATGGGGACCAGGGTGGATATATGGGGGGGCAGGCTAGACACTTGGGGACCAGGGTGGATATATGGGGGGGAGGGTGGACACATGGGGGCCAATATGGATATATAGGGAGAAAGGCTGAAAAAGGGTCATGGGGGGGGCAGCCTGGGAGATGTAATTACTGTTTGGGGAACAGATTGTAGAACATACATTATTAGTTTATGGTGGCAATTGGGGAACATAATTACTTTAGGGTCCAATTAGGGACATTATTACTTTTGCAATATAATTTACTTTTTAGGAAACTGTTTTCCATGGGGGGGGATAAAAGGAGGGTCCTGTTACTTTGCAGAGTGGCACAATGTCGCTTCTTTTCTTCATCTGGCGTAGTGTAGAAGTCGGTGACACGGGTGTATCAAGTGTGACAGACAGCCACTCTGGATCCGGCTGTAGAAGATCACTGCAATTGGCATTGAAGAAGCCTTCATGATCTTCTCATCTCTGTAGCGTAGTGATATCATTATCCTTCTTCCTTTAGGACTCAGCAGCGACCTCCATCTTCTGCTGCTAATTGACACACCCTTGCTTGATAGTAAAAAACTCTCAGTGTCTCCAGAGAGTCACTGGTGATAGTTCTATGTTCCTTTGTCCATGTCTGGAGTACTAGTATTGGCTAGTTTCTTCTTGGACTTCCCTTGGAGGACAGTTGGCGCTATCTCTCTGGTGTCTTCTCAAGCTAAGTGTATCCCCTTTGTTTGTTTACCTTGTTGTCTTTAGTTACAGTGGGGCCTGACTAGTGTTCACCCCATCCCCTCCCAACCTAGGGCCTAGCTCTAGTGACATTCAGGGATTAGGTTTCCTGCTTGGCGATAGGTGCGGAACCTATATAGGGATGATAGGGTAGTCAGGGTGATATTAGATCTTCCTAGGGTCTTCACTCCTCCTTTCCCTAGTTGTTGGGCTCCCTTCCCCCTTGTCCCGTCGTTGTACACTTGTTTCTTCTCTCACCTTACGTGACAGTCGGGGAAAAACTGGGGAATGTGATCCAGAAGCGATCAGTTATTGATAACTGTGTTATTTTCTGCAGAGACGAATCCTGCTTGGAAAAAGTGATGGCGGTCTTTGCCAGATGAAGAAGAAAAGCGAAGATAAAGGACTTTACCTAGAGACATCACTGGTGAGTCAGTGTATTACATGTACACTTACACTATACACTATATAGTATATACAGAGCTCCTGTGTTTGTCACTGGTGATCACTGTATTACCTGTACACTGACACTATGTACAGAGCTCCTGTGTATAATGTCGCTGATGATCACTGTATTACCTGTACACTGTCACTATATACAGAGCTCTTGTGTATAATGACACTGGTGATCCCTATAATACCTGTACACTGACACTATATACAGAGCTCCTGTGTATAATGTCACTGGTGATCACTGTATTACCTGTACACTGTCACTATATACAGAGCTCCTGTGTATAATGTCACTGGTGATCACTGTATTACTTGTACACTGACACTATATACAGAGCTCCTGTGTATAATGAGTATTACCTGTACACTTACACTGTATACTATATACAGAGCTCTTGTGAATAATGTCACTGGTGGTAATAACAGTATTGTTAGTATTGTGGTTTGTATTCATGATCAGTATTGTAGTATTTAGTCACTATGAGGTATATGTAATCTGGTCATGATGTGGTAGTATTTGTTCCTTGTATGTGGCATTATTCGATCATTATGTGGTAGTAATATGTTGTCTGGTCACGGTGTGGCAGTATTTTTTCCTTGCATGTGGTATTATTCGGTCACTATGTGGTGGTAACATGTGGTCTGCTCATGGTGTGGCTGTATTTGTCGTTTTTATGTGGTATTATTTAGTCACTATATGCTGGTAATATGTGGTCTGGTCATGGTGTGGCGGTATTTGTCCCTTTTTTATGTGGTATTATTGGGGTTGGTATAGTGGATTGTGTTGTGTATAGCGGTAATGTGCAACTCGACCACTGATCCATTCATTCCCTCAGTGGCTGTGAGTGCTGTGCTTGGTTTTTTTTTGGAAGCCCCCAAGAGAATCAATGAGGCAGTGGTCAGACATCCCACCTGCAGCTCCATTTTAAAATGAGGATAAGTGTCCTGTCTGGATAAAACTTCCACATTCTTCCAATTGGTGCAGTTTCCAATGGTCGGACGTAAGCAATCAATAAGTCATCAACTATCCTGTGGAGTCCATGGATCAGTGATAACTTGTTTTAACCAAAGAGCCCCTTTAATACAAACTATTGTAATTGTACATCTCAGTTATGGTGCGCACAGTAGATGCGCAGGAGCCGCCTATGTCTTACAATTGACGCTCCACTATGACAGGGATAACGGCTAACAAGCATTTGCATATAGTTGTAGGGTGGGCCCCTAGGGTGAATTCCCCCTGTGGGCCCCAGACACCCCAATCCGACCCTGTGGGTAGAGATAGATGTCAGTCAAATGACAGTTTAGCTGACAGCTATCTAATCTGTATGACCATCTTAACAACTGTTATGATATGTATATTATTTGGTAGTCTCTATAGTCATTTATATTTTAAAAATTTTTAATAAAGAAATATGTAAAATCACCTGAAAGATCTCATAAGTTCACTAATCACAGAGAGGTGCATTACATGTCTAGACTTAGTTAAGTGGTTCTCCACTTTATTTTAACAAATGTTTTGCGGACATCATTTTGTGTCACTTACTAACATATATGGTCCTCCTTCAGTTGTACGTGGAGCCTTCCTCACAGACTACACAGCTGTTTGGTTCTCAGAATGGCTGCTGATGGAGAAGCATGTGACCAGACCTACCTATCGATGGAAAAAAACCCTACCATCTTGAGTGGTTGGATTCTGAGGAATAGATCTGGTCATATACTCCTTCATCAGCAGCCATTTTGAAAACTGAACGTCTGTGCAGTCTTTGAGGAAGGCTCAACATCAACTGTCCAGAGGAGACTATAATAAGCAGGCCTTTATGGTAAAATTGCTGCAAAAAAGTCACTACTGAAGACCACAAAAAAGAAGAAGGGATATGTTTGGGCTAAGCAACATAAGGAGTGGGCATTAGATAAGTTAAAATCTGTTCTGAGGTTTGAAGCTCTAAAATTAGAGATTTTTGGTACCAACCGTCATGTCTTTGTGAGATGCAAAGAAGTTGATGAAATGGTTTCTACATGTCTGGTGTCCGCCATGAAGCATGGAGGGGGAGGTGTAATGGTGTAAGTTTTGCTTACTGGTTACATTGTGTGTGGTTTATTCCAAACTAAAGGCACACTTACCCAGCATGGCTACCTTACCATTCTGCAATGACATGCCATCCAATCTGGCTTCGACCAAGTAGGATCATAATTTGTGATGCAACAGGACAATAAGCCAAAACACAACTCCAGGCTATGTAAGGACTATGTGACCTCGAAGTGGAGGGATGGATGGAGTGCTGCATCAGATCACCTGACCTCAACCCAATTGAGATGGTTTGGGATGAGTTGGATCACAGAGTGAAGACAAACAATAATAATTGCTCCGCACCTCTGGGATGCTAACAAAATTAAGAGAAAACCTCTGTGCAACAACACCATATAGTCACAGAAAAGGTGGAGTACATCCCACTCACTAACACCTTATTGTTTTGGGGTATTCAGTTGATGCAGAAATACTGGTGGATTGTTCTATGTCACTACTGGTGATATTTCTGGAGAATTTTTTTGGTGTCTGTACAGATAGCTTTGGATCCGAGGACATCTTGAATCAAGTAATTCGCGATTATCTAGTTGGTGAAAAAAAAATCATAGTGCAAATACACCAAATTTCGTATCTGTGTAGCATATATTTAGTTACACTCACAAACATATGTAAAAAAATCGCTTCATTAAAATATTGGAGAAACAATAATCCATATGGAGCCAGCTGGGGACAATGGCAAGCTTGTTGAAATAGAAGGTGCCAAATTCATTAAGAGGCGCCAGCCAAAAATGCTACTCCAGTAGCATACAGAATACTGTCACTTTTGATTAAATCGACGGCAGGCGTGGCCACGTCGCCATCCTGCCCCGGCTTCTTCTCAACTCAGGGCATTGCGCAAAATTTTCATGACTTTCAAAGCTGTTTCATCAGTTTTCTGGGGTAAAAGCTTTGATAAATTGGCCCTGTTGAGTGTGAATGGGGTGCAAAAGTGAAAGTACAAAAACATTGATCAAAATCTAGCTAGAAATGAAACATAAGAAACCTATGATGTGAATCTACAGAATCACATGTATAATTTGAATTCATAAATATCACACAGTGCTATAGCTCAAATAGATAAAAGTGGATCACTAATAAAGATGCCAACTGTGGATATAATATAAATATGATGTGAGAAAACCTCTGAAATGTCTATATCACATACCCAAAAATTGCAGTTTTGAGCTTCAAGTCAATTATTATCAATCACATTAAGTAACACTACGGACCTGATTCACCATTTTGTGTGTTTTTTTAAATCACTTTTCTTTTTTTTGTCTTGTAGTATTTGCTGATGTTTAATGCAGCAAATTCATCAAAATTGCGCATGTAGTTTGTGAATTTTGCGCAAAGTCAATTTTTTTTTTCCTGCCATTAACCATTTTTGCAACTTTTTGAATAAAACACTGCATCTTTTTCAAAATATTGGAAAACATGGGACTTCTTGCTTGACGTTCATAAAATCACTCCAGAAGGAGACTAGAGTTGAGTTGCGTCAAATTTTGCTACTTTTCAAAAAGTCACAAATAAAGATTCAGGAAAAATATCTAGAATAAACTCCAGGCAAGCACTTATAAAATAGACTTTAAAAAAGGCACAAAAATAATAATGAATTGGGTGCAAACAAACAAAAAGAAGAACAAAACTAGACAAAAAACAGGCGCAAAAACAGTGTGAATATGGTATGAATACGATTCAGTCAAATCTTCCAATTGCTTGTTGTGATTCAACATAATAGATAAAAATTGTATCCTAAAATATTAAAAGGGTGGTCCGAAATTAGTATTAATTTCAATCCTAAATAATTGTCTACTTGATGTAATAATCTAACAGATTTTCTAATATACCTTAATTAAAAAGTGCATATCATTCCCTCTCTACTCTCTCTTATCGCTTTTTTTTTACCTACTTCCTGTTTCATGATGTTTCATTTGAGAATCCCCTGTGCATGCTGGGATAGTGAAACAAGACATCATAAGGGGGCAGAGGCTGCCATAACTGCTGCAGCCTCTATCCCAACCCTGAAATGAATACGTCAACAGCACTGTCCATTTCAGGGGCTGGTCTAGTCCCCGCTTTACTGAGCATGCATTGTTTGTCAAGTCCGATGTATGCTCAGTATGAGCTGCCTTGTCACTGTACGATATTACGTTCAATGCACAGTGACAGTGCGCTCCCTCACCGGCTCTGATGAGAAGTGTCATGGGCCGTCAAGAGAGCTCACTGTCAGTGAGCATTGCATGGAGAGAACCAGGTGAGCAGGAAAAGCAGAGAAAGTGACGCGAAATCTTTGATGAATCGGGCCAAATATGTCTGCCAGGAAGACATATTAAACTTTTATGGACCTTAGGTATTTAGTATATGACAGATATAATTTAAAAAATGGCCTAATTTCTAGCTGATTCCAGGAGATCGGTAAGATCTTTCAAATATTCTCCTCAGTGGTTGATTTTCAGTTTTCTCTAGATGGTAGTACCACCAAAGAGACAATTCATCACTGTAAAATAATCTTCTTTATTTAGTATAACCACTCTTTCCCCCATTTCTACTCATTTTACTAAAAGCTTTTTAGCATCTCTAAGGTCTGGCATAGCTTCCCTTTCTTTTTTAGTTCTTTAGTTTAGTTCTTTCTCTTTGTACTTCACTGCCTCAAATTAAGTTACGACGATTCTCTTAAAGACATCAATGCAATCATTGTTTTTTATATATACAGTTGAAACCAGAAGTTTACATACACTATATAAAAAGACACATATGCATGTTTTTCTCAATATCTGTCATGAAATCAGAATAAACCTTTCACGTTTTAGGTCAATTAGGATTACCATCATTTTTAATATTTGCCAAATGCCAGAATAATGAGAGAGAGAGAATGTGTTAAGGCATTTTTATTACTTACTACAAAGTAAAAAGTTTACATACATTTCATTAGTATTTGGTACCATTGCCCTTAAACTGAATGACTTGGATCAAATGTTTGGGATATCCGTCCAAAAGCTTCTCACAATAGTTAGTCGGAATTTTGGGCCCATTCCTCCTGACAAAACTGGTGTAACTGATCCAGGTTTGTAGGTCATCTTGCTCACACCTGCCTTTTCAGTTTTGCCCATAAATTTTCAATAAGATTGAGATCAGGGCTTTTTGCTGGCCACTCCAAAACATTGACTTTGTTATTCTTAAGCCTCTTTGTTAGCATTTTGGCAGTATGCTTCGGGTCATTGTCCATTAGGAAGACCCATTTCCCCTCAAGCTTTAACTTCCTAGCTGATGTCTTGAGATGTTGCTTCAGTAATGCACACATAATCTTATTTTCTCATGATGCCATCTATTTTGTGAAGTGCACCAGTCCCTCCTGCCGCAAAACAACCCCACAACATGATGCTGCCACCCCCGTGTTTCACAGTTGGGATGGTGTTCTTAGGCTTCCAAGCTTCTCTCTTTTTCCTCCAAACGTAACAATTGTCATTATGCCAAAAAAGTTCAATTTTAGTATCATCAGACCACAGAACATGTCTCCAAAAATTAAGGTCTTTGTTCCTGTGTGCATCTGCAAACATTAATCTGGCTTTTTTATGTTTCGTTTGGAGTAATGGCTTCTTCCTGGCAGAGTGGCTTTTCAGCCCATGTTGATACAGTACTCGTTTCACTGTGGATATTGACTTAATCTTACCAGCTTGCGCCATCATTTTCACAAGGTCTATAGCTTTTGTCCTTGGGCTGATATGCACATGTCAGACCAAAACACGTTCATCTCTGGGACACAGAACACGTCTCCTTCCTGAGCGGTATGATGGCTGGACATTCCCATCTTGTTTGTACTTGCACATAATTGTTTGTACAGATGAACGAGGCACCTTCAAGTATCTTTAGATTGTACCCAAGGATGAGCCAGACTTGTGCAAGTCCACAATTCTCTTCCTGATATCTTGGCTGATTTCTTTAGACTTTCCCATGATACCACACAAAGAAACAGTGTGCTTCAGGTGTGTATTAAAATACATCCACAGGTGTGTCTCTAATTAACTCAGATGCTTTCAAACACATGACATCATCATATGGGCAGTCCAGAATTGTTTAAAGGCATAGTAATTTTAGTGTATATAAAAGCTTGACTTTGCAGTAAGTAATAAAAATACCTTAAAACATTCTCTCTCTCATTATTCTGGCATTTGGCAAATATTAAAAATTATGGTAATCCTAATTGACCTAAAACGGGAAAGGTTTATTCTGACTTCATGTCAGATATTGAGAAAAATATGCATATGTGTCTTTTTATATAGTGTATGAAACTTATGTATATATATATCCTGATTTTTCTCTAAGGTCTGTGTGAACGTATTCACTGACTGTCGGTTTGGATGCTTGCTGCTTTTTCTTTAGGGAGGAATACAAATTTCTGTTACAAATAAACGTATTAATTTAAATCCCTTCTTAAGGACACTGATGCGATGACAAATGAGCTATTTAGATCTGAGATTAAAAACAATATCCATGTCAGGATGGTTAGGAGGGACAATTGGATCTCCTTTACTTTCTTCGGCTGCAGCACTAAGTCTCACTTACAGTACTTTCTTTACATGTGATACACCTTCAGCCAAGTCTTCTCCTCCCTTGTCTAATTTTTATTGTGATCCGTGTATTTTTTTATCCCGCCTGGTGAAGCTGCTTGAGAGAATTCTAGGGGGTGTGTAAAGCTGACATCAAAGTAATAGGAGGGTACTTTAAGGAATCTAAGATTTAACACATTTTCAGTTTTGTTTCACATGTGTTTCTTTACTCCTAACTTCCATATGGTTTGGCTGCCTTCAGTCTGAATCTACAATGTGCACATTCCAATGAGTGCAAAGGAAACCATTGCATGAACAGGGGTGTCCAAACTTTTGACAGGTTACTGTGTATATATTAGTAAATGCCACAAGATCATATCCCCAGCGGGGCTGCACATAGCAGGAGGACTACATGTCATGAGACAACTAGTCCTCCACTGATAATCTCCTGCTGATAAAACACTGATGTTATTGAAACTACAAAATGCATCCCAGTAAGTGACACATCACTGGAATTAGGCTTTCAGACCCTATGTCATGCTGCTCTTAGATTACATAGCAAAAATTTGCTGTCAGATTCCCTTTAAAAAATAAATAGTGAAAGGAGACAATTGTAGTGTAGGGTGAGAAATCTTCTCCAGTTGTGGCAAACCATTTCCAACTACAGTATATATTGAGAGTTTTGTATTAAAATCAATGGGTCTAAACCCTAACAGACTTATCAAATAAATAAACCAAATACAAATGATACTTTGAATCAGTATATATCTGTGCACTAAAATAATGTCTGACCAGCATGCTCATTTTTATGATGTAAGTCCAGCTCATACTCCGTGTGTGAATGATACCCAGTATGAGAATTGCACTGGACTCCTTACATATAACATCGTTAAAACTCTTAAAATGCCGTGGATTCTTCTACAGAAAATCTTAAATGTGACACTATAGATAAAATCCATTCTCAGTCTATTCCTAATGGAAAATAAGCTTCTGCTCATATATGTATAGCAACCTATGCCCTCAGGAAAGAACCAGATGTCTTCTCTGAAGAGATTAATCTCCTCGCAGATAAGCCTTTCAAGCATGAAGATATATACTTTGGACACAATTGTCTGTTGGGAAATTCATAGATCTGGCAACCATGGTATGTAGTCCTGGATATTGTTCAGCGGTGGGCATAGCAGATGCAGCTCATGTAAAGAAGATGGCATCAGACGCCACATCATTGATTGGAACATATCCTGCATTTACTTTCTCATATTTTAAGATAGACGCTCAGAATACAGAATAGAGCTACTGCTTGTCCAAAGCTTTGTAGAATACAACAATAAAACAAAATATACTGATTTCCAAGTCAAAACTATTATCATTCATCTATATAGTGTGGACACAATAATGCAGATCAAAGTAGGGAAGGTTGAATGGACTTCGAAGAACATTTTCCCAGACAGAATGATTTTAAGGGATTGTCCACTGTGGGACGTATGCCATGAATGTTGAATAGATGAGGGTCTCAATTCGAAAGCCTTCATTTATTTTAAATGGCCATTGTTGTTTAAACAAACTTTGCATAGATCAATAGTACAAGTGAATAGAATAAACTTTATAACATGTCTTCTCAGAGAAATTTGCTAATTTCTCCATTTATGATCCACTTCTTCTCCACCCCCTGCCTCATGAACTCACTATTGCTTCTGAAAAACAGCTTAAATCCATCTTGATCAAAGCAAGATGAACTCCCAGCTTAGTAAAGTATCAAGTTAAACAGAGGAAGAAGTGATGGGCACTCAGCACAGTAAGAGAATAGGTAGACACAGGAAGATCATGCTGCAGCTTTTAGCAAACAGTTTTCACTTCAGTACTGGATTCACAGCAAAACAGTGCAGAACTGCTGTATAATGTCTTTCATTCTGCTGTTGATTTTGTCTGTCTGGTACATTGAAATAAAAGCAGATATTTATTTCTCTGTCTGCGCTGTGTTTGGGAAACTTCATAGGAGATAGCCTCCACGCACTTGTAAGGGTGTGGACTGTACTGTCGTGTTCCTGCCCTTGAAGAGAACAATCGTGAATAGTGTCATGCGTTTTATACATTTATTGTGTCATGTGAAGTGTGAACTATGTCCTGCATTTTTTCAGTATATATTGTTTAGTGTAAGTGATACAATGTGAATTACCATGTACTGTGGTATGGTAATGTGTAATGTAAAAGTAATGCTTAGTGTAAAGTGCATGGTAAGCACAGGATAAGACATAGTTTAGTGCTGAGGATAAAGATAGATAGTGACTGTGTAGGAGTGGTGGAGACGATGGTCTGCTCCCTGACACTTAAGGGTTAAATGTGTATTTCTGAAGATAGAACCCTCTGGGGGTGCAGTTTAGTGTTGGTAGGGTTAACTGTAAGGGCTGGCCCAGTTGATGGAGGGGGAGGACTGAGGGTTAATGTCAAATTCAGGAATTGAGAGACAGTCAGTCGTGAGAGGTGACAAGCAGCAGGTTCAGGTCAGGGGCTGCTAGGGACAACGTGGGCCTAGAACCTTGGGACAGTGGATTTCTAGAGAACCCCTCTGCACGAGTTCCCATTACTGGCCTAGGAACCTTGAGATAGACGTTGGGGCATGGGGGCACATTCTGTCTGCAAAGCTGCAGGAGAAATTGGACTCAAATTCTCAGAGGCGGAGTGAGATGGAATCTGAATATACTGCTAGTGATGGAGAAGAATCAATAGGGTTAGAGAAGTTAGCAAGAGGGATGCTCTACCTATACCGAGAACCAGGGCTGAAGTTGTGTCCGGTACCTGTGGGCAAGATGACAACCCGATGGGCCTTATTCTTTACACCTGCCTGTAACTACTGTAAATACTGCCAGTCACCAAGTAAAAGTTTGGTGGTTTTTATGAATCTCGTATCCCCTGGATTGATTGCTGTCCTGGTTCCAGAAGAAGGATTCCAGGAGTCAGAAGAGGCTTGTGGGCCAGAAATAAGTGGGGAGCACCACATGCTCAGCAGCACACTGAGGCGAGGACACACTTTGTCTGTAGGGTGCCAAAGTGACCAGACGCAGCAGCTCGCCCACGACTACCTCGCTCAGGCACTTTACAACTTTAGGCAAACTAGGAAATTAGTATAAGATACAGTTAATATTTGGAACTAGTCCACAATGGGATGGGACTAAGGCCATTAAAAAGAAGATTACTTCCTGATAGCTGTTGAGATAGAGAGTTTGTTGAGTAGTGTGACAAGGTCAAGTTCAAGGTGCAGTGGGCTGATAGCTCGAGGAGTACATATTGCTCTGGGTGGTATGAGGCCTTAGAAGACTCCCTGTGGACATTTCTGCAATGTCCGGAGCCTACGACTCAAAACAGATGCTATGGAAAGCACCTTAACCCCTTCCATAAACAGGAAGATGGACGTGGAACCACGTGAGGGAAACGTAACAGATTTCGGCAATACTGCAGGGTCGGACTGGAAATCCCTGGGGCTGACAGAAATATTAAGTGTAGGGAAAATCTGAGCAGAACAGAAAGAAAAGCTGAAAATGTACTGTATTAAGGAAACAAGAGACAGAGGGTTCTGTGCCCGATATTGCGTGTTACTATCTGTTGTACTTGAACTGTCCAGTAAACTTTTATGTGTTGCAACGGACTGGGTGTCCCCTAATCTGTGTGCGGATGTTCCTGAATATGGAGACCTGAAGACTTTAAGGCCTACTGCCTGCAAGTGAGTGTGATGCATTTTACTATAAAGTTTGAGGGCATTTTAAAGCAGCAGCTCGACACGGCTAACGCCTTCTGCCACCTTACACACTAGCTCAGGGACAACTGGAATTAGATGTAAAGCCTAGAGGAAAACTGGTGAAAAATGCAAGAATGTACGTCAAATAATGCCCAGAGATAGTATTATTATTCATTCTGAGAAGTTACCTGAAACAACAGGGATGGTATAGCAGCGAGGACCTGACATGCGATCCCAGGAATGGAGAAGTAGCCGTGAATGGTATTCTGCATTAACTTTTCCAAATTCCTGACAGCACGTGCCGGGATTCTATTCTTGAGATAAATGTAGGACCTCCTTCTATCAGACATTTATAACATATGCTATGAAAGTTCATTATAGGAACACCCGTGTAATGAAATGAAAGCTATCTTAACCCCTTAACAACATCTGACGTACTAATACGCGTCTGTGCCCTGGGACTTAAGAGCCAGACCCGTATTAGTACGTCATGGCGATCGCGCGCGCACACAGGCTGTGCGGGCGCGATCGCCGCCGGGTGTCAGCTGATTGTCACAGCTGACACCCGATACTATGTGCAGGAAGCGGTCCTGCACCACTCCCAGCACATTAACCCCCGCGATGCTGCGATCGAAGTCGATCGAAGTCGATCGCAGCATTGCGGGGGCAAGGGGAGGTGATCGCAGATACTCACCTCCTCTTCCGGCTTCCAGCGCTGTCTGCAAAGGCTTCCTGGGTGTTGCCATGATGACCCGATGTCGTCATGACAACATCCGGGTCACTAGACAGCAGGAAGATTGTTTGGACATGCGCAGTGCATCTCCAAACAATCTTCTCCCTGTCCAGCGCTGACAGCCTGCATGACACAGGGATGGTGCTGCATTCCTGTGCCATGAAGGCGATCAGAGAAAAAAAAATGAAAGTCCCAGAGTGGGACAAAGTAATAAAGTGTACAAACTGTCTGAAAGTGGAAAAAAAAAAAAATGTGCAAAAATATTATAAAAAAATAAAAAAAATAATACACCAAAAATAAAAATATAATGTACCCAGCAATAAATATTATTATAAAAAAATAAAAAAAAAAACAATAAAAGTACACATATTTGGTATCGCCGCGTCCGGAACAACCTGACCTATAAAACTGTCCCACTAGTTAACCCCTTCAGTGAACACGGTAAAAAAAAAAAAAAAACGAAGCAAAAAACAATCCTTTATCACCATACCGCCAAACAAAAAATGGAATAACACGCGATCAAAAAGACAAATATAAATAAAAATGGTACCGCTGAAAACATCATCTCGTCCCGCAAAAAACAAGCCAACATACAGCTCCATCAGCCAAAAAATAAAAAAGTTATAGCTCTCAGAATAAAGCTATGCTAAAAAATATTTTTTTCTATAAAATTGCTTTTATTATGTAAAAGCGCAAAACATATAAAAACTATATAAATGTGGTACCGCTGTAAACGTACTGACCCGAAGAATAAAGCTGCCTTATCAATTTTACCACACGCGGAAAAGAATGAAAAAAAAAAAAAAAAAAAACAATTCCTGAATGGTTGGTTTTTGTTTATTCTGCCTCCCAAAAATCAGAATAGAAAGTGATCAAAAAATGTCACGTGCCTGAAAATGGCACCAATAACAACGTCAACTCATCCCGCAAAAAACGAGCCATCACATGACTATCTGCCAAAATCTGGAAAAATGATAGCTCTCAAAATATGGCGATGCAAAAACTAGATTTTACAAAAAATGCGTCTTTTAGTGTATGACAGCTGTCAGTCATAAAACCCCCATATGATTCTGGTATTGCTGTAATCACACCGACCCGAAGAATAAAGTCGTCTAATCACTTATACCGCACGAGGAACGGCGTCAAAAATAAACTCTTGGGTTAGGATTGGGCTAGGGTTAGGGCTGGGTTTGGGGTTACGGTTGTGCTAGGGTTAGGGTTGTGCTAGGGTTAGGGTTGTGCTAGGGTTAGGGTTGTGCTAGGGTTAGGGCTGGGGTTGGGGTTAGGGTTAGGGTTAGGGTTGTGATGGGGTTGGGATTTTTTTCAAAAGTAAGAAAAAAAGATGACGATATGGCGACTAGTGTTGAGCGCAAGTGCTCGCTACTTGAGTTTGCATCGGGTGCTCTGGTATGCATTGAGTATCGTGGGTATTTGAGTGACATGCTCGAGTCTCTGCCCCATATGCTTCACGGCCAAAAAAACTTTACGGGGATTGCCTGCCATGCATGAGCGATCCCCGCATGTTTATTTTTGGGTATCTAATAACCATGAAACATGCGGAGCAGGGACTCGAGCATGTCACTCGAGCACACGCTGTACATGGTGCATACCTGAGTACCCGATGCAAACTCAAGTAGCGAGCACTTGCGCTCAAGACTAATGACAACTTATTCAATATGATGACCTAATGTAAACAAATTCTGTGTCGTACCTCTGGGTTCAGAATGTTCACTATACACCTTAATAAAATCCTTGAGGGGTATAGTTTCCAAAATGGGGTCACTTGTGGGGGAGCTCCACTGCTTAGGCACATCACGGGCTCTCCTAACGCGACATGGTGTCCGCTAACAAATTGAATGGAAAATCGGCTCAAGATGTTAGCGGACGCCATGTTGCGTTTGGAGAGCTACTGCGTGCCCAAACATTGGAGCTCCCCCACAAGTGACCCCATTTTGGAAACTAGACCCCCCAAGGCACCTATCTAGATGCATAGTGAGTACTTGGAACCCCCAGGTGCTTCACAAATTGATTCATAAAAATGAAAAAGTGTTTTTTTTTTTCACTTTTTCATTTTTACGAATCAATTTGTGAAGCACCTGGGGGTTCCAAGTGCTCACTATGCATCTAGATAGGTGCCTTGGGTGTCTAGTTTCAAAAATGGGGTCACTTGTGGGGGAGCTCCAAAGTTTGGGCACACAGGGGCTCTCCAAACGCAACATGGTGTCCGCTAACATTTTTAGCCGATTTTCCATTCAATTTGTTAGCTGATACCATGTTGCATTTGGAGAGTCCCTGTGTGCCCAAACATTGGAGCTCCCCCACAAGTGACCCCATTTTGGAAACTAGAACCCCCAAGGCACCTATCTAGATGCATAGTGAGCACTTGGAACCCCTAGGTGCTTCACAAATTGATTCGTAAAAATGAAAAAGTGAAAAAAAAAACACTTTTTCATTTTTACGAATCAATTTGTGAAGCACCTGGGGGTTCCAAGTGCTCACTATGCTTCTATATGGGTGCCTTGGGGGGTCTAGTTTCCAAAATGGGGTCACTTGTGGGGGAGCTCCAATGTTTGGGCACACAGGGGCTCTCCAAACACAACATGGCATCCGCTAATTATTCAAGCAAATTTTACAATCAAAAAGTTAAATGGCGCTCCTTCCCTTCCGAGCCCTGCCGTGCGCCCAAACAGTGTTTTTTCCCCTCATATTGGGTACCTGCGTGCCCAGGGGAAATTGCACAACAAATTTTGGGGTCCATTTTTTCTTGTTACCCCTGTGAAAATAAAAAAAATTGGGTCTAAAGTAACATTTTTTTGAAAAAAGTTAAATGTTCATTTTTTTCTTCCACATTCAAAAAATTCCTGTGAAGCACCTGAAGGGTTAATAAAGTTCTTGAATGTGGTTTTGAGCACCTTGCGGGGTGCAGTTTTTAGAATGGTGTCACTTTTGGGTATTTTCTGTCATAAAGACCTCTCAAAGTGACTTCAAATGTGACGTGGTCCCTAAAAAAATGGTTTTGTAAATTTTGTTGGAAAAATGAGAAATCTCTGGTCAACTTTTAACCCTTATAGCTCCCTAACAAAAAAAAATTTTGGTTCCAAAATTGTGCTGATGTAAAGTAGACATGTGGGAAATGTTATTTATTAACTCTTTTGTGTGACATATCTCTCGGATTTAAAGGCATAAAAATTAAAATTTTGAAAATTGCAAAATTTTCAAAATTTTTGCCAAATTTCCATTTTTTTCACAAATAAACGCAAGGGATATGGAAGAAATTTTACCACAATCATGAAGTACAATATGTCACGAAAAAACAGTCTCAGAATCAGGGGGATCCGTTGAAGCGTTCCAGAGTAATTACCTCATAAAGTGACAGTGGTCAGAGTTGTAAAAATTGGCCTGGTCATTAACGTGCAAACCACCCTCGGGGCTTAAGGGGTTAAACACAAAAGAGGTTTGTCACTAAAATTTATTCATTTGTGCTTACCTGGCATATTACCTAACCAAGACAACCCCTTCTCCAAAACCAGCCCACCCCAATACCAGCTCCTGCAACTCCTGGAAACCAGTTTTAATTGGCAAGTGATGTTTTGTCCAGCCGTCCAATTCTACTACAAGAGTTGTGCGAGTAAAGACAGGCCTGAGAGAAGGGTTTCCTTCAAGAACAATATTGCTGCTTTCTTTCAAAAACAGAAGCACCCCTTGTCCATAGGATGTGTGGTATTGTAGCTCAGTCACATTCACTTCTACCGCACCCATGTTTTTCTAATCCCATAAAAGGATTTAATTTGAACATCATATATAAATCCTACTCAAAGAAACGTGAATAGACACTCAAAATACTCAGTATAAAATATTATTTTTATTAATACATTGGGATAAAAGACAGTCAACTAGAAGGAAAATACATAGAGGGGGTAGAAATACTACACAGGAAAAATATAATAATCACAGAAAAGCGAGGGAGTGGGTCTATTGAATGGATGGTGATTTCCCTGGGTAAGTATAATATATCAAGATATAAATATAGCAGCAAAGTCAATAAATATATATTACATTAAAGAAGTAGATCCAAGTGGATTGTTTAAATAAATAATCATATATATACACTGCAACAGATATATCACTTAATAAATATCATATGACTACAAGATCATAACACAGGGAAAGAAAAAATTCCATGTAAGGACACCCCAGGACTTAAATACATGTTTCGCCAGGTGGCTTTCTCAAGGGAGTATGAGTATACTCTATTTTACAATACACTCACATACTATAATAATTAGGTTCCAAAAACATTGGAACAGCAATTAAAAATAACATACTAATAAAAAAATTGTTTAGAAACCTGGGGAAGATGCAAAGTTTGCACTGAAAAGTGTTGTTTTTCAATTTTTAGTTTTTCCAATAGATATCTGCTCCATTCCACTCATGCCACTTATTCCTTTGCAGTGACTGATTTTTGGATTTCACCCACATGGCTTATTTATTGCAACACCTCCATAATTATTCTAGCCAAGTCTTGCCTAGCGTTGTGCCTAATCTTGCACAACCTTGTCAAGTTATTATAAATTCTTTACTTATCTGTATTGTTTGTTTGATATCACACAATGGAGCACCCCCACAACAACTCTCTTTTTTTTTGCCTTTCAGATGAAGAGCCTAGATTCAAAGAAGATCTGTGGTTAGTTCTCCAAGATGTTTGGAACAACCTCCCTGCTGACTTTCTTCAAAATTGTGCACATGTGTATCTGGAAGAATTGATGCTTTTTTGAAGGTAAAGGTCGGTCACAGCAAATATTGATTTGGTTTAGATTTCTCTTTTGTTCATTCATTTTGCATTTATACAAATAAACTCTTAACACTTCTATTTTTGAACACATTCTTACTTGGCAGCAGTTTCTCTACACTTGCATAAAACTTTTGCAAAGTGCTCTACTTCAATGCTAACACTTTTTTTTCCAGTTTAAAACATACAACTTTTCATATTTTGGAGTGATGGATAAAAATAAACAATGACAAGGAAGAATAAAGATTCAGAAGTACTTCATCATAATACACCAATCATTTTTTGGGGGGATTTAGTCATAATGAATCGTAAATTGCCTGTCAACCTTAAAGAATTTACTTTAATCTGAATTAAAATCTGGATTTAGATTCATTCAGGTGCATGTATATGGTCCCCTGTGTACTAGACATGAAGACAAAGCGTTCCTACTCTGGGAATATAACTCTTTACATTTTTCTCAGTGTTCACTCTGGTAGCCATTATATGTGGAAACCGATGTATAATAATCCCCTTGTACTATGGATCCTCAGGGGATGTGGTTCATCCGAGGGCACTCCAATTCATTATACTGGTGGTCCGAAGTGAGAAAGGCATCTTTCATGTACCATTCATTTTGGTGGTATAATGATCTTAATGGTGCTCATATTGACATTTTATTCTATTTGCTACAAGGCAGCAAACAATTGCAGTCTGTCAGGTCCCTGAGTAAAGACTTCAGGGAGCAACAGTTGAAGTAGCAAGAAGTTAATGATTAGTGAACTTTCCAAATAGGGTGTTATGTTACCAATCCCTAAATGCTCTGACTTTTCATGGAGCACGCCTGACTGACCGAACACATCACTTCAGTAAATAATATCAGCTGCGTTATACGGTTTGCATTTTATTATATTTGCTACTCAAATGGAAGGGTTTTTAAATAAAAAAAATAAAAAAAATATTTTTTTACTCAATAAAATGTTTCTGCCTCTCCACCTACTATTTTGAGTTAGCCATATATATTTTTATTCTTTTTTTTCTAGAAGGAAAGCAAGCAATTTAGTAAATAATAAAACTAGAGAAATTAATCACATCTCTAAAACTGCTATACTTGTTCCATATAAAATTTAAAGTATACTTGTCTTTTAAGGTGATTGTTCAGAATAAACTGTCATATGTGTGTTGTCAGCCTTAGGGTACAAGTCTGCAGTCACTGTATGTGACTACAGACTTGTGAATCCTCACATTGCACCTACTGTGAGGATTCACTAGTGCTAGTGACTCGCCCCCTGGGCCATGGGGCACCCGGAACCGGGCTTCTGTGCAATAATGGGGGTAGTAGTGGCAACCCGGTCCTGTGGATCAGGGTGGTCAGACCAGTGGCAGTCTACTATGTGTTTTGCAATGTCCGACTACGCCACCCGTGGATTGTGGTCAGACTGAACCGCCGCTGCAGAGCAGACCGCTGAGGCTGGTGTTGTGGGTGCAGCAGGGAATAGTATAACTCCCCACGGGAGGAGTGTAGCCTCAGGGCAGTGAGCGTAGATGGTGGGGGTTGTGGTGCAGGGCGTCCCAGTACCGTTAGTGCTGGCGCGGTAAGAAACACAGAGACAAAGTGTTGCAGTCCAGGGTCTTTTACTCACAGTTGTTATCCGAGTCACTTCTGCAGGGAATGACTGCCCAAGCCGTGCTGCGTCCACCAGGTGAGGGGCTCGGTCAACCCCCAGGCCGTTCAGGAATATGGCACAGGACCCCTTTCCATCCTTCCTCTTGCTTGCCCCACCAGTGACCAACTTTTGTCCAGCTACCGCGGATCTGCGCGGGTAAACGTGGGCCCCGTTCCCCGCTGTCCTATATGGTGCCTTCCTAGCAGGTTTGATGAGGTGTCGCACCAATAAATGATCACGACTAGAGATGAGCGTTGTTCGACTCGAACTGTTCGCCAATCTCAAATTCGAGCTGTTTTGGGCGGTGTTCGAGCCGTTCGGCGAACACGAACGATTTGAGAAAAATTCGGCTGTTCGAGGTTATGTTCGATAACTGTTCGTGCACCAAAATCATAACTGGATTTTTTCTCAGTAATGATGAAAATTAATGTTAATACGCAGTTTGAGTGTACAGCGAGGTGGGGGGAGGGGCAGGGGATGGATCTCTGCAGGAATAATGAAGATCTCCATTTTTTTTTCTCTTTCCCGCATTTACAGTGGGGAGGTGCAATCTGTCAGCCTATCAGCAGCGCACACACGGAGCGAAGTGCTTTTTTTCACACAAGCAAGGGCATGTGTCATTGGCAGTGTATGTCACATGTCCTTGCCCTATAAGACCAAGCCATTTTCCCCGTCGCCACCATTTTCTCACTGCTGCAGCTGCGTGTTAGACAGCACCGCTGTTGCTGTGTGCGCTATACCTTGTTAATTTCAAGCCAATTTTCGCACAAATCTACAGATAGCTTGGGAGTAGGGAATAGTTGTGATTGCAGTCCTTTTAAGGACTAGGTTACAGCATTTCCTACGACTTTTATAAAGCAGGTCTGTGCTCTTAAATAGATAGATTGTGGGAGTAAAGACTAATTGTAATTGCAGTCCTTTTCAGGACTAGGTTACATCCGTTCCTATCAGTTTTTGCCAGGCAGGTCTGTGCCAGTGCTGTGCAAGTTTTTTTCACAGCATTTGGCTGAATCTAGCAAAGCTAATCCTTTTTGGCCTATTGCAGAGTGTGTTAGTCAGTGGAGTAGCCTATCTGTGTTGCAAGATATACCACCTGTGTATAGAATACCAATTTTTTTACTGCACCTAGTGAAGTAAAATCTTTTGGGCATAGCATCATTCTATTAGTCCATCTATACTGACCTCCATCAGGTTGCAAATTGAATATAATTTTTTTCTGCATCTAGCTCTGAAAAAATATTTGGGCTTCTAGCAGTGTGTGGGACTTGTTCTATTAGTCCATCTATACTGACCTCCATCAGGTTGCAAACTGAATATAATTTTTTTCTGCATCTAGCTCTGAAAAAATATTTGGCCTTCTAGCAGTGTGTGGGACTTGTTCTATTAGTCCATCTATACTGACCTCCATCACGCTGAAAATTCAAAATAATTTTTTGTCTGCATCTAGCTCTGAAAAAATATTTGGCCTTCTAGCAGTGTGTGGGACTTTCTCTATTAGTCCATCTATACTGACCTCCATCAGGTTGCAAATTAAAAATAATTTTTATCTGCATCTACCTCTGAAAAAATATTTGGGCTTCTAGCTGTGTGTGGGACTTGTTCTATTAGTCCATCTATACTGACCTCCATCAGGTTGCAAATTAAAAATAATTTTTTGTCTGCATCTAGCTCTGAAAAAATATTTGGCCTGCTCTGAAAAAATATTTGGCCTTCTAGCAGTGTGTGGGACTTTCTCTATTAGTCCATCTATACTGACCTCCATCAGGTTGCAAACTGAATATATTTTTTTTCTGCATCTAGCTCTGAAAAAATATTGGGCTTCTAGCTGTGTGTGGGACTTGTTCTATTAATCCATCTATACAGACCTCCATCAGGTTGCAAACTGAATATAATTTTTTTCTGCATCTACCTCTGAAAAAATATTTGGGCTTCTAGCTGTGTGTGGGACTTGTTCTATTAATCCATCTATACAGACCTCCATCAGGTTGCAAACTGAATATAATTTTTTTCTGCATCTACCTCTGAAAAAATATTTGGGCTTCTAGCTGTGTGTGGGACTTGTTCTATTAGTCCATCTATACTGACCTCCATCAGGTTGCAAACTGAATATAATTTTTTTCTGCATCTAGCTCTGAAAAAATATTTGGCCTTCTAGCAGTGTGTGGGACTTTCTCTATTAGTCCATCTATACTGACCTCCATCAGGTTGCAAATTAAAATTAATTTTTATCTGCATCTAGCTCTGAAAAAATATTTGGCCTTCTAGCAGTGTGTGGGACTTTCTCTATTAGTCCATCTATAATGACCTCCATCAGGTTGCAAATTAAAAATAATTTTTTGTCTGCATCTAGCTCTGAAAAAATATTTGGCCTTCTAGCAGTGTGTGGGACTTTCTCTATTAGTTCATCTATACTGACCTCCATCAGGCTGCAAATTAAAAATAATTTTTATCTGCATCTACCTCTGAAAAAATATTTGGGCTTCTAGCTGTGTGTGGGACTTGTTATATTAGTCCATCTATACTGACCTCCATCAGGTTGCAAACTGAATATAATTTTTTTCTGCATCTTGCTCTGAAAAAATATTTGGCCTTCTAGCAGTGTGTGGGACTTTCTCTATTAGTCCATCTATACTGACCTCCATCAGGTTGCAAATTAAAAATAATTTATATCTGCATCTAGCTCTGAAAAAAATATTTGGCCTTCTAGCAGTGTGTGGGACTTTCTCTATTAGTCCATCTATACTGACCTCCATCAGGTTGCAAATTAAAAATAATTTTTTGTCTGCATCTAGCTCTGAAAAAATATTTGGCCTTCTAGCAGTGTGTGGGACTTTCTCTATTAGTCCATCTTTACTGACCTCCATCAGGTTGAAAACTGAATATATTTTCTTTCTGCATCTACCTCTGAAAAAATATTTGGGCTTCTAGCTGTGTGTAGGACTTGTTCTATTAGTCCATCTATACTGACCTCCATCAGGTTGCAAACTGAATACAATTTTTTTCTGCATCTACCTCTGAAAAAATATTTGGGCTTCTAGCTGTGTGTGGGACTTGTTCTATTAGTCCATCTATACTGACCTCCATCAGGTTGCAAATTGAATATAATTTTTTTCTGCATCTAACCCAGCCAATAGTTTTGGCCTAATGCCACAGTTTGGCCACTCAGCTCTGCTCGGTTCCCATCCATTGTTTTTTTGTGCAAACAACTCCAGAGTTGTGAATTAGTTAACCACCAAAATGAGTGGAAAAAGGCCTGCTGCTGGTGGAAAGGGGAATAGGCATGTGGGGAAGGGGAAAAAAGGTTGTGTCCGTGGGGTAGGTGTTAAAGCAACAGTAACATCTGCAGAAGAAAGACCATCTTCCAGCCAAACTAAAATGTCTACTTCTTTTAGCGGACAATGTGATAAGATCCCTTTCTTACGGCCACGCCAATCGCTACAAATTCCAGATGAGGCACAAAAACAGCAGGTGCTTCAACGGATATCAAGTGCTCCTTTAAGTGGGCTCTCCTCCACATCAACTTCAACATCACAAATACTCCAGTCCTCAAAGGTGTCACCCCAATCACACTTGCTTCCTCACAGCTCCCAAATCTCCAGCTGCCCGTCTGAGTATGAGGTAGAACAGATGGTTGAGTCTGCAGAGCTGTTTACTCATATTATAGCCTGGGAATCAGAGGTCGACTCCAGCGCTTCTGTGAATCCAGACGAGGAAATGATCTGCACTGATGCCCAGAATCTTTATGAGTCGGATCCAGGACCAGACACAGAAGGTTCTGACCATAATGTAGACCCTCGTTCCCAAACTGTAACTCCTGTTGGTGGAGACAATGAGGAAGACGATGATGAGACCCAAATACCTGATTGGAGCGACAACTTTAGTTTTTTGTCAGGGCAGGAACAGGTTGGCTCTGAGGACGACGGGTGTGACAACGCACAGGGTGATGATGATGAGGTTGGAGTTCCCACTTACTGTCAACCCACAGTCAGCCAAGAGATGAGGTCAGCAGAGGAGGTGGAGGAAGATGCTAGTGATGACGAGGTTAGGTTGCGCCTTCCTGGACAGAGACGTAGAACTGGAAGCACGTCAACAACTGTATCCTCAAACACAACTCTGCCTCTCACCACAAGTCGTGGTGGCTCTTCAGGTCGCATGGGTGCTAAGCCTTGCATAGCCTGGGCATATTTTCAGATCGATAAAGATGACCAAACTCGTGTTATCTGTAACATTTGTCAGCAAAAGCTAAGTAGAGGCCAAAAAATACATAGTTTGAGTACTTCATGCATGAACCGGCACATGGACATGAAGTATAAGTTGCAGTGGGAAGCTCAGTGTGCTACAATGCGGCCTAGCCGGCCGGGCCAACCACCGTCTGCCATATCTTGTGCATCCGCGGCCTCTTCATCCTCTGTGACTGGGGGGACAGCAGTCACACCTGTTTTGGGGCGCAGACCTGCCACCTCTTTACCCGCAACAGCCAGCGTGATTGGCAGGTCATCATTTTCTTTGGAGGTGGTAACACCAGCTGGTGTTGAGCGCTGTCCGACATCGATAGCACCACCTTTGGATCAAGGCAACCTAACATGTCCACCTGCATCTTCCTCACAGACCGGCAGTTTGCCGGGGACACCCTTATCAACCCCGTCTAAGCACAATAGCCAGCCCTCGGTTCCTCAGATGTGGACAAGTAAAAGACCATTTCCTCCTAGCCATGAGAAAGCTAAGAGGTTGAATTTCACCATCTGCAAGCTCTTGGCTACAGAAATGCTGCCTTTCCGCCTGGTGGACACAGAGGATTTTCGAGACCTTATGTCCGTCGCAGTGCCCCAGTACCAGATGCCCAGTCGGCACTACTTCTCAAAGAAAGGTGTGCCTGCGCTCCACCAGCATGTCGCACACAACATCACCGCTTCTTTGAGAAACTCTGTGTGTGACAGGGTGCATTTCACCACAGACACTTGGACGAGTAGGCATGGACAGGGGCGTTACATGTCGCTGACTGGGCACTGGGTAACTATGGTGACAGCAGGACAAGGGGCTGCTGTCCAAGTCTTGCCGTCCCCACGAGTTGTGCGTCAATCCTCTTTATGTCAAAGTTCCTCCACTGCTTCTGCCTCCTCAACCTCCTCTCGGTCTTCCACCTGCACCCAAAGCCTGTCTGGTCATGCCACAAGCTTTCTAACTGCGCAGAAGGGATCCTGCACACCTCCTTACTATGCTGGCAGTAGGGCTCAACGTCATCAGGCGGTTTTTACTTTGAAATGTCTGGGAAATGTGAGTCACACAGCTGAGGAGTTGTGGTCAGCTCTGGAGAACCAATTTCATGAATGGTTGTCTCCACTGGACCTGAAACCAGGGAAGGCCGTGTGCGACAATGCTGCAAACCTGGGTGCGGCCCTTCGCCGGGGCAATGTCACACACGTGCCTTGTATGGCTCATGTGTTGAACCTGGTTGTCCAGCAATTTTTAGCCCACTATCCCAGACTAGATGGCCTTCTGCAGAGGGCACGGTCGCTGTGTGCTCACTTCTGCCGTTCGCATCCCGCAGCTCAGCGACTTACATCTCTACAGAAGTCGTTGGGCCTGCCACTTCACCGGCTAAAATGCGATGTGCCTACCCGGTGGAATTCAACTCTGCACATGTTGCAGCGACTGTGGCAGCACCGACAAGCCCTGGTGCAATACGTTCTGACGTATAGCCTGGGCCAATGAGATCCAGAGGTGGGGCAAATCACGCTGGAGGAGTGGTCTCAGATCAGGGACCTATGCACCCTTCTGCACAGTTTTGAAATGGCGACGAAGATGTTTAGTGCTGACGATGCCATTATCAGCATGACTATTCCGGTGATTTACATGCTGGAGCACATGTTAAACAGAATTCAGAGTCAGGTGGTGGCACAAGAGGAGGTGGAGGAAGTAGAGGAGGAGGAGTTGTATGCGGAAGGGCTAACATCTGCAAGGTCCAGACGGTCAGCAGCACCAAGGCGGCAGGCATGTGAGGGTGGGGGAGATGGTTTTACCAGGGCGCATGGTAGCAGCCAAACTAGTGAGGAAGGTGCAGGAGCCCAGGAAGAAGTGGAGGACGAACTGATGGAAGACTCATCAGATGAGGGATACCTTGATCACATTTCTGTTGTGCGAGGTTGGGGGGAGAGGACAGAGGAAGGAAGCATGATTGTTACCTCGCCACCAACACAACAGGGACTTGGTGCTCCTGGATGCGCAACACACATGAGTGCCTTCTTGCTGCACTACCTGCAACATGACCCTCGAATTGTGAGAATTAGAAATAATCCTGACTACTGGGTTGCCACACTGTTAGATCCCCGGTACAAAAGTAAATTTGCAGAAATTATTCCTGCCATAGAAAGGGATGCACGCATGCAGGAGTATCAGCAGAGACTGTTGCAGAATCTTACATGTGCTTTTCCACAAAACACCAGTGGTGCACGTAGTGAATCTCACAGTTCCAACTTGCCAACCGTGGGACCATCAAGTGTTCAGCACTCAAACCGTAACAGAACCACAGTATCTGCTGGTAACATCAATTTTGCGGAATCATTTCACCACTTTTTTAGCCCATCCTTTGCAAGGCCACAGGAGACAAGAAGTCTGACACATAGTCAACGCCTAGAGACGATGGTACAGGAGTATCTCCAAGTAAACATTGAAGCCATGACTGTGTCACTGGACCCTTGCTCTTTTTGGGCTTCCAATCTGGATAAATGGCCGGAGCTAGCCACTTACGCCTTGGAGATCTTGTCATGCCACGCAGCCAGCGTTCTGTCTGAACGTGTGTTCAGCGCTGCTGGTGGTGTGCTGACAGATAAGCGCACGTGGCTCTCCACTGATAATGTAGACAGACTCACGTTCATAAAGATGAACAAATCATGGATCCGAAATGACTTTTCTACCCCTGTGTCATCCTGGGGAGAGTAAAAGCTTGATGATTGGTTAAAATCACCCTACCAACCGTTTTAAGCTTTCAAATTACTAATCATGTTTATCTGTATCTTGGCTGGAAAATAATTTGGGCTTTGTAGCAGTGTGCAGCACTGATTCTATTAGGCCATCTATAATAAGCTCCCCCAGATTTAAAATTACTAATCATGTTTATCTTTATCTTGTCTGGAAAATAATTTGGGCTTTGTAGCAATGTGCAGCACTGATCCTATTAGGCCATCTATACTAAGCTCCACCAGATTTAAAATTAATAATAATTTTTAGCTGCATCTAGCCCGGAAAATAATTTTGGGGCTCCGAGATGCGCAAGACACATAAGTGCCTTCTTGCTGCACTACCTGCAACATGACCCTCATATTGTCAGAATTCGAAGTAATCATGACTACTGGGTTGCCACACTCTTAGATCCCCCAAACTTTTCGATCAACCTTTTCATTTTAATAAAGACCAAAAAAATGGTCATTTTTGAAATTATAAGCATTAGCAGGTTATTAGAAACTGAAATCAAACAGTTTTCAACTCAAAACTTTATTCTAGGTGATGTTACATTTTCACATAGGACCCCTTGTTCGAAAGGAGCTTCTGAACTCTCTCGTCCATTGAATTTGTCAGGTTTTGGATGGTTTCTGCTTCAATTGTTTTGCATGAGGACAGAATACCCTCCCAGAGCTGTTGCTTAGATGTGAACTGCCTCCCGCCATCATAGACACTCCTTTTGATGATGCTCCAGAGGTTCTGAATGGGGTAGAGGTCAGGGGAGCATGGGGGTCACACCATAAGTTTGTCCCCTTTTATGCCCATATCAGCCAGAGATGCAGATGTTTTATGTGCAGCATGAGATGGTGCATTATCATGCAAAAAAATGATCTTGCTGTGAAATACACGGTTCTTCTTCTTGAACCATGGCAGGAAGTGCTGTTTGAGAAAATCCACATACATTATGGAGTTCATCTTTAGCGCCTTCAGGGATCCTAAAGGGGCCGGCAATCTCTCTCCCCATGATTCCAGCCCAAAACATTACTCCACCTCCTCCTTGTTGGCGCTGTAGCCGTGTTTGCGTGGGGTGTCCATCAACCAGCCATCCTCCACTCCATCCATCTGGACCATCGAGCGCTGCACGGCACTCATCCGTGAACAAAACAGTTTTGAAATCAGTCTTCATGTAATGTTTGGCCCACTGGAGCCGTTTCTGCTTGTGTGAAGTAGATAGAGGAGGTCGACAGGATGGCGTAAGCACAGCTGCAAACCTCTGAAGGACCCTGCATCTTGTTGTTCGGGGGACGTTGGAGGCACCAGCAGCTTCAAAAACTTGTCTGCTGCTATGACAAGGCTTTTTTGCCGCTGCTCTTTTAACCTGACGTAATTGCCTGTAGGAAAGAGTCCTCAATTTGCCCTTATCAGCACGCACACGTGTGTACTGTGAATCAGCTACATACTTCTTGATTGCCAAGACACTTCATCCTGATCATCGCACAATGTTGATTGTAGTCATGCCTTGACCTAAACACTCCACAATTTGTTGCTTCTCAGCAGCCGACACATCCTTTTTCTTTCCCATTTTGGCAGAAAATGTAGGCTGCTTAATAATGTGAGAGAGCCTTCTTAAGTAGTCTTGCCTTTCATTGGACACACCTGCCAAACTAATTAGCACAGGTGTCTGCAATTGCTTACAGTGATATAAAGAGCCCTGACACACATCACCATCAATGAGTTTAACTGACAAACAAACAAATTCTTCCCTTATCACTCCGAAACACTTTTTGCATAATAATTTGGAACACAGTGTACATGTGCTTTTCCACAAAACACCAGTGGTTCACGTAGTGAATCTTACAGTTCTAACTTGCCAACCGTGGTCTGTATGGAGTTGTTCAATAAAGGGCCCAAAATTAAGATAACATAGATGGGAGAGGTCTCTATGAATAGGAATTCCTAAGTATTTGATACCCTGTGAGGGCCAGGCAAAGGGACAGTTGGACTGGATGGAATCCTATATGGATTTGGGGAGGGAGACATCGAGGGCCTCAGACTTCGCTGCATTGATTTTAAAATTTGACCATGTAACAAAGTGATCTATTTCAGCCATAACAGCATGGATGGATATATGTGATTGAGTGATATATACTAGGACATCATCAGCAAATAGAGAGCACTTGTACTCGGTGCCTCCCACCTCAATCCACCTAATATTGGGGTTATGGCGAATTGATTAGAGCAGGTGCTCCGTCACTAGGATGTATAAGAGAGGGGACAGAGGACATCCCTGCCTTGTCCCATTTGTGATTGTGAAAGGTGATGAAAATGTTCTGATGCACCCCCTGGGCCTTGGGACACCCGGAGCCGGACCCTTTTTGGTGGATGCTGGTGGTTGTAGTCTTCGTGGCGGCGACCCGGTTCCGTGGCTCAGGGTGGTCAAACCAGTGGCGGAACTATTTATGTGGTTTTGATGTTTAAATGTCCGACTATGCCACCCGTGGATTGCGGTCAGAGTGAACCGCCGCTGCAGGGCAGACCGCTGAGGCTGGTGTTGTGGGTGCAGCAGAGCATAGCATAACTCCCCACGGGAGGAGTATAGCCTCAGGGCAGTGTATGCGGAGGATGGGGGTGATGGTACAGGGCAGCAGCAGTAACGACACGGAGTCAGTGATGCAGTCCAGGGCCTTTACTCACAGTTCTTATTATCCAGACCACGTCTGCAGGTAGCGGCTGCCCACGTCGTACTGTGCTCACCAGGTGAGGGGCTCAGACAACTCCCAGATAACTTTGGAGCGCTTCACAGGACCCCCTTTGTGTGTCCTTTGTCTGGCCTTTCTTACCAACCCTTCTGTCCGGCTGCCTCGGGCCTCCTCTTGGTAAACTGGGCGCCAGTTTCCCTGACCCTATGTGGTGCCTTCCTAGTGGGTGTAGCGAGGGGCTGCGCCACATAAAATGTCACAGCCTCCGGTTTCTAGCTGAGGGTCATTTCCTGCCTCCACTAGTTTCGGGGACCGGTCTCCCCCTTTGGCCTGACCCCTCCACGCAGGTGGATTCGGGCGTGCGGTGGCGACTCGCCCGTCCGCACCCCTGGGATCCCTTCATTCCTCGTTCCTGGAGCCTTCTCCGCTCCTCTTCCTTCCTTCTCCCTCTTCCAGGCCTGGGCCTCTGTTACTAGGCCCGCCTCCGGAGCAGAGCTCATGCAGAGCCCCTGCTCCCTGTCACTTCTGCTCAGACTTCTCTGCACTGAACTAAGATGGTGCCCACCTTTTATACTCCCTTTTCAATGCACCCAGGAACTGCTTCCTCCCTGCTCCTGCACTACAGGGTTCCCCTTCCTCAGTGTTCCCTCCCCCCACTCCAGCCAGGGACAGGGACTGTCGTGCCCTTCTCAGAGGCATATTGGTCGCCCTGCCCCACGGCAATGTGGTGTAATGCATGCAGGTGTCGGGTCCTGATCCACACTCCATCCTTACCTGAGAGTGAGATATCACACCTCTGGGTGAGGTGCAATACCTCTGTAGCAACCGAGCCCTCAGGGTAATACAGTTCCATTTATCTTCAGCCTAGGTGACGTATTGTGATACAGGGCCGTGATTTTGGCTATAAAAGGGTCCCCTAGACCCCTACCCCAAGCTTTTTAAGAGAATCATATATGGCGTGCCAGGAGACTCTATGGAATGCTTTCTCAGCATCCAACGAGAGTATCTAATTACAAATTTTTAACTGCATCTAGCCCAGGAAATACTTTGTGCCTAGTAGCAGTGTCTGCTAGTCAGCGGATTATCCCGGCTGTTAAGCAAGCTACACCACCTGTAGTTTGGACACTTTATTTTTTTCAAAGGAAATGCTTCGGGACCACGGGATACTAAGTGAAGAGCATCAGGAGGCACCCCAAGGCATAGGGGCTGGGACTGGCAGTAGGATGCCTTGTGGTGGACAGCCGAGCTCGATCCTTATAAAAGCTTTTTAACTGCAGCAGCTTTAGTGGACGCTACTGGAGCTGGAATTACGCGGCTGCTGGCATGAGACTTGCCCTCCAATAGATCCTTGTAAATGGATTTAAAGTGTATTCATTCAAATTAGAGAGACAATTTAAATTAAAAAGCTTAGAGCTGCCTCCACCACAGGGGGGCTCGCTCGACCCACCAGCGGACAGGCACCAGTATTGGGAGAGGGGGGCTGGCCGTCAGGGTTCACCGCGGCTCTGGCACAAACCCGGCGACACGGAGGTGGCACGGGCAGGAGCGGACTGAACGTGTCGGCTTCTCACTTTTTGGATTTTAGAAGGGCATGACATGCCTATATCTGTGTCACCCCCTCCTTTTACTCCTCCACCTCTTTTCTTTTCGCATGACTATATGTACTTGTCACTTTTCCATGTGTTAGTTGTGTCTTCTGAGCAGTTTGTCAGCTTTTGGACACCTTTGAAGGTGTTTTCTATGTGTTTCTATGTGTTTTTGTTTGCCTGCCATTGGTTTTAATGGTGTTCGAAGGTGTTCGACGAACAGTTCGACGAACAGTTCGGCGAACACACGGGTGTTCGACGAACCGAACCGAACTCGAACACTACGGGGGTGGCTCAACGCTAATCACGACCTCCAGTCTTTGGCTGAGGGTAGTTTCTCCTCCACCAACTTGGGATCCGGTACCCTTAATCTGCCTGACCCTTCACCCGGTATTCTCATGGGCTCTTAGGGTCCCTTCTGCCTTCTTGTTTCTGAGCCCTTCTACACTTTGGGTACTTCTCTTTTCTTTGCTGTTCCTTTCTGTTCCTTTCTGTTTCTGTTCCTTTCTATTCATTTCTGTTTCTGTTCCTTCCTTCTGGCTCCGGCCTTCTCCCTAGGCCTGCGTCGTGGAGCTGGGCCCAGACTGAGCCACAGCCTCCTGTCAGCCCTCTCTGGCTGAACTCCTTCTCTCACTCCACTGACTGAACTTCTCCTCCTGCACACAGAACCAAGATGGTGCCCACCTTATATACCCTCCCCTAGTGTGTGAGCTCAGGTGACCAGCATCCAATGAGCTCCTATCTATGCTCAGAAACCGTCCCCTTCTGCTCCTACATCACTGGGTATTCCTCCCCCCTCCCCACTCCAGCCAGGGACATGGTCTGTCGTGCCTGCATTACTGTACTAATGGGAGCACCGTTGAGCTGTCCCCCGGAAATGGGGTGTGTGTGATGCATGCAGCTAACTGAGCCCTGGTCCATACTCCATCCTTACCCGGGAGTGGAATACCACACCTCTGGCAGAGGTGCAATACCCCTGTAGCGGCCGAACCCTGGGGGCGCTACACTAGTGCCGGGATCGAGCGGTCATATGACTGCAAGTATGCGATTTGCATACTTCTGGTCATATGCCGACTAGACATGCATTGAGCAAGGCCACACACATCTAGTCGGCACATGACTGCAAATTGCTTCCATGCGCTAACACACCCGCTGCTCCTGGTGCCAGAACCGGAAAGTTCCCACAGCACGAAGTGCATATAATGGGAGGATACACAAGACTGTAGACTTGTATACTGAGGCTGAGTTCACACGATGCGTTTTTGATGCGTTTTCGCGGTGGTTTTCCTGCTTCGGAAACGCTGCAAAAACGCTTGTTAATAGGTCTGCCATGCATAGCAATATGATTCGCATTGCATTAAAAAATGCAGCAGAACTATTTCTAGCGTGATCCCGTAGTGAATTCGCACCCATTGAGGTCCATTGAATCACAGCAAACCCACAGATAGATGTGGATTTGCTGCGTTTCAATTAAAATCAATGGCTGCGAATTTGCTGCAGAAACTCGCTGCGTGTGGTACCTGGGGTGGAGAGGAGGACTAAGCTCCTCTCATCCCGACTGCCACTCCCGCTGATAACAACGGGAGTGGCGTGGATGGGAGGAGCCGTAGTCTTCCCATCCAAACCGGCTACCACGTGGTGTAAATAAAAGAGAAAAAAAGGTAAAAATCAAAAAATAAACCTCTATACTCACCTGTCCGGCAGCCCCCATCAGCGATCTTCTTCTCCAGGCAGCCTGGGCTTGCTCCCAGTAGTATACTGTACTTACAGGACCTGCGGTGATGTCAGTATCAGCTGAGCGGTCACTTGACCATCAGCTGAGCGGTGACGTGACAATCAGCTGAGCGGTCAATTGACCATCAGCTGAGTGGTCACGTCACCGCTCAGCTGATACTGACGTCACTGCTCAGCTGATAATGACATCACCGCTCAGCTGATGTTCACGTGACCATCAGCTGAGCAGTGACATGACCGCTCAGCTGATGGTCACGTGACCATCAGCTGATCATATACTCACCAGGGCTGATCAGCTGGTCTTCAGCTGATCAACCCCAGTGACTTCTTGCAGCAATGTACACCCTGTCAATGTACATTGCTGTCTTCTACAGAAGTGACATCAGTGATTGCTGATGTCACTGCTGTAGAAATGACACAGATCGTCGTGAGACACTCGTTGGAGTAATTGTGGACTGCGTCGTTGACAGCGGACAGGTGGGGAATATGGTTGTTTGTTATTTTACGTTTTTTTCAGGCGATCGAGGGCTTCGCAGACGGAGGATAAGACAAAAAATTGTAGAACCGTGTGTGTTTTATGTCATTAAAATACTTTATTCTGGCAGTGTTTTATTGAAAAAGCGCTGACCAATTTACTACGCGGTTAGTAATGTTAGTAATGGGGGTGGCTTATAGACGCCCTCCATTACTAACCTGGGCTTCACGTCAGCCACCAATACAAGGCTGACGTGAACCCCAACCCAATTACCCCACTTACCACCACTACAGGGCAGTGGGAAGAGAGAGGCTAAGTGCCAGATTTGGCGCATCTTATGGATGAGCCATTTATGGGACTGCTGAGGGGTGATATTAATAGCCGCGGAGGGGGCTAGTATTCCCTGGCTATTAATATCAGCTTGCAGCTGTCTAGTTTAGCCTTTGCTGGTTAGATTTTATAGGGGGACCCCATGTAAATTTTTTTCTGGGGTCCTCCTGTAATCTAGCCAGTAAAGGCTAAACAAACAGCTGTGGGCTGATATTAATAGCCAGGGAACATTGTTGGCAAATGGCCCCTTCCCCGGCCTCTAATATCATCCCCCAGAGATCGGATTTCCCTCTGCTGGTTATAAAAATGATGCGGGAGCCCACGCCATTTTTTTTATTTTAGGCTCTATGCCCACGATCCGGACGTAGCAGCGCTTTGGACGCATATTTTTTCTGCGTCCAAAGCCTTGCATTCTATTCAATGCAGGTAAATCCACATGTGTTCACTGAACCATGTGGATTTACTGCATTCTATACTTTCTAGTGGTCAAATTTATGTTGCGGAGACTTGCGACTCCGCAAGAGAATTTGACATGCTGAGGTCCTGAAAGTCCAGGTCCATGGGTGATTCACAGCCTCTGATGCACACATAGTGGACATGGGATTTCTAGAGATCCCATCCACTATGCTGTAACATCTGGTTACTGCGGGTTTGACGCTGTATAAGCACACAGCGTTAAACCTGCAGCGGCTTCTGACCGTGGCCACGTACCCAAACTCACCCGCAGCATTTCAATTTCTGTAGCGGACACGCCAGTCTCCGCTGCAGATTTTGACTGATTTGAAGTGTCAATATATGCGGTGGATTCACATGTACCGACAACAAATGTGCAGCATTAGAGCAGAGCGTTTTGGAAGCAACAAAAATATGCTACGTCCAAAGCACTGCTGAGTGCTGATTGTGGGGACGTAGCGGCTAACGAGCCAGCTGTGAGATGGTAATTATGGACAAGGAAAATGTTTGCCTAATGGCACCTTCCCAGGCTAAAAACAACAGCCCCATAATTTACATGAATAGAAATGCTAATAAAGATTGGGTGAATGGGACTAGCTGACACCCAGCTCTTTTGTTTGATTATGTCAATGTGTCAATCAGACCTTTTCATGACCACACTTAATTAAAGTAAAGTAAAGAGTTAAATAAACACACAGAGTAAACACTTTATTTGAAATACAACAGACACATTCTTTAATCATTTAAATGAACCAATATACTCAACCCAGTTCTGATGGTAATCCAAGGGTTTAAGCAATGTCTCACCAAATAACTTTATTTAGCTCCAAAAAGTATTCATTGATGTACAAAAATGTGCTTCAAAAACGCTTCAAAAAACGCATGTAAAAAACGCATCAGAAATGCATCAAACAGGCACCAAAAATGCATGCGTTTTTCCTGCCAAGGAGATGCAGAAACGCTCAGGAAATTTCTGCTTCAAATACGCATCATGCGCACATAGCCTAATGCTGGACAGCCCCTTTAAACAATAACAGCATTTGTGACCATTATATGACTTGTATCCTGCATTTATCAGCAAGTTTTCCTTTTCCAAGTTCCATATCCAATTTTCACTTCTGTGAGCTAGTAGGTAGAGGCTACATTATTATACCTGCCATAAACTACACACAAAGAGGAAATCCTGCCCCCTTTTTCCCTGAAGCACAACCTTAGAAGCGGCAGCAGCATGAAGGACATTATATAGTAATACATAGCAGTATAGCTGTAAATCCAGCTACAGTATTTGAAGGCAGCATCAGCACCTCCATCTCGGTACTCTTATCTGCTTCTTTTTCTCTCTTCTTCCTTCTTCCCCACTGTTCTATGGGCAGCACGCAATCTGATCCTTCAGTGTATTTAAAATCTGACTTGTGTGTCCAGATGAACTGTATAATTATTTCACAGTGAATGAGGAGTTCATGAACAGGAGGGTAATTTGGCTCAAAAGTAGAGAAAGATGCCTTCTTCTCTAATAAGACATTTTACAAAGTTTCTTATATTCGCGTGTACAGTTAGTTGACCATTAATGCCTCAAGGTCAAGATATTGTGAGTCAGACATGTTGTGGATGTATACGTCTATGCAGAAGCACAAAAGTCTGAGATCATCATCTTCAATAAGCCCATCATTGTTGAGCTCAAACATTTCGCAATCTGGAATTCTGATGTGCAAATGTGATTTTAGCAGCTATCAAGTGTTTATTCATATTATCTGGACCAACTACAGGTGCATCTCACTAAATCAGAATATCATCAAAAAGTTAATTTATTTCAGTTCAATACAAAAAGTGAAACTCATATGTTATATAGAGTCATTACAAAAGGAGTGATCTATGTCAAGTGTTTATTTCTGTTAATGTTGATGATTATGGCTTACAGCCAATGAAAACACAAAAGTCATTATCTCAGTAAATTAGAATACTTTATAACAACAGCTTGAAAAATGTTTTTAAAATCCGAAATGTTGTCCTACTGAAATGTATGTTCAGTAAATGCATTCAATACTTGATCGGGGCTCCGTTTGCATCAATTCCTGCATCAATGCGGCGTGGCATGGAGGCGATCAGCCTGTGGCACTGCTGAGGTGTTATGGAAGCCCAGGTTGCTTTGATAGCAGCCTTCAGCTCGTCTGCATTGTTGGGTCTGGTGTCTCTCATCTTCCTCTTGACAATACCCCATAGATTCTCTGGTCAGGTGAGTTTGCTGGCCAATCAAGCACAGTGATACTGTTGTTTGTAAACCAGGTATTGGTATTTTTGGCAGTTTGGACAGGTGTCAAGTCCTGCTGGAGAATGAAGTTTCCATCTCCAAAAAGCTTGTCGGCAGAGGGAAGCATGAAATGCTCTGAAATTTCCTGGTAGACGGCTGCGCTGACTTTGGTCTTGATAAAACACAGTGGACCTACACCAGCAGATGACATGGCTCCCCAAACCATCACTGATTGTGCAGACCTCACACTAGACCTCAAGCAGCTTGGATTGTGGCCTCTCCACTATACCTCCAGACTCTAGGACCTTGATTTCCAAATGAAAATGGGAACTCTGGAACCTTGTGGAGTGTGTCAATGACTGCCTTCTGGACATCTGTCAAGTCAGCAGTCTTCCCCATGATTGTGGAGCCTACTGAAACAGACTAAGGGACTTTTTTAAATGCTTAGAAAGCCTTTGCAGGTGTTTTTTGTTAATTATTTTTAATTTACTGAGATAATGACTTCTATGTTTTCATTGGCTGTAAGCCATAATCATCAAAATTAACAGAAATAAACACTTGAAATAGATCACTGTTTGTAATGACTCTATATAATATATGAGTTTCACTTTTTGTATTGAAGAACTGAAATAAATTAACTTATTGATGATATTCTAATTTAGTGAGATGCACCTGTGTACGGCCTAGTAAAGGAGAGGTAATGACTGGGCTACCTTAAATGAGTACTAGAAGAGTACTTGGTACAAAAAGGTTCAGCATTACAAGATCGGGCATTCATTTGGCTGCTGTAAGTTAAATGTTTACCTATTTCATGTGCCCTGCCATTTTGATCACTGGGAGTTAGGTCTTCAGGACCAAGGAATATTTTTTATTTTCTTTCTTTATTTTTTTTTCATTTGAAGAGCCATAATTTTTTTTCCTGTTTGTAATGAAGTCCTTTCTAATTCTAAAGCTATGTTCACACATCATGTTTTTTTGGTATCAGTTTTCTGCAGCAAAATCTGATCTCTAAAGGGAGGTTTGTTCAGGATTTTTCTTGCAGTTTTGGTGCGATATTTGGTGCCTTTTTTCAGGGGTTTTTTTAACTGTCCTTCTGTCTCTTTTTATACGTGTACATAAAGTTCAGTGGAAAAAAAAATCTATATTTGACATCAAAAACGCTGAAAAAAAGTTACCTGCATTTTTGCGTTTTTTCAGCGTTTTTTTCACCACCCATTACTTCCTATGAGTGAAAGAACGCTGAAAAAACGAAGAAAGAAGTGACATGCTCTATTTTCCAAAAAAACATGCAAGGAACTAAAATCCTGAGCAAAAAAAAAACAAAATGTGTGAACTAAGAATTCTGGAATCTAATAGTTGTTGCTGGTACTGCAAAACGCAGCTGAAAATGTGCATAAAGAACGCATCAAAAAAAGCTGGCAAATACATGATGTGTGAATGACGCGCCCCCTGGGCCGTGTGTGCACGTGTGTGGGTTACCCGGAGCCGGGTCTCTGGGGGTTGTAGTCTCCGTGGCGGCGACCCGGTCCCATGGCTCAGGGTGGTCAAACCAGTGGCAGTCTTTATAGGGTTTTTTTATGGTTTAATGTCCGACTACGCCACCCGTGGATTGCGGTCAGGGTGTACCGCCGCTGCGAGGCAGTCCGCTGAGGCTGGTGTGGTGTGCGCAGCTAAAGATAGGATAACTACCCACGGGAAGAGTATGGCCTCAGGGCAGGGAATGTGGATGATGGGAGTGATGTGCATGGGCGTCCCAGTACTAGTAGTGCTGTATGCGGTGAGAAAGCAGGAACGACTCAGAGACTTTGCAGTGCAGTTCAGGGTCTTTACTGGTGATATAAAGGCAGACCCTCCCGGGAGTACTGGCTAGCATAAGGGGCCTGGTCAGTCTGCGAGCAAGCAGGAGTTCCCCTGGCCAGGTGGAGTTGTAGGCCTCCCCGTCTATCTGCACTCTTCCTGGCTACCTTGCTGTAAGCGAGTGGAAGTAGCCCACGTCCCTGAGTATACCGTGTGGTGCTCACCCGTATGGCTGGTGACTTGGGGCCTTCTGATAGCCTCCGCTCCTCGATGGCGGTGCTGGTCCCTTCCTTGTGACTGAGCCTCAGGGCTTCTATGGCCAGAGGACCTGGAATCCTCTGCCGGCTGGGTTCTGCTGCTGGACTTAGAGGTTCCCACAGCCTCAGACTCCATTGTCCGGTAGTAGTTTCTTCAGCCAGGACGAGCAATATATCTGCTTCCAGTCCCTGGCACTCAGCTCCTGCTCCTACAGAGCACCTAGCTGTCTCATGCCCTGTGTCTGGAACTTCACTCCAGGCTCTGACTCACTAACCCCGCCCCAGACCCTGTTTATATAGGGCAGATTCCACCCCTCCCAGGTCTGGGCAGGAGGTGTTGCATGCTTAAGGGCTCCTGACCAGAGAAACCTCCCACTTGCTCTCAGATGTAATATTTCTATTACTGTGGTAACCAGACCCCTGGGGTGCCACATTCCCCCCTAGTAAATTTTAGTACTCCGGGACTAAACACATTTTTAAGAAAACACAAATACAGGGTATAAACAATAATGCAACAACATATGTACAAGAAGCTTTAGTCTTTAGAGGTCACGGCGTGTCCGTAACCGGGTGTCCATATCACCCAAGGTGAAGTCTTAGAACAGAGTAGGGGACCTGTCCAAAGCAAACCCCAAACGTTGGCCCTGGGCGTGGCTGCAAGGCTGAGGCTAGCTACTTTGGGCCACAAAGAGGCCACGCTAGACAGGTTTTTCTCTTCCGCGGCCATCTTCGCAAGAGGCACCAAGGTGCAACTATCTACAATGTAGTTCCGGTTACTCAGCGTCCATTATCTGTCAGTCCAAATAAACCTGCAGGGTAACTAGAGAAACATAATCAATGAACAGGCAACAAAAACATAAACCTTTTTCAGCATTTACACATGTACAGGTAAATTTACATTATAGTTTAGATTCTCCAGCGAGCGGGCATCTGTCCTCTAGTGCTCCTGGTGGACCTACGTAACCCACTATCTGGTTCTGCACTACAGGGTGTAGAAGGTGTTGTGGGTAGGTCTGGCAGCTTTCTGCGTACTCTTTGGCTTACTAGGGGCACGGCAGGCTCACTACTAGCAGAGGGTTGATTCTCCTGGGCTGCTTGTATGGATTCTTCTGCCTCCTTGGCCGGCTGCTCTTCTGACACTACCTGTTCTTCTGTAGGCCCTTGAGGGGCTGGCTGGAGAAAGGTGAGGACGGGTACCACGACTGCGTTGTTTATTTGAGTCCAGGACCGGGGAAAGTCTCCGAGTACGGTACTAATCATTTCTTCCCTTTCCTCTGCGGGTTGAGGGTTCTCTTGATCTTCGTCAGGGCTTTGCTGCTGCTCGGGACACTTTTTCAGGTGGTCTCTGGAGACAATGGCTGTGGTTTCTCCTCCATCCTTACTGATTACACAGACTTTTGGGTTATCATGACTTGAAGGCAGTACTGTGTACGGGTCCTTCTCCCACTGGTCGTCCAACTTGTGGAGCCGCCTCTTTCTCTTCAAGACCTGCTCTCCAGGTACCAGGGGAACAGTGGGAGCATGCTGATTATAACTCTTCTCTTGCCTTTCTCTTGCTTGAGACAGACTTCGCTCGACCCTCTCCTGTACTTTCCGATACTGCTGCTGCCGTTCTGTATCCCAGTCTGCCTCTGGCGAGGTGTCCTCAGGTGTCAGGACTCCCATATCCAGGTCAATAGGCAGCTTACCAGGTCTTGCTCTCATTAGGTAAGCCAGGGTACAGTTGGTGGAACCTACGGGGATGTGATTATATAAGTCCACCAGATCAGGCAGTTTTTCAGGCCAGAGACTGCGTTCTTCCAGGGGCAACGTTTTTAGCAAGTCTATCACCACCTGGTTCATTTTCTCACATAGTCCGTTGGTCTGAGGGTGATAGGGCGTTGTTCTTATCTTCCTGCAGCCATACAGATTGCAGAACTCTTGGAAGACCTCCGCTTCGAAGGCTGGTCCTTGGTCCGTCAGCACTTGCTCCGGATACCCGTGTGGATGGCAGAAGTGCTGCTGGAAGGCTCTAGCTGCTGTTTGAGCCGTTAAGTCCTTGACAGGGACCACCACCAGGAACCGGGAGTAGTGATCTATGATTGTGAGGGCGTAGACGTACCCAGATTTGCTTGGAGCCAGTTTCACATGGTCCAGAGCTACCAGCTCCAGTGGCTGCCTGGTGATGATGGGCTGCAGAGGAGTCTTCTGGCTGGCATGGTCCTTCCTTCTTAGGTTGCACGGGCCACAGTCTCTGCACCACCTCTCGATGGCTCCTCTCATGCCTACCCAGTAGAACCGTCCACGCAACAGGAACTCCAGCTTCTTCCATCCGAAGTGTCCTGCTCCGTCGTGGTATGCCTCCAGAACCATAGCCGCATCTTGTCTTGGGACCACTACCTGCCTGGTCAGCTCATGTGTTCTAGAGTTGACCATTCTCCGGCACAGCTTCTCCTTGTAAAGAAACAGTTTACTTTTCTCCTTCCACAGTTGCTTGGTCTCTTCCGGAGCGTCTGGGTCAAGACGGGCATCAGCCTGTGTCAGCATTTCCTTCACCAGACAGACTGCGGGATCACTGTCTTGTGTCTCCGCCCAGCTGTAGTGGGGTAAGGGATTGAACGTAGCAGAGCGCCTGTCCCTTACACGGTGGGAATACAGGGTAATCCCATGACGGTGGAACGCTGGGAGCTCGACTTCTTCCAGTTCTTCTGGATCTTCCTCTACGTCCGGTAAGTTTGGCATTCTGGACAGGGCATCCGCATTGGCATTTGAGCGTCACGCCCGGTATTTGATGGTAAATTCATAGTTGGACAGGCGGGCCATCCATCTCTGCTCCAGGGCACCAAGTCTTGCAGTGTCCAGGTGTGTCAACGGGTTGTTATCCGTGTACACGGTCAACTTGGAAGAGGCAAGGTAATGCTTGAAACGTTCGGTCACTGCTCACACCACTGCCAGGAACTCTAGCTTGAATGAGCTATAATTCTCAGGGTTTCTCTCTGTGGGCCGTAGTTTTCGGCTGGCGTAAGCGATTACCCATTCTTTCCCCTGATGGATCTGGGACAGTACGGTTCCTAGCCCGATGTTGCTCGCGTCCGTGTGGAGGATAAAGGGCTGGCTGTAGTCAGGGTACGCCAGGATTTCATCCCCCGTGAGGGCCATCTTCAGCTGGTGGAAGGACTCCTCTTCCAGCTTTTCCCACCTGAAGGGCGGCTTCTGGTTTTTGGCCTTCCTGGATTGACCTATCAGTAGAGATGAGCGTTGTTCTACTCGAACTGTTCGCCAATCTCAAATTCGAGCTGTTTTGGGCGGTGTTCGAGCCGGTCGGCGAACACGAACAATTTGAGAAAAATTCGGCTGTTCGAGGTTATGTTCGATAACTGTTCGTGCACCAAAATCATAACTGGATTTTTTCTCAGTAATGATGAAAATTAATGTTAATACGCAGTTTGAGTGTACAGCGGGGCGGGGGGAGGGGCAGGGGATGGATCTCTGCAGGAACAATGAAGATCTCCATTTTTTTTTCTCTTTCCCGCATTTGCAGTGGGGAGGTGCAATCTGTCAGCCTATCAGCAGCGCACACACGGAGCGAAGTGCTTTTTTTCACACAAGCAAGGGCATGTGTGATTGGCAGTGTATGTCACATGTCCTTGCCCTATAAGACCAAGCCATTTTCCCCGTCGCCACCATTTTCTCACTGCTGCAGCTGCGTGTTAGACGGCACCGGTGTTGCTGTGTGCGCTATACCTTGTTAATTTCAAGCCAATTTTCGCACAAATATACAGATAGCTTGGGAGTAGGGAATAGTTGTGATTGCAGTCCTTTTAAGGACTAGGTTACAGCATTTCCTACGACTTTTATCAGGCAGGTCTGTGCTCTTAAATAGATAGATTGTGGGAGTAAAGACTAATTGTAATTGGAGTCCTTTTCAGGACTAGGTTACATCAGTTCCTATCAGTTTTTGCCAGGCAGGTCTGTGCCAGTGCTGTGCAAGTTTTTTTCACAGCATTTGGCTGAATCTAGCAAAGCTAATCCTTTTTGGCCTATTGCAGAGTGTGTTAGTCAGTGGAGTAGCCTATCTGTGTTGCAAGATATACCACCTGTGTATAGAATACCAATTTTTTTACTGCACCTAGTGAAGTAAAATCTTTTGGGCATAGCATCATTCTATTAGTCCATCTATACTGACCTCCATCAGGTTGCAAACTGAATATAATTTTTTTCTGCATCTAGCTCTGAAAAAATATTTGGGCTTCTAGCAGTGTGTGGGACTTGGTCTATTAGTCCATCTATACTGACCTCCATCAGGTTGCAAATTAAAAATAATTTTTTTCTGCATCTAGCTCTGAAAAAATATTTGGGCTTCTAGCAGTGTGTGGGACTTGGTCTATTAGTCCATCTATACTGACCTCCATCAGGTTGCAAATTAAAAATAATTTTTTTCTTCATTTAGCTCTGAAAAAATATTTGGGCTTCTAGCAGTGTGTGGGACTTGTTCTATTAGTCCTTCTATACTGACGTCCAGCAGGTTGCAAATTGAATATAATTTTTTTCTGCATCTAGCTCTGAAAAAATATTTGGGCTTCTAGCGGTGTGTGGGACTTGGTCTATTAGTCCATCTATACTGACCTCCATCAGGTTGCAAATTGAATAAAAAAATTTTCTGCATCTAGCTCTGAAAAAATATTTGGGCTTCTAGCGGTGTGTGGGACTTGGTCTATTAGTCCATCTATACTGACCTCCATCAGGTTGCAAATTAAAAATAATTTTTTTCTGCATCTAACCCAGCCAATAGTTTTGGCCTAATACCACAGTTTGGCCACTCAGCTCTGCTCGGTTACCATCCATTGTTTTTTTGTGCAAACAACTCCAGAGTTGTGAATTAGTTAACCACCAAAATGAGTGGAAAAAGGCCTGCTGCTGGTGGAAAGGGGAATAGGCGTGTTGGGAAGGGGAAAAAAGGTTGTGTCCGTGGGGTAGGTGCAGAAGAAAGACCATCTTCCAGCCAAACTAAAATGTCTACTTCTTTTAGCGGACAATGTGATAAGATCCCTTTCTTACGGCCACGCCAATCGCTACAAATTCCAGATGAGGCACAAAAACAGCAGGTGCTTCAACGGATATCAAGTGCTCCTTTAAGTGGGCTCTCCTCCACATCAACTTCAACATCACAAATACTCCAGTCCTCAAAGGTGTCACCCAAATCGTACTTGCTTCCTCACAGCTCCCAAATCTCCAGCTGCCCGTCTGAGTATGAGGTAGAACAGATGGTTGAGTCTGCAGAGCTGTTTACTCATACTATAGCCTGGGAATCAGAGGTCGACTCCAGCGCTTCTGTGAATCCAGATGAGGAAATGATCTGCACTGATGCCCAGAATCTTTATGAGTCGGATCCAGGACCAGACGCAGAAGCTTCTGACCATAATGTAGACCCTCATTCCCAAACTGTAACTCCTGTTGGTGGAGACAATGAGGAAGACGATGATAAGACTCAAATACCTGATTGGAGCGACAACTTTAGTTTTTTGTCATGGCAGGAACAGGTTGGCTCTGAGGACGACGGGTGTGATAACGCACAGGGTGATGATGATGAGGTCGGAGATCCCACTTACTGTCAACCCACAGTCAGCCAAGAGATGAGGTCAGCAGAGAAGGTGGAGGAAGATGCTAGTGACGACGAGGTCAGGTTGCGCCTTCCTGGACAGAGACGTAGTACTGGAAGCACGTCAACAACTGCATCCTCAAACACAACTCTGCCTCTCACCACAAGTCGTGGTGGCTCTTCAGGTCGCATGGGTGCTAAGCCTTGCATAGCCTGGGCATTTTTTCAGATCGATAAAGATGACCCAACTCGTGTTATCTGTAACATTTGTCAGCAAAAGCTAAGTAGAGGCCAAAAAATACATAGTTTGAGTACTTCATGCATGAACCGGCACATGGACATGAAGCATAAGTTGCAGTGGGAAGCTCAGTGTGCTACAATGCGGTCTAGCCGGCCGGGCCAACCACCGTCTGCCATATCTTGTGCATCCGCGGCCTCTTCATCCTCTGTGACTGGGGGGACAGCAGTCACACCTGTTTTGGGGCGCAGACCTGCCACCTCTTTACCCGCAACAGCCAGCGTGGTTGGCAGGTCATCATTTTCTTTGGAGGTGGTAACACCAGCTGGTCTTGAGCGCTGTCCGACATCGATAGCACCACCTTTGGATCAAGGCAACCTAACATGTCCGCCTGCATCTTCCTCACAGACCGGCAGTTTGCCGGGGACACCCTTATCAACCCCGTCTAAGCACAATAGCCAGCCCTCGGTCCCTCAGATGTGGACAAGTAAAAGACCATTTCCTCCTAGCCATGAGAAAGCTAAGAGGTTGAATTTCACCATCTGCAAGCTCTTGGCTACAGAAATGCTGCCTTTCCGCCTGGTGGACACAGAGGATTTTCGAGACCTTATGTCCGTCGCAGTGCCCCAGTACCAGATGCCCAGTCGGCACTACTTCTCAAAGAAAGGTGTGTCTGCGCTCCACCAGCATGTCGCACACAACATCACCGCTTCTTTGAGAAACTCTGTTTGTGACAGGGTGCATTTCACCACAGACACTTGGACGAGTAGGCATGGACAGGGGCGTTACATGTCGCTGACTGGGCACTGGGTAACTATGGTGACAGCAGGACAAGGGGCTGCTGTCCAAGTATTGCCGTCCCCACGAGTTGTGCGTCAATCCTCTTTATGTCATTTTTCCTCCACTGCTTCTGCCTCCTCAACCTCCTCTCAGTCTTCCACCAGCACCCAAAGCCTGTCTGGTCATGCCACAAGCTTTCTAACTGCGCAGAAGGGATCCTGCACACCTCCTTACTATGCTGGCAGTAGGGCTCAACGTCATCAGGCGGTTTTTACATTGAAATGTCTGGGAAATGTGAGTCACACAGCTGAGGAGTTGTGGTCAGCTCTGGAGAACCAATTTCATGAATGGTTGTCTCCACTGGACCTGAAACCAGGGAAGGCCGTGTGCGACAATGCTGCAAACCTGGGTGCGGCCCTTCGCCGGGGCAATGTCACACACGTGCCTTGTATGGCTCACGTGTTGAACCTGGTTGTCCAGCAATTTTTAGCCCACTATCCCAGACTAGATGGCCTTCTGCAGAGGGCACGGTCGCTGTGTGCTCACTTCCGCCGTTCGCATCCCGCAGCTCAGCGACTTACATCTCTACAGAAGTCGTTGGGCCTGCCACTTCACCGGCTAAAATGCGATGTGCCTACCAGGGGGAATTCAACTCTGCACATGTTGCAGCGACTGTGGCAGCACCGACAAGCCCTGGTGCAATACGTTCTGACGTATAGCCTGGGCCAACGAGATTCAGAGGTGGGGCAAATCACGCTGGAGGAGTGGTCTCAGATCAGGGACCTATGCACCCTTCTGCACAGTTTTGAAATGGCGACGAAGATGTTTAGTGCTGACGATGCCATTATCAGCATGACTATTCCGGTGATTTACATGCTGGAGCACATGTTAAACAGAATTCGGAGTCAGGTGGTGGCACAAGAGGAGGTGGAGGAAGTAGAGGAGGAGGAGTTGTATGCGGAAGGGCTAACATCTGCAAGGTCCAGACGGTCGGCAGCACCAAGGCGGCAGGCATGTGAGGGTGGGGGAGATGATTTTACCAGGGCGCATGGTAGCAGCCAAACTAGTGAGGAAAGTGCAGGAGCCCAGGAAGAAGTGGAGGACGAACTGATGGAAGACTCATCAGATGAGGGAGACCTTGATCACATTTCTGTTGTGCGAGGTTGGGGGGAGAGGACAGAGGAAGGAAGCATGATTGCTACCTCGCCACCAACACAACAGGGACTTGGTGCTCCTGGATGCGCAACACACATGAGTGCCTTCTTGCTGCACTACCTGCAACATGACCCTCGAATTGTGAGAATTAGAAATAATCCTGACTACTGGGTTGCCACACTGTTAGATCCCCGGTACAAAAGTAAATTTGCAGAAATTATTCCTGCCATAGAAAGGGATGCACGCATGCAGGAGTATCAGCAGAGACTGTTGCAGAATCTTATATGTGCTTTTCCACAAAATACCAGTGGTGCACGTAGTGAATCTCACAGTTCCAACTTGCCAACCGTGGGACCGTCAAGTGTTCAGCACTCAAACCGTAACAGAACCACAGTATCTGCTGGTAACATCAATTTTGCGGAATCATTTCACCACTTTTTTAGCCCATCCTTTGCAAGGCCACAGGAGACAAGAAGTCTGACACATAGTCAACGCCTAGAGACGATGGTACAGGAGTATCTCCAAGTAAACATTGAAGCCACGACTGTGTCACTGGACCCTTGCTCTTTTTGGGCTTCCAATCTGGATAAATGGCCGGAGCTAGCCACTTACGCCTTGGAGATCTTGTCATGCCCCGCAGCCAGCGTTCTGTCTGAACGTGTGTTCAGCGCTGCTGGTGGTGTGCTGACAGATAAGCGCACGCGGCTCTCCACTGATAATGTAGACAGACTCACGTTCATAAAGATGAACAAATCATGGATCCGAAACGACTTTTCTACCCCTGTGTCATCCTGGGGAGAGTAAAAGCTTGATGATTGGTTAAAATCACCCTACCAACCGTTTTAAGCTTTCAAATTACTAATCATGTTTATCTGTATCTTGACTGGAAAATAATTTGGGCTTTGTAGCAGTGTGCAGCACTGATCCTATTAGGCCATCTATAATAAGCTTCACCAGATTTAAAATTAAAAATAATTTTTAGCTGCATCTAGCCCGGAAAATAATTTTGGGGCTCCGAGATGCGCAAGACACATAAGTGCCTTCTTGCTGCACTACCTGCAGCATGACCCTCATATTGTCAGAATTCGAAGTAATCATGACTACTGGGTTGCCACACTCTTAGATCCCCCAAACTTTTCGATCAACCTTTTCATTTTAATAAAGACCAAAAAAATGGTCATTTTTGAAATTATAAGCATTAGCAGGTTGTTAGAAACTGAAATCAAACAGTTTTCAACTCAAAACTTTATTCTAGGTGATGTTACATTTTCACATAGGACCCCTTGTTCGAAAGGAGCTTCTGAACTCTCTCGTCCATTGAATTTGTCAGGTTTTGGATGGTTTCTGCTTCAATTGTTTTGCATGAGGACAGAATACCCTCCCAGAGCTGTTGCTTAGATGTGAACTGCCTCCCGCCATCATAGACACTCCTTTTAATGATGCTCCAAAGGTTCTGAATGGGGTAGAGGTCAGGGGAGCATGGGGGTCACACCATAAGTTTGTCCCCTTTTATGCCCATATCAGCCAGAGATGCAGATGTTTTATGTGCAGCATGAGATGGTGCATTATCATGCAGAAAAATAATCTTGCTGTGAAATACACGGTTCTTCTTCTTGAACCATGGCAGGAAGTGCTGTTTGAGAAAATCCACATACATTATGGAGTTCATCTTTAGCGCCTTCAGGGATCCTAAAGGGGCCGACAATCTCTCTCCCCATGATTCCAGCCCAAAACATTACTCCACCTCCTCCTTGTTGGCGCTGTAGCCGTGTTTGCGTGGGGTGTCCATCAACCAGCCATCCTCCACTCCATTCATCTGGACCATCAAGCGCTGCACGGCACTCATCCGTGAACAAAACAGTTTTGAAATCAGTCTTCATGTAATGTTTGGCCCACTGGAGCCGTTTCTGCTTGTGTGAAGTGGATAGAGGAGGTCGACAGGATGGCATATGCACAGCTGCAAACCTCTGAAGGACCCTGCATCTTGTTGTTCGGGGGACGTTGGAGGCACAAGCAGCTTCAAAAACTTGTCTGCTGCTATGACAAGGCTTTTTTGCCGCTGCTGTTTCAACCTGACGTAATTGCCTGTAGGAAAGAGTCCTCAATTTGCCCTTATCAGCACGCACACGTGTGTACTGTGAATCAGCTACATACTTCTTGATTGCCAAGACACTTCATCCTGATCATCGCACAATGTTGATTGTAGTCATGCCTTGACCTAAACACTCCACAATTTGTTGCTTCTCAGCAGCCGACACATCCTTTTTCTTTCCCATTTTGGCAGAAAATGTAGGCTGCTTAATAATGTGAGAGAGCCTTCTTAAGTAGTCTTGCCTTTCATTGGACACACCTGCCAAACTAATTAGCACAGGTGTCTGCAATTGCTTACAGTGATATAAAGAGCCCTGACACACATCACCATCAATGAGTTTAACTGACAAACAAACAAATTCTTCCCTTATCACTCCTAAACACTTTTTGCATAATAATTTGGAACGCGGTGTACATGTGCTTTTCCACAAAACACCAGTGGTTCACGTAGTGAATCTTACAGTTCTAACTTGCCAACCGTGGTCTGTATGGAATTGTTCAATAAAGGGCCCAAAATTAAGATAACATAGATGGGAGAGGTCTCTATGAATAGGAATTCCTAAGTATTTGATACCCTGTGAGGGCCAGGCAAAGGGAAAGTTGGACTGGATGGAATCCTATATGGATTTAGGGAGGGAGACATCGAGGGCCTCAGACTTCGCTGCATTGATTTTAAAATTTTACCATGTAACGAAGTGATCTATTTCAGCCATAACAGCAGGGATGGATATATGTGATTGAGTGATATATACTAGGACATCATCAGCAAATAGAGAGCACTTGTACTCGGTGCCTCCCACCTCAATCCACCTAATATTGGGGTTATGGCGAATTGATGAGAGCAGGTGCTCCGTCACTAGGATGTATAAGAGAGGGGACAGAGGACATCCCTGCCTTGTCCCATTGGTGATTGTGAAAGGTGATGAAAATGTTCTGACGCACCCCCTGGGCCTTGGGACACCCGGAGCCGGACCCTTTTTGGTGGATGCTGGTGGTTGTAGTCTTCGTGGCGGCGATCCGGTTCCGTGGCTCAGGGCGGTCAAACCAGTGGCGGAACTATTTATGTGGTTTTGATGTTTAAATGTCCGACTACACCACCCGTGGATTGCGGTCAGAGTGAACCGCCGCTACAGGGCAGACCGCTAAGGCTGGTGTTGTGGGTGCAGCAGAGCGTAGCATAACTCCCCACGGGAGGAGTATAGCCTCAGGGCAGTGTATGCGGAGGATGGGGGTGATGGTGCAGGGCAGCAGCAGTAACGACACGGAGTCAGTGATGCAGTTCAGGGCCTTTACTCACAGTTCTTATTATCCAGACCACGTCTGCAGGTAACGGCTGCCCATGTCGTACTGTGCTCACCAGGTGAGGGGCTCAGACAACTCCCAGATAACTTTGGAGCGCTTCACAGGACCCCCTTTGTGTGTCCTTTGTCTGGCCTTTCTTACCAACACTTCTGTCCGGCTGCCTCGGGCCTCCTCTTGGTAAACTTGGCGCCAGTTTCCCTGACCCTATGTGGTGCCTTCCTAGCGGGTGGAGCAAGGGGCTGCGCCACATAAAATGTCAGAGCCTCCGGTTTCTAGCTGAGGGTCGTTTCCTGCCTCCACTAGTTCGGGGACCGGTCTCCCCCTTTGGCCTGACCCCTCCACGCAGGTGGATTCGGGCGTGCGGTGGCGACTCGCCCGTCCGCACCCCTGGCATCCCTTCATTCCTCGTTCCTGGAGCCTTCTCCGCTCCTCTTCCTTCCTTCTCCCTCTTGCAGGCCTGGGCCTCTGTTACTAGGCCCGCCTCCGGAGCAGAGCTCATGCAGAGCCCCTGCTCCCTGCCACTTCTGCTCAGACTTCTCTGCACTGAACTAAGATGGTGCCCACCTTTTATACTCCCTTCTCAATGCACCCAGGAACTGCTTCCTCCCTGCTCCTGCACTGCAGGGTTCCCCTTCCTCAGTGTTCCCTCCCCCCACTCCAGCCAGGGACAGGGACTGTCGTGCCCATCTCAGGGGCATATTGGTCGCCCTGCCCCACGGCAATGTGGTGTAATGCATGCAGGTGTCGGGTCCTGATCCACACTCCATCCTTATCTGAGAGTGAGATATCACACCTCTGGGTGAGGTGCAATACGTCTGTAGCAACCGAGCCCTCGGTGCTACAGTTCCATTTATCTTCAGCCTAGGTGACGTATTGTGATACAGGGCCGTGATTTTGGCTATAAAAGGGTCCCCTAGACCCCTACCCCAAGCTTTTTAAGAGAATCATATATGGCGTGCCAGTAGACTCTATGGAATGCTTTCTCAGCATCCAACGAGAGTATCTACTTACAAATTTTTAACTGCATCTAGCCCAGGAAATACTTTGTGCCTAGTAGCAGTGTCTGCTAGTCAGCGGATTATCCCGGCTGTTAAGCAAGCTACACCACCTGTAGTTTGGACACTTAATTTTTTCAAAGGAAATGCTTCGGGACCACGGGATACTTAGTGAAGAGCATCAGGAGGCACCCCAAGGCATAGGGGCTGGGACTGGCACTAGGATGCCTTGCGGTGGACAGCCGAGCTCGATCCTTATAAAAGCTTTTTAACTGCAGCAGCTTTAGTGGACGCTACTGGAGCTGGAATTACGCGGCTGCTGGCATGAGACTTGCCCTCCAATAGATCCTTGTAAATGGATTTAAAGTGTATTCATTCAAATTAGAGGGACAATTTAAATTAAAAAGCTTAGAGCTGCCTCCACCACAGGGGGGCTCTCTCGACCCACCAGCGGACAGGCACCAGTATTGGGAGAGGGGGGCTGGCCGTCAGGGTTCACCGCGGCTCTGGCACAAACCCGGCGACACGGAGGTGGCACGGGCAGGAGCGGACTGGCCGTCTCGGCTTCTCACTTTTTGGATTTTAGAAGGGCATGACATGCCTATATCTGTGTCTCCCCCTCCTTTTACTCCTCCACCTCTTTTCTTTTCGCATGACTATATGTACTTGTCACTTTTCCATGTGTTAGTTGTGTCTTCTGAGCAGTTTGTCAGCTTTTGGACACCTTTGAAGGTGTTTTCTATGTGTTTCTATGTGTTTTTGTTTGCCTGCCATTGGTTTTAACGGTGTTCGAAGGTGTTCGACGAACAGTTCGACGAACAGTTCGGCGAACACACGGGTGTTCGACGAACCGAACCGAACTCGAACACTACGGGGGTGGCTCAACACTACCTATCAGGAGGTCCTACATAGGAGCTGCCATTTTGGTGAAACCGGGAATGAATCTTCGGTAGTAGCCTACCAACCCGAGAAACTGCCGCACTTCCTTTATGCTGGAGGGTCTTGGCCAGTCTTTAATCACGGTGATCTTATCGGGGTCGGGAGTCACTCCGTCAGCACTCACCACGTGTCCCTGGTACTGCACCTTTGGTTTCAGCAGGTGACACTTGGAGGGTTTCACCTTTATGCCGTAGCTTGCCAGGGCGTCAAACACTTCTGCCAGGTGTTTCAGATGGTCCTCGTAGGTTTTGGAATAAACGATGACATCGTCCAGGTATAACAGGACCGTCTCGAAATTCCGGTGTCCCAGACAGCATTCCATCAACCGCTGGAAGGTTCCTGGTGCGTTGCAGAGCCCGAACGGCATACAGTTGAATTCGCTGAGACCCATCGGGGTGGTGAATGCGGTCTTCTCCTTGTCTGCCTCAGCTACAGGAACCTGCCAGTACCCGCTAGTAAGATGCAAAGTGGAGAAGAAGTTAGCAGATTTTAATGCAGCTAAAAATTCTTCTATTCTAGGTAACGGGTACGCATCTTTGTGTGTGATACGGTTGACCTTTCTGTAGTCCACACACATTCTCATTGTGTTGTCCTTCTTTTTCACTAGAACTAGTGGAGCTGCTCAGGGGCTACAGCTGTCCCTGATTACGCCCCAGCCTCCTTCATGTCCCGCAGCATCCCTTTTGCATGCTGATAGTGTGCAGGGGGTACAGGTCGGTATCTTTCCTTTATGGGTGGATTGTCTCCTGTGGGGATGTGATGTTCTACCCCCTTTACTCGCCCGAAGTCTAGCAGGTGTTTACTAAAGACTCTTTCGTACTCCTGAACCACCCGGTAGACTCCCTGTTTTTGGTGTGAGGGAGTGGAGTCAGTACCCAAATGCAGTTGCTGACACCAGTCCTCCATTTGTTTCTTAGAGCTGTTACCTTTCTCTGGTTGAGATGGAGGCAAGGGTTCTACGGCCTTTACAGAATTTTGGTTTATGGTGAACAATTTGGCTAGCGTGGCATACCGGGGCAGGTGTACTTCTCTCTCCCCGATATTTACGATGCGGACAGGTACCCTCCCATGGCGTACATCGACCACTCCCCGTGCTGTCAAAATGGTGGGCCTACTGTCTGAGTAGACGGGCTCTACCATTGCTTGGTAGTCTCTACCTCTTAGACCAATAGCTGCTCGGCACCAGATCATCATCTCACTTTTCGGGGCATGGCAATAGGGAACGGGTCACACATTCTCACGCTACCAATCTCACCACCAGATAATTCCACCTGTTACCGTTTCATCAGTGCCCGGATTTCTTTTTGGAGGACACGCTGCTGGCTGGAACTGGCGTTCTTGGCAACCTGCTGTAAAATGAGAATCACCTCTGCAAGACAATTTTCAATCACGTTAGTTCCCAAGGTTATTCTAGGGTGACTCTCATGACGGTCAATGTCCACAATAATCAGTCCTTGTGCCGCTAGTTCGACTTTACAGATCTTAATGGTCACCTCTTTGAACCCCACCTGCGGCACGGGCTGACCATTGCTGGCAATGATACTCAAGTCATCATCTGGGTAGCGGGTTATGTCCGAGTCATTCCAGTACCGCTTAAAGAACACGTACGGGATGGTAGTCACCTGTGACCCAGTGTCTAGTAGGGCACTCATAGGAATGCCATCCAGTACCACAGGCAAGACCGGACGTCCCCCTACGTATTTATCACGCCAGTTCGATGGGCCTGATGATCTTATGCCTGGGGGTTGGCCCTCTGCCCCAGGTTGTGCCCGTTTAAATGACAGTACCTTGCCATATGTCCGGGTTGATTGCAGCGGCGGCAGATGGGTTGTCCGTCCTCGTTGTATCTGTCGCTGGGTCTTCCTCTGGACGATGGGATCCTCCTCTGTCGGTGCCACGGGACGTCCTCCGGACTGGTGGCCAGCTTGATCCTTCCTGGAGGAGAGACCTGTAAAGACTGCACAGTTCGGGTTAGCGCGGCTACGCTTTTAGTTAGCTCTTGGACCTGATGGTGCAGGTCTGTAGCCGGGTTGTTGTCCAAAGCCTGAGCACCAGCTCCTACAGGCTATGCAGACAAGGGCGACGCCTCTTGATGATACGTAATAGCAGGGCGCCGGTGGGTTACAGCACTACCCGGTGCCGGTTCTCGGAGCACCCGGATGGCCCTGTCCTTGAACCTTGCAAAGTCTAAACCAGGGTTCTGCAAGGCCATTGCACGCAACTGGGTTCGGTGGGCGTTGGACAGCAGACCCTCAATGAATTGCTCAGTTAACAGTTCATCTGCATTCCCACACTGTCAGGGTCTGCCTGTTTAATGGCTCCCAGGGCCTCTTGCAAACTCAAAGCATAGTCTCTTATACTGTCTTGGGCCCGCTGCTTGCACCCATAAAATCTCATTTTGATCTCGGCTGAGGTGCGGGTATCAAAAGTGTCCTTCAGACGGGCCAAGATCTCCTTTACGGTCTCCTTGTCCCGGACTGACCAGGACTTTACTTCACGCTGGGCTGCGCCGGTTAGCTGGCCTATCAATATGCTCACTTTCTGGCTCTCCGTCAGGGGTTACACCTTAAATAGGCTGTACAGTCTCTCTTTAAAGTCGCTTAGGGTATGCGACTCCCCTGAGTATTGGGGCAGCCAGGCCGCTTCGGGGATGTAAGGCATTGTAAATGGCATTACTGTGGCAGTGGCCGCGCTGGTGGTAGAGGGTCCCTCCGTGTCCGTCATCTTCCTCTTCTGTAGGCCGCGGCTCCGCTGGTGCTGCTCCGGACGAGGACCTTGCGTCGCGTTCTGGTGACGTCAGCGTCGCTCTCTCTCCCTTCCAGGACCTTGCGCAGCGTCGGTGCGTGGGGCGGAGCTTCGGGTCTCGCGCGCTTTCGGCGTCCACGCCCCTCTTCTTCCCGCGCGGCATCCCGAAGATGGCGTCCGATGGCGGGAAAACGACTGCGGATGGCGGGAAAACAGCTGCGGATGGCGGGAAACTTCTGAAGATGGTGGGACATGGCTCCGGATGGCGGGACCCTTCACCACGGCAGGCATGACAGTCTTTTGAAGGCACGCAGTACCCGGTGGTTGCGGGAACGAAATCCTGCCGACTACGCCAAAGTTGACGCGCCCCCTGGGCCGTGTGTGCACGTGTGTGGGTTACCTGGAGCCAGGTCTCTGGGGGTTGTAGTCTCCGTGGCGGCGACCCGGTCCCGTGGCTCAGGGTGGTCAAACCAGTGGCAGTCTTTATAGGGTTTTTTTATGGTTTAATGTCCGACTACGCCACCCGTGGATTGCGGTCAGGGTGTACCGCCGCTGCGAGGCAGTCCGCTGAGGCTGGTGTGGTGTGCGCAGCTAAAGATGGGATAACGCCCCACGGGAAGAGTATGGCCTCAGGGCAGGGAATGTGGATGATGGGAGTGATGGTGCACGGGCGTCCCAGTACTATTAGTGCTGTATGTGGTGAGAAAGCAGGAACGACTCAGAGTCTTTGCAGTGCGGTTCAGGGTCTTTACTGGTGATATTAAGGCAGACCCTCCCGGGAGTACTGGCTAGCACAAGGGGCCTGGTCAGTCTGCGAGCAAGCAGGAGTTCCCCTGGCCAGGTGGAGTTGTAGGCTTCCTCGTCTATCTGCACTCTTCCTGGCTACCTTGCTGTAAGCGAGTGGAAGTAGCCCACGTCCCAGAGTATACCGTGTGGTGCTCACCCGTATGGCTGGTGACTTGGGCCTTCTGATAGCCTCCGCTCCTCGATGGCGGTACTGGTCCCTTCCTTGTGACTGAGCCTCCGGGCTTCTATGGCCAGAGGACCTGGAATCCCCTGCCGGCTGGGTTCTGCTGCTGGACTTAGGGGTTCCCACAGCCTCGGACTCCGTTGTTCGGTAGTAGTTTCTTCAGCCAGGACGAGCAATATATCTGCTTCCAGTCCCTGGCACTCAGCTCCTGCTCCTACAGAGCTCCTAGCTGTCTCGTGCCCTGTGTCTGGAACTTCACTCCAGGCTCTGACTCACTAACCCCGCCCCAGACCCAGTTTATATAAGGCAGGTTCCTCCTCTCCCAGGTCTGGGCAGGAGGTGTTGCATGCTTAAGGGCTACTGACCAGAGAAACCTCCCACTTGCTCTCGGACGTAATATTTCTATTACTGTGGTAACCAGACCCCTGGGGTGCCACATGAACATAACCTAAGGGTTGTAGATCTTTTAATAAACATGAGTCAAACAACTGAGAATAAATAATTTAGAAAATGCCAATAAGTCACATGCTGCCTAAAATAATTTCACCACTTTACAGCAGTAACATGGACCATAGATGACCACAGTCAGGATCAGACTTATTGAATTGTAAGGGAGAACATTCTAAGCATGTTCTGTGACCTGTGCAGAGGTCATTGTGCAGCAACGGTGTGGCAATGATTGGTGACCCTCATATACTGTGATCCTGTTTATCTATATAGACGCATTACCCACCATTGTAATCCTGCTTGTGATAATGACTACCGAAAAGTGGTTAGTACAAGAAGTGTCAGTCTAATATTATGCCTAGTTGAGAAAATGAAAATAGCAAAATTCTTAGATTTTTTTTAAACATAGAAAGTGATCTGGAAAGTTTAAAAATGTTATTGAGAATTAAAAAAAATGTTTAACCTACAAACTTGATTTAAACAAGAGACTTTTTTCTGATGATATATTTACTTTTTATTGATACTACTTGTGGCGTAATTCACCCCAAAGCTTAAAAGCTTCACTATTTAGCAATGTAATTTACAGACTTTTTTTCTATGCTTTTAGTCCATATAGAAGTATAAGATTTATGGAACTCCATTGTTAATGTGTGAAGAGAACTGTATCCATTAGACCATTTTATTGATAGACATCAAAGACAGTGAACGCCATTAATGTGTAGTATGTACGCTCTCTATATCTATAGGGGACATGCCTGTATGCTACAAAGAGGCTCTTTATGGAGGGAACGTACATCAATGAGTTTTATTCATCAATGCCAATGAGAAATGAACTCTATGGAAATGTGATTGAATAAAGCCCTTACAGCATAATAGCGTTAGTAAAGGTACCAAAGGCTCCTAACAGTTTGAACAAATATGAAACTTTTACAGTTTTAATGTGTGTGTAAACTAAGACAGAATTTGACCCCAGGATTCCATTTAGTGGTAAATTGGATTCATGAGAAGAATATATTTGAATTGCCGCAGATCCAATTTTCAAATGTAATTGCTCATTCAATAAATCTACTTTTTTTTCCTTCTTTGTATAAAACACTGTACATTCAGAAAGCAGGAACATTTTCCAGTAGTATTGTGTTAAAATTAGGCTAAAAGTTCTTAGGAAATAATTGTTAGCTAAAATTATACATTTACATGCTGAGAACAACAATCTCGTTCAGTCCAGCTCAGCCATGATACTGATTTCTGGGGGATTATATTCAGAGATTAAGTAGGATAAATTAGAACTAATTTGTCATGTTATGCTTTCAGTCTATCAGAGTCATATAGTATGTCATAGGCATTGACTCTTTTAGAAGTGAAATTGGTCATCCACTCTATATAGGAAGACAGCTCTAGGTCGATCCTCCAAAAAAATATCCTATCCTTAAAATTCACACTATAAGAATTGCTGGTCAGTTTCTTGCTATATTTAACATTGAGGTTTGACAGCCTCTTTTCTGACCATGCACTCCTCCCACTGACCCACAGGTGATTTTATTAGCCTAAGCAGAGACATGTTGTCCATTTATATAGGCTTATAGCCCAAGAGTGGCATATCCAGTGGTAGCGTAGTTACCCATCAGAGGGAGGTTACCTTGTCGTGGTTGATGGGCACACATGAATTGGCCAAATTATGCGCTAAAAACCTTCATTTTGTAAGTACATTTAATTGAGTGACAAATCAGTCTAGATCCAATATTTTCATTGTATTCATGCATTTTGACTTCTAAAATAATATATTTCGCTGCTGCTTTTTCTATATTTTTTACAGTGTTTGTAGTCATTGCAGCAGGTATGTGTTCACACTATAAGAATTGCTGGTCAGTTTCTTGCTATATGTAAAGGGAACCTGTCATGTTAAAAAAACAATATTAACTTGCACTGCAAATTTATAAGGTTCTGAAGCCAGGCGGCTGTTGCACTGAGAGCCCCTGTGCCTGGAGGAAATTAACTTAATTCCTCTCAACAGCCTCGGGCTTTCAGTAGCCACTAAGTGCATAGCGAGAGGCGACTGAAACTGCGCCCCAACATTGACTTATTAAAAAAAATTGTGTTACTCTTTAAGCTCATTTACATGTCAGATGTAGTTTGCAGAACAGTGATTTTCAACCTTATTAACAAGAGAAAATCCCCCCCAAAATTCCACTTCCAGATAATCCCTACTTCATTTCTCACCCCAAATGCTCAAGATGTTGAGAAGGGGTTATAGCATCATTTAATATATATTCTATATATTTTGTTAGAGATTTACTTTGCTTGTTCCAATTCCAATTGTGCGGACTGGCTAAAATAGTAACAGGCTGACAGCTAAGGAGCAATTCACGAGGGTCCAAGGAACCACAAGGTGCTTGTAAATCTTGGTTGGGAAACACTGTATATTAAAAAAAAATGTACAGTAGTTATCACATGTAAAGTGCCATGGAATAAATGACGCTATAATAAGAATTAATAATAATAGTTTTAAAAAGAAAGTTTAAAATATCCAAAGTGCGACTTTCATTAGACAACACTCACTCATGATGCTGAAAGTAGCTCGCATTGATGATCCTCTCAAATGACCTTACTAGTTTGAAGCAGGCACCGTATATTGCAGTGGTGCTTTAAGAAGGTTGTGCCATCATGATAACCTTGTTCTATTAGGGCAGATGGACATCATAGGAGAGGTCCCCAAGTTTGACCCCCTTATCTATGAACCAGAATGAAGAACCATACCAATGGTCTTTCATTTGAAGGATGCTCTTGTGCTCCCATATTTCCCCTATGATTCCTGCTAACCCCAATAATCAGGCCAAGGGTGTCAGAAACTGCTTCTCAGTTACAGCAGTTGGCAGCGATGATATATCCCTTTCACAAGAACCATGAAGATCAGAAAAAGATGTAAAGGCTCCCAAACATAGTAGACTAATGTCGGCCAAATCCATCAATATCAACTGGCTCGGCCGACAGTCTAATATGGATGGGAGTCCCAAACAATTGATTGTAGGGGGAATTAAGGATCCGCCATCTCTGATTTTAAACTGCCAATACTTTTTGTTCTTCAAGGGATTAGCCGTTGCAACATATATCTGGCAGCAGGTCTCTCATAGAGAATACAGGATCATGTGATCGAATGAGCAATCCTGTGTTTGGGATTGCCGGCTGAGATGATTGCCGCCGAATGATGGGCTGAACAATCACTCGGCCGACAACCATCTAACATACACGGCTGTCTTAACAGAGTTATTATTTGTGCTGTAGATGTGTATATTTGCAGGCTGCAGGGATCCAGTCACTCTTTGGCAGCAGTTTCAGGTGGGCACAGGCACAAAGTCTCTTGGTGCAAAAGAGCTATTTATTTTAGTCCATAAATCTCTCCAACATAAAAAGATACCTCTTGGCACAAAGGAATAAAGTAAGCAAAACAGTCCACATGAATGAAGCAGGCTTTGCAGACCTAGTCAGCTTCTTGCAAAGCTGATCAGTACACTTTAGGTGCTTCCATCTCAACTTCCAGCACAGTATGAGACAGCTGAACTACCTTTTATAGCCCGTTCCTGGCCCTGGAACTGGAGGTAAGGGAACAGCCAGTCCCTCCCAGCTCTATGGCCGTTCCTAAAACTGGACCCAAAATCTGGGCCCATTAACAAACCTCTCTCAGCACTTTAAATGCTGGAGCCTGCTTCTCTAGGTTCTACATCACTGAGGCTTGGCACCTTGGTGACACATACCTCCCGTCCAGGACCTGTCTAGCTGCCATCTTACAAGGCATACAGATTAATTCCATAGTCTAATATTTTTTCTATTATAGATTATAATAGATTAATAAACCCATGTAAAACGTGTATATTCCCCTAAACAATTTAATGAAACAATATCTCTTTAATGCATTGTTTTTAATAAGACATAAAATCTACACACGCATTGTATTACCAGAGATGTCTTTCACTTGCTATAATTCAATAGTAATATTCTAAAAAACAATAAAACTTAATCTCCAATGCATTAAACCGAGTTATAATGAAATTTGCACAGGGTGCTGCCAGAAAATTAGACGGATGAGATAAAAATCAAGCGTTTACATCTTAATTGTATTGTAAATCACACAGATAATAATTGCATTATGCAATTGAATGTAGGTACCTTGAGGAAATTCAGGCAGTTACAGCTAAAACTATAATTTCTTAAGAACAAGTAGCTCCTGGAAACATTGACTAATTAAAGGGATTTTTAAAATTCATTTTAAAATAAGAACATTAAAGTAAGAACAGTATTAATTCCACACAAAAAAAATCCTTTGGTACTTTATTTATGGATTGATTATGTATTTAGAAGGGTTAAAGGAGATCTGGCACCGGATTTGGCAATATAAACTGCATGCATTTTTAAACAGATCTCTGATGTACTTACTTTTAAAATTTATGTCAGAATGGCTGTATACTCCAGTCTAGGACCAGAGATTAATTTTATAAATCAGAACTCATTTTACTATAAGGGTTATACAACCATGGTAAACTGAATGTTTAAAGTAAGTATTCCAGCCTCATCAGGTGTAAGATTTATATTTAAGGGCGTTTTGGGGTTTCAGAAAAACCCAGACCCCAGATGCAGTTTGTTTTAAAAGAAACAGAGCTTTATTCACCTGTCTCAGGTCCACCGCTGGGTCTCCCCTGTTGCTTCTGTTGTCTTTTATTGTTGGCAGATCTAACTTTACGAAGACAGTGTTGCAGCCAATCAGTGAGGCTAGATATTAGCTGCAGCACCAAAATTGCTTAATGGTATCAATAGAGATTAACTAATATTTCAAATCCAATAGCCAAAGGCCAAAAAATCCCATAGCCAGAAAAATACAAAAAATCAAAGAGCGAAGGTTAAAATGGGATTTTTTTTTGGCTTTGGCTATGGAATTTAAAAAAGTTGATGTGACGTCAGCGCTGCAGAACATAATAGGCACTGGGAGCAGTATTGGAGACTCAACAAACTGCAGCAGGGCTATTCTGAAATAAGAAGCCCCTTCAATAATAATGTATGTAGCTTGTATTATGAAATACTGTCCCTGGACGGTTCTTCCCAGCACTGCCGCAGGTGATTGATTAGTCTCTATGTACACACAAGGGAGAGTCCTGTCAATCACCGACTGTGGCAAGGGGTTGGGAAAAGCTGGCCGGGGACAGTGCTGGACTCCTCTTCAGCAATGATCCCTGGCCAGCTCTTCAAATTATATTTTCTGTACATTTACATTTTCTTCTTTACAGTGTTAACATGATGAGTTAATTCAATTTTAGATTTTGATATATTTGACATTTACTTTTCTAATTTATTTAATTTTAAAGGAGGAAAGGAGGGAGGTTTAGGTATATTATATATATATACAAATATATATATATATATATATATATATATATATATATATATATATACAGTATGCAGAAATAATGGCTGGAAGTTCTACACTTACTACAGACTAAGTTTGTCATGACTTATTTCTAGAATAATGAATTTTCCTGTGGGGGGCAAGAACCGCTGATTAACGTCTTTGACCCAACATTAAAGAGAAGGTGCAATAATGACAGCAATGTCCCTCGGAGAGAAGAGACTGGTATATTAGCGACACTTCCATTCCATTGTTAATTAACTGAAGGCAATTACCTTAGTGTCAAGGAAGTCAAGTTGAATGCTCATAGGTAATAAAAGTGAAATGGTGTTAATAGCGTTCGTCCAAGCTTCATGCTGCGTATACTTCTTTCCCAAGATCTCCTTTTAAAATATTTCAATCTCATGTTTAATTATAAAATACCGGCTGATGATACATGAAGTTTAGAAACAAAGGTCATTAAAGAATAGTTGGTATTAAAATAGAAGTTTCTGCTATGGAAATATTGACACATTTAATCCCTAATTTTAATGATCAAAAAGTCTTGAAAGTTTTGAGTTTTGTGCAAATTGAACTGACCTTCCGATTGTTCAGATAAAGCTTTATTGAAGGATTTTTTTTAGACACTAGTGTCTTTAAAAAAAAGGTGCCCACAGTTGTAAATTCCTTTCACAATGCCCCCCAAATACCTACACTGTATTAAAACACAATTCTTAATTCCTTAATGATGCGGCAGATCCATTTTTAAATTTTGCCATGTGTCACCTTACATAAAAATAACTTTGGAATGCCTTTCTGCATCCAAGTGTTTCTGAATTTGGTTTTTCGTGATACATTATACTTTACGTTAATAGTAAATTTAGGTCAACGTGTTTCAAATTTATTTAAAGAAAAAACTTTACAAAAAGATAGAAAAATTGGCAATTTTCAAGTTTTTAATGTGTCTGCCCTTAAAGCACCACTCCAGCATTTTTTTTAATTGCACCGCTGGAGTAGTGCTTTAAATGTAAGTCCCCTGCCTCCTGTCTGATACTCACCTGCTGCTGCCGCCTTCATCTTTTTCCAGTATCACTCCCATCGGTCTCTGGTGAAAATGACTTGCTGGGCAGCTCCAGTGTTTTATGAAGTTTCATAGAGGTCACTTTTCAATACAAGTCTATGAAAGCCTCATTCTGGCCTCATTCTGGCTCTCATAGAGATGCATTGAAAACTTGTGACGTAACTTCTGACTTCCAGCCGAACATTAGCTGCGCTCACAAGATGGTGTCGTGAGACTGGAGCGGTGCCGAAAAATGGTGAAGACATAGGAGGGTGAGTATATGATCGGGGGCAGGGGACTTACATTGAAAGCGCCTCTCCAGCTCTGGAAAAAAACTCTGGAGTGGTGCTTTAACAAATAGTCATATCATACAAAATAATTAATAATTAACATTTACCATTCTACTTATGTTAGATTAGTTTTTTATATGTCCATTTATTTTCTTGGGAACATTAGATGGCTTATAAGTTTGGTAACAAACAGCAGAGACACTAAATGCCCTATTGTAATCATAAATATATAACTTTACTATAGGACATGAATAAAAAACTTAAAATGCAAGGTAACCGATAAGCAGCACCGAACAAGCAATGTTAAAGTACAAAGAAGAAGTAAATATAATAAATAGTGGTTAAAGTAATTGCAAATTATCAAAAAAACACCATATAAAGATGTCATTGCTCCTGGGTCTAAATGAAAGATTGCAGTTTCAAATATATAATTTATAAAATATAAGACAAAAAGTATATAGAAGAGACTAGTCAATAACGATCATAAATAGAACCCAGGTGAGTATACATCCAGACATAGAAAAACATATTGTAGCTTACATTGTTGAAATAAAACCTTGTTTATTGGTGCCATGTAACGCTTGTTTCGCCCAGCTTTGTCAGATGGCATATAAGTTTAGCAGCACATTTTCATATTGTCAAGAATCTTTCAGAAACCTATTTTTTTAGGTTCACAAGTTCCTTTGTGCGGCCTGTATATTAGAAACCACCCACAAATCACCACATTTAAAAAAGTGCACCACATGAAGCATTTAAAGGGAAACATTCATGTCCGATAATGTTATTAACCTGCAGATATAGAGTTAATTTGCAGGTTGATAGCATGTGTCCTGAACAGAGATAAGTCCGACTTTCATTCGTGTTGCAGACTAATGTCACCCATTCAAGTGAATGGATTTGTGAAATGAACAGATAGCACATCAGAGTGAATCTTTAATTAATGAGTTCATCTAGGAGCAACCATGGTTGGAAATTTGGTATTCAGGGAATCTAGTCTTCAGTTCACCCTGTCACATACACAACTACCTAATCTTACTAATGTTATGTTTTATCTTTGTGCTGGCTCCTGTCTTAATGCCAATCTTCCACAACTCAATGGTATTATCTATACTTTATATTGTTAGAATAATGGGGCACATCGCTTTCCTTTAAACCTAACACAATTCTTCCATTCTGCACTATGTAGATATCCTCGAATGCCCTTTAATGTAATTCTTCTCAATCATCCCATTGGGAAGAGGATGAGTATGCATTACTGAATGCCTATTAAATATTTATAAAGTTGACATCATCATAACATCTATATTTATATCCTTGCAAAAGTTATTCTCGATCCCTGCTATGATACTTTTATATGGCATCATTGATTTGTTACCTGTGGCTTATAAAAATGAAATTTATTACATGGGTAAATAGATAAATGATAACTCTTGTTTGCAAAGAATTTAACCCAAACATGTTAGTATAAAAGAAAATGTTAACATTTGTGGGTTTTACAAACAAATGTAAAAAACTCCACACTTAAAGGGCACTTATCCAGGACCTTTTTGTTTATTTTATTTCCTTTTACTATGTGCATAAAACTAATAAGCTACCTACCTGCCAGTCGTACACGGTGCTCCTCCTGGCAATTCAGTGGCTTCACCTGACGTCACGTTGACACAGCAGCTTAATATAATATGAAGTACTATGGAACAGATTTTGCAAGTGAAGAATGTATTTTTAATGCAGCAAAAGATGTTGTCACGCAAGGTGAAGGAAAGTGAAACATGAAGGGAAGGGGGAAAAGGGGGCCCTAGGGAAAGGGGGGTACTGGAGACCCTCTAGGCTGACCTTATATCACCCTGACTCCCCTAAAGTCCCTATATTGGTTCCGCACCAATCGCCACACAGGAACCTAGCCCTGTCTTTCCCTGGCTTTTGGCCCTGGCTAGGGAAGTGAGGGGATAAGCGCTAGTCTATCCACACTGACAACAAAAGACAACAAGGGGGAACAAACAAGGGAAGATAGCTTAGCTTTAGTCGACTTCAGAGAGATGAACATACGTCCTCTTAGCACCAGAGAGGAAGAAGTAATGCACTTGCTCCAAGCCTTCACCAGGGGTCATGTGAGTATCGCCAGCACCTCCCTCTAGCAAACAGCAGGTATGTATACACTCTGGCCAGGGTGTTAATTAGCAAGAGGAAGGTAGCCGCTGGGTCCTAGAGAGACAGCTTCTTAGAAGGTGTCTGTAATGCCAAATGAAGAGTTCTCCTGCAACCAACTGCAGGGCAACTGTCTGTCACTTCTGACATACCTGTGAGAGGTGTCTGCACAGAATTCAGGCCAACCTTTTGGTGCGCACGCACGTCTGTTTCCTGCCTCTTCCATGATCAAGGTCTGATGACCGAAACATTGGCCTGAATTCTGTATAGACACCTTTTGCTGCATTAAAAATACATTCTTCTCTTGCAAAATCTGTGCCGTGGTACTTTATATTATATTAAGTCTCATTCTACAACTAACTCACTTTGACCGATGAGTGCCCACCATAATATCCTACATTGACAGAGCAGCGCCTTCTCTTCCGCTCTGCTCTGTTGACCAGGCATGACTGCCGACATCATGTTGATTGACAGCTGGCTCTCCACTGCCTAACTGTGGGGAGCAGACTGTGAATCGACATTATGTCAGCAGTCACCCTGGCTCAGAAGAAGAAGAGTTGTTCTGTTGACAATAAGCAGAAACGCCGCAGGATCGGTCAATGACCGCTCTGTGCCGGCGATGAGTAGAACGGGCAGGTGGTTAGCAACTAACTGTCTGCTAATTTTTAGGCCCCCGGTAAAACAAAAAATTATCAAATAGTCCTGGCTAACCAAATAGTCCTGAATAAACACATTAAATATAAAATATGTATAGGAGTGTGAGTTTCAAAGCACTTTTGTATAACTTTAGAAAGGAATTTCTTTCTGTAGATTTTTAAGGGACAAGATCTTAATGGCTGCGAAATCCACGGTAGTGTGGATCTCCCTAATCCCAATTCTTCCCTGGTGTTCTCCTGACTCCAATTTATGACTACAGTATGTCCTTTTAATGACCTGAGGTCCGAGAGAGATCCAGTGAGTCACAAACTGAGACAGAGACAGAAATAAACAACACTTTCTTTACTAAAACAGGGATTAGACTAAAATTCAGTATTGAAAGAATCAGTCTCAGGTTCTGGCTGGGACACTGTCTCTACTAAATACGCACAATCAGCAAAAGCTGAAATCAATGTGCCAATCTCAAGGTTTCCAGCTTGTGTGAATTATTCTAGAAATCTGGAACAATTTTACCTAAACACTGTGTCAGTCTAGTGAGGGCGGTCTATGGGGAACCCCTGAGATGGCACACTGCATACAATCCTACCACTATGAACAATAATAATGCATGAAACTATATCAATTGCTCTTATACCCTTATTATCAGGATATCCGGATATCTTAAAGTTATGGTACGGTTAACCTCAGATGCAGTCTATCACAGGCCTGTGAATCACGGTGGCTGCAGCTAGTCCCGGAAAACTTTGGCGCCAAAACAAAAACAAAGTTCGCAAAACAGCAAAAATTCCTTGTCTTTTCGGCCGATGCCGAGCCCACACGCCGGGGACTTTAGTCCTGTAGCCTAGATTAAGGTCTGGGAAGATCTCTTCACAAAGTCTTGTCAATATCCTCTCAGTGGAAATGGCACCAGAAACCTTCTTTCCTCCCGAAGTCTCTCACTGTTATCCAGTACACCAACTGTGTGCTCAGTCACAGAAATGGATTACTCAGTCCCTTCGTCACTTGACACGTGACTCCTTCAGCACAAAGTCTATAATCCACTCAGCATGGACCTCCACAAAACTCCACAGAGCCACACAGCTTCCCCAGCTCAGCACTTGTCCTTAAACAGAGAAAGGGGTAAACAAACTCCACACGGAAGAGTGTAAAGACAGCGTCTTATTGCAGCTCCTTTTCACAGACTTCCTGTCTAGACTCACACATCAGACGCTCTTAGAATACACACAGTTTCTAGCACTGCCCCTCCTCTGAGCCCAGCCAGGCAAAAGTCACAGGGTCCTAGTGCTCTCCTGCTGTTATCACATTTCACACTCTCACATCCTTACCTGCATGGATTGGTTGTACAATCCACCCCATGTACAATAATAAATACTCTTTTTTGCTAAACCAAGGATGTTGACACTATATAAAAATATATGTATATATGTTGACACTATATAAACATTTTATTTATTAGCATTACAGTCCTATTCTCTTGAAGTGGAAATATATATACGTATTTGTGCGAAAATAGGAAGATCATGATTCTGTGCAAACAATGTGAAATTATGCTCCAGAGAAAGTGCTCTGTATAGAAGTGCTTTCTTCATTTTGGGTCCAGTCAGTCCTTATGTGCACTGTGCTGATGTCTAAATACAAGCATTAGTTCAGTCTTAGAATGGTCATTTATTTTAGATAAAAGTAGTTTGATGGTTGAGCCACCACTGATTAAGTGATCGTCTTGTGAATAATCCTTACGCTGATGCAACCATAAACATTTTAGTCCATATTGGGCGTTACAGTCCAATAGTGGATTGCTCATGCACCACTCCTCTATGCTTCCCTGGAGCAGTTCTCCACATGATCGCCAAATACCTGTTCAAAGGAAAATGTTTTCAAGGCACCAGATTTCCCTTCCCCCCAAAATTTTTCAATTTAATCGTATCAATTAGCCAACTGTGCCTAATTATATGATTAAATCTAGACATTTTTTGGAGGAACTCTGGTGCCTTGGAAACTTATTTTTGCTTTGGATTGGCTATTACAGTCGTTCACCTTGACCATACTTGCTCAATGACTTTGGGTGATGAAAAGATTTTTCATTGAATGATCTTTTGTCCAACTTTCAGTTGAAAACAATCTACCTATTTATCACAGATGATGACTGTCTGTGATCTGCGCTTTTTGCAGCTAACCTGCAGTCCCCTGCTTGTCGCTCTTAGCTACTGTCTCCAATGCGATAGCAAATCCTTAGCCACTCGCTCCTATGCTGAAGATGGTAGCTTTGCAGCAGAAGGATGCTGCCTAGTTTAGTGTAGCCGGCAGCACAGACTTGGTGGTCCACAATGCATGTTTTCAGCAAAAATAGAGCAATTATGAAAAATGATACTGCAGAGTACTTCACTATAATCATTTTATGTGAATACTGCATACTGTAAGCATTATCCTACAAATAATGAATTTTGTTGCCATCTTTCATTTTCATCAACTAAAAGTCTAATGTTCATGGGCACTTTTGGAACCGCTTCCATCCATATTGACACTGGAGGGATGCAGTTGTCGGACCATCATTGCTGCACTAGTCGCAATGTCAACTAACAAGATTGCACTCGCCATGAACCTAGTCAGCACTGATGTCTTTGTAAAGTGACTAGTAGTAATGGGCGAACCCGAACACTAAAGTTTGGGGTCCGTGCCGAACACCTACTGTTTGGGCACGGACCCCGAACACGGACTTCCTCAGGAAGTCCGTGTTAATGTTCAGGTTCGTGTTTGGGTGTTTCCCGTGCTGTCACTTGCATGACAGCACAGGAAACACAGGCTCTGATCGGCATTAATAGCATTACCGTGGTCAGAGTGCTGTGGCATCATGCTGACAGGTGTCAACATGATGCCACAGCTGTGACAGTGACCAGCAGTAAAAAGCTTACCACGGGTCATAGGCACCGGCTGATGGTACTACTACCACCATCAGCCGGCGCCTACTGCCATAGGAAACAGCGAGCGCAGGCACTGCAGGATGGGAGAACCTGTCAGCATGATGTTAAATTTATGTTAATGTTAAAATTAATAAAAAAATAAAATAAAAATAAAACACATTATACTCATCTACACCTTGTCCCCGATGTTCTCTGCCCCTGCAAGAAATAAAAAATAAAAAAACACCATATACTCACCTTACAGCTAATCCCTGAAGCCCATGATCACCTGTAATAAAGGTAAAATAATAAAGCAACCTCATCCTCACCAGTCCGATGCAGTCCAAATATCGAGGGTTCCACGTTGATCCCATGAACAGAATGGCCACATTGTAAAATGTGACCGCTCTGTTCATTTGCTGGCAATACAATAACGCTTAGTGTATGGTCGGCAAATGAGGTCAGAGCATGCGCGGTGAGTATTTTCTCATGCCTGCGCCGACGTCAATGAGTTGAACTGAGTGGGAAACCAGGTAAATTCGGCTCTCCCATTCACATGAATGGGGTCCGTGTTCGAGTTCGGGCTTCGGGTACTGTTCTGGTACCCGAACCCAAACTGTAAATCAATTTTTTGGTGTTCGACTCAATCAGCCGAACCCGAACAGTTACGGGTTCACCCATCACTAGTGACTAGCAATTTGACATGAACCTAGAAATATTCTACTTAAGCACTTAAGCCAGAGTCAGATGAGCATACGAAAAAGCATCTGAGCTTCATCCAGAAAACTCAGATGATTTTCATCCATATTGTCATCCATGTGCCATGTCTGTGTTATCCATGTGTCTGTTTACTACGTCCGGGTGACACCCGTATTCTGATTCCCTAACTAGGTTGTGAGTGTGGAGCTCTTGAAACACTGTTTCTATGGATGTCTCTATATACCAGTACTCACACGAAGAACTTGGTCAGATAGCTTAACTCAACTGCAGGAGGCACGTGAAGACTCTAGAAGAAGGTTTATTTTCAAGGTGAATTCTTGTAGTTATGCACAATTACAGTAGGTAAAAGAGAATATTCTGAACCAGAGCTGCAAGACAGGAGTTTCTTAAGATGGCTGACATACAGAGAATGAGGAAAAAGAAGGAGGGATTACTGACATCAGAGACTGGGAGGCAGACAGTGAGAGAGGGAGGACAAACTTCTAAAAGGCAAACCTGACTACATAGCAATGGAACAGCAACAATACAATGCAATACTGTATGATTTCAAAGTCATGGGACATGACAATCCGTGTGTCATCTAATACAGCTTCCTAGGTTAGTAATAACAATGTATCTGTAAAAATCAAATGCAATATGTGAATCCTTATGGAATTCAAATTTTTTGTGTGCACCCATTGACTTATATAGGCGACTCTCATCCGAAGTACGGAAGAGAATAGTGAATGCCACGATTTTCTTCACGTGGACGCTCGGTCCATGTGTAAAAACAGTCATCTGGGCAGACCTATTGAGCTACATTGGTCAGTGTGCTGTCTGATTTTTACTCGGACAGCACAAGTCCATATTAAACTTTCGTCTGAATGAGCCCTTACACTGACTAGTAGAGAAGAATGGATAAGTTACTCGGTTACTCATCAGTATATGGCCATTAAAGAATAATATTGAAGAGCTCCCATTTGGGATATTATAAAATAACGGGCAATTTTCCATGTCATTGACATTCTCGGCACTTGTGTCATGCATCTTCTCTCCTCACATCCATATATTATGCTGCTGTGCTATTCTGTCTTTCTCCTTGCAATGCTTTCTTTATTAAGAATTCTTGTTGCACAAAATACAGCCATCAGTGTCAGTTTCCTTCAGATATATGTAGAACTGACTATGGAGATTATACCGGAGGGATTTCTTGTTTTAGTAGGCACACACAACAATTATTTCCCTATGGCACAAATAAGTCCATTAGTCACTTTAAATATTGGGGTTTACAGCTAAGCCATTTATCACGCTAACCAAGTCAGCAGGGATATTCTCCTCCTTGGGTCCTGTAAACATGAAAAACCTAGACACATAATGAAATATTTATTTTTACCCAGCATGCTTTGCACCAGTACGGTCTTTCTTCTGCTTGTGAAGATGTTGGAACAACTTATTAAATATGCAAAGGGAAGAATGTGTTTATCTCGCAAACTACAGAAGACGTCCAGCTACTAAATCAATTGCCAGAACTGATATCACACATATTCCCCTAGATTACGGTGGATTTAAATGAGGAGCTGAGTATACCTGGGTATGTGGGATTGTGAGGACCAGGTGCCGGCTAAACCAGCGTTTGGCCAACAGCCATCAAAAGAAGGTTGTTTTACAAATACAAATTATCATCTAAGAATAGGTGATACATTCCTAATCACTGTAGGTGCCATTATTGGGGGTCCCACATGGATCATAAGAATGTGGGTCCTATGTTCCCTGTTTAAATGTAACAGTGGTCAAGATTGCAGGCCAGTAATCTGTACATTATCTATGGGACTGACAGACACAGCACTCCGGTATTTTCATCAGTAGTGGAAACTTGCATTCTTGACCTCTTCTCTATTCAAAAGATGGACACAGGGCTAGAGATGAGCGTTGTTCGACTCGAACTGTTTACCAATCTCAAATTCGAGCTGTTTTGGGCGGTGTTCGAGCCGTTCGGCGAACACGAACGATTTGAAAAAAATTTGGCTGTTCGAGGTTATGTTCGATAACTGTTCGTGCACCAAAATCATAACTGGATTTTTTCTCAGTAATGCTGAAAATTAATGTTAATACACAGTTTGAGTGTACAGCGGGGCGGGGGGAGGGGCAGGGGATGGATCTCTGCAGGAACAATGAAGATCTCCATTTTTTTTTTCTCTTTCCCGCATTTACAGTGGAGAGGTGCAATCTGTCAGCCTATCAGCAGCGCACACACGGAGCGAAGTGCTTTTTTTCACACAAGCAAGGGCATGTGTCATTGGCAGTGTATGTCACATGTCCTTGCCCTATAAGACCCAGCCATTTTCCCCGTCGCCACCATTTTCTCACTGCTGCAGCTGCGTGTTAGACGGCACCGCTGTTGCTGTGTGCGCTATACCTTGCTAATTTCAAGCCAATTTTCGCACAAAACTACAGATAGCTTGGGAGTAGGGAATAGTTGTGATTGCAGTCCTTTTAAGGACTAGGTTACAGCATTTCCTACTACTTTTATCAGGCAGGTCTGTGCTCTTAAATAGATAGGTTGGGAGTAAAGACTAATTGTAATTGCAGTCCTTTTCAGGACTAAGTTACATCAGTTCCTATCAGTTTTTGCCAGGCAGGTCTGTGCCAGTGCTGTGCAAGTTTTTTTCACAGCATTTGGCTAAATCTAGCAAAGCTAATCCTTTTTGGCCTATTGCAGAGTGTGTTAGTCAGTGGAGTAGCCTATCGGTGTTGCAAGCTACACCACCTGTGTATAGAATACCAATTTTTTACTGCACCTAGTGAATTAAAACCTTTTGGGCATAGCATCATTCTATTAGTCCATCTATACTGACCTCCATCAGTTTGCAAATTGAATATAATTTTTTTCTGCATCTAGCTCTGAAAAAATATTTGGGCTTCTAGCAATGTGTGGGACTTGGTCTAGAAGTCCATCTATACTGACCTCCATCAGGTTGCAAATTGAATATAATTTTTTTCTGCATCTAGCTCTGAAAAAATATTTGGCCTTTTAGCAGTGTGTGGGACTTGGTCTATTAGTCTATCTATACTGACCTCCATCAGGTTGCAAATTGAATATAATTTTTTTCTGCATCTAGCTCTGAAAAAATATTTGGCCTTCTAGCAGTGTGTGGGACTTGTTCTATTAGTCCATCTATACTGACCTCCATCAGGTTGCAAATTGAATATAATTTTTTTCTGCATCTAGCTCTGAAAAAATATTTGGCCTTCTAGCAGTGTGTGGGACTTGTTCTATTAGTCCATCTATACTGACCTCCATCAGGTTGCAAATTAAAAATAATTTTTATCTGCATCTAGCTCTGAAAAAATATTTGGCCTTCTAGCAGTGTGTGGGACTTGTTCTATTAGTCCATCTATACTGACCTCCATCAGGTTGCAAATTAAAAATAATTTTTTGTCTGCATCTAGCTCTGAAAAAATAGTTGCCCTTCTAGCAGTGTGTAGGACTTGTTCTATTAGTCCATCTATACTGACCTCCATCAGGTTGCAAATTAAAAATAATTTTTATCTGCATCTAGCTCTGAAAAAATATTTGGCCTTCTAGCAGTGTGTGTGGACTTGTTCTATTAGTCCATCTATACTGACCTCCATCAGGTTGCAAATTAAAAATAATTTTTATCTGCATCTAGCTCTGAAAAAATATTTGGCCTTCTAGCAGTGTGTGGGACGTGTTCTATTAGTCCATCTATACTGACCTCCATCAGGTTGCAAATTAAAAATAATTTTTTGTCTGCATCTAGCTCTGAAAAAATAGTGGCCCTTCTAGCAGTGTGTGGGACTTGTTCTATTAGTCCATCTATACTGACCTCCATCAGGTTGCAAATTAAAAATAATTTTTATCTGCATCTAGCTCTGAAAAAATATTTGGCCTTCTAGCAGTGTGTGGGACTTGGTCTATTAGTCCATCTATACTGACCTCCATCAGGTTGCAAATTAAAAATAATTTTTATCTGCATCTAGCTCTGAAAAAATATTTGGCCTTCTAGCAGTGTGTGGGACTTGTTCTATTAGTCCATCTATACTGACCTCCATCAGTTTGCAAATTAAAAATAATTTTTATCTGCATCTAGCTCTGAAAAGATATTTGGCCTTCTAGCAGTGTGTGGGACTTGGTCTATTAGTCCATCTATACTGACCTCCATCAGGTTGCAAATTAAAAATAATTTTTATCTGCATCTAGCTCTGAAAAAATATTTGGCCTTCTAGCAGTGTGTGGGACTTGTTCTATTAGTCCATCTATACTGACCTCCATCAGGTTGCAAATTAAAAATAATTTTTATCTGCATCTAGCTCTGAAAAAATATTTGGCCTTCTAGCAGTGTGTGGGACTTGTTCTATTAGTAAATCTATACTGACCTCCATCACGTTGCAAATTAAAAATAATTTTTATCTGCATCTAGCTCTGAAAAAATATTTGGCCTTCTAGCAGTGTGTGGGACTTGTTCTATTAGTCCATCTATACTGACCTCCATCACGTTGCAAATTAAAAATAATTTTTACCTGCATCTAGCTCTGAAAAAATATTTGGCCTTCTAGCAGTGTGTGGGACTTGTTCTATTAGTCCATCTATACTGACCTCCATCAGGTTGCAAATTAAAAATAATTTTTATCTGCATCTAGCTCTGAAAAAATATTTGGCCTTCTAGCAGTGTGTGGGACTTGTTCTATTAGTCCATCTATACTGACCTCCATCAGGTTGCAAATTAAAAATAATTTTTATCTGCATCTAGCTCTGAAAAAATATTTGGCCTTCTAGCAGTGTGTGGGACTTGTTCTATTAGTCCATCTATACTGACCTCCATCAGCTTGCAAATTAAAAATAATTTTTATCTGCATCTAGCTCTGGAAAAATATTTGGCTTCAAGCAGTGTGTGGGACTTGGTCTATTAGTCCATCTATACTGACCTCCATCATGTTGCAAATTGAATATAATTTTTTTCTGCATCTAACCCAGACGATAGTTTTGGCCTAATACCACAGTTTGGCCACTCAGCTCTGCTCGGTTCCCATCCATTGTTTTTTTGTGCAAACAACTCCAGAGTTGTGAATTAGTTAACCACCAAAATGAGTGGAAAAAGGCCTGCTGCTGGTGGAAAGGGGAATAGGCGTGTTGGGAAGGGGAAAAAAGGTTGTGTACGTGGGGTAGGTGTTAAAGCAACAGTAACATCTGCAGAAGAAAGACCATCTTCCAGCCAAACTAAGCGGACAATGTGATAAGATCCCTTTCTTACGGCCACGCCAATCGCTACAAATTCCAGATGAGGCACAAAAACAGCAGGTGCTTCAACGGATATCAAGCGCTCCTTTAAGTGGGCTCTCCTCCACATCAACTTCAACATCACAAATACTTCAGTCCTCAGAGGTGTCACCCCAATCGCACTTGCTTCCTCACAGCTACCAAATCTCCAGCTGCCCGTCTGAGTATGAGGTAGAACAGATGGTTGAGTCTGCAGAGCTGTTTACTCATACTATAGCCTGGGAATCAGAGGTCGGCTCCAGCGCTTCTGTGAATCCAGACGAGGAAATGATCTGCACTGATGCCCAGAATCTTTATGAGTCTGATCCAGGACCAGACGCAGAAGGTTCTGAACATAATGTAGACCCTCATTCCCAAACTGTAACTCTTGTTGGTGGAGACAATGAGGAAGACGATGATGAGACTCAAATACCTGATTGGAGCGACAACTTTAGTTTTTTGTCAGGGCAGGAACAGGTTGGCTCTGAGGACGACGGGTGTGATAACACACAGGGTGATGATGATGAGGTTGGAGATCCCACTTACTGTCAACCCACAGTCAGCCAAGAGATGAGGTTAGCAGAGGAGGTGGAGGAGGATGCTAGTGACGACGAGGTCAGGTTGCGCCTTCCTGGACAGAGACGTAGTACTGGAAGCACGTCAAGAACTGCATCCTCAAACACAACTCTGCCTCTGACTACAAGTCGTGGTGGCTCTTCAGGTCGCATGGGTGCTAAGCCTTACATAGCCTGGGCATTTTTTCAGATCGATAAAGATGACCCAACTCGTGTTATCTGTAACATTTGTCAACAAAAGCTAAGTAGAGGCCAAAAAATCTCTTTGGAGGTGGTAACACCAGCTGGTGTTGAGCGCTGTCCGACATCGATAGCACCACCTTTGGATCAAGGCAACCTAACATGTCCACCTGCATCTTCCTCACAGACCGACAGTTTGCCGGGGACACCCTTATCAACCCCGTCTAAGCACAACAGCCAGCCCTCGGTCCCTCAGATGTGGACAAGTAAAAGACCATTTCCTCCTAGCCATGAGAAAGCTAAGAGGTTGAATTTCACCATCTGCAAGCTCTTGGCTACAGAAATGCTGCCTTTCCGCCTGGTGGACACAGAGGATTTTCGAGACCTTATGTTCGTCGCAGTGCCCCAGTACCAGATGCCCAGTCGGCACTACTTCTCAAAGAAAGGTGTGCCTGCACTCCACCAGCATGTCGCACACAACATCACCGATTCTTTGAGAAACTCTGTGTGTGACAGGGTGCATTTCACCACAGACACTTGGACGAGTAGGCATGGACAGGGGCGTTACATGTCGCTGACTGGGCACTGGGTAACTATGGTGACAGCAGGACAAGGGGCTGCTGTCCAAGTCTTGCCGTCCCCACGAGTTGTGCGTCAATCCTCTTTATGTCAAAGTTCCTCCACTGCTTCTGCCTCCTCAACCTCCTCTCGGTCCTCTACCTGCACCCAAAGCCTGTCTGGTCATGCCACAAGCTTTCTAACTGCGCAGAAGGGATCCTGCACACCTCCTTACTATGCTGGCAGTAGGGCTCAAAGTCATCAGGCGGTTTTTACTTTGAAATGTCTGGGAAATGTGAGTCACACAGCTGAGGAGTTGTGGTCAGCTCTGGAGAACCAATTTCATGAATGGTAGTCTCCACTGGACCTGAAACCAGGGAAGGCTGTGTGCGACAATGCTGCAAACCTGGGTGCGGCCCTTCGTCGGGGCAATGTCACACACGTGCCTTGTATGGCTCACGTGTTGAACCTGGTTGTCCAGCAATTTTTAGCCCACTATCCCGGACTAGATGGCCTTCTGCAGAGGGCACGGTCGCTGTGTGCTCACTTCCGCCGTTCGCATCCCGCAGCTCAGCGACTTACATCTTTACAGAAGTCGTTGGGCCTGCCACTTCACCGGCTAAAATGCGATGTGCCTACCCGGTGGAATTCAACTCTGCACATGTTGCAGCGACTGTGGCAGCACAGACAAGCCCTGGTGCAATACGTTCTGACGTATAGCCTGGGCCAACGAGATCCAGAGGTGGGGCAAATCACGCTGGAGGAGTGGTCTCAGATCAGGGACCTATGCACCCTTCTGCACAGTTTTGAAATGGCGACGAAGATGTTTAGTGCTGACGATTAGTGTTGAGCCACCCCCGTAGTGTTCGAGTTCGGTTCGGTTCGTCGAACACCCGTGTGTTCGCCGAACTGTTCGTCGAACTGTTCGTCGAACACCTTCGAACACCGTTAAAACCAATGGCAGGCAAACAAAAACACATAGAAACTCATAGAAAACACCTTCAAAGGTGTCCAAAAGCTGACAAACTGCTCAGAAGACATAACTAACACATGGAAAAGTGACAAGTACATATAGTCATGCGAAAATAAAAGAGGTGGAGGAGTAAAAGGAGGGGGAGACACAGATATAGGCATGTCATGCCCTTCTAAAATCCAAAAAGTGAGAAGCCGACACGGCCAGTCCGCTCCTGCCCGTGCCACCTCCGCGTCGCCGGGTTTGTGCCAGAGCCGCGGTGAACCCTGACGGCCAGCCCCCCTCTCCCAATACTGGTGCCTGTCCGCTGGTGGGTCGAGCGAGCCCCCCTGTGGTGGAGGCAGCTCTAAGCTTTTTAATTTAAATTGTCTCTCTAATTTGAATGAATACACTTTAAATCCATTTACAAGGATCTATTGGAGGGCAAGTCTCATGCCAGCAGCCACAGTAATTCCAGCTCCAGTAGCGTCCACTAAAGCTGCTGCAGTTAAAAAGCTTTTATAAGGATCGAGCTCGGCTGTCCACCGCAAGGCATCCTACTGCCAGTCCCAGCCCCTATGCCTTGGGGTGCCTCCTGATGCTCTTCACTAAGTATCCCATGGTCCCGAAGCATTTCCTTTGAAAAAATTAAGTGTCTAAACTACAGGTGGTGTAGCTTGCTTAACAGCCGGGATAATCCGCTGACTAGCAGACACTGCTACTAGGCACAAAGTATTTCCTGGGCTAGATGCAGTTAAAAATTTGTAATTAGATACTCTCGTTGGATGCTGAGAAAGCATTCCATAGAGTCTCCTGGCACGCCATATATGATTCTCTTAAACAGCTTGGGGTAGGGGTCTAGGGGACCCTTTTATAGCCAAAATCACGGCCCTGTATCGCAATACGTCACCTAGGCTGAAGATAAATGGAACTGTAGCACCCTGAGGGCTCGGTTGCTACAGACGTATTGCACCTCACCCAGAGGTGTGATATCTCACTCTCAGGTAAGGATGGAGTGTGGATCAGGACCCGACACCTGCATGCATTACACCACATTGCCGTGGGGCAGGGCGACCAATATGCCCCTGAGATGGGCACGACAGTCCCTGTCCCTGGCTGGAGTGGGGGGAGGGAACACTGAGGAAGGGGAACCCTGTAGTGCAGGAGCAGGGAGGAAGCAGTTCCTGGGTGCATTGAGAAGGGAGTATAAAAGGTGGGCACCATCTTAGTTCAGTGCAGAGAAGTCTGAGCAGAAGTGGCAGGGAGCAGGGGCTCTGCATGAGCTCTGCTCTGGAGGCGGGCCTAGTAACAGAGGCCCAGGCCTGGAAGAGGGAGAAGGAAGGAAGAGGAGCGGAGAAGGCTCCAGGAACGAGGAATGAAGGGATCCCAGGGGTGCGGACGGGCGAGTCGCCACCGCACGCCCGAATCCACCTGCGTGGAGGGGTCAGGCCAAAGGGGGAGACCGGTCCCCGAACTAGTGGAGGCAGGAAACGACCCTCAGCTAGAAACCGGAGGCTCTGACATTTTATGTGGCGCAGCCCCTCGCTACACCCGCTAGGAAGGCACCACATAGGGTCAGGGAAACTGGCGCCAAGTTTACCAAGAGGAGGCCCGAGGCAGCCGGACAGAAGTGTTGGTAAGAAAGGCCAGACAAAGGACACACAAAGGGGGTCCTGTGAAGTGCTCCAAAGTTATCTGGGAGTTGTCTGAGCCCCTCACCTGGTGAGCACAGTACGACGTGGGCAGCCGTTACCTGCAGACGTGGTCTGGATAATAAGAACTGTGAGTAAAGGCCCTGAACTGCATCACTGACTCCGTGTCGTTACTGCTGCTGCCCTGCACCATCACCCCCATCCTCCGCATACACTGCCCTGAGGCTATACTCCTCCCGTGGGGAGTTATGCTACGCTCTGCTGCACCCACAACACCAGCCTCAGCGGTCTGCCCTGTAGCGGCGGTTCACTCTGACCGCAATCCACGGGTGGCGTAGTCGGACATTTAAACATCAAAACCACATAAATAGTTCCGCCACTGGTTTGACCGCCCTGAGCCACGGAACCGGGTCGCCGCCACGAAGACTACAACCACCAGCATCCACCAAAAAGGGTCCGGCTCCGGGTGTCCCAAGGCCCAGGGGGTGCGTCAGAACATTTTCATCACCTTTCACAATCACCAATGGGACAAGGCAGTGATGTCCTCTGTCCCCTCTCTTATACATCCTAGTGACGGAGCACCTGCTCTCATCAAGTCGCCATAACCCCAATATTAGGTGGATTGAGGTGGGAGGCACCGAGTACAAGTGCTCTCTATTTGCTGATGATGTCCTAGTATATATCACTCAATCACATATATCCATCCATGCTGTTATGGCTGAAATAGATCACTTTGTTACATGGTAAAATTTTAAAATCAATGCAGCGAAGTCTGAGGCCCTCGATGTCTCCCTCCCCAAATCCATATAGGATTCCATCCAGTCCAACTTTCCCTTTGCCTGGCCCTCACAGGGTATCAAATACTTAGGAATTCCTATTCATAGAGACCTCTCCCATCTATGTTATCTTAATTTTGGGCCCTTTATTGAACAACTCCATACAGACCACGGTTGGCAAGTTAGAACTGTAAGATTCACTACGTGAACCACTGGTGTTTTGTGGAAAAGCACATGTACACTGCGTTCCAAATTATTATGCAAAAAGTGTTTAGGAGTGATAAGGGAAGAATTTGTTTGTTTGTCAGTTAAACTCATTGATGGTGATGTGTGTCAGGGCTCTTTATATCACTGTAAGCAATTGCAGACACCTGTGCTAATTAGTTTGGCAGGTGTGTCCAATGAAAGGCAAGACTACTTAAGAAGGCTCTCTCACATTATTAAGCAGCCTACATTTTCTGCCAAAATGGGAAAGAAAAAGGATGTGTCGGCTGCTGAGAAGCAACAAATTGTGGAGTGTTTAGGTCAAGGCATGACTACAATCAACATTGTGCGATGATCAGGATGAAGTGTCTTGGCAATCAAGAAGTATGTAGCTGATTCACAGTACACACGTGTGCGTGCTGATAAGGGCAAATTGAGGACTCTTTCCTACAGGCAATTACGTCAGGTTGAAAGAGCAGCGGCAAAAAAGCCTTGTCATAGCAGCAGACAAGTTTTTGAAGCTGCTTGTGCCTCCAACGTCCCCCGAACAACAAGATGCAGGGTCCTTCAGAGGTTTGCAGCTGTGCATGCGCCATCCTGTCGACCTCCTCTATCCACTTCACACAAGCAGAAACGGCTCCAGTGGGCCAAACATTACATGAAGACTGATTTCAAAACTGTTTTGTTCACGGATGAGTGCCGTGCAGCGCTCGATGGTCCAGATGGATGGAGTGGAAGATGGCTGGTTGATGGACACCCCACGCAAACACGGCTACAGCGCCAACAAGGAGGAGGTGGAGTAATGTTTTGGGCTGGAATCATGGGGAGAGAGATTGTCGGCCCCTTTAGGATCCCTGAAGGCGCTAAAGATGAACTCCATAATGTATGTGGATTTTCTCAAACAGCACTTCCTGCCATGGTTCAAGAAGAAGAACCGTGTATTTCACAGCAAGATCATTTTTCTGCATGATAATGCACCATCTCATGCTGCACATAAAACATCTGCATCTCTGGCTGATATGGGCATAAAAGGGGACAAACTTATGGTGTGACCCCCATGCTCCCCTGACCTCTACCCCATTCAGAACCTTTGGAGCATCATTAAAAGGAGTGTCTATGATGGCGGGAGGCAGTTCACATCTAAGCAACAGCTCTGGGAGGGTATTCTGTCCTCATGCAAAACAATTGAAGCAGAAACCATCCAAAACCTGACAAATTCAATGGACGAGAGAGTTCAGAAGCTCCTTTCGAACAAGGGGTCCTATGTGAAAATGTAACATCACCTAGAATAAAGTTTTGAGTTGAAAACTGTTTGATTTCAGTTTCTAACAACCTGCTAATGCTTATAATTTCAAAAATGACCATTTTTTTGGTCTTTATTAAAATGAAAAGGTTGATCGAAAAGTTTGGGGGATCTAAGAGTGTGGCAACTAGAGATGAGCGTTGTTCTACTCGAACTGTTCGCCAATCTCAAATTCGAGCTGTTTTGGGCGGTGTTCGAGCCGGTCGGCGAACACGAACAATTTGAGAAAAATTCGGCTGTTCGAGGTTATGTTCGATAACTGTTCATGCACCAAAATCATAACTGGATTTTTTCTCAGTAATGATGAAAATTAATGTTAATACGCAGTTTGAGTGTACAGCGGGGCGGGGGGAGGGGCAGGGGATGGATCTCTGCAGGAACAATGAAGATCTCCATTTTTTTTTCTCTTTCCCGCATTTGCAGTGGGGAGGTGCAATCTGTCAGCCTATCAGCAGCGCACACACGGAGCGAAGTGCTTTTTTTCACACAAGCAAGGGCATGTGTGATTGGCAGTGTATGTCACATGTCCTTGCCCTATAAGACCAAGCCATTTTCCCCGTCGCCACCATTTTCTCACTGCTGCAGCTGCATGTTAGACGGCACCGCTGTTGCTGTGTGCGCTATACCTTGTTAATTTCAAGCCAATTTTCGCACAAATATACAGATAGCTTGGGAGTAGGGAATAGTTGTGATTGCAGTCCTTTTAAGGACTAGGTTACAGCATTTCCTACGACTTTTATCAGGCAGGTCTGTGCTCTTAAATAGATAGATTGTGGGAGTAAAGACTAATTGTAATTGGAGTCCTTTTCAGGACTAGGTTACATCAGTTCCTATCAGTTTTTGCCAGGCAGGTCTGTGCCAGTGCTGTGCAAGTTTTTTTCACAGCATTTGGCTGAATCTAGCAAAGCTAATCCTTTTTGGCCTATTGCAGAGTGTGTTAGTCAGTGGAGTAGCCTATCTGTGTTGCAAGATATACCACCTGTGTATAGAATACCAATTTTTTTACTGCACCTAGTGAAGTAAAATCTTTTGGGCATAGCATCATTCTATTAGTCCATCTATACTGACCTCCATCAGGTTGCAAACTGAATATAATTTTTTTCTGCATCTAGCTCTGAAAAAATATTTGGGCTTCTAGCAGTGTGTGGGACTTGGTCTATTAGTCCATCTATACTGACCTCCATCAGGTTGCAAATTAAAAATAATTTTTTTCTTCATTTAGCTCTGAAAAAATATTTGGGCTTCTAGCAGTGTGTGGGACTTGTTCTATTAGTCCTTCTATACTGACCTCCAGCAGGTTGCAAATTGAATATAATTTTTTTCTGCATCTAGCTCTGAAAAAATATTTGGGCTTCTAGCGGTGTGTGGGACTTGGTCTATTAGTCCATCTATACTGACCTCCATCAGGTTGCAAATTAAAAATAATTTTTTTCTGCATCTAGCTCTGAAAAAATATTTGGGCTTCTAGCAGTGTGTGGGACTTGGTCTATTAGTCCATCTATACTGACCTCCATCAGGTTGCAAATTAAAAATAATTTTTTTCTTCATTTATCTCTGAAAAAATATTTGGGCTTCTAGCAGCGTGTGGGACTTGTTCTATTAGTCCATCTATACTGACCTCCATCAGGTTGCAAATTAAAAATAATTTTTTTCTGCATCTAGCTCTGAAAAAATATTTGGGCTTCTAGCAGTGTGTGGGACTTGGTCTATTAGTCCATCTATACTGACCTCCATCAGGTTGCAAATTAAAAATAATTTTTTTCTGCATCTAGCTCTGAAAAAATATTTGGGCTTCTAGCAGTGTGTGGGACTTGGTCTATTAGTCCATCTATACTGACCTCCATCAGGTTGCAAATTAAAAATAATTTTTTTCTTCACTTAGCTCTGAAAAAATATTTGGGCTTCTAGCAGTGTGTGGGACTTGTTCTATTAGTCCTTCTATACTGACGTCCAGCAGGTTGCAAATTGAATATAATTTTTTTCTGCATCTAGCTCTGAAAAAATATTTGGGCTTCTAGCGGTGTGTGGGACTTGGTCTATTAGTCCATCTATACTGACCTCCATCAGGTTGCAAATTAAAAATAATTTTTTTCTGCATCTAGCTCTGAAAAAATATTTGGGCTTCTAGCAGTGTGTGGGACTTGGTCTATTAGTCCATCTATACTGACCTCCATCAGGTTGCAAATTAAAAATAATTTTTTTCTGCATCTAACCCAGCCAATAGTTTTGGCCTAATACCACAGTTTGGCCACTCAGCTCTGCTCGGTTACCATCCATTGTTTTTTTGTGCAAACAACTCCAGAGTTGTGAATTAGTTAACCACCAAAATGAGTGGAAAAAGGCCTGCTGCTGGTGGAAAGGGGAATAGGCGTGTTGGGAAGGGGAAAAAAGGTTGTGTCCGTGGGGTAGGTGCAGAAGAAAGACCATCTTCCAGCCAAACTAAAATGTCTACTTCTTTTAGCGGACAATGTGATAAGATCCCTTTCTTATGGCCACGCCAATCGCTACAAATTCCAGATGAGGCACAAAAACAGCAGGTGCTTCAACGGATATCAAGTGCTCCTTTAAGTGGGCTCTCCTCCACATCAACTTCAACATCACAAATACTCCAGTCCTCAAAGGTGTCACCCAAATCGCACTTGCTTCCTCACAGCTCCCAAATCTCCAGCTGCCCGTCTGAGTATGAGGTAGAACAGATGGTTGAGTCTGCAGAGCTGTTTACTCATACTATAGCCTGGGAATCAGAGGTCGACTCCAGCGCTTCTGTGAATCCAGACGAGGAAATGATCTGCACTGATGCCCAGAATCTTTATGAGTCGGATCCAGGACCAGACGCAGAAGGTTCTGACCATAATGTAGACCCTCATTCCCAAACTGTAACTCCTGTTGGTGGAGACAATGAGGAAGACGATGATAAGACTCAAATACCTGATTGGAGCGACAACTTTAGTTTTTTGTCAGGGCAGGAACAGGTTGGCTCTGAGGACGACGGGTGTGATAACGCACAGGGTGATGATGATGAGGTCGGAGATCCCACTTACTGTCAACCCACAGTCAGCCAAGAGATGAGGTCAGCAGAGGAGGTGGAGGAAGATGCTAGTGACGACGAGGTCAGGTTGCGCCTTACTGGACAGAGACGTAGTACTGGAAGCACGTCAACAACTGCATCCTCAAACACAACTCTGCCTCTCACCACAAGTCGTGGTGGCTCTTCAGGTCGCATGGGTGCTAAGCCTTGCATAGCCTGGGCATTTTTTCAGATCGATAAAGATGACCCAACTCGTGTTATCTGTAACATTTGTCAGCAAAAGCTAAGTAGAGGCCAAAAAATACATAGTTTGAGTACTTCATGCATGAACCGGCACATGGACATGAAGCATAAGTTGCAGTGGGAAGCTCAGTGTGCTACAATGCGGTCTAGCCGGCCGGGCCAACCACCGTCTGCCATATCTTGTGCATCCGCGGCCTCTTCATCCTCTGTGACTGGGGGGACAGCAGTCACACCTGTTTTGGGGCGCAGACCTGCCACCTCTTTACCCGCAACAGCCAGCGTGATTGGCAGGTCATCATTTTCTTTGGAGGTGGTAACACCAGCTGGTCTTGAGCGCTGTCCGACATCGATAGCACCACCTTTGGATCAAGGCAACCTAACATGTCCGCCTGCATCTTCCTCACAGACCGGCAGTTTGCCGGGGACACCCTTATCAACCCCGTCTAAGCACAATAGCCAGCCCTCGGTCCCTCAGATGTGGACAAGTAAAAGACCATTTCCTCCTAGCCATGAGAAAGCTAAGAGGTTGAATTTCACCATCTGCAAGCTCTTGGCTACAGAAATGCTGCCTTTCCGCCTGGTGGACACAGAGGATTTTCGAGACCTTATGTCCGTCGCAGTGCCCCAGTACCAGATGCCCAGTCGGCACTACTTCTCAAAGAAAGGTGTGCCTGCGCTCCACCAGCATGTCGCACACAACATCACCGCTTCTTTGAGAAACTCTGTGTGTGACAGGGTGCATTTCACCACAGACACTTGGACGAGTAGGCATGGACAGGGGCGTTACATGTCGCTGACTGGGCACTGGGTAACTATGGTGACAGCAGGACAAGGGGCTGCTGTCCAAGTCTTGCCGTCCCCACGAGTTGTGCGTCAATCCTCTTTATGTCATTTTTCCTCCACTGCTTCTGCCTCCTCAACCTCCTCTCGGTCTTCCACCTGCACCCAAAGCCTGTCTGGTCATGCCACAAGCTTTCTAACTGCGCAGAAGGGATCCTGCACACCTCCTTACTATGCTGGCAGTAGGGCTCAACGTCATCAGGCGGTTTTTACATTGAAATGTCTGGGAAATGTGAGTCACACAGCTGAGGAGTTGTGGTCAGCTCTGGAGAACCAATTTCATGAATGGTTGTCTCCACTGGACCTGAAACCAGGGAAGGCCGTGTGCGACAATGCTGCAAACCTGGGTGCGGCCCTTCGCCGGGGCAATGTCACACACGTGCCTTGTATGGCTCACGTGTTGAACCTGGTTGTCCAGCAATTTTTAGCCCACTATCCCAGACTAGATGGCCTTCTGCAGAGGGCACGGTCGCTGTGTGCTCACTTCCGCCGTTCGCATCCCGCAGCTCAGCGACTTACATCTCTACAGAAGTCGTTGGGCCTGCCACTTCACCGGCTAAAATACGATGTGCCTACCCGGTGGAATTCAACTCTGCACATGTTGCAGCGACTGTGGCAGCACCGACAAGCCCTGGTGCAATACGTTCTGACGTATAGCCTGGGCCAACGAGATTCAGAGGTGGGGCAAATCACGCTGGAGGAGTGGTCTCAGATCAGGGACCTATGCACCCTTCTGCACAGTTTTGAAATGGCGACGAAGATGTTTAGTGCTGACGATGCCATTATCAGCATGACTATTCCGGTGATTTACATGCTGGAGCACATGTTAAACAGAATTCGGAGTCAGGTGGTGGCACAAGAGGAGGTGGAGGAAGTAGAGGAGGAGGAGTTGTATGCGGAAGGGCTAACATCTGCAAGGTCCAGACGGTCGGCAGCACCAGGGCGGCAGGCATGTGAGGGTGGGGGAGATGATTTTACCAGGGTGCATGGTAGCAGCCAAACTAGTGAGGAAGGTGCAGGAGCCCAGGAAGAAGTGGAGGACGAACTGATGGAAGACTCATCAGATGAGGGAGACCTTGATCACATTTCTGTTGTGTGAGGTTGGGGGGAGAGGACAGAGGAAGGAAGCATGATTGTTACCTCGCCACCAACACAACAGGGACTTGGTGCTCCTGGATGCGCAACACACATGAGTGCCTTCTTGCTGCACTACCTGCAACATGACCCTCGAATTGTGAGAATTAGAAATAATCCTGACTACTGGGTTGCCACACTGTTAGATCCCCGGTACAAAAGTAAATTTGCAGAAATTATTCCTGCCATAGAAAGGGATGCACGCATGCAGGAGTATCAGCAGAGACTGTTGCAGAATCTTACATGTGCTTTTCCACAAAATACCAGTGGTGCACGTAGTGAATCTCACAGTTCCAACTTGCCAACCGTGGGACCGTCAAGTGTTCAGCACTCAAACCGTAACAGAACCACAGTATCTGCTGGTAACATCAATTTTGCGGAATAATTTCACCACTTTTTTAGCCCATCCTTTGCAAGGCCACAGGAGACAAGAAGTCTGACACATAGTCAACGCCTAGAGACGATGGTACAGGAGTATCTCCAAGTAAACATTGAAGCCACGACTGTGTCACTGGACCCTTGCTCTTTTTGGGCTTCCAATCTGGATAAATGGCCGGAGCTAGCCACTTACGCCTTGGAGATCTTGTCATGCCCCGCAGCCAGCGTTCTGTCTGAACGTGTGTTCAGCGCTGCTGGTGGTGTGCTGACAGATAAGCGCACGCGGCTCTCCACTGATAATGTAGACAGACTCACGTTCATAAAGATGAACAAATCATGGATCCGAAACGACTTTTCTACCCCTGTGTCATCCTGGGGAGAGTAAAAGCTTGATGATTGGTTAAAATCACCCTACCAACCGTTTTAAGCTTTCAAATTACTAATCATGTTTATCTGTATCTTGACTGGAAAATAATTTGGGCTTTGTAGCAGTGTGCAGCACTGATCCTATTAGGCCATCTATAATAAGCTTCACCAGATTTAAAATTAAAAATAATTTTTAGCTGCATCTAGCCCGGAAAATAATTTTGGGGCTCCGAGATGCGCAAGACACATAAGTGCCTTCTTGCTGCACTACCTGCAGCATGACCCTCATATTGTCAGAATTCGAAGTAATCATGACTACTGGGTTGCCACACTCTTAGATCCCCCAAACTTTTCGATCAACCTTTTCATTTTAATAAAGACCAAAAAAATGGTCATTTTTGAAATTATAAGCATTAGCAGGTTGTTAGAAACTGAAATCAAACAGTTTTCAACTCAAAACTTTATTCTAGGTGATGTTACATTTTCACATAGGACCCCTTGTTCGAAAGGAGCTTCTGAACTCTCTCGTCCATTGAATTTGTCAGGTTTTGGATGGTTTCTGCTTCAATTGTTTTGCATGAGGACAGAATACCCTCCCAGAGCTGTTGCTTAGATGTGAACTGCCTCCCGCCATCATAGACACTCCTTTTAATGATGCTCCAAAGGTTCTGAATGGGGTAGAGGTCAGGGGAGCATGGGGGTCACACCATAAGTTTGTCCCCTTTTATGCCCATATCAGCCAGAGATGCAGATGTTTTATGTGCAGCATGAGATGGTGCATTATCATGCAGAAAAATGATCTTGCTGTGAAATACACGGTTCTTCTTCTTGAACCATGGCAGGAAGTGCTGTTTGAGAAAATCCACATACATTATGGAGTTCATCTTTAGCGCCTTCAGGGATCCTAAAGGGGCCGACAATCTCTCTCCCCATGATTCCAGCCCAAAACATTACTCCACCTCCTCCTTGTTGGCGCTGTAGCCGTGTTTGCGTGGGGTGTCCATCAACCAGCCATCCTCCACTCCATTCATCTGGACCATCGAGCGCTGCACGGCACTCATCCGTGAACAAAACAGTTTTGAAATCAGTCTTCATGTAATGTTTGGCCCACTGGAGCCGTTTCTGCTTGTGTGAAGTGGATAGAGGAGGTCGACAGGATGGCGTATGCACAGCTGCAAACCTCTGAAGGACCCTGCATCTTGTTGTTCGGGGGACGTTGGAGGCACAAGCAGCTTCAAAAACTTGTCTGCTGCTATGACAAGGCTTTTTTGCCGCTGCTCTTTCAACCTGACGTAATTGCCTGTAGGAAAGAGTCCTCAATTTGCCCTTATCAGCACGCACACGTGTGTACTGTGAATCAGCTACATACTTCTTGATTGCCAAGACACTTCATCCTGATCATCGCACAATGTTGATTGTAGTCATGCCTTGACCTAAACACTCCACAATTTGTTGCTTCTCAGCAGCCGACACATCCTTTTTCTTTCCCATTTTGGCAGAAAATGTAGGCTGCTTAATAATGTGAGAGAGCCTTCTTAAGTAGTCTTGCCTTTCATTGGACACACCTGCCAAACTAATTAGCACAGGTGTCTGCAATTGCTTACAGTGATATAAAGAGCCCTGACACACATCACCATCAATGAGTTTAACTGACAAACAAACAAATTCTTCCCTTATCACTACTAAACACTTTTTGCATAATAATTTGGAACGCGGTGTACATGTGCTTTTCCACAAAACACCAGTGGTTCACGTAGTGAATCTTACAGTTCTAACTTGCCAACCGTGGTCTGTATGGAATTGTTCAATAAAGGGCCCAAAATTAAGATAACATAGATGGGAGAGGTCTCTATGAATAGGAATTCCTAAGTATTTGATACCCTGTGAGGGCCAGGCAAAGGGAAAGTTGGACTGGATGGAATCCTATATGGATTTAGGGAGGGAGACATCCAGGGCCTCAGACTTCGCTGCATTGATTTTAAAATTTTACCATGTAACAAAGTGATCTATTTCAGCCATAACAGCAGGGATGGATATATGTGATTGAGTGATATATACTAGGACATCATCAGCAAATAGAGAGCACTTGTACTCGGTGCCTCCCACCTCAATCCACCTAATATTGGGGTTATGGCGAATTGATGAGAGCAGGTGCTCCGTCACTAGGATGTATAAGAGAGGGGACAGAGGACATCCCTGCCTTGTCCCATTGGTGATTGTGAAAGGTGATGAAAATGTTCTGACGCACCCCCTGGGCCTTGGGACACCCGGAGCCGGACCCTTTTTGGTGGATGCTGGTGGTTGTAGTCTTCGTGGCGGCGATCCGGTTCCGTGGCTCAGGGCGGTCAAACCAGTGGCGGAACTATTTATGTGGTTTTGATGTTTAAATGTCCGACTACGCCACCCGTGGATTGCGGTCAGAGTGAACCGCCGCTACAGGGCAGACCGCTAAGGCTGGTGTTGTGGGTGCAGCAGAGCGTAGCATAACTCCCCACGGGAGGAGTATAGCCTCAGGGCAGTGTATGCGGAGGATGGGGGTGATGGTGCAGGGCAGCAGCAGTAACGACACGGAGTCAGTGATGCAGTTCAGGGCCTTTACTCACAGTTCTTATTATCCAGACCACGTCTGCAGGTAACGGCTGCCCACGTCGTACTGTGCTCACCAGGTGAGGGGCTCAGACAACTCCCAGATAACTTTGGAGCGCTTCACAGGACCCCCTTTGTGTGTCCTTTGTCTGGCCTTTCTTACCAACACTTCTGTCCGGCTGCCTCGGGCCTCCTCTTGGTAAACTTGGCGCCAGTTTCCCTGACCCTATGTGGTGCCTTCCTAGCGGGTGGAGCAAGGGGCTGCGCCACATAAAATGTCAGAGCCTCCGATTTCTAGCTGAGGGTCGTTTCCTGCCTCCACTAGTTCGGGGACCGGTCTCCCCCTTTGGTCTGACCCCTCCACACAGGTGGATTCGGGCGTGCGGTGGCGACTCGCCCGTCCGCACCCCTGGGATCCCTTCATTCCTCGTTCCTGGAGCCTTCTCCGCTCCTCTTCCTTCCTTCTCCCTCTTGCAGGCCTGGGCCTCTGTTACTAGGCCCGCCTCCGGAGCAGAGCTCATGCAGAGCCCCTGCTCCCTGCCACTTCTGCTCAGACTTCTCTGCACTGAACTAAGATGGTGCCCACCTTTTATACTCCCTTCTCAATGCACCCAGAAACTGCTTCCTCCCTGCTCCTGCACTGCAGGGTTCCCCTTCCTCAGTGTTCCCTCCCCCCACTCCAGCCAGGGACAGGGACTGTCGTGCCCATCTCAGGGGCATATTGGTCGCCCTGCCCCACGGCAATGTGGTGTAATGCATGCAGGTGTCGGGTCCTGATCCACACTCCATCCTTATCTGAGAGTGAGATATCACACCTCTGGGTGAGGTGCAATACGTCTGTAGCAACCGAGCCCTCGGTGCTACAGTTCCATTTATCTTCAGCCTAGGTGACGTATTGTGATACAGGGCCGTGATTTTGGCTATAAAAGGGTCCCCTAGACCCCTACCCCAAGCTTTTTAAGAGAATCATATATGGCGTGCCAGGAGACTCTATGGAATGCTTTCTCAGCATCCAACGAGAGTATCTACTTACAAATTTTTAACTGCATCTAGCCCAGGAAATACTTTGTGCCTAGTAGCAGTGTCTGCTAGTCAGCGGATTATCCCGGCTGTTAAGCAAGCTACACCACCTGTAGTTTGGACACTTAATTTTTTCAAAGGAAATGCTTCGGGACCACGGGATACTTAGTGAAGAGCATCAGGAGGCACCCCAAGGCATAGGGGCTGGGACTGGCACTAGGATGCCTTGCGGTGGACAGCCGAGCTCGATCCTTATAAAAGCTTTTTAACTGCAGCAGCTTTAGTGGACGCTACTGGAGCTGGAATTACGCGGCTGCTGGCATGAGACTTGCCCTCCAATAGATCCTTGTAAATGGATTTAAAGTGTATTCATTCAAATTAGAGGGACAATTTAAATTAAAAAGCTTAGAGCTGCCTCCACCACACGGGGGCTCTCTCGACCCACCAGCGGACAGGCACCAGTATTGGGAGAGGGGGGCTGGCCGTCAGGGTTCACCGCGGCTCTGGCACAAACCCGGCGACACGGAGGTGGCACGGGCAGGAGCGGACTGGCCGTCTCGGCTTCTCACTTTTTGGATTTTAGAAGGGCATGACATGCCTATATCTGTGTCTCCCCCTCCTTTTACTCCTCCACCTCTTTTCTTTTCGCATGACTATATGTACTTGTCACTTTTCCATGTGTTAGTTGTGTCTTCTGAGCAGTTTGTCAGCTTTTGGACACCTTTGAAGGTGTTTTCTATGTGTTTCTATGTGTTTTTGTTTGCCTGCCATTGGTTTTAACGGTGTTCAAAGGTGTTCGACGAACAGTTCGACGAACAGTTCGGCGAACACACGGGTGTTCGATGAACCGAACCGAACTCGAACACTACGGGGGTGGCTCAACACTAGTGGCAACCCAGTAGTCATGATTACTTCGAATTCTGACAATATGAGGGTCATGCTGCAGGTAGTGCAGCAAGAAGGCACTTATGTGCCTTGCGCATCTCGGAGCCCCAAAATTATTTTCCGGGCTAGATGCAGCTAAAAATTATTTTTAATTTTAAATCTGGTGAAGCTTTAGTATAGATGGCCTAATAGGATCAGTGCTGCACACTGCTACAAAGCCCAAATTATTTTCCAGTCAAGATACAGATAAACATGATTAGTAATTTGAAAGCTTAAAACGGTTGGTAGGGTGATTTTAACCAATCATCAAGCTTTTACTCTCCCCAGGATGACACAGGGGTAGAAAAGTCGTTTCGGATCCATGATTTGTTCATCTTTATGAACGTGAGTCTGTCTACATTATCAGTGGAGAGCCGCGTGCGCTTATCTGTCAGCACACCACCAGCAGCGCTGAACACACGTTCAGACAGAACGCTGGCTGCGGGGCATGACAAGATCTCCAAGGCGTAAGTGGCTAGCTCCGGCCATTTATCCAGATTGGAAGCCCAAAAAGAGCAAGGGTCCAGTGACACAGTCGTGGCTTCAATGTTTACTTGGAGATACTCCTGTACCATCGTCTCTAGGCGTTGACTATGTGTCAGACTTCTTGTCTCCTGTGGCCTTGCAAAGGATGGGCTAAAAAAGTGGTGAAATGATTCCGCAAAATTGATATTACCAGCAGATACTGTGGTTCTGTTTCGGTTTGAGTGCTGAACATTTGACGGTCCCACGGTTGGCAAGTTGGAACTGTGAGATTCACTACGTGCACCACTGGTATTTTGTGGAAAAGCACATGTAAGATTCTGCAACAGTCTCTGCTGATACTCCTGCATGCGTGCATCCCTTTCTATGGCAGGAATAATTTCTGCAAATTTACTTTTGTACCGGGGATCTAACAGTGTGGCAACCCAGTAGTCAGGATTATTTCTAATTCTCACAATTCGAGGGTCATGTTGCAGGTAGTGCAGCAAGAAGCCACTCATGTGTGTTGCGCATCCAGGAGCACCAAGTCCCTGTTGTGTTGGTGGCGAGGTAACAATCATGCTTCCTTCCTCTGTCCTCTCCCCCCAACCTCGCACAACAGAAATGTGATCAAGGTCTCCCTCATCTGATGAGTCTTCCATCAGTTCGTCCTCCACTTCTTCCTAGGCTCCTGCACCTTCCTCACTAGTTTGGCTGCTACCATGCGCCCTGGTAAAACCATCTCCCCCACCCTCACATGCCTGCCGCCTTGGTGCTGCCGACCGTCTGGACCTTGCAGATGTTAGCCCTTCCGCATACAACTCCTCCTCCTCTACTTCCTCCACCTCCTCTTGTGCCACTACCTGACTCCGAATTCTGTTTAACATGTGCTCCAGCATGTAAATCACCGGAATAGTCATGCTGATAATGGCATCGTCAGCACTAAACATCTTCGTCGCCATTTCAAAACTGTGCAGAAGGGTGCATAGGTCCCTGATCTGAGACCACTCCTCCAGCGTGATTTGCCCCACCTCTGAATCTCGTTGGCCCAGGCTATACGTCAGAACGTATTGCACCAGGGCTTGTCGGTGCTGCCACAGTCACTGCAACATGTGCAGAGTTGAATTCCACCGGGTAGGCACATCGCATTTTAGCCGGTGAAGTGGCAGGCCCAACGACTTCTGTAGAGATGTAAGTCGCTGAGCTGCGGGATGCGAACGGCGGAAGTGAGCACACAGCGACTGTGCCCTCTGCAGAAGGCCATCTAGTCTGGGATAGTGGGCTAAAAATTGCTGGACAACCAGGTTCAACACGTGAGCCATACAAGGCACGTGTGTGACATTGCCCCGGCGAAGGGCCGCACCCAGGTTTGCAGCATTGTCGCACACGGCCTTCCCTGGTTTCAGGTCCAGTGGAGACAACCATTCATGAAATTGGTTCTCCAGAGCTGACCACAACTCCTCAGCTGTGTGACTCACATTTCCCAGACATTTCAATGTAAAAACCGCCTGATGACGTTGAGCCCTACTGCCAGCATAGTAAGGAGGTGTGCAGGATCCCTTCTGCGCAGTTAGAAAGCTTGTGGCATGACCAGACAGGCTTTGGGTGCAGGTGGAAGACCGAGAGGAGGTTGAGGAGGCAGAAGCAGTGGAGGAACTTTGACATAAAGAGGATTGACGCACAACTCGTGGGGACGGCAAGACTTGGACAGCAGCCCCTTGTCCTGTTGTCACCATAGTTACCCAGTGCCCAGTCAGCAACATGTAACGCCCCTGTCCATGCCTACTCGTCCAAGTGTCTGTGGTGAAATGCACCCTGTCACACACAGAGTTTCTCAAAGAAGCGGTGATGTTATGTGCGACATGCTGGTGGAGCGCAGGCACACCTTTCTTTGAGAAGTAGTGCCGACTGGGCATCTGGTACTGGGGCACTGCGACGGACATAAGGTCTCGAAAATCCTCTGTGTCCACCAGGCGGAAAGGCAGCATTTCTGTAGCCAAGAGCTTGCAGATGGTGAAATTCAACCTCTTAGCTTTCTCATGGCTAGGAGGAAATGGTCTTTTACTTGTCCACATCTGAGGGACCGAGGGCTGGCTATTGTGCTTAGACGGGGTTGATAAGGGTGTCCCCGGCAAACTGCCGGTCTGTGAGGAAGATGCAGGCGGACATGTTAGGTTGCCTTGATCCAAAGGTGGTGCTATCGATGTCGGACAGCGCTCAACACCAGCTGGTGTTACCACCTCCAAAGAAAATGATGACCTGCCAATCACGCTGGCTGTTGCGGGTAAAGAGGTGGCAGGTCTGCGCCCCAAAACAGGTGTGACTGCTGTCCCCCCAGTCACAGAGGATGAAGAGGCCGCGGATGCACAAGATATGGCAGACGGTGGCTGGCCCGGCCGGCTAGGCCGCATTGTAGCACACTGAGCTTCCCACTGCAACTTATGCTTCATGTCCATGTGCCGGTTCATGCATGAAGTACTCAAACTATGTATTTTTTGGCCTCTACTTAGCTTTTGCTGACAAATGTTACAGATAACACGAGTTGGGTCACTTTTATCGATCTGAAAAAATGCCCAGGCTATGCAAGGCTTAGCACCCATGCGACCTGAAGAGCCACCACGACTTGTGGTGAGAGGCAGAGTTGTGTTTGAGGATGCAGTTGTTGACGTGCTTCCAGTACTACGTATCTGTCCAGGAAGGCGCAACCTGACCTCGTCGTCACTAGCATCTTCCTCCACCTCCTCTGCTGACCTCATCTCTTGGCTGACTGTGGGTTGACAGTAAATGGGATCTCCGACCTCATCATCATCACCCTGTGCGTTATCACACCCGTCGTCCTCAGAGCCAACCTGTTCCTGCCCTGACAAAAAACTAAAGTTGTCGCTCCAATCAGGTATTTGAGTCTTATCATCGTCTTCCTCATTGTCTCCACCAACAGGAGTTACAGTTTGGGAATGAGGGTCTACATTATGGTCAGAACCTTCTGCGTCTGGTCCTGGATCCGACTCATAAAGATTCTGGGCATCAGTGCAGATCATTTCCTCGTCTGGATTCACAGAAGCGCTGGAGTCGACCTCTGATTCCCAGGCTATAGTATGAGTAAACAGCTCTGCAGACTCAACCATCTGTTCTACCTCATACTCAGACGGGCAGCTGGAGATTTGGGAGCTGTGAGGAAGCAAGTGCGATTTGGGTGACACCTTTGAGGACTGGAGTATTTGTGATGTTGAAGTTGATGTGGAGGAGAGCCCACTTAAAGGAGCACTTGATATCCGTTGAAGCACCTGCTGTTTTTGTGCCTCATCTGGAATTTGTAGCGATTGGCGTGGCCGTAAGAAAGGGATCTTCTCAAATTGTCCGCTAAAAGAAGTAGACATTTTAGTTTGGCTGGCAGATGGTCTTTCTTCTGCAGATGTTACTGTTGCTTTAACACCTACCCCACGGACACAACCTTTTTTCCCCTTCCCCACACGCCTATTCCCCTTTCCACCAGCAGCAGGCCTTTTTCCACTCATTTTGGTGGTTAACTAATTCACAACTCTGGAGTTGTTTGCACAAAAAAACAATGGATGGTAACCGAGCAGAGCTGAGTGGCCCAACTGTTGTATTAGGCCAAAACTATTGGCTGGGTTAGATGCAGAAAAAAATTATTTTGAATTTGCAACCTGATGGAGGTCAGTATAGATGGATTAATAGAACAAGACCCACACACAGCTAGAAGCCCAATATTTTTTCAGAGGTATATGCAGGAAAAAAATATATTCAGTTTGCAACCTGATGGAGGTCAGTATAGATGGACTAATACAACAAGTCCCAAACACAGCTAGAAGCCCAAATATTTTTTCAGAGGTACTGTAGATACAGAAAAAAATTAGTTTTAATTTGCAACCTGATGGAGGTCAGTATAGATGGACTAACAGAGAAAGTCCGACACACTACTAGAAGGCCAAATATTTTTTCAGAGGTAGATGCAGAAAAAAATATATTCAGTTTGCAACCTGATGGAGGTCAGTATAGATGGACTAATAGAGAAAGTCCGACACACTACTAGAAGGCCAAATATTTTTTCAGAGCTAGATGCAGAAAAAAATTATATTCAGTTTGCAACCTGATGGAGGTCAGTATAGATTGATTAATAGAGCAAGACCAACACACAGCTAGAAGCCCAATATTTTTTCAGAGGTAGATGCAGAAAAAAATATATTCAGTTTGCAACCTGATGGAGGTCAGTATAGATGGACTAATACAACAAGTCCCACACACAGCTAGAAGCCCAATATTTTTTCAGAGGTAGATGCAGAAAAAAATATATTCAGTTTGCAACCTGATGGAGGTAAGTATAGATGGACTAATACAACAAGTCCCACACACAGCTAGAAGCCCAAATATTTTTTCAGAGGTACTGTAGATGCAGATAAAAATTAGTTTTAATTTGCAACCTGATGGAGGTCAGTATAGATGGACTAATAGAGAAAGTCCGACACACTACTAGAAGGCCAAATATTTTTTCAGAGCTAGATGCAGAAAAAAATTATATTCAGTTTGCAACCTGATGGAGGTCAGTATAGATGGACTAATAGAGAAAGTCCGACACACTACTAGAAGGCCAAATATTTTTTCAGAGCTAGATGCAGAAAAAAATTATATTCAGTTTGCAACCTGATGGAGGTCAGTATAGATGGATTAATAGAACAAGACCCACACACAGCTAGAAGCCCAATATTTTTTCAGAGGTAGATGCAGAAAAAAATATATTCAGTTTGCAACCTGATGGAGGTCAGTATAGATGGACTAATACAACAAGTCCCACACACAGCTAGAAGCCCAATATTTTTTCAGAGGTAGATGCAGAAAAAAATATATTCAGTTTGCAACCTGATGGAGGTCAGTATAGATGGACTAATACAACAAGTCCCACACACAGTTAGAAGCCCAAATATTTTTTCAGAGGTACTGTAGATGCAGATAAAAATTAGTTTTAATTTGCAACCTGATGGAGGTCAGTATAGATGGACTAATAGAGAAAGTCCGACACACTACTAGAAGGCCAAATATTTTTTCAGAGCTAGATGCAGAAAAAAATTATATTCAGTTTGCAACCTGATGGAGGTCAGTATAGATGGATTAATAGAACAAGACCCACACACAGCTAGAAGCCCAATATTTTTTCAGAGGTAGATGCAGAAAAAAATATATTCAGTTTGCAACCTGATGGAGGTCAGTATAGATGGACTAATACAACAAGTCCCACACACAGCTAGAAGCCCAATATTTTTTCAGAGGTAGATGCAGAAAAAAATATATTCAGTTTGCAACCTGATGGAGGTCAGTATAGATGGACTAATACAACAAGTCCCACACACAGCTAGAAGCCCAAATATTTTTTCAGAGGTACTGTAGATGCAGATAAAAATTAGTTTTAATTTGCAACCTGATGGAGGTCAGCATAGATGGACTAATAGAGAAAGTCTGACACACTACTAGAAGGCCAAATATTTTTTCAGAGCTAGATGCAGAAAAAAATTATATTCAGTTTGCAACCTGATGGAGGTCAGTATAGATGGACTAATAGAGAAAGTCCGACACACTACTAGAAGGCCAAATATTTTTTCAGAGCTAGATGCAGAAAAAAATTATATTCAGTTTGCAACCTGATGGAGGTCAGTATAGATGGATTAATAGAACAAGTCCCACACACAGCTAGAAGCCCAATATTTTTTCAGAGGTAGATGCAGAAAAAGATATATTCAGTTTGCAACCTGATGGAGGTCAGTATAGATGGACTAATACAACAAGTCCTACACACAGCTAGAAGCCCAAAGATTTTTTCAGAGGTACTGTAGATGCAGATAAAAATTAGTTTTAATTTGCAACCTGATGGAGGTCAGTATAGATGGACTAATAGAGAAAGTCCGACACACTACTAGAAGGCCAAATATTTTTTCAGAGCTAGATGCAGAAAAAAATTATATTCAGTTTGCAACCTGATGGAGGTCAGTATAGATGGATTAATAGAACAAGACCCACACACAGCTAGAAGCCCAATATTTTTTTCAGAGGTAGATGCAGAAAAAAATATATTCAGTTTGCAACCTGATGGAGGTCAGTATAGATGGACTAATACAACAAGTCCCACACACAGCTAGAAGCCCAATATTTTTTCAGAGGTAGATGCAGAAAAAAATATATTCAGTTTGCAACCTGATGGAGGTCAGTATAGATGGACTAATACAACAAGTCCCACACACAGCTAGAAGCCCAAATATTTTTTCAGAGGTACTGTAGATGCAGATAAAAATTAGTTTTAATTTGCAACCTGATGGAGGTCAGTATAGATGGACTAATAGAGAAAGTCTGACACACTACTAGAAGGCCAAATATTTTTTCAGAGCTAGATGCAGAAAAAAATTATATTCAGTTTGCAACCTGATGGAGGTCTGTATAGATGGATTAATAGAACAAGACCCACACACAGCTAGAAGCCCAATATTTTTTCAGAGGTAGATGCAGGAAAAAAATATATTCAGTTTGCAACCTGATGGAGGTCAGTATAGATGGACTAATAGAATGATGCTATGCCCAAAAGATTTTACTTCACTAGGTGCAGTAAAAAAATTGGTATTCTATACACAGGTGGTATATCTTGCAACACAGATAGGCTACTCCACTGACTAACACACTCTGCAATAGGCCAAAAAGGATTAGCTTTGCTAGATTCAGCCAAATGCTGTGAAAAAAACTTGCACAGCACTGGCACAGACCTGCCTGGCAAAAACTGATAGGAACTGATGTAACCTAGTCCTGAAAAGGACTCCAATTACAATTAGTCTTTACTCCCACAACCTATCTATTTAAGAGCACAGACCTCCCTGATAAAAGTCGTAGGAAATGCTGTAACCTAGTCCTTAAAAGGACTGCAATCACAACTATTCCCTACTCCCAAGCTATCTGTATATTTGTGCGAAAATTGGCTTGAAATTAACAAGGTATAGCGCACACAGCAACAGCGGTGCCGTCTAACACGCAGCTGCAGCAGTGAGAAAATGGTGGCGACGGGGAAAATGGCTTGGTCTTATAGGGCAAGGACATGTGACATACACTGCCAATGACACATGCCCTTGCTTGTGTGAAAAAAAGCACTTCGCTCCGTGTGTGCGCTGCTGATAGGCTGACAGATTGCACCTCCCCACTGCAAATGCGGGAAAGAGAAAAAAAAATGGAGATCTTCATTGTTCCTGCAGAGATCCATCCCCTGCCCCTCCCCCCACCCCGCTGTACACTCAAACTGCGTATTAACATTAATTTTCATCATTACTGAGAAAAAATCCAGTTATGATTTTGGTGCACGAACAGTTATCGAACATAACCTCGAACAGCCGAATTTTTCTCAAATTGTTCGTGTTCGCCGAACGGCTCGAACACCGCCCAAAACAGCTCGAATTTGAGATTGGCGAACAGTTCGAGTAGAACAACGCTCATCTCTACTGACGATGCCATTATCAGCATGACTATTCCGGTGATTTACATGCTGGAGCACATGTTAAACAGAATTCGGAGTCAGGTGGTGGCACAAGAGGAGGTGGAGGAAGTAGAGGAGGAGGAGTTGTATGCGGAAGGGCTAACAACTGCAAGGTCCAGATGGTCGGCAGCACCAAGGCGGCAGGCATGTGAGGGTGGGGGATATGGTTTTACCAGGGCGCATGGTAGCAGCCAAACTAGTAAGGAAGGTGCAGGAGCCCAGGAAGAAGTGGAGGACGAACTGATGGAAGACTCATCAGATGAGGGAGACCTTGATCACATTTCTGTTGTGCGAGGTTGGGGGGAGAGGACAGAGGAAGGAAGCATGATTGTTACCTCGCCATCAACACAACAGGGACTTGGTGCTCCTGGATGCGCAAGACACATGAGTGGCTTCTTGCTGCACTACCTGCAACATGACCCTCGAATTGTGAGAATTAGAAATAATCCTGACTACTGGGTTGCCACACTGTTAGATCCCCGGTACAAAAGTAAATTTGCAGAAATTATTCCTGCCATAGAAAGGGATGCACGCATGCAGGAGTATCAGCAGAGACTGTTGCAGAATCTTACATGTGCTTTTCCACAAAACACCAGTTGTGCACGTAGTGAATCTCACAGTTCCAACTTGCCAACCGTGGGACCGTCGAGTGTTCAGCACTCAAACCGTAACAGAAACACAGTATCTGCTGGTAACATCAATTTTGCGGAATCATTTCACCACTTTTTTAGCCCATCCTTTGCAAGGCCACTGGAGACAAGAAGTCTGACACATAGTCAACGCCTAGAGACGATGGTATAGGAGTATCTCCAAGTAAACATTGAAGCCATGACTGTGCCACTGGACCCTTGCTCTTTTTGGGCTTCCAATCTGGATAAATGGCCGGAGCTAGCCACTTACGCCTTGGAGATCTTGTCATGCCCCGCAGCCAGCGTTCTCTCTGAACGTGTGTTCAGCGCTGCTGGTGGTGTGCTGACAGATAAGCGCACGCGGCTCTCCACTGATAATGTAGACAGACTCACGTTCATAAAGATGAACAAATCTTGGATCCGAAATGACTTTTCTACCCCTGTGTCATCCTGGGGAGAGTAAAAGCTTGATGATTGGTTAAAATCACCTCACCATCCTTTTTAAGCTTTCAAATTACTAATCATGTTTATCTGTATCTTGGCTGGAAAATAATTTGGGCTTTGTAGCAGTGTGCAGTACTGATTCTATTAGGCCATCTGTACTAAGCTCCACCAGATTTAAAATTAATAATAATTTTTAGCTGCATCTAGCCTGGAAAATAATTTTGGGGCTCCGAGATGCGCAAGACACATAAGTGCCTTCTTGCTGCACTACCTGCAACATGACCCTCAGATTGTCAGAATTCGAAGTAATCCTGACTACTGGGTTGCCACACTCTTAGATCCCCCACACTCTTCGATCAACCTTTTCATTTTAATAAAGACCAAAAAAATTGTCATTTTTGAAATTATAAGCATTAGCAGGTTATTAGAAACTGAAATCAAACAGTTTTCAACTCAAAACTTTATTCTAGGTTATGTTACATTTGCACATAGGACCCCTTGTTCGAAAGGAGCTTCTGAACTCTCTCATCCATTGAATTTGTCAGGTTTTGGATGGTTTCTGCTTCAATTGTTTTGCCTAAGGACAGAATACCCTCCCAGAGCTGTTGCTTAGATGTGAACTGCCTCCCGCCATCATACACACTCCTTTTGATGATGCTCCAGAGGTTCTGAATGGGGTAGAGGTCAGGGGAGCATGGGGGTCACACCATAAGTTTGTCCTCTTTTATGCCCATATCAGCCAGAGATGCAGATGTGTTATGTGCAGCATGAGACGGTGCATTATCATGCATGAAAATGATGTTGCTGTGGAATACACGGTTCTTCTTCTTGAACCATGGCAGGAAGTGCTGTTTGAGAAACTCCACATACATTATGGAGTTCATCTTTACCCCTTCAGGGATCCTAAAGGGGCCGACAATCTCTCTCCCCATGATTCCAGCCCAAAACATTACTCCACCTCCTCCTTGTTGGCGCTGTAGCCGTGTTTGCATGGGGTGTCCATCAACCAGCCATCCTCCACTCCATCCATCTAGACCATCGAGCGTTGCACGGCACTCATCCGTGAACAAAACAGTTTTGAAGTCAGTCTTCATGTATTGTTTGGCCCACTGGAGCCATTTCTGCTTGTGTGCAGTGGATAGAGGAGGTCAACAGGATGGCGTACGCACAGCTGCAAACCTCTGAAGGACCCTGCATCTTGTTGTTCGGGGGACGTTGGAGGCACCATCAGCTTCAAAAACTTGTCTGCTGCTATGACGAGGCTTTTTTGCCGCTGCTCTTTTAACCTGACGTAATTGCCAGTAGGAAAGAGTCCTCAATTTGCCCTTATCAGCACGCACACGTGTGTACTGTGAATCAGCTACATTCTTCTTGATTGCCAAGACACTTCATCCTGATCATCGCACAATGTTGATTGCAGTCATGCCTTGACCTAAACACTCCACAATTTGTTGCTTCTCAGCAGCCGACACATCCTTTTTCTTTTCCATTTTGGCAGAAAATGTAGGCTGCTTAATAATGTGGGACAGCCTTCTTAAGTAGTCTTGCCGTTCATTGGACACACCTGCCAAACTAATTAGCACAGGTGTCTGCAATTGCTTACAGTGATATAAAGAGCCCTGACACACATCACCATCAATGAGTTTAACTGACAAACAAACAAATTCTTCCCTTATCACTCCTAAACACTTTTTGCATAATAATTTGGAACACAGTGTACATGTGCTTTTCCAAAAAACACCAGTGGTTCACGTAGTGAATCTTACAGTTCTAACTTGCCAACCGTGGTCTGTATGGAGTTGTTCAATAAAGGGCCCAAAATTAAGATAACATAGATGGGAGAGGTCTCTATGAATAGGAATTCCTAAGAATTTGATACCCTGTGAGGGCCAGGCAAAGGGAAAGTTGGACTGGATGGAATCCTGTATGGATTTGGGGAGGGAGACATCGAGGGCCTCCGACTTCGCTGTATTGATTTTAAAATTTGACCATGTAACAAAGTGATCTATTCCAGCCATAACAGCAGGGATGGATATATGTGATTGAGTGATATATACAAGGACATCATCAGCAAATAGAGAGCACTTGTACTCGGTGCCTCCCACCTCAATCCACCTAATATTGGGGTTATGGCGAATTGATGAGAGCAGGTGCTCCGCCACTAGGATGTATAAGAGAGGGGACAGAGGACATCCCTGCCTTGTCCCATTGGTGATTATGAAAGGTGATGAAAATGTTCTGACGCGCCCCCTGGGCCTTGGGACACCCGGAGCCGGACCCTTTTTGGTGGATGCTGGTGGTTGTAGTCTCCGTGGCGGCGACCCGGTTCCGTGGCTCAGGGCGGTCAAACCAGTGGCGGAACTATTTATGTGGTTTTGATGTTTAAATGTCCGACTACGCCACCCGTGGATTGCGGTCAGAGTGAACCGCCGCTGCAGGGCAGACCGCTGAGGCTGGTGTTGTGGGTGCAGCAGAGCGTAGCATAACTCCCCACGGGAGGAGTATAGCCTCAGGGCAGTGTATGCGGAGGATGGGGGTGATGGTGCGGGGCAGCAGCAGTAACGACACGGAGTCAGTGATGCAGTCCAGGGCCTTTACTCACAGTTCTTATTATCCAGACCACTTCTGCAGGTAACGGCTGCCCACGTCGTACTGTGCTCACCAGGTGAGGGGCTCAGACAACTCCCAGATAACTTTGGAGCGCTTCACAGGACCCCCTTTGTGTGTCCTTTGTCTGGCCTTTCTTACCAACCCTTCTGTCCGGCTGCCTCGGGCATCCTCTTGGTAAACTTGGCGCCAGTTTCCCTGACCCTATGTGCTGCCCTCCTAGCGGGTGTAGCGAGGGGCTGCGCCACATAAAATGTCATAGCCTCCGGTTTCTAGCTGAGTATCGTTTCCCGCCTCCACTAGTTTCGGGGACCGGTCTCCCACTTTGGCCTGACCCCTCCACGCAGGTGGATTCGGGTGTGCGGTGGCGACTCGCCCGTCCACACCCCTGGGATCCCTTCGTTCCTCGTTCCTGGAGCCTTCTCCATTCCTCTTCCTTCCTTCTCCCTCTTCCAGGCCTGGGCCTCTGTTACTAGGCCCGCCTCCAGAGCAGAGCTCATGCAGAGCCCCTGCTCCCTGTCACTTCTGCTCAGACTTCTCTGCACTGAACTAAGATGGTGCCCACCTTTTATACTCCCTTCTCAATGCACCCAGGAACTGCTTCCTCCCTGCTCCTGCACTACAGGGTTCCCCTTCCTCAGTGTTCCCTCCCCCCACTCCAGCCAGGGAAAAGGACTGTCGTGCCCATCTCAGGGGCATATTGGTCGCCCTGCCCCACGGCAATGTGGTGTAATGCATGCAGGTGTCGGGTCCTGATCCACACTCCATCCTTACCTGAGAGTGAGATATCACACCTCTGGGTGAGGTGCAATATCTCTGTAGCAACCAAGCCCTCGGGGTGCTACAGTTCCATTTATCTTCAGCCTAGGTGACGTATTGCGATACAGGGCCGTGATTTTGGCTATGAAAGTGTCCCCTAGACCCCTACCCCAAGCTTTTTAAGAGAATAATATATGGCGTGCCAGGAGACTCTATGGAATGCTTTCTCAGCATCCAACGAGAGTATCTAATTACACATTTTTAACTGCATTTAGCCCAGGAAATACTTTGTGCCTAGTAGCAGTGTCTGCTAGTCAGCGGATTATCCCGGCTGTTAAGCAAGCTACACCACCTGTAGTTTGGACACTTAATTTTTTCAAAGGAAATGCTTCGGGACCACGGGATACTCAGTGAAGAGCATCAGGAGGCACCCCAAGGCATAGGGGCTGGGACTGGCGGTAGGACGCCTTGCGGTGGACAGCCGAGCTCGATCCTTATAAAAGCTTTTTAACTGCAGCAGCTTTAGTGGACTCTACTGGAGCTGGAATTACGCGGCTACTGGCATGAGACTTGCCCTTCAATAGATCCTTGTAAAAGGATTTAAAGTGTATTCAATCAAATTAGAGAGACAATTTAAATTAAAAAGCTTAGAGCTGCCTCCACCACAGGGGGGCTCGCTCGACCCACCAGCGGACAGGCACCGGTATTGGGAGAGGGGGGCTGGCCGTCAGGATCCACCGCGGCTCTGGCACAAACCGGGCGACACAGAGGTGGCACGGGCAGGAACGGACTGGCCGTGTCGGCTTCTCACTTTTTGGATTTTAGAAGGGCATGACATGCCTATATCTGTGTCTCCCCCTCCTTTTACTCCTCCACCTCTTTTCTTTTCGCATGACTATATGTACTTGTCACTTTTCCATGTATTAGTTATGTCTTCTGAGCAGTTTGTCAGCTTTTGGACACCTTTGAAGGTGTTTTCTATGTGTTTCTATGTGTTTTTGTTTGCCTGCCATTGGTTTTAACGGTGCTCGAAGGTGTTCGACGAACAGTTCGACGAACAGTTCGGCGAACACAAGGGTGTTCGACGAACCGAACCGAACTCGAACACTACGGGGGTGGCTCAACACTACACAGGACTATGGTTTTTGAAAGTAGTGTGGGTCCTAGAAGCTGGACCCTATCATGTGGATAGATGACAATAAATTGTTATTGCAGGACAAGCCCTTTAAAATGTTATTCCCAGAATTTCAATTAATCCCTATCCATAGAACAGGGAATAAGTTATTGATCATTGGGCATCTGTCCATTGAAAACCCCAATGATACTGAAAATGGTCGTCTGGAACCATGAAAACGGAGGTGTAGATTGCGCATGCTTGATCTCTCCTTCATTCATTGCCTAGGGGATATAGCTCAGCTCTATGCAGAGCATGCTCTGCAATACCATAGACAATGTATGTACAGAAGACAAGCATGTGCATATCCGTACTTGTTCTCGGGTTCCATACCCTCGTTCTCAGGATAGTGGTGTGAGATGGGAATTTTTGGACAGTGTTCCAGTATCGGACTCCAACCACAAGAGGTCTCTGTTGCCTCTGAAAGGGACTCTATGGTGGACTTGATGGTGTTTTAGCCAGTGGAAACAGGAATTAGACAGAGCAGGTGAATCGTGTGGGATCCTGAAGCTCTGTGTGTGCAGTGTGCTGAGAGCTGAGCCTGTAACTCCTGCCAGAGAAGAAGAATTACTTTGGGGGGACGACTATGGTTGGATGCAGAGCTGAATTCCCCCCAAGGCATCTGCTGTGATGTGAATGGCCTTCTGCTAACCTGTCAGTCTGAAACTGCGCTCCTGTGACAAGCCAAGGATCTACAGTTAGGTCCATATATATTTGGACAGAGACAACATTATTCTAATTTTGGTTCTAGACATTACCACAATGAATTTTAAACAAAACAATTCAGATGCAGTTGAAGTTCAGACTTTCAGCTTTCATTTGAGGGTATCCACATTAAAATTGGATGAAGGGTTTAGGAGTTTCAGCTCCTTAACATGTGCCACCCTGTTTTTAAAGGGACCAAAAGTAATTGGACAAATTAAATAATTGTAAATAAAATGCTCATTTCTAGTACTTGGCTGAAAACCCTTTGTTGGCAATGACTGCCTAAAGTTTTGAACTCATGGACATCACCAAACGCTGTGTTTCCTCCTTTTTGATGCTCTGCCAGGCCTTCATTGCGGTGGTTTTCAGTTGCTGTTTGTTTGTGGGCTTTTCTGTCTGAAGTTTCGTCTTTAACAAGTGAAATGCATGCCCAGTTGGGTTGAAATCAGGTGACTGACTTGGCCATTCAAGAATATTCCACTTCTTTGCTTTAATAAACTCCTGGGTTGCTTTGGCTTTATGTTTTGGGTCATTGTCCATCTGTAGTATGAAACGACGACCAATCAGTTTGGCTGCATTTGGCTGGATCTGAGCACACAGTATGGCTCTAAATACATCAGAATTCATTCGGCTGCTTCTGTCCTGTGTCACATCATCAATAAACACTAGTGACCCAGTGCCACTGGCAGCCATGCATGCCCAAGCCATCACACTGCCTCCGCCGTGTTTTACAGATGATGTGGTATGCTTTGGATCATGAGCTGTACCATGCCTTCGCCATACTTTTCTCTTTCCATCATTCTGGTAGAGGTTGATCTTGGTTTCATCTGTCCAAAGAATGTTCTTCCAGAACTGTGCTGGCTTTTTTGGATGTTTTTTAGCAGAGTCCAGTCTAGCCTTTTTATTCTTGATGCTTATGAGTGGCTTGCACCGTGCAGTGAACCCTCTGTATTTACTTTAATGCAGTCTTCTCTTTATGGTAGATTTGGATATTGATACGCCTACCTCCTGGAGAGTGTTGTTCACTTGGTTGGCTGTTGTGAAGGGGTTTCTCTTCACCATGGAGATTATTCTGCGATCATCTACCTCTGTTGTCTTCCGTGGGCGCCCAGGTCTTTTTGCATTGATGAGTTCACCAGTGCTTTCTTTCTTTCTCAGGATGTACCAAACTGTAGATTTTGCCACTCCTAATATTGTAGCAATTTCTCGGATGGGTTTTTTCTGTTTTTGCGCTTAAGGATGGCTTGTTTCACCTGCATAGAGAGCTCCTTTGACCGCATGTTTACTTCACAGCAAAATCTTCCAAATGCAAGCACCACACCTCAAATCAACTCCAGGCCTTTTATCTGCTTAATTGAGAATGACATAACGAAGGGATTGCTCACACCTGTGCATGAAATAGCCTTGGAGTCAATTGTCCAATTACTTTTGGTCCCTTTAAAAATAGGGTGGCACATGTTAAGGAGCTGAAACTCCTAAACCCTTCATCCAATTTTAATGTGGATACCCTCAAATGAAAGCTGAAAGTCTGAACTTCAACTGCATCTGAATTGTTTTGCTTAAAATTCATTGCAGTAATGTCTAGAACCAAAATTAGAATAATGTTGTCTCTGTCCAAATATATATGGACCTAACTGTACTCCTTGGCCTCCCAGTTAAATGGCTGATTGGACGATCAGGCAGCCTCTTCAGTGATCAGTTAGCGACTGGTAAGTCCTGAGCTCAGGCCCCACCACAGCAATCCCGGTGGGAGTGTGCACGCAGACTTTTGAGAGAATTTGGTGATTGTCAGTTAGAGAGATTGTTCGATAATAGGGCTGTGAGATTGTGTAGAGACTCCCTTCTGTGGGTGAGCTTGTGTATAGATAGCATAACTGAATTGTAATCTTAGAGAATTGCTATGTTAGTGAATCTCTGTACTGCACCACTGCAGCCATCTAATTACATCACTTCTCTGGATAACACTCGGTTACCGCATTAGGTGGAATCACAAGTCAGGCAAATTATAGTGTATCTTATGGAACATCCTGGTCCTATCAGTTGTGCAGCGCAGGGGTCCTAGCTGTCCTGGGCTAGGTGTGTGTGAAATTTACCTGTGCTTCTTTCTTGCTTTACCGGGATAACCCAGTTTCCGTTCCTAGTAAAAAGTGGTTACCTAACAAATTGTCTAGTAGTATCCTTTGTCCTCGGCCCACTGTATTCTGAGAGAGACCTCTCCGAGAGAGAGCTGAGAGAGCAATCAGTTAGTTATCCCATACTCTATGGATAGGGGATGACATACATATCTGGGAATCTCTTAAGTTTACAGCCAGTTTTAGTTTTGTGTATTCTGCTGTGCCCTTCCTTGTGGGCTGGGTTTGCACACTGCTTGTGACTTGCTGCTGCTGCACGTGACACAATCTGCAGCCTCTCTTTTGTCTTTCCTGTTCTGTAGTCTGACATCTGCGGTTCTTTAGAATCATGCTCACAATTTGTAATTATATTTTATGATCTGGCATGACCACCTTATGTGATGTGTATGTAAAACAATATATGTGGATGCCAACGTTACTTGCTGAGAACAGTGAGTTCTTTATTAATGGCAGACAGAAGCTGGATTTTTCTTCAAAATAAAGGGAGGTAAAAAAGGAAATGGAGAAAAAATGGGTTAGGATCAGAGGTGGTTGGTATGATTTCATGTGCCTGATGGACTTGGAGGAAAGAAAGAAATGATCAGTTCAGCAGGATGTAAAATGGCACCTTGTAAGACATCCAGGTTAATGACCAAATCAAGCAGTTTAAAAAAATGATGATGTAGGCTGAGCTTATTTGACTTAAAGGGATATTCCCATCTACAAGATCCTATCCCAATATGAAGTAGGTATAATATTAGCTAATACCTCCAATTAGAAATGTAGTATCCATGGTTACGACCATTAGCAACTAGCTAACTGTCACTGTATCAGTGGTCGTAACCATGAATACCTAAGGTCCTGCAATGTCTGCACACGAGGAAATGGACATTGCGAATCAGAAAAACTATACAACAATTTTAATTGGAGGTATTTGCTAATATTATTATTATTGCACCTACTACATATTGGGATAGGAACTTGGAGATGGAAATACCCCTTTAATGCTTTTGTATAAAACTGAAAGATCACAACATTATGAAAGAAATAACTGTTAGGCGTCAGTTATTTGTTGGATCTGAAATGGGTTCAGAATCATCAGTGGATTCTGTAGTCTCCCATTCTGGTCCAGCCAGAGCAGATGCTGCTCAGCTTCTCTGTCAGTCCCAACACCTAGCTGGTGCACGAGATGTACAAGTTATCTCTCTGGTCTTTGTTCCTAGCAACCTGAAGCATAGGTTGTGGAGGGAAACAGGGCTACTACAGCCTAAGTCTAGGAGGCACTGCACTGAGCATGCCCGTGACATGGCGGACCGTGATTGGTGGTTTGGGAGTCAACTGATCCGGTGACCTGGCACCGCCTGATTGGCCACGGGTGACGTCACCAATAATGCGACGGTGGGCAGGGCTTAATCTTTAAATAGCCCGCCCACAAACATGGCAGCGCGCTCTGATCATTGAGCTGAGGTTGTGTAACTGTGTGGACGCTTGTTTGTTTGGGCTCCACGTGCTCCCTTGCTGTTATAGATTTGGACAGGCAGGTTTAGCGGGGGATAGGCAGCCTTAGCTGGAGGGAGGCAGGGCAGGTAGCTTAGTCTGACAGTCTGGCTCCGACAAGGGGGTCGCTATACACCCCGAGCAGACTGCGGACCCCCTATTCCTGGTACCGCCTGTTGACCACGTGGAGAGATACTCCGGTAGCACGCCGGCTGGGAGCACGTATACGCCAGCGTGAATCACACACACGTCCTAGCGCCTACTGCGTAGCCTCTGTGCAGTTAACAGGGCTACGACTACATTATCTGTGCAGTTAACAGGGCCACGGCTACATTATCTGTCGCACATCTCTCGTGCTGTTAACGGAGATAGTGCGAATCCCTATTCCCGTCCCGGTGTGCAGTAACACAGGAGGGATTGAAATACTAGTTGGTTGTTTTTCCTTCTACCCGGAAGGTGTTCGGCCACAGTCTCCCAGGCTGCATCGCGGACCCCGGGTTCGGTTGCTTTCCATTACTAATAAAGTTGTTTGCAACCATCCCCATAACAGTATCAGAGCGCCAGGGTCTAGCCGAACATGGCTGCCAACCAGCAACTGCAGCACTATATACAGCAATTTGGGGCCAGACTTAGGACTCTGGAACAAACTGCCCCGGCCGCTGATATCACTGCAGTAGCTACCCAGGCAGCTTCACAGGTGGCTAATCTAGCTAACACGGCTGCGGTGAATGCTGCGGCAGCTGCTATTGCTCCATTACCCCGTTTTGCACTCCCGGAAAAATTTTCTGGTGACAGCAGATCCTGCAGAGGTTTTATTAATCTGTGCTTCATTCAGTTAGAGATGATGGAGGCACGGTTCCCCTCCGAAAGGGCCAAAGTGGGTTTTGTCATCTCGTTACTCTCCCACAGGGCTTTGGAGTGGGCTACCCCTCTGTAGGAGCGGAATGACCCAGTAGTGGCTAATGCTGGTCTCTTTCTTAGAGCTCTAAAGAGTGTTTTCCTAGGTCCTCAGGTCACGCATGATACGGCTCTTAAACTTCTTGCATTGGTCCAGGGTTCGGCCACCGCCAGCCACTATGCCATCCTGTTCAGAACCTTAGCAGCTGAACTGGATTGGTCTGAGCGGTCGCTAATCCCGGTGTTCTGGAAGGGTCTAGCTGGGCATATTAAAGATGCTCTAGTGACCAGAGAGATTCCAACCTCTCTGGAAGAGTTAATCACTCTCGCTAACCGAATAGATTTGCGTCATGCAGAACGCAAGTTACAGCTGGAGGTCTCCAGACCTCGGTTTCGGTTGGCACCTTCATTGTCTAGACCTATTTTCAAACCTGCGGCTCCTGACCCGGAGTCTGAGGCTATGGATATATCCCAGACTAAGTCTAAGTCCCCTCGTTTCCGACCTGCACATCTCTTGGAGTACCCCATTAATAAGGGTTCCAAGTGGTCGGGAAACGAGGGTGTCTAACCACCATTGGAGGAGGTGTGTTAGATTCTGGGGCTTCTTCCTCCAAATTACTGTATGAGGTGACGTTGTTCTTCGGAACAACCATGGTACTGCCAGTGCGTGGGTGGATTCTGGCGCTGATGGCAATTTTTTGTCATCAACGTTTGCCCAGAAGCACGCCATTCCTATGGAGTTACTGCCAAAACCAATGAACATTAGGGTGGTCAACGGTTCACTGCTGGACATGCAGATCACTCACCAGTCGATTCCCCTCACTATGTCGTTTCCTCAGGGTCACTGGGAGGTTATCTCCTTCCTTATTATTCCAGGTGGATTAGATGAGGTGCTATTGGGTCTTCCATGGCTACGTTGTCACATCCCACACATTGACTGGAATACGGGGAGAATTTCTTCCTGGGGTGAGAATTGTGTTTCTCAGTGTATGGTTACGGCCGCCCGGAGGGTAGTCTCAGAGCCTTCTACCGACTTGTCTGCTCTTCCTGTGCAATATCAGAATTTTGCGGACGTCTTTTCCAAGAAGGCTGCAGAGACTTTACCTCCCCACCGACCGTATGACTGTCCTATTGATTTGGTCCCCGGCACGGAGCCTCCTCGCGGTAGGGTTTATCCCCTGTCTGTCCCCGAGACCCAGGCCATGTCAGATTATATCAAAGAGAACTTGGCCCGGGGGTTTATCAGAAAATCAGTCTCTCCTGCTGGAGCGGGGTTTTTCTTCGTCCAGAAGAAAAGGGTGATTTACGTCCCTGTATTGATTACAGAGGATTAAATGCCATCACTATCAAAAATAAATACCCTCTGCCCCTTATTTCTGAACTGTTTGACAGGTTACGAGGGGCTAACATCTTCACTAAATTGGACCTGCGAGGGGCATATAATCTTATGCGAATCCGTGATGGTGACGAGTGGAAAACAGCTTTTAACACTCGTGATGGTCATTACGAGTATCTCGTCATGCCTTTTGGATTATGCAATGCCCCTGCTGTATTTCAGGATTTTGTCAATGATATCTTTCGGGATTTGCTGCTATCATCCGTGGTAGTCTATCTTGATGATATCCTTATTTTTCCCCCGGACCTCTCCACACAGAGAGGATGTTCGCAGAGTTTTTGAACGCTTGTGTGCAAATTCTCTGTATTGTAAGCTGGAGAAATGCCAGTTCGAACGAGAGTCTCTACCGTTCCTGGGCTACATCATATCCAGGAAGGGATTGGCCATGGACCCGCAAAAATTGGTGGCGGTACAGAACTGGCAGGAGCCCCATTCCCTTAAAGCGGTACAATGCTTCATGGGCTTTATCAGCTACTACCGGCAGTTCATACCACATTTTTCCACACTGGTGGCTCCTTTGGCCGCTTTAACCAGGAAGGGTGCCAATCCAAAGAATTGGTCTAAGGAGACATCCGAGGCGTTCCGGGAGATTAAATCCTATTTTTCTAGAGCTCCCATTCTCCGTCGCCCGGATGTGGACAAGCCATTCTTCCTGGAGGTCGACGCTTCCTCAGTCGGAGTAGGAGCGGTTCTCTCTCAAAAGAATGAACAGGGTCGGACAAGATCATGTTTTTTCTTCTCCAAGACCTTCTCTCCAGCAGAGAGGAATTATACTATTGGGGACAAAGAATTACTCGCTATTAAGATGGCTTTTTCGGAGTGGAGGTACCTCTTGGAGGGAGCTAAACATCCTTTCATGGTATATTCCGATCATAAAAATCTTTCGTACCTACAGACGGCGCAGCGTCTTAAACCGAGGCAGGCCAGGTGGTCTCTTTTCTTTTCCCGATTCAATTTTTCCTTTCACTTTTTAAAAGGGGAAAAATACCCTCGGGCGGATGCTTTGTCCCAGTCCATGGAGACAGCTGAGGACGATGACGAGCCCAGGCTTATTGTTCGTCCGGAGTGTATGCGGGTGGTGGCTCCAGTGTCCCTAAACCAGGTTCCCCACGGGAGGACGTTCGTTCCTCCTAATTTACAAAATGAGGTGCTCTCCTGGGCACATGCCTCTAAGATCGGAGGTCATTTTGGGGTCAAACGTACCACGGAGTTTCTCCAACGGTCGTATTGGTGGCCTCGGTTACCCCAGGACGTTAAGAAATATGTTCAAGCGTGTGTCTCCTGTGCAAGAAATAAATCGTCCTGTCAGAGGCTGGCTGGTCTTCTTCATCCGTTACCCGTGGCGGATATGTGAGGCCCTCCCTGAGAAATGGGGTTACTCGGAGCTGGGTCAGTGTAGGTGTTTCGGGGTTGCAGTCGTGGCCGGACCCGGTCCGTGCCCAGGGCGGTCACATAAAAGATTTAATGGGCTTTCAGGGTTGAGTGGTATTTTCCGAGTACGCCACCCACGGTTTCCGGTGACAGACACCAGCGCTGCTTCAGTCCACTGAGGCCAGTGTTTAAAGGCAGCTTGGATGGGATGGCTCCCCGCAGGCGGAGCAGGCCTCAGGGCAGTGTGATCAGGAATGGTGGGTGCAGTGCCGCGCAGGAAATAACAGGCTGAATCAGGGTGTGAAGTCATCCAGGGTTTTTACTCACATTCAGATGAACTTTAGCCGCAAAGCTTCCCTCTGCTCCTCGCGGCATACTGCGGCCACCGGGAATGGGGTCCAGCACTTTCCAGGTAGATCAGGAGCACCTGTCGAGACCGCTCTGGTGTGTGTTCCTCTCCTTGGTGAGTTCTCCCACTAAGTCTTCTCCTGACTGTATATGTGGTTAGAACTAGGTGTAAGGCCGAGTCCCACTGGATAAACGCAGGTAGAGAGGTACAGGTGGCGTATGCCGCTCCGTCCATATCCCTCCTGGGTTCCACTAAGCCTCCGGGCTTTTCTGGCTGAGACGTGAAGTAACAGAGTCAGATATCGGGGGCCGGTAACCCCTCTTGCAGCAGGAGTCTCTCTGACTAGGCTAGAGTAAGAAATACAGGTGGCGTGTGCCGCTCCGTCCGTATCCCCCTGGGATCCTTTTGCCTGTGGAGCTTGTCTCCTCTGCTCCCCTCCAGGCCTTCTTAGGTAGGGACCTTGACCAGGTAGAGGCAGTGGTTAACTCTGACCCGCTCCTCGCCTCAAGGCCAGAGGACGAGGATCGTGTATCTTCAGTCGGATGAAGCCTACTACTGAACTCTGGTGGGTGTCCACAATCAGAGACGGAGACCACAATCACTGATGAAGAGCATAATCAAAGACCCTTGTACCTAAGATGGCCGTAGATTAAATATGAATTAGTAAGTGTACCCTAAAAGTGTGTCCTCCACCCTCACCCACTACATGGTTCCCCCTATCTTTGGTTCCCCCCCATCTCCTATATCCCGGCCCGGGGCAGCACCCTGGTGCATTTAGGCCCCCCTACAGGACAGGAGTGGTGTAGTGTTGGGTGGTGAAGTAGGGTCCTGAGAAGTGCTCCATCCTTACCTGGAAGAGGAGATACCACACCTCAAGCTGAGGTGCAGTACCCCTGTGGTGACTGAACCCTCAGGGGCACCACAGATAGACCTTGGGAGCTGGTTAGGATGGATTTCATTGTCCAGTTACCTAAGTCTCGGGGAAAAACGACAATATGGGTGGTTTCTGACCATTTTTCTAAGATGGTTCACCTGGTTCCTCTGCCTAGGGTTCCTTCTTCCCGGGTTCTGGCATCACTGTTCATTCGTCACTTTTACCGTCTCCACGGAATGCCTGATAGGATTGTCTGTGACCGGGGTCCACAGTTTTCCTCCTGGTTCTGGAAAGAATTGTGTAATTTGCTTAGCATTGAACTGAATCTTTCTACTGCCTATCACCCGGAGACCAATGGCCTGGTGGAGCGCAATAACCAGACGCTTGTGACATACTTGCGCCATTTAGTTTCGGCCAACCATAATGATTGTACGATATTGCTTCCTTGGGCAGAGTTTGCTCTAAACAACGCAGTGGCGGATTCCACAGGTCAGACTCCGTTTCTTCTAAATAATGGCCAACATCCGCGAGTCCCGGTTCCTATGCCAGTTTCCTCTGTGGAACCTGGGGTCAGAGATTGGGCTCTGGAGGCGCTAGAGGTTTGGGACCTTACCCAGGATGCTATATTGGCCTCCAAGAATCGGATGAGAGAGTCGGCTGACACTCATCGCCGTCCAGCCCCCGTATTCTCTCCAGGCGACAGGGTGTGGCTTGCGGCTCGCAATATCAGAGTACGCGGGGAATGTGCTAAGTTTGCCCCCCGTTTTATTGGTCCTTTCAAAATTTTGGATCAAATAAACCCCGTAGTGTACCTGTTACAGTTACCACGACACATGAGGATTCACGACACTTTTCTCCTTAAGCCGGTTCGCCTGACAAAATTCTCTGAACCCCAACCTGCTTCAGACACCAGGGGTGATGATCTCGAGGTACAGGCGATCGTGGGGTCTAAGATGGTTCGTGGGAAAAAATATTACCTAGTACACTGGAGGGGCCATGGATCTGAGGATCGTTCCTGGGAATCGGTGGACCACATTCATGCTCCCCTGCTCATTGAGGAATATGAGCGTCAAGTGGAGGGGGATGTTAGAAGGGGGGATAATGTTAGGCGTCGGGCGTTTGCTGGATCTGAAATGGGTTCAGAATCATCAGTGGATTCTGTGGTCTCCCATTCCGGTCCAGCCGGGGCAGATGCTGCTCAGCATCGCCGTCGGTCCCAACACCTAGCTGGTGCACAAAATGTACAAGTTGTCTCTTGGGTCTTTGTTCCTAGCATTGTGAAGCATAGGTTGTGGAGGGAAACATGGCTACTACAGCCTAAGTCCAGGATGCACTGCACTGAGCATGCCCGTGACATGGCGGACCATGCTTGGTGGTTTGGGAGTCAGCTGATCCGGTGACCTGGCACCGCCTGATTGGCCGCGGGTGACGTCACCAATAATGCGACGGTGGGCATGGCTTAATCTTTAAATAGCCCGCCCACAAACATGGCGGTGCGCTCTGATCATTGAGCTGAGGTTGTGTAACTGTGTGGACGCTTGTTCGTTTGGGCTCCACGTGCTCCTTTGCTGTTATAGCTTTGGACAGGCAGGTTTAGCGGGGGATAGGCAGCCTTAGCTGGAGGGAGGCAGGTAGCTTAGTCTGACAGCCTGGCTCTGACAAGGGGGTCGCTATACACCCCGAGCAGACTGCGGACCCCCTATTCCTGGTACCGCCTGTTGACCACGTGGAGAGATACTCCGCAGTCCGGTAGCATGCCGGCTGGGAGCAAGTACACGCCGGCATGAATCACACACACGTCCTAGCGCCTACTGCATAGCCTCTGTGCATTTAACAGGGCTACGGCTATGTGGCGCCCCTGAGGGTTCGGTCGCCACAGAGGTGTTGCATCTCAGCTAGAGATGTGGCATCTCACTCTCAGGTAAGGAAGGAGTACAGCTCAGGACCCTAACACCTGCATCTAACACACCACTCCAGGCCAGCAGGAGGGGCAAGATGCCTCCCACGTACTTGCTGAGCCCATTTTCTGGCTGGAGTAGGGGGCACCTAGCTGGTAAGGGGAACCATGTAGCGGGTGTGGGTGGAGGAAGTAGTTAAGGGGAGCACATAGAAGAAAGAGATAAGTAGAGAAGCCATCTTAGAAAGTGAGTTTAGTCAGAGGAGGAAAGTGAAAGGAGCAGAGGCTCTGCAGGAGCTCTGCTCCAGAAGCGGGCCTAATCAGGGAGGCCCGAGGGTGAAGAAAAGGAGAGGAGAGGGAGCAGGAAGGCTCCAGGAACCAGAAGAAAGGACCCTAGGGGTACGGGCATTGCGAGAGGCCACCCGTACGCCCGAATCTCCCGGGAGGTGGAGGGGTCAGGCTGCATAAAGGGAACCGGTCCCTCAGCTAGCGGAAGACTGTACGTCTTAACTAGAAACCAGAGGCTTCAGTATTTCATGTCCTGTAGCCAACAGTCCTTACCAGTCTCACCAGGAAGGTAGCTATATAGGACCGAGGGGACGGAACAGACGTTACCTGCCAAGGCCCGCAGGTACTGGACTGGGACACTTGGTTTGAGGTTCAGGGAGACAGCCAGAGAAAAGACACAGAAGGGGGTCCTGCTATATACTCCGGAGTTACCTGGGGGTGGACTGAGCCCCTCACCGAGTAAACGCAGCACGGCACAGGAAGTTACTTTGACGTCTGTAACTTGGACTGCAATAACCGTGAGTAAAGACACTGAGGACTGGACTTCCTTGCCTCTGTGTTTCTTGCTGCGCCATCAACCCCTGCACTACAATGCCCAGCACAACCTGCATCATCTACACTGCCCTGGAGCTAGCTCTTCCTGTGGAGAGCCACACCATCCCTGCTGCAGTAACATCAGCTTCAGAGGACTGCTCCACAGCGGCGGCTCCCTTTAGCCGCATTCCACAGGTGGCGTCACAAACTCAATAAAAACACTATAAATCCCCTATATCAATAACCCCTTTTTATTGACCGCCCTGGGTCACGGACCGGGTTACCGCCACTGTGACATCCCCCAGCATTTACCGGCCCAGCACCGGGTACCCCACGGTCCAGGGGGCGCGTCAGCTACATTATCTATCGCACATCTCTCGTGCTGTTAACATAGATAGTGCAAATCCCTATTCCCGTCCCGGTGTGCAGTAACACGGGAGGGATTGATATATTAGATGGTTGTTTTTCCTTCTACCCGGAAGGTGTTCGGCCGCAGTCTCCCAGGCTGCATCGCGGACCCCGGGTTCGGTTGCTTTCCATTATTAATAAAGTTGTTTGCAACTGTCCCCATAACAATAACCATATGGGCTTATAAGAAAACCTACAGTGCAATCTTTCAAAGCTCTTTAGAGAGATATAACTTTTGCCCTTCATATACATAGTTACATAGGTTGAAAAAATACCGAATTCCTTCAAGTTCAACCTTTCTCCACCAATTATACATTTTGTCACTAAATTATCTATAACCCACAATGTTATGTGTATTGAGGAAATCACCCAGCTCTTTCTTAAAAGATGTTAATGTTATAGTGTCGGCCATTACTACCTCCTGTGGTCGGCATTCCACAGTCTGACTGCTCTGACTGTAAAGAATCCTTTCCTGTTTAGTTGCCGGAATCACCTTTCTTCCACCTGTAATGAGTGCCCCCTGATCCTTAGTATGGTCTTTGGAAGGAATAAGTCATGTGCTAGTCCTTTGTACTGACCCCACATACTGTATATTTATATATGTAAATTAGATCCACTCTGAGATGTCTTTTTTCTAAGCTAAACAAGCTCAACTTTTCCAACCTCTCAGCATATGAGAGGCCTCCATCCCTTGTAATAATCTAGTTGCCACTTTTGAAATGACTCTAACTTCTGAATCAACACCATTTGTCTAAAAATTAAGACGTTTTCTACCCATTTCATGTGAAAGTTTCCATGTCGAATAATGAATGTGCTGTGGATTCTAAAGTTCACAGCATACTTATCTTTGCCACAAATTTTGCAAAAGTTGTAAATAAGCTCTTTCAATTAAAATGGGGCAGAGCTCCAGCGCAGAGTTTCACCCTGGCATTTTCTGAAAAGTCCATGGCAGATTTATTTATGACAAACTGTTTGAACATTACCTTAGTCTTAAAGGGAATCTGTCAGCAAGTTTTTGCTATGTAATCTGAGGACAGGATGAGGTAGGGGTTAATACACAGATTTCAGCGATGTGTCACATGTCAGGCTGTGTACCGTTGTTTACTTATACTGAAGGTTTTATCACCTGATGATTATCATTGTCTGGACAACAGAAGCTACAGCAGTGCATGCTTGCTAGTCTGACTCCACCCCCTCTTTTGATAAGCAGCTCACTGTCTCTAGACAATGCACATAGGTAGCCTGGTGTGGGCGGGGTTAGCTTCCTCAGCTCTGCTGTATAGCTAAATCAAAAAGCTCTGATTGTGTCAGAACGGCTGCACCCAGTAAACTAAGTAATACATCGTAGGATTCAGGGTTTCTTTGCCTACATCAGGCTGCTCTCAGATGAGGTAGCAAGAACCTGGTGACAGGTCCTTTTATACAAAACCTGTAGAAAAGCATGCTTTCGCTGCTAGTGGATATGCACCTGGTGCTGGCTTTAGGAAAAAAAAAGTAACTTTAGGAAAATGCCAGCTGTTGTTTTCCTGAGGTGGTTTCACCAGCAGCTTTGCCGTCATTCTTGTGACAGCTCCGCTGCCAGCGTCTTTCACTCTATACTCTCAGAACAGAGGGCATGAGGCCTCCTAGCAGAAGCCGCTCTAGAATGAACGTATTTCTTCTTTTAACCGCTTCAGGGTTTACATTGATGCAGTGAAAAGAAGTGACATAAGATGGAACTTGTGCACAGAAATGTCAGTGTTAAATTCCTGTGCCCTTTGTTCATTTTATGAGACGTTCTTGCAGCGCATTTTTAGACAGATTCCGTGTGGATTATGCCTGAAAAAGATTTCGTTGGTTATTTCTTGACCGTTTTTTTTGACAGTTTTGAGGTAGGGTTTTGTCATGTTTGCTTTCTGTCGTTTTCTAGTTGTTTTTAGGCTCCATTAAATAATGAAAAAATTGATAGTTTTTTTTTTTTTTAAAGAAAAAACAAGGTAAAAATGCTCCAAACGACATTTGGACATCGTCTGGGCATCTTTTAAGCTTTTCCACCCACTGACTGGAGCATCTTCTTTTAACCGCTTGGCGTTTGTAGAAACCTGAAGCGGTTAAAAGACCCTTAAAAGACTGAACATGTGTACAGGAAGTTGCTTTTACATATAAATGCACATTTTCAATCTTTTGAGCTTTTTTTTTTACAGGTTTTTCAGTGGTTTCTACAGCCGAATCTGACTGATAAATACATCGTGTACACATACCCTATGCAAGTTAAATCTGTTTTGTACATACCAATCTAACATGTCCACAAATAGTCGAGATTCTCTTACTTTGCAACTTGCCATCAACTTTTTTGACTGGACAGTTCCTCTTTATCAGCATTATGTCAGAACTACAGGTGCAGGAGCTTTTTCTCCCTCACTTCCCAGCATACAATGACATAAAGAATGTAACTTGACCACTGCAGCCAATCAGCGGTAACTGATGTGCTGTAGCCTTCACAATTCTATCAGAGCAGAAGAAGCCCTGTGCCAGATTCATCAAAACTTTTACACAAGTAATTAAAGCATAAGAAAGCTTTGAAAGCTTGAATCATTTTGGCGCAACTTGAGACTGCGCTAAAATTTTGTGACTTTTCATGTCCTCATGGCATTTTTGCCTAGCACTGACAAAGTGGACGGAGATGGGGTGGGATGAAGATGTGGTGACCTCATCATGAATTTCACTCTCGGAAGCTTTTGCTACGTCACAAATCTTACTCCAGCAGTGACCGGAGTAGGTTTTGTGGTGAGGCGCACACATGTGTACCAAACATCCGATGCTCATTCATAAAGAGACATATAGCCTCTGACTCCAGCACATCTCCTCATCAAGATTGGCGTAAACTACATTGGTCTTGATGAATTTGGCCAATGGTCTTTATGTCAGGTGACTGGCAATGGACAGAGGCTTAAGAGCAGAGGACTGGCATCGGTCTGGGAGGTAACTTTTTAGCTGTTTTTAAATTTGTGGAGCACCCAAGGCCCATTAATGAGTAGCTGTCCATTAGTGGACAGTCCCTTTAAATATCTTGTCCATTGTTTTTGCAAGGTTGCTTTTTTCAATACTGTTGAAAAAAGATATAAGTCCAACAAATTCATGGAGGATGGTAGAAGATTTTAATGAAAGAAAGTTTCCTTGAGGTATTGCCTGTTCATTGTAATTTTATATAGTGATGATCTTTGGCTGTGGTTTGCTAGAAATCATTGTAATTATAATGAATTTGTACAACAACGGCAAAAGTGCCGGTAAGAACTGCCTTTCATGATCCAGATATATTCCTGTCATTATCTATCCTGGTCTGATGTTGTAAAGTACTGCAGAGTGATAGTCATGACCGAGCTGCTGTCCAGTTATGCTCTGGCACTTTACTAACAAACGGTGTCCCAGTCCTAGTGTGCTGTCAGGAGTGGGGTGCATCACACTCACTTGTAGGTCGCAGTCCTCCGCTGCCTCCGGGCCTCCATCTTCAGGAGTCACCGCACACAATTCAGGGGACACCAAGTTCTTTACAACAGGCAAACATTTACTAGTCAGTTCAAGTTCATCAGGTGGTGACATGTGAGATAGGGCACAATTCATGTTTCCTCTTTCCTTAGTACAGCACCTCTTCAGCCCTGCCACCCATTCATCCTTGACTACACCCCAAGCCCCCTGACTCAATCAACCTCCGGGATTTCTTGTCCACTTCGGCAGCGCACCCGGGACCGGCCACCTGCCCCCTGCGTAATTCCACGTCCACCAACCTTAAGGAGTCAGAAGACCAGGTCTGCTCCTTGGTACTTGGTCTGAGCCCTAGACTCCAGACCTTACAGGAATGTCCATCAGGGATGTCAGTATGGCCTCCCATTGCTTCAAACGATTAGCCCATGCTGCCCCTAGCAGCCCACTGCACCCAAACATGTCCTGCACTTCTCTAACCACTCACTATCAGGAAGTGTCCCCCTTTTTATCAACACTAGTTCTCACTCACTGGACTAGTTCTATCATTAACTACTCCCTATCTTATAGACTAAAGGCCCCATCACACATAACGAGATCACTAGCAAGATCGTTGATGCGTCACGGTTTTCGTGACGCAATAGCGATCTCGCTAGTGATCTCGTTACTTCTGACAGGTAGCAACGATCAGGCCCCTGCTGTGAGATCGCTGATCATTACAAAGCTTCCTGGACCATTCCTGGGTCGCTGCGCACCCGCTGGGCAGTGTGCATCACTATATTTGACACCTTATCGACGATCTCATTAGCGATTCAGAACTGAGACACGTAGGCGTGCATAAATTGGACTTTTCCGCGCTCCTCGTCCTCGATTGGTGGTCTCTACTGCGTCCTTGTTTTCGGATCCCACCAGCGTTCTCCGGTTGTGACTCCACTTTGAAGAAATCAGACATCTTTAGTGAGGTAGGTATTGTTTGAGGTCTCAAATGAGTTTCCATTTTTAATTCATTTATAGGACATCTACCAATTATCTGCTATCATTACTCTTCAGGGAGGGAGGGCTTGGCTTCTATCTGTATATATATGCTTTTGCATGGGCAGATATTTTAGGGGTCTCGTGCACACACACCCACACAGCACGTTTTCTAACACGTTGTCCTGGCCAACCGCTTCAGAGTTTTTCATACGCCAATTAACATGAAGCTTAAATCAATAGACTCTGTTGTTTTGGCCTGTTGCACGCTTCACAACTTTCTTCGTCGACGTGATGCAATTACGTACTGTCCGCCTGGCTTCGTGGACTCTGTGGACCTAGTCGATGGGGAAGTGGAGCTCGGTGAATGGCAATTGCAGGCCTTCAACCAGTGGGACATGGCAGAAACACCCATGATGCGAAGACCTGCCGCGACAACTACTGCCAGTATTTTAACGGTCCTGGTGCTGTTCCTTGGCAGTATCAGAACCTATAGTGGGCAACTACTCATGTTTCTACACTACTGACATTTCTGTACTGATGTGTCTAATACACTGTGTGTTCTACTGTGCAAAAGCTTTGTGTCTCATTCTTTCAGTAGTAGCAGTAGTCACCGCAGTAAGCAGTCCATATATATATACATATGTATACACATGCATATACAGATACATACATACATACATACATACACACATACATACACGCATATACATTAGTGTACTCGTATGTAAACAGATTCATCCATGTACTCATACATATTTTTAAGTACATAAATATATACACACACACTCATATACACATACGTATAGATAACTATATATACACATACATACTCTCAAACATACAGCTATGCATACACATAAATGGCCATTTACATCTCTATATATATATTCATATAAATATATGGACATCCATACATCTGTACAGGAACAATGCACACACCAGTGTTCCCGTCTGACCGGAGAGAGACGCAGTAGCGATGTTAAACCAAGGCCGCCCAATCAGAACGCAGTAGCGTCCACCAATCGGAGATGAGGGGGCGCGGAAAAGTGATTTTATGCACGCCTCTGTGACACAGTACAGTCCCTATCAAGGTGTGGATCGTTGAAATAGCTGCTGTGTGAAAGCGTCCCAACGACCGCCGAGATCGTTAGTTAGATCGCTGGGACGGCCGAAATCGTTGGGAAGTTCTGCATGTTTGACAGCTCCCCAGCGATCACGAAATGACTCTCCAGCGATCCCAAAACCGTGACGTAATAACGATCTCGCTTGCGATCTCATTATGTGTGACGGGGCCTTAACACTTTAAATGACTCATATGCTGTACATTACCATAAGATTACATGTAAAACCGTAGGACACTATACACACATTGCGCAGGAACAGGGTAAGACATTCCACATCCCTACATGGTCACTGAAATAATAATTGCAGGCGTCGCACCTTTCCATCCCATTTTCCATTTTTTTGCTTAATAATAATTCAAGAATGCAAAGGAATCTTGGAGACGCAGCCTTATTTCTGCATGGATCAGGGATTACAGATTTCCTTTCTAGCCTCATTTTATCCAGATAGTTTTTTTTTTTCAGTTATTTAATTTACTCTACATGAAGTCTATTGATTATTCAAGCTGGCAGTCAATTTTATAGGGCACCCCATGGTTTCTTTGCTTAATGTAGTCAATAAGTGTAATTGCTTGATCAGTACAGACCATGAAACAGGTTTTTGTGTCTCTTTTTTACAATGCGTTGATAGCTTTATCTGATGCATCCTTGGCAGGGTGTAGGTTTTACAGCACTATCCAGAAATCCCAGTGGTCTCTAGATTAATGACTATAGCTCTCTGCCGGAGCTGCTGATACTGCTGTCCTGAATGTATTAGCACATCTGGCATACCATGTTAGTTTCTGATGCCAGGCTCTTTTGTTCTGTACCCTCGGAATATCTCGCCAGTGCCTAGTTAACTGCTTTCATTGAAAGAGCATGATAAAAATGATATCAATCTACTGAATGTAACTAAGGCTCTGCTTGTTGCAGTTTATCAGTGTACATTATTAGCCTTGGCTTACATGCATGGTTTGGTTTTGCACCCAAAATGTATTGTATTGGGCTTTTTATTTTTACAATTATATATTTTATATAAAACAGTGCAAAGAGGACCTAGATCAAGCACATACAATGATGTGTAGGAGGCACATAGCAGAAAATTATTGGTACCTGATCGTAACAAAATGTTTACATCGCCATATTTCAGGGTCACTTTCTTTTTTTTTAAGGACATTCACAATAGATACTTTGACCTCGCACCCATGCCTGGCATTGTAATAGAGCACATAGAGTTGTGTTTCTGGCAATAGGTTAAATATCTCCTTACAGCACTAACTTTGGGCACAGGACAACTGTCTCATAGCAGCTAATTTTAAAGGGAGTCTGTCAGTAGAGAAAACCCTCCTAAGTCGTCTATATAGGCAGGCAGGTCATAGGGAGCTGAATAAAATAATATCTTGATATCTGCAATCTGGTGTCTTATTCCAGAGAAATCCATGTTTTTCTCATATGTAAATGAGCTGTTAAGATCTTTGGCCTGGACATAGATCTCCGTGAGAATCTGCCTCCAGAGATTATGTTGAATGAAAGGGGGCATTACCAGTGTGATGTGTGATGGTTACCAGTGTTACCAGTGTGATGTCTGATGGCCGCTCAATGCTCTCCTGATCTCACTGCAGAGCTGTGTGTAATTATACCTGACACATTGCAGGATCCTCTTAGCTTCAGCCTCCATCTCACAGGCAGCCAGTGTTGAAATACAGCAGAGCTGTGAGAGCTGCAGCAAATGTATTTGTAAGAAGACAAAACTCAGTTCAACTGTTCAGTGTTAGTTACTTTTCTCACACAGGTAACTGTACTTTCATTTACAGTAACCTCTGGAGACAGATTCTCAAGGATACCAGTGTCCGGCCCATGGTACTCATTTACATATAAGAAAAACACAAATTTCTGTCTTGGATAAGTCATCGGATCGCAGTTATCAAGGTATCATTTTATTCAGCTTCCTATGAACTACATGATCATATAGATGGCTTAGGAGGCTTGGTCCTACTGGCAGATTCCCTTTAAAGTGGTCTTGAATCCTGGTTTTGAACAGTGGTCTTAACTTTTTAAAGGCCCTCAACTCCTTTGATATGATTTTTTTTCTTTTATACATGTCCGTATTTACCTTTGGTTAATAAAATTGCACTAAGTTTCAGCCTGTAATCTTCATCCTTTCATTTTCACCCATTCTACCCCCTAATATTCAGTTTGTAGCCTGAGCTAACTAACCTATTTTTCTCTTGTGGAGTGTAATATAGACTGGATGTGAGGTCCGTGTGTATCCTGAGGTTTTCATTAGCTAATTTATCAGCACAGCTTCATTCCTGTAATTTCATCTTCAGGTGCTGTTTTTTTTCTAGACTGTTTTCTTTGCAATCATTGATCTAGCCCTATCAACGGTGCCATCTTCAGATTAGCTGCTAGCAAAAAAAGCCCATTGATGGAAATGGTATTAGCAAGTCGGGACAAAAACACAGTCACAGGAGAATGGGAGTGTTTTAGCAGAGCCCCAGGGGGATTGTGGGGAAGTTGTTTACTGTTTGGTTAGAGCCGAAGAGAAAGGTGGTGTGTGTGTTCTGTATCTCACAGAAGCGCCCCTGCAAGTGAAAAGGATTCAAATCAGGAGTGAAGCTAAGCACAGGTCAGGCAGAGTTCCTAAACTAATAGTGCAGACTAGAGATGAGCGGTGTTCGACTCGAACTGTTCGCCAATCTCAAATTCGAGCTGTTTTGGGCAGTGTTCGAGCCGTTCGGCTAACCCGAACGATTTTAAAAAAATTCGGCTGTTCGAGGTTATGTTCGATAACTGTTCGTGCACCAAAATCATAACTGGATTTTTTCTCAGTAATGCTGAAAATTAATGTTAATACGCAGTTTGAGTGTACAGCGGGGTGGGGGGAGGGGCAGGGGATGGATCTCTGCAGAAATAATGAAGATCTCCATTTTTTTTTCTCTTTCCCACATTTACAGTGGGGAGGTGCAATCTGTCAGCCTATCAGCAGCGCACACACGGAGCGAACTGCTTTTTTTCACACAAGCAAGGGCATGTGTCATTGGCAGTGTATGTCACATGTCCTTGCCCTATAAGACCAAGCCATTTTCCCCGTCACCACCATTTTCTTACTGCTGAAGCTGCATGTTAGACGGCACCGCTGTTGCTGTGTGCGCTATACTTTGTTAATTTGAAGCCAATTTTCGCACAAATCTACAGATAGCTTGGGAGTGGGGAATAGCTGTGATTGCAGTCCTTTTAAGGACTAGGTTACATAATTTCCTTACATACTTTTATCAGGCAGGTCTGTGCTCTTAAATAGATAGGTTGGGAGTATAGACTAATTGTAATTGCAGTCCTTTTCAGGGCTAGGTTACATCAGTTCCTATCACGTTTATCAAGCAGGTCTGTGCTCTTAAATAGATAGGTTGGGAGTAAAGACGAATTGTAATTGCAGTCCTTTTCAGGGCTAGGTTACATCAGTTCCTATCACTTTTTGCCAGGCAGGTCTGTGCCAGTGCTGTGCAAGTTTTTTTCACAGCATTTGGCTAAATCTAGCAAAGCAAATCCTTTTTGTCCTCTTGCAGTGTGTGTTAGTCAGTGGAGAATCCTATCTGTGTTGCAAGCTATACCACCTGTGTATAGAATACAATTTTTTTACTGCACCTAGTGAAGTAAAACCTTTTGTGCATAGCATCATTCTATTAGTCCATCTATACTAACCTCCAGCAGGTTGCAAATTCAAAATAATTTTTATCTGCATCTAGCTCAGAAAAAATATTTGGGCTTCGGCTTGTAGCAGTGTGTGGGACTCGTTCTATTAGTCCATCTATACTAACCTCCAGCAGGTTGCAAATTCAAAATAATTTTAATCTGCATCTAGCTCTGAAAAAATATTTGGGCTTCGGCTTAAAGAAGTGTGTGGGACTTGTTCTATTAGTCCATCTATACTAACCTCCAGCAGGTTGCAAATTCAAAATAATTTTTATCTGCATCTAGCTCTGAAAAAATATTTGGGCTTCGGCTTATAGAAGTGTGTGGGACTTGTTCTATTAGTCCATCTATACTAACCTCCAGCAGGTTGCAAATTCAAAATAATTTTTATCTGCATCTAGCTCTGAAAAAATATTTGGGCTTCGGCTTGTAGCAGTGTGTGGGACTTGTTCTATTAGTCCATCTATACTAACCTCCAGCAGGTTGCAAATTCAAAATAATTTTTATCTGCATCTAGTTTTGAAAAAATATTTGGGCTTCGGCTTGTAGCAGTGTGTGGGACTTGTTCTATTAGTCCATCTATACTAACCTCCAGCAGGTTGCAAATTCAAAATAATTTTTATCTGCATCTAGCTCTGAAAAAATATTTGGGCTTCGGCTTGTAGCAGTGTGTGAGACTTGTTCTATTAGTCCATCTATACTAACCTCCAGCAGGTTGCAAATTCAAAATAATTTTTATCTGCATCTAGCTCTGAAAACATATTTGGGCTTCGGCTTGTAGCAGTGTGTGGGACTTGTTCTATTAGTCCATCTATACTAATCTCCCACAGGTTGCAAATTCAATATAATTTTTATCTGCATCTAGCTCTGAAAAAATATTTAGTCTTGTAGCAGTGTGTGGTACTCATTGTATTAGGCCATCTATACCAAGCTCCACCAGCTTTGAAATTAATAATAATTTTTAGCTGCATCTAGCCCTGAAAATAATTTTTCTTCCCAATAGTGGTAGCAATAGAAATATGGGGCGCGCGCCTGGCTAACAAAAATATACGCTTCATAACAAAAAACACCAGCCTAGCGCACTGTATTAATAAGATGGCATCATCGTCTCTCCCAGTGCTAGGCCTACTACGCCGGCTAGCATTCCTCTGCCTAAAACACAATGTATTGGTCCGCGCTAGCCACGATGCTGAGGGGTCAAAAGCTGCTGCTAACGCTTTATCACAATTCAATTGGCAGATTTTCACAGAGCTCTTCTCCAATGCCCACCCATCGGGCAACAGTTGCCCACCCTCCCTATGGGATCTAGTGGCGAATAGTTGATGCCATTAATCAGAGCGTCAGTTGCCCCGTCGATGTTTCAAGCATACGGTAAGGCTTGGGAAGAGTGGACTCGACTAGTAGCAGGCAGACAGGTTGACCAATGTGAACAAGCCAGATCACAAGTCACCATAGAATTTCTCCACCAGCTAATGATGAGGGGCATATCAGGGGCGTCAGCGCAGCGGTGTCTGACTGGAGTAGCATTTCACTTCCAACTACTGAATTGGGGAGATGTGACAAAGATTCATCATCAGACAATCCATAAAAGGGTGGAAAAGGGGTCAGCCAAGTCAGGAGTGTAGACGTCCCGTCCCGTGTCACTAAAACTGATTTCTCACATCATATCCCTAACACCATTAACATGACACTCACAATTTGAAGCAACACTACAGTCTACTGCATTTGCGATCGCCTTCTTTGGGGCGCTATGCATAAGCGAATTAGTCCCTCAATCCAAAATTACCACCAGTGGAGGCTTATTACACCAGGACGTAGTCATAGCCAATAATGCAATACGTCTACGCATACGCCAATCGAAAATGGTTCCAGCGGGCAGGGGCACTTGGGTACTCTACAACCCACAAACGGTACACTGAGTCGGGTAACAATAGTAAAAACATATATAACCATCAGATCACAAAGTAATTTCTTCCTATCACACATTGATGGAACGCCATTATCAAGATGCCAGTTCCAAGCTATATTTAATAAATGCATAACATCGGCAGGGAACCACCCCAAAGATTACAGGACACACTCATTCCGCATAGGTGCGGCCACGGAAGCAGCAAGAGCAGGACTGTCAGAAACGGAAGTTTAGAGGATAGGGAGATGGCGATCCACGTGTTTGGCGAGATACATAAGACCGGACTTGTTATTCTAACGTGGTTTGTTTCTTTTACAGGTGACGCTAAGCCAACAGTGTGGGTGACAGGCCACTCGTATATATATTGGGCATAAAAAAGGGCGAAAGTCCGCCCAGGCGGGAGGAAATTAGAGTTTCATAACACATATTTCAACTGGAGAGGTATTAGAGGCCGGCTATGGCCACAGGTACTAATGGAGGTAATCAAGGTAGGGAGAGAGGCAAAAGGTCTGGTCATCTTAGTTATACAAGCCGGGGGAAACAACCTAGGTCATCACAAGAGCGCATAACTAATGGCAATAATGAAACTAGACACTGAGCGCTTCAGAGAATTTTTCACAAAACTAACTATAGTATGGTCAGAGATTGTGCCGATAGCGGTATGGCAAGGTGCACGAGACATCACGGCCTTCGAATGGACAAGGCGGGTAATAAATATTCGGATGGCAAAATTTAGAAGAGACAGAGGCGGTCTAGTGATACGACACTGACAACTGGAAGGAGATAAAGCAGGCCTCATACGGCCCGACGGTGTTCACTTAATGGATATTGGACTGGACATATTCCTGTCAGGACTCCATGATGGAGTAGAAGAAGCGTTAAGAGTGATGGGTGGGGGTCAGAGTCCTGCATACGAGTACGCAGGATCCTCCGTGGCCTGGAAATAGAAAGGACATGTTGGAGAGTTACACTTGTTGGCCAACTTGCCGGAGTGGAGACCCAGGGCATGCTGCAACAAGCTGAATTATTTTAGAAATAAAATGCCTTTCTAATGGAATGAGTATAAAGAGTTAATAAAGCTGTGACCGATCCTCACCCATCCAGTTGTAAGAGTTACATTATTGTATTGTCAAGGAAAGGGGGGCGGTAGGGGGGCTGAGCGTCTGGGTTTGGTTGGGGGTCCCCACAGTCTGCCTAGGCTAGATGCATTTAAAAATTCTTATTAGATACACAGGCGGTGCAGCTTGCTTCGCAGCTGGGCTACTATGCCCAAAGTACTGCCTAGGCTAGATGCAGTTAAAAATTCTACGCTGACTAGCAGACACTGAAGATTTGGAGCAGACCTCTGAGTAAACAACTCTTCAGACTCAACCATCTGTGTTACCCAAAGCCATAGTGTATGTAGTTTCTTACAGTTAAAAGGGGGGGGGTGGAGCGACCCAACCCACCTGAAATTGATGATGCCAACGTCACGTAAGACACAGCAAGGGGACTCCAAAAAGAGTCTCCATTTTTTCCCAAAATTATGGCACAGACACCACTTAACCCTAGAACGCATACCTGGGGCCTCGCAGGCCCGCCTTGTTAATTGTTTCTATTTTCTGCAAGATTACTTTAGTTAGAATTTTGAAACTCTAGGTATTCTTCATGTATATAGTTGTTTGTCATTTGAGTTTGAGTTATTCCATGTTATTTGCACACGGGCCTAAAAGGCCCCAGGTATGTGAAAGTGTAGATTTTTATGGTCATGCATTCTAGGGTTAAGTGGCATCAATTGCCCCACAGTTGCTTAAAACGGTTGGTGAGGTGATTTTATCAAATCCTCAAGCTTTTAGTCTCCCCAGGATGACACAGGGGTAGAAAAGTTCTTGCGAATCCATGATTTGCTCATCTTTATGAACGTGAGTCTGTCTATATTCTCAGTGGACAGCCGCGTGCGCTTATCTGTCAGCACACCACCAGCAGCGCTGAACACACGTTCAGAGAGAACGCTGGCTGCAGGGCATGACAAGATCTCCAAGGCGTGAGTGGCGAGCTCCGGCCATTTTTCCAGATTGGAATCCCAAAATGAGCAAGGGTCCAGTGACACAGTCATGGCTTCGATGTTCACTTGGAGATACTCCTGTACCATCCTCTCTAGGCGTTGACTATGTGTCAGACTTCTTGTCTCCTGTGGCCTTGCAAAGGATGGTCTAAAAAAGTGGTGAAACGATTCCACAAAATTGCTGTTACCAGCAGATACTGTGTTACTGTTACGGTTTGAGTGATGAAGACTCGACAGTCACACGGTTTGCAAGTTAGAACTGTGAGATTCACTACATGCACCACTGGTGTTTTGTGGAAAAGCACATGTAAGATTCTGCAACAGATACTCCTGCATGCGTGAATCCCTTTCTATGGCAGGAATTATTTTGGCAAATTTACATTTGTACCGGGGATCTAAGAGTGTGGCAACCCAGTAGTCGGGATTACTTCGAATTCTGACAATCCGAGGGTCATGTTGCAGGTAGTGCAGCAAGAAGGCACTCATGTGTCTTGCGCTTCCAGGAGGACCAAGTCCTTGTTGTGTTGGTAGTGAGGTAAGAATCATGCTTCCTTCCTCTGCCCTCTCCCCCCAACCTCGCACAACAGAAATGTGATCAAGGTCTCCCTCATCTGATGAGTCTTACATGCCCATCGCCAGTTCATCCTCCACTTCCTCGGCTCCTGCACCTTCCTCAACAGTTTGGCTGCTACCATGCGCCCTGGTTAATCCCTCTCCCCCACCCTCCCATGCCTGCCGCCTTGGTGCTGCCGACCGTCTGGACCTTGGAGATGTTATCCCTTCTGCATACGAGTCCTCCTCTACTTCCTCCACCTCCTCTTGTCCCACCACCTGACTCTGAATTCTGTTTAATGTGTGCTCAAGCATGTAAATCACCGGAATAGTCATGCTGATAATGGCATCGTCGTCAGCACTAAACATCTTTGTCGCCATTTCAAAACTGTGCAGAAGGGTGTGTGGCGCCCCTGAGGGTTAAGTCGCCACAGAGTTACTGCATCTCACCCAGAGGTGTGGTATCTCACCCTCAGGTAAGGAAGGAGTATGGCTCGGGACCCTAACACCTGCATCCAACACATACCCGCAGTGGGGGTAGGGCGAGATTGCTCCTAAGGGAGAACACAGTCCCAGGTCCCTAGCTGGCGGGAGGGTCCTATGTAGTGAGTGCTTAGGGGAGCAGCTTAGGGGAGCACATGACAGGGAGAGTATAAATAGGAAGCCATCTTAGAAAGAGCAAGCCAGTCAGAGGAGGAGAAGTGACAGGAGCAGAGGCTCTGCATGAGCTCTGCTCCGGAGGCGGGCCTAGCCTGGGAGGCCCAGGACTGAAGGAGAGAAGAGAGGAGTGGGAGCAGGAAGGCTCCAGGAACCGAAGGGACCCTAGGGGTACGGGCTGTGCAGAAGGCCACCCGTACGCCTGCTGCTACCAGGAGGTAGAGGGGTCAGGCCAGATAAGGGGAACCGGTCCCTCAACTAGCGGAGAAACAGCAAGGCTCAACTAGAAACCAGAGGCTGCATCATTTCATGTACTGCAGGCCAAAGTCCACACCAGTCTCACTAAGAAGGTAGCCACATAGGACCCAGGGGACGGAACACACGTCGCCCGCCAAGGCCCGAGAATACCGGATGGAAGTGTCACTGGGTGTGAGGTGCAGGGAGAAGGCCAGAGAAAGGACATACAGAAGGGGGTCCTGCTAAGTACTCCGGAGCTATCTGGGGGTGGACTGAGCCCCTCACTGAGTATGCACAGCACGATGGGGGAGATCGCTTTGGTACCTGTATTCTGGACTGCAACAACTGTGAGTAAAGATCTTGGGACTGCATCACACGGACTCTGTGTTTATTACTGACTCCCTGCACTACAACCACCATCATCCACCCACACTGCCCTGAAGCTACACTCTTCCTGTGGGGAGTAATAATACCATTGCTGCAAAACCACCAGCTTCAGAGGACTGTTCCGCAGCGGCGGCCCCTTTGGCCGCACTCCACAGGTGGCATAGTCGGACATTATAAAACCCATATATACAAATTATCCTTGGATTGACCGCCATGGGTCACGGACCGGGTCACCGCCACAGTGACTACAACCCCCAGCATCTACCGGCCCGGCTCCGGGTACCCCACGGCCCAGGGGGCGCGTCAGCATCATAGGTCCCTGATCTGAGACCTCTCCTGCAGCGTGATTTGCCCCACCTCTGGATCTCGTTGGCCCAGGCTATACGTCAGAACGTATTGCACCAGGGCTTGTCGGTGCTGCCACAGTCGCTGCAACATGTGCAGAGTTGAATTCCACCGTGTCGGCACATTGCATTTCAGCCGGTGAACTGGCAGGCCCAACGACTTCTGTAGAGATGTAAATCGTTGAGCTGCGGGATGCGAACGGCGGAAGTGAGCACACAGCGACCGTGCCCTCTGCAGAAGGCCATCTAGTCCGGGATAGTGGGCTAAAAATTACTGGACAACCAGGTTCAACACGTGAGCCATGCAAGGCACGTGTGTGACATTGCCTCGGCGAAGGGCCGCACCCAGGTTTGCAGCATTGTCGCACAAGGCCTTCCCTGGTTGCAGGTCCAGTGGAGACAACCATTCATGAAACTGGTTCTCCAGAGCTGACCACAACTCCTCAGCTGTGTGACTCACATTTCCCAGACATTTCAAAGTAAACACTGATGCCGCTGAGCCCTGCTGCCAGAATAGTAAGGAGGTGTGCAGGATTCCTTCTGTGCAGTTAGAAAGCAGGTGGCTTTACCAGACAGGCTTTGGTTGCAGGTGGAGGACCGAGAGGAGGTTGAGGAGGCAGAAGCAGTGGAGGAACTTCGAGATAAAGAGGATTGACGCACAACTCGTGGGGACGGTAAGACTTGGACAGCAGCCCCTTGTCCTGCTGTCACCATAGTTACCCAGTGCCCAGTCAGCGACATGTAACGCCCCTGTCCATGCCTACTCGTCCAAGTGTCTGTGGTGAAATGCACCCTGTCACACACAGAGATTCTCAAAGAAGTGGTGATGTTGTGTGCAACATGCTGGTGGAGCACAGGCACACCTTTCTTTGAGAAGTAGTGCCGAATGGGCATCTGGTACTGGGGCACTGCGACGGACATAAGGTCTCGAAAATCCTCTGTGTCCACCAGGCGGAAAGGCAGCATTTCTGTAGCCAACAGCTTGCAGATGGTGAAATTCAACCTCTTAGCTTTGTCATGGCTGGGAGGAAATGGTATTTTACTTGTCCACATCTGAGGGACCGAGGGCTGGCTGTTGTGCTTAGATGGGGTTGAGTAGGGTGTCCCCAGCAAACTGCCGGTCTGTGAGGAAGATGCAGGCGGACATGTTAGGTTGCCTTGATCCAAAGGTGGTGCTCTCAATGTCAGAGAGCGCTCAACACCAGCAGGTGTTTCCACTTCCAAATGAACTGACGACCTGCCAATCAAACTGGCTATTGCGGGTAAAGAGGTGGCAGGTCTGCGTCCAAAAACATGTGTGACTGCTGTCCCCCCAGTCACAGAGGATGAAGAGGCCACGGATGCACAAGATGGGGCAGACGGTGGTTGGCCCGACCCGCTAGGCCGCATTGTGGCACAGTGAGCTTCCCACTGCAACTTATTCTTCATATCCATGTGACGGTTCATGCATGAAGTACTCAAACTATGGATTTTTTGGCCTCTACTTAGCTTTTGGTGACAAATATAACAGATAACACGAGTTGGGTCATCCTTATCGATCTGAAAAAATGGCCAGGCTATGCAAGGCTTAGAGCGCATGCGACCTGAAGAGCCACTACGACTTGTGGTCAGAGGCAGAGTTGTGGTTGAGGATGCAGTTGTTGACATGCTTCCAGTACTCCATCTCTGTCCAGGAAGGCGCAACCTAACCTCGTCGTCACTAGAATCTGTGACACCCCGCTGCGTTTGGTATCACAGATCCTAGAAGAGTGCATTGATGGAATCCTCCACAAGAGGCCCCCATAAACATTCACACATCTCCACCTTCCACCTCAGACCAGCAGAGGGAGCCCGTTAGGGATATAAATAGGGAAGGTGGAGCTAGGCAGTTCAGTTCCTCTGAAGAGTTCCTGCAGTAGAGAAGCCTAAGAGAGGTCAGTCGGGAGTGGAGCTCAGTCTAGTCTAGAGAACTCAGTTAATAGTTCAGCAGTGGAGCACGAGGCTCCTGCTAGCTAGATTCAGGGAGCCCAGTTAGAGCTTAAGGTGTGCCGGCGCCATAAGATCGGTGAAGCACGGCAAGCTGCCGTTAGTGTGTATAGCCTAGTGAGGGCACGAGTAGGCCGAAGGCGAGTGGCGAGTTAGTACATAAGGGGCAGAGGAGCTTAACCAGCTCACCCCGAAGCATTTACCAGACACCGGATCCGAGCTTACCGGGATCTCTATGACCCAGTAAGGCATAACCGGAATCCCTGGAGAACTACAAGTCCCAGGATCGCTAAGGTGCTGATACGTAACAGAGCCAGGAGACGCTTAGGCCCCGCATACTGGGAGCGTGAACTCCAAGACAAGGCCCTACCATAAGGTCAGCCAGCGTAGGACAGAGACAAAGTTAGGACTAGCTCCAGGCAGGTCAGAAACTTACTACGCAGAGGCAAGAAACAGGAGGCCCTACACCCGCTCATTGGGGAGGATCCTGATATGCACCCTTCACCCTACAGTTCCCCCGTGATGTGCCTGAATTTCCACCAGTAAAAAGGACTGAAGTGACTACCGTGTCCGTTCCCGTTCTTGCTCTGACCCAGCTGGGTCTCGCCTGTCCTGCATTCCCCCTGCATACGCTTTTCTGAGGCCTAGCTCCACCTGTGTGGAGCTATACCATCGAGCTGCCTTATCACCGGCCTCAGTGGACTGCTGCAGCGCTGGTGCTTCTCACCAGATACCACAGGTGGCGTCACGAACTCTTACAAAATTAACAATTATCCACCCTTTTAAAGAGTGACCACAGGGTACGGGCCCGGGAGCTGACCACCGCGACATCCCCAAGGCCAGGCAAATGCCTGGGTACCGAGTCATCCCCATCCCCTGGGCTAGTCGCATCCTCCTCCACCTCCTCTGCTGACCTCATTGACTGGCTGACTGTGGGTTGACAGTAAGTGGGATCTCCAACCTCGTCATCATCACCCTGTGTGTTCTCACACCCGTCGTCCTCAGAGCCAACCTCTTCCTGCCCTGACCGAAAAGTCAAGTTGTCGCTCCAATCAGGTATTTGAGTCTCACCATCGTCTTCATCATTGTCTCCACCAACAGGAGTTACAGTTTGGGAACGAGGGTCTACATTATGCTCAGAACCTTCTTCATCTGGTCCTGGATCCGACTTATAAAGATTCTGGGCATCAGTGCAGATCATTTCCTCGTCTGGATTAACAGAAGCTCTGGAGCAGACCTCCGTTTCCCAGGCTATAGTATGAGTAAACAGCTGTGCATACTCAACCATCTGTGTTACCCCATACTCAGATGGGCAGCTGGAGACTTGGGAGCTGTGAGGAAGCAAGTGCGATTGGGGTGACACCTCTGAGGACTGGAGTATTTGTGATGTTGAAGTTGAGGTGGAGGAGAGCCCACTTGAAGGAGCACTTGATATCCGTTGAAGCACCTGCTGTTTTTGTGCCTCATCTGGAATTTGTAGCGATGGGCGTGTCCATAAGAAAGGGATCGTATCACATTGTCCACGAAAAGAAGTAGACATCTTAGTTTGGCTAGAAGATGGTCTTTCTTCTGCAGATGCTACTCCCCCCCCACCACGGGGGGCTCAACCCACCAGCGGACAAGCACCAGTATTGGGAGAGGGGGGGCTGGCCGTCAGGGTCCACCACGGCTCTGGCACAAACCCAGCGACACGGAGGTGGCATGGGCAGGAACGGACTGGCCGTGTTGGCTTCACACTTTTTGGTTTTTTTTTTTTACTCCTCCACCTCTTTTCTTTTCGCATGACTATATGTACTTCTCACTTTTCCATGTGTTAGTTGTGTCTTCTGAGCAGTTTGTCAGCTTTTGGACACCTTTGAAGGTGTTTTATATGTGTTTCTATGTGTTTTTGTTTGCCTGCCATTGGTTTTAACAGAGTTCGAAGGTGTTCGACGAACCGAACCGAACTCGAACACTACGGGGGTGGCTCAACACTAGTGCAGACTATTGTCAGGCAGAAAGGACTGGAAGAAATGGTGTCACAGGGATCATCTCCCTCAGCAAACCCTCCCCCCTCCTCCATTTCACTGTACTGTAAAGAATGCTGTGTTCATTAATGTGCCTTTGCATTAGAATTGTGCTGTTCTGTACTACTGGGAAGACTGGGAATTGCTGTGCTGCTAAGGAAACTGTACTGTTTGTCACTGGAGCCTGTTGCTCAAAAGACTTAACTTGCACTGGCTGTGCGGTTTCATCATTCATCACACCGTGGGGATTATATGAGTGGATCCGCATAACGTTTGGGCTCAGTTCAGCACCAGCAGAATTCCAGAGGAGCATGGAGACATGTTTAGAAGGATTGAGGGATGATATCTGCCAGATGTACTTGGATGACAATGTGGTAAACAGCAAAACCTTCCGGGAGCATGTTGAACACGTGAGGAGTGAGGACCGTAATACAACTGTATCAACAACACGGAGTTAAGTTGACCCCAAAGAAGTGTGAACTGTTCAAAAGACAAGTCCGATTTCTAGGGAAAATTGTGTCCAGAGAAGGATATACTATGGACCCAGCAGAAAACGCTCCTGTGCTGGCCTTAAAAGACAAGCGGCCCTCTACCATCAGGGAGTTGAGGCAGATATTAGGATTCCTTTCCTATAGTGTTGAGCGAGCATGCTCGACACTACTCGGTACTCGCCTGAGCATCTCGCTACTCGGGATGTTCGGCGAGCACCAAGCATTTCCGGGTTACTCGGGCGGGAACTCGGGTCTCTGCCCTGCATGTTTGGCGCTCTTTACAGAACCAATGAACATGCAGGGATTGCCAGCCAGTCACTGTAATGCCGCAGCCATGTTGTTTATGGGCATTACAGTGATTGGCTGGCCGCACAGCGTCACCTCGAGTATTTAAAACCGGGCACCACCATCTTGGACACAGTCGCCCGGGATCAGACAGTGTAGGGAGAGTGCTGCTGAGTTAGGAAGAGATATATAGTGCAAAATAGTTAGTGTAGGGTCTCTAAAGGCTGCCAAATCAAACAAACAGTCCTTCTCAGGACTAATATCCATCCCGGATATCAGGCAGGCTGGCAGGCAGGCTGTATAGGAGACGCAGTGGTTATACCAACAAACAGTGCATTACAGTCCTGTGTGCTCCTGCTGGTCAAATTGCTAGACTTATCCCCCAGTCTCAGGGGCCAGGAAAAATCTTTTTTTTTCATCTAAATCCTGTATTTTTTTTCCCTCAGACTGTACAAATACGCGTCGTATTAACCTTTTGGTAATTCCGCCCCCCACAAAAAAAAATTGAGTGTGTCTGTGACTGTTCAGACACCAATATATCTGTTTAAAATATTCTGGTGTAGGCCACATAACTATAACTGTGGTTTTGCAGATCCATGGTTCAAATCTCAGTATTATCCAGCTTTTGGCCTTTTTTACGTAAAAAAAAGAGTAATAGTGTCTCCCTGACTGTTCAGACACAAATATATCTGTTTAAATATTCTGGTGAAGGCCAGATTACTAGAAGTTTGGTTTTGCAGTTCCACGGTTCAAATCTCTGTATTATCCAGCTTTTGGCCTTTTTTACATAAAAAAAAACAGTAATAGTGCCTCCCTGACTGTTCAGACACAAATATATCTGTTTAAAATATTCTGGTGTAGGCCAGATAACTAGAAGTTTGGTTTTGCAGTTCCACGGTTCAAATCTCTGTATTATCCAGGTTTTGGCCTTTTTTACACAAAAAAAAACAGTAATAGTGTCTCCCTGACTGTTCAGACACAAATATATCTGTTTAAAATATTCTGGTGTAGACCAGATAACTAGAAGTTTGGTTTTGCAGTTCCACGGTTTAAATCTCTGTATTATCCATCTTTTGGCCTTTTTTACATAAAAAAAACAGTAATAGTGTCTCCCTTACTGTTCAGACACAAAGATATCTGTTTAAAATATTCTGGTGTAGGCCAGATCACTAGAAGTTTGGTTTTGCAGTTCCACTGTTCAAATCTCTGTATTATCCAGCTTTTGGCCTTTTTTGCATAAAAAAACAGTAATAGTGTCTCCCTGACTGTTCAGACACAAATATATCTGTTTAAAATATTCTGGTGTAGGCCAGATAACTAGAAGTTTGGTTTTGCAGTTCCACGGTTCAAATCTCTGTATTATCCAGCTTTTGGCCTTTTTTACATAAAAAAAACAGCAATAGTGTCTCCCTGACTGTTCAGACACAAATATATCTGTTTAAAATATTCTGGTGTAGGCCAGATAACTAGAAGTTTGGATTTGCAGTTCCACGGTTCAAATCTCTGTATTATCCAGCTTTTGGCCTTTTTCCCGTAAAAAAAACAGTAATAGTGTCTCCCTGACTGTTGAGACACAAATATATCTGTTTAAAATATTCTGGTGTAGGCCAGATAACTAGAAGTTTGGTTTTGCAGTTCCACGGTTCAAATATCTGTATTATCCAGCTTTTGGCCTTTTTTACATAAAAAAAACAGCAATAGTGTCTCCCTGACTGTTGAGACACAAATATATCTGTTTAAAATATTCTGGTGTAGGCCAGATAACTAGAAGTTTGGTTTTGCAGTTCCACGGTTCAAATCTCTGTATTATACAGCTTTTGGCCTTTTTTACATAAAAAAAACAGTAATAGTGTCTCCCTGACTCTTCAGACACAAATATATCTGTTTAAAATATACTGGTGTAGGCCAGATAACTAGAAGTTTGGTTTTGCAGTTCCACGGTTCAAATCTCTGTATTATGCAGCTTTTGGCCTTTTTTACATAAAAAAAAACAGTAATAGTGTCTCCCTGACTGTTCAGACACAAATATATCTGTTTAAAATATTCCGGTGTAGGCCAGAGAAATAGAACTGTGGTTTTCCTCTTCAACGGTTCTAATCTCCTTTTTATTACCCTTTTTCCATTGATAGTGAGAGTGTAAGCTATTTTACTTCATTTACAATGGGCAAGGCGCGTGGCAAGGGACGTGGAACTGGACGTTCTGGTCATGGTGCGTGTAGAGGACGGGGCCGTGGCGAAGGTGAAAATGTGCCACAACCAACAGCCATATCTTCTCGCTCCCACTTGTTGACTGAATTACTAGGGAAGCACAGAACAACACCAGTATTGCAAACTGATCAGTGTGAAAAGGTTATTAATTGCATAGCAGATAACACTTCCAGTTACCTGGGCACTACCACCTCCGGTCTGTCTTCCACACGGTCAAGTTTTAGTAGCCGTGAGTCTCGACCGCATACTCCTCCTCACCCTGATGCTCCTTCCTCCCACCATGCCGAGTGTCGTCAGACAGCAACTGATCCCACATTTGGACGCTCTGAAGAGCTGTTCATTGGTCCATTTCTATATTTGTGCCCCTCCCCTGCTCCGCTTGAAGTGGTGGAAGAGGAGATCCCATGTAGCGATGGCCAAATATTTGAACAGCCACGGCCAGAGGAAGTCGTCACTGGCAATGTGTCACAAGAGGTGGACGATGACGAGACACAATTGCCCCGAAGTGAGGAGGAGGTTCGTGGTGCGCAAGTGGAAGAGGAGGAGGTGGTGGATGATCTAGTAACTGACCCAACGTGGCAGGAGGACGCGCAGAGCGAGGCCAGCAGCACACAGGGGGAGGGAGGCAGAGTACCCCAACAGGCAGGAAGAAGCAGTGTGGTGGCCGTACACAGAAGGCGGGCAACAGTTCCCCGTAACACCAACACGAGGGACGTTGCCAGTACAAGCGGTAGGTCTTCCAGAGTATGGAATTTTTTAAAGACTCTGCTGATAACCCCAAAAAGGCCATTTGTACCACCTGCCATGCCAGCATCAGCAGGGGTGACAAAACTACCAGCCTGGCCACCACCAGCATGATCAGTCACAAAGCAAAGCACCCGACTTTGTGGGGCGAACCGCAGGGTCCACGACCAGTGTCAGCGGGTGTCACCACTGCTTCTTCCGCTGTTGTGCGTGTAAGAGAACCCCCTGTTGTGCGTGCAAGGCAATCCCCTGTCCATACTGCATGCAAAGATGCCCCCTCCTCTCAGTCTTCACTTGTTATTGGAGTTTCTCAAGAAACAGCATCAACGTCCACTTCCCACCGCAGCATTCAATTGTCCATATCCCAGACCTTTGAACGAAAGCGCATATTCGCAGCCAACGCCCCACAGGCCGCAGTCCTAAATTCGCACATTTCACGACTGCTTGCATTGGAAATGCTGCCTTTTAGGCTGGTGGAGACAGAATCCTTCCGCAACCTTATGGCGGTGGCCGTCCCTCGGTACTCGGTCCCCAGCCGACACTTTTTTGCCCGGTGTGCCATCCCCGCACTACACAAGCATGTGTCCCAAAACATCTGCCATGCCCTCAACAATGCAGTTACTGGGAGAGTCCACCTGACAACAGACACGTGGACAAGTGCTTGTGGCCAGGGACGGTACATCTCCCTGACGGCACACTGGGTAAATATAGTGGAAGCCGGGACCCAGTCGGACCTTGGGATGGAACACATCCTCCCCACACCGAGGATTGCGGGCCCTATGTTAGTCAGAGTTGCCCCCACAGTGTACAGCTCCTGCGCATCATCCTCCTCCTCCTCATGTTCAGCCTCCATCTCAGATATCACCACATCAGTTACAAGCTGGAAGCACTGCATTACTGCCTCCGCCAAGCGGCAACAGGCTGTGCTGAAACTCATAAGATTAGGTGATAAACCTCACACTGCTTGTGAGTTGTGGACAGCTGTGAAACAGCAGGCCGATCTGTGGCTGAGACCGCTGAACATACATCCAGGCATGGTCGTGTGTGACAATGGCCGCAACCTGGTGGCGGCTTTGAGGCGAGGCGAGATCACACACGTACCATGCCTGGCTCATGTGCTTAACCTCATGGTTCAGCGGTTTGTTAAATCGTACCTCGAGTTGCCAGATCTGCTCGTCAAAATACGCCGCCTGTCAGCTCATTTTCGGAAGTCGGCTACAGCTTCCGCCGCCCGTGCTGTGTTGCAGCAGCGTTTGCAGCTTCCGGCACACCGACTGGTGTGTGATGTCCCCACACGTTGGAACTCTACCCTCCACATGTTGCAAAGGATTTGTGAGCAGAAGAGAGCAGTTGTGGAGTTCCAGCTGCAACAAGGCCGTCGATATTCAGGTCAGACTCCACACATAAGACCTCAGGAGTGGACCTGGATGTCTGACATATGTACCATCCTGACAAACTTTGAGGAGGCCACCAAGATGGTAAGTGGCGATGACGCCATCATTAGTGTCAGCATCCCACTTGTCTGTTTTTTGCAACACTCTCTGCAGAGAATTAAAGTGGAGGCATTGCAGCCAGAGTATGATGAGATGGATCAAGGAGCCGTAACAGGCGATTACACACAGCCCAGCCTCATCTCATCCCAACGTGCATTGGGGGACAATGAGGGAGAGGAGGAGGAGGAGGAGGAGGAGGAGGAGGAAGAACAGGATCTAGTATCATGCGCTGTAGACGGTAGTACCTCTACAACTGTCATACCGTCGGTTCAGCGTGGGTGGCCTGAGGACAGGGGGGAGGAGGAGGAGGAGGAGAACATGGTCAGTCGTCATCTTGGTGAGGACACGGAAGTCTTGCCCGTACCAGTCTGGCACGCATGGCTGACTTTATGTCACGCTGCCTTAACCATGACCCTCGCGTTGTCAAAATGTTGGGTGACAGTCATTACTGGTTCGTGACACTTTTAGACCCCTGCTACAAGGAGAACTTTCACTCTCTTATTCCTGAGGTGGAGAGGTCTACAAAAATGGGGCAGTACCAGAAGGCCCTGGCTGCAGAACTGTTAAAACAATTCCCATCTGAACACACTAGCGGCAGAGGTCACAGTTCGTTGACCAACCAAGGCGTACATGCGAGAGAGACGCAACTCCAATCCAGCAGAGGCAGGGGAACACTGTCAACATTCTGGGACAGTTTTCTGAGACCCGCCCAGCTTACAGGCCCTGAGGCGCGGGGTACTCTCACAAGGAGTGGAAAGTTTCAATAGATGGTGAGGTAGTACCTTGCCGACCGTACCAGCATCCTCCGTGATTCCTCTGTGCCTTTTAATTATTGGGTATCCAAGCTGGACACTTGGAATCAACTCGCTCTGTATGCCTTGGAGGTCCTGGCCTGCCCCCGTGCTAGCGTGTTTTTAGTGCCGCTGGGGGAATTATAACTGATAAGCGCACTCGCCTGTCAACTGACAATGCTGACAAGCTGACCATTATCAAAATGAACAAGGGCTGGATTGGGCCAGACTTCTCATCACCACCAAATGACAGCAGAGTAACATAAAGTCATATACACTGTATTATTTCGGGAGGTGTATTCCCATGCACCGCTTCACACCCACACATGGGTATACGCTTCCTCATTTCGGCTATATTTTGCTCTTCTCCTTATCCTCAGCCTCCACCACCACTATACCATCAGGGTGACCATGGTCCGTGGTGCCAGCATTGCAAGTTTTTGCTTGGAAGGCATAGACAAAGACTATAGGAGACCCACTCCCCAATAATGGGAATAATGTTTTGAATATGCTGTACTGCATGGCTCTTGTTTGCCAGCATTGCAAGTTCCTCCGTCCTAATTTTTGGCAGCTTTTGCTTGGAAGGCATAGGCAAAGACTAAGGGAGACCCACTCCCCAATAATGGGAATAATGTTTTGAATATGCTGTACTGTGTGGCTCTTGTAACGGGCATTAAAATAGTCTTGTTAAGCTACTGCGACCTCCACCACTCTTCCAAGGGGCATTGATATTGTCTTTTTATTCCACTGTGACCTCCACGTCTCTTCCAAGGGGCATTAAAACCGTCTTCTTAAGCTACTGCAACCTCCACCACTCTTCCAAGGGCATTAAAACCGTCTTGTTAAGCTACTGCGACCTCCACCACTCTTCCAAGGGGCATTGATATTGTCTTTTTATTCCACTGTGACCTCCACGTCTCTTCCAAGGGGCATTAAAACCGTCTTGTTAAGCTACTGCGACCTCCACCACTCTTTCAAGGGGCATTGATATTGTCTTCTTATTCCACTGTGACCTCCATGTCTCTTCCAAGGGGCATTAAAACCGTCTTGTTAAGCTACTGCAACCTCCACCACTCTTCCAAGGGGCATTAAAACCGTCTTGTTAAGCTACTGCGACCTCCACCACTCTTCCAAGGAGCATTAAAACCGTCTTGTTAAGCTACTGCGACCTCCACCACTCTTCCAAGGGGCATTGATATTGTCTTTTTATTCCACTGTGACCTCCACTTCTCTTCCAAGGGGCATTAAAACCGTTTTGTTAAGCTACTGCGACTTCCACCATTCTTCCAAGGGGCATTAAAACCGTCTTGTTAAGCTACTGCGACCTCCACCACTCTTCCAAGGGGCATTGATATTGTCTTCTTATTCCACTGTGACCTCCACGTCTCTTCCAAGGGGCATTAAAACCGTCTTGTTAAGCTACTGCAACCTCCACCACTCTTCCAAGGGGCATTAAAACCGTCTTGTTAAGCTACTGCGACCTCCACCACTCTTCCAAGGAGCATTAAAACCATCTTGTTAAGCTACTGCGACCTTCACCACTCTTTTAAGGGGCATTGATATTGTCTTTTAATTCCACTGTGAGCTCCACGTCTCTTCCAAGGGGCATTAAAACCGTCTTGTTAAGCTACTGCAACCTCCATCACTCTTTCAAGGGGCATTAAAACCGTCTTGTTAAGCTACTGGGACCTCCACCACTCTTCCATGTGGAATTAAAACCGTCTTCTTAAGCTACTGCGACCTCCACCACTCTTCCAAAGGGCATTAAAACCGTCTTGTTAAGCTACTGTGACCTCCACCACTCTTCCAAGGGGCATTAAAACCGTCTTATTAAGCTACTGCAACCTCCACCACTCTTCCAATGGTCATTAAAACCGTCTTGTTAAGCTGCTGTGACCTCCACGTCTCTTCCAAGGGGCATTAAAACCGTCTTGTTAAGCTACTGTGACCTCCACGTCTCTTCCAAGGAGCATTAAAACCGTCTTGTTAAACCACTTTGAACTCCACAGCTCTTCCAAGGGTCATTGAAATGTTGTTTTTAATTACCTCTAACCTCCACGACTCTTCCAACGGGCATTGCATTTCCTCCTAATTTTAGTCAGCTTTTGCTTTTCAATGCATAGGCGAACACTAATGGAGACCCACTCCCCAATAATGGGTAGAAGGTTTTTAGTACGCTGTAATCCACATCTGTTTCAAGGGGCATTGCAATTCCTCATAAATTTTGGAAAGCCTTCCATTCACTGCTTAGGCCAACAGTGTACAGGAGACCCAGTTGCTATTAATGGAAAAAACGGTTTAGTTAAGGCCCTCTGACCTCCATGTCACTTCCAAGGGGCATTGGAGTGCCTCAAAATTTTTGGTAGGCATTGCACTCACGGTATGCCCTATAACTGTGTAGCCGAACCGCTCCTTTTGGTACAGAAACATATCCTACAAGACATGTGTAGTTGACTGGCCTGATATTGATGTGAATGGTCCCTGTTCCTCCTGCTCTTTCTCCTTTGCCACCACCTCATCCATCATTCATCACCTGAAGCTTTGTTTAAACGGGAGTCATAGAACTGGGATAGTAGCAGGAAAACATCCAGCAATCCTCGGAGGAGGTAGGATATGCGCCAAAACGCTGACCACCTCAGGCCTAGCTGCTACTACATACATGCGCTTGCATTACAACAAAACAAAGCAGATGCTAACTTCTATCATCCTCATCATGCTCCTCACCTTGGCACTCTCAACTCCCCTGATGGAGAAGCCAGGGCCCACCGGAGGAGTCTGATAGTCCGGTGGGTTCGGCCAATGCTGCCCTAAAGCAGGCCAGGCTGTGTGGGAAAGGTTACCGGGACAAATAGGGGTGGCTGGGGACCGAGTATGGACACCCGGCCACCCCCTGGAGGCTGGGGAGCAAGCGGGGACACCCGGCCACCAGGAGGCTGGGGACTGAGTATGGATACCAGGCCGCCGACACAGCCATGGCGTGGTGGCCAGATTCTGCCTCCACATGCCTAAAAGGCCCAATTTAAAGTGCAAGCAAGCAAGCAGTATGGTATTGCAACCTGGGGGTGGGTGGGTGGCAGGCAGCATACTTGAGCTTGTATTGCAAGGAATGGGGGAGGTACAATTGAACACTGCCCTGGGACTAGAACTTGCATCGGGATAGTTGCAAGTCTGCATCTTCTGATGCGGTAAGGATCACTTATGATGGGCACACTTTTAGACAGTGACCTGGGAGTCAGAGATGCTTCCAGGGGTCTTCCCCATGCTGTTCCCTTGTCTTTTCAGCACTTTATGCATGTGTCACACAGCACATGGCCAGATAAGGTTGTAAAATGTTAAAATGACATTTCACGGTGAATGCATTTGTCATAGTTGAAAGCAATACAAAAGTGCAAAAACGCATAAAAAATGCTACTTGTGAACATAGCCGAAGGTGTGGAGGAGTATTTTTGTTTTTGGTCATTTATTTTAACTTATACACAAGTCTTTTCCCTGGAAAGGATGTTCCTTAACTAGTGTTGAGCATTCCGATACTGAAATATCGGGTATCGGCCGATATTCGCGGTATCGGAATTCCGATACTTAATTCCGATACTTTTACAATATCGAATACCGGAATCGGAAGTTCCCATAATGCCTGCGCTCTGCAGTGTCTCTGAAGTATGACAAGCTGGATGGCAGCGCTCAGCTGAGATCCAGCCTGTCATCAGAATGCCATCCCAGCGTGGGAGAATTCTCCTGATCGTTTAAAAGCCGGCGGGCGGTAAAAAGCCGCCGGCTTTTAAACAATCACACAGCCCCATACTGCTTCCCCGCAGCCTCCCACCACGATCCTCCGCTCCCCTCGCCACCTCCCATCCCGATCGTAAGTTAGGACCGGGCGGGGAGCGCAGCACCAAGGAGCGGGGAGCGAAGGACCCGGGCGGGGAAGCCGGCAGTGAAAAGACTTCACCGCCGGCTTTCCCGTTCTGTGCTGTGCTTTCCCGCCGGTTCTTTCAAATGAACAGCTGAGGTATCAGGTGATGCTGATCAGCTGTTCATTTGAAGTAGCCGCGGTGCCCTCAGAGGGTTCACGTGAGTTCATGCTTGACTGCATTGCATGAACTCACATGAACTTTCCCACGGCCACACAGGTCAGCCTCACCTCCCAGACAATCAGCCCGTCATGATTGGTGTGTGTGGGTGTCTGTGCGTGTGTCTGCGAGTGTGTGCGGGGTGTCTGTGCATGTGTCTGCGAGTGTGTGCGGGGTGTCTGTGCGATGTCTGCGGGTGTGTGCGATGTCTGCGGGTGTGTGCGGTGTCTGTGCGATGTGTGCGCGGTGTCTGTGCGATGTCTGCGGTGTCTGTGCGATGTCTGCGAGTGTGTGCGGTGTCTGTGCGATGTCTGCGAGTGTGTGCGGTGTCTGTGCGATGTCTGCGAGTGTGTGCGGTGTCTGTGCGATGTCTGCGGGTGTGTGCGGTGTCTGTGCGATGTCTGCGAGTGTGTGCGGTGTCTGTGCGATGTCTGCGGGTGTGTGCGTGCAGGCAGACATAGGCCGATGTGACACTACTACTCCCGTCGGCCTATGTCTGTCCCCCGTCCACTCGTGCCAGCAGGATCAGCTCGATGGGTGCAGTAGTTCCCATCAGCCTGATCCAGCTATTTAAATTGCCCTACTGTGTCCCCAATAAATTTTAAATACATGTCATTGGTGGCCAGTGGTTGCCTACAATAAATTAGTTCATACATTACGTGTCCCCACCGATCGCCACCTAAAATAAAGTAAAAAGTAAAAAACTACACCTATACTCACCTAGACACCTAATTCCCCGAAGCCATCGATCTCCTGTAATAAAATATAAAATAATAAATCACAGCCTTATCCTTACCCCTCCGTAGTAGTCCACGAGTGTCCCACGATGATCTCCAGTTTAGAGCAGCCACATAGAATGTGACCGCTCTGAACCGCTGCCGCCGCTAGAATGATGGGGGCGTAAAGCAGCCCCGTCATTGCATAAGCGGGTTCGCCGGAGTTCAGGCAGCGCTGCTCCGGTTAGCTCCTTTACGGCCCTGCTGTATCGTGAGAAATTCCCACGGTACAGCAGTGCCGTAAAGGAGGTCTCCGGAGCTGCGCTGCCTGAATGCACTCCGGTGACCTCAGTCAGTGGCTCCCGCTGCCGGGAGCGGACATGTTCTCGGCAGTGTGAGCTTACAGCAGCCATGCACAGCTGTCACCATCTCCAGATGTGACAGCTGTGCATGGGAGATCAGCGCAGGAACGTGGACAGGTAACTATTTTTTTTTAGTAAACTAAGAATTAAATAAAATTGTGTGTTTTATTTCAAATAAATTATTTTTTTCTGGGTTTAGTGTGTTTTTTCTTTTTAACACTTTGTAGGTTAGTAATGGGGGTGTCTTATAGACATCCATCATTACTAACCTGGGCTTCATGGCAGCTGGCGCTGACATGAACCCCAACCCTATTACCCCCTGCCACCGCACCAGGGCAGCGTGGAAGAGCGAGGCTAAGTGCTAGAGTTGGCGCATCATATGGATGCACCATTTCTGGGGCGGCTGACGGCTGGTGTTTCTAGCCTGGGAGGGGGCCAATATTCATGGCACCCTTCCTGGGCTATTAATATCAGCCCCCAGCTGTCTGCCTAGCCTTTGCTAGCTATTAAATAGGAGGTACCCCATGTCAATTTTTTTGGGGGGGTCCCCCATTTTAATAGCTAGTAAAGGCTAGGTATTCAGCTGGGGGCTGATATTAGTAGTCTGGGAAGCTCCGTGGGTATTACCCCCTTCCCAGGCTTCAAACATCTGCCCCAGCCATCTGCGTAACCTCCGCTAGAGCCTAAAATTATGGGGGATCCCACGCCAATTTTTTTTAAAATAAATCCTTTATTTTAACACTAAATGACATTTGAGTAGTTAATAAAGATGCAGTCCCTAAATTATTATTTATTTTTTAATTAATTTTTCCCAAAAATTTTGACGTGGGCTTTGCCATATTTTTGTATGCCAGCCAGGTACAGCATCCAGCTTCTATGAACACGCCACTTTCCGGGGTGGCTGCGGACTGCAATTTGCACCGGGGTGGGGGGGGGGCAGAAAGCTTGGGCCTCCCTGCGCTGCAGATTCCATCCCCCAGCTGCCTAGCTGTACCTGGCTGGACACACAAATAGGGAGAAGCCCCACGTATTTTTTTTTTTAATTATTTCATGAAATTCATGAAATAATAATGAAAAAAAGGGCTTCTCTATATTGTTGTGTCCGGCCAGGTACAAATAGGCAGCTGGTGGTTGGGTGCAGCCCGTTCCTGCCTGCTGTACCTGGCTGGACACAAATATAGTGCGAAGCCCCACATCAATTTTTTTTTAATTATTTCAGGAAATTCATGAAATAATTAAAAAAAAATTGATGTGGGGCTTCGCCCTATATTTGTGTCCAGCCAGGTACAGCAGGCAGGAACGGGCTGTGCCCAACCACCAGCTGCCTATTTGTACCTGGCCGGACACAACAATATAGGGAAGCCCTTTTTTTAAAAAATAATTTCATGAAATAATTAAAAAAAAAAATACGCGGGGCTTCGCCCTATTTTTGTGTCCAGCCAGGTACAACTAGGCAGCTGGGGGCTGGAATCCGCAGCACAGGAAGGCCCAAGCTTTCTGGGCCCCTCCCGCTGCAAATTGCAGTCCGCAGCCACCCCGGAAAATGGCGCGTTCATAGAAGCGCCATCTTCTGGCGCTGTACCCAACTCATCCAGGGTCCTGGTGCGGTGGCTCACTGGGTAATAAAGGGGTTAAGGCCAGCTTGGCATTATCAGCTGGCCCTAAGCCCGAAATTCATGGGGTCACGCCAATATTAGACATGACCACCATGAATTTCTAGCAAAGTATTTAAAAAAAACACAACACCCAGAAAAAAGTCCTTTAATTGAAATAAACACACAATTCTTTATTGTTCTAAATTAAACTATATTACCATCACGCCCATTCCAGCTGAAGCCAACGATCTCCTGCAATAAAAGAAAAATAATAAAGCAACCTCATCCTTACCTTTCCATGGTTCCGATGACAGCTTCAGCTCTGCTACATCGAGATGACAGGCTGGACCGCAGCAGAACGCTGCCATCCAGCCTGTCATCCCGCAGACACTGAGAAGCGCAGGCTTGCTTGCGCTCCTCAGTGTCTCTCTGTGACGGCATAAAGATGAGCCGAGGTCATGTCCAATGAACTCGGCTCACCTCATGCACGTCACTGACAGCGTGGGAAAATTCTCCTGCACTCAGCGCTTCAGCGTGAGAATTTTCCCACGCTGTCAGTGACGTGAATGAGGTGAGGTCATGTCCAATGAACTCAGCTCACCTCATGCACGTCACTGACAGCGTGGGAAAATTCTCACGCTGAAGCGCTGAGTGCAGGAGAATTCTCCCACGCTGTCAGAGACGTGCATGAGGTGAGCTGAGTTCATTGGACATGAACTCGGCTCATCTGGATGCCGTCACAGAGAGACACTGAGGAGCGCAAGCATGCCTGCGCTTCTCAGTGTCTGCAGGATGACAGGCTGGATGGCAGCGTTCTGCTGCGGTCCAGCCTGTCATCTCGATGTAGCAGAGCTGAAGCTGTCCTGGGAACCATGGAAAGGTAAGGATGAGGTTGCTTTATTATTTTTCTTTTATTGCAGGAGATCGTTGGCTTCAGCTGGAATGGGCGTGATGGTAAGTAGAGTTTAATTTAGAACAATAAAGAATTGTGTGTTTATTTCAATTAAAGGACTTTATTCTGGGTGTTTGTGTTTTTTTTTTTAACTTTGACTATGGGGTTAGTAATGGGGGTGTCTTATAGACGCCTCTCCATTACTAACCTGGGCTTGATGTCAGCTGGCATTATAAGCTGACATCAACCCTAACCCTATTACCCCACTGCCACCGCTACAGGGCAGTGGGGAGAGCGAGGCTAAGTGCCAGAATTGGCGCATCCTATGGATGCGCCATTTCTGGGGCGGCTGACGGCTGGTGTTTCTAGCCTGGGAGGGGGCCAATATTCATGGCACCCTTCCTGGGCTATTAATATCAGCCCCCAGCTGTCTGCCTAGCCTTTGCTAGCTTTTAAATTGGGGGGACGTCATTTTTTGAGGGGGTTCCCCATTTTAATAGCTAGTAAAGGCTAGGTATTCAGCTGGGGGCTCATATTAGTAGCCTGGGAAGCTCCGTGGGTATTACCCCCTTCCCAGGCTTCAAACATCAGCCCCAGCCGTCTGCTTAACCTCCGCTAGAGACTAAAATTAAGGGGAACCCCATGCCAATTTTTTTTTAAATAAATCCTTTATTTTAACACTAAATGACAAGTACAGTAATCAACACTGTCACTGTACTTCATATATATGTGACTGACATGTTTCTATCTATCTAATCTATGTGTGATTCTCTATTCCTTCTATTCTAAATTGTCGAGTACAGATGCTGAATTGCCGGCCGGCTTTTTTAAAGAGACGGTGCATGAAAACACTATTATATTTTTAAATAAATCCTTTACATTAAATGACAAGTACAGTAAGCAACACTGTCACTGTACTTCATATATATGTGACTGACATGTTTCTATCTATCTAATCTATGTGTGAAGCTCTATTCTTTCTGTTGTAAATTGTCGGGTACCGGTGTATGCCGCTGATGAATTGCCGGCTTTTCGCGCAATACATTCTACATTATTCTTAGTTGTTTTACTTCATGTAGAATTAACCTACAAGGAAAGAAAGGGTTTATTTTCATTCCGATATTTGTGTCCCATTGACTTGCATTGGTTTCCGGTATCGGAATCGGCGATATCCGATACTTTTTGGGTATCGGTCCGATCCAATCCGATACGATATTTCCTGATATCGGAAGGTATCGCTCAACACTATCGTTAACATATTTCACAGGAAAAAAGTTTCACTTTCGTTTTTGAACGTTTTATTGTGAGCCCGTAAAAGTGGCTTAATACCTCTGACCACGTTTTTGACAGCAGTGACCTGGGGGTCAGAAATGCTTCCTGGGGCGATCCCCATGCTGTCCCCATGTCATTTGAGCACTGTCACTATCGTTTTGGGCACTTGTTAGGCTTTTAAAAGACTGCCGGGGGTGCCACCGCAAAAATGCTCGAGTCTCCCATAGACTAACATTGGGCTCGTTGCTCGAGCACCCGAGTATCACGGCGAGCTCGGCCCGAGCTTCGAGCACCCGAGCATTTTAGTGCTCGCTCAACACTAGTGTTGTGCAATTTCCCCTGGGCACGCATATACCCCATATGTGGGGAAAAACCACTGTTTGGGCGCACGGCAGGGCTCGGAAGGGAAGGAGCGCCATTTGACTTTTTGATTGTAAAATTTGCTTGAATAATTAGCGGACGCCGTGTTGCGTTTGGAGAGCCCCTGATGTGCCTAAACAGTGGAAACCCCCCACAACTGACCCCATTTTGGAAACTAGACCCCCCAAGGCACCTATCTAGATGCATAGTGAGAACTTGGAACCCCTAGGTGCTTCACAAATTGATTCGTAAAAATGAAAAATTGGAAAAAAAACACTTTTTCATTTTTACGAATCAATTTGTGAAGCACCTGGGGGTTCCAAGTTCTCACTATGCATCTAGATAGGTGCCTTGGGTGGTCTAGTTTCCAAAATGGGGTCACTTTTGGGGGAGCTCCAATGTTTAGGCACACAGGGGCTCTCCAAACGCAACATGGTGTCCGCTAGCAAATTGAATGGAAAATCGGCTCAAATTGTTAGCGGACACCATGTTGCATTTGGAGAGCCCCTGTGTGCCTAAACATTGGAGCTGCCCCACAAGTGACCCCATTTTGGAAACTAGACCCCCCAAGGCACCTATCTAGATGCATAGTGAGCACTTGGAACCCCCAGGTGCTTCACAAATTGATTTGTAAAAATGAAAAAGTGGAAAAAAAAACACTTTTCCATTTTTACAAAAAAATTTGTGAAGCACCTGGGGGTTCCAAGTGCTCACTATGCATTTAGATAGGTGCCTTGGGTGGTCTAGTTTCCAAAATGGGGTCACTTGTGGGGGAGCTCCAATGTTTAGGCACACAGGGGCTCTCCAAACGCAACATGGTGTCCGCTAATAATTTGAGCCGATTTTCCATTCAATTTGTTAGAGGAGACCATGTCGCGTTTGGAGAGCCCCTGATGTGCCTAAACAGTGGAGCTCCCCCACAAGTGACCCCATTTTGGAAACTAGACCCCTCAAGGATTTTATTAAGGGGTATAGTGAACATTTTGAACCCAGAGGTACGACACAGAATTTGATAACATTAGGTCATCATATTGAATAAGTTGTCATTAGTCTTGAGCGCAAGTGCTCGCTACTTGAGTTTGCATCGGGTACTCAGGTATGCACCATGTATCGCGGGTGCTCAAGTGAAATGCTCGAGTCCCCGCCCGCATGTTTCACGGTTATTAGACACCCCAAAAAAAACATGCGGGGATCGCTCGTGCATGGCAGGCAATCCCCGCAAGGTTTTTTTGGCCGCGAAGCATATGGGCGGAGACTCGAGCACCCGCGATACTCAGTGCATACCCGAGTACCCGATGCAAACTCAAGTAGCGAGCACTTGCTTTCAACACTAGTTGCCATATCGTCATCTTTTTTTTTAACTTTTGAAAAAAAAAACAACCCCAACCCTAACATTAGCACAACCCCAACCCCAGCCCTAGCGGGGTTTTTTTACGCCGTTCCTAGTGCGGTATAAGTGATTAGACGACTTTATACTTCGGGTCAGTGCGATTACAGCGATACCAGAATCATATCGGGTTTTTATGATTGACAGCTGTCACACACTAAAAGACACATATTTAGTAAAATCTAGTTTTTGCATCGCCCTATTTTGAGAGCTATAATTTTTCCATATTTTGGCCGACAGAGTCATGTGATGGCTTCTTTTTTGCAGGATGAGTTGACGTTTTTATTGGTGCCATTTTCAGGCATGTGACATTTTTTGATCGCTTTCTATTCCAGCTTTTGGGAGGCAGAATAAACAAAAACCAACAATTCAGGAATTGTGTTTTTTTACATTTTTTTATTTTACTCCGCGTGCGGTAAAATTGATAAGGTAGCTATATTCTTTGGGTCAGTATGTTTACAGCGGTACCACATTTATATAGTTTTTCTATGTTTTGGCGCTTTTACACAATAAAAGCTATTTTATAGAAAAAAATATTTTTTTGCATCGCTTTATGCTGAGAGCTATAACTTTTTTATTTTTCGCATGATGGAGCTGTATGGCGGCTTGTTTTTTGCGGGAAAAGATGTCGTTTTCAGCTGTACCATTTTTATTTATATTCGTCTTTTTGATCGCGTGTTATCCCATTTTTTGTTTGGTGGTATGATGATAAAGCATTGTTTTTTGCTTCGTTTTTTTTTTTTACCGTGTTCACTGAAGGGGTTAACTAGTGGAAAAGTTTTATAGGTCAGGTCGTTACGGACGTGGCGATACCAAATATGTGTACTTTTATTGTTTGTTTGTTTTTTTTTCATAATAATATTTATTGATGGGTACATTATATTTTTATTTTTAGTGGATTATTTTTTTATTATTTTTTTTTTTATATTTTTACAAATTTTTTTTTTTTTTCACTTTCTGGGAGTTTTTTCACATTTTTACTTTGCCCCACTATGGGACTTTCACTTTTTTTATTCTGATCGCCTGCATAGCATAGGGATGAAGCACCATCCCTGTGCTATGCAGGCAGTCAGCGCTGCACAGTGATAAGATTGTTTGGTCATGCACTGCGCATGACCAAACAATCTTCCTGCTGTCTGGTACCCGGATGTTGTCATGACGACCGCTCCCTGCACATAGTACCGGGTGTCAGCTGTGACAATCAGCTGACACCCGGCGGCGATCGAGCCCGCACAGCCTGTGTGCGTGCGCAATTGCGATGACGTACTAATACGGGTCAGGGTCTTACAGCCCAGGGCACAGATGCGTATTAGTACATCATGGACTTTAAAGGGGTTAAACGATTCAATGCGCGGATGGTACCCGGGTCTGGAGAAGAGGAGACTCTCCTCCAGATCCGGGTATCATAGTACCTGTAGTTAAAAAAGAATTAAAATAAAAAAAAAACATTCTGCTCACATTCTGATGGCCCCCGGTCTCCTTTACGGTGCGTCTGGTGTCTTCGTCATTTAGTCATGTGACAGGTCATGCGACCGCTGACGTCGGCAGTCGTGTGACCTGTCACATGACTAAATGACGTCATGGAAGGTCCTTTTACACCACCGCGAGCCGTTGAAGACACCGGAGAAGGAAACCGGGGGCCATCGGAAGGTGAATATAATGTTTTTTTTATTTTTCACCATTTTATTCTTTTTTTTTACTATTGATGCTGCATTTGCAGCATCGTAACTTGGTCACACTATATAAATCCATGCCGGTTGCATGGATTTATATTGTGTGACCAAGTTGTCAAGCACTTTTCCAAGTGATGCTAAAATCGCTTGGAAAAGCGCTTTACAACCCGCATGCGGAAATGCATGCAAAAACGCTTCACAAACGCTTCTATCTGGCAGGAAAAACGCAAGTAAAATCCGCATGCGTTTTTCCTGCCAGGGAGATGCAGAAAAAATCCGGATCATTTCTGCTTCGTGGGCACTTAGCCTCAGACTGTTCAGGAACACATCCCCAAGTAGTAACACATCCCCAGTCAAGAGCCGGCATGGAGGGGGGATTAAGTCCAAAAGTGAAAATGGAGGTACTAGGACCAGGATCTGACAGTGGAAGTGAATCATGGGTGGAGCTTTCATACACAAAGTTTATTAGCAAGTTCAATTAATTTCGGTTTCAAATACTTCAAAACCACTTTTTATTTTGCTAGACTACCCTTTTAAGTCTGAAATGTCAAACCAAGTGCTAAAATTGGAAAATGCATATTGTACTACATGCACTACTAAAGACTTGAACCTATACAATGCACATAGTCCTACTTATTATTATTCCACCCTGCCTGAACTACTGTCCTGATAAGATACGAGAAGCAGGGGCATAACAATTGCGGCCACAGAGAGTGCGGGAGAAAGGCCTGCTGACGCCAGTGTCTACTTCAGCTGGATGTGCATCCGAGGATGCGTATTTTTGCTGGGTGTAGAAATGTAAAGCAGCACAAGGATCCTCCCTGCACTGCAGTACACACCGCTGGCCAATCAGAGGCGTGCCAGTCACAAGTGACGTGTGGCAGTGACATGTGCTGCCCTTGGCGGGCTGTTGGCTACAAAAGAGGACCCCACATGTCATGGGAATGGAGAAATGTAAGAAAAAACATTTATTTTTTAAAAGTTTTGGAAACCAGATTGGACATTATACCGGAAAGGGGCCAAGGACGGGGGTCATTATACTAGAATGGGGTCCAGGATTGGGATCAATATACCAGGAAGGGGTCCAGGATAGATATCATTATACCAGAATGGGGTCCAATATGTGGGTCATTAAACCATGAAGTGTCACGCAAGGTGAGGGAAAGGCTAAGTGCACAACGACGGGAAAAGGGGGAGTGGAAGCTCTTAGGCAGATCTGACAGTGACCCTGACTCCTCTAACGTCCCTAAATAGGTTCCGCACCTATCACTGAGCAGGAAGCCTAATCCCTGACTGCCCCTAGCGATAGGCCCTAGGTAAAGAGGGGATGGGGAGAGCACTAGTCAGCCCCCACTACAACTAAAGACAAACAGGTAGACAGACAAGGGAAACACTTAGCTTGAGAAGACACCAGTGAGATCATGCCAACTATCCTCCAAGGGAACTCCAAGAAGACACTAGCCAACTACAAGTACTTCAAGCCTGGACAGAGGAAACTAGAGCTATCACCGGTGACTCTCTGGAGAGACTGAAAGTATTTAAACATGCAGCAAGGGTGTGTCAATTAGCAGCAGAAGATGGAGGTAACTGCTAGGTCCTAGAGGGAGAAGGATATCACTACACTACAGAAAAGATCAGATCAAGAAGGTGCCTGCAGAGCCAAGCACAATGACCTACAGCTGCATCCAGGACGACTGTCTGTCACACCTGACACACCCGTGACAGGAAGAGGCCCAAGATGGTGAACATCATTATAGGATGGGGGTCATTATACCATTATCGTGGACATTGTTACAGGAAGGGGCCAGGATGCGGGACATTTTACCAAGAAGAGGCCAATGAAGGGGATATTGTACCAGGATGGGGGACTTTGTAACAGGAACAGGGCAAGAACAAGGGATATTGTAACAGTAAGTGACCTAGGATGAGAGACATTATTACAGGATGGGGACAAGGATGGGGACATTATTACAGAAAGAGGCCAGGACTGGGGACATTATTACAGAAAGGGGCCAGGGGATATTATAATGGACAGGGGTCCAGGATAAGGGACATTATGACTGGAAAGGTACAGAACAGGGGACAATATTACAGAAAGGGGCCAGGACGGTGGACATTAATGTAAAAAGGGGCCAGAAGAGGGGGATAATATTTCAGGAAGGTAACACTATAACACGTATATCTCTATAGCATCTACAACGCTACAAAGGCCCTTATATCTGCCCAACATGGAGGTGGGGCCCAAGTCTAAATTTTGTACCGGGGCCCATGGGACTCTAGTTACGCCACTGACGAGAAGACTGGTAATGCTTTATTCTCTTTATTATTTAGAGAATAATAAATGTAACATTTATACGCTTTAAAAAACAGGCCCTTTGGCACAATCCTTAACAGATTTACAGTAATTAAAGATTCGTTACTCTATTTCTCAGTACATTATGTCAACGACTCAGGCAATGTTTGCTGAGACTTGATTGTCACAGTTTTATGTTTGGTGAAATTGGGTTATTAGGCATATAAAACATTGTCTCTAGAAGCAGGCCAAGAAAATGTAATAAAAACATGTAGCACAGGTGCATAAATCCATGGACAATATAATTATATAGCCCACATGTGCCATTCACAGTGCTTGAGGTGACGTTGCCAAATGTAAACGTGCACTATACTCTCGGCCAGCTGCAGGATGCATACAATTTTCCCATCTGAGTTTAATAGAGAGGTCAGACATGTGTAACATTCTGACTAACCGGTTTTCTACTACTTTCACATATTTAATGTTCCCGTCCCCACTGTACACTCATACAGGTCTGGAGAACATGCCTTGAGCGCAATTGATTAAGTCCAACAAGATATGTTTTTCTGTAATAATGCAAACAAGAGCAATATAAAACTCACACCCAACAAAAGTAATAGACTACTCTTTATGACGCGATATTAACTTGATCTATGTAGTGTTAGGTCAATAAAATCATATTAAGTAAGAAGGTGAGCTGGGTCTATAAAATGTAATTAAATGGCAATGATAAAACCTGCTAGGAGGTCAAGAAAAACTTTATTGCTCACCAAGAGAACATGGGCATCAACATCGTCATCATAATATTGGTCCTCTTATCTGCAAGTCAAGGCAACTATGGTATGAAAGGTTAAAGATAAAGATTAGGAGTCACAGATGAAAAATGTAAAATTTTGCATTTTCATCTGAGACTCTGGAGATCTAATACAACTTTCAACCTTATGGCACTGTGTATACAAACAGTGACTTTTGTTTGGCTGAAAAAAAGACTAAGACCTTTATATCATGCGCACCCATTCAAGTCTATGGGTGCGTGTAAAACATCGGACTTCACTCAGATGACATCTGGGTGTAGTCTGAATTCCTCGGTCTCAGACAATGGAGAAGATGGAGAAAGTAAGTCCTCCATCTTCTCCTCACCTGTGATATGATTCTTTCATCAGAGAGAATCGAATCATACAAAGCTGGCACCCGGATCAGCTTTTCATCACACAAGCATGAGAGAATCATCGCTTGTGTAACCCCAGCCTTACCAAGGTCCAGATTCATCAAGACTGGTATTGTTCACACCAAAGAGTGAGCACAGTGGAGTCAGAGGCATCTTATTCAGTAAGAAGTGCACGCCTCTTAATAAATCAGACACGTCTTAAATGTGTGCCTCCGAGCACCTTGCCACAAATCCTACTCCAGTCAGAGACATAAGATATTCCACAATTCATCATGAATTAGGTAAATGGGATGTCCCATCCTACCACAGCTCTGCCCATTTTGGCAGAATTGGCTAAAGCTGGAATTAAAACACAAAAAAAATCTTGCGTTGTGCAAAAGTTTTGCAAGTTTTCAAAGTGTTTTACCACAGATTGAATAGGGGCATTAGGGTTTCTATTGTGGGTTCTGAAGGTCTCATGTTATTGAGGATGATAGTCAGCACTGATCTAGCCTCCTGGGCTGGCACTCCTGCATCCACTATAGCCATGCCACTGATGATAGTCCATTATCAAATTAAACAGTAACTTTAATATTCATGTGCATATACTTTTAGCTGTATTACTATGATTTCAGTGATTTTTTGACTGGCTTTATTTTTACAGATGCATTCCGAAGGCATTTTTTATTCACTAAACCTGTCTAAAAAATGTTAGCGTAGTGCAATAAAATGCTTTCAGGTCATCATCTTCCCGATTTCTAGCACTTTTCAGGTTCTCTTCTCACGCACAGTAAAAAGGTTATGGTTGTGACTCTTTTATGGTTGTCACTCTGGGTTGATGGTGGTGCTCTATAGTATGATGGATATCCAGTCAATAATGCATATAAGACCATGGCAATTCTTAGTTGCAGTGAATAATTATTTTTTTTATTTGTCAGCATGTCATGCTCAAGAGCACCAACCTTTACAAGATGGCCAACGTTTCGGTTCTCCCAGACTTTGTTCATTGCCTGTTAGGAGCAGTGTAGTTGATGCCCAGTAGAGAGGCTCATAGCACACACTCTCTACTGAGCATACACCACAACACTCCTAATTGGCTGTGATCAAGATCTGCCAGGAATGAAGCGATGGCTATCTTATATAGTGTGGTATCTTTGATCATGACATGTTGACAGATCAATAAAATTTTCTTCACTACAACCAATGATAGCCATGCTCTTATCACTCACATGAAATTCAAACTTGCCGGATCACATTGTGGCCTTTGTGTGAACCAGAAGTCACTTTTACAATGTAAGTCTAGAAATGGTCAGAAAGAAGCTTTACCCCAATGTGATCCAGTAAGTTGGGATCCAAGGGGTAACATTTCTCCTTGCAGAGAGTGACATGTCAAGCCTGACATGCCGAGTTGAGGAGACTTTGAAGCCGCAATGCTCTATTGGGAAATAAGCAAATTGTCTCTTTAGAGAGAAAGAGGACTGGAACTCTAGTTCCACCCATAGGAAGTAGCAATCCTAAAAGTCAATATCGACTCTCTAACGAGCCTCGTCACATGACTTAGGCTTAAAGCCAAAACCAAAATCCCGGTCAGACGCCTTTCACCCAGCCAAACCGGATCTTACACTTTACACTGATGAGGGGCAGTACCCCGAAATACAGTGTCTGCAAATTGAGATTTTGGTTTTGGCTTTAATCCTAAGTCATGTGACAAGGCTCGTTAGAGAGTCGATATTGACTTTTAGGATTGTTACTTCCTATAGGTGGCACTAGAGTTCTAGTCCTGTTCCTCTCTGAAGAGACAACTTGCACCAGTAAGTTGAAAATTCAGTCACGCGAGTGAGAAGAGAACCAGAGAGGTGCTGGAAATCGGGGAAGATAGCAATCATTTTATTGCACTTACACGGCACAACTAGTGAGTGCAAAAAGTAATGAAGGGATAAATTTAAAATTTGGCAAGAGGTATACTCAAGGCCCCAAGTTTATGACCTCAGGCAAAAAGTCAAGACAGTAGGAATAATTAAAAGAAAACAAAAACAAAGACCCCTATGTAACCATGACACTTCAGTCAGGAATGACATTTCCTTAGATTCGTAAAGGCAAATATATCCAAACCTTTATTACAATGTTTCATGCCCACATACAGTACAATTGTTTTAAAGGCATTTTTCACCTTTGAGGACATTTTTGTTTTATTTAATATGCATGAATTTGAGGCTAAAAATCAATTTTGCAATTGGATTCCATTAAAAATTTTACAGGTTTGACTTTTACAGGCTCTTGGTTTCTCTGCACATTCAACTTTGATGTGGTCTGTGGTCATAAATCAGCTGAGAGAAGCTCAGAAAAAAAACAGAGAAAAAAAAAATCCCAGTCAGACCATCATAACAGGCTGACTGATGGATTCTCAGTTAACTCATTCTGCAATCAGGAATAGACAGTACAACACAGCGGCTATACAAGGCAAATGGTGTAAATCATTTATAGAAACCCAATTGATAAAATTATTTTTAGTACAAAATACATACATTTAAGTTAAAAAAAATAGTCCCTAAAGTTGGACAACCCCTCTTAATTACAGTTTGTCACCAGAAATCTCAATTGTATCACAAAGAGAATGTGGTAGAGCAATGAGAAGAACTGATGGTTTGTTCTTCACTTTCTACTGATGTTTCATATATAATCAATGACAAACCATGTTAATTAATTCCCAAATTTATCAATCTCCATACAATTTTAGGTCACCTTACACAAATGAGGCAGCAGGACTTTTGAGAATGTCGAATGTGAGGCATATTGTAAACTAATTTAGGAATATTCTCACTATATATGTACAATTATATTTAGAAAAATACTTACAAAAGAGCAATATATTCTGCATCCATAATAATGAATTTCAGAACATCTGCTCTCTGTGACACATATTAATAATGAACTAGCAACATTTCTGCTTTTCTTGTCATCAAATATAGGTTGTCATTAGGACAAAGATTTCCTGATTACTTGCAAACATATGTTACCGCATTTATGACTACTGATCTTAATATTTCTTGAACAATAGGAAAATACCACATATTTTATCTTTTACCGATGTTGGCAAATTTCAGACAATTTTGTATTTTCTGACCGATGTCTGGTTAATATATGCTACTAGTTTGCGGATTTCATTGTGCATTTTGCTTTGAGTTTTGCAAAACAAAACATACTAAACTGTGACAAAACTGCAAGGAGGGAAATCAAAAATACACTCCTTACTCATTAAAGAGGTTGTCCAACCCTGAAATCCAATTTTTTAAGCTAATCTGTGCTGTATTGTAATATACAATACCCCTATAAATTTAGTTTTTTGTTTCTGCCTTTTGCTCCTCCTGAATTTCACTTCATTCCCTGCACCCACTTTGTTTACCTGTGGATCTACCAAGCTTGACAGCTCCCCTATGCTTTATCTAACCTCATGGCCAGAGCTAACACTGCCTGGCCTCAGTGTCCAGCACCTCCTTTTGCCCACCCACTGCACACTCATTGGCAGTCAGTAATCTGCCCCTGCGCTGACATCTATCATTACTCCAATATTGGAAATAACAAAGCAGTGTTCTTATCTGTGGAAAGAAGCACAATCACTGCACTCCACATCTACAGTGGTGATAGAGCTTCACATATCTCCACATTACCCCTGTCCATGAGTATTGTGCAGTGAAAATTCTATAGTAATGTGTGTGTGCAAGAGTTTAAATATGTGTGTGTAAATATCTACATAGATACCTCATAATACACTTCAGCTGCTACAGAACCTCATAATAACGACTCACACAAGGACATGAATTCAAAAAACATTACAGCAAAGAAACAGGCCTTACCAACACCAGGTCAGATTACCAAAGCACGAGCAGGATGCAGCAGACCTCCATGATAAAGGCGCGGGCAGCACAGGTGCAAAATACTGATGCGACAGCCACCCCTTTTATGAACTGGCAGATATGTAAGTGGCTGTGTAGTATTACAAATTCACACAGATGAGGCTTGCATAGGATGCCAGTCACACAGATAGATGTGATGCACAGTGTCTTACTTACAGCATATTAATCACACCCATAATTTTAAATCAAGCGGGCTGTCCAGCACTATATACGTGCACCCCACAAGACAGACGCCCCAATTCACCCAACCAACACTAAAGGGCCTGGCTGCATCTTGCATAAAATGAAAATGTGCAATAAAAAGATGAAAAATAACGTATAAAATAAATGCATTACATGAGGTATTGGTCAATATTTTGGCCAAAATACGCAAGCTTGCAACCCGCGTCAAGGGTCCCCAAACTTGCGAGTCCCTACTCTAAAATTAAAAACGACTCACACAAGGACATTATTTCAAAAAACATCACAGAAAAGAAACAGGCCTTACTAACATCAGGTCAGATTACCAAAGCACAAGCAGGATGCATTAGACCTCCACGATAAAGGCAGGGGCAGCACAGGTGCAAAATACTGATGCGACAGCCACCCCCTCAATGAATGGCAGATATGTGAGTGGCTGCGTATTATTACAAATGCACACAAATGAGGCTTGCATAAGACACCAGTCACACAGATAGGTGTGATGCACAGTGTATGGCTTACAGCCTATTAATGACGCCCATGATTTTAAATCAAGCAGGCTGTCCAGCACTATATAAAAGCACCTCAAAAGACAGATGCCCCAATTCACCTAACCAACAACAAAAAAGGCCTGGCTGCATCCTGAAAAAAATGAAAAATGTGCAAAGAAAGATGAAAAATAACGTAGAAAATAAATACATTACATGAGGTATTGGTCAATATTTTGGCCAAAATATGGAAGTTCGCAACCCGCTTCAAGGGTCCCCATACTTACAAGTCCCTGCTAGTGATAAGCGAGCACTAAAATGCTCAGGTACTCTTTGCTCGGGTTGAGCTAATTGGAATACTCGAGTGCTCGACCCGAGCAACGAGACAAATGTAAGTCTTTGGGAAACTCGAGCATTTTTCCAGTGGCCTCTTTCCTCGGAGATCTGCAGGGGGCCTAAAAATTGCCCCCAAATTGATGTAATTTGTGCACTGTTGCCATGGGAGCAGCATGAGGAAGACCCCAGGAAGCATCTCTGACTCCCCAGGGTAATGACTTGTATATAAGGCAAAATAAATAACCAAAACCAAAAATACTCCTCCACACCTTAGGCTATGTTCACACGTAGTGTTTTTAACATTATTATCTAGCACATCCTGTTTCATTTATGTAGGAGGGACTGTTTTGTTGTCCCCATTATTAAGGAGCAGGTCTCCTATACTGTTATAGCATATGCAGTTGTGGCGCCCCTGCGGGTTCAGTTGCCACAGAAGTACTGCATCTCACCCAGAGGTGTGGTACCCCACTCTCAGGTAAGGAGGGAGTACTACCCGGGACGCACACACCCGCATCCAAATCACTCCACTTCAGTGGGGAAGGGTGAGATTGCGCCTAAGGGAGAGCACAGTCCCTGGTCCCTAGCTGGAGGGTGGAACCATCTAGTGGGTGTGGGTGGAGGAAGTAGTTTAGAGGAGCACCGTCAGGAAGAGAATAAGAAGGAGGGGAACCATCTAGAAGGAGTTCAGTGAAGTAGGTCAGAGTGAGGAGACAATGGGGAGTGGGAGCTCAGAAGGAGCTCCGCTCAGGAGAGAGGAGAGCGGGCCTAGTCTGAGAGGCCCAGGAGAAAGAGGACGGGATCAGAGGGAAGGCTCCAGAATCAGAGGGGATCCCAGAGGCACAGTGAGTGCAGAAAGCCACCCGTGCGCCTGAATCTACACGGACGTGGAGGAATCAGGCCGCAGAGGGGACTTGCCCCTAAACTAGTGGAGAACAATCAGGCTCAGCTAGATAACCAGAGGCTGCTGTATTTGCAAGGTGCAGCAGCCAACCACCACAATTACATCGTCGAAAAGGTGGCCGCATAGGGTCCAGGGGATTGCAAGTTGCCCGACAAGACCCGAGGCTACTGGCTTGGGACACTGATTGTGAGGCGCAGGGCAGGAGGGCGAGAGTCAGAGCATGGAAGACGACCGAGAAAGGAACATAGAACAGGGTCCCGTTTAAGTACGCCTGAGAGACTTGAGAGTTGCTGAACCCCTTCCCTGGTGAACACAGGACGACGTGGGAGGTTACACACAGGCTCTGTTAACCTGGAGTCTTGAACAACTGTGAGTAAACCTTGAAGACTGCACCCACTGTGTCCTGGAATTATTGCTGCGCCATCACCAACCCTGCACTACACAGCACAGTAACTACTCACAACATCACTATTTCCTGCCCTGGAGCTAAGCTCTGCCTGTGGAGAGCTGAACCAACTTTGCTGCGTCACCATCAGCTCCAGAGGATCTGCACCACAGCGGGTGCCCCATACAGCCGCATACCACAGGTGGCGTCACAAACATTATTATCTCTAAAAACTTTATTCCCCTTTTACTTTCCCATTATTTTACCGCCGGGGGCCACAGACCGGGTCACTGCCACTGTGACATCCCCAGCACCGACCGGCCCAGCTACCGAGTACCCTACAGCCCCAGGGGGTGCGTCACAGTGACTTCAAGGGCTGCCAAAAATTAAGACACACTCCAATACCCCATTTGAAAAGACATACAGGAGGGCCTCCAAAAACAAAATGTTCCCATTTTAAAGGATTGGGTCTCCTATTCTGTTATTGCGCATGCAGTGATTGATAGGGCTGCAAAAAATGTGGACGCACTCCAATATCTCTTTGAAGAGACATAGAGGAGGGCCTCAGTAAAAAAATGTTCCCACTATGAAGGAGCGGTTATGCTATACATTTATTGCGTATGCAGTGACTGAAACGGCTGCCTAGATTTTTGACTCATCCCAATAACCCTTTGAAGAGACATAGAGGAGGGCCTCAGTAACAAAATGTTCCCATTATAAAGGAGCGTGTCTCCAATACTGGTATTGCGTATGCAGTGACTGCAAGAGCTGCCAAAATTAGGATGCACTCCAATACCCCTTTGAAGAGTCATAGAGGAGGGCCTCAGTAAAAAAAAATGTTACCATTATTAGGAAGTGGGTCTCCTATACTCTTGTTGCCTACGCAGTGAAAGCAAGGGCTGCCAAAAATTTGGACAGATCCCAATACCCCTTTGAAGAGACATAGAAGAGGGCCTCAGTAAAAGAAAAGTTCCCATTGTAAAAGAGTGGGTCTCCTATAGTGGTAATGCCCATGCAGTTAATGCAAGAGCTGCCAAAAAATTGGACTCACTTCAATACCCCTTTGAAGGGATGTAGAGGAGGTCCTCATTTAAATTTTTTTTACCATTGTTAAGGAGTAGTGATGAGCGAACGCGCTCGCCACTACTCGGTACTCACCCGAGCATCATGGTGCTCGAGATGCTCGGCTGCTCGGGCGGGAAATCGGGTCCCCTCCCTGCATGTTTGGCACTCTTTAGAGAGCCAATGAACATGCAGGGATTGCCTGCCATGCACTGTAATGCCGTAGCCATGTTGGTTGTGGGCATTACAGTGATTGGCTGGCCGCACAGCGTCATCAGGTCTATATTAGACCTGGCACTGCTGTGCTCGTCACAGTCACCCCGGATCAGACAGTATAGGGAGAGCTGCTGCTGTGTCAGGGAGAGATTTAATCGTGTATTAGGTAGTGTAGGGAGAAAAACCGTGCATTACACATATTCACCTTAACAAACAGTCCTTTTGAGGACTAATCCATCTGCAGAGATATCAGGCAGGCAGTGTATATAGGCAGGCAGGCAGGGTATATAACAGACTGCAGTGCACATAGGACAAGAGGCTCCATTCCACTTCTGCCTTCTGCTGCTGTTATATTTCTAGAAATAGGCCCAGGTCTCAGGGGCCAGGAATAATTGTTTTTGCATCTTAATCCTCATAATTTGCTTAAAAAGCAATCCAGAGAACACGGTTTTTCTGCACCATTTGCTTGTTGGCACTGCAGAATATAGCCAGGTCCTTTCCATATTACAGCGCTAAAAATCCAGCTATTTAAAACTGTGTTTTCTCCGTCACACGGATCACATATACAGTACAGACCAAAAGTTTGGACACACCTTCTCATTTAAAGATTTTTCTGTATTTTCTTGACTATGAAAATTGTACATTCACACTGAAGGCATCAAAACTATGAATTAACACATGTGGAATTATATACTTAACAAAAAAGTGTGAAACAACTGAAAATATGTCTTATATTCTAGGTTCTTCAAAGTAGCCACCTTTTGCTTTCATGACTGCTTTGCATACTCTTGGCATTCTCTTGATGAGCTTCAAGAGGTAGTCACTGGAAATGGTCTTCCAACAATCTTGAAGGAGTTCCCAGAGATGCTTAGCACTTGTTGGCCCTTTTGCCTTCACTCTGCGGTCCAGCTCACCCCAAACCATCTCGATTGGGTTCAGGTCTGGAGACTGTGGAGGTCAGGTCATCTGGCGTAGCACTCCATCACTCTCCTTCTTGGTCAAATAGCCCTTAAAAAGCCTGGAGGTGTGTTTGGGGTCATTGTCCTGTTGAAAAATAAATGATGGTCCAACTAAACGCAAACCGGATGGAACAGCATGCCGCTGCAAGATGCTGTGGTAGCCATGCTGGTTCAGTATGCCTTCAATTTTGAATAAATCCCCCACAGTGTCACCAGCAAAGCACCCCCACACCATCACACCTCCTCCTCCATGCTTCACGGTGGGAACCAGGCATGTAGAGTCCATCCGTTCACCTTTTCTGCATCGCACAAAGACATGGTGGTTGGAATTAAAGATCTCAAATTTGGACTCATCAGACGAAAGCACAGATTTCCACGGGTCTAGGGTCCATTCCTTGTGTTCTTCAGCCCAAACAAGTCTCTTCTGCTTGTTGCCTGTCCTTAGCAGTGGTTTCCTAGCAGCTATTTTACCATGAAGGCCTGCTGCACAAAGTCTCCTCTTAACAGTTCTTGAAGAGATGTGTCTGCTGCTAGAACTCTGTGTGGCATTGACCTGGTCTCTAATCTGAGCTGCTGTTAAACTGCGATTTCTGAGGCTGGTGACTCAGATAAACTTATCCTCAGACGCAGAGGTGACTCTTGGTCTTCCTTTCCTGGGGCTTGATGGTTTTTGCAACTGCACTTGGGGATACTTTCAAAGTTTTCCCAATTTTTCGGACTGACTGACCTTCATTTCTTAAAGTAATGATAGCCACTCGTTTTTCTTTACTTAGCTGCTTTTTTCTTGCCATAATACAAATTCTAACAGTCTATTCAGTAGGATTATCATCTGTGTATCCACCAGACATCAGCACAACACAACTGATGGTCCCAACCCCATTTATAAGGCATGAAATCCCACTTATTAAACCTGACAGGGCACACCTGTTAAGTGAAAACCATTTCCGGTGACTACCTCTTGAAGCTCATCAAGAGAATGCCAAGAGTATGCAAAGCAGTCATCAAAGCAAAAGGTGGCTACTTTGAAGATCCTAAATTATAAGACATATTTTCAGTTGTTTCACACTTTTTTGTTAAGTATATAATTCCACATGTGTTAATGCATAGTCTTGATGCCTTCAGTGTGAATGTACAATTTTCATAGTCATGAAAATACAGAAAAATCTTTAAATGAGAAGGTGTGTCCAAACTTTTTGTCTGTACTGTACGTTTTCAGAAAATACTGCCATTTCTGGCCTCCATTAAAAAAAAAAATTCAGTGTGTCAGTGAAGCAATTGACACCAGATTGCTGTTCAAAACAGTTACCTACAGGCCAGGTATTTAAAACTGTGTTTTCTCCGTCACACGGCTCACATATACGTTGTCAGAAAATACTGCCATTTCTGGCCTCCATTAAAAATTTCTTTCAGTGTGTCAGCAAAGTTTTTGACACTGGTTTGCTGTTCAAAACAGTTACCTACAGGCCAGGTATTCAAAACTGTGTTTTCTCTGTCAAATGGCTCACATATAAGTTCGCTCCAAACTCAGTCATTTGTAGTGAGCGTGGAAGATACTGTCCTACATTTAAAATGGGCAAGGCACGTGGCAAGGGACGGGGAACTGGACGTGATGGTAATGGTGCATGCAGAGGCCGAGGACAAGTGCCAAAAGGTAGTTGGTTGGATAGCGGATAATGCTTCCGGTCACTTAGCCACCACCACCACCACCCTGTCTTCCACACGGTCAAGTCTCAGTAGCCGTGAGTCTGGACCGCATATTCCTCACCGCATATTCCTCACCCTGATCCTCCTTCCTCCCACCATGCCGAGTACCCAGAGACAACTGATCCCACACTTGGACACTCTGAAGAGCTGTTCACTTTTCCATTTATAGATTCGGGCTTCTCGCCCGGTCCACTTGAAGCGGGGCAAGAGGAGAACGCATGTAGCGATGCTCAAATATTTGAGCAGCCACGGTCACATGAAGGCGACGGTGGGAAAGTGTCACAAGAGGTGGACGATGATGAGACACAATTGCAAGAAAGTCAGGAAGAGGACCAGGGTGCGGAAGTGGAAGACGAGGTGGTGGATGATATAGTAACTGACCCAACCGGGCAGGAGGACATGCAGAGCGAGCACAGCAGCACACAGGGGGAGGGAGGTAGAGCACCCCAACAGGCAGGAAGAAGCAGTGTGGTGGCCGCAGACAGAAGGCAGGCAACCGTTCCCCGTAACACCAACACGAAGGAAGTTGCCAGTACAACTGTTAGGTCTTCCTGAGTCTGGTTGTTTTATAAAGACTCTGCCGATAACCCCAAAAAGGCCATTTGCACCACCTGCCAGGCCATCATCAGCAGGGGTGGCAAAACGACCAGCCTGACCATCACCAGCATGATCAGGCACATGGCAGCAAAGCATCCGACTTTGTGGGGCGAACCCCAGGGTCCAGGAACAGTGTCTGCGGGTGGCACCATTGCGTCTTCCGCTGTTGTGGATGCAAGCCAATCACCTGTCCATGGTGCATGCGAAGATGCCTCCTGCCCTGCACCTGTCGTTGCACACTCTCAAGTAGCAGCATCAGGAAGCACGTCCATGTCCTTGTCCCACCGCAGTGTTCAGTTGTCCGTACCCCAGTCCTTGGAACGCAAGCACAAATATGCAGCCAACGTCCCACAGGCCACACTACTAAATTCTCATATTTCATGACTGCTTGCGCTTGAAATGTTGCCTTTTAGGCTCGTGGAGACGGAAGCATTCCGCAACCTGATGGCGGCGGCCGTCCTTCTGTACTCGGTCCCCAGCCGGCACTATTTCTGCCGGTGTTCTGTCCCCGCATTACACAAGCACGTGTCCCAAAACATTAGCCGTGCTCTCAACAACGCAGCTAGCGGTAAAGTCCACCTAACCACGGACACGTGGACAAGTGCTTGTGGGCAGGGACGGTACATCTCACTGATGGCACACTGGGTTAACATAGTGGAAGCCGGAACCCACTCAGTCCTCCTGACGCCAAGGATTGCGGGCCCCAGGTCAATCAGGGTTGCCCCATAGTCTACAGCTCCTGCACCTTATCCTCCTCAGCCTCCTCCTCCTCTTCAGCCTCCATTTCCGAAATGACCACATCAGTCATAAGCTGGATGCACTGCAGCACTGCCTCGGCCAGGTGGCAACAGGCTGTGCTGAAGCTAATATGTTTAGGTGAAAAAATGCACAATGCTGAAGAGCTGTGGACAGCTCTGAAAGAGCAGGCAGATGTGTGGCTCACACCGCTGAACCTACAGCCAGGCATGGTCTTGTGTGACAATGACTGGAACCTGGTGGCGGCTCTGAGGCGAGGCGAGCTCACACACATACCATGCCTGGCCCATGTGCTTAACCTCGTGGTTCAGTGGTTTCTCAAATCTTACCTGGAGCTGCCGGATCTGCTTGTTAAAGTACGTCGCCTGTGTGCCCATTTTAGAAAGTCAGCTACAGCTTCCGCCGCCCTTGCAGTGTTTCAGCAGCGTTTGCAGCTTCCGGCTCACAGACTGGTGTGTGATGTCCCCATGCATTGGAGCTCTACACTGCAGATGTTGGGAAGGATTTGTGAGCAGAACAGGGCAGTTGTTGAGTACCAGCATCAACAAGGCCGTCGGTATTCAGTTCAGACTCCACACATAAGACCTCAGGAGTGGACTTGGATGTCAGACATATGTACCATCCTCCAAAACTTTGAGGACTCCACCAAGATGGTGAGCGGCGATGATGCCATAATTAGCGTCACCATCCCGCTTCTCTGTCTTCAGAAACGCTCTCTGCTCACAATCAAAGAGGATGCATTGCAGGCGGAGCACGATGAGATGGAGCAAGGAACCATACAGGGTGATTACACACAGCCAAGCCTCATCTCATCCCAATGTGGATTGGGTGACAATGAGGAAGAGGAGGAGGAGGAGGAAGGACAGGAGCTAGTTTCATGCACTATAGACAGTACTACCTGCACAGCTGTCATACCGTATGTTCAGCGTGGATGGCCAGAGGACATAGAGGAGGAGGAGGAGGAGAGCATGGTTAGTCATCCTCTTGGTGAGGACACAGAAGTCTTGCCTGTTAGCAGTCTGGCACGCATGGCTGAGTTTAGGTTACGCTGCCTTTCCCATGACCCTCGTGTTCTCAAAATTTTGGGTGACAGTCGTTACTGGTTGGTGACACTTCTAGACCCACGCTAAAAGGAGAACTTTATATCTCTTATTCCTGAGGCGGACAGGGCTACAAAAATGGGGCTGTACCAGAAGACCTTTGTTACGGAACTATTAAAAAAATTCCCATCTGATAACGCTGGCGGCAGAGGGCATACTTCGTTGGACAACCAAGGAGTACAGGCGAGAGAGACACAACTTCAATCCAGCAGAGGCAGGGGAACACTGTCAAAGTTCTGGGAGAGTTTTCTCAGACCCTCCCATCAGACAGGCCCTGAGGCGCAGGGTACTCTCACAAGGAATGCAAAGTTTGGGAAGATGCTGAGGGAGTACCTAGCTGACCGTACCAACGTCCTCCGTGATTCCGCTGTGCCTTATAATTATTGGGTATCCAAGCTGGATACGTGGAATGAACTGGCTCTCTATGCCTTGGAGGTCCTGGCCTGCCCTGCCGCCAGCGTTTTATCAGAGCGGGTTTTTAGTGCTACTGGTGGAATTAAAACTGATAAGCGCATCCGCCTGTCAACTGAAAATGCTGACAGGCTGACTCTTATAAAAATGAACAAGGGCTGGATTGGGCCAGACTTCTCAACACCACCGAATGATAGCAGCGTAACATAAACTCCAATCCAGTGTCTTTTCTTGAGAGGTGTATTCCCATGCACCTTTTCACACCCACACATGGGTATACGCTTCCTGATTTTGGCTATTTGCTCTTGTCCTCCTCCTTCTCCTCATCCTCCACCACCATATCACCAGGGTGACCATGGTCCGTGATGCAACACCCACCTAATTTTTTTAAAGAGTGTTTAAGATGCCCGTAAAAAAAATTTTTGATACAGTATGTTCATGTATACCACCCAGGGGTAAATGTTTGTCAGCCCATATACTTAGTGCATGGGCATTACAAGTATAGGAGGCCCACTCCTTTCTAATGGGAACATTTTTTTATGAGGCCCTCCTCCACATCTCTTCCTAGGGGCATTGAAGTGCCTCCAAATTTTTGGCAGCCCTTGCATTCACTGCATAGGCCAACACTATGGGAGACTCTCTCCTTTCTAATGGGAATTTGTCGTTACTGTGGCCCTGCTCTATGTGTCTTTAAATTCTTAGTAGGGTTTTTCCTAAAATTGTCAGCCGTTGGACTCACTGCATACCCTATAACTGTATAGCAGACTCTCTCCTTTCTAATGGGAACATGTCGTACCTTGTTACTGTGGCCCTGCTCTGTGTGTCTTTAAATTCTTAGTGGGGTTTTTCCTAAAATTGTCAGCCGTTGGACTCACTGCATACCCTATAACTGTATAGCAGACTCTTCTTTCTAATGGGAACATGTCGTACCTTGTTACTGTGGCCCTGTTCTGTGTGTCTTTAAATTCTTAGAGGGGTTTTTCCTAAAATTGTCAGCCGTTGGACTCACTGCATACCCTATAACTGTATAGCAGACTCTCTACTTTCTAATGGGAACATGTCGTACCTTGTTACTGTGGCCCTGCTCTATGTGTCTTTAAATTCTTAGTGGGGTTTTTCCCAAATTTTGGCAGCCCTTGCAGTCACAGCATGAGCATTACCACTTATAGGAGACCCGCTCCTTTATAATGGGAACATTTTTTTTTACTGAGACCCTCCTCTATGTCTCTTCAAAGGGGTATTGGGTTGCGTCCAAATTTTTGGCAGACCTTGCCGTCACTGGATACGCAATAAGAGTGTAGGAGACCCACTTGTTAATAATGGGAACAACAAAGCATAGCCGGCTGATGGCTCTCAAACAATAGCGAGGGCCGACTGCTGGCCTTTTAAGAATAGTAAGGGCCGTCTGATGTCCCTATAAAAATAGGCTTTATGGCTTTCAGAGTCCCTCCATCATAAATAAAACAGGAAGTGTCTGATGATGTGCCACACACCACATTGCCAGCTAAGGTTGTAAAATGTTAAAATGACATTTCCCGGTGAATGCATTTGTCTTAAAAAAAAAAAAAGTTAAAAAAAACAAAACTATAGGATCTTTCTTTAGTATAAAAAACAGCGTCACCAATTTAACAACAATGTAATCACATTGTTCAGCTCATGCACCTCCTCCTCCATCTCCGAAATGACCACATCAGTCACAAGCTGACAGCACTGCAGCACTGCCTTGGTCAAGCGGCAACAGGCTGTGCTGAAGAAAACATGCTTAATGCTTAATTGACAAACCGCCCAGCGCTGCAGAGTTGTTGAAAGCTGTAACACAGCAGCCTGATCTGTGGCTCTCACCGCTGAACATACAGCCAGGCATGGTCGTGTGTAACTATGGGCGGAACCTAGTGACGTAGAAATGACAGCCGGGGTAGATACGGTTTCCCTCTATGCCAGTCCTTTCACCGAGCTAAAGAATATGGCTGTGGTGAAATACAACTCCCACTGAGAAGCTGTTTCAGATTGAAAAACATTGTGCCCACCAGAGGATTTGATTCTGAGGGCTAACCTTTCCTCCCCGCTCAAGAGCCCCATAGCAGCTGCAAAGTTAGCGCTATCATGAACGTTCCTGAGGTAGAAGCCAAGGCACACCAGAGGATTCTCTGGTGGCACCGTCCAACCCTGCGGAGAAGCAGCCCTGGCTAAGAAAAGTGTGTGGAAAGGTTCCCAGACACTCTATGGCTGCTTTTTTAAAGTGGATCGGCCATGCTTATGCATGTTATTTCTCAAACCGCATTACAGATCAGGCCATTGTCCAACTCTGTATTCAAGAAATTAAATGCGCAAAGAAAGATGTGTGTGTGTGTGTGTGTGTGTCAAAGCCCCACCGACAAGAGCGAGTTGATGTTGGACGGGCTTCCATTGCTTCTTCAACAAGCTGCATTACAGGACTTCCTGTGAGAAATGACATGCAGGGTAAATAGGGCTTCTCTCTATGTCAGTCCTTTCACCAAGCTAAATAAAACTGTCAGCAAAAAAAAGTTGTGGACTGGCTCCGTACCTTCCCTGGCCACATTCACCTGTCCATGTGTTTGTGGTTAGGCGGTCCTTCACAGTAAGTGCACTGGGGAGGGCACGGGTAATGTTGTGGGACCCGTGCTTGTGGAAGGCGGAGGCGATACCGGGAAATTTAGTGGCGGCTGGGGAAAAAGTATGGACACCCAGTCGCCGCCGGCATGAGGTTGTGAAAAGCTTCCACCTCCACGAGCTTAATAGGCCACATTTCAAGTGCAAGCAGCTGTCAAAAATTTGGCAGTATAGTATTGCAGCCTGTGGGTGGGTGGCTACCTGCATACTTGCTCTTGCATTCCAAGGAATGGGGTAGGGACAAATGAACACTGCAGTGGGACAAGGACATGGACGGTGATTGTTGCAAGTCTGCAACGACAGGTGCATGGCGGGAGGCATCTTCGCATGCGCCAAGGATCACTTATGATGGGCACACTTTTAGGCAGTGACCTGGGAGTCAGAGATGCTTCCAGAGGTCTTCCCCATGCTGTTCCCATGTCTTTTCAGCACTGTATGCATGTGTCTGATGATGTGTCACACACCACATGGCCAGATAAGGTTGTAAAATGTTAAAATTACATTTCCTGGTGAATGCATTTGTCTTGGTTGAAAGCAATGCAAAAGTGCAAAAACGCATCAAAAACGCAACGTGTGAACGTAGCCCAAGGTGTGGAGGAGTATTTTTGTTTTTGGTTATTTATTTTGCCTTCTATACAAGTCATTACCCTGGAAAGGATGTTCCTTAACATATTTCCAAGGAAAATCCATTTTGGTTTCATTTTTGTATGTTTTATTGTGAGTCCGTAAAAGTGGTATAATACTCTGACAACGTTGTTAACAGCAGTGACCTGGAAGTCAGAAATGCTTGCAGGAATCTTCCCCATGCTGTTCCCATGTCATTTGAGAACTGTTCCCATCGATTTGGGCAATTTTTAGGCCCTCTGCAGACCGCCGGGGGGAGCAGCCTGAAAAATGCTAGTTTCCCATAGACTTACATTGGGCTCGTTGCTCAGGTCGAGCACCCGAGTATTCCAATTTGCTCGACTCGAGCAACGAGTACCCGAGCATTTTAGTGCTCGCTCATCACTATTTAGGAGTGGATCTCCTATACTGGTAATTAGTGTTGAGCCACCCCCGTAGTGTTCGAGTTCGGTTCGGTTCGTCGAACACCCGTGTGTTCGCCGAACTGTTCGTCGAACTGTTCGTCGAACACCTTCAAACACCGTTAAAACCAATGGCAGGCAAACAAAAACACATAGAAACACATAGAAAACACCTTCAAAGGTGTCCAAAAGCTGACAAACTGCTCAGAAGACACAACTAACACATGGAAAAGTGACAAGTACATATAGTCATGCGAAAAGAAAAGAGGTGGAGGAGTAAAAGGAGGGGGAGACACAGATATAGGCATGTCATGCCCTTCTAAAATCCAAAAAGTGAGAAGCCGAGACGGCCAGTCCGCTCCTGCCCGTGCCATCTCCGTGTCGCCGGGTTTGTGCCAGAGCCGCGGTGAACCCTGACGGCCAGCCCCCCTCTCCCAATACTGGTGCCTGTCCGCTGGTGGGTCGAGAGAGCCCCCCTGTGGTGGAGGCAGCTCTAAGCTTTTTAATTTAAATTGTCCCTCTAATTTGAATGAATACACTTTAAATCCATTTACAAGGATCTATTGGAGGGCAAGTCTCATGCCAGCAGCCGCGTAATTCCAGCTCCAGTAGCGTCCACTAAAGCTGCTGCAGTTAAAAAGCTTTTATAAGGATCGAGCTCGGCTGTCCACCGCAAGGCATCCTAGTGCCAGTCCCAGCCCCTATGCCTTGGGGTGCCTCCTGATGCTCTTCACTAAGTATCCCGTGGTCCCGAAGCATTTCCTTTGAAAAAATTAAGTGTCCAAACTACAGGTGGTGTAGCTTGCTTAACAGCCGGGATAATCCGATGACTAGCAGACACTGCTACTAGGCACAAAGTATTTCCTGGGCTAGATGCAGTTAAAAATTTGTAAGTAGATACTCTCGTTGGATGCTGAGAAAGCATTCCATAGAGTCTCCTGGCACGCCATATATGATTCTCTTAAAAAGCTTGGGGTAGGGGTCTAGGGGACCCTTTTATAGCCAAAATCACGGCCCTGTATCACAATACGTCACCTAGGCTGAAGATAAATGGAACTGTAGCACCGAGGGCTCGGTTGCTACAGACGTATTGCACCTCACCCAGAGGTGTGATATCTCACTCTCAGATAAGGATGGAGTGTGGATCAGGACCCGACACCTGCATGCATTACACCACATTGCCGTGGGGCAGGGCGACCAATATGCCCCTGAGATGGGCACGACAGTCCCTGTCCCTGGCTGGAGTGGGGGGAGGGAACACTGAGGAAGGGGAACCCTGCAGTGCAGGAGCAGGGAGGAAGCAGTTCCTGGGTGCATTGAGAAGGGAGTATAAAAGGTGGGCACCATCTTAGTTCAGTGCAGAGAAGTCTGAGTAGAAGTGGCAGGGAGCAGGGGCTCTGCATGAGCTCTGCTCCGGAGGCGGGCCTAGTAACAGAGGCCCAGGCCTGCAAGAGGGAGAAGGAAGGAAGAGGAGCGGAGAAGGCTCCAGGAACGAGGAATGAAGGGATCCTAGGGGTGCGGACGGGCGAGTCGCCACCGCACGCCCGAATCCACCTGCGTGGAGGGGTCAGGCCAAAGGGGGAGACCGGTCCCCGAACTAGTGGAGGCAGGAAACGACCCTCAGCTAGAAACCGGAGGCTCTGACATTTTATGTGGCGCAGCCCCTTGCTCCACCCGCTAGGAAGGCACCACATAGGGTCAGGGAAACTGGCGCCAAGTTTACCAAGAGGAGGCCCGAGGCAGCCGGACAGAAGTGTTGGTAAGAAAGGCCAGACAAAGGACACACAAAGGGGGTCCTGTGAAGCGCTCCAAAGTTATCTGGAAGTTGTCTGAGCCCCTCACCTGGTGAGCACAGTACGACGTGGGCAGCCGTTACCTGCAGACGTGGTCTGGATAATAAGAACTGTGAGTAAAGGCCCTGAACTGCATCACTGACTCCGTGTCGTTACTGCTGCTGCCCTGCACCATCACCCCCATCCTCCGCATACACTGCCCTGAGGCTATACTCCTCCCGTGGGGAGTTATGCTACGCTCTGCTGCACCCACAACACCAGCCTTAGCGGTCTGCCCTGTAGCGGCGGTTCACTCTGACCGCAATCCACGGGTGGCGTAGTCGGACATTTAAACATCAAAACCACATAAATAGTTCCGCCACTGGTTTGACCGCCCTGAGCCACGGAACCGGATCGCCGCCACGAAGACTACAACCACCAGCATCCACCAAAAAGGGTCCGGCTCCGGGTATCCCAAGGCCCAGGGGGTGCGTCAGAACATTTTCATCACCTTTCACAATCACCAATGGGACAAGGCAGGGATGTCCTCTGTCCCCTCTCTTATACATCCTAGTGACGGAGCACCTGCTCTCATCAATTTGCCATAACCCCAATATTAGGTGGATTGAGGTGGGAGGCACCGAGTACAAGTGCTTTCTATTTGCTGATGATGTCCTTTTATATATCACTCAATCACATATATCCATCCCTGCTGTTATGGCTGAAATAGATCACTTTGTTACATGGTAAAATTTTAAAATCAATGCAGCGAAGTCTGAGGCCCTCGATGTCTCCCTCCCTAAATCCATATAGGATTCCATCCAGTCCAACTTTCCCTTTGCCTGGCCCTCACAGGGTATCAAATACTTAGGAATTCCTATTCATAGAGACCTCTCCCATCTATGTTATCTTAATTTTGGGCCCTTTATTGAACAATTCCATACAGACCACGGTTGGCAAGTTAGAACTGTAAGATTCACTACGTGAACCACTGGTGTTTTGTGGAAAAGCACATGTACACCGCGTTCCAAATTATTATGCAAAAAGTGTTTAGGAGTGATAAGGGAAGAATTTGTTTGTTTGTCAGTTAAACTTATTGATGGTGATGTGTGTCAGGGCTCTTTATATCACTGTAAGCAATTGCAGACACCTGTGCTAATTAGTTTGGCAGGTGTGTCCAATGAAAGGCAAGACTACTTAAGAAGGCTCTCTCACATTATTAAGCAGCCTACATTTTCTGCCAAAATGGGAAAGAAAAAGGATGTGTCGGCTGCTGAGAAGCAACAAATTGTGGAGTGTTTAGGTCAAGGCATGACTACAATCAACATTGTGCGATGATCAGGATGAAGTGTCTTGGCAATCAAGAAGTATGTAGCTGATTCACAGTACACACGTGTGCGTGCTGATAAGGGCAAATTGAGGACTCTTTCCTACAGGCAATTACGTCAGGTTGAAAGAGCAGCGGCAAAAAAGCCTTGTCATAGCAGCAGACAAGTTTTTGAAGCTGCTTGTGCCTCCAACGTCCCCCGAACAACAAGATGCAGGGTCCTTCAGAGGTTTGCAGCTGTGCATATGCCATCCTGTCGACCTCCTCTATCCACTTCACACAAGCAGAAACGGCTCCAGTGGGCCAAACATTACATGAAGACTGATTTAAAAACTGTTTTGTTCACGGATGAGTGCCGTGCAGCGCTCAATGGTCCAGATGAATGGAGTGGAGGATGGCTGGTTGATGGACACCCCACGCAAACACGGCTACAGCGCCAACAAGGAGGAGGTGGAGTAATGTTTTGGGCTGGAATCATGGGGAGAGAGATTGTCGGCCCCTTTAGGATCCCTGAAGGCGCTAAAGATGAACTCCATAATGTATGTGGATTTTCTCAAACAGCACTTCCTGCCATGGTTCAAGAAGAAGAACCGTGTATTTCACAGCAAGATCATTTTTCTGCATGATAATGCACCATCTCATGCTGCACATAAAACATCTGCATCTCTGGCTGATATGGGCATAAAAGGGGACAAACTTAAGGTGTGACCCCCATGCTCCCCTGACCTCTACCCCATTCAGAACCTTTGGAGCATCATTAAAAGGAGTGTCTATGATGGCGGGAGGCAGTTCACATCTAAGCAACAGCTCTGGGAGGGTATTCTGTCCTCATGCAAAACAATTGAAGCAGAACCCATCCAAAACCTGACAAATTCAATGGACGAGAGAGTTCAGAAGCTCCTTTCGAACAAGGGGTCCTATGTGAAAATGTAACATCACCTAGAATAAAGTTTTGAGTTGAAAACTGTTTGATTTCAGTTTCTAACAACCTGCTAATGCTTATAATTTCAAAAATGACCATTTTTTTGGTCTTTATTAAAATGAAAAGGTTGATCGAAAAGTTTGGGGGATCTAAGAGTGTGGCAACCCAGTAGTCATGATTACTTCGAATTCTGACAATATGAGGGTCATGCTGCAGGTAGTGCAGCAAGAAGGCACTTATGTGTCTTGCGCATCTCGGAGCCCCAAAATTATTTTCCGGGCTAGATGCAGCTAAAAATTATTTTTAATTTTAAATCTGGTGAAGCTTATTATAGATGGCCTAATAGGATCAGTGCTGCACACTGCTACAAAGCCCAAATTATTTTCCAGTCAAGATACAGATAAACATGATTAGTAATTTGAAAGCTTAAAACGGTTGGTAGGGTGATTTTAACCAATCATCAAGCTTTTACTCTCCCCAGGATGACACAGGGGTAGAAAAGTCGTTTCGGATCCATGATTTGTTCATCTTTATGAACGTGAGTCTGTCTACATTATCAGTGGAGAGCCGCGTGCGCTTATCTGTCAGCACACCACCAGCAGCGCTGAACACACGTTCAGACAGAACGCTGGCTGCGGGGCATGACAAGATCTCCAAGGCGTAAGTGGCTAGCTCCGGCCATTTATCCAGATTGGAAGCCCAAAAAGAGCAAGGGTCCAGTGACACAGTCGTGGCTTCAATGTTTACTTGGAGATACTCCTGTACCATCGTCTCTAGGCGTTGACTATGTGTCAGACTTCTTGTCTCCTGTGGCCTTGCAAAGGATGGGCTAAAAAAGTGGTGAAATGATTCCGCAAAATTGATGTTACCAGCAGATACTGTGGTTCTGTTACGGTTTGAGTGCTGAACACTTGACGTTCCCACGGTTGGCAAGTTGGAACTGTGAGATTCACTACGTGCACTACTGGTATTTTGTGGAAAAGCACATGTAAGATTCTGCAACAGTCTCTGCTGATACTCCTGCATGCGTGCATCCCTTTCTATGGCAGGAATAATTTCTGCAAATTTACTTTTGTACCGGGGATCTAACAGTGTGGCAACCCAGTAGTCAGGATTATTTCTAATTCTCACAATTCGAGGGTCATGTTGCAGGTAGTGCAGCAAGAAGGCACTCATGTGTGTTGCGCATCCAGGAGCACCAAGTCCCTGTTGTGTTGGTGGCGAGGTAACAATCATGCTTCCTTCCTCTGTCCTCTCCCCCCAACCTCGCACAACAGAAATGTGATCAAGGTCTCCCTCATCTGATGAGTCTTCCATCAGTTCGTCCTCCACTTCTTCCTGGGCTCCTGCACCTTCCTCACTAGTTTGGCTGCTACCATGCGCCCTGGTAAAATCATCTCCCCCACCCTCACATGCCTGCCGCCCTGGTGCTGCCGACCGTCTGGACCTTGCAGATGTTAGCCCTTCCGCATACAACTCCTCCTCCTCTACTTCCTCCACCTCCTCTTGTGCCACCACCTGACTCCGAATTCTGTTTAACATGTGCTCCAGCATGTAAATCACCGGAATAGTCATGCTGATAATGGCATCGTCAGCACTAAACATCTTCGTCGCCATTTCAAAACTGTGCAGAAGGGTGCATAGGTCCCTGTTCTGAGACCACTCCTCCAGCATGATTTGCCCCACCTCTGAATCTCGTTGGCCCAGGCTATACGTCAGAACGTATTGCACCAGGGCTTGTCGGTGCTGCCACAGTCGCTGCAACATGTGCAGAGTTGAATTCCACCGGGTAGGCACATCGCATTTTAGCCGGTGAAGTGGCAGGCCCAACGACTTCTGTAGAGATGTAAGTCGCTGAGCTGCGGGATGCGAACGGCGGAAGTGAGCACACAGCGACCGTGCCCTCTGCAGAAGGCCATCTAGTCTGGGATAGTGGGCTAAAAATTGCTGGACAACCAGGTTCAACACGTGAGCCATACAAGGCACGTGTGTGACATTGCCCCGGCGAAGGGCCGCACCCAGGTTTGCAGCATTGTCGCACACGGCCTTCCCTGGTTTCAGGTCCAGTGGAGACAACCATTCATGAAATTGGTTCTCCAGAGCTGACCACAACTCCTCAGCTGTGTGACTCACATTTCCCAGACATTTCAATGTAAAAACCGCCTGATGACGTTGAGCCCTACTGCCAGCATAGTAAGGAGGTGTGCAGGATCCCTTCTGCGCAGTTAGAAAGCTTGTGGCATGACCAGACAGGCTTTGGGTGCAGGTGGAAGACCGAGAGGAGGTTGAGGAGGCAGAAGCAGTGGAGGAAAAATGACATAAAGAGGATTGACACACAACTCGTGGGGACGGCAAGACTTGGACAGCAGCACCTTGTCCTGCTGTCACCATAGTTACCCAGTGCCCAGTCAGCGACATGTAACGCCCCTGTCCATGCCTACTCGTCCAAGTGTCTGTGGTGAAATGCACCCTGTCACACACAGAGTTTCTCAAAGAAGCGGTGATGTTGTGTGCGACATGCTGGTGGAGCGCAGGCACACCTTTCTTTGAGAAGTAGTGCCGACTGGGCATCTGGTACTGGGGCACTGCGACGGACATAAGGTCTCGAAAATCCTCTGTGTCCACCAGGCGGAAAGGCAGCATTTCTGTAGCCAAGAGCTTGCAGATGGTGAAATTCAACCTCTTAGCTTTCTCATGGCTAGGAGGAAATGGTCTTTTACTTGTCCACATCTGAGGGACCGAGGGCTGGCTATTGTGCTTAGACGGGGTTGATAAGGGTGTCCCCGGCAAACTGCCGGTCTGTGAGGAAGATGCAGGCGGACATGTTAGGTTGCCTTGATCCAAAGGTGGTGCTATCGATGTCGGACAGCGCTCAAGACCAGCTGGTGTTACCACCTCCAAAGAAAATGATGACCTGCCAATCACGCTGGCTGTTGCGGGTAAAGAGGTGGCAGGTCTGCGCCCCAAAACAGGTGTGACTGCTGTCCCCCCAGTCACAGAGGATGAAGAGGCCGCGGATGCACAAGATATGGCAGACGGTGGTTGGCCCGGCCGGCTAGACCGCATTGTAGCACACTGAGCTTCCCACTGCAACTTATGCTTCATGTCCATGTGCCGGTTCATGCATGAAGTACTCAAACTATGTATTTTTTGGCCTCTACTTAGCTTTTGCTGACAAATGTTACAGATAACACGAGTTGGGTCATCTTTATCGATCTGAAAAAATGCCCAGGCTATGCAAGGCTTAGCACCCATGCGACCTGAAGAGCCACCACGACTTGTGGTGAGAGGCAGAGTTGTGTTTGAGGATGCAGTTGTTGACGTGCTTCCAGTACTACGTCTCTGTCCAGGAAGGCGCAACCTGACCTCGTCGTCACTAGCATCTTCCTCCACCTCCTCTGCTGACCTCATCTCTTGGCTGACTGTGGGTTGACAGTAAGTGGGATCTCCGACCTCATCATCATCACCCTGTGCGTTATCACACCCGTCGTCCTCAGAGCCAACCTGTTCCTGCCCTGACAAAAAACTAAAGTTGTCGCTCCAATCAGGTATTTGAGTCTTATCATCGTCTTCCTCATTGTCTCCACCAACAGGAGTTACAGTTTGGGAATGAGGGTCTACATTATGGTCAGAACCTTCTGCGTCTGGTCCTGGATCCGACTCATAAAGATTCTGGGCATCAGTGCAGATCATTTCCTCGTCTGGATTCACAGAAGCGCTGGAGTCGACCTCTGATTCCCAGGCTATAGTATGAGTAAACAGCTCTGCAGACTCAACCATCTGTTCTACCTCATACTCAGACGGGCAGCTGGAGATTTGGGAGCTGTGAGGAAGCAAGTGCGATTTGGGTGACACCTTTGAGGACTGGAGTATTTGTGATGTTGAAGTTGATGTGGAGGAGAGCCCACTTAAAGGAGCACTTGATATCCGTTGAAGCACCTGCTGTTTTTGTGCCTCATCTGGAATTTGTAGCGATTGGCGTGGCCGTAAGAAAGGGATCTTATCACATTGTCCGCTAAAAGAAGTAGACATTTTAGTTTGGCTGGAAGATGGTCTTTCTTCTGCACCTACCCCACGGACACAACCTTTTTTCCCCTTCCCAACACGCCTATTCCCCTTTCCACCAGCAGCAGGCCTTTTTCCACTCATTTTGGTGGTTAACTAATTCACAACTCTGGAGTTGTTTGCACAAAAAAACAATGGATGGTAACCGAGCAGAGCTGAGTGGCCAAACTGTGGTATTAGGCCAAAACTATTGGCTGGGTTAGATGCAGAAAAAAATTATTTTTAATTTGCAACCTGATGGAGGTCAGTATAGATGGACTAATAGACCAAGTCCCACACACCGCTAGAAGCCCAAATATTTTTTCAGAGCTAGATGCAGAAATTTTTTTTATTCAATTTGCAACCTGATGGAGGTCAGTATAGATGGACTAATAGACCAAGTCCCACACACTGCTAGAAGCCCAAATATTTTTTCAGAGCTAGATGCAGAAAAAAATTATTTTTAATTTGCAACCTGATGGAGGTCAGTATAGATGGACTAATAGACCAAGTCCCACACACCGCTAGAAGCCCAAATATTTTTTCAGAGCTAGATGCAGAAAAAAATTATATTCAATTTGCAACCTGCTGGAGGTCAGTATAGAAGGACTAATAGAACAAGTCCCACACACTGCTAGAAGCCCAAATATTTTTTCAGAGCTAAATGAAGAAAAAAATTATTTTTAATTTGCAACCTGATGGAGGTCAGTATAGATAGACTAATAGACCAAGTCCCACACACTGCTAGAAGCCCAAATATTTTTTCAGAGCTAGATGCAGAAAAAAATTATTTTTAATTTGCAACCTGATGGAGGTCAGTATAGATGGACTAATAGACCAAGTCCCACACACTGCTAGAAGCCCAAATATTTTTTCAGAGCTAGATGCAGAAAAAAATTTTTAATTTGCAACCTGATGGAGGTCAGTATACATGGACTAATAGACCAAGTCCCACACACTGCTAGAAGCCCAAATATTTTTTCAGAGCTAGATGCAGAAAAAAATTATTTTTAATTTGCAACCTGATGGAGGTCAGTATAGATGGACTAATAGAACAAGTCCCACACGCTGCTAGAAGCCCAAATATTTTTTCAGAGATAAATGAAGAAAAAAATTATTTTTAATTTGCAACCTGATGGAGGTCAGTATAGATGGACTAATAGACCAAGTCCCACACACTGCTAGAAGCCCAAATATTTTTTCAGAGCTAGATGCAGAAAAAAATTATTTTTAATTTGCAACCTGATGGAGGTCAGTATAGATGGACTAATAGACCAAGTCCCACACACCGCTAGAAGCCCAAATATTTTTTCAGAGCTAGATGCAGAAAAAAATTATATTCAATTTGCAACCTGCTGGAGGTCAGTATAGAAGGACTAATAGAACAAGTCCCACACACTGCTAGAAGCCCAAATATTTTTTCAGAGCTAAATGAAGAAAAAAATTATTTTTAATTTGCAACCTGATGGAGGTCAGTATAGATGGACTAATAGACCAAGTCCCACACACTGCTAGAAGCCCAAATATTTTTTCAGAGCTAGATGCAGAAAAAAATTATATTCAGTTTGCAACCTGATGGAGGTCAGTATAGATGGACTAATAGAATGATGCTATGCCCAAAAGATTTTACTTCACTAGGTGCAGTAAAAAAATTGGTATTCTATACACAGGTGGTATATCTTGCAACACAGATAGGCTACTCCACTGACTAACACACTCTGCAATAGGGCAAAAAGGATTAGCTTTGCTAGATTCAGCCAAATGCTGTGAAAAAAACTTGCACAGCACTGGCACAGACCTGCCTGGCAAAAACTGATAGGAACTGATGTAACCTAGTCCTGAAAAGGACTCCAATTACAATTAGTCTTTACTCCCACAATCTATCTATTTAAGAGCACAGACCTGCCTGATAAAAGTCGTAGGAAATGCTGTAACCTAGTCCTTAAAAGGACTGCAATCACAACTATTCCCTACTCCCAAGCTATCTGTATATTTGTGCGAAAATTGGCTTGAAATTAACAAGGTATAGCGCACACAGCAACAGCGGTGCCGTCTAACACGCAGCTGCAGCAGTGAGAAAATGGTGGCGACGGGGAAAATGGCTTGGTCTTATAGGGCAAGGACATGTGACATACACTGCCAATCACACATGCCCTTGCTTGTGTGAAAAAAAGCACTTCGCTCCGTGTGTGCGCTGCTGATAGGCTGACAGATTGCACCTCCCCACTGCAAATGCGGGAAAGAGAAAAAAAAATGGAGATCTTCATTGTTCCTGCAGAGATCCATCCCCTGCCCCTCCCCCCGCCCCGCTGTACACTCAAACTGCGTATTAACATTAATTTTCATCATTACTGAGAAAAAAATCCAGTTATGATTTTGGTGCACGAACAGTTATCGAACATAACCTCGAACAGCCGAATTTTTCTCAAATTGTTCGTGTTCGCCGACCGGCTCGAACACCGCCCAAAACAGCTCGAATTTGAGATTGGCGAACAGTTCGAGTAGAACAACGCTCATCTCTACTGGTAATGCCAATGCACTAAGTGCATGGGCCGAAAAACATTTACCCCTGGGGGGGTATACATGAACATACTGTATATCATGCAGAATGTTAGAGGTATGCCTCTAAAAAAAATTCCTACGGCATCATAAACTCACTTAAAAAAATTATCTGGGTGTTGCATCACAGTCACCCTGTTGTTATGGTAGTGGAGGATTAGAAGAAGGAGAAGGAGGAGGACAACAGAAAATAGACAAAATCAGGAAGCGCATGCCAATGTCTGGGTGTGAAGAGGTGCATGGGAATAGACCTCCCAAAAAAAGCCACTGGATTTGAGTTTATGTTCTGCTGCTATCATCCGATGGTGTTGAGAAGTTTGGCCCAATCCAGCCCTTGTTCATTTTTATAAGAGTCAGTTTGTCAGCATTTTCAGTTGACAGGCGGATGCGCTTATCAGTTATGATGCCCCCGGTTGCACTAAAAACCCGCTCTGACAAAACGCTAGTGGCAGGGCAGGCCAGGACTTCCAAGGCATGTTCATGCCACGTGTCCAACTTAAATACCCAATAGTTGTAAGGCACAGAGGAATCACGGAGGATCCTGGTATGGTCAGTAAGGTACTCCTTCAACATCTTCCAAAACTTTTCCCTCCTTGTCAGAGTACCCCACTCATCACGGTCTGGGCACTGGGAGGGTCTGAGAAACTGTCCCAGACCCTTGACAATGTTCCCCTGCCTCTACTGCATCTGGTTTGTGTCTATCTCGTCTGTACTGCTTGGTTGTTCAATGAACTGTGACCTCTGCCACCAACGTTGTCAGATGGGAATTTTTTTAATAATTCTTGAAGAAGGGCCTTCTGGTACTGCAACATTTTATTAGACCTGTCTGCCATGGGAAGGAGAGATAGAAAGTTCTCCTTGTACAGTGGGTCTAAAAGTGTGACCAACCAGTAATTACTGTTGCCAAGCCAAGACTTCCCTGTCCCCACCAAGAGGACAACTGTCCATGTTCTACTCCTCATTTTTCTCCCAGTCCTCTTCCTCATCCTCCCCCTCTTCAGGCCACCCATCTGAACAGACGGTATGAATGTGGTGTAGGTAGTACTGTATGTAGCGCAGGGAAACAACTCCTGTTCCTCTTCCTCCTCCTCCTCCTCCTGCTCCTCCTCATTATTACCCAATTCGCATTGAGGTGAGATGAGGCTGGGCTGTGTAGTATCACCCTGTATAGTTCTTTGCTCCATCTCATTGTGCTCTGCCTGCAATGCCTCCTCTTTAATTGTGGGTGTTTCAGTAGACAGAGAAGCGGGATAGTGATGCTAATTATAGCGTCATCACCGCTCACCATCTTGGTCGAGTCCTCAAAGTTTTGGAGAACGGCACAGATGTCAGACACCCATGCCCACTCATGAGCTCTTATGTGCAAAGGCTGACCGGAATACCGACAGGCATGTTGAAGCTGGTACTCAATAATTGCCCTCTGCTGCTCACAAATCCTTCCCGACATATGCAACATTGATTTCCAACACGTGGTGACATAGCACACCAATCAGTGAGCTTGAAGCTGGAATTGCTGCTGAAGCACTGCCAGGGCAGCGGAAGCTGTAGCTGACTTTCAGAAATGGGTACACGCGGCATACTTTCACAAGCAGCTCAGGCAGATCTGGGTAGGTTTTGAGAAACTGCTAAACCACTAAGTTGAGCACATGGGCCAGGCATGGTATGTGTGCAAGGTTGGCAAGCTTCAGAGACACCACCAGGTTCCGGCCATTGTCATACACGACCATGCTTGGCTGTAGGTTCAGCAGTGAGAGACACAGATCTGTCTGCTCTGTTACAACTTTCGACAACTCTGCAGCGGTGTGTGGTTTGTCATGTAAGTAGATTAGCTTCAGCAGAGCCTGTTGCAGCTTGGCCGAGGCAGTGCTACAGTGCCTCCAGCTTGTAACTGATGTGGTCATTTCAGAGATGGAAACTGAAGAGGAGGAGGTGCAGGAGCTGTAGAATGTGGAGGCAACCCTGATTGACCCAGGGCCCGCAATCCTTGGGAGGACATGTTCCGTCCCAGGGTCCGACTGGGTCCCGGCTTCCACTATATTAACCCTGTGTGCCGTCAGTGAAGTGTACCATCCCTGGGCACAACCACTTGTCCATGTATCTGTGGTTGGTTAGGTGGACCTTCCCAGTAGCTGCATTTGATGAGGGCACGGGTAATGTTCTGGGACACGTGCTTGTGTAAGGCGCGGATGGCACACCGATAGAAATAGTGGCGGCTGGAGAACGAGTTCCAAGGGACAGCCACTGCCATGAGGTTGCGGAGATCTTCCATCTCCACGAGCCTAAAATGCAAAATTTCCAATGCAAGCAGTCAAGAAATGTGGCAGTTTAGTATAGTGGCCTGTGGGTAGGTGGGTGGCTACATTTTTATGCTTGCGTTCCAAGGACTGGGGTAGGGACAACTGAATGCTGCGCTGGGACATGGATGTGGATTTGGTTGCAAGTGTGCAATAACAGGTGCATGGTGGGAAGCATCTTCGCCTGTATCATGGACAGGGGATTGGCATGCACACACAACAGTGGGAGGCAGTGGTGTCACCTGCAGACACCGTCTCTGGACCTTGGCGTTCAGCCCAACTTGTCGGGTGCTTTGCTTTCATGTGCCTTAGCATGCTGGTGGTGGTCAGGCTGATAGTTTTGCTGCCCCTGCTGATGCTGGCATGGCAGATGTTGTAAATGACCTTTTTTGGGTTAACTGGACAGTCTTTAAAAAAGAGCCAGACTCGGGAAGTCCTAATAGTTGGACTGGCAACTTCCCTCGTATTGGTGTTTTGGGTAACAGTTGTCCGCTTTGTGTCTGTGGCCACCCCACTGCTTCTTCCTACCTGTTGTGGTGCTATGCCTCCCTCCCCCTCTGCGCTGCTGTCCTCTCTATGCATGTCACCTTGCCAGGCTGGGTCAGTGTCTTCATCGTCCAACACCTCGTCTTCCACTTATGCACCCTGGGGCTCCTCCTTACTTTCTGGTAATTGTGTCTCATCAGTATTCACCTCTTGTGACAGTAATTGCACTTTCCCACCATCGACTTTATGTGACCGTGGCTGGTCAAATATTTAGGCATCGCTGCATGCGATCTCATGACCCACCAAAATTCCCAGGATTAAGAGCAAAAAGAATATCATTAGCCCTGATATCTGGGGCTATTGATATGAGTTCCAGCAGCAGAAAGAACGTGCAATGGACTCTCTTCTGTACTATACTAGCCCTCCACAAACTCTGCCTAGCTACTGCTATCAGCAGGATTAATATTCATTAGAATGAGCCCTTACAAGGACTATTAGTGTAGATTAATTTAGTGGTGTAGAATCCCTGTTTAAAATAAGTGCCAATTCTCTCCCTTTCTCAGCTGCAGCTCTCCCTACTCTGCCTGTTTGACCAGTAGACTGTGACGAGCACAGGGTCCCGAGTCTTATATAGACCCGATGAAGCTATGCGCCCAGCCAATCACTGTAATGCCACAACCAACATGGCTACAACATTACAGTGACTGTCAGGCAATCCCTGCATGATAATTGGCTGCCTAATATGCAATAAACATGCGGGGCGAGGACTCAAGCACCCACCCGAACATCCAAAAAATACTCGCCGAGTACAGAGCATCTCAAGCACTGTGATGCTCGGGCAAGTAACGAGTAGTGATGAGCAAATTGTCTAGTGGATGAGTCTTTTTATGAATATAATCACTGTGTCATGCTCCTGGATTCGATCCTTTGAGTTTGTGTTCTGTGGTCAGCTTCTCTTTCTGCCGGGCCGTAGGAAACATGCCTTTTCTCTGGGTGTTTGGGTTCTGCTATTCTGGCTGCGGTCTGTCTAGCTTAAACTTTGTTTGTGTGGCACCCCAGGGGTCTGGTTTCCACAGTAATGTAATGTTATGTCTGAGAGCAGGTGGGAGGTCCTTTGGTCAGGGATCCTGTGCATGCCACACCTCCTGCCCAGTCATGGGAGGGGAAGAACTTCCCCTATATAAACCCGGGGCTGAGGCAGGGTTAGGAGTCAAGGAGAGTAGAGACGAGAAACAGTCATAGGAAGAAACAGCAGAAGCTCAGTGGGAGCAATACTACTACGAGTCAGGGGCTGGCAGCTGCAGAGCTCGCCCTGACTGAGAAGCTTTCTTACCGGACCCGGCGTCCGAGGCTGTGGGGACTAACTCTTACCCAGCAGCAGAAGCCGACCGGCAGGGGATTTCAGGTCCTCAGGCCCAGAAACCCGAAGGCAAGGTCACACGCGTGGGACTAGCACAGCCATCGTGGAGCGGAAGCCATTAGAAGGCCCCGAGTCACCGGCCATACGGGTGAGCACCACACGGCACACTCAGGGACGTGGGCTACTTATATCCGCTTCTAGCAAGGTAGCCAGAAGAGTACAGTCAGTTTGGGAGGCCTACAACTCCGCCTGGCCAGGGGAGATCCCATCTGCTCAAGGACTGACCAGGCCCCGTTCGCTAGCAAGTACTCCGGGAGGGTCTATCGTTGTTACCAGTAAAGACCCTGAATTACACCGCACCGTCTCTGAGTGGTTCCTGTTACCCCCATCTTCCACGTCGGCTGCCCTGAGGCCATACCCCTCCCGTTGGGGGTTATACTATCACGCTGCACAATTCTACACCGGCCTCAGCGGTCTGCCCTGCAGCGGCAGCTCCATAGCTGCAAATCAACGGGTGGCGTAGTCGACACTCAAATAACACCTATCAAGACTGCCACACACTGAGTTTGACTCCCTGGGCACGGACCGGGTCCCCGCCACTCGGAGACTACAACCCTCATCTGATCCGGTTCCGGGTAAGCCCCCATGCGCGAGACGCTGCGCGACACAGCAGGCCCAGGGGCGCGTCAACTTTTGGCGTAGTCGGCAGGATCTCGTGCCAGCAACCACCGGGTACTGCGTGCCTGAAAAAGACTGTGAAAACTTACCCGTGGTGAAGATTCCCGCCATCCGGCGCCATCTTCCGCTTTCTTCCCGCCATCGGTGGAGTTTTCCCGCCATCCGGCGCCATCTTCGGCCTTCTTCCCGCCATCCGTGCAGTTTTCCCGCCATTGGACGCCATCTTGAGGACGCCGCGCGGGAAGAAGAGGGGCGTGGACTCCGAAAGCGCGCGAGAACTGAAGCCCCGCCTCACGTCCGGACGTTGCGTAAGGTCCTGGAAGGAGCCCAGCAGACGCCGACGTCATAGGAGCGCGACGGAAGGTCCTCAACCCTGACGATCCACTGCGGAGCCGCGGCCTACGGAAGAGGATCATCGCAAGGTAGGCCACGGTCCACTAGGGGGGAGAAGGATGTCGGATACGGAGGAGAGCTTCACCGCTTCAACCCCCGCCAGCGCCACCGCTGTTGCGGTCATGCCTTTCACCATGCCCTATATCCCGGGGGCAGCCTGGCTACCCCAGTATTCAGGGGAGTCACATACCCTGCAGGACTTTAGAGAAAAACTGGATAGCCTCTTCCAGGTGTACCCCCTCACAGAAGAACAAAAAGTAAGCATCCTGGTGGCCCAATTAACCGGGGCAGCCCAAAGGGAAGTAAAGTCCTGGCCACCTGGGGGGAGGACTGTCGCAGGGATACTAACCCGGCTGAGGGACACCTTTGATACCCGCACCTCAGCCGAGATCAAGCTTAGATTCTACGGGTGCAAACAGCGGGCACATGAGAGTATAAGGGACTATGCCCTGAACCTACAAGAGGCCCTGAGAGCCATTAAGCAGACCGACCCTGACGGCGTGGGAGACGAGGACAGGCTGTTAACTGAACAATTTATAGAGGGTTTATATTGCAATGCCCACCGAACCCAGTTGCGGGCAATGGCCTTACAGGACCCTCATCTGGGATTTGCACAGTTCAAGGACAGAGCCATCCGGGTGCTCCGAGAACCGGCACCAGGTGGCGTTGTGACCCACAGACGCCCCACTACCACCTACCACCAGGAGGCGGCGCCCTTGTCGGCAGGGCCTGTGGGAGCTGATGCGCAGGCTTTGAACAATGACTCGGCTCCAGACCTGCACCATCAGGTCCAAGAGCTAGCTAAAAGCGTTGCTGCGCTAACCCGAACTGTGCAGTCTTTACAGGTTTCCACTCCAGGGAAGATCCAGCTGGCATCCGGACCGGAGGACATCCCGTGGCGTCGACCAAGGAGGACCCCACCGGCCAGAGGAAGACCCAGCGACCGATACAACGAGGACGGACGACCCATCTGCCGCCGCTGTAATCATCCCGGACATATGGCAAGGTACTGTCCTTTAAACTGGCACAACCTAGGGTAGAGGGCCAACCCCTAGGAAAAAGATCATCAGGCCCATCAAACTGGCGCGACAAATATGTGGGAGGACGTCCAGTCTTGCCTGTGGTACTGGATGGCATTCCTATGAGTGCCCTACTGGACACCGGGTCACTGGTTACCACCATCCCGTACGTGCTCTTCAAGCAGTACTGGAATGACTCGGATATTACCCGCTACCCTGACGACGACTTGAGTATCATCGCCAGCAATGGTCAGCCCGTGCCACAGATCGGATTTAAAGAGGTGACCATTAAAATTGGTAGAGTTGAACTGGCAGCACAGGGACTGATCATTGTAGACATTGACAAACACGAGAGTCACCCAAAGATAACTCTAGGAACTAATGTAATTGAAAATTGTCTTGCAGAGGTGATTTTCCTTTTACAGCAGGTTGCCAAGAACGCCAGCTCCGGCGAGCAGCGGGTGCTCCAGAAAGAGATCCGGGCACTGATGCGACGGCAACAGGTGGAACTCTCCGGCGGTGAGATTGGTAGCGTAAGAATGTGTGACCCTTTTCCTATTGCCATGCCCCCAAAAAGTGAAATGATGATTTGGTGCCGGGCAGCTATTGGTCTGAGAGGTAGGGATTACCAGGCAATGGTAGAACCAGTTTACTCGGACAGTAGGCCCACCATTTTGACAGCACGGGGGGTGGTTGATGTACTCCATGGGAGGGTGCCCGTTCGCATAATAAATATCGGGGAGAGGGAAGTGTACCTGCCCCGGTATGCCACGCTAGCCAAATTATATACCATTAACCAAAATTCTATACAATCTGTGGAACCCTTGCCTCCATCTCACCCGGAGGAAGGTAACGGCTCTAAGAAAAACATGGAGGACTGGTGTCAGCAACTACATCTGGGTACTGACTCCACTCCCGCACACCAGAAACAAGGAGTCTATCGGGTGGTTCAAGAGTACGAGAGAGTGTTCAGTAAACACCCGTTAGACTTCGGGCGAGTCAAGGGGGTAGAACACCACATCCCCACGGGAGACCATCCTTCTATAAAAGAGAGGTATCGACCCGTACCCCCTGCCCACTACCAACACGCCAAGGGGATGCTTAGAGACATGAAGGAGGCTGGGGTGATCAGGGATAGCTGTAGCCCCTGGGCAGCTCCACTAGTCTTAGTCAGAAAAAAAGACAACACCATGAGGATGTGTGTAGATTACCGGAAAATCAACCGTATCACACACAAGGATGCGTACCCCTTACCAAGGATAGAGGAGTCATTGGCTGCTTTAAGATCTGCTAACTTCTTCTCTACCTTGGATCTCACTAGCGGGTACTGGCAGGTTCCTGTTTCAGAGGCGGACCGGGAGAAGACCGCATTCACCACCCCGATGGGACTTAGCGAGTTCACCTGCATGCCGTTCGGACTCTGCAACGCACCAGGAACCTTCCAACGACTAATGGAGTGTTGTCTGGGCCACAGAAACTTCGAGACGGTCCTGTTGTACCTGGACGATGTCATCGTATATTACAAGACGTATGAGGACCACCTGAAACACCTGGCGGAAGTGTTCGAAGCTCTGGCGAGTTACGGCCTAAAGGTGAAACCCTCCAAGTGTCACCTCCTGAAACCAAAGGTGCAGTACCTGGGACACGTGGTGAGCGCTGACGGAGTGGCTCCCGACCCTGATAAGATCACCGCAATTAAGGAATGGCCAAGCCCCTCCAGCGTAAAAGAAGTGCGGCAGTTCCTCGGGTTGGTAGGCTACTACCGAAGGTTTATTCCCGGTTTCACCAAAAAGGCAGCACCTATGCAGGACCTCCTGATAGGCCAGTCCCGGAAGGCCAAGAACCAGAAGCCGCCCTTCAAATGGGAGGAGCTGGAAGAAGAGTCCTTCCGCCAGCTGAAGATGGCCCTCACGGGGGACGAAATCCTGGCGTACCCGGATTATAGCCAGCCCTTTATCCTCTACACCGACGCCAGTAACATCGGGCTAGGAGCCGTACTGTCCCAGATCCAGCAGGGGAAGGAACGAGTAATCGCCTACGCCAGCCGAAAGCTGCGACCCACCGAAAGGAACCCCGAGAATTACAGCTCATTTAAGCTAGAGTTCCTGGCCGTAGTATGGGCAGTCACCGAGCGCTTTAAGCATTACCTCGCTTCTTCCCGGTTCACCGTGTACACGGATAACAACCCGTTGACACACCTGGACACGGCAAGACTCGGTGCCCTGGAACAGAGGTGGATGGCCCGTCTGTCCAACTACGAGTTCACAATCAAATACCGGGCCGGACGCTCCAATACCAACGCGGACGCCCTGTCCAGGATGCCCAACCTGCCGGACGAAGGAGAAGATCCGGAGGGACTGGAAGAAGTTGAACTCCCTGCGTTCCACCGGGTAAGGAGTAAGCAGGCTGCTACGTTGAACCCCTTACCTCACTACAACTGGGCGGAAACGCAAGACAGCGACCCTGCCGTCCGACTGGTGAAGGAGATGCTGACTCGCCCGGAGGCTTGCCTTGAACCAGACGCTCCGGAGGAAGCCAAACAACTATGGTCAGAGAAGAGTCGACTGTTCCTTTACAAGGGGAAGTTGTGCCGCAGAATGGTTAACTCCCGGACGCATGAACTACTCTGGCAAGTAGTGGTGCCACGAAGAGACGCAGCCATGGTGATGGAGGCATACCACGACGGAGCTGGACACTTCGGGTGGAAGAAGCTGGAGTTCCTGCTGCGCGAGCGATTCCACTGGGTAGGCATGAGGGGAACCATTGAGAAGTGGTGCAGAGACTGTGGCCCGTGCAACCTGAGAAGGAAGGACCGTGCCAGCCAGAAGACTCCCCTGCAGTCCATCATCACCCGGCAACCGTTGGAACTGGTAGCCTTGGATCATGTAAAACTGACCCCAAGCAGAAGTGGCTACCTCTACGCGTTAACCATCGTGGATCATTACTCCCGGTTCTTGGTTGTCGTCCCCGTCAAGGACTTAACGGCTCAAACAGCAGCTAGAGCCTTCCAGCAGCACTTCTGCCGTCCACACGGGTACCCGGACCAAGTGCTGACGGACCAGGGACCTGCCTTTGAAGCGGAGGTCTTCCAGGAATTCTGCAATCTGTATGACTGCCGGAAGATAAGGACGACACCCTACCATCCGCAAACTAATGGACTTTGTGAGAATATGAACCAGGTGGTAATGGATCTTCTAAAAACGTTGCCCCTGGAAGAACGCAGTCTGTGGCCTGAGAAGTTGCCCGATCTGGTGGACCTATACAACCACATCCCGGTAGGTTCCACCAACTGTACCCCGGCTTACCTAATGAGGGCAAGACCTGGTAAGTTACCTGTTGACCTGGAAATGGGAGTCCTGACACCCGAGGACACTTCACCAGAAGCAGACTGGGACACAGAGAGGCAGCAGCAGTACCGGAGAGTACAGGAGAGCGTGGAGCGAAGTCTCTGTCAGGCTAGGGAAAGACAAGAGAAAACTTACAACCAGTATGCTCCCGCTGTTCCCCTGGTACCCGGAGAGCAGGTCTTGAAGAGGAAGAGACGGCTCCACAAGTTGGACGACCAGTGGGAGAAGGACCCGTACTGCCCTCAAGCCACGAGAACCCGAAGGTTTGTACCATCAGTAAAGACGGAGGGGAAACCACAGCCATTGTATCCCGGGACCACCTGAAGAAGTGTCCCGAACAACTGAGGAACCCTGAAGAGGAACAAGAAGACCATCGACCCGTAGAGGAAAGGGAAGATATGGTTAGTACTGTGCTCGGGGACTTCCCTCGGTCTTGGACTCAAGTCAATGGTGCAGTTGTGGTACCCGTACTCACCTTCCTCCAACCAGCATCCCAAGCACCTACGGAGCAACAGGTAGAGCTGGAAGAACAGCCGGTCCAGGAGGCAGAAGACCCCACACCCGCAGACAAGGAGGATCAACCCTCTGCTTGCAGTGAGCCTGCCATATCCCTAGTGAGCCAAAGAGCCGGTAGACAGCTGCCCAGTTTACCCTTGACAGCTCCTACACCCTGTAGTTCAGGGCTAGACAGTCAGCTCCGTAGGTCCACTAGGTCCACTAGAGGCCAGTTACCCGCACGTTGGAGGATTTGAAGTGTATAAATTGTTTTATTTATGTTTACCTGTGTATTGTTGCTTGTGTATAATTTTGTGTTTCTAGTTATTTGTAGGAGTCCTTGGTGGATTTACCGGGAATCCTTTGTACATAGTTGGAGCGTAACCCAGGACGGACTAAAGACTGTTAAGGACTCGGGGCAGGACAAACCCCTACCTGGTTACGTCTCCCTGTTTTGGTGAAATGGACACCTTGCTTTTCTTCAAAGACTGCACCCGGTTACGGACATGCCGTGACCACCTTTATGTGTTTCTTCTTATTGTACTATTATTGTTGTTATATCTTGTTATGTTTTTCTAAAATATGTTTAGTCCCGGAGTACTAAATTTCACTAGGGGGGAATGTGGCACCCCAGGGGTCTGGTTTCCACAGTAATGTAATGTTATGTCTGAGAGCAGGTGGGAGGTCCTTTGGTCAGGGATCCTGTGCATGCCACACCTCCTGCCCAGTCTTGGGAGGGGAAGAACTTCCCCTACATAAACCCGGGGCTGAGGCAGGGTTAGGAGTCAAGGAGAGTAGAGACGAGAAACAGTCATAGGAAGAAACAGCAGAAGCTCAGTGGGAGCAATACTACTACGAGTCAGGGGCTGGCAGCTGCAGAGCTCGCCCTGACTGAGAAGCTTTCTTACCGGACCCGGCGTCCGAGGCTGTGGGGACTAACTCTTACCCAGCAGCAGAAGCCGACCGGCAGGGGATTTCAGGTCCTCAGGCCCAGAAACCCGAAGGCAAGGTCACACGCGTGGGACCAGCACCGCCATCGTGGAGCGGAAGCCATTAGAAGGCCCCGAGTCACCGGCCATACGGGTGAGCACCACACGGCACACTCAGGGACGTGGGCTACTTATATCCGCTTCTAGCAAGGTAGCCAGAAGAGTACAGTCAGTTTGGGAGGCCTACAACTCCGCCTGGCCAGGGGAGATCCCATCTGCTCAAGGACTGACCAGGCCCCGTTCGCTAACAAGTACTCCGGGAGGGTCTATCGTTGTTACCAGTAAAGACCCTGAATTACACCGCACCGTCTCTGAGTGGTTCCTGCTACCCCCATCTTCCACGTCGGCTGCCCTGAGGCCATACCCCTCCCGTTGGGGGTTATACTATCACGCTGCACAATTCTACACCGGCCTCAGCGGTCTGCCCTGCAGCGGCAGCTCCATAGCTGCAAATCAACGGGTGGCGTAGTCGACACTCAAATAACACCTATCAAGACTGCCACACACTGAGTTTGACTCCCTGGGCACGGACCGGGTCCCCGCCACTCGGAGACTACAACCCTCATCTGATCCGGTTCCGGGTAAGCCCCCGTGCGCGAGACGCTGCGCTACACAGCAGGCCCAGGGGCGCGTCATTTGCCTGCGCTATCACTTTTCGGGTGCAGCCTTAAATACCTGCCCCTACTGGTGTTTCCTGCTTGTGATAGACTTTGTTGGATTCATTTACTGTGCGGTAGTTTGTGTTGGTTGCAGTTGCTTTGAGTGTGATCCCTTTATTCGTTAGGGAACTGCTAGTCTAGCTATCCTAGTAGCTGCTAAGGACATTCAGGGTAAGTTGCCATCGAGTGGGGGTTCCATTGTGTGCCAACTAGTGATGGGCAAACCCCTGACTGTTCAGGTTGGGCGGGCTCAGCCAAAGGCCCAACAGTTTATTAAAAGTTCGGATTCGGGTACCAGAACAGTACCCGAACACGGACCCCCATTCACATGCATGACAGCACGGCAAACACTGCCTCTGATCGACGGTAAGACCAGTGGGAATGGGGTCCCGAACATTGGGTGTTTGCCACGCTGTCATGTGCATGACAGCGATGGCAAATGCTGCGTCTGATCGGTGGTAAGATTAATAAAGATGACAGCGTGAACCTGCAAGTGACCATAGGTACAAAGTTTACCTCTGGTCACATGCGTCAGCAGATGGGACTACTACTACATGCACATGACAGTGTGGCAAACACCCGATGTTCAGGCCCCCATTCCCACGCTGGCATCTGACATATGACAGAGTGGGAAACGCAACGCTCTGACCGGTCTTAATCTTACAACCTATCAGAGCCACCACATGACAGCGCGAGGAACACCTGGTGTTTGGTGTTCGGGATGCCGAACCTGAACAGTAACGCAGACTTTCTGGTGAAGTCCGTGTTCGGGGTTAGTGAACAAACAGTAGGTGTTCGGTACGGACCCCAAGTTTTACTGTTCGGGTTCGCCCATCTCTAGTGCCAACCTCTGCAGTCAGGCAGAGGCAAACCAGGGTCAGAGAAAGGCTTGACTTAGTCTGAACAGGGATCAGGTTCAGATATTTGTCTCTCTGGTTTGTACATTACCTGTGTGAATGTGCTTTGGCAGTCATAACATTTTCACCAGCCCAGTACATTTTTTTGTGTGTGCTCAGAAGTAGTGTTGAGCCACCCCCGTAGTGTTCGGGTTCGGTTCGTCGAACACCGGGATGTTCGAGGAACTGTTCGTCGAACTGTTCGTCGAACACCTTAGAACACCATCGAACACCGTTAAAACCAATGGCAGGCAAACAAAAACACATAGAAACACATAGAAAACACCTGCAAAGGTGTCCAAAAGCTGACAAACTGCTCAGAAGACACTCTCTTTAAAAAAGCCGGCCGGCAAATTCAGCAGCGGCATACACCGGTACCCGACAATTTAGACAAGAAGGAATAGAGCATCACACATAGATTAGATAGATAGAAACATGTCAGTCACACATATAAGAAGCACAGTGACAGTGTTGGTTACTGCACTTGTCATTTAGTGTAAAGGATTTATTAAAAAAAATATTAGTGTTTTCATGCACCGTCTCTTTAAAAAAGCCGGCCGGCAATTCAGCATCTGTACCTGACAATTTAGAACAGAAAGAATAGAGCTTCACACATAGATTAGATAGATAGAAACATGTCAGTCACATATATAATAAGTACAGTGATAGTGTTGCTTACTGTACTTGTCATTTAGTGTAAAGGATTTATTTAAAAAAATAATAGTGTTTTCATGCACTGTCTCTTTAAAAAAGCCGGCCGGCAATTCAGCAGCGGTACCCGACAATTTAGAACAGAAAGATAGAGCATCACACATAGATTAGATAGATAGAAACATGTCAGTCACATATATATGAAGTACAGTGATAGTGTTGGTTACTGTACTTGTCATTTAGTATTAAAATAATGGATTTATTATTAAAAAAATTGGCGTGGGGTTCCCCTTAATTTTAGGCTCTAGCGGAGGTTAAGCAGACGGCTGGGGCAGATGTTTGAAGCCTGGGAAGGGGGTAATACCCACGGAGCTTCCCAGGCTACTAATATCAGCCCCCAGCTGAATACATAGCCTTTACTAGCTATTAAAATGGGGGACCCCCCAAAAAAAATGACGTGGGGTCCCCCCTAATTTAATAGCTAGCAAAGGCTAGGCAGACAGCTGGGGGCTGATATTAATAGCCCAGGAAGGGAGCCATGAATATTGGCCCCCTCCCAGGCTAGAAACACCAGCCGTCAGCCGCCCCAGAAATGGCGCATTCATAGGATGCGCCAATTCTGGCACTTAGCCTCGCTCTTCCACGCTGCTCTGGTGCGGTGGCAGGGGGTAATAGGGTTGGGGTTGATGTCAGCTTATAATGCCAGCTGACATCAAGCCCAGGTTAGTAATGGAGAGGCGTCTATAAGACACCCCCATTACTAACCCCATAGTCAAAGTTAAAAAAAACACAAACACCCAGAATAAAGTCCTTTAATTGAAATAAAGACACAATCCTTTATTGTTCTAAATTAAACCATACTTACCATCGCGCCCATTCCAGCTGAAGCCAACGATCTCCTGCAATAAAAGAAAAATAATAAAGCAACCTCATCCTTACCTTTCCATGGTTCCCACGACAGCTTCAGCTCTGCTACATCGAGATGACAGGCTGGACCGCAGCAGAACGCTGCCATCCAGCCTGTCATCCCGCAGACACTGAGAAGCGCAGGCTTGCTTGCGCTGCTCAGCGTCTCTCTGTGACGACATCCAGATGAGCCGAGTTCATGTCCAATGAACTCGGCTCACCTCATGCACGTCACTGACAGCGTGGGAAAATTCTCACGCTGAAGCGCTGATTGCAGGAGAATTTTCCCACGCTGTCAGTGACGTGCAGGAGGTGAGCTGAGTTCATTGGACATGAGCTCACCTCATGCACATCACTGACAGCGTGGGAGAATTCTCCTGCACTCAGCACTTCAGCGTGAGAATTTTCCCACGCTGTCAGTGACGTGCATGAGGTGAGCCGAGTTCATTGGACATGACCTCGGCTCATCTGGATGCCGTCACAGCGAGACAGTGAGGAGCGCAAGCATGCCTGCGCTTCTCAGTGTCTGCGGGATGACAGACTGGATGGTAGCGTTCTGCTGCGGTCCAGCCAGTCATCTCGATGTAGCAGAGCTGAAGCTGTCGTGGGAACCATGGAAAGGTAAGGATGAGGTTGGTTTATTATTTTTCTTTTATTGCAGGAGATCGTTGGCTTCAGCTGGAATGGGTGTGATGGTAAGTATGGTTTAATTTAGAACAATAAAGAATTGTGTCTTTATTTCAATTAAAGGACTTTATTCTGGGTGTTGTGTTTTTTTTAAATACTTTACTAGAAATTCATGGCGGTCATGTCTAATACTGGCGTGACCCCATGAATTTTGGGCTTGGGGCCAGCTGATAATACCAAGCTGGCCCTAACCCCTTTATTACCCAGTGAGCCACCGCACCAGGGCCCTGGATGAGTTGGGTACAGCGCCAGAAGATGGCGCTTCTATGAACGCGCCATTTTCCGGGGTGGCTGCGGACTGCAATTTGTAGCGGGGGGGGGCCCAGAAAGCTTGGGCCTCCCTGCGCTGCAGATTCCAGCCCCCAGCTGCCTAGTTGTACCTGGCTGGACACAAAAATAGGGCGAAGCCCCACGTACTTTTTTTTTAATTATTTCATGAAATTCATGAAATAATTAAGAAAAAAAGGCCTTCCCTATATTGTTGTGTCCGGCCAGGTACAAATAGGCAGCTGGTGGTTGGGGGCAGCCCGTTCCTGCCTGCTGTACCTGGCTGGACACAAATATAGTGCGAAGCCCCACTTCAATTTTTTTTAATTATTTCATGAAATTCATGAAATAATTAAGAAATAAAGGCCTTCCCTATATTGTTGTGTCCGGCCAGGTACAAATAGGCAGCTGGTGGTTGGGGGCAGCCCGTTCCTGCCTGCTGTACCTGGCTGGACACAAATATAGTGCGAAGCCCCACTTCAATTTTTTTAAATTATTTCAGGAAATTCATGAAATAATTTAAAAAAAATTGACGTGGGGCTTCGCACTATATTTGTGTCCAGCCAGGTACAGCAGGCAGGAACGGGCTGCCCCCAACCACCAGCTGCCTATTTGTACCTGGCCGGACACAACAATATAGGGAAGCCCTTTTTTTCTTAATTATTTCATGAAATAATTTAAAGAAAATTGACGTGGGGCTTCGCCCTGTTTTTGTGTCCAGCCAGGTACAACTAGGCAGCTGGGGGCTGGAATCCGCAGCGCAGGGAGGCCCAAGCTTTCTGGGCCACCCCCGCTGCAAATTGCAGTCCGCAGCCACCCCGGAAAATGGCGCGTTCATAGAAGCGCCATCTTCTGGCGCTGTACCCAACTCATCCAGGGCCCTGATGCGGTGGCTCACTGGGTAATAAAGGGGTTAGGGCCAGCTTGGCATTATCAGCTGGCCCTAAGCCCGAAATTCATGGGGTCACGCCAATATTAGACATGACCACCATGAATTTCTAGTAAAGTATTTAAAAAAAACACAACACCCAGAAAAAAGTCCTTTAATTGAAATAAACACACAATTCTTTATTGTTCTAAATTAAACCATACTTACCATCACGCCCATTCCAGCTGAAGCCAACGATCTCCTGAAATAAAAGAAAAATAATAAAGCAACATCATCCTTACCTTTCCATGGTTCCCATGACAGCTTCAGCTCTGCTACATCGAGATGACAGGCTGGACCGCAGCAGAACGCTGCCATCCAGCCTGTCATCCCGCAGACACTGAGAAGCGCAGGCTTGCTTGCGCTCCACAGTGTCTCTCTGTGAGGGCATCCAGATGAGCCGAGTTAATGTCCAATGAACTCGGCTCACCTCATGCACGTCACTGACAGCGTGGGAAAATTCTCCTGCACTCAGCGCTTCAGCGTGGGAGAATTCTCACACTGAAGCGCTGAGTGCAGGAGAATTCTCCCACGCTGTCAGTGACGTGCAGGAGGTGAGCTGAGTTCATTGGACATGAGCTCACCTTATGCACGTCACTGACAGCGTGGGAGAATTCTCCTGCACTCAGCGCTTCAGCGGGAGAATTCTCACGCTGAAGCGCTGAGTGCAGGAGAATTCTCCCACGCTGTCAGTGACGTGTAGGAGGTGAGCTGAGTTCATTGGACATGAGCTCACCTTATGCACGTCACTGACAGCGTGGGAGAATTCTCCTGCACTCACCGCTTCAGCTTGTGAATTTTCCCACGCTGTCAGTGACGTGCATGAGGTAAGCCGAGTTCATTGGACATGAACTCGGCTCATCTGGATGTCGTCACAGAGAGACGCTGAGCAGCGCAAGCATGCCTGCGCTTCTCAGTGTCTGCGGGATGACAGGCTGGATGGCAGCGTTCTGCTGCGGTCCAGCCTGTCATCTCGATGTAGCAGAGCTGAAGCTGTCGTGGGAACCATGGAAAGGTAAGGATGAGGTTGCTTTATTATTTTTCTTTTATTGCAGGAGATCGTTGGCTTCAGCTGGAATGGGCGTGACGGTAAGTATGGTTTAATTTAGAACAATAAAGGATTGTGTCTTTATTTCAATTAAAGGACTTTATTCTGGGTGTTTGTGTTTTTTTTAACTTTGACTATGGGGTTAGTAATGGGGGTGTCTTATAGACGCCTCTCCATTACTAACCTGGGCTTGATGTCAGCTGGCATTATAAGCTGACATCAACCCCAACCCTATTACCCCCTGCCACCGCACCAGGGCAGCGTGGAAGAGCGAGGCTAAGTGCCAGAATTGGCGCATCCTATGAATGCGCCATTTCTGGGGCGGCTGACGGCTGGTGTTTCTAGCCTGGGAGGGGGCCAATATTCATGGCTCCCTTCCTGGGCTATTAATATCAGCCCCCAGCTGTCTGCCTAGCCTTTGCTAGCTATTAAATTAGGGGGGACCCCACGTCATTTTTTTGGGGGGGTCCCCCATTTTAATAGCTAGTAAAGGCTATGTATTCAGCTGGGGGCTGATATTAGTAGCCTGGGAAGCTCCGTGGGTATTACCCCCTTCCCAGGCTTCAAACATCTGCCCCAGCCGTCTGCTTAACCTCCGCTAGAGCCTAAAATTAAGGGGAACCCCACGCCAATTTTTTTAATAATAAATCCTTTATTTTAATACTAAATGACAAGTACAGTAACCAACACTATCACTGTACTTCATATATATGTGACTGACATGTTTCTATCTATCTAATCTATGTGTGAAGCTCTATTCTGTCTGTTATAAATTGTCGGGTACCGCTGCTGAATTGCCGGCCGGCTTTTTTAAAGAGACGGTGCACGAAAACACTAATATTTTTTTTGATAAATCCTTTACGCTAAATGACAAGTACAGTAAGCAGCACTTTCACTGTACTTATTATATATGTGACTGACATGTTTCTATCTATCTAATCTATGTGTGAAGCTCTATTCTGTCTGTTATAAATTGTCGGGTACAGATGCTGAATTGCCGGCCGGCTTTTTTAAAGAGACGGTGCATGAAAACACTATTATTTTTTTTAATAAATCCTTTACACTAAATGACAAGTACAGTAAGCAGCACTTTCACTGTACTTCGTATATATGTGGCTGACATGTTTATATCTATCTAATCTATGTGTGAAGCTCTATTCTTTCGGTTCTAAATTGTCGGGTACAGGTGTATGCCGCTGCTGAATTGCCGGCTTTTCATGTTTCACTGTTGGCACTGTTCCCATCGATTTGGGCAATCACTGTAATGCCACAACCACCATGGCTGTGGCATTACAGTGAGTGGCAGACAATCCCTGCATGATTGGTGCTCTAAATAGCGTCAGACATGCAGGACACGCTTTTGGTGCACGAACAGTTATCGAACATAACCTCGAACAGCCGAATTTTTTGCAAATCGTTCGGGTTCGTCGAACAACTCGAACACCGCCCAAAACAGCTCGAATTTGAGATTGGCGAACAGTTCTAGTCGAACACCGCTCATCTCTACTCAGAAGTCATTATGAATGCCGTGAACACCTTGACCGTGCAATTGCAGTCCTTGTCGAAGAAGGAGGCAGATATCAAGCAGCAATATCCTCATATGTTATCTGCCACTATGCAGGTTCTTTAACATCTAAATCCGCCTTCTGAGTAGTGTTGAGCCACCCCCGTAGTGTTCGAGTTCAGTTCAGTTCATCGAACACCCGTATATTCGCCGAACTGTTCGTCGAACTGTTCGTCGAACACCTTCGAACACCGTTAAAACCAATGGCAGGCAAACAAAAACACATAGAAACACATAGAAAACACCTTCAAAGGTGTCCAAAAGCTGACAAACTGCTCAGAAGACACAACTAACACATGGAAAAGTGACAAGTACATATAGTCATGCGAAAAGAAAAGAGGTGGAGGAGTAAAAGGAGGGGGAGACACAGATATAGGCATGTCATGCCCTTCTAAAACCAAAAAAGTGCGAAGCCGACACGGCCAGTCCGTTCCTGCCCGTGCGACCTCCGTGTCGCCGGGTTTGTGCCAGAGCTGCTGTGGACCCTGACGGCCAGCCCCCCTCTCCCAATACTGGTGCCTGTCCGCTGGTGGGTCGAGCGAGCCCCCCTGCGGTGCAGGCAGGTCTAAGCTTTTTAATTTAAATTGTCTCTCTAATTTGAATGAGTACACTTTAAATCCTTTTACAAGGATCTATTGGAGGGCAAGTCTGATGCCAGCAGCTGCGGGAATTCCGGCTTCAGTAGCGTCCACTAAAGCTGCTGCAGTTAAAAAGTTTTTATAAGGATCGAGCTTGGCAGTCCACCGCAAGGTATCCTACCGCCAGTCCCAGCCCCTGTGCCTTGGGGTTCCTCCTGATGCTCTTCACTGAGTGTCCCGGGGGCCCGAAGCATTTCCTTTGAAAAAATTAAGTGTCCAAACTACAGGTGGTGTAGCTTGCTTAACAGCTGGGATAATCCGCTGACTAGCAGACACTGCTACTAGGCACAAAGTATTTCCTGGGCTAGATGCAGTTAAAAATTTGTAATTAGATACTCTCGTTGGATGCTGAGAAAGCATTCCATAGAGTCTCCTGGAACACCATATATTATTCTCTTAAAAAGCTTGGGGTACGGGTCTAGGGGACCCTTTTATAGCCAAAATCACGGCCCTGTATCGCAATACGTCACCTAGGCTGAAGATAAATGGAACATTTTCATCACCTTTCATAATCACCAATGGGACAAGGCAGGGATGTCCTCTGTCCCCTCTCTTATACATCCTAGTGACGGAGCACCTGCTCTCATCAATTCGCCATAACCCCAATATTAGGTGGATTGAGGTGGGAGGCACCGAGTACAAGTGCTCTGCATTTGCTGATGATGTCCTAGTATATACCACTCAGTCACATATATCCATCCCTGCTGTTAAGGCTGAAATTGATCACTTTGTTACATGGTCAAATTTTCAAATCAATGCAGCGAAGTCTGAGGCCCTCGATGTCTTCCTCCCCAAATCCATACAGGATTCCATCCAGTCCAACTTTCCCTTTGCCTGGCCCTCACAGGGTATCAAATACTTAGGAATTCCTATTCATAGAGACCTCTCCCGTCTATGTTATCTTAATTTTGGGCCCTTTATTGAACAACTCCATACAGACCACGGTTGGCAAGTTAGAACTGTAAGATTCACTACGTGAACCACTGGTGTTTTGTGGAAAAGCACATGTACACTGTGTTCCAAATTATTATGCAAAAAGTGTTTAGGAGTGATAAGGGAAGAATTTTTTTGTTTGTCAGTTAAACTCATTGATGGTGATGTGTGTCAGGGCTCTTTATATCACTGTAAGCAATTGCAGACACCTGTGCTAATTAGTTTGGCAGGTGTGTCCAATGAAAGGCAAGACTACTTAAGAAGGCTGTCCCACATTATTAAGCAGCCTACATTTTCTGCCAAAATGGGAAAGAAAAAGGATGTGTCGGCTGCTGAGAAGCAACAAATTGTGGAGTGTTTAGGTCAAGGCATGACTACAATCAACATTGCCAAGACACTTCATCCTGATCATCGCACAATCAAGAAGTATGTAGCTGATTCACAGTACACACGTGTGCGTGCTGATAAGGGAAAACAACAAGATGCAGGGTCCTTCTGAGGTTTGCAGCTGTGGGAAAGCCATCCTGTCGACTTCCTCTATCCACTGTACACAAGCAGAAACGGCTCCAGTGGGCCAAACAATACATGAAGACTGACTTCAAAACTGTTTTGTTCACCGATGAGTGCCGTGCAATTCTCGTTGGTCCAGATGGATGGAGTGGAGGATGGCTGGTTGATGGACACCCCACGCAAACACGGCTACGGCGCCAACAAGGAGGATGTGGAGTAATGTTTTGGGCTGGAATCATGGGGAGAGAGATTGTCGGCCCCTATAGGATCCCTGAAGGGGTAAAGATGAGCTCCATAATGTATGTGGAGTTTCTCAAACAGCACTTCCTGCCATGGTTCAAGAAGAAGAACCGTGTATTCCGCAGCAAGATAATTTTCATGCATGATAATACACCGTCTCATGCTGCACATAACACATCTGCATCTCTGGCTGATATGGGCATTAAAGGGGACAAACTTATGGTGTGACCCCCATGCTCCCCTGACCTCAACCCCATTGAGAACCTCTGGAGCATCATCAAAAGGAGTGTCTATGATGGCGGGAGGCAGTTCACATCTAAGCAACAGCTCTGGGAGGGTATTCTGTCCTCATGCAAAACAATTGAAGCAGAAACCATCCAAAACCTGACAAATTCAATGGACGAGAGAGTTCAGAAGCTCCTTTCGAACAAGGGGTCCTATGTGAAAATGTAACATCACCTAGAATAAAGTTTTGAGTTGAAAACTGTTTGATTTCAGTTTCTAATAACCTGCTAATGCTTATAATTTCAAAAATGACAATTTCTTTGGTCTTTATTAAAATGAAAAGGTTGATCGAAGAGTGTGGGGGATCTAAGAGTGTGGCAACCCAGTAGTCAGGATTATTTCGAATTCTGACAATCTGAGGGTCATGTTGCAGGTAGTGCAGCAAGAAGGCACTCATGTGTCTTGCGCATCTAGGAGCCCCAAAATTATTTTGCAGGCTAGATGTAGCTAAAAATTATTATTAATTTGAAAGCTGGTGGAGCTTAGTATAGATGGCCTAATAGAATCAGTACTGCAAACTGCTACAAAGCCCAAATTATTTTCCAGCCAAGATACAGATAAAAATGATTAGTCATTTTAAATCTGGTGGAGTTTAGTATAGATGGTCTAATAGAATCAGTACTGCACACTGCTACAAGGCCCAAATTATTTTCCAGCCAAGATACAGATAAACATGATTAGTAATTTTAAATCTGGTGGAGTTTAGTATAGATGGGCTAATAGAATCAGTACTGCACACTGCTACAAGGCCCAAATTATTTTCCAGCCAAGATACAGATAAACATGATTAGTAATTTGAAAGCATAAAATGGTTGGTGAGGTGATTTTAACAAATCATCAAGCTTTTACTCTCCCCAGGATGACACAGGGGTAGAAAAGTCGTTTCGGATCCATGATTTGTTAATCTTTATGAACGTGAGTCTGTCTACATTATCAGTGGAGAGCTGCGTGCGCTTATCTGTCAGCACACCACCAGCATCGCTGAACACACGTTCAATCAGAACGCTGGCTGCGGGGCATGACAAGATCTCCAAGGCGTAAGTGGCGAGCTCCCGCCATTTATCCAGATTGGAAGCCCAAAAAGAGCAAGGGTCCAGTGACACAGTCATGGCTTCAATGTTTACTTGGAGATACTCCTGTACCATCGTCTCTAGGCGTTGACTATGTGTCAGACTTCTTGTCTCCTGTGGCCTTGCAAAGGATGGGCTAAAAAAGTGGTGAAATGATTCCGCAAAATTGATGTTACCAGCAGATACTGTGTTTCTGTTACGTTTTGAGTGCTGAACACTCGACGGTCCCACGGTTGGCAAGTTGGAACTGTTAGATTCACTACGTGCACCACTAGTGTTTTGGGGAAAAGCACATGTAAGATTTTGCAACAGTCTCTGCTGATACTCCTGCATGCGTGCATCTCTTTCTATGGCAGGAATAATTTCTGCAAATTTACTTTTGTACCAGGGATCTAACAGTGTGGCAACTAGAGATGAGCGTTGTTCTACTCGAACTGCTCGCCAATCTCAAATTCGAGCTGTTTTGGGCGGTGTTCGAGCCGTTCGGCGAACACGAACAATTTGAGAAAAATTCGGCTGTTCGAGGTTATGTTCGATAACTGTTCGTGCACCAAAATCATAACTGGATTTTTTCTCAGTAATGATGAAAATAATGTTAATACGCAGTTTGAGTGTACAGCGGGGTGGGGGGAGGGGCAGGGGATGGATCTCTGCAGGAACAATGAAGATCTCCATTTTTTTTTCTCTTTCCCGCATTTACAGTGGGGAGGTGCAATCTGTCAGCCTATCAGCAGGAAGCGAAGTGCTTTTTTTCACACAAGCAAGGGCATGTGTCATTGGCAGTGTATGTCACATGTCCTTGCCCTATAAGACCAAGCCATTTTCCCCGTCGCCACCATTTTCTCACTGCTGCAGCTGCGTGTTAGACGGCACCGCTGTTGCTGTGTGCGCTATACCTTGTTAATTTCAAGCCAATTTTCGCACAAATCTACAGATAGCTTGGGAGTAGGGAATAGTTGTGATTGCAGTCCTTTTAAGGACTAGGTTACAGCATTTCCTACGACTTTTATCAGGCAGGTCTGTGCTCTTAAATACATAGATTGTGGGAGTAAAGACTAATTGTAATTGGAGTCCTTTTCAGGACTAGGTCACATCAGTTCCTATCAGTTTTTGCCAGGCAGGTCTGTGCCAGTGCTGTGCAAGTTTTTTTCACAGCATTTGGCTGAATCTAGCAAAGCTAATCCTTTTTGGCCTATTGCAGAGTGTGTTAGTCAGTGGAGTAGCCTATCTGTGTTGCAAGATATACCACCTGTGTATAGAATACCAATTTTTTTACTGCACCTAGTGAAGTAAAATATTTTGGGCATAGCATCATTCTATTAGTCCATCTATACTGACCTCCATCAGGTTGCAAATTGAATATATTTTTTTTCTGCATCTAGCTCTGAAAAAATATTGGGCTTCTAGCTGTGTGTGGGACTTGTTGTATTAGTCCATCGATACTGACCTCCATCAGGTTGCAAACTGAATATATTTTTTTCTGCATCTACCTCTGAAAAAATATTTGGCCTTCTAGCAGTGTGTGGGACTTTCTCTATTAGTCCATCTATACTGACCTCCATCAGGTTGCAAACTGAATATATTTTTTTTCTGCATCTACCTCTGAAAAAATATTGGGCTTGTAGCTGTGTGTGGGACTTGTTCTATTAATCCATCTATACAGACCTCCATCAGGTTGCAAACTGAATAAAAAATTTTTCTGCATCTACCTCTGAAAAAATATTTGGGCTTCTAGCTGTGTGTGGGACTTGTTCTATTAGTCCATCTATACTGACCTCCATCAGGTTGCAAATTGAAATATAATTTTTTTCTGCATCTAACCCAGCCAATAGTTTTGGCCTTTTACCACAGTTTGGCCACTCAGCTCTGCTCGGTTCCCATCCATTGTTTTTTTGTGCAAACAACTCCAGAGTTGTGAATTAGTTAACCACCAAAATGAGTGGAAAAAGGCCTGCTGCTGGTGGAAAGGGGAATAGGCGTGTTGGGAAGGGGAAAAAAGGTTGTGTCCGTGGGGTAGGTGTTAAAGCAACAGTAACATCTGCAGAAGAAAGACCATCTTCCAGCCAAACTAAAATGTCTACTTCTTTTAGCGGACAATGTGATAAGATCCCTTTCTTACGGCCACGCCAATCGCTACAAATTCCAGATGAGGCACAAAAACAGCAGGTGCTTCAACGGATATCAAGTGCTCCTTTAAGTGGGCTCTCCTCCACATCAACTTCAACATCACAAATACTCCAGTCCTCAAAGGTGTCACCCCAATCGCACTTGCTTCCTCACAGCTCCCAAATCTCCAGCTGCCCGTCTGAGTATGAGGTAGAACAGATGGTTGAGTCTTCAGAGCTGTTTACTCATACTATAGCCTGGGAATCAGAGGTCGACTCCAGCGCTTCTGTGAATCCAGACGAGGAAATGATCTGCACTGATGCCCAGAATCTTTATGAGTCGGATCCAGGACCAGACGCAGAAGGTTCTGACGATAATGTAGACCCTCATTCCCAAACTGTAACTCCTGTTGGTGGAGACAATGAGGAAGACGATGATAAGACTCAAATACCTGATTGGAGCGACAACTTTAGTATTTTGTCAGGGCAGGAACAGGTTGGCTCTGAGGACGACGGGTGTGATAACGCACAGGGTGATGATGATGAGGTTGGAGATCCCACTTACTGTCAACCCAAAGTCAGCCAAGAGATGAGGTCAGCAGAGGAGGTGGAGGAAGATGCTAGTGACGACGAGGTCAGGTTGCGCCTTCCTGGACAGAGACGTAGTACTGGAAGCACGTCAACAACTACATCCTCAAACACAACTCTGCCTCTCACCACAAGTCGTGGTGGCTCTTCAGGTCGCATGGGTGCTAAGCCTTGCATAGCCTGGGCATTTTTTCAGATCGATAAAGATGACCCAACTCGTGTTATCTGTAACATTTGTCAGCAAAAGCTAAGTAGAGGCCAAAAAATACATAGTTTGAGTACTTCATGCATGAACCGGCACATGGACATGAAGCATAAGTTGCAGTGGGAAGCTCAGTGTGCTACAATGCGGCCTAGCCGGCCGGGCCAACCACCGTCTGCCATATCTTGTGCATCCGCGGCCTCTTCATCCTCTGTGACTGGGGGGACAGCAGTCACACCTGTTTTGGGGCGCAGACCTGCCACCCCTTTACCCGCAACAGCCAGCGTGATTGGCAGGTCATCATTTTCTTTGGAGGTGGTAACACCAGCTGGTGTTTAGCACTGTCCGACATCGATAGCACCACCTTTGGATCAAGGCAACCTAACATGTCCGCCTGCATCTTCCTCACAGACCGGCAGTTTGCCGGGGACACCCTTATCAACCCCGTCTAAGCACAATAGCCAGCCCTCGGTCCCTCAGATGTGGACAAGTAAAAGACCATTTCCTCCTAGCCATGAGAAAGCTAAGAGGTTGAATTTCACCATCTGCAAGCTCTTGGCTACAGAAATGCTGCCTTTCCGCCTGGTGGACACAGAGGATTTTCGAGACTTTATGTCCGTCGCAGTGCCCCAGTACCAGATGCCCAGTCGGCACTACTTCTCAAAGAAAGGTGTGCCTGCATTCCACCAGCATGTCGCACACAACATCACCGCTTCTTTGAGAAACTCTGTGTGTGACAGGGTGCATTTCTCCACAGACACTTGGACGAGTAGGCATGGACAGCGGCGTTACATGTCGCTGACTGGGCACTGGGTAACTATGGTGACAGCAGGACAAGGGGCTGCTGTCCAAGTCTTGCCGTCCCCACGAGTTGTGCGTCAATCCTCTTTATGTCAAAGTTCTTCCACTGCTTCTGCCTCCTCAACCTCCTCTCGGTCTTCCACCTGCACCCAAAGCCTGTCTGGTCATGCCACAAGCTTTCTAACTGCGCAGAAGGGATCCTGCACACCTCCTTACTATGCTGGCAGTAGGGCTCAACGTCATCAGGCGGTTTTTCGAATTTGAGATTGGAGAACCAATTTCATGAATGGCTGTCTCCACTGGACCTGAAACCAGGGAAGGCCGTGTGCGACAATGCTGCAAACCTGGGTGCGGCCCTTCGCCGGGGCAATGTCACACACGTGCCTTGTATGGCTCACGTGTTGAACCTGGTTGTCCAGCAATTTTTAGCCCACTATCCCAGACTAGATGGCCTTCTGCAGAGGGCACGGTCGCTGTGTGCTCACTTCCGCCGTTCGCATCCCGCAGCGCAGCGACTTACATTTCTACAGAAGTCGTTGGGCCTGCCACTTCACCGGCTAAAATGCGATGTGCCTACCCGGTGGAATTCAACTCTGCACATGTTGCAGCGACTGTGGCAGCACCGACAAGCCCTGGTGCAATACGTTCTGACGTATAGCCTGGGCCAACGAGATCCAACGAGATCCAGAGGTGGGGCAAATCACGCTGGAGGAGTAGTCTCAGATCAGGGACCTATGCACCCTTCTGCACAGTTTTGAAATGGCGACGAAGATGTTTAGTGCTGACGATGCCATTATCAGCATGACTATTCCGGTGATTTACATGCTGGAGCACATGTTAAACAGAATTCGGAGTCAGGTGGTGGCACAAGAGGAGGTGGAGGAAGTAGAGGAGGAGTAGTTGTATGCGGAAGGGCTAACATCTGCAAGGTCCAGACGGTCGGCAGCACCAAGGCGGCAGGCATGTGAGGGTGGGGGAGATGGTTTTACCAGGGCGCATGGTAGCAGCCAAACTAGTGAGGAAGGTGCAGGAGCCCAGGAAGAAGTGGAGGACGAACTGATGGAAGACTCATCAGACGAGGGAGACCTTGATCACATTTCTGTTGTGCGAGGTTGGGGGGAGAGGACAGAGGAAGGAAGCATGATTGTTACCTCGCCACCAACACAACAGGGACTTGGTGCTCCTGGATGCGCAACACACATGAGTGCCTTCTTGCTGCACTACCTGCAACATGACCCTCGAATTGTGAGAATTAGAAATAATCCTGACTACTGGGTTGCCACACTGTTAGATCCCCAGTACAAAAGTAAATTTGCAGAAATTATTCCTGCCATAGAAAGGGATGCACGCATGCAGGAGTATCAGCAGAGACTGTTGCAGAATCTTACATGTGCTTTTCCACAAAATACCAGTGGTGCATGTAGTGAATCTCACAGTTCCAACTTGCCAACCGTGGGACCGTCAAGTGTTCAGCACTCAAACCGTAACAGAACCACAGTATCTGCTGGTAACATCAATTTTGCGGAATCATTTCACCACTTTTTTAGCCCATCCTTTGCAAGGCCACAGGAGACAAGAAGTCTGACACATAGTCAACGCCTAGAGACGATGGTACAGGAGTATCTCCAAGTAAACATTGAAGCCATGACTGTGTCACTGGACCCTTGCTCTTTTTGGGCTTCCAATCTGTATAAATGGCCGGAGCTAGCCACTTACGCCTTGGAGATCTTGTCATGCCCCGCAGCCAGCGTTCTGTCTGAACAAGTGTTCAGCGCTGCTGGTGGTGTGCTGACAGATAAGCGCACGCGGCTCTCCACTGATAATGTAGACAGACTCACGTTCATAAAGATGAACAAATCATGGATCCGAAACGACTTTTCTACCCCTGTGTCATCCTGGGGAGAGTAAAAGCTTGTTGATTGGTTAAAATCACCCTACCAACCGTTTTAAGCTTTCAAATTACTAATCATGTTTATCTGTATCTTGGCTGGAAAATAATTTGGGCTTTGTAGCAGTGTGCAGCACTGATTCTATTAGGCCATCTATAATAAGCTCCACCAGATTTAAAATTACTAATCATGTTTATCTGTATCTTGACTGGAAAATAATTTGGGCTTTGTAGCAGTGTGCAGCACTGATCCTATTAGGCCATCTATACTAAAGCTTCACCAGATTTAAAATTAATAATAATTTTTACCTGCATCTTGCCCGGAAAATAAATTTGGGGCTCCGAGATGCGCAAGACACATAAGTGCCTTCTTGCTGCACTACCTGCAGCATGACCCTCATATTGTCAGAATTCGAAGTAATCATGACTACTGGGTTGCCACACTCTTAGATCCCCCAAACTTTTCGATCAACCTTTTCATTTTAATAAAGACCAAAAAAATGGTCATTTTTGAAATTATAAGCATTAGCAGGTTGTTAGAAACTGAAATCAAACAGTTTTCAACTCAAAACTTTATTCTAGGTGATGTTACATTTTCACATAGGACCCCTTGTTCGAAAGGAGCTTCTGTACTCTCTCGTCCATTGAATTTGTCAGGTTTTGGATGGTTTCTGCTTCAATTGTTTTGCATGAGGACAGAATACCCTCCCAGAGCTGTTGCTTAGATGTGAACTGCCTCCCGCCATCATAGACACTCCTTTTAATGATGCTCCAAAGGTTCTGAATGGGGTAGAGGTCAGGGGAGCATGGGGGTCACACCATAAGTTTGTCCCCTTTAATGCCCATATCAGCCAGAGATGCAGATGTTTTATGTGCAGCATGAGATGGTGCATTATCATGCAAAAAAATGATCTTGCTGTGAAATACACGGTTCTTCTTCTTGAACCATGGCAGGAAGTGCTGTTTGAGAAAATCCACATACATTATGGAGTTCATCTTTAGCGCCTTCAGGGATCCTAAAGGGTCCGACAATCTCTCTCCCCATGATTCCAGCCCAAAACATTACTCCACCTCCTCCTTGTTGGCGCTGTAGCCGTGTTTGCGTGGGGTGTCCATCAACCAGCCATCCTCCACTCCATCTATCTGGACCATCGAGCGCTGCACGGCACTCATCCATGAACAAAACAGTTTTGAAATCAGTCTTCATGTAATGTTTGGCCCACTGGAGCCGTTTCTGCTTGTGTGAAGTGGATAGAGGAGGTCGACAGGATGGCGTATGCACAGCTGCAAACCTCTGAAGGACCCTGCATCTTGTTGTTCGGGGGACGTTGGAGGCACCAGCAGCTTCAAAAACTTGTCTGCTGCTATGATAAGGCTTTTTTGCCGCTGCTCTTTCAACCTGACGTAATTGCCTGTAGGAAAGAGTCCTCAATTTGCCCTTATCAGCACGCACACGTGTGTACTGTGAATCAGCTACATACTTCTTGATTGCCAAGACACTTCATCCTGATCATCGCACAATGTTGATTGTAGTCATGCCTTGACCTAAACACTCCACAATTTGTTGCTTCTCAGCAGCCGACACATCCTTTTTCTTTCCCATTTTGGCAGAAAATGTAGGCTGCTTAATAATGTGAGACAGCCTTCTTAAGTAGTCTTGCCTTTCATTGGACACACCTGCCAAACTAATTAGCACAGGTGTCTGCAATTGCTTACAGTGATATAAAGAGCCCTGACACACATCACCATCAATGAGTTTAACTGACAAACAAACAAATTCTTCCCTTATCACTCCTAAACACTTTTTGCATAATAATTTGGAACACAGTGTACATGTGCTTTTCCACAAAACACCAGTGGTTTACGTAGTGAATCTTACAGTTCTAACTTGCCAACCGTGGTCTGTATGGAGTTGTTCAATATAGGGCCCAAAATTAAGATAACATAGATGGGAGAGGTCTCTATGAATAGGAATTCCTAAGTATTTGATACCCTGTGAGGGCCAGGCAAAGGGAAAGTTGGACTGGATGGAATCCTATATGGATTTGGGGAGGGAGACATCGAGGGCCTCAGACTTCGCTGCATTGATTTTAAAATTTGACCATGTAACAAAGTGATCTATTTCAGCCATAACAGCATGGATGGATATATGTGATTGAGTGATATATACTAGGACATCATCAGCAAATAGAGAGCACTTGTACTCGGTGCCTCCCACCTCAATCCACCTAATATTGGGGTTATGGCGAATTGATGAGAGCAGGTGCTCCGTCACTAGGATGTATAAGAGAGGGGACAGAGAACATCCCTGCCTTGTCCCATTGGTGATTGTGAAAGGTGATGAAAATGTTCTGACGCGCCCCCTGGGCCTTGCGACTCCCGGAGCCGGACCCTTTTTGGTGGATGCTGGTGGTTGTAGTCTTCGTGGCGGCGACCCGGTTCCGTGGCTCAGGGCGGTCAAACCAGTGGCGGAACTATTTATGTGGTTTTGATGTTTAAATGTCCGACTACGCCACCCGTGGATTGCGGTTAGAGTGAACCGCCGCTCCAGGGCAGACCGCTGAGGCTGGTGTTGTGGGTGCAGCAGAGCGTAGCATAACTCCCCACGGGAGGAGTATAGCCTCAGGGCAGTGTATGCGGAGGATGGGGGTGATGGTGCAGGGCAGCAGCAGTAACGACACGGAGTCAGTGATGCAGTCCAGGGCCTTTACTCACAGTTCTTATTATCCAGACCACGTCTGCAGGTAACGGCTGCCCACGTCGTACTGTGCTCACCAGGTGAGGGGCTCAGACAACTCCCAGATAACTTTGGAGCGCTTCACAGGACCCCCTTTGTGTGTCCTTTGTCTGGCCTTTCTTACCAACCCTTCTGTCCGGCTGCCTCGGGCCTCCTCTTGGTAAACTTGGCGCCAGTTTCCCTGACCCTATGTGGTGCCTTCCTAGCGGGTGTAGCGAGGGGCTGCGCCACATAAAATGTCACAGCCTCCTGTTTCTAGCTGAGGGTCATTTCCTGCCTCCACTAGTTTCGGGGACCGGTCTCCCCCTTGGCCTGACCCCTCCACGCAGGTGGATTCGGGTGTGCGGTGGTGACTCGCCCGTCCGCACCCCTGGGATAACTTCGTTCCTCGTTCCTGGAGCCTTCTCCGCTCCTCTTCCTTCCTTCTCCCTCTTCCAGGCCTGGGCCTCTGTTACTAGGCCCGCCTCCGGAGCAGAGCTCATGCAGAGCCCCTGCTCCCTGTCACTTCTGCTCAGACTTCTCTGCACTGAACTAAGATGGTGCCCACCTTTTATACTCCCTTCTCAATGCACCCAGGAACTGATTCCTCCCTGCTCCTGCACTACAGGGTTCCCCTTCCACAGTGTTCCCTCCCCCCACTCCAGCCAGGGACAGGGACTGTCGTGCCCATCTCATGGGCATATTGGTCGCCCTGCCCCATGGCAATGCGGTGTAATGCATGCAGGTGTCGGGTCCTGATCCACACTACATCCTTACCTGAGAGTGAGATATCACACCTCTGGGTAAGGTGCAATACCTCCGTAGCAACCGAGCCCTCAGGGTGCTACAGTTCCATTTATCTTCAGCCTAGGTGACGTATTGCGATACAGGGCCGTGATTTTGGCTATAAAAGGGTCCCCTAGACCCCTACCCCAAGCTTTTTAAGAGAATCATATATGGCGTGCCAGGAGACTCTATGGAATGCTTTCTCAGCATCCAACGAGAGTATCTAATTACAAATTTTTAACTGCATCTAGCCCAGGAAATACTTTGTGCCTAGTAGCAGTGTCTGCTAGTCAGCGGATTATCCCAGCTGTTAAGCAAGCTACACCACCTGTAGTTTGGACACTTAATTTTTTCAAAGGAAATGCTTTGGGACCACGGGATACTCAGTGAAGAGCATCAGGAGGCACCCCAAGGCATAGGGGCTGGGACTGGCAGTAGGATGCCTTGCGGTGGACAGCCGAGCTCGATCCTTATAAAAGCTTTTTAACTGCAGCAGCTTTAGTGGACGCTACTGGAGCTGGAATTACGCGGCTGCTGGCATGAGACTTGCCCTCCAATAGATCCTTGTAAATGGATTTAAAGTGTATTCATTCAAATTAGAGAGACAATTTAAATTAAAAAGCTTAGAGCTGCCTCCACCACAGGGGGGCTCGCTCGACCCACCAGCGGACAGGCACCAGTATTGGGAGAGGGGGGCTGGCCGTCAGGGTTCACCGCGGCTCTGGCACAAACCCGGCGACGCGGAGGTGGCACGGGCAGGAGCGGACTGAACGTGTCGGCTTCTCACTTTTTGGATTTTAGAAGGGCATGACATGCCTATATCTGTGTCTACCCCTCCTTTTACTCCTCCACTTCTTTTCTTTTCGCATGACTATATGTACTTGTCACTTTTCCATGTATTAGTTGTGTCTTCTGAGCAGTTTGTCAGCTTTTGGACACCTTTGAAGGTGTTTTCTATGTGTTTCTATGTGTTTTTGTTTGCCTGCCATTGGTTTTAATGGTGTTCGAAGGTGTTCGACGAACAGTTCGACGAACAGTTCGGCGAACACACGGGTGTTCGACGAACCGAACCGAACTCGAACACTACGGGGGTGGCTCAACACTAGTGGCAACCCAGTAGTCAGGATTATTTCTAATTCTCACAATTCAAGGGTCATGTTGCAGGTAGTGCAGCAAGAAGGCACTCAAGTGTCTTGCGCATCCAGGAGCACCAAGTCCCTGTTGTGTTCGGGCACTGCGACGGACATAAGGTTTCGAAAATTCTCTGTGTCCACCAGGCGGAAAGGCAGCATTTCTGAAGCCAAGAGCTTGCAGATGGTGAAATTCAACCTCTTAGCTTTCTCATGGCTAGGAGGAAATGGTCTTTTACTTGTCCACATCTGAGGGACCGAGGGCTGGCTGTTGTGCTTAGACAGGGTTGAGAAGGGTGTCCCCGGCAAACTGCCGGTCTGTGAGGAAGATGCAGGCGGACATGTTAGGTTGCCTTGATCCAAAGGTGGTGCTATCGATGTCGGACAGCGCTGAACACCTGCTGGTGTTTCCACCTCCAAAGTTAATGATGACCTGCCAATCACGCTGGCTGTTGCGGGTAAAGAGGTGGCAGGTCTGTGTCCCAAAACAGGTGTGACTGCTGTCCCCCCTAGGCCACGGATGCACAAGATGTGGTAGACGGTGGTTGGCCCGGCCGGCTAGGCCGCATTGTGGCACAGTGAGCTTCCCACTGCAACTTATGCTTCATATCCATGTGCCGGTTCATGCATGAAGTACTCAAACTATGTATTTTTTGGCCTCTGCTTAGCCTTTGCTGACAAATGTTACAGATAACACGAGTTGGGTCATCTTTATCGATCTGAAAAAATGCCCAGGCTATGCAAGGCTTAGCACGCATGCGACCTTAACAGCCACCACGACTTGTGGTCAGAGGCAGAGTTGTGTTTGAGGATGTAGTTGTTGACGTGCTTCCAGTACTACGTCTCTGTCCAGGAAGGCGCAACCTGACCTCGTCGTCACTAGCATCCTCCTCCACCTCCTCTCCTGACCTCATCTCTTGGCTGACTGTGGGTTGACAGTAAGTGGGATCTCCAACCTCGTCATCATCACCCTGTCTGTTATCACACCCGTCGTCCTCAGAGCCAACCTCTTCCTGCCCTGACAAAAAACTCAAGTTGTCGCTCCAATCGGGTATTTGAGTCTCATCATCGTCTTCCTCATTGTCTCCACCAACAGGAGTTACAGTTTGGGAATGAGGGTCTACACTATGGTCAGAACCTTCTGCGTCTGGTCCTGGATCCGACTCAAAGATTCTGGGCAGCAGTGCAGATCATTTCATCGTCTGGATTCACAGAAGCTCTGGAGCTGACCTCTGATTCCCAGGCTATAGTATGAGTAAACAGTTCTGCAGACTCAACCATTTGTTCTACCCCATACTCAGATGGGCAGCTGGAGACTTGGGAGCTGTGAGGAAGCAAGTGCGATTGGGGTGACACCTCTGAGGACTGGAGTATTTGTGATTTTGAAATTGAGGTGGAGGAGAGCCCACTTAAAGGAGCACTTGATATCCGTTGAAGCACCTGCTGTTTTTGTGCCTCATCTGGAATTTGTAGCGATTGGCGTGGCCATAAGAAAGGGATCTTATCACATTGTCCGCTAAAAGAAGTAGACATCTTAGTTTGGCTGGAAGATGGTCTTTCTTCTGCAGATTTTACTGTTGCTTTAACACCTACCCCACGGACACAAACTTTTTTTCCCTTCCCAACATGCCTATTCCACTTTCCACCAGCAGCAGGCCTTTTTCCACTCATTTTGATGGTTAACTAATTGACAACGCTGGAGTTGTTTGCACAAAAAACAATGGATGGGAACCGTGCAGAGCTGAGTGGCCAAACTGTGGTATTAGCCCAAAAGTATTGGCTGGGTTAGATGCAGATAAAAATTATATTGAATTTGCAACCTGGTGGAGGTTAGTATAGATGGACTAATAGAACAAGTCCCACACACTGCTACAAGCCAAAATATTTTTTCAGAGCTAGATGCAGATAAAAATTATATTGAATTTGCAACCTGGTGGAGGTTAGTATAGATGGACACACTGCTACAAGCCAAAATATTTTTTCAGAGCTAGATGCAGAAAAAAATTATATTGAATTTACAACCTGATGGAGGTTAGTATAGATGGACTAATAGAACAAGTCCCACACACTGCTACAATCCGAAATATTTTTTCAGAGCTAGATGCAGAAAAAAATTATATTGAATTTGCAACCTGGTGGAGGTTAGTATTGATGGAATAATAGAACAAGTCCCACATACTGCTACAAGCCGAAATATTTTTTCAGAGCTAGGTGCAGAAAAAAATTATATTGAATTTGCAACCTGGTGGAGGTTAGTATAGATGGACTAATAGAACAAGTCTCACACACTGCTAAAAGCCGAAATATTTTTTCAGAGCTAGATGCAGAAAAAAATTATATTGAATTTGCAACCTGGTGGAGGTTAGTATAGATGGACTAATAGAACAAGTCCCACACACTGATATTACCCGAAATATTTTTTCAGAGCTAGGTGCAGAAAAAAATTATATTAAATTTGCATCCTGGTGGAGGTTAGTACAGATGGACTAATAGAACGAGTCCCACACACTGCTACAAGCCAAAATATTTTTTCAGAGCTAGATGCAGAAAAAAATTATATTGAATTTGCAACCTGGTGGAGGTCAGTATAGATGGACTAATAGAACAAGTTCCACACACTGCTACAAGCCGAAATATTTTTTCAGAGCTAGATGCAGAAAAAAATTATATTGAATTTGCAACCTGGTGGAGGTTAGTATAGATGGACTAATAGAACAAGTCCCACACACTGCTACAAGCCAAAATATTTTTTCAGAGCTAGATGCAGATAAAAATTGTATTGAATTTGCAACCTGGTGGAGGTTAGTATAGATGGACACACTGCTACAAGCCGAAATATTTTTTCAGAGCTAGATGCAGAAAAAAATTATATTGAATTTGCAACCTGATGGAGGTTAGTATAGATGGACTAATAGAACAAGTCCCACACACTGCTACAATCTGAAATATTTTTTCAGAGCTAGATGCAGAAAAAAATTATATTGAATTTGCAACCTGGTGGAGGTTAGTATAGATGGACTAATAGAACAAGTCCCACACACTGCTACAAGCCGAAATATTTTTTCAGAGCTAGGTGCAGAAAAAAATTATATTGAATTTGCAACCTGGTGGAGGTTATTATAGATGGACTAATAGAACAAGTCCCACACACTGCTACAATCCGAAATATTTTTTCAGAGCTAGATGCAGAAAAAAATTATATTGAATTTGCAACCTGGTGGAGGTTAGTACAGATGGACTAATAGAACAAGTCCCACACACTGCTACAAGCCGAAATATTTTTTCAGAGCTAGGTGCAGAAAAAAATTATATTGACTTTGCAACCTGGTGGAGGTTAGTATAGATGGACTAATAGAACAAGTCCCACACACTGCTACAAGCCGAAATAGTTTTTCAGAGCTAGATGCAGAAAAAAATTATATTGAATTTGCAACCTGGTGGAGGTTAGTACAGATGGACTAATAGAACAAGTCCCACACACTGCTACAATCCGAAATATTTTTTTCAGAGCTAGATGCAGAAAAAAATTATATTGAATTTGCAACCTGGTGGAGGTTAGTACAGATGGACTAATAGAACAAGTCCCACACACTGCTACAAGCCGAAATATTTTTTCAGAGCTAGGTGCAGAAAAAAATTATATTGACTTTGCAACCTGGTGGAGGTTAGTATAGATGGACTAATAGAACAAGTCCCACACACTGCTACAATCCGAAATATTTTTTCAGAGCTAGATGCAGAAAAAAATTATATTGAATTTGCAACCTGGTGGAGGTAAGTATAGATGGACTAATAGAAGAATTCCCACACGCTGCTACAAGCCGAAATATTTTTTCAGAGCTAGGTGCAGAAAAAAATTATATTGAATTTGCATCCTGGTGGAGGTTAGTACAGATGGACTAATAGAACAAGTCCCACACACTGCTAAAAGCCGAAATATTTTTTCAGAGCTAGATGCAGAAAAAAATTATATTGAATTTGCAACCTGGTGGAGGTTAGTATAGATGGACTAATAGAACAATTCCCAAACACTGATATTACCCGAAATATTTTTTCAGAGCTAGGTGCAGAAAAAAATTATATTAAATTTGCATCCTGGTGGAGGTTAGTACAGATGGACTAATAGAACAAGTCCCACACACTGCTACAAGCCAAAATATTTTTTCAGAGCTAGATGCAGAAAAAAATTATATTGAATTTGCAACCTGGTGGAGGTCAGTATAGATGGACTAATAGAACAAGTTCCACACACTGCTACAAGCCGAAATATTTTTTCAGAGCTAGATGCAGAAAAAAATTATATTGAATTTGCAACCTGGTGGAGGTTAGTATAGATGGACTAATAGAACAAGTCCCACACACTGCTACAAGCCAAAATATTTTTTCAGAGCTAGATGCAGATAAAAATTGTATTGAATTTGCAACCTGGTGGAGGTTAGTATAGATGGACACACTGCTACAAGCCGAAATATTTTTTCAGAGCTAGATGCAGAAAAAAATTATATTGAATTTGCAACCTGATGGAGGTTAGTATAGATGGACTAATAGAACAAGTCCCACACACTGCTACAATCTGAAATATTTTTTCAGAGCTAGATGCAGAAAAAAATTATATTGAATTTGCAACCTGGTGGAGGTTAGTATAGATGGACTAATAGAACAAGTCCCACACACTGCTACAAGCCGAAATATTTTTTCAGAGCTAGGTGAGGAAAAAAATTATATTGAATTTGCAACCTGGTGGAGGTTAGTATAGATGGACTAATAGAACAAGTCCCACACACTGCTACAATCCGAAATATTTTTTCAGAGCTAGATGCAGAAAAAAATTATATTGAATTTGCAACCTGGTGGAGGTTAGTACAGATGGACTAATAGAACAAGTCCCACACACTGCTACAAGCCGAAATATTTTTTCAGAGCTAGGTGCAGAAAAAAATTATATTGACTTTGCTACCTGGTGGAGGTTAGTATAGATGGACTTATAGAACAAGTCCCACACACTGCTACAAGCCGAAATAGTTTTTCAGAGCTAGATGCAGAAAAAAATTATATTGAATTTGCAACCTGGTGGAGGTTAGTACAGATGGACTAATAGAACAAGTCCCACACACTGCTACAATCCGAAATATTTTTTCAGAGCTAGATGCAGAAAAAAATTATATTGAATTTGCAACCTGGTGGAGGTTAGTACAGATGGACTAATAGAACAAGTCCCACACACTGCTACAAGCCGAAATATTTTTTCAGAGCTAGGTGCAGAAAAAAATTATATTGACTTTGCTACCTGGTGGAGGTTAGTATAGATGGACTTATAGAACAAGTCCCACACATTGCTACAAGCCGAAATAGTTTTTCAGAGCTAGATGCAGAAAAAAATTATATTGAATTTGCAACCTGGTGGAGGTTAGTACAGATGGACTAATAGAACAAGTCCCACACACTGCTACAATCCGAAATATTTTTTCAGAGCTAGATGCAGAAAAAAATTATATTGAATTTGCAACCTGGTGGAGGTTAGTACAGATGGACTAATAGAACAAGTCCCACACACTGCTACAAGCCGAAATATTTTTACAGAGCTAGATGCAGATAAAAATTATATTGAATTTGCAACCTGGTGGAGGTTAGTATAGATGGACTAATAGAACAAGTCCCACACACTGCTACAAGCCGAAATATTTTTTCAGAGCTAGAAGAAGATAAAAATTATATTGAATTTGCAACCTGGTGGAGGTTAGTATAGATGGACTAATAGAACAAGTCCCACACACTGCTACAAGCCGAAATATTTTTTCAGAGCTAGGTGCAGAAAAAAATTATATTGACTTTGCAACCTGGTGGAGGTTAGTATAGATGGACTAATAGAACAAGTCCCACACACTGCTACAAGCCGAAATAGTTTTTCAGAGCTAGATGCAGAAAAAAATTATATTGAATTTGCAACCTGGTGGAGGTTAGTACAGATGGACTAATAGAACAAGTCCCACACACTGCTACAATCCGAAATATTTTTTCAGAGCTAGATGCAGAAAAAAATTATATTGAATTTGCAACCTGGTGGAGGTTAGTACAGATGGACTAATAGAACAAGTCCCACACACTGCTACAAGCCGAAATATTTTTTCAGAGCTAGGTGCAGAAAAAAATTATATTGACTTTGCAACCTGGTGGAGGTTAGTATAGATGGACTAATAGAACAAGTCCCACACACTGCTACAATCCGAAATATTTTTTCAGAGCTAGATGCAGAAAAAAATTATATTGAATTTGCAACCTGGTGGAGGTAAGTATAGATGGACTAATAGAAGAATTCCCACACGCTGCTACAAGCCGAAATATTTTTTCAGAGCTAGGTGCAGAAAAAAATTATATTGAATTTCCATCCTGGTGGAGGTTAGTACAGATGGACTAATAGAACAAGTCCCACACACTGCTAAAAGCCGAAATATTTTTTCAGAGCTAGATGCAGAAAAAAATTATATTGAATTTGCAACCTGGTGGAGGTTAGTATAGATGGACTAATAGAACAATTCCCAAACACTGATATTACCCGAAATATTTTTTCAGAGCTAGGTGCAGAAAAAAATTATATTAAATTTGCATCCTGGTGGAGGTTAGTACAGATGGACTAATAGAACAAGTCCCACACACTGCTACAAGCCAAAATATTTTTTCAGAGCTAGATGCAGAAAAAAATTATATTGAATTTGCAACCTGGTGGAGGTCAGTATAGATGGACTAATAGAACAAGTTCCACACACTGCTACAAGCCGAAATATTTTTTCAGAGCTAGATGCAGAAAAAAATTATATTGAATTTGCAACCTGGTGGAGGTTAGTATAGATGGACTAATAGAACAAGTCCCACACACTGCTACAAGCCAAAATATTTTTTCAGAGCTAGATGCAGATAAAAATTGTATTGAATTTGCAACCTGGTGGAGGTTAGTATAGATGGACACACTGCTACAAGCCGAAATATTTTTTCAGAGCTAGATGCAGAAAAAAATTATATTGAATTTGCAACCTGATGGAGGTTAGTATAGATGGACTAATAGAACAAGTCCCACACACTGCTACAATCTGAAATATTTTTTCAGAGCTAGATGCAGAAAAAAATTATATTGAATTTGCAACCTGGTGGAGGTTAGTATAGATGGACTAATAGAACAAGTCCCACACACTGCTACAAGCCGAAATATTTTTTCAGAGCTAGGTGCAGAAAAAAATTATATTGAATTTGCAACCTGGTGGAGGTTAGTATAGATGGACTAATAGAACAAGTCCCACACACTGCTACAATCCGAAATATTTTTTCAGAGCTAGATGCAGAAAAAAATTATATTGAATTTGCAACCTGGTGGAGGTTAGTACAGATGGACAAATAGAACAAGTCCCACACACTGCTACAAGCCGAAATATTTTTTCAGAGCTAGGTGCAGAAAAAAATTATATTGACTTTGCTACCTGGTGGAGGTTAGTATAGATGGACTTATAGAACAAGTCCCACACACTGCTACAAGCCGAAATAGTTTTTCAGAGCTAGATGCAGAAAAAAATTATATTGAATTTGCAACCTGGTGGAGGTTAGTACAGATGGACTAATAGAACAAGTCCCACACACTGCTACAATCCGAAATATTTTTTCAGAGCTAGATGCAGAAAAAAATTATATTGAATTTGCAACCTGGTGGAGGTTAGTACAGATGGACTAATAGAACAAGTCCCACACACTGCTACAAGCCGAAATATTTTTTCAGAGCTAGGTGCAGAAAAAAATTATATTGACTTTGCTACCTGGTGGAGGTTAGTATAGATGGACTTATAGAACAAGTCCCACACATTGCTACAAGCCGAAATAGTTTTTCAGAGCTAGATGCAGAAAAAAATTACATTGAATTTGCAACCTGGTGGAGGTTAGTACAGATGGACTAATAGAACAAGTCCCACACACTGCTACAATCCGAAATATTTTTTCAGAGCTAGATGCAGAAAAAAATTATATTGAATTTGCAACCTGGTGGAGGTTTGTACAGATGGACTAATAGAACAAGTCCCACACACTGCTACAAGCCGAAATATTTTTTCAGAGCTAGGTGCAGAAAAAAATTATATTGACTTTGCAACCTGGTGGAGGTTAGTATAGATGGACTAATAGAACAAGTCCCACACACTGCTACAAGCCGAAATAGTTTTTCAGAGCTAGATGCAGAAAAAAATTATATTGAATTTGCAACCTGGTGGAGGTAAGTATAGATGGACTAATAGAAGAATTCCCACACGCTGCTACAAGCCGAAATATTTTTTCAGAGCTAGGTGCAGAAAAAAATTATATTGAATTTGCATCCTGGTGGAGGTTAGTACAGATGGACTAATAGAACAAGTCCCACACACTGCTACAAGCCGAAATATTTTTACAGAGCTAGATGCAGATAAAAATTATATTGAATTTGCAACCTGGTGGAGGTTAGTATAGATGGACTAATAGAACAAGTCCCACACACTGCTACAAGCCGAAATATTTTTTCAGAGCTAGAAGAAGATAAAAATTATATTGAATTTGCAACCTGGTGGAGGTTAGTATAGATGGACTAATAGAACAAGTCCCACACACTGCTCCAAGCCGAAATATTTTTTCAGAGCTAGAAGAAGATAAAAATTATATTGAATTTGCAACCTGGTGGAGGTTAGTATAGATGGACTAATAGAACAAGTCCCACACATTGCTACAAGCCGAAATATTTTTTCAGAGCTAGATGCAGAAAAAAATTATATTGAATTTGCAACCTGGTGGAGGTTAGTATAGATGGACTAATAGAACAAGTCCCACACACTGCTACAAGCCGAAATATTTTTTCAGAGCTAGATGCAGAAAAAAATTATATTGAATTTGCAACCTGGTGGAGGTTAGTATAGATGGACTAATAGAACAAGTCCCACACACTGCTACAAGCCGAAATATTTTTTCAGAGCTAGATGCAGATAAAAATTATATTGAATTTGCAACCTGGTGGAGGTTAGTATAGATGGACTAATAGAACAAGTCCCACACACTGCTACAAGCCGAAATATTTTTTCAGAGCTAGAAGAAGATAAAAATTATATTGAATTTGCAACCTGGTGGAGGTTAGTATAGATGGACTAATAGAACAAGTCCCACACACTGCTACAAGCCGAAATATTTTTTCAGAGCTAGAAGAAGATAAAAATTATATTGAATTTGCAACCTGGTGGAGGTTAGTATAGATGGACTAATAGAACAAGTCCCACACACTGCTACAAGCCGAAATATTTTTTCAGAGCTAGGTGCAGAAAAAAATTATATTGAATTTGCAACCTGGTGGAGGTTAGTATAGATGGACTAATAGAACAAGTCCCACACACTGCTACAAGCCGAAATATTTTTTCAGAGCTAGATGCAGAAAGAAATTATATTGAATTTGCAACCTGGTGGAGGTTAGTATAGATGGACTAATAGAACAAGTCCCACACACTGCTACAAGTCGAAATATTTTTTCAGAACTAGGTGCAGAAAAAAATTATATTGAATTTGCATCCTGGTGGAGGTTAGTACAGATGGACTAATAGATCAAGTCCCCCACACTGCTACAAGCCAAAATATTTTTTCAGAGCTAGAATCAGAAAAAAATTATACTGAATTTGCAACCTGGTGGAGGTCAGTATAGATGGACTAATAGAACAAGTCCCACACACTGCTACAAGCCAAAATATTTTTTCAGAGCTAGATGCAGAAAAAAATTATATTGAATTTGCAACCTGGTGGAGGTTAGTATAGATGGACTAATAGAACAAGTCCCACACACTGCTACAAGCCGAAATATTTTTTCAGAGCTAGATGCAGATAAAAATGATATTGAATTTTCAACCTGGTGGAGGTTAGTATAGATGGACTAATAGAATGATGCTATGCCCAAAAGATTTTACTTCACTAGGTGCAGTAAAAAAATTTGTATTCTATACACAGGTGGTGTAGCTTGCAACACAGATAGGTTTCTCCACTGACTAACACACACTGCAAGAGGACAAAAAGGATTTGCTTTGCTAGATTTAGCCAAATGCTGTGAAAAAAACTTGCACAGCACTGGCACAGACCTGCCAGCAAAAAGTGATAGGAACTGATGTAACCTAGCCCTCAAAAAGACTGCAATTACACTTAGTATTTACTTCCAACCTATCTATTTAAGAGCACAGACCTGCCTGATAAAAGTCATAGGAAATGATGTAACCTAGTCCTTAAAAGGACTGCAATCACAACTATTCTCTACTCCCTAGCTATCTGTAGATTTGTGCGAAAATTGGCTTGAAATTAACAAAGTATAGCGCACACAGCAACAGCAGTGCCGTCTAACATGCAGCTGCAGCAGTGAGAAAATGGTGGCGACGGGGAAAATGGCTGGGTCTTATAGGGCAAGGACATGTGACATACACTGCCAATGACACATGCCCTTGCTTGTGTGAAAAAAAGCAGTTCGCTCCGTGTGTGCGCTGCTGATAGGCTGACAGATTGCACCTCCCCACTGTAAATGCGGGAAAGAGAAAAAAAAATGGAGATCTTCATTATCTCTGCAGAGATCCATCCCCTGCCCTATCCCCATCCCCTGCCCCTCCCCCCGCCCCGCTGTACACCCAAACTGCGTATTAACATTAATTTTCAGCATTACTGAGAAAAAATCCAGTTATGATTTTGGTGCACGAACAGTTATCGAACATAACCTCGAACAGCCGAATTTTTTTCAAATTGTTCGTGTTCGCCGAACGGCTCGAACACCACCCAAAACAGCTCGAATTTGAGAGAGATTGGCGAACAGTTCGAGTCGTACACCGCTCATCTCTACTTCTGAGCCTAAGGTAAATTTGCTGGATTGTTTAGACGGGGACCAAAGTAAGTTTTCTGTTTTTCTTTCTTCATGTAAATTGTTTTTTCGTCTCCATTTTATTTCAACTAGAAGTGAGAGTCAAAATGTGGGTATTGTTCTGTCGTTATTCTGTTGAGATCCACAGTCTTGAGTATTTTCTCCAGTGCTTACCTCAGTAGATGCTTTTTTCTCTGCTATGTGGCTTATTGATGATGACCGCGAAGAAGGAAAGAAAAGCGTCCCTAATATGTAAAGACACTGATTCTAAAGGTTTGATGTTATCTCACATGCATATTACTGGTTGTTTTTTACACGTGTTTTTGCCTACCAAATCTGGAGTCGTAGTTACCTCTACATTTGTTGAATCAGGTTCTGCCTGGGATCTCATTGGCAGTGATTTTGCTGTTGAGTGTGGGTATACAGGTGCAATTCTTGGTCATGCTGTTCAAGTAGTCACAATTGATAGTTCTCCTCTTACCCAGACTCATGTTACTTCTAAGGGCTCATAGTCAACTGCAAGAAAAAAATAGGATTGCACTCTGACTAATGTTATTTTATGATTCTGTGCTCAGCTGCATTTTTTTTAATCAGCTCATATCGGACTGAGAAATAAACCCTAGCATGCTGGGGTTTTTTGTGAACATCGGGCAAGACTCGCCAATGCAAGTCAATGGGTGAGAGAAAAAAGACCATGCGAGTGCCATCTGATTTTTATGCATCCATCTCCTAAACCCGACAATTCATCAGCTGAGTACAGTAAAAATTCACAGCGTGATCTGTCAGAATACAATAGAAAGAATAGATACAGTGGGTACGTAAAGTATTCAGACCCCTTTAAATTTTTCACTCTTTGTTTCATTGCAGCCATTTGGTAAATTCTAAAAAGTTCATTTTTTCCTCATTAAAATACAGTCTGCACCCCATCTTGACTGAAAAAAACCCCAGAAATGTAGAAATTTTTGCAAAGTTATAAAAAAAATAAAAACCGAAATATCACATGGTCATAAGTACTCAGACCCATTGCTCAGACACTCATATTTAAGTCACATGCTGTCCATTTCCCTGTGATCCTCCTTGAGATGGTTCTACTCCTTCATTGGAGTCCAGCTGTGTTTAATTAAGCTGATAGGACTTGATTTGGAAAGGCACACACCTGTCTATATCAGACCTCACAGTTCACAGTGCATGTCAGACCAAATGAGATTCATGAGCTCAAAGGAACTGCCCAAGGAGCTCAGAGACAGAATTGTGGCAAGGCACAGATCTGGCCAAGGTTACAAAAGAATTTCTGCATTACTCAAGGTTCCTAAGAGCACAGTGGCCTCCATAATCATTAAATGGAAGAAGTTTGGGACCACCAGAAGTCTTCCTAGACCTGGCCATCCAGCCAAACTGAGCAATCGTGGGAGAAGAGCCTTGGTGAGAGAGGTAAAGAAGAACCCCAAGATCACTGTGGCTGAGCTCCAGAGATGCAGTAGGGAGATGGGAGAAAGTTCCACAAAGTCAACTAGCACTGCAACCCTCCACCAGTCGGGCCTTTATGGCGGAGTGGCCCGGCGGAAGCCTCTCCTCAGTTCAAGACATATGAAAGCCCGCATAAAGTTTGCTCAAAAACACATGAAGGACTCCCAGACTATGAGAAATAAGATTCTCCGGTCTGATGAGACGAAGATAGAACTTTTTGGTGATAATTCTAAGCGGTATGTGGGGAGAAAACCTAGCACTGCTCATCACCTGCCCAATACAATCCCAACAATGACACATGGTGGAGCAGCATCATGCTATGAGGGTGTTTTTCAGCTGCAGGGACAGGAAGACTGGTTGCAATTGAAGCAAACATGAATGCGGACAAGTACAGAGATATCCTGGATGAAAACCTCTTCCAGAGTGCTCTGGACCTCAGACTTGGCCGAAGGTTCACCTTTCAACAAGACAATGACCCTAAGCACACAGCTAAAATAACAAAGGAGTGGCTTCAGAACAACTCTGACCATTCTTGACTGGCCTAGCCAGAGCCCTGACCTAAACCCAAGTGAGCATCTCTGGAGAGACCAGAAAATGGCTGTCCACCAACGTTCACCATCCAACCTGATGGAACTGGAGAGGATCTGCAAGGAAGAATGGCAGAGGATCCCCAAATCCAGGTGTGAAAAACTTGTTGCATCATTCCCAAGAAGACTCATGACTGTGCTAGCTCAAAAGGGTGCGTATACTCAATACTGAGCAAAGGGTCTGAATACTTATGACCATGTGATATTTCAGTTTTTCTTTCTTAATAAATTTGTAAAAATTTCTACATTTCTGTTTTTTCAGTCAAGATGGGGTGCAGAGTGTACTTTAATAAGAAAACAAAAAAGAACTTTTTAGAATTTACCAAATGGCTGCAATGAAACAAAGAGTGAAAAATTAAAGGGGTCTGAATACTTTCTGTACCCACTGTATATACATAGAATAGATAGACAGAAAGATGTTAGTGACATATAAAATTAGTGCAGCGTGTGTGTGGTTTAATGTTCATGTATTTAGCTGATAATTCAATAAATACCAAAATAATTGCATGGGGTTCCCCAAAATTTTAATAACCAGCTGGGGGTTGATGTTTATAGCCTGGGAAGGGAGTAATACCCATGGAGCTTCCCAGGCTATTAATATAATCTCACAGCTGTATACTCAGCCTTTAATGGTTATTAAAATGGGGGACCCCCAAAAAAAGCTCAGTGACTCACGGTGCCATGAGAAAGGTGAGCAGAGTTCAGAGCCAATGAACTCTGTTCATCTCACTGGCATCAGCGCGAGCACTGTGGGAAAGTTCTCATGGCGCTTGCGCTGTCGTCAGTGAGGTGAATGAAGTACATTGGCTCTGAGCTCTGTTCACCTTTCTCATGGTACGGCGAGTGTGAGAACTTTCTCGATGAAGTCAGTGAGGTGAGCGGAGTTCATTGGCTATGAACTCATCTCACCTTATTCCTGTTACCGTGAGTCACTGAGCTGTGCTAGCACACGCTGCTCAGTGTATCTGTTGGCAGGTTGAATCGTCGCATCATGCAACCATGCAGCCTGTCATCTAGATGCAGCAGAGCTAGACGCATCGCGGGACATAATGGATTATATTTTCGTCGGACAGGTGTGAAATATGGTTGTTCAATATTTTTTGTCTTTTACAGGGGACATGGGCATCGTAGGATTATCAGTATGTTGGTTTATTATTTTTATTCTTTTACAGGGGACATGGGCTTTAGTGGATTTTGTGACATAAAGGTGAGAATAACTGTGCTTTTTTTATTATTTCAAATAAAGGTGTCAGTGTCATTATTTCAATTAAAGGACTTTATTCTTGGTTGTTTTTTTTATAATATGACTATGGGGTTAGTAATGGAGGCCTCTCCATTACTAACCCCTGGGCTTGATGTCAGCTGACTTTGCAATGCTGATATCAACCACAACCTTATTACCCCATTTGCCACCGCACCAGGGCAAGTGGGAAGAGCGGAGGCTAAGCACCAGAATTAGTCTAGTGCACACAATATATGGAGTGCTATAGTACAGTGCATGGAGCGTTATAGGATAGTTCATACAGTATATGGAGCGTTATAGTATAGTGCATACAGTACGTGGAGTGTTATAGTATAGTGCACAAAGTACATGGAACTTTATTGTATAGTGCACACAGTACATGGAGTGTTATAGTATAGCGCACACAGTACATGGAGCGTTATAGTATAGTACATACAGTACATGGAGCGCTATACTATAGTGCACACAGTACATGGAGCGTTTTAGTAGAGTGCACACAGTACATGGAGTGTTATAGTATAGTGCACACAGTACATGGAGTGTTATAGCATAGTCCCCCATAATAAAGGCGGGGAGCAGCACAGGTGCAAAATACTAAAACAACAGCCACTTACTAACCCACCAAACATCCATGGGGTAGCTGCCTAGTATTCTAAATGCTTGCATAGGGTGTCATTCTGTCAGGATTTCTGTTGCCCTTCTACAGTTTGACCACTAGTTGCCTCTATTGTTCACTTTAATAATTGTGCTGCAGTTTCACTCCTTACCACTGGAGGCTGCTGTTGTTTTCTGCAATTGCCCTTTACTAAGATGGCGAATTCTGAATCTATGGAATACATCTTGTTTCCTGTTTTGGCCTACTTAAAGCCACATGGACCTGTCACTCGTTGCTTGAGTATTGTGTCTAGCTGTTAGCCAAATTCCAGTCTCCAGCTCCAGAACATTCTTACCCAGACTGTTCTCATTCATCTACTGATTGCTTCCTGCACCTCCTTGCTAACTCCAACAATTTCTATTGCTCCTGCTTGTGTTCCTTCAGCCACTGGTTTCCAGTAGTACTACGCCAGTATCGTAACAGGATGCTCAAGCCTTCATCATGGACACCACCGAGGGAGGAAAATTGGAGGTGCGTGTAACTAAGATGAACTGTTTGCTTACCAACATCTATGCAGACATGCAAGCACTAAAAACAAAATATATGGCATTTGAAAATCAGACAACTTAGAACATTCACATTTTTGGACAAGCTACACAGGATCTACAGAATATTGTGCAAGATCTAAGCAATAAGATTGCATTGCACTCTGAGCAGATTCTTCAATTACAAAATCAACATATTGCTCTGGCCCCTTCACCCACCCTTCCACTCACACCTTTCAGGTTTGGTGGAGACCGTGACAAATCTTGTGGATTCATCAATCAGTGCAGATTGTATAGTATAGTGCACACAGTACATGGAGCATTATAGTAGAGTGCACACAGTACATAGAGTGCTATAGTATAATAGTCCATACAGTACATGGAACATTATAGCGTAGTGCACACAGTACATGGAACTTTTTCGTACAGTGCACACAGTACATGGAGTGTTATAGTATAGTGCACACAGTACATGGAGCGTTATAGTATAGTGCACACAGTACATGGAGCGTTATAGTATAGTGCACATAGTACATGGAGCGTTATAGAAAAGTGCACACAGTACATGGAGTGTTATAGCATAGTGCACACAGTACATGGAGCATTATAGTAGAGTGCACACAGTACATGGAGCGTTATAGTAGAGTGCACACAGTACATGGAGTGTTATAGTAGAGTGCACACAGCACATGGAGTGTATAGTATTGTGCACACAGTACATGGAGGTTTATAGCATGGTGCACACAGTACATGGAGCGTTATAGTGGAGTGCACACAGTACATGGAGTGTTATAGTGGAGTGCACACCGTACATGGAGTGTTATAGTAGAGTGCACACAGTACATGGAGTGTTATAGTAGAGTGCACACAGTACATGGAGTGTTATAGTATAGTGCACACAGTACATTGAGAGTTATAGTATAGTGCACAAAGTACATGGAGTGTTATAGTATAGTGCACACAGTACATGCAGGGTTATAGTATAGTGCACAAAGTACATGAAGTGTTATAGTATAGTGCACACAGTACATGGAGAATTATAGTATAGTGCACACAGTACATGGAGGGTTATAGTATAGTGCCCACAGTACATGGAGTGTTATAGTGGAGTGCACACAGTACATGGAGCGTTATAGTGGAGTGCACACAGCACATGGAGCGTTATAGTAGAGTGCATACAGTACATGGAGCGTTATAGTAGAGTGCATACAGTACATGGAGGGTCTCACGTTTGCATCTGATAGTCAGGATAACATTACACATTGCCGTGCTTCATCCTGCAGAAAACAGTTCCAAAAAAAATCTTTACCCATGAAATATTTATATTCCAGGCACATCACTAAAAGGAGAGTATGATTACAGGGACTGGATTATATGATTGTAACATAATTGCTTTATTTTAGACCTTGATGCTTAAGGAAAACAAGGTCTAGAAGAAAATGAGCAGTGAAGTTTTCTAACAGCATACATTAATCAAAAAGAAAAACGCTGCAAGTAAGATGTGATCGTTCAGCTCTTTTATCCCAAAAACTCTTCTTTTTTTCTTTTAAATATGTAGAGAGAAGCCTCTGTTCTGTCCTCATTTATCATCCGCTTGTCATTAGATCACAGCGCTGTGGTGTCAATATTACTAAAGATTGTGAGATCCTACATGATATTGAAATGCTTCTCCTGCAGGGATAGACTGTATCTTATGATGAATGGCTTGTTAAGTGCAACTGCACAGGATAAGAAAAAAACGATTGACTAATTTCAATGAATTTTTGATTTATCTTCAAGGTATCATACAATTTAACGAAGAGTTCAACATTGAAAGTGTCAAATCTATAACCTGTACAGATTAATATAAACACTTTGTGTAAAATGTGAACTTTCCTGGATAAGAAAATTAGGCTCCCTACCCAATTTGCAATTTTTTCAATTTTCTTTCTTAATTTTAGCTTATATAATACCATAATGCAACTATATAGTACAAAGATAATGCTGCCAAATACGGCTTACATTATACTACAAAACGGCTCCTTTAAGGGGCTGTTCATGATGGTTTATCACTGGTCTGAGAGTTGGATTCCCACAGATCTGACATTGGTATTCTTTTCTAAAAACTGGCTATTCATATTATGATCCAAGATTAAAAAAAAATTAGTTCTATGCTACAGTTCTTGCATAAAACTTCAATGTAATTCCATTCACTGAAAAAAGGGCTAAAAATTAATAAAAACATCACTGAGAGAAAAAGCAGCCATACTTTAATACCATGTCCAAACACAAATGCACAAACAGGATGCAGCAGGTCCTCCATGATAAAGGCGGGGAGCAGCACAGCCACTTACTAACCCACCAAACATCCATGGGGTGGCTGCCTAGTATTCTAAATGCTTGCATAGGGTGTCATTCTGTCAGGATTTCTGTTGCCCTTCTACAGTTTGACCACTAGTTGCCTCTATTGTTCACTTTAATAATTGTGCTGCAGTTTCACTCCTTACCACTGGAGGCTGCTGGTTTGTTCTGCAATTGCCCTTCACTAAGATGGCGAATTCTGAATCTATGGAATACATCTTGTTTCCTGTTTTGGCCTACTTAAAGCCACATGGATCTCTCACTCATTGCTTGAGTATTGTATCTATCTGTTAGCCAAATTCCAGTCTCCAGCTCCTGAACATTCTTACCTAGACTGTTCTCATTCATCTACTGATTGTTTCCTGCACCTCCTTGCTAATTCCAACAACTTCTATTGTTCCTGCTTGTGCTCCTTCAACCACTGGTTTCCAGTAGTACTACGCCAGTATCATAACAGGATACTCAAGCCTTCATCATGGACGCCGCCGATGAAAATTTAAGATGCGTGTAACTAAGATGAACTGTTTGTGACTCGCCCCCTGGGCCGTGGGGTACCCGGAAACGGGCTTCTGTACGATGCTGGGGGTAGTAGTGGCAACCCGATCCCGTGGCTCAGGGTGGTCAGACCAAATTGTGTCAGTCTATCAATCAGTGCTTTAAATGTCCGACTACGCCACCCGTGGATTGCGGTCAGGGATAACCGCCGCTGCAGGGCAGGCCACTGGGGCTGGTGTTGGTGTGCAGCACAGAGATAGGATAACTCTCCACGGGAGGAGTGTAGCCCCAGGGTAGTGTAGGTGGATGTTGGGGGTGATAGTGCAGGCCGCAATAGTAAGAGTTCAGAGTCCGCTTCAAACAGTTCAGGGTCTTTATTGTAGATATTATTAATGACCCAACAGTAGTACCGGTTAGGAATGGGCCTGGGCGTCTGAGAGCATTCGGGGAACCCCACTGGTCAGGGTGAGTGTGTAGGCCTACCGTTCTCTCTATGCTCTTTCTGACTATCCCCCTCTTCGTGGTGTAATAGCCCACGTCCCTGAGCTGGCCGTGTATTTCTCGCCTGTATGGCTTGCGACTCGGGCCTTGGGTACCTTTTGCTTTCTCCTCGCTGTACTGATCCCTCTGCGTGGAGGAGCCTCCAGGCTTCTTAGGCCAAGGGACCTGAAATCCCTCGCGGATTGGTTCTCTGCTGCTGGGCTTATAACCCTGACAGCCTCAGACCCCAATGTCCGGTTGTGTGATTCTCTCAGCCAGGACCGGCTCTCGTCGCCTCTGTCCCTGGCTCGCAGTCTCTCCTCTGCCTCACGGACTCCTCAGCTGCTGCTGACCTGTCCCTTTTCTCTGAAAACCCTTCTGGTCACTTCAGAAGTGGGTTCTGGTCTCCCTAACCCTGCCCCAGTTCCAGCTTTTATAGGGGCAGCCTGCTACCCCTACTGGCCTGGGACAGGAGGTGCTGCATGCTAATGGTCCCTGACCAGGGAACCTCCCTCCTGCTCTCAGACACAGCCTTTAATATTTGTGGCACCAGGCCTGGGGTGACACATTTGCTTATCAACATCTATGCAGACATGCAAGCACTAAAAACAAAATATACAGCATTTTAAAATCAGACAACTTATAACATTCAAATTTTTGGACAAGCTACACAGTATCTACAGAATATTGTGCAAGATCTAAGCAATAAGATTGCATTGCACTCTGAGCAGATCCTTCAATTACAAAATCAACATATTACTCTGGCCCCTTCACCAACCCTTCCACTCCCACCTTTCAGGTTTGGTGGAGACTGTGACAAATTTCATGGATTCATCAATCAGTGCAGATTGTACTTTGGTGCACACCCTGCTCACTAGAGATGAGCGTTGTTCTACTCGAACTGTTCACCAATCTCAAATTCGAGCTGTTTTGGGCGGTGTTCGAGCCATTCGGCGAACACGAACAATTTGAGAAAAATTCGGCTGTTCGAGGTTATGTTAGATAACTGTTCGTGCACCAAAATCATAACTGGATTTTTTCTCAGTAATGATGAAAATTAATGTTAATACGCAGTTTGAGTGTACAGCGGGGTGGGGGGAGGGGCAGGGGATGGATCTCTGCAGGAACAATGAAGATCTCCATTTTTTTTTCTCTTTCCCGCATTTACAGTGGGGAGGTGCAGTCTGTCAGCCTATCAGCAGCGCACACACGGAGCGAAGTGCTTTTTTTCACACAAGCAAGGGCATGTGTCATTGGCAGTGTATGTCACATGTCCTTGCCCTATAAGACCAAGCCATTTTCCCCGTCGCCACCATTTTCTCACTGCTGCAGCTGCGTGTTAGACGGCACCGCTGTTGCTGTGTGCACTATACCTTGTTAATTTCAAGCCAATTTTCACACAAATATACAGATAGCTTGGGAGTAGGGAATAGTTGTGATTGCAGTCCATTTAAGGACTAGGTTACAGCATTTCCTACGACTTTTATCAGGCAGGTCTGTGATCTTAAAAAGATAGGTTGTGGGAGTAAAGACTAATTGTAATTGGAGTCCTTTTCAGGACTAGGTTACATCAGTTCCTATCAGTTTTTGCCAGGCAGGTCTGTGCCAGTGCTGTGCAAGTTTTTTTCACAGCATTTGGCTGAATCTAGCAAAGCTAATCCTTTTTGGCCTATTGCAGAGTGTGTTAGTCAGTGGAGTAGCCTATCTGTGTTGCAAGATATACCACCTGTGTATAGAATACCAATTTTTTTACTGCACCTAGTGAAGTAAAATCTTTTGGGCATAGCATCATTCTATTAGTCCATCTATACTGACCTCCATCAGGTTGCAAACTGAATCTAATTTTTTTCTGCATCTAGCTCTGAAAAAATATTTGGCTTCTAGCTGTGTGTGGGTCTTGTTCTATTAATCCATCTATACTGACCTCCATCAGGTTGCAAACTGAATCTAATTTTTTTCTGCATCTAGCTCTGAAAAAATATTTGGCTTCTAGCTGTGTGTGGGTCTTGTTCTATTAATCCATCTATACTGACCTCCATCAGGTTGCAAACTGAATATAATTTTTTTCTGCATCTAGCTCTGAAAAAATATTTGGCCTTCTAGTAGTGTGTCGGACTTTCTCTATTAGTCCATCTATACAGACCTACATCAGGTTGCAAATTAAAAATAATTTTTATCTGCATCTACAGTACCTCTGAAAAAATATTTGGGCTTCTAGCTGTGTGTGGGACTTGTTGTATTAGTCCATCTATACTGACCTCCATGAGGTTGCAAACTGAATATATTTTTTTCTGCATCTACCTCTGAAAAAATATTGGGCTTCTAGCTGTGTGTGGGACTTGTTGTATTAGTCCATCTATACTGACCTCCATCAGGTTGCAAACTGAATATATTTTTTTCTGCATCTACCTCTGAAAAAATATTGGGCTTCTAGCTGTGTGTGGGTCTTGTTCTATTAATCCATCTATACAGACCTCCATCAGGTTGCAAACTGAATATATTTTTTTCTGCATCTACCTCTGAAAAAATATTGGGCTTCTAGCTGTGTGTGGGACTTGTTGTATTAGTCCATCTATACTGACCTCCATCAGGTTGCAAACTGAATATATTTTTTTCTGCATCTACCTCTGAAAAAATATTTGGCTTCTAGCTGTGTGTGGCTCTTGTTCTATTAATCCATCTATACAGACCTCCATCAGGTTGCAAACTGAATATAATTTTTTTCTGCATCTAGCTCTGAAAAAATATTTGGCCTTCAAGTAGTGTGTGGGACTTTCTCTGTTAGTCCATCTATACTGACCTCCATCAGGTTGCAAACTGAATATATTTTTTTCTGCATCTACCTCTGAAAAAATATTGGGCTTCTAGCTGTGTGTGGGTCTTGTTCTATTAATCCATCTATACTGACCTCCATCAGGTTGCAAACTGAATATAATTTTTTTCTGCATCTAGCTCTGAAAAAATATTTGGCCTTCTAGTAGTGTGTCGGACTTTCTCTATTAGTCCATCTATACTGACCTCCATCAGGTTGCAAATTAAAAATAATTTTTATCTGCATCTACAGTACCTCTGAAAAAATATTTGGGCTTCTAGCTGTGTGTGGGACTTGTTGTATTAGTCCATCTATACTGACCTCCATCAGGTTGCAAACTGAATATATTTTTTTCTGCATCTACCTCTGAAAAAATATTGGGCTTCTAGCTGTGTGTGGGACTTGTTGTATTAGTCCATCTATACTGACCTCCATCAGGTTGCAAACTGAATATATTTTTTTCTGCATCTACCTCTGAAAAAATATTGGGCTTCTAGCTGTGTGTGGGTCTTGTTCTATTAATCCATCTATACAGACCTCCATCAGGTTGCAAACTGAATATATTTTTTCCTGCATCTACCTCTGAAAAAATATTGGGCTTCTAGCTGTGTGTGGGACTTGTTGTATTAGTCCATCTATACTGACCTCCATCAGGTTGCAAACTGAATATATTTTTTTCTGCATCTACCTCTGAAAAAATATTGGGCTTCTAGCTGTGTGTGGGTCTTGTTCTATTAATCCATCTATACAGACCTCCATCAGGTTGCAAACTGAATATAATATTTTTCTGCATCTAGCTCTGAAAAAATATTTGGCCTTCTAGTAGTGTGTGGGACTTTCTCTGTTAGTCCATCTATACTGACCTCCATCAGGTAGCAAACTGAATATATTTTTTTCTGCATCTACCTCTGAAAAAATATTGGGCTTCTAGCTGTGTGTGGGTCTTGTTCTATTAATCCATCTATACTGACCTCCATCAGGTTGCAAACTGAATATAATTTTTTTCTGCATCTAGCTCTGAAAAAATATTTGGCCTTCTAGTAGTGTGTCGGACTTTCTCTATTAGTCCATCTATACTGACCTCCATCAGGTTGCAAATTAAAAATAATTTTTATCTGCATCTACAGTACCTCTGAAAAAATATTTGGGCTTCTAGCTGTGTGTGGGACTTGTTGTATTAGTCCATCTATACTGACCTCCATCAGGTTGCAAACTGAATATATTTTTTTCTGCATCTACCTCTGAAAAAATATTGGGCTTCTAGCTGTGTGTGGGACTTGTTGTATTAGTCCATCTATACTGACCTCCATCAGGTTGCAAACTGAATATATTTTTTTCTGCATCTACCTCTGAAAAAATATTGGGCTTCTAGCTGTGTGTGGGTCTTGTTCTATTAATCCATCTATACAGACCTCCATCAGGTTGCAAACTGAATCTAATTTTTTTCTGCATCTAGCTCTGAAAAAATATTTGGCCTTCTAGCAGTGTGTCGGACTTTCTCTATTAGTCCATCTATACTGACCTCCATCAGGTTGCAAATTAAAAATAATTTTTATCTGCATCTACAGTACCTCTGAAAAAATATTTGGGCTTCTAGCTGTGTGTGGGACTTGTTGTATTAGTCCATCTATACTGACCTCCATCAGGTTGCAAACTGAATATATTTTTTTCTGCATCTACCTCTGAAAAAATATTGGGCTTCTAGCTGTGTGTGGGTCTTGTTCTATTAATCCATCTATACAGACCTCCATCAGGTTGCAAACTGAATATAATTTTTTTCTGCATCTAGCTCTGAAAAAATATTTGGCCTTCTACAAGTGTGTGGGACTTGTTCTATTAGTCCACCTATACTGACCTCCATCAGGTTGCAAATTCAAAATAAATTTTTGTATGCATCTAGCTCTGAAAAAATATTTGGCCTTCTAGCAGTGTGTGGGACTTTCTCTGTTAGTCCATCTATACTGACCTCCATCAGGTTGCAAACTGAATCTAATTTTTTTCTGCATCTAGCTCTGAAAAAATATTTGGCCTTCTAGCAGTGTGTCGGACTTTCTCTATTAGTCCATCTATACTGACCTCCATCAGGTTGCAAATTGAATATAATTTTTTTCTGCATCTAACCCAGCCAATAGTTTTGGCCTAATACCACAGTTTGGCCACTCAGCTCTGCTCGGTTACCATCCATTGTTTTTTTGTGCAAACAACTCCAGAGTTGTGAATTAGTTAACCACCAAAATGAGTGGAAAAAGGCCTGCTGCTGGTGGAAAGGGGAATAGGCGTGTTGGGAAGGGGAAAAAAGGTTGTGTCCGTGGGGTAGGTGTTAAAGCAACAGTAACATCTGCAGAAGAAAGACCATCTTCCAGCCAAACTAAAATGTCTACTTCTTTTAGCGGACAATGTGATAAGATCCCTTTCTTACGGCCACGCCAATCGCTACAAATTCCAGATGAGGCACAAAAACAGCAGGTGCTTCAACGGATATCAAGTGCTCCTTTAAGTGGGCTCTCCTCCACATCAACTTCAACATCACAAATACTCCAGTCCTCAAAGGTGTCACCCCAATCGCACTTGCTTCCTCACAGCTCCCAAATCTCCAGCTGCCCGTCTGAGTATGAGGTAGAACAGATGGTTGAGTCTGCAGAGCTGTTTACTCATACTATAGCCTGGGAATCAGAGGTCGACTCCAGCGCTTCTCTGAATCCAGACGAGGAAATGATCTGCACTGATGCCCAGAATCTTTATGAGTCGGATCCAGGACCAGACGCAGAAGGTTCTGACCATAATGTAGACCCTCATTCCCAAACTGTAGCTCCTGTTGGTGGAGACAATGAGGAAGACGATGATGAGACTCAAATACCTGATTGAAGCGACAACTTTAGTTTTTTGTCAGGGCAGGAACAGGTTGGCTCTGAGGACGACGGGTGTGATAACGCACAGGGTGATGATGATGAGGTTGGAGATCCCACTTACTGTCAACCCACAGTCAGCCAAGAGATGAGGTCAGCAGAGGAGGTGGAGGAAGATGCTAGTGACGACGAGGTCAGGTTGCGCCTTCCTGGACAGAGACGTAGTACTGGAAGCACGTCAACAACTGCATCCTCAAACACAACTCTGCCTCTCACCACAAGTCGTGGTGGCTCTTCAGGTTGCATGGGTGCTAAGCCTTGCATAGCCTGGGCATTTTTTCAGATCGATAAAGATGACCCAACTCGTGTTATCTGTAACATTTGTCAGCAAAAGCTAAGTAGAGGCCAAAAAATACATAGTTTGAGTACTTCATGCATGAACCGGCACATGGACATGAAGCATAAGTTGCAGTGGGAAGCTCAGTGTGCTACAATGCGGCCTAGCCGGCCGGGCCAACCACCGTCTGCCATATCTTGTGCATCCGCGGCCTCTTCATCCTCTGTGACTGGGGGGACAGCAGTCACACCTGTTTTGGGGCGCAGACCTGCCACCTCTTTACCCGCAACAGCCAGCGTGATTGGCAGGTCATCATTTTCTTTGGAGGTGGTAACACCAGCTGGTGTTGAGCGCTGTCCGACATCGATAGCACCACCTTTGGATCAAGGCAACCTAACATGTCCGCCTGCATCTTCCTCACAGACCGGCAGTTTGCCGGGGACACCCTTATCAACCCCGTCTAAGCACAATAGCCAGCCCTCGGTCCCTCAGATGTGGACAAGTAAAAGACCATTTCCTCCTAGCCATGAGAAAGCTAAGAGGTTGAATTTCACCATCTGCAAGCTCTTGGCTACAGAAATGCTGCCTTTCCGCCTGGTGGACACAGAGGATTTTCGAGACCTTATGTCCGTCGCAGTGCCCCAGTACCAGATGCCCAGTCGGCACTACTTCTCAAGGAAAGGTGTGCCTGCGCTCCACCAGCATGTCGCACACAACATCACCGCTTCTTTGAGAAACTCTGTGTGTGACAGGGTGCATTTCACCACAGACACTTGGACGAGTAGGCATGGACAGGGGCGTTACATGTCGCTGACTGGGCACTGGGTAACTATGGTGACAGCAGGACAAGGGGCTGCTGTCCAAGTCTTGCCGTCCCCACGAGTTGTGCGTCAATCCTCTTTATGTCAAAGTTCCTCCACTGCTTCTGCCTCCTCAACCTCCTCTTGGTCTTCCACCTGCACCCAAAGCCTGTCTGGTCATGCCACAAGCTTTCTAACTGCGCAGAAGGGATCCTGCAAACCTCCTTACTATGCTGGCAGTAGGGCTCAACGTCATCAGGCGGTTTTTACTTTGAAATGTCTGGGAAATGTGAGTCACACAGCTGAGGAGCTGTGGTCAGCTCTGGAGAACCAATTTCATGAATGGCTGTCTCCACTGGACCTGAAACCAGGGAAGGCCGTGTGCGACAATGCTGCAAACCTGGGTGCGGCCCTTCGCCGGGGCAATGTCACACACGTGCCTTGTATGGCTCACGTGTTGAACCTGGTTGTCCAGCAATTTTTAGCCCACTATCCCAGACTAGATGGCCTTCTGCAGAGGGCACGGTCGCTGTGTGCTCACTTCCGCCGTTCGCATCCCGCAGCTCAGCGACTTACATCTCTACAGAAGTCGTTGGGCCTGCCACTTCACCGGCTAAAATGCGATGTGCCTACCCGGTGGAATTCAACTCTGCACATGTTGCAGCGACTGTGGCAGCACCGACAAGCCCTGGTGCAATACGTTCTGACGTATAGCCTGGGCCAACGAGATCCAGAGGTGGGGCAAATCACGCTGGAGGAGTGGTCTCAGATCAGGGACCTATGCACCCTTCTGCACAGTTTTGAAATGGCGACGAAGATGTTTAGTGCTGATGATGCCATTATCAGCATGACTATTCCGGTGATTTACATGCTGGAGCACATGTTAAGCAGAATTCGGAGTCAGGTGGTGGCACAAGAGGAGGTGGAGGAAGTAGAGAAGGAGGAGTTGTATGCGGAAGGGCTAACATCTGCAAGGTCCAGACGGTCGGCAGCACCAAGGCGGCAGGCATGTGAGGGTGGGGGAGATGGTTTTACCAGGGCGCATGGTAGCAGCCAAACTAGTGAGGAAGGTGCAGGAGCCCAGGAAGAAGTGGAGGACGAACTGATGGAAGACTCATCAGATGAGGGAGACCTTGATCACATTTCTGTTGTGCGAGGTTGGGGGGAGAGGGCAGAGGAAGGAAGCATGATTGTTACCTCGCCACCAACACAACAGGGACTTGGTGCTCCTGGATGCGCAACACACATGAGTGCCTTCTTGCTGCACTACCTGCAACATGACCCTCGAATTGTGAGAATTAGAAATAATCCTGACTACTGGGTTGCCACACTGTTAGATCCCCGGTACAAAAGTAAATTTGCCGAAATTATTCCTGCCATAGAAAGGGATGCACGCATGCAGGAGTATCAGCAGAGACTGTTGCAGAATCTTACATGTGCTTTTCCACAAAACACCAGTGGTGCACGTAGTGAATCTCACAGTTCCAACTTGCCAACCGTGGGACCGTCAAGTGTTCAGCACTCAAACCGTAACAAAACCACAGTATCTGCTGGTAACATCAATTTTTCGGAATCATTTCACCACTTTTTTAGCCCATCCTTTGCAAGGCCACAGGAGACAAGAAGTCTGACACATAGTCAACGCCTAGAGACGATGGTACAGGAGTATCTCCAAGTAAACATTGAAGCCACGACTGTGTCACTGGACCCTTGCTCTTTTTGGGCTTCCAATCTGGATAAATGGCCGGAGCTAGCCACTTACGCCTTGGAGATCTTGTCATGCCCCGCAGCCAGCGTTCTGTCTGAACGTGTGTTCAGCGCTGCTGGTGGTGTGCTGACAGATAAGCGCACGCGGCTCTCCACTGATAATGTAGACAGACTCACGTTCATAAAGATGAACAAATCATGGATCTGAAACGACTTTTCTACCCCTGTGTCATCCTGGGGAGAGTAAAAGCTTGATGATTGGTTAAAATCACCCTACCAACCGTTTTAAGCTTTCAAATTACTAATCATGTTTATCTGTATCTTGACTGGAAAATAATTTGGGCTTTGTAGCAGTGTGCAGCACTGATCCTATTAGGCCATCTATAATAAGCTCCACCAGATTTAAAATTAAAAATAATTTTTAGCTGCATCTAGCCCGGAAAATAATTTTGGGGCTCCGAGATGCGCAAGACACATAAGTGCCTTCTTGCTGCACTACCTGCAGCATGACCCTCATATTGTCAGAATTCGAAGTCATCATGACTACTGGGTTGCCACACTCTTAGATCCCCCAAACTTTTCGATCAACCTTTTCATTTTAATAAAGACCAAAAAAATGGTCATTTTTGAAATTATAAGCATTAGCAGGTTGTTAGAAACTGAAATCAAACAGTTTTCAACTCAAAACTTTATTCTAGGTGATGTTACATTTTCACATAGGACCCCATGTTCGAAAGGAGCTTCTGAACTCTCTCGTCCATTGAATTTGTCAGGTTTTGGATGGTTTCTGCTTCAATTGTTTTGCATGAGGACAGAATACCCTCCCAGAGCTGTTGCTTAGATGTGAACTGCCTCCCGCCATCATAGACACTCGTTTTAATGATGCTCCAAAGGTTCTGAATGGGGTAGAGGTCAGGGGAGCATGGGGGTCACACCATAAGTTTGTCCCCTTTTATGCCCATATCAGCCAGAGATGCAGATGTTTTATGTGCAGCATGAGATGGTGCATTATCATGCAAAAAAATGATCTTGCTGTGAAATACACGGTTCTTCTTCTTGAACCATGGCAGGAAGTGCTGTTTGAGAAAATCCACATACATTATGGAGTTCATCTTTAGCGCCTTCAGGGATCCTAAAGGGGCCGACAATCTCTCTCCCCATGATTCCAGCCCAAAACATTACTCCACCTCCTCCTTGTTGGCGCTGTAGCCGTGTTTGCGTGGGGTGTCCATCAACCAGCCATCCTCCACTCCATCCATCTGGACCATCGAGCGCTGCACGGCACTCATCCGTGAACAAAACAGTTTTGAAATCAGTCTTCATGTAATGTTTGGCCCACTGGAGCCGTTTCTGCTTGTATGAAGTGGATAGAGGAGGTCGACAGGATGGCGTATGCACAGCTGCAAACCTCTGAAGGACCCTGCATCTTGTTGTTCGGGGGACGTTGGAGGCACAAGCAGCTTCAAAAACTTGTCTGCTGCTATGACAAGGCTTTTTTGCCGCTGCTCTTTCAACCTGACGTAATTGCCTGTAGGAAAGAGTCCTCAATTTGCCCTTATCAGCACGCACACGTGTGTACTGTGAATCAGCTACATACTTCTTGATTGCCAAGACACTTCATCCTGATCATCGCACAATGTTGATTGTAGTCATGCCTTGACCTAAACACTCCACAATTTGTTGCTTCTCAGCAGCCGACACATCCTTTTTCTTTCCCATTTTGGCAGAAAATGTAGGCTGCTTAATAATGTGAGAGAGCCTTCTTAAGTAGTCTTGCCTTTCATTGGACACACCTGCCAAACTAATTAGCACAGGTGTCTGCAATTGCTTACAGTGATATAAAGAGCCCTGACACACATCACCATCAATGAGTTTAACTGACAAACAAACAAATTCTTCCCTTATCACTCCTAAACACTTTTTGCATAATAATTTGGAACGCAGTGTACATGTGCTTTTCCACAAAACACCAGTGGTTCACGTAGTGAATCTTACAGTTCTAACTTGCCAACCGTGGTCTGTATGGAATTGTTCAATAAAGGGCCCAAAATTAAGATAACATAGATGGGAGAGGTCTCTATGAATAGGAATTCCTAAGTATTTGATACCCTGTGAGGGCCAGGCAAAGGGAAAGTTGGACTGGATGGAATCCTATATGGATTTGGGGAGGGAGACATCGAGGGCCTCAGACTTCGCTGCATTGATTTTAAAATTTTACCATGTAACAAAGTGATCTATTTCAGCCATAACAGCAGGGATGGATATATGTGATTGAGTGATATATACTAGGACATCATTAGCAAATAGAGAGCACTTGTACTCGGTACCTCCCACCTCAATCCACCTAATATTGGGGTTATGGCGAATTGATGAGAGCAGGTGCTCCGTCACTAGGATGTATAAGAGAGGGGACAGAGGACATCCCTGCCTTGTCCCATTGGTGATTGTGAAAGGTGATGAAAATGTTCTGACGCACCCCCTGGGCCTTGGGACACCCAGAGCCGGACCCTTTTTGGTGGATGCTGGTGGTTGTAGTCTTCGTGGCGGCGACCCGGTTCCGTGGCTCAGGGCGGTCAAACCAGTGGCGGAACTATTTATGTGGTTTTGGTGTTTAAATGTCCGACTACGCCACCCGTGGATTGCGGTCAGAGTAAACCGCCGCTACAGGGCAGACCGCTGAGGCTGGTGTTGTGGGTGCAGCAGAGGGTAGCATAACTCCCCACGGGAGGAGTATAGCCTCAGGGCAGTGTATGCGGAGGATGGGGGTGATGGTGCAGGGCAGCAGCAGTAACGACACGGAGTCAGTGATGCAGTCCAGGGCCTTTACTCACAGTTCTTATTATCCAGACCACGTCTGCAGGTAACGGCTGCCCACGTCGTACTGTGCTCACCAGGTGAGGGGCTCAGACAACTCCCAGATAACTTTGGAGCACTTCACAGGACCCCCTTTGTGTGTCCTTTGTCTGGCCTTTCTTACCAACACTTCTGTCCGGCTGCCTCGGGCCTCCTCTTGGTAAACTTGGCGCCAGTTTCCCTGACCCTATGTGGTGCCTTCCTAGCGGGTGTAGCGAGGGGCTGCGCCACATAAAATGTCAGAGCCTCCGGTTTCTAGCTGAGGGTCGTTTCCTGCCTCCACTAGTTCGGGGACCGGTCTCCCCCTTTGGCCTGACCCCTCCACGCAGGTGGATTCGGGCGTGCGGTGGCGACTCGCCCATCCGCACCCCTGGGATCCCTTCATTCCTCGTTCCTGGAGCCTTCTCCGCTCCTCTTCCTTCCTTCTCCCTCTTCCAGGCCTGGGCCTCTGTTACTAGGCCCGCCTCCGGAGCAGAGCTCATGCAGAGCCCCTGCTCCCTGCCACTTCTGCTCAGACTTCTCTGCACTGAACTAAGATGGTGCCCACCTTTTATACTCCCTTCTCAATGCACCCAGGAACTGATTCCTCCCTGCTCCTGCACTACAGGGTTCCCCTTCCTCAGTGTTCCCTCCCCCCACTCCAGCCAGGGACAGGGACTGTCGTGCCCATCTCAGGGGCATATTGGTCGCCCTGCCCCACGGCAATGTGGTGTAATGCATGCAGGTGTCGGGTCCTGATCCACACTCCATCCTTACCTGAGAGTGAGATATCACACCTCTGGGTGAGGTGCAATACGTCTATAGCAACCGAGCCCTCAGGGTGCTACAGTTCCATTTATCTTCAGCCTAGGTGACGTATTGCGATACAGGACCGTGATTTTGGCTATAAAAGGGTCCCCTAGACCCCTACCCCAAGCTTTTTAAGAGAATCATATATGGCGTGCCAGGAGACTCTATGGAATGCTTTCTCAGCATCCAACGAGAGTATCTAATTACAAATTTTTAACTGCATCTAGCCCAGGAAATACTTTGTGCCTAGTAGCAGTGTCTGCTAGTCAGCGGATTATCCCGGCTGTTAAGCAAGCTACACCACCTGTAGTTTAGACACTTAATTTTTTCAAAGGAAATGCTTCGGGACCATGGGATACTTAGTGAAGAGCATCAGGAGGCACCCCAAGGCATAGGGGCTGGACTGGCAGTAGGATGCCTTGCGGTGGACAGCCGAGCTCGATCCTTATAAAAGCTTTTTAACTGCAGCAGCTTTAGTGGACGCTACTGGAGCTGGAATTACCGCGGCTGCTGGCATGAGACTTGCCCTCCAATAGATCCTTGTAAATGGATTTAAAGTGTATTCATTCAAATTAGAGAGACAATTTAAATTAAAAAGCTTAGAGCTGCCTCCACCACAGGGGGGCTCGCTCGACCCACCAGCGGACAGGCACCAGTATTGGGAGAGGGGGGCTGGCCGTCAGGGTTCACCGCGGCTCTGGCACAAACCCGGCGACACGGAGGTGGCACGGGCAGGAGCGGACTGAACGTGTCGGCTTCTCACTTTTTGGATTTTAGAAGGGCATGACATGCCTATATTTGTGTCTCCCTCTCCTTTTACTCCTCCACCTCTTTTCTTTTCGCATGACTATATGTACTTGTCACTTTTCCATGTGTTAGTTGTGTCTTCTGAGCAGTTTGTCAGCTTTTGGACACCTTTGAAGGTGTTTTCTATGTGTTTCTATGTGTTTTTGTTTGCCTGCCATTGGTTTTAACGGTGTTCGAAGGTGTTCGACGAACAGTTCGACGAACAGTTCGACGAACACACGGGTGTTCGACGAACCGAACCGAACTCGAACACTACGGGGGTGGCTCAACACTACTGCTCACTTCCATACTGATAGATCAAAAGTATTGTGTATCATTATGCTACTGACACACAAAGCATTGGCCTGGGCCAGCCCCCTTATTGAAACACATGATGATTGACTTAATGAAATGGAAGCTTTCCTAGCAGCCATGAGCCAGGTGTTTGATGACCCTAATCATTCTGCAACAGCATCAGCTACACTGAGGGCGATGTGTCAGGGTAATCGCTCTGCTGCAGAGTACTCCAGAGACGGTGGGTGATTGATACTGAATGGAATAGTGCTGCAAAATTATCTTTTTTTTAAGAACGGACTATCCAGCGCGCTCAAAAGATGAACTAGCTCGGGCCAATGCTCCCACAAATTTTGATGACTTCATTCACCATTGTGTTCATATAGACAACTGATTATCAGAGAGGAGATTGGAAAAGTGGAAATCAAACTGGTCCCGCAACAGTGATCGTTTGTTATCCACATGCTTCAACCACCAGTTCCAGAGTCTTTGAGATAAAAAGTCCTCACATAGCTGAAGTTGAATCCATGCAGGTTGACAGCCTGTTAAAAGTAGTGTTGAGCCACCCCCGTAGTGTTCGAGTTCGGTTCGGTTCGTCGAACACCCGTGTGTTCGCCGAACTGTTCGTCGAACTGTTCGTCGAACACCTTCGAGCACCGTTAAAACCAATGGCAGGCAAACAAAAACACATAGAAACACATAGAAAATACCTTCAAAGGTGTCCAAAAGCTGACAAACTGCTCAGAAGACACAACTAACACATGGAAAAGTGACAAGTACATATAGTCATGCGAAAAGAAAAGAGGTGGAGGAGTAAAAGGAGGGGGAGACACAGATATAGGCATGTCATGCCCTTCTAAAATCCAAAAAGTGAGAAGCCGACACGTTCAGTCCGCTCCTGCCCGTGCCACCTCCGTGTCGCCGGGTTTGTGCCAGAGCCGCGGTGAACCCTGACGGCCAGCCCCCCTCTCCCAATACTGGTGCCCGTCCGCTGGTGGGTCGAGCGAGCCCCCCTGTGGTGGAGGCAGCTCTAAGCTTTTTAATTTAAATTGTCTCTCTAATTTGAATGAATACACTTTAAATCCATTTACAAGGATCTATTGGAGGGCAAGTCTCATGCCAGCAGCCGCGTAATTCCAGCTCCAGTAGCGTCCACTAAAGCTGCTGCAGTTAAAAAGCTTTTATAAGGATCGAGCTCGGCTGTCCACCGCAAGGCATCCTACTGCCAGTCCCAGCCCCTATGCCTTGGGGTGCCTCCTGATGCTCTTCACTGAGTATCCCGTGGTCCCAAAGCATTTCCTTTGAAAAAATTAAGTGTCCAAACTACAGGTGGTGTAGCTTGCTTAACAGCTGGGATAATCCGCTGACTAGCAGACACTGCTACTAGGCACAAAGTATTTCCTGGGCTAGATGCAGTTAAAAATTTGTAATTAGATACTCTCGTTGGATGCTGAGAAAGCATTCCATAGAGTCTCCTGGCACGCCATATATGATTCTCTTAAAAAGCTTGGGGTAGGGGTCTAGGGGACCCTTTTATAGCCAAAATCACGGCCCTGTATCACAATACGTCACCTAGGCTGAAGATAAATGGAACTGTAGCACCCTGAGGGCTCGGTTGCTACAGAGGTATTGCACCTCACCCAGAGGTGTGATATCTCACTCTCAGGTAAGGATGGAGTGTGGATCAGGACCCGACACCTGCATGCATTACACCACATTGCCGTGGGGCAGGGCGACCAATATGCCTCTGAGATGGGCACGACAGTCCCTGTCCCTGGCTGGAGTGGGGGGAGGGAACACTGAGGAAGGGGAACCCTGTAGTGCAGGAACAGGGAGGAAGCAGCTCCTGGGTGCATTGAGAAGGGAGTATAAAAGGTGGGCACCATCTTAGTTCAGTGCAGAGAAGTCTGAGCAGAAGTGGCAGGGAGCAGGGCTCTGCATGAGCTCTGCTCCGGAGGCGGGCCTAGTAACAGAGGCCCAGGCCTGGAAGAGGGAGAAGGAAGGAAGAGGAGCGGAGAAGGCTCCAGGAACGAGGAATGAAGGGATCCCAGGGGTGCGGACGGGCGAGTCGCCACCGCACGCCCGAATCCACCTGCGTGGAGGGGTCAGGCCAAAGGGGGAGACCGGTCCCCAAAACTAGTGGAGGCAGGAAACGACCCTCAGCTAGAAACCGGAGGCTGTGACATTTTATGTGGCGCAGCCCCTCGCTACACCCGCTAGGAAGGCACCACATAGGGTCAGGGAAACTGGCGCCAAGTTTACCAAGAGGAGGCCCGAGGCAGCCGGACAGAAGGGTTGGTAAGAAAGGCCAGACAAAGGACACACAAAGGGGGTCCTGTGAAGCGCTCCAAAGTTATCTGGGAGTTGTCTGAGCCCCTCACCTGGTGAGCACAGTACGACGTGGGCAGCCGTTACCTGCAGACGTGGTCTGGATAATAAGAACTGTGAGTAAAGGCCCTGGACTGCATCACTGACTCTGTGTCGTTACTGCTGCTGCCCTGCACCATCACCCCCATCCTCCGCATACACTGCCCTGAGGCTATACTCCTCCCGTGGGGAGTTATGCTACGCTCTGCTGCACCCACAACACCAGCCTCAGCGGTCTGCCCTGCAGCGGCGGTTCACTCTGACCTCAATCCACGGGTGGCGTAGTCGGACATTTAAACATCAAAACCACATAAATAGTTCCGCCACTGGTTTGACCACCCTGAGCCACGGAACCGGGTCGCCGCCACGAAGACTACAACCACCAGCATCCACCAAAAAGGGTCCGGCTCCGGGTGTCCCAAGGCCCAGGGGGTGCATCAGAACATTTTCATCACCTTTCACAATCACCAATGGGACAAGGCAGGGATGTCCTCTGTCCCCTCTCTTATACATCCTAGTGACGGAGCACCTGCCCTCATCAATTCGCCATAACCCCAATATTAGGTGGATTGAGGTGGGAGGCACCGAGTACAAGTGCTCTCTATTTGCTGATGATGTCCTAGTATATATCACTCAATCACATATATCCATCCATGCTGTTATGGCTGAAATAGATCACTTTGTTACATGGTCAAATTTTAAAATCAATGCAGCGAAGTCTGAGGCCCTCGATGTCTCCCTCCCCAAATCCATATAGGATTCCATCCAGTCCAACTTTCCCTTTGCCTGGCCCTCACAGGGTATCAAATACTTAGGAATTCCTATTCATAGAGACCTCTCCCATCTATGTTATCTTAATTTTGGGCCCTTTATTGAACAACTCCATACAGACCACGGTTGGCAAGATAGAACTGCAAGATTCACTACGTGAACCACTGGTGTTTTGTGGAAAAGCACATGTACACTGTGTTCCAAATTATTATGCAAAAAGTGTTTAGGAATGATAAGGGAAGAATTTGTTTGTTTGTCAGTTAAACTCATTGATGGTGATGTGTGTCAGGGCTCTTTATATCACTGTAAGCAATTGCAGACACCTGTGCTAATTAGTTTGGCAGGTGTGTCCAATGAAAGGCAAGACTACATAAGAAGGCTGTCTCACATTATTAAGCAGCCTACATTTTCTGCCAAAATGGGAAAGAAAAAGGATGTGTCGGCTGCTGAGAAGCAACAAATTGTGGAGTGTTTAGGTCAAGGCATGACTACAATCAACATTGTGCGATGATCAGGATGAAGTGTCTTGGCAATCAAGAAGTATGTAGCTGATTCACAGTACACACGTGTGCGTGCTGATAAGGGCAAATTGAGGACTCTTTCCTACAGGCAATTACGTCAGGTTGAAAGAGCAGCGGCAAAAAAGCCTTGTCATAGCAGCAGACAAGTTTTTGAAGCTGCTGGTGCCTCCAACGTCCCCCGAACAACAAGATGCAGGGTCCTTCAGAGGTTTGCAGCTGTGCATACGCCATCCTGTCGACCTCCTCTATCCACTTCACACAAGCAGAAACGGCTCCAGTGGGCCAAACATTACATGAAGACTGATTTCAAAACTGTTTTGTTCACGGATGAGTGCCGTGCAGCGCTCGATGGTCCAGATGGATGGAGTGGAGGATGGCTGGTTGATGGACACCCCACGCAAACACGGCTACAGCGCCAACAAGGAGGAGGTGGAGTAATGTTTTGGGCTGGAATCATGGGGAGAGAGATTGTCGGCCCCTTTAGGATCCCTGAAGGCGCTAAAGATGAACTCCATAATGTATGTGGATTTTCTCAAACAGCACTTCCTGCCATGGTTCAAGAAGAAGAACCGTGTATTTCACAGCAAGATCATTTTTTTGCATGATAATGCACCATCTCATGCTGCACATAAAACATCTGCATCTCTGGCTGATATGGGCATAAAAGGGGACAAACTTATGGTGTGACCCCCATGCTCCCCTGACCTCTACCCCATTCAGAACCTCTGGAGTATCATCAAAAGGAGTGTCTATGATGGCGGGAGGCAGTTCACATCTAAGCAACAGCTCTGGGAGGGTATTCTGTCCTCATGCAAAACAATTGAAGCAGAAACCATCCAAAACCTGACAAATTCAATGGACGAGAGAGTTCAGAAGCTCCTTTCGAACATGGGGTCCTATGTGAAAATGTAACATCACCTAGAATAAAGTTTTGAGTTGAAAACTGTTTGATTTCAGTTTCTAATAACCTGCTAATGCTTATAATTTCAAAAATGACCATTTTTTTGGTCTTTATTAAAATGAAAAGGTTGATCGAAAAGTTTGGAGGATCTAAGAGTGTGGCAACCCAGTAGTCATGATTACTTCGAATTCTGACAATATGAGGGTCATGTTGCAGGTAGTGCAGCAAGAAGGCACTTATGTGTCTTGCGCATCTCGGAGCCCCAAAATTATTTTCCGGGCTAGATGCAGCTAAAAATTATTATTAATTTTAAATCTGGTGGAGCTTAGTATAGATGGCCTAATAGGATCAGTGCTGCACACTGCTACAAAGCCCAAATTATTTTCCAGTCAAGATACAGATAAACATGATTAGTAATTTTAAATCTGGTGGAGCTTATTATAGAAGGCCTAATAGAATCAGTGCTGCACACTGCTACAAAGCCCAAATTATTTTCCAGCCAAGATACAGATAAACATGATTAGTAATTTGAAAGCTTAAAACGGTTGGTAGGGTGATTTTAACCAATCATCAAGCTTTTACTCTCCCCAGGATGACACAGGGGTAGAAAAGTCGTTTCGGATCCATGATTTGTTCATCTTTATGAACGTGAGTCTGTCTACATTATCAGTGGAGAGCCGCGTGCGCTTATCTGTCAGCACACCACCAGCAGCGCTGAACACACGTTCAGACAGAACGCTGGCTGCGGGGCATGACAAGATCTAAAAGGCGTAAGTGGCTAGCTCCGGCCATTTATCCAGATTGGAAGCCCAAAAAGAGCAAGGGTCCAGTGACACAGTCATGGCTTCAATGTTTACTTGGAGATACTCCTGTACCATCGTCTCTAGGCGTTGACTATGTGTCAGACTTCTTGTCTCCTGTGGCCTTGCAAAGAATGGGCTAAAAAAGTGGTGAAATGATTCCGCAAAATTGATGTTACCAGCAGATACTGTGGTTCTGTTACGGTTTGAGTGCTGAACACTTGACGGTCCCACGGTTGGCAAGTTGGAACTGTGAGATTCACTACGTGCACCACTGGTGTTTTGTGGAAAAGCACATGTAAGATTCTGCAACAGTCTCTGCTGATACTCCTGCATGCGTGCATCCCTTTCTATGGCAGGAATAATTTCTGCAAATTTCCTTTTGTACCGGGGATCTAACAGTGTGGCAACCCAGTAGTCAGGATTATTTCTAATTCTCACAATTCGAGGGTCATGTTGCAGGTAGTGCAGCAAGAAGGCACTCATGCGTGTTGCGCATCCAGGAGCACCAAGTCCCTGTTGTGTTGGTGGCGAGGTAACAATCATGCTTCCTTCCTCTGTCCTCTCCCCCCAACCTCGCACAACAGAAATGTGATCAAGGTCTCCCTCATCTGATGAGTCTTCCATCAGTTCGTCCTCCACTTCTTCCTGGGCTCCTGCACCTTCCTCACTAGTTTGGCTGCTACCATGCGCCCTGGTAAAACCATCTCCCCCACCCTCACATGCCTGCCGCCTTGGTGCTGCCGACCGTCTGGACCTTGCAGATGTTAGCCCTTCCGCATACAACTCCTCCTCCTCTACTTCCTCCACCTCCTCTTGTGCCACCACCTGACTCAGAATTCTGTTTAACATGTGCTCCAGCATGTAAATCACCGGAATAGTCATGCTGATAATGGCATCATCAGCACTAAACATCTTCGTCGCCATTTCAAAACTGTGCAGAAGGGTGCATAGGTCCCTGATCTGAGACCACTCCTCCAGCGTGATTTTCCCCACCTCTGGATCTCGTTGGCCCAGGCTATACGTCAGAACGTATTGCACCAGGGCTTGTCGGTGCTGCCACAGTCGCTGCAACATGTGCAGAGTTGAATTCCACCGGGTAGGCACATCGCATTTTAGCCGGTGAAGTGGCAGGCCCAACGACTTCTGTAGAGATGTAAGTCGCTGAGCTGCGGGATGCGAATGGCGGAAGTGAGCACACAGCGACCGTGCCCTCTGCAGAAGGCCATCTAGTCTGGGATAGTGGGCTAAAAATTGCTGGACAACCAGGTTCAACACGTGAGCCATACAAGGCACGTGTGTGACATTGCCCCGGCGAAGGGCCGCACCCAGGTTTGCAGCATTGTCGCACACGGCCTTCCCTGGTTTCAGGTCCAGTGGAGACAACCATTCATGAAATTGGTTCTCCAGAGCTGACCACAACTCCTCAGCTGTGTGACTCACATTTCCCAGACATTTCAAAGTAAAAACCGCCTGATGACGTTGAGCCCTACTGCCAGCATAGTAAGGAGGTGTGCAGGATCCCTTCTGCGCAGTTAGAAAGCTTGTGGCATGACCAGACAGGCTTTGGGTGCAGGTGGAAGACCGAGAGGAGGTTGAGGAGGCAGAAGCAGTGGAGGAACTTTGACATAAAGAGGATTGACGCACAACTCGTGGGGACGGCAAGACTTGGACAGCAGCCCCTTGTCCTGCTGTCACCATAGTTACCCAGTGCCCAGTCAGCGACATGTAACGCCCCTGTCCATGCCTACTCGTCCAAGTGTCTTTGGTGAAATGCGCCCTGTCACACACAGAGTTTCTCAAAGAAGAGGTGATGTTGTGTGCGACATGCTGGTGGAGCACAGGCACACCTTTCTTTGAGAAGTAGTGCCGACTGGGCATCTGGTACTGGGGCACTGCGACGGACATAAGGTCTCGAAAATCCTCTGTGTCCGCCAGGCGGAAAGGCAGCATTTCTGTAGCCAAGAGCTTGCAGATGGTGAAATTCAACCTCTTAGCTTTCTCATCGCTAGGAGGAAATGGTCTTTTACTTGTCCACATCTGAGGGACCGAGGGCTGGCTATTGTGCTTAGATGGGGTTGATAAGGGTGTCCCCGGCAAACTGCCGGTCTGTGAGGAAGATGCAGGCGGACATGTTAGGTTGCCTTGATCCAAAGGTGGTGCTATCGATGTCGGACAGCGCTCAACACCAGCTGGTGTTACCACCTCCAAAGAAAATGATGACCTGCCAATCACGCTGGCTGTTGTGGGTAAAGAGGTGGCAGGTCTGCGCCCCAAAACAGGTGTGACTGCTGTCCCCCCAGTCACAGAGGATGAAGAGGCCGCGGATGCACAAGTTATGGCAGACAGTGGTTGGCCCGGCCGGCTAGGCCGCATTGTAGCACACTGAGCTTCCTACTGCAACTTATGCTTCATGTCCATGTGCCGGTTCATGCATGAAGTACTCAAACTATGTATTTTTTGGCCTCTACTTAGCTTTTGCTGACAAATGTTAGAGATAACACGAGTTGGGTCATCTTTATCGATCTGAAAAAATGCCCAGGCTATGCAAGGCTTAGCACCCATGTGACCTGAAGAGCCACCACGACTTGTGGTGAGAGGCAGAGTTGTGTTTGAGGATGCAGTTGTTGACGTGCTTCCAGTACTACTTCTCTGTCCAGGAAGGCGCAACCTGACCTCGTCGTCACTAGCATCTTCCTCCACCTCCTCTGCTGACCTCATCTCTTGGCTGACTGTGGGTTGACAGTAAGTGGGATCTCCAACCTCATCATCATAACACTGTGCGTTATCACACCCGTCGTCCTCAGAGCCAACCTGTTCCTGCCCTGACAAAAAACTAAAGTTGTCTCTCCAATCAGGTATTTGAGTCTCATCATCGTCTTCCTCATTGTCTCCACCAACAGGAGTTACAGTTTGGGAATGAGGGTCTACATTATGGTCAGAACCTTCTGCGTCTGGTCCTGGATCCGACTCATAAAGATTCTGGGCATCAGTGCAGATCATTTCCTCGTCTGGATTCACAGAAGCGCTGGAGTCGACCTCTGATTCCCAGGCTATAGTATGAGTAAACAGCTCTGCAGACTCAACCATCTGTTCTACCTCATACTCAGACGGGCAGCTGGAGATTTGGGAGCTGTGAGGAAGCAAGTGCGATTGGGGTGACACCTTTGAGGACTGGAGTATTTGTGATGTTGAAGTTGATGTGGAGGAGAGCCCACTTAAAGGAGCACTTGATATCCGTTGAAGCACCTGCTGTTTTTGTGCCTCATCTGGAATTTGTAGCGATTGGCGTGGCCGTAAGAAAGGGATCTTATCACATTGTCCGCTAAAAGAAGTAGACATTTTAGTTTGGCTGGAAGATGGTCTTTCTTCTGCAGATGTTACTGTTGCTTTAACACCTACCCCACGGACACAACCTTTTTTCCCCTTCCCAACACGCCTATTCCCCTTTCCACCAGCAGCAGGCCTTTTTCCACTCATTTTGGTGGTTAACTAATTCACAACTCTGGAGTTGTTTGCACAAAAAACAATGGATGGGAACTGAGCAGAGCTGAGTGGCCAAACTGTGGTATTAGGGCAAAACTATTGGCTGGGTTAGATGCAGAAAAAAATTATATTCAATTTGCAACCTGATGGAGGTCAGTATAGATGGACTAATAGAACAAGTCCCACACACAGCTAGAAGCCCAAATATTTTTTCAGAGGTAGATGCAGAAAAAAATTGTATTCAGTTTGCAACCTGATGGAGGTCAGTATAGATGGACTAATAGAACAAGTCCTACACACAGCTAGAAGCCCAAATATTTTTTCAGAGGTAGATGCAGAAAAAAAATATATTCAGTTTGCAACCTGATGGAGGTCAGTATAGATGGACTAATAGAGAAAGTCCCACACTCTGCTAGAAGGCCAAACATTTTTTCAGAGCTAGATGCAGACAAAAAATTATTTTTAATTTGCAACCTGATGGAGGTCAGTATAGATGGACTAATAGAGAAAGTCCCACACACTGCTAGAAGGCCAAATATTTTTTCAGAGCTAGATGCAGAAAAAAATTATATTCAGTTTGCAACCTGATGGAGGTCAGTATAGATGGACTAATAGAACAAGTCCCACACACTGCTAGAAGCCCAAATATTTTTTCAGAGCTAGATGCAGAAAAAAATTATATTCAATTTGCAACCTGATGGAGGTCAGTATAGATGGACTAATAGAATGATGCTATGCCCAAAAGATTTTACTTTACTAGGTGCAGTAAAAAAATTGGTATTCTATACACAGGTGGTATATCTTGCAACACAGATAGGCTATTCCACTGACTAACACACTCTGCAATAGGCCAAAAAGGATTAGCTTTGCTAGATTCAGCCAAATGCTGTGAAAAAAACTTGCACAGCACTGGCACAGACTTGCCTGGCAAAAACTGATAGGAATTGCTGTAACCTAGTCCTGAAAAGGACTGCAATCACAACTATTCCCTACTCCCAAGCTATCTGTAGATTTGTGCGAAAATTGGCTTGAAATTAACAAGGTATAGCGCACACAGCAACAGCGGTGCCGTCTAACACGCAGCTGCAGCAGTGAGAAAATGGTGGCGACGGGGAAAATGGCTTGGTCTTATAGGGCAGGGTTCCCCAACTCCAGTCCCCAAGGCCCACCAACAGGTCATGTTTTCAGGATTTCCTTAGTATTGCACAGGTGATGGAATTATTGCCTGTGCAGGTGATGCAATTATCACCTGTGTAATACTAAGGAAATCCTGAAAACATGACCTGTTGGTGGGCCTTGAGGACTGGAGTTGGGGAACCCTGTTATAGGGCAAGGACATGTGACATACACTGCCAATGACACATGCCCTTGCTTGTGTGAAAAAAAGCACTTCGCTCCGTGTGTGCTCTGCTGATAGGCTGACAGATTGCACCTCCCCACTGTAAATGCGGGAAAGAGAAAAAAAAATGGAGATCTTCATTATTCCTGCAGAGATCCATCCCCTGCCCCTCCCCCCACCCCGTTGTACACTCAAACTGCGTATTAACATTAATTTTCATCATTACTGAGAAAAAATCCAGTTATGATTTTGGTGCACGAACAGTTATCGAACATAACCTCGAACAGCCGAATTTTTCTCAAATCGTTCGTGTTCGCCGAACGGCTCAAACACCGCCCAAAACAGCTCGAATTTGAGATTGGCGAACAGTTCGAGTCGAACAACCCTCATCTCTAGTTAAAAGTGCTGAGAAAAAAGAACGGAGACTTCAGGAAAATCAGTGTTTTTATTGTGGCTAGACTAACCACTTTCTCATCAATTGTCCTTCTCGACTACATAAAACAGTGGCAGTAGTAGCGGATCCCAACTTTTCTGATGAAGTATCAGTCTTGTCTGAACCGGCGCCTCCAGTGAATGCTGTCATCCATTCAATTTCTTCTATTGCACGTGTTTAAGACTCAAAATGGACCATTACAAATATTTTTGCATTCATAAGAGTCTTTGGAATAATTTATGCTTTGATGTATTGCCTGGTGTCATTCTGTTAACTTAAATGTAAATTTTTGCTCTGTAATTCCACTGGATACCAGCAGGTGGCGGTATAAGGGTCAGCAACGAACTGTATTGGAGGATGTCTGATCAACATCGTCTATATTCTGGTCATTATGGTGACCAGGGGGAGTTGGCAGTTTACGGTTAGAGAGAGTCAAGCCTGTCTAGAGGTGAGGCGTAGGGTACAAGGGCTGCTAGGATTAAGACAATCCTTTTAAAGCCCATCACAGGAAGGCCAAATCTTTTCCCATAACAGAGTATCAGTCTTGCTTCCATTCATCCAGCACCTGTATGGAAAACAAGTGTTGCAACTTAATTCTGGGGAAGCTGTGATTCCTTGATCTGTGATGCAGTAAACCATTTGAACTTTTCATACCAGGTCTGGTCTGCCTACTTCCTACCTACCTCTAAATCCTCTAGATGTACCCTGTGAATGGGTCTGGAGTGCCAGGAACCAGGTAGGAACACCGTGACACCCCAAACTGCACAACACCGCAGAAGAGTCATACCACCGCTTAGCACCTACATCTGAGCCTAGTAGTGCCTCCTGGCCCTACTACTCTGGTACATTACACTCGCAACATTAAAAAAGAAAACAAGGACTTTCATTGCTTAATTTCTATAAAGTTTCAAGTTGATTCTCAGAGGATTTCCTCATCTGTCATGGTTGATTTAGGAGCAAACGGAAATTTTATGGACTTCTCTTTTGCAAAGGAACATGGGGTAAAAATTCAAAACAGACTTTCATCTATTATTATAGAAACTGTTGACGGATCTCCACTAAATTTGGGACCAGTGAATCAAGAGACTGAACCCTTCGAGATAGTTATGGAACCTAATCACCGTGAGGTTTTATCCTTCCTACTAATCTCATCTCCACATTTTCCAAAAATCCTGGAGTTGCCATGGCTACAGACTCAAAATCCCACAATCAATTTGGGAACCAAAGAAGAGTCTTTTCCTGCTGTTGTCCACTCCTCACAGGCTTCGCCAAACAAAGAAGTTGTAAAGGATCCTGAACAAGCTTCTAAACTACCATTTATATATAAGGAATTTGCTGATGTAGGTGACAAGAAGAATTCCGACAATCTCTCTTCTCATCGGACGTATGATTGTACAATTAATCTATTACCTGGAGCAGCAATACCCTTTGGAAGCATTTACCCACTGGTAGAGCAGTGGGAAGATCCGAGTTGCTGCACAGAGTTCATCATGCAAAGTAGTTCACAAAACTGGATCTTCGATGGCATACAACTTGGTTCGTGTTAGACCAGGTGATGAATGGAAAACAGCATTCAAATCACGTTATGAACACTATGAGTACTTAGTCACTACGTTTGGACTGTGTAATGCTCCTGCAAAGTTTTAGCATTTAATTAATGACATTTTTAGAGACTTGCTTGATCAATTTGTAGTCATTTATCTGGATGAAATACTAATATTTTCTAATTCTGGACAAGAGCATCAGATTCATGTGAAAACTGTGCTAGAGCGTCTAAGAACCCACCATCTTTATATTAAGCTGAAAAAATGTGAATTTCATCAAACAGAGATCCAGTTCTTGGGCTATATAATCTCTTCTCAAGCATTGCAAATGGACTCTAGCAAGTTTCAAGCTATCACTGAGTGGCCAACGCCAAAAAACGTGAAAGAAGTGCAACGATTTGTGGGCTTTGCCAATTTAAAGAGATGTTTCATTAAGAATTTTTCAGGTATAATTGCACCAATCACCGAATTAACAAAGAAAGGCATATTGTTTGTTTGGTCTCCTCAAGCACAAGATGCTGTTTCTTGCCTGAAGACAAAGTTCACCACAGTTCCTATACTAATTGATCCCAATTCTGACCATGCCTTTATTGTAGAAGTGGATGCTTCAGAAGGTGCAGTAGGGGCCATTCTATCACAAAGAACATGAACAAAAGAGTTGCTACATCCTTGTGCCTATTTCTCCAGAAGTTTGACCATGTCAGAAAAGAATTATGATGTGTGGAACAAAGAGCTCTTAGCTATCATTACTGCATTCAAGAAATGGAGACATCATCCTCATGTACAGCACCATGAAATTAATGGTGCTATATAAATAAATAATAATAATAACAATAATAATAATCTAGAACGAGCTGCTCAACAAGTTGTTGTTCTAACTGACCATTGTAACCTTGAATTTATCAGGTCTGCCAGATGTTTGTACCCCTGTCAAGCTCGATGGAGTCTATTTCTTAACCAATTCAATCTTGTTATCTCTTACAGATTTGGCTCCGTAATGGTAAGGCTGATGCTTTATCTAGGATCTCCTCCCAAGATCCTTCTACAGCAGCACCACCAACAACTATTCTGTCTGAGTCCAACTTACTGGGGGTGATCCATAACAAAGACTTGCTGGAAGATAAATGGGAAGCATACGAGACAGACCCAATTCTTCTGCATCCATCAGATGATATATCTCTTCCCTTTCAAAATAAAGCATGGAATCATAATCATTGCATATAGGTTCCAGAAACTGTGAAAATTAAAGTATTATAACTAATCCATGACTCCAAGTTAGGAGGCACAAAAGAATTAAAAAAACACTAGCATTTCTGTCTCGTTTCTTTTGGTTGTCCAATTGCCAAAAAATGTCAAACAATACCTGTGCTATGAATAAAACTCCCCACACATCACCAATGGGATTATTGCAGCCTCTGAAAATTCAATCTTGTACTTGGGGCTCTATATCTATGGACTTTATTGTGGAATTACCAGTTTCAAAGGGAAAAAGTTCAATCCTACTAGTGGTGGACCGACTCACCAAAGCAGCACATTTTATCCCCTGCACTGGTTTACCATCTGCTAAAGAGACTGCTGATCTTATAATTCGAAACGTGTTTCGTCTTCATGGTGTTCAACACAAAGTCGTCTCTGATTGTGGAACACAATTTACATCTAGATTCTGGAAGAATTTTTGTGCAGCACTGGACAATGATGTCAGTTTATCTTCTGCATTCTATGCCCAATATAATGATCAAACTGAACACACAAACCAAACCTTAGAGCAATATCTCAGATGCTACATTTGTCATCTCCAGGATGACTGGGTTGATTTGCTTCCTATGGCAGAATTTTCATACAACAATTCTCAAAATGCTTCAACCAAAAAAACATCATTTTTCGCAAATTCTGGGTACCATCCAAGTATCCTTCCTAATTTTCACCGACAGGAAACAATCCCTGCAACAGAATCTGGAAATACTAAAAGACACTTTAAGAATTGCCCAGGAAGAATATAAGGATCAGTAGATAAATCTCGCAGACCTTCTCCAAGCTTCCAAGTGGTAATGAAGTATGGCTTTCCACCATGAATTTGAAACTCCATATACCCTCACCAAAACTGGGTTAAAATGTATTGGTCCATTTAAAATAATTGGACAAGTTAGCTCAGTAGCTTTTCGCCTTCAACTTCCCAGAACAATGAAGATATATTCAGTGTTCCATGTCTCCTTACTAAAGCCATTTGTACCAGATCCTTTTCCATGGCGTCATCTGCAAAAGTGAGAAACTTGGGGCTAAAGCAAGATTTTAGAGGTAACATTTAATTTTTTTTTCATTCCACTTTGCATTAATTCCTGTGTAGCAACTGAAGGGTTAAAAAATTTCCTGACAACATTTTTAAAGTATTTGAGGGGTGCGGTTTTTAAGATGGTATCACTTTTGGGGAATTTCCAATATATAGGCCCCCTAAATACCACTCTCCCAGTGGGTCATGGCACCCGCAAACCATAATAGTAAAATCTGCACTAAATGATGGTACTCCATCTCTTCTGAGTTTTGCATTGTGCCTTAAAAGTAGTTCCAGATTACATGTAGGGTATTGGCGTACTCAGGAGAAATCGCACAACAAACTGAAAGGTCCATTTTTTACTATTAGCCCTTATAAAAATTAAACATTTGGGGCTAACATAACATTTTAGTGGTAAAAATGTATTTATGCTTTCTTAACCGCCCAATAGAATACATTTCTGTGAGGCACATGTGGTGTCAACATGCTCACTGCACTCCTAGATGAATTCATTGAGAGGTTTAGTTTGTAAAATGACATCACTTATTGGGGGGGTTCTGCTGTTCTGACACCTCAGGGGTAGTGTTGAGCCACCCCCGTAGTGTTCGAGTTCGGTTCGGTTCGTCGAACACCCATGTGTTCGCCGAACTGTTCGTCGAACTGTTCGTCGAACACCTTCGAACACCGTTAAAACCAATGGCAGGCAAACAAAAACACATAGAAACACATAGAAAACACCTTCAAAGGTGTCCAAAAGCTGACAAACTGCTCAGAAGACATAACTAACACATGGAAAAGTGACAAGTACATATAGTCATGCGAAAATAAAAGAGGTGGAGGAGTAAAAGGAGGGGGAGACACAGATATAGGCATGTCATGCCCTTCTAAAATCCAAAAAGTGAGAAGCCGACACGGCCAGTCCGCTCCTGCCCGTGCCACCTCCGTGTCGCCGGGTTTGTGCCAGAGCCGCGGTGAACCCTGACGGCCAGCCCCCCTCTCCCAATACTGGTGCCTGTCCGCTGGTGGGTCGAGAGAGCCCCCCTGTGGTGGAGGCAGCTCTAAGCTTTTTAATTTAAATTGTCTCTCTAATTTGAATGAATACACTTTAAATCCATTTACAAGGATCTATTGGAGGGCAAGTCTCATGCCAGCAGCCGCGGTAATTCCAGCTCCAGTAGCATCCACTAAAGCTGCTGCAGTTAAAAAGCTTTTATAAGGATCGAGCTCGGCTGTCCACCGCAAGGCATCCTAGTGCCAGTCCCAGCCCCTATGCCTTGGGGTGCCTCCTGATGCTCTTCACTAAGTATCCCATGGTCCCGAAGCATTTCCTTTGAAAAAATTAAGTGTCTAAACTACAGGTGGTGTAGCTTGCTTAACAGCCGGGATAATCCGCTGACTAGCAGACACTGCTACTAGGCACAAAGTATTTCCTGGGCTAAATGCAGTTAAAAATTTGTAATTAGATACTCTCGTTGGATGCTGAGAAAGCATTCCATAGAGTCTCCTGGCACGCCATATATGATTCTCTTAAAAAGCTTGGGGTAGGGGTCAAGGGGACCCTTTTATAGCCAAAATCACGGCCCTGTATCGCAATACGTCACCTAGGCTGAAGATAAATGGAACTGTAGCACGCTGAGGGCTCGGTTGCTACAGACGTATTGCACTTCACCCAGAGGTGTGATATCTCACTCTCAGGTAAGGATGGAGTGTGGATCAGGACCCGACACCTGCATGCATTACACCACATTGCCGTGGGGCAGGGCGACCAATATGCCCCTGAGATGGGCATGACAGTCCCTGTCCCTGGCTGGAGTGGGGGGAGGGAACAGCAGGAATAATTTCGGCAAATTTACTTTTGTACCGGGGATCTAACAGTGTGGCAACCCAGTAGTCAGGATTATTTCTAATTCTCACAATTCGAGGGTCATGTTGCAGGTAGTGCAGCAAGAAGGCACTCATGTGTGTTGCGCATCCAGGAGCACCAAGTCCCTGTTGTGTTGGTGGCGAGGTAACAATCATGCTTCCTTCCTCTGTCCTCTCCCCCCAACCTCGCACAACAGAAATGTGATCAAGGTCTCCCTCATCTGATGAGTCTTCCATCAGTTCGTCCTCCACTTCTTCCTGGGTTCCTGCACCTTCCTCACTAGTTTGGCTGCTACCATGCACCCTGGTAAAATCATCTCCCCCACCCTCACATGCCTGCCACCTTGGTGCTGCCGACCGTCTGGACCTTGCAGATGTTAGCCCTTCCGCATACAACTCCTCCTTCTCTACTTCCTCCACCTCCTCTTGTGCCACCACCTGACTCCGAATTCTGTTTAACATGTGCTCCAGCATGTAAATCACCGGAATAGTCATGCTGATAATGGCATCATCAGCACTAAACATCTTCGTCGCCATTTCAAAACTGTGCAGAAGGGTGCATAGGTCCCTGATCTGAGACCACTCCTCCAGCGTGATTTGCCCCACCTCTGGATCTCGTTGGCCCAGGCTATACGTCAGAACGTATTGCACCAGGGCTTGTCGGTGCTGCCACAGTCGCTGCAACATGTGCAGAGTTGAATTCCACCGGGTAGGCACATCGCATTTTAGCCGGTGAAGTGGCAGGCCCAACGACTTCTGTAGAGATGTAAGGCGCTGAGCTGTGGGATGCGAACGGCGGAAGTGAGCACACAGCGACCGTGCCCTCTGCAGAAGGCCATCTAGTCTGGGATAGTGGGCTAAAAATTGCTGGACAACCAGGTTCAACACGTGAGCCATACAAGGCACGTGTGTGACATTGCCCCGGCGAAGGGCCGCACCCAGGTTTGCAGCATTGTCGCACACGGCCTTCCCTGGTTTCAGGTCCAGTGGAGACAGCCATTCATGAAATTGGTTCTCCAATCTCAAATTCGAGCTGTTTTGGGCGGTGTTCGAGCCGTTCGGCGAACACGAACAATTTGAGAAAAATTCGGCTGTTCGAGGTTATGTTCGATAACTGTTCGTGCACCAAAATCATAACTGGATTTTTTCTCAGTAATGATGAAAATTAATGTTAATACGCAGTTTGAGTGTACAGCGGGGTGGGGGGAGGGGCAGGGGATGGATCTCTGCAGGAACAATGAAGATCTCCATTTTTTTTTCTCTTTCCCGCATTTACAGTGGGGAGGTGCAATCTGTCAGCCTATCAGCAGCGCACACACGGAGCGAAGTGCTTTTTTTCACACAAGCAAGGGCATGTGTCATTGGCAGTGTATGTCACATGTCCTTGCCCTATAAGACCAAGCCATTTTCCCCGTCGCCACCATTTTCTCACTGCTGCAGCTGCGTGTTAGACGGCACCGCTGTTGCTGTGTGCGCTATACCTTGTTAATTTCAAGCCAATTTTCGCACAAATATACAGATAGCTTGGGAGTAGGGAATAGTTGTGATTGCAGTCCTTTTAAGGACTAGGTTACAGCATTTCCTACGACTTTTATCAGGCAGGTCTGTGCTCTTAAATAGATAGGTTGTGGGAGTAAAGACTAATTGTAATTGGAGTCCTTTTCAGGACTAGGTTACATCAGTTCCTATCAGTTTTTGCCAGGCAGGTCTGTGCCAGTGCTGTGCAAGTTTTTTTCACAGCATTTGGCTGAATCTAGCAAAGCTAATCCTTTTTGGCCTATTGCAGAGTGTGTTAGTCAGTGGAGTAGCCTATCTGTGTTGCAAGATATACCACCTGTGTATAGAATACCAATTTTTTTACTGCACCTAGTGAAGTAAAATCTTTTGGGCATAGCATCATTCTATTAGTCCATCTATACTGACCTCCATCAGGTTGCAAACTGAATCTAATTTTTTTCTGCATCTAGCTCTGAAAAAATATTTGGCCTTCTAGCAGTGTGTGGGACTTGTTCTATTAGTCCACCTATACTGACCTCCATCAGGTTGCAAACTGAATATATTTTTTTCTGCATCTACCTCTGAAAAAATATTGGGCTTCTAGCTGTGTGTGGGACTTGTTGTATTAGTCCATCTATACTGACCTCCATCAGGTTGCAAACTGAATATATTTTTTTCTGCATCTACCTCTGAAAAAATATTGGGCTTCTAGCTGTGTGTGGGTCTTGTTCTATTAATCCATCTATACAGACCTCCATCAGGTTGCAAACTGAATATAATTTTTTTCTGCATCTAGCTCTGAAAAAATATTTGGCCTTCTAGTAGTGTGTGGGACTTTCTCTATTAGTCCATCTATACTGACCTCCATCAGGTTGCAAACTGAATATATTTTTTTCTGCATCTACCTCTGAAAAAATATTGGGCTTCTAGCTGTGTGTGGGTCTTGTTCTATTAATCCATCTATACTGACTAGAGATGAGCGTTGTTCTACTCGAACTGTTCGCCAATCTCAAATTCGAGCTGTTTTGGGCGGTGTTCGAGCCGGTCGGCGAACACGAACAATTTGAGAAAAATTCGGCTGTTCGAGGTTATGTTCGATAACTGTTCGTGCACCAAAATCATAACTGGATTTTTTCTCAGTAATGATGAAAATTAATGTTAATACGCAGTTTGAGTGTACAGCGGGGCGGGGGGAGGGGCAGGGGATGGATCTCTGCAGGAACAATGAAGATCTCCATTTTTTTTTCTCTTTCCCGCATTTGCAGTGGGGAGGTGCAATCTGTCAGCCTATCAGCAGCGCACACACGGAGCGAAGTGCTTTTTTTCACACAAGCAAGGGCATGTGTGATTGGCAGTGTATGTCACATGTCCTTGCCCTATAAGACCAAGCCATTTTCCCCGTCGCCACCATTTTCTCACTGCTGCAGCTGCGTGTTAGACGGCACCGCTGTTGCTGTGTGCGCTATACCTTGTTAATTTCAAGCCAATTTTCGCACAAATATACAGATAGCTTGGGAGTAGGGAATAGTTGTGATTGCAGTCCTTTTAAGGACTAGGTTACAGCATTTCCTACGACTTTTATCAGGCAGGTCTGTGCTCTTAAATAGATAGATTGTGGGAGTAAAGACTAATTGTAATTGGAGTCCTTTTCAGGACTAGGTTACATCAGTTCCTATCAGTTTTTGCCAGGCAGGTCTGTGCCAGTGCTGTGCAAGTTTTTTTCACAGCATTTGGCTGAATCTAGCAAAGCTAATCCTTTTTGGCCTATTGCAGAGTGTGTTAGTCAGTGGAGTAGCCTATCTGTGTTGCAAGATATACCACCTGTGTATAGAATACCAATTTTTTTACTGCACCTAGTGAAGTAAAATCTTTTGGGCATAGCATCATTCTATTAGTCCATCTATACTGACCTCCATCAGGTTGCAAACTGAATATAATTTTTTTCTGCATCTAGCTCTGAAAAAATATTTGGGCTTCTAGCGGTGTGTGGGACTTGGTCTATTAGTCCATCTATACTGACCTCCATCAGGTTGCAAATTAAAAATATTTTTTTTCTGCATCTAGCTCTGAAAAAATATTTGGGCTTCTAGCAGTGTGTGGGACTTGGTCTATTAGTCCATCTATACTGACCTCCATCAGGTTGCAAATTAAAAATAATTTTTTTCTTCATTTATCTCTGAAAAAATATTTGGGCTTCTAGCAGCGTGTGGGACTTGTTCTATTAGTCCATCTATACTGACCTCCATCAGGTTGCAAATTAAAAATAATTTTTTTCTGCATCTAGCTCTGAAAAAATATTTGGGCTTCTAGCAGTGTGTGGGACTTGGTCTATTAGTCCATCTATACTGACCTCCATCAGGTTGCAAATTAAAAATAATTTTTTTCTGCATCTAGCTCTGAAAAAATATTTGGGCTTCTAGCAGTGTGTGGGACTTGGTCTATTAGTCCATCTATACTGACCTCCATCAGGTTGCAAATTGAATAAAAAAATTTTCTGCATCTAGCTCTGAAAAAATATTTGGGCTTCTAGCGGTGTGTGGGACTTGGTCTATTAGTCCATCTATACTGACCTCCATCAGATTGCAAATTAAAAATAATTTTTTTCTGCATCTAGCTCTGAAAAAATATTTGGGCTTCTAGCAGTGTGTGGGACTTGGTCTATTAGTCCATCTATACTGACCTCCATCAGGTTGCAAATTAAAAATAATTTTTTTCTTCATTTAGCTCTGAAAAAATATTTGGGCTTCTAGCAGTGTGTGGGACTTGTTCTATTAGTCCTTCTATACTGACGTCCAGCAGGTTGCAAATTGAATATAATTTTTTTCTGCATCTAGCTCTGAAAAAATATTTTGGCTTCTAGCGGTGTGTGGGACTTGGTCTATTAGTCCATCTATACTGACCTCCATCAGGTTGCAAATTAAAAATAATTTTTTTCTGCATCTAGCTCTGAAAAAATATTTGGGCTTCTAGCAGTGTGTGGGACTTGGTCTATTAGTCCATCTATACTGACCTCCATCAGGTTGCAAATTAAAAATAATTTTTTTCTTCATTTATCTCTGAAAAAATATTTGGGCTTCTAGCAGCGTGTGGGACTTGTTCTATTAGTCCATCGATACTGACCTCCATCAGGTTGCAAATTAAAAATAATTTTTTTCTGCATCTAGCTCTGAAAAAATATTTGGGCTTCTAGCAGTGTGTGGGACTTGGTCTATTAGTCCATCTATACTGACCTCCATCAGGTTGCAAATTAAAAATAATTTTTTTCTGCATCTAGCTCTGAAAAAATATTTGGGCTTCTAGCAGTGTGTGGGACTTGGTCTATTAGTCCTTCTATACTGACGTCCAGCAGGTTGCAAATTGAATATAATTTTTTTCTGCATCTAGCTCTGAAAAAATATTTGGGCTTCTAGCGGTGTGTGGGACTTGGTCTATTAGTCCATCTATACTGACCTCCATCAGGTTGCAAATTAAAAATAATTTTTTTCTGCATCTAGCTCTGAAAAAATATTTGGGCTTCTAGCAGTGTGTGGGACTTGGTCTATTAGTCCATCTATACTGACCTCCATCAGGTTGCAAATTAAAAATAATTTTTTTCTTCATTTAGCTCTGAAAAAATATTTGGGCTTCTAGCAGTGTGTGGGACTTGTTCTATTAGTCCTTCTATACTGACGTCCAGCAGGTTGCAAATTGAATATAATTTTTTTCTGCATCTAGCTCTGAAAAAATATTTGGGCTTCTAGCGGTGTGTGGGACTTGGTCTATTAGTCCATCTATACTGACCTCCATCAGGTTGCAAATTAAAAATAATTTTTTTCTGCATCTAGCTCTGAAAAAATATTTGGGCTTCTAGCAGTGTGTGGGACTTGGTCTATTAGTCCATCTATACTGACCTCCATCAGGTTGCAAATTAAAAATAATTTTTTTCTGCATCTAGCTCTGAAAAAATATTTGGGCTTCTAGCAGTGTGTGGGACTTGGTCTATTAGTCCTTTTATACTGACCTCCATCAGGTTGCAAATTGAATAAAAAAAATTTCTGCATCTAGCTCTGAAAAAATATTTGGGCTTCTAGCGGTGTGTGGGACTTGGTCTATTAGTCCATCTATACTGACCTCCATCAGGTTGCAAATTAAAAATAATTTTTTTCTGCATCTAGCTCTGAAAAAATATTTGGGCTTCTAGCAGTGTGTGGGACTTGGTCTATTAGTCCATCTATACTGACCTCCATCAGGTTGCAAATTAAAAATAATTTTTTTCTTCATTTAGCTCTGAAAAAATATTTGGGCTTCTAGCAGTGTGTGGGACTTGTTCTATTAGTCCTTCTATACTGACGTCCAGCAGGTTGCAAATTGAATATAATTTTTTTCTGCATCTAGCTCTGAAAAAATATTTGGGCTTCTAGCAGTGTGTGGGACTTGGTCTATTAGTCCATCTATACTGACCTCCATCAGGTTGCAAATTAAAAATAATTTTTTTCTGCATCTAGCTCTGAAAAAATATTTGGGCTTCTAGCAGTGTGTGGGACTTGGTCTATTAGTCCATCTATACTGACCTCCATCAGGTTGCAAATTGAATAAAAAAATTTTCTGCATCTAGCTCTGAAAAAATATTTGGGCTTCTAGCGGTGTGTGGGACTTGGTCTATTAGTCCATCTATACTGACCTCCATCAGGTTGCAAATTAAAAATAATTTTTTTCTGCATCTAGCTCTGAAAAAATATTTGGGCTTCTAGCAGTGTGTGGGACTTGGTCTATTAGTCCATCTATACTGACCTCCATCAGGTTGCAAATTAAAAATAATTTTTTTCTTCATTTAGCTCTGAAAAAATATTTGGGCTTCTAGCAGTGTGTGGGACTTGTTCTATTAGTCCTTCTATACTGACGTCCAGCAGGTTGCAAATTGAATATAATTTTTTTCTGCATCTAGCTCTGAAAAAATATTTGGGCTTCTAGCGGTGTGTGGGACTTGGTCTATTAGTCCATCTATACTGACCTCCATCAGGTTGCAAATTAAAAATAATTTTTTTCTGCATCTAACCCAGCCAATAGTTTTGGCCTAATACCACAGTTTGGCCACTCAGCTCTGCTCGGTTACCATCCATTGTTTTTTTGTGCAAACAACTCCAGAGTTGTGAATTAGTTAACCACCAAAATGAGTGGAAAAAGGCCTGCTGCTGGTGGAAAGGGGAATAGGCGTGTTGGGAAGGGGAAAAAAGGTTGTGTCCGTGGGGTAGGTGCAGAAGAAAGACCATCTTCCAGCCAAACTAAAATGTCTACTTCTTTTAGCGGACAATGTGATAAGATCCCTTTCTTACGGCCACGCCAATCGCTACAAATTCCAGATGAGGCACAAAAACAGCAGGTGCTTCAACGGATATCAAGTGCTCCTTTAAGTGGGCTCTCCTCCACATCAACTTCAACATCACAAATACTCCAGTCCTCAAAGGTGTCACCCAAATCGCACTTGCTTGCTCACAGCTCCCAAATCTCCAGCTGCCCGTCTGAGTATGAGGTAGAACAGATGGTTGAGTCTGCAGAGCTGTTTACTCATACTATAGCCTGGGAATCAGAGGTCGACTCCAGCGCTTCTGTGAATCCAGACGAGGAAATGATCTGCACTGATGCCCAGAATCTTTATGAGTCGGATCCAGGACCAGACGCAGAAGGTTCTGACCATAATGTAGACCCTCATTCCCAAACTGTAACTCCTGTTGGTGGAGACAATGAGGAAGACGATGATAAGACTCAAATACCTGATTGGAGCGACAACTTTAGTTTTTTGTCAGGGCAGGAACAGGTTGGCTCTGAAGACGACGGGTGTGATAACGCACAGGGTGATGATGATGAGGTCGGAGATCCCACTTACTGTCAACCCACAGTCAGCCAAGAGATGAGGTCAGCAGAGGAGGTGGAGGAAGATGCTAGTGACGACGAGGTCAGGTTGCGCCTTCCTGGACAGAGACGTAGTACTGGAAGCACGTCAACAACTGCATCCTCAAACACAACTCTGCCTCTCACCACAAGTCGTGGTGGCTCTTCAGGTCGCATGGGTGCTAAGCCTTGCATAGCCTGGGCATTTTTTCAGATCGATAAAGATGACCCAACTCGTGTTATCTGTAACATTTGTCAGCAAAAGCTAAGTAGAGGCCAAAAAATACATAGTTTGAGTACTTCATGCATGAACCGGCACATGGACATGAAGCATAAGTTGCAGTGGGAAGCTCAGTGTGCTACAATGCGGCCTAGCCGGCCGGGCCAACCACCGTCTGCCATATCTTGTGCATCCGCGGCCTCTTCATCCTCTGTGACTGGGGGGACAGCAGTCACACCTGTTTTGGGGCGCAGACCTGCCACCTCTTTACCTGCAACAGCCAGCGTGATTGGCAGGTCATCATTTTCTTTGGAGGTGGTAACACCAGCTGGTGTTGAGCGCTGTCCGACATCGATAGCACCACCTTTGGATCAAGGCAACCTAACATGTCCGCCTGCATCTTCCTCACAGACCGGCAGTTTGCCGGGGACACCCTTATCAACCCCGTCTAAGCACAATAGCCAGCCCTCGGTCCCTCAGATGTGGACAAGTAAAAGACCATTTCCTCCTAGCCATGAGAAAGCTAAGAGGTTGAATTTCACCATCTGCAAGCTCTTGGCTACAGAAATGCTGCCTTTCCGCCTGGTGGACACAGAGGATTTTCGAGACCTTATGTCTGTCGCAGTGCCCCAGTACCAGATGCCCAGTCGGCACTACTTCTCAAAGAAAGGTGTGCCTGCGCTCCACCAGCATGTCGCACACAACATCACCGCTTCTTTGAGAAACTCTGTGTGTGACAGGGTGCATTTCACCACAGACACTTGGACGAGTAGGCATGGACAGGGGCGTTACATGTCGCTGACTGGGCACTGGGTAACTATGGTGACAGCAGGACAAGGGGCTGCTGTCCAAGTCTTGCCGTCCCCACGAGTTGTGCGTCAATCCTCTTTATGTCAAAGTTCCTCCACTGCTTCTGCCTCCTCAACCTCCTCTCGGTCTTCCACCTGCACCCAAAGCCTGTCTGGTCATGCCACAAGCTTTCTAACTGCGCAGAAGGGATCCTGCACACCTCCTTACTATGCTGGCAGTAGGGCTCAACGTCATCAGGCGGTTTTTACTTTGAAATGTCTGGGAAATGTGAGTCACACAGCTGAGGAGTTGTGGTCAGCTCTGGAGAACCAATTTCATGAATGGCTGTCTCCACTGGACCTGAAACCAGGGAAGGCCGTGTGCGACAATGCTGCAAACCTGGGTGCGGCCCTTCGCCGGGGCAATGTCACACACGTGCCTTGTATGGCTCACGTGTTGAACCTGGTTGTCCAGCAATTTTTAGCCCACTATCCCAGACTAGATGGCCTTCTGCAGAGGGCACGGTCGCTGTGTGCTCACTTCCGCCGTTCGCATCCCGCAGCTCAGCGACTTACATCTCTACAGAAGTCGTTGGGCCTGCCACTTCACCGGCTAAAATGCGATGTGCCTACCCGGTGGAATTCAACTCTGCACATGTTGCAGCGACTGTGGCAGCACCGACAAGCCCTGGTGCAATACATTCTGACGTATAGCCTGGGCCAACGAGATCCAGAGGTGGGGCAAATCACGCTGGAGGAGTGGTCTCAGATCAGGGACCTATGCACCCTTCTGCACAGTTTTGAAATGGCGACGAAGATGTTTAGTGCTGACGATGCCATTATCAGCATGACTATTCCGCTGATTTACATGCTGGAGCACATGTTAAACAGAATTCGGAGTCAGGTGGTGGCACAAGAGGAGGTGGAGGAAGTAGAGGAGGAGGAGTTGTATGCGGAAGGGCTAACATCTGCAAGGTCCAGACGGTCAGCAGCACCAAGGCGGCAGGCATGTCATGGTGGGGGAGATGGTTTTACCAGGGCGCATGGTAGCAGCCAAACTAGTGAGGAAGGTGCAGGAGCCCAGGAAGAAGTGGAGGACGAACTGATGGAAGACTCATCAGATGAGGGAGACCTTGATCACATTTCTGTTGTGCGAGGTTGGGGGGAGAGGACAGAGGAAGGAAGCATGATTGTTACCTCGCCACCAACACAACAGGGACTTGGTGCTCCTGGATGCGCAACACACATGAGTGCCTTCTTGCTGCACTACCTGCAACATGACCCTCGAATTGTGAGAATTAGAAATAATCCTGACTACTGGGTTGCCACACTGTTAGATCCCCGGTACAAAAGTAAATTTGCAGAAATTATTCCTGCCATAGAAAGGGATGCACGCATGCAGGAGTATCAGCAGAGACTGTTGCAGAATCTTACATGTGCTTTTCCACAAAACACCAGTGGTGCACGTAGTGAATCTCACAGTTCCAACTTGCCAACCGTGGGACCGTCAAGTGTTCAGCACTCAAACCGTAACAGAACCACAGTATCTGCTGGTAACATCAATTTTGCGGAATCATTTCACCACTTTTTTAGCCCATCCTTTGCAAGGCCACAGGAGACAAGAAGTCTGACACATAGTCAACGCCTAGAGACGATGGTACAGGAGTATCTCCAAGTAAACATTGAAGCCACGACTGTGTCACTGGACCCTTGCTCTTTTTGGGCTTCCAATCTGGATAAATGGCCGGAGCTAGCCACTTACGCCTTGGAGATCTTGTCATGCCCCGCAGCCAGCGTTCTGTCTGAACGTGTGTTCAGCGCTGCTGGTGGTGTGCTGACAGATAAGCGCACGCGGCTCTCCACTGATAATGTAGACAGACTCACGTTCATAAAGATGAACAAATCATGGATCCGAAACGACTTTTCTACCCCTGTGTCATCCTGGGGAGAGTAAAAGCTTGATGATTGGTTAAAATCACCCTACCAACCGTTTTAAGCTTTCAAATTACTAATCATGTTTATCTGTATCTTGACTGGAAAATAATTTGGGCTTTGTAGCAGTGTGCAGCACTGATCCTATTAGGCCATCTATAATAAGCTCCACCAGATTTAAAATTAAAAATAATTTTTAGCTGCATCTAGCCCGGAAAATAATTTTGGGGCTCCGAGATGCGCAAGACACATAAGTGCCTTCTTGCTGCACTACCTGCAGCATGACCCTCATATTGTCAGAATTTGAAGTAATCATGACTACTGGGTTGCCACACTCTTAGATCCCCCAAACTTTTCGATCAACCTTTTCATTTTAATAAAGACCAAAAAAATGGTCATTTTTGAAATTATAAGCATTAGCAGGTTGTTAGAAACTGAAATCAAACAGTTTTCAACTCAAAACTTTATTCTAGGTGATGTTACATTTTCACATAGGACCCCTTGTTCGAAAGGAGCTTCTGAACTCTCTCGTCCATTGAATTTGTCAGGTTTTGGATGGTTTCTGCTTCAATTGTTTTGCATGAGGACAGAATACCCTCCCAGAGCTGTTGCTTAGATGTGAACTGCCTCCCGCCATCATAGACACTCCTTTTAATGATGCTCCAAAGGTTCTGAATGGGGTAGAGGTTAGGGGAGCATGGGGCTCACACCATAAGTTTGTCCCCTTTTATGCCCATATCAGCCAGAGATGCAGATGTTTTATGTGCAGCATGAGATGGTGCATTATCATGCAGAAAAATGATCTTGCTGTGAAATACACGGTTCTTCTTCTTGAACCATGGCCGGAAGTGCTGTTTGAGAAAATCCACATACATTATGGAGTTCATCTTTAGCGCCTTCAGGGATCCTAAAGGGGCCGACAATCTCTCTCCCCATGATTCCAGCCCAAAACATTACTCCACCTCCTCCTTGTTGGCGCTGTAGCCGTGTTTGCGTGGGGTGTCCATCAACCAGCCATCCTCCACTCCATCCATCTGGACCATCGAGCGATGCATGGCACTCATCCATGAACAAAACAGTTTTGAAATCAGTCTTCATGTAATGTTTGGCCCACTGGAGCCGTTTCTGCTTGTGTGAAGTGGATAGAGGAGGTCGACAGGATGGCGTATGCACAGCTGCAAACCTCTGAAGGACCCTGCATCTTGTTGTTCGGGGGACGTTGGAGGCACAAGCAGCTTCAAAAACTTGTCTGCTGCTATGACAAGGCTTTTTTGCCGCTGCTCTTTCAACCTGACGTAATTGCCTGTAGGAAAGAGTCCTCAATTTGCCCTTATCAGCACGCACACGTGTGTACTGTGAATCAGCTACATACTTCTTGATTGCCAAGACACTTCATCCTGATCATCGCACAATGTTGATTGTAGTTATGCCTTGACCTAAACACTCCACAATTTGTTGCTTCTCAGCAGCCGACACATCCTTTTTCTTTCCCATTTTGGCAGAAAATGTAGGCTGCTTAATAATGTGAGAGAGCCTTCTTAAGTAGTCTTGCCTTTCATTGGACACACCTGCCAAACTAATTAGCACAGGTGTCTGCAATTGCTTACAGTGATATAAAGAGCCCTGACACACATCACCATCAATGAGTTTAACTGACAAACAAACAAATTCTTCCCTTATCACTCCTAAACACTTTTTGCATAATAATTTGGAACGCAGTGTACATGTGCTTTTCCACAAAACACCAGTGGTTCACGTAGTGAATCTTACAGTTCTATCTTGCCAACCGTGGTCTGTATGGAATTGTTCAATAAAGGGCCCAAAATTAAGATAACATAGATGGGAGAGGTCTCTATGAATAGGAATTCCTAAGTATTTGATACCCTGTGAGGGCCAGGCAAAGGGAAAGTTGGACTGGATGGAATCCTATATGGATTTGGGGAGGGAGACATCGAGGGCCTCAGACTTCGCTGCATTGATTTTAAAATTTTACCATGTAACAAAGTGATCTATTTCAGCCATAACAGCAGGGATGGATATATGTGATTAAGTGATATATACTAGGACATCATCAGCAAATAGAGAGCACTTGTACTCGGTGCCTCCCACCTCAATCCACCTAATATTGGGGTTATGGCGAATTGATGAGAGCAGGTGCTCCGTCACTAGGATGTATAAGAGAGGGGACAGAGGACATCCCTGCCTTGTCCCATTGGTGATTGTGAAAGGTGATGAAAATGTTCTGACGCACCCCCTGGGCCTTGGGACACCCGGAGCCGGACCCTTTTTGGTGGATGCTGGTGGTTGTAGTCTTTGTGGCGGCGACCCGGTTCCGTGGCTCAGGGCGGTCAAACCAGTGGCGGAACTATTTATGTGGTTTTGATGTTTAAATGTCCGACTACGCCACCCGTGGATTGCGGTCAGAGTGAACCGCCGCTACAGGGCAGACCGCTGAGGCTGGTGTTGTGGGTGCAGCAGAGCGTAGCATAACTCCCCACGGGAGGAGTATAGCCTCAGGGCAGTGTATGCGGAGGATGGGGGTGATGGTGCAGGGCAGCAGCAGTAACGACACGGAGTCAGTGATGCAGTCCAGGGCCTTTACTCACAGTTCTTATTATCCAGACCACGTCTGCAGGTAACGGCTGCCCACGTCGTACTGTGCTCACCAGGTGAGGGGCTCAGACAACTCCCAGATAACTTTGGAGCACTTCACAGGACCCCCTTTGTGTGTCCTTTGTCTGGCCTTTCTTACCAACACTTCTGTCCGGCTGCCTCGGGCCTCCTCTTGGTAAACTTGGCGCCAGTTTCCCTGACCCTATGTGGTGCCTTCCTAGCGGGTGTAGCGAGGGGCTGCGCCACATAAAATGTCAGAGCCTCCGGTTTCTAGCTGAGGGTCATTTCCTGCCTCCACTAGTTCGGGGACCGGTCTCCCACTTTGGCCTGACCCCTCCACGCAGGTGGATTCGGGCGTGCGGTGGCGACTCGCCCGTCCGCACCCCTGGGATCCCTTCATTCCTCGTTCCTGGAGCCTTCTCCGCTCCTCTTCCTTCCTTTTCCCTCTTCCAGGCCTGGGCCTCTGTTACTAGGCCCGCCTCCGGAGCAGAGCTCATGCAGAGCCCCTGCTCCCTGCCACTTCTGCTCAGACTTCTCTGCACTGAACTTGGATTGTGCCCACCTTTTATACTCCCTTCTCAATGCACCCAGGAACTGCTTCCTCCCAGCTCCTGCACTACAGGGTTCCCCTTCCTCAGTGTTCCCTCCCCCCACTCCAGCCAGGGGCAGGGACTGTCGTGCCCATCTCAGGGGCATATTTGTCGCCCTGCCCCACGGCAATGTGGTGTAATGCATGCAGGTGTCGGGTCCTGATGCACACTCCATCCTTACCTGAGAGTGAGATATCACACCTCTGGGTGAGGTGCAATACGTCTGTAGCAACCGAGCCCTCAGGGTGCTACAGTTCCATTTATCTTCAGCCTAGGTGACGTATTGCGATACAGGGCCGTGATTTTGGCTATAAAAGGGTCCCCTAGACCCCTACCCCAAGCTTTTTAAGAGAATCATATATGGCGTGCCAGGAGACTCTATGGAATGCTTTCTCAGCATCCAACGAGAGTATCTAATTACAAATTTTTAACTGCATCTAGCCCAGGAAATACTTTGTGCCTAGTAGCAGTGTCTGCTAGTCAGCGGATTATCCCGGCTGTTAAGCAAGCTACACCACCTGTAGTTTAGACACTTAATTTTTTCAAAGGAAATGCTTCGGGACCATGGGATACTTAGTGAAGAGCATCAGGAGGCACCCCAAGGCATAGGGGCTGGGACTGGCAGTAGGATGCCTTGCGGTGGACAGCCGAGCTCGATCCTTATAAAAGCTTTTTAACTGCAGCAGCTTTAGTGGACGCTACTGGAGCTGGAATTACCGCGGCTGCTGGCATGAGACTTGCCCTCCAATACATCCTTGTAAATGGATTTAAAGTGTATTCATTCAAATTAGAGAGACAATTTAAATTAAAAAGCTTAGAGCTGCCTCCACCACAGGGGGGCTCGCTCGACCCACCAGCGGACAGGCACCAGTATTGGGAGAGGGGGGCTGGCCGTCAGGGTTCACCGCGGCTCTGGCACAAACCCGGCGACACGGAGGTGGCACGGGCAGGAGCGGACTGGCCGTGTCGGCTTCTCACTTTTTGGATTTTAGAAGGGAATGACATGCCTATATCTGTGTCTCCCCCTCCTTTTACTCCTCCACCTCTTTTATTTTCGCATGACTACTTGTCACTTTTCCATGTGTTAGTTATGTCTTCTGAGCAGTTTGTCAGCTTTTGGACACCTTTGAAGGTGTTTTCTATGTGTTTCTATGTGTTTTTGTTTGCCTGCCATTGGTTTTAACGGTGTTCGAAGGTGTTCGACGAACAGTTCGACGAACAGTTCGGCGAACCGAACCGAACTCGAACACTACGGGGGTGGCTCAACACTATTTACCACTAACATGAAGTACAATATGTCACGAATAAACATTCTCAGAATTACTGTGATACGTTGAAGCCTTCCAGAGTTATTACCACATAAAGTGACACTGGTCATATTTCAAAAAGTTGGCCTGGTCATTAAGGTTAAAATTAGCTCCGTTACTAAGGGGTTAAATAATAATAATACTTATTATTATGTATTTTGTTTAGACAATGGGGAATTGCCCATCTTGCCACTTCCTAAAACCAGTACAAAATACAAATGTTATTGACGGACCAGATTTAGACTACGGGCACACCACTGTATTTTTTCTCATCTGAGAGAATTGGATTATGCTAATCAGAGTTTGATTATAGCTTCATCACAGTGTGATCCGATTTTCTCCATTCTGTCACTGCGTGAAATTCGGACTGCACTCAGATGTCATTCGAGTGAAATCCGATTTTTTCCACAAACTCATTGACTTACATGGCCAAGTGCGATCCAAATATTGGATGCAAATCATGCATGCTACGATTTTTATTTTCTCGGACAGATTTTGTTAGAGGAAAAAATCGGGCATGTGCATGACTCCATAGACTAACATTGGCCCGAGTGCAATCTAATGATTTGGTGGATCGCACTCGGACCACAAATACGGTCGTCTGCATGAGCCCTTAATAGTATGGGCATTACCAGGTAGTGTATGTTTATCCAGCTTGTCATGGATACCATGCTCAATGAGGACATATTTCTACAAAAATGTGCTCTGGCTAGTACTGGGTTTCATCTGGCCATTGTAAGTTATGTAATTAAGTAAAATGTTTCCCTCATTTGGATAATTTGTTAAGGCCAAATGAAGGCTGGTGCAATGTAATAAAGTAGTCACCTGAAGGTAAAAAAAAAACCTTAAGCAAAATAAGGATAATATTAATTTCAAGACAAAGAAGAGAATCCACATTCTAGTTAAAGGGGTTCTGCCAAATTTGGAACTTATACCCCATATCTATGATCCCCAACCTTTCTTACACTGAGAGCCATATTCAGCTCTTAAAAATGGTTGTGAGCCATGTCCAGTTCCCCAAGTAGTAACATCCAGCACCCGCCTCCCCCACAGTAGAGACACCGAGAGCCCCTATTATCAGTATAATGATAGCCAAGGCTTCCCCACAGAGATCACACTGATAATGTATATTTATAACTAAGGGTTCTTCCCACATTACCCCTAATCGGTATTCTTGTACCAATCACTCCCACCACACTCTCACACCCAGCCTGAATCTGTCACCCCCTGGCACTTATCTGACCTCTAATATGGGTAAACAGGTGATAGAAATGTAAATCTATATCTACCTGTATGCCTCATATTAGAGATCTTGTTGCAGTGAAATGTCTTTTTATTCCTACAAGTTTCTGATGTGTTCCAGTTCCAGAGACTGGAAGAAATCCCTGCCTCCTGTGGTAATTATAATGTTTCCCCCCTCCCCTTCATGTCACAGTGCCTGGATTTGGCTGCTGCAACTGTACATCACAGGGCACTGTGACATGTGGGGGAGAGGGGAAACATTATAATTACCACAGGAGGCAGGGATTTCTTCCAGTCCCCTGGAACTGGAACAAATCAGAAACTTGTAGGAATAAAAAGACATTTCACGGCAACAAGACCTCTAATATGAGGCATACAGGTATGTATAGATTTACATTTCTATCACCTGTATGCCCATAGTAGAGGTCAGATAAGTGCCAGGGAGTGACAGATTCCCTTTAAGCACCTTCTCTGACTGACAGCATATATCCACCTTATCATACTTAATTTATCTCTATAGAATTGTGCTCCCCAATAATATTGGGAACATACAGTAGTGTCCCCCAACAACACTGTGGCAAAAAACTGGAGCTTGTTATATTTCTCCAGTGCCAAAAAGCCTCCTTCACACAACAGTAGTTTTTAGGTTCGCAAAAAATGGTACCGGAATCATCAGTGTTTTGGATCCATTTGTATCAGTGTTTGGATACTTACATCTCCAATCCTAGATTGTAGTGAGTGTTAAAAACAAAACAAAAGAAAAAAACAATTGGACAATTCATTTTTTGGCATTACTTCCCACAAATTTATATTAGATAATTGGAGGGTAACCACTAGCGACCAAAAACGGCGTGGGGTTAAAGCTACTGATCCTACAATCAAGAAAGAGCAGGTGTAGTCAGATACTGCTGGGGACGCTTGGAAGAAGACAGAAATGGTTTATTACTGCTTTTGTCTTCTATCTTGCCAGATTGGTAATGCTTATGTATCAAGTGATCGTCAGGTGTCTGGCTGACATAGTATACTAACTGGGCCCTAGTCCTAATAGGTCCAGATCAGCTTTGTCAGTTATGTGTGGCTCAGCCGGGCATGTTTTTGGCCTCTATGGATGCCTTAGTTAGAGTTGAAATAATGAACATTAAAAGGAAAATAATATGTTCCCCAGAGATCATTTATGATCTTTAAGGGGACAAATTCTGTAAAAAATATATACATATATAAAATACATGGGAAAAAAGTAATACAAATTAAAAAGTCCCATGGCAAAAACATGGCAATTTAGATTTTTTTTCATATAAAATATATACTTACAAGTACTTAAAATAAAAAAGCAAACAGAAAAAAATTCTCACTATTGTAATAACCTAGAAAAATCATTCATCGAGTTATTTGGTGTGAAACACAAACAATAAAGGATATAAAAAGAAAAAAAACTAAAAAAATAGCTTTTTTCTTAAATTATAGAATTTACACCTTCATTTTTATGTAACCCAAAATAATATTAAAAAATACTATTTGACATTACACTAAGCTTAAGTATACAACCATCATTACTTTATTCATTTTCAGACCCCCTCAATGTAGTTTGCTCCCTGATCCAAATTTCAGATTTTTCTTTTGTGTCAGTGTCACTCCTGGTAATATAGGCTGGATGTGAGGTCTGTATGCTTCCAGGGTGCTGATGTCTTCATTTCTCATATATCAGCAGAGCTTCAGTCCCACAGTTATTTCCTCTTTTTTAGTAGTCTATTTTGTTATGCCCGTGCTGAGATACTTTCTCCCTTTTCCATTGTGAGACTATATTTAGAGCGTGACATGCAAATAATGACTTTGACTGAGGAGAATTTAGAGAAATATCACTGATTATAATAGAGAGTACACACATGGTCAAAATTGCTGGTACCCCTCATTTAATGAAAGAAAAACTCACAATGGTCACAGAAATAACTTGAATCTGACAAAAATAATAATAAATTAAAAATCTATGAAAATGAACAAATGAAAGTCAGACATTGCTTTTCAACCCTGCTTCCACAGAATTTTTAAAAAAAATCATGAAATAGGCCTCGACAGAAATGATGGTACCCCTGAAAATAATGTGACAAAAGGGACATGTTAAATCAAGTTGTGTCCACTAACTAGCATCATAGGTGTCTACAATCTTGTAATCAGTCAGTGGACCTGTATATAGAGCTACAGATACTCACTTTGCTGCTTGGTGACATGGTGTGTACCACACTCAACATGGACCAGAGGATGCAAAGGAAAGAGTTGTCTCAGGAGATTAGAAAGAAAATTATAGACAAGTATGTTAAAGGTAAAGGTTATAAGACCATCTCTAAGCAGCTTGATGTTCCTTTGACTACAGTTGCACATATTATTCAGAAATTTAAGATCCATGGGACTGTAGCCAACCTCCTTGGACGTGGTCGCAGGAGGAAAAATGATGACAAATCAAAGAGACGGATAATACGAATGGTAACAAAAGAGCCCAGGATAACTTCTAGAGAGATTAAAGGTGAACTTCAAGCTCAAGGAACATCAGCGTCAGATCGCACCATGCGCCGTTGTTTGATCCACAGTAGACTTCATGTGAGACGACAAAGGAGAACACCATTGTTGGAAAAAAATCATAAAAAAGCATGTTGACAAGCCACAAAGCTTCTGAGAGAATGTCCTATGGACACATGAGACAAAAATGGAAGTTTTTGGCAAGGCACATCAGCTCTATGTTCACAGATGGAAAAATGAAGCATTTCAAGAAAAGAACACTGTCCCTACTGTGAAACATGGTGGAGGCTCTGTTATGTTCTGGGGCTGCTTTGCTGCATCTGGCACAGGGTGTCTTGAATCTGTGCAGGGTACAATGAAATCTCAAGACTATCAAGGGACTCTAGAGAGAAATGTGCTGCCCAGTTTCAGAAAGCTTGGTCTCAGTCGCAGGTCATGGGTCTTGCAACAGGATAATGACCCATAACACACAGCTAAAAACAATCAAGAATGGCTAAGATGAAAATATTGGACTATTCTGAAGTGGCCTTCTATGAGCCCTGACCTAAATCCTATTGAGCATCTTTGGAAAGAGCTGAAACATGCCGTCTGGAAAAGGCAACCTTCAAACACGAGACAACTGGAGCAGTTTGTTCATGAGGAGTGGGCCAAAATACCTGTTGAGAGGCGCAGAAGTCTCATTGACAGTTACAGGAATTGTTTGATTGCAGTGATTGCCTCAAAAGGTTGTTCAACAAAATATTAAGTTAAGAGTACCATCATTTCTGTCCAGGCCTATTTCATGAGTTTAATTTTTTTTTAAATTCTGTGGAAGCAGAAAAGCAATGTCTGACTTTCATTTGTTCATTTTTATAGATTTTTACTTTATTATTACTTTTGTCAGATTCAAGTTATTTCTGTGACCATTGTGGGTTTTTCTTTCATTAAACGAGGGGTACCAACAAATTTGACCATGTGAGTATATACCCCAGGAAAGGTGTTCACATCCAACCACACTTTGAGTTTTTAGTTTAGAAAGTAAGATGTATTAGCTTATAAGATTTTTGTATAGAATAAAAGTTAAGTTTTAGCTCACAGGCTTTAGTGTTGTTTAATTTTGCCTGAAGCAATTAGCATAAATAATTTAAATATCCCTACTTAAACTGTGGAAGAGGACTGATGGATACTCTACAAAAGCATATTTTTAAAAGAGTGGTCCAGGACTAATATATATTTTACTCCTAAATGCCTATCTATTCAATGTCATAATCTAATAACTTTTCTAATATACTTTAATTAAAAATTCCCTACGGTTCCCTCACTACTCTAACTGCTTTATTTATTTATATTTTGTACTACTTCCTCTTTGATGACATTTCGTTTCATAATCCCAGTGCATGTTGTGATAGTCAAATAAGTTATCAACAGGGGGCAGAGGCTGTGGTCACTGCTGCAGCCTCTGGCCCTTCCCTGAAGTGAAGCATCATCAGTAACCCTTGTTTTATCTGTTTCAGTGTCTGGGCTAGTCCCTGCTGTACTGAGCATGTATCGGTTGTCAATTCCAACGTATTCTCAGTAGATTCTTGTTATTGTGAAATATGCACAGTAACAGTGTGTTCTCTTGCTGGCTCTGATCATAAGTAACAAGGCAGCAACTGAGCGCACTGTCAGTGCACATTGTAATAATAATACCCGGCATTCAGAAACCGGTGCCGCTCCGCAAGTGACGTCACTTGCAAGGGCATCGCTGGTCTCTGCTTTTCCTGCACGCTGGTATTCTACTTACAACACACACTCACAGTGCTCTTTCTTGCCAGCTCGTTACTTCTGATGAGAGCTGGCGAGCGAGCGCACTGTCACTGTGCATAATGCACAGTGACAAGAATCTACTGAGTATACATTGGAATTGACAGCTGATGCATGCTCAGTAGAATTTCAGGAAGAAGACTCTTTTGACTATCGCAGCATGCACTGGGATTCTCAAACGAAGTGTCATCAAAGAGAAAGTAGTAAAAAAAGGCAGTTAGATAGAATAGTGTGGGAACAGATGGGAATTCTTCATCATTATAATTATTTCAAAAACCAATAAGAAACATGAAAATAAACTATTTTGTAATATATCTTATCAAAGAAATCTGCTTCTTTATTCACAAGGACTGAATTTTCCATCTCAAAATTCTCAATTCACAGTTAAAATCTGTATTCAGTAATGGCAGATTTATAAATTGCTGAGAAGGGAAATGATAGTTGATACTGATCAGATTTTTTGCCTCTAGCTCCTCTCATCTGATTCTCTTCCCCCTCCCATCTACATAGAATCATTCTGCCTCTCGGGTCCATGCTTCTACTAAGGGTTCAGTCTCTCAGCCCTTATCCATTATGTCACTTGACAAATGGTAAGGTTTTAATATTAGAGTTAGGGCTGTCCCATAAGGGTTGCCATGACGTGGTGGGATAGCTTTTGCATTATTTTGATCTGTCTAATGGCCTTATGTGAACATGCATTTACATTTTGCATGCACATCAATTTACGTTTCAGTTCAGACTTCCAGGTTTATTCTTTATAGAATCTTGTTTGTAGCAACTGCCATCTCCTATCTCAGTACTAGAAAAGTCTGTCTTCACTGAATACAGATTTTACCTGTAAATTGAGTATTTTGAAAATGAAAGCTCAGTCCTGGGGGAGAAAGAAGCAGATTTCTTTGATAAGATTTATTACAATGTTGGTTATTTTAATGAGTACTATTGATTTATGAAATAAAAATTAAAGGTAATTTGTCAACAGATTTTTGCTTCGTAATCTGAGGACAGCATAACATAGGACAAAAGAGCCTGATTCCAGCGATGTGTCACTTACTCAACTGCTTCATTTAGTTTTGATAGAATCCCTGTTTTATCTGCTGTAGTAGCAGTGGTCAGAATGCTGATCTGTGTATAACCCCGCCCACATCTCTGATAGGCAGCTTCCCCTATGTCAGCAAGCTGCCAATCAGTGGTGTGGGCGGGGTTACATCAATTAACCTGACTGCTGTGCACGTGAGACCTAGTCAGGCAGAGATAATCTCCTGCTGATAAAACACTGATTGTATTGAAACTACAACACACAGCCTAGTAAGTAAAATATCCTTGGAATCAAGCTCATGTGCTCTATATTATGCTGCTCTTAGATTAAATAGCAAAAACCTGCTGGCAGATTCCCTTTATTCAGCTAAAGTTTTATTAAGGTCCCTAGTAAGCAGAGCAATATACAATGTGGACCTTTCTTCAAAAAAGTTGTAAACCAACAGACTACATACAACAAGCTGGGTCAGTATTGAAGTGATCATAGCATATAAAATATTGGCCTAAGGACAACACATAACATTTTGCACACAGGATTGTGACTGCATTAACAACAAGCCTCATATTTGCCCATAATGATCTCCTGGTTTATTGTGATCCCAGATTGCTCATCTGTATCATCTCCAAACAGAACAGCCACATTAGTAAAGCTGACTCAGTTTCACACGACCCTGTCTTAGAAGATTGTATATTTGTTTGTAAATGGTAGAACATGAAATTTCCCCACTTGCCAAATACTTCTGGAACATCACAAGTAAAAGATATGAGAACTGACCTCTAAAATATCTTCTATTCTGCTGACAAATATTTGTCACCATTAGAATAAAATTGAAATTTTGTGGTTTCATTGTATAAAAAGGGAGAAAGATATTATTGGCGTCCCTGTGGGATATACAAAGGAATATGTGTCCCTAAATAACCTTTATGTCTTACCTTATACTACTAAGGGGATCTTTTTTAGTGACACACAATCTGATCCTTACAGTTAATTTACCACATTACTGTTACTTTAATAATTTTAGTTAGTCATTACTGATTTCTTTATTTTGTTATATTTATTATTATTATTAATATTATTGTTATTAATAATTTTTTTTAGTTTTTCCCTGCTTTTTTATGTATTTTTCTTTGTAATGTTCTTCAGGTTGTACAGGAAAATTATTACATGGATATTCCAGAAGAAAACATAAATGGCCCATCCGTAGAATAGCACATACATCTGTGATTTGTGAGGGACCCTTAATGACTTCCTAACAGGGCAATACTTCCTCTCCTTCTTCCATACCGTTTTTTATTTTCCCGTCCACGTAGCCGTATGAGGGCTTTGTTTTTTATGGGATTTTTTTGCGAGATAAGTTAGAGTTTTTAAATGTTAATGACATCATTCATTTTACCATTCAATATACTGGAAAACTGAGAAAAAAATCCAATTCCAAAAAAATGGAATTCCCAATTGTCTTTTCGAATTTGATTTTTTTTTTGGTCTTCATTGTGGTGTAAAAATTATCTGGCATCATGATTTTCCAGGTAAGTATAATTACGGTGATACCGAACTTGTGTATATTTTTTTTATATTTAAGTGGTAAAAAAAATTCAGAGACTGGTAAAAAAAATAGCTTATCGCCATTTTCCAAGACCCATGAAGTTTGTTTTTTTTTTGCTTGATGGAGCTGTGTGAGGGCTTATCTTTGTGTGGAAAACTTTTTTTTTATTAATACCATTTTGAAGAAGATACAACAGTTTGATTGCTCCCTATTAGGCCACGTTCACACATTGAGCATTTGGTCAGTGTTTTACCTTAGTATTTCTGTAAGCAAAAATCAGGAGTGGAACAATCAGAAGAAAAGTATAATAGAAACACGTCACCACTTCTGTATTTTTCACAAACGCATATAATACGGACTCTGTTTCCTTCCACTGGGTCCACTGCCATCTGCTGTGCTCCACGTCATGTTTTGCAAGTTGCTTGGTGTGCTCCCATGATATCATCTGCCTAGGACTATTTAAGGTCCACTAAGACACACACCTTAGTCTTGGTATTGTCTAGTTTGTTTTGCTATGAACCACTATCTGCTCCTTGCCTGCATCTCCCTGCATTGTTTCAGATTTCCCTGTCTCCTTTTTGCACCTGCCTGCCTATGGCCTCTAATGATTCAAGTCCTCGCTCCAAGAGTGCCTTCCCGCTGCTGTGTCAACGCCCGGGATCCGTGTGCCCACCCTGACCTGGGCCTTAGAGCATCCACCTCACCTGGTGAACCTAACAGCAATGCATATAGTGTAAGGTACTAATGTAGAGTGACAAATCTGATGTTGGTGGCAATGGTAGACTGCTATTGAAGAGCTGGCTAAAGAAAATGACACATATGGAATATACACATGCCTATAAGTTATATGCATTTAAAAATACATCTATATGTGTCCTATGGAGAATTATGAAATCATATCTACTCCTAGTGTATTCTTCTCTTGTAATATTGGAGAAAGAGAGCAACATTCCTCCGAAGATGGGTCCATCACCAAAGAAAGAGAGTGGAGTCCCATGTCTAATGAAGATGTAGAACATACCAATGCTGCTTGGATCTCATTTTCAGAAAAGTTCCTTTGTACAGTAGGTAATAAGGGATTGTACAAAGGAACAATTTTTGAATTCAAATACATTTTGTTTATTTTTTCAGAATGATTGAATTATCAGTAACAGAGCACATTTGGTGGTTTTGCCTTGTGATCGTTCTAGCCATCGTCAATTTCTCAGCCTGTATCCTACCGCACTGACATGTTGTATTCATTTTCATTAAGCTCTACACAGCAGTAGAGATGAGCGTTGTTCTACTCGAACTGTTCGCCAATCTCAAATTCGAGCTGTTTTGGGCGGTGTTCGAGCCGTTCGGCGAACACGAACAATTTGAGAAAAATTTGGCTGTTCGAGGTTATGTTCGATAACTGTTCGTGCACCAAAATCATAACTGGATTTTTTCTCAGTAATGATGAAAATTAATGTTAATACGCAGTTTGAGTGTACAGCGGGGTGGGGGGAGGGGCAGGGGATGGATCTCTGCAGGAACAATGAAGATCTCCATTTTTTTTTTCTCTTTCCCGCATTTACAGTGGGGAGGTGCAATCTGTCAGCCTATCAGCAGTGCACACACGGAGCGAAGTGCTTTTTTTCACACAAGCAAGGGCATGTGTCATTGGCAGTGTATGTCACATGTCCTTGCCCTATAAGACCAAGCCATTTTCCCCGTCGCCACCATTTTCTCACTGCTGCAGCTGCGTGTTAGACGGCACCGCTGTTGCTGTGTGCGCTATACCTTGTTAATTTCAAGCCAATTTTCGCACAAATCTACAGATAGCTTGGGAGTAGGGAATAGTTGTGATTGCAGTCCTTTTAAGGACTAGGTTACAGCATTTCCTACGACTTTTATCAGGCAGGACTGTGCTCTTAAATAGATAGATTGTGGGAGTAAAGACTAATTGTAATTGGAGTCCTTTTCAGGACTAGGTTACATCAGTTCCTATCAGTTTTTGCCAGGCAGGTCTGTGCCAGTGCTGTGCAAGTTTTTTTCACAGCATTTGGCTGAATCTAGCAAAGCTAATCCTTTTTGGCCTATTGCAGAGTGTGTTAGTCAGTGGAGTAGCCTATCTGTTTTGCAAGATATACCACCTGTCTATAGAATACCAATTTTTTTACTGCACCTAGTGAAGTAAAATCTTTTGGGCATAGCATCATTCTATTAGTCCATCTATACTGACCTCCATCAGGTTGCAAATTGAATATAATTTTTTTCTGCATCTAGCTCTGAAAAAATATTGGGCTTCTAGCTGTGTGTGGGACTTGTTGTATTAGTCCATCTATACTGACCTCCATCAGGTTGCAAACTGCATATATTTTTTTCTTCATCTACCTCTGAAAAAATATTGGGCTTCTAGCTGTGTGTGGGACTTGTTCTATTAATCCATCTATACAGACCTCCATCAGGTTGCAAACTGAATATATTTTTTTCTGCATCTACCTCTGAAAAAATATTGGGCTTCTAGCTGTGTGTGGGACTTGTTGTATTAGTCCATCTATACTGACCTCCATCAGGTTGCAAACTGAATATATTTTTTTCTGCATCTACCTCTGAAAAAATATTGGGCTTCTAGCTGTGTGTGGGACTTGTTGTATTAGTCCATCTATACAGACCTCCATCAGGTTGCAAACTGAATATATTTTTTTCTGCATCTACCTCTGAAAAAATATTGGGCTTCTAGCTGTGTGTGGGACTTGTTGTATTAGTCCATCTATACTGACCTCCATCAGGTTGCAAACTGAATATATTTTTTTCTGCATCTACCTCTGAAAAAATATTGGGCTTCTAGCTGTGTGTGGGACTTGTTCTATTAATCCATCTATACAGACCTCCATCAGGTTGCAAACTGAATATATTTTTTTCTGCATCTACCTCTGAAAAAATATTGGGCTTCTAGCTGTGTGTGGGACTTGTTCTATTAATCCATCTATACAGACCTCCATCAGGTTGCAAACTGAATATATTTTTTTCTGCATCTACCTCTGAAAAAATATTGGGCTTCTAGCTGTGTGTGGGACTTGTTGTATTAGTCCATCTATACTGACCTCCATCAGGTTGCAAACTGAATATATTTTTTTCTGCATCTACCTCTGAAAAATATTGGGCTTCTAGCTGTGTGTGGGACTTGTTCTATTAATCCATCTATACAGACCTCCATCAGGTTGCAAACTGAATATATTTTTTTCTGCATCTACCTCTGAAAAAATATTGGGCTTCTAGCTGTGTGTGGGACTTGTTGTATTAGTCCATCTATACTGACCTCCATCAGGTTGCAAACTGAATATATTTTTTTCTGCATCTACCTCTGAAAAAATATTGGGCTTCTAGCTGTGTGTGGGACTTGTTCTATTAATCCATCTATACAGACCTCCATCAGGTTGCAAACTGAATATATTTTTTTCTGCATCTAGCTCTGAAAAAATATATGGCCTTCTAGCAGTGTGTGGGACTTTCTCTATTAGTCCATCTATACTGACCTCCATCAGGTTGCAAATTGAATATAATTTTTTTCTGCATCTAACCCAGCCAATAGTTTTGGCCTAATACCACAGATTGGCCACTCAGCTCTGCTCGGTTACCATCCATTGTTTTTTTGTGCAAACAACTCCAGAGTTGTTAATTAGTTAACCACCAAAATGAGTGGAAAAAGGCCTACTGCTGGTGGAAAGGGGAATAGGCGTGTTGGGAAGGGAGAAAAGGTTGTGTCCGTGGGGTAGGTGTTAAAGCAACAGTAACATCTGCAGAAGAAAGACCATCTTCCAGCCAAACTAAAATGTCTACTTCTTTTAGCGGACAATGTGATAAGATCCCTTTCTTACGGCCACGCCAATCGCTACAAATTCCAGATGAGGCACAAAAACAGCAGGTGCTTCAACGGATATCAAGTGCTCCTTTTAGTGGGCTCTCCTCCACATCAACTTCAACATCACAAATACTCCAGTCCTCAAAGGTGTCACCCCAATCGCACTTGCTTCCTCACAGCTCCCAAATCTCCAGCTGCCCGTCTGAGTATGAGGTAGAACAGATGGTTGAGTCTGCAGAGCTGTTTACTCATACTATAGCCTGGGAATCAGAGGTCGACTCCAGCGCTTCTGTGAATCCAGACGAGGAAATGATCTGCACTGATGCCCAGAATCTTTATGAGTCGGATCCAGGACCAGACGCAGAAGGTTCTGACCATAATGTAGACCCTCATTCCCAAACTGTAACTCCTGTTGGTGGAGACAATGAGGAAGACGATGATAAGACTCAAATACCTGATTGGAGCGACAACTTTAGTTTTTTGTCAGGGCAGGAACAGGTTGGCTCTGAGGACGACGGGTGTGATAACGCACAGGGTGATGATGATGAGGTTGGAGACCCCACTTACTGTCAACCCACAGTCAGCCAAGAGATGAGGTCAGCAGAGGAGATGGAGGAAGATGCTAGTGACGACGAGGTCAGGTTACGCCTTCCTGGACAGAGACGTAGTACTGGAAGCACGTCAACAACTGCATCCTCAAACACAACTCTGCCTCTCACCACAAGTCGTGGTGGCTCTTCAGGTCGCATGGGTGCTAAGCCTTGCATAGCCTGGGCATTTTTTCAGATCGATAAAGATGACCCAACTCGTGTTATCTGTAACATTTGTCAGCAAAAGCTAAATAGAGGCCAAAAAATACATAGTTTGAGTACTTCATGCATGAACCGGCACATGGACATGAAGCATAAGTTGCAGTGGGAAGCTCAGTGTGCTACAATGCGGCCTAGCCGGCCGGGCCAATCACCGTCTGCCATATCTTGTGCATCCGCGGCCTCTTCATCCTCTGTGACTGGGGGGACAGCAGTCACACCTGTTTTGGGGCGCAGACCTGCCACCTCTTTACCCGCAACAGCCAGCGTGATTGGCAGGTCATCATTTTCTTTGGAGGTGGTAACACCAGCTGGTGTTGAGCGCTGTCCGACATCGATAGCACCACCTTTGGATCAAGGCAACCTAACATGTCCGCCTGCATCTTCCTCACAGACCGGCAGTTTGCCGGGGAAACCCTTATCAATCCCGTCTAAGCACAATAGCCAGCCCTCGGTCCCTCAGATGTGGACAAGTAAAAGACCATTTCCTCCTAGCCATGAGAAAGCTAAGAGGTTGAATTTCACCATCTGCAAGGTCTTGGCTACAGAAATGCTGCCTTTCCGCCTGGTGGACACAGAGGATTTTCGAGACCTTATGTCCGTCGCAGTGCCCCAGTACCAGATGCCCAGTCGGCACTACTTCTCAAAGAAAGGTGTGCCTGCGCTCCACCAGCATGTCGCACACAACATCACCGCTTCTTTGAGAAACTCTGTGTGTGACAGGGTGCATTTCACCACAGACACTTGGACGAGTAGGCATGGACAGGGGCGTTACATGTCGCTGACTGGGCACTGGGTAACTATGGTGACAGCAGGACAAGGGGCTGCTGTCCAAGTCTTGCCGTCCCCACGAGTTGTGCGTCAATCCTCTTTTTGTCAAAGTTCCTCCACTGCTTCTGCCTCCTCAACCTCCTCTCGGTCTTCCACCTGCACCCAAAGCCTGTCTGGTCATGCCACAAGCTTTCTAACTGCGCAGAAGGGATCCTGCACACCTCCTTACTATGCTGGCAGTAGGGCTCAACGTCATCAGGCGGTTTTTACATTGAAATGTCTGGGAAATGTGAGTCACACAGCTGAGGAGTTGTGGTCAGCTCTGGAGAACCAATTTCATGAATGGTTGTCTCCACTGGACCTGAAACCAGGGAAGGCCGTGTGCGACAATGCTGCAAACCTGGGTGCGGCCCTTCGCCGGGGCAATGTCACACACGTGCCTTTTATGGCTCACGTGTTGAACCTGGTTGTCCAGCAATTTTTAGCCCACTATCCCAGACTAGATGGCCTTCTGCAGAGGGCACGGTCGCTGTGTGCTCACTTTCGCCGTTCGCATCCCGCAGCTCAGCGACTTACATCTCTACAGAAGTCGTTGGGCCTGCCACTTCACCGGCTAAAATGCGATGTGCCTACCCGGTGGAATTCAACTCTGCACATGTTGCAGCGACTGTGGCAGCACCGACAAGCCCTGGTGCAATACGTTCTGACGTATAGCCTGGGCCAACGAGATCCAGAGGTGGGGCAAATCACGCTGGAGGAGTGGTCTCAGATCAGGGACCTATGCACCCTTCTGCACAGTTTTGAAATGGCGACGAAGATGTTTAGTGCTGACGATGCCATTATCAGCATGACTATTCCGGTGATTTACATGCTGGAGCACATGTTAAACAGAATTCGGAGTCAGGTGGTGGCACAAGAGGAGGTGGAGGAAGTAGAGGAGGAGGAGTTGTATGCGGAAGGGCTAACATCTGCAAGGTCCAGATGGTCGGCAGCACCAAGGCGGCAGGCATGTGAGGGTGGGGGAGATGGTTTTACCAGGGCGCATGGTAGCAGCCAAACTAGTGAGGAAGGTGCAGGAGCCCAGGAAGAAGTGGAGGACGAACTGATGGAAGACTCATCAGATGAGGGAGACCTTGATCACATTTCTGTTGTGCGAGGTTGGGGGGAGAGGACAGAGGAAGGAAGCATGATTGTTACCTCGCCACCAACACAACAGGGACTTGGTGCTCCTGGATGCGCAACACACATGAGTGCCTTCTTGCTGCACTACCTGCAACATGACCCTCGAATTGTGAGAATTAGAAATAATCCTGACTACTGGGTTGCCACACTGTTAGATCCCCAGTACAAAAGTAAATTTGCAGAAATTATTCCTGCCATAGAAAGGGATGCACGCATGCAGGAGTATCAGCAGAGACTGTTGCAGAATCTAACATGTGCTTTTCCACAAAATACCAGTGGTGCACGTAGTGAATCTCACAGTTCCAACTTGCCAACCGTGGGACCGTCAAGTGTTCAGCACTCAAACCGTAACAGAACCACAGTATCTGCTGGTAACATCAATTTTGCGGAATCATTTCACCACTTTTTTAGCCCATCCTTTGCAAGGCCACAGGAGACAAGAAGTCTGACACATAGTCAACGCCTAGAGACGATGGTACAGGAGTATCTCCAAGTAAACATTGAAGCCACGACTGTGTCACTGGACCCTTGCTCTTTTTGGGCTTCCAATCTGGATAAATGGCCGGAGCTAGCCACTTACGCCTTGGAGATCTTGTCATGCCCCGCAGCCAGCGTTCTGTCTGAACGTGTGTTCAGCGCTGCTGGTGGTGTGCTGACAGATAAGCGCACGCGGCTCTCCACTGATAATGTAGACAGACTCACGTTCATAAAGATGAACAAATCATGGATCCGAAAAGACTTTTCTACCCCTGTGTCATCCTGGGGAGAGTAAAAGCTTGATGATTGGTTAAAATCACCCTACCAACCGTTTTAAGCTTTCAAATTACTAATCATGTTTATCTGTATCTTGGCTGGAAAATAATTTGGGCTTTGTAGCAGTGTGCAGCACTGATTCTATTAGGCCATCTATAATAAGCTCCACCAGATTTAAAATTACTAATCATGTTTATCTGTATCTTGACTGGAAAATAATTTGGGCTTTGTAGCAGTGTGCAGCACTGATCCTATTAGGCCATCTATACTAAAGCTTCACCAGATTTAAAATTAATAATAATTTTTAGCTGCATCTAGCCCGGAAAATAATTTTGGGGCTCCGAGATGCGCAAGACACATAAGTGCCTTCTTGCTGCACTACCTGCAGCATGACCCTCATATTGTCAGAATTCGAAGTAATCATGACTACTGGGTTGCCACACTCTTAGATCCCCCAAACTTTTCAATCAACCTTTTCATTTTAATAAAGACCAAAAAAATGGTCATTTTTGAAATTATAAGCATTAGCAGGTTGTTAGAAACTGAAATCAAACAGTTTTCAACTCAAAACTTTATTCTAGGTGATGTTACATTTTCACATAGGACCCCTTGTTTGAAAGGAGCTTCTGAACTCTCTCGTCCATTGAGTTTGTCAGGTTTTGGATGGTTTCTGCTTCATTTGTTTTGCATGAGGACAGAATACCCTCCCAGAGCTGTTGCTTAGATGTGAACTGCCTCCCGCCATCATAGACACTCCTTTTAATGATGCTCCAAAGGTTCTGAATGGGGTAGAGGTCAGGGGAGCATGGGGGTCACACCATAAGTTTGTCCCCTTTTATGCCCATATCAGCCAGAGATGCAGATGTTTTATGTGCAGCATGAGATGGTGCATTATCATGCAGAAAAATGATCTTGCTGTGAAATACACGGTTCTTCTTCTTGAACCATGGCAGGAAGTGCTGTTTGAGAAAATCCACATACATTATGGAGTTCATCTTTAGCGCCTTCAGGGATCCTAAAGGGGCCGACAATCTCTCTCCCCATGATTCCAGCCCAAAACATTACTCCACCTCCTCCTTGTTGGCGCTGTAGCCGTGTTTGCGTGGGGTGTCCATCAACCAGCCATCCTCCACTCCATCCATCTGGACCATCGAGCGCTGCACGGCACTCATCCGTGAACAAAACAGTTTTGAAATCAGTCTTCATGTAATGTTTGGCCCACTGGAGCCGTTTCTGCTTGTGTGAAGTGGATAGAGGAGGTCGACAGGATGGCGTATGCACAGCTGCAAACCTCTGAAGGACCCTGCATCTTGTTGTTCGGGGGACGTTGGAGGCACCAGCAGCTTCAAAAACTTGTCTGCTGCTATGACAAGGCTTTTTTGCCGCTGCTTTTTCAACCTGACGTAATTGCCTGTAGGAAAGAGTCCTCAATTTGCCCTTATCAGCACGCACACGTGTGTACTGTGAATCAGCTACATACTTCTTGATTGCCAAGACACTTCATCCTGATCATCGCACAATGTTGATTGTAGTCATGCCTTGACCTAAACACTCCACAATTTGTTGCTTCTCAGCAGCCGACACATCCTTTCCTTTCCCATTTTGGCAGAAAATGTAGGCTGCTTAATAATGTGAGACAGCCTTCTTAAGTAGTCTTGCCTTTCATTGGACACACCTGCCAAACTAATTAGCACAGGTGTCTGCAATTGCTTACAGTGATATAAAGAGCCCTGACACACATCACCATCAATGAGTTTAACTGACAAACAAACAAATTCTTCCCTTATCACTCCTAAACACTTTTTGCATACTAATTTGGAACACAGTGTACATGTGCTTTTCCACAAAACACCAGTGGTTCACGTAGTGAATCTTACAGTTCTAACTTGCCAACCGTGGTCTGTATGGAGTTGTTCAATAAAGGGCCCAAAATTAAGATAACATAGATGGGAGAGGTCTCTATGAATAGGAATTCCTAAGTATTTGATACCCTGTGAGGGCCAGGCAAAGGGAAAGTTGGACTGGATGGAATCCTATATGGATTTGGGGAGGGAGACATCGAGGGCCTCAGACTTCGCTGCATTGATTTTAAAATTTGACCATGTAACAAAGTGATCTATTTCAGCCATAACAGCATGGATGGATATATGTGATTGAGTGATATATACTAGGACATCATCAGCAAATAGAGAGCACTTGTACTCGGTGCCTCCCACCTCAATCCACCTAATATTGGGGTTATGGCGAATTGATGAGAGCAGGTGCTCCGTCACTAGGATGTATAAGAGAGGGGACAGAGAACATCCCTGCCTTGTCCCATTGGTGATTGTGAAAGGTGATGAAAATGTTCTGACGCGCCCCCTGGGCCTTGGGACACCCGGAGCCGGACCCTTTTTGGTGGATGCTGGTGGTTGTAGTCTCCGTGGCGGCAACCCGGTTCCGTGGCTCAGGGCGGTCAAACCAGTGGCGGAACTATTTATGTGGTTTTGATGTTTAAATGTCCGACTACGCCACCCGTGGATTGCGGTCAGAGTGAACTGCCGCTCCAGGGCAGACAGCTGAGGCTGGTGTTGTGGGTGCAGCAGAGCGTAGCATAACTCCCCACGGGAGGAGTATAGCCTCAGGGCAGTGTATGTGGAGGATGGGGGTGATGGTGCAGGGCAGCAGCAGTAATGACACGGAGTCAGTGATGCAGTCCAGGGCCTTTACTCACAGTTCTTATTATCCAGACCACGTCTGCAGGTAACGGCTGCCCACGTCGTACTGTGCTCACCAGGTGAGGGGCTCAGACAACTCCCAGATAACTTTGGAGTGCTTCACAGGACCCCCTTTGTGTGTCCTTTGTCTGGCCTTTCTTACCAACCCTTCTGTCCGGCTGCCTCGGGCCTCCTCTTGGTAAACTTGGCGCCAGTTTCCCTGACCCTATGTGGTGCCTTCCTAGCGGGTGTAGCGAGGGGCTGCGCCACATAAAATGTCACAGCCTCCTGTTTCTAGCTGAGGGTCGTTTCCTGCCTCCACTAGTTTCGGGGACCGGTCTCCCCCTTTGGCCTGACCCCTCCACGCAGGTGGATTCGAGCGTGCGGTGGCGACTCTCCCGTCCGCACCCCTGAGATCCCTTCGTTCCTCGTTCCTGGAGCCTTCTCCGCTCCTCTTCCTTCCTTCTCCCTCTTCCAGGCCTGGGCCTCTGTTACTAGGCCCGCCTCCGGAGCAGAGCTCATGCAGAGCCCCTGCTCCCTGCCACTTCTGCTCAGACTTCTCTGCACTGAACTAAGATGGTGCCCACCTTTTATACTCCCTTCTCAATGCACCCAGGAACTGCTTCCTCCCTGCTCCTGCACTACAGGGTTCCCCTTCCTCAGTGTTCCCTCCCCCCACTCCAGCCAGGGACAGGGACTGTCGTGCCCATCTCAGGGGCATATTGGTCGCCCTGCCCCACGGCAATGTGGTGTAATGCATGCAGGTGTTGGGTCCTGATCCACACTCCATCCTTACCTGAGAGTGAGATATCACACCTCTGGGTGAGGTGCAATACCTCTGTAGCAACCGAGCCCTCAGGGTGCTACAGTTCCATTTATCTTCAGCCTAGGTGACGTATTGCGATACAGGGCCGTGATTTTGGCTATAAAAGGGTCCCCTAGACCCCTACCCCAAGCTTTTTAAGAGAATCATATATGGCGTGCCAGGAGACTCTATGGAATGCTTTCTCAGCATCCAACGAGAGTATCTAATTACAAATTTTTAACTGCATCTAGCCCAGGAAATACTTTGTGCCTAGTAGCACGGTCTGCTAGTCAGCGGATTATCCCGGCTGTTAAGCAAGCTACACCACCTGTAGTTTGGACACTTCATTTTTTCAAAGGAAATGCTTCGGGACCACGGGATACTCAGTGAAGAGCATCAGGAGGCACCCCAAGGCATAGGGGCTCGGACTGGCACTAGGATGCCTTGCGGTGGACAGCCGAGCTCGATCCTTATAAAAGCTTTTTAACTGCAGCAGCTTTAGTGGACGCTACTGGAGCTGGAATTACGCGGCTGCTGGCATGAGACTTGCCCTCCAATAGATCCTTGTAAATGGATTTAAAGTGTATTTATTCAAATTAGAGAGACAATTTAAATTAAAAAGCTTAGAGCTGCCTCCACCACAGGGGGGCTCGCTCGACCCACCAGCAGACAGGCAACTGTATTGGGAGAGGGGGGCTGGCCGTCAGGGTTCACCGCGGCTCTGGCACAAACCCGGCGACACGGAGGTGGCACGGGCAGGAGCGGACTGAACGTGTCGGCTTCTCACTTTTTGGATTTTAGAAGGGCATGACATGCCTATATCTGTGTCTCCCCCTCCTTTTACTCCTCCACCTCTTTTCTTTTCGCATGACTATATGTACTTGTCACTTTTCCATGTGTTAGTTGTGTCTTCTGAGCAGTTTGTCAGCTTTTGGACACCTTTGAAGGTGTTTTCTATGTGTTTCTATGTGTTTTTGTTTGCCTGCCATTGGTTTTAACGGTGTTCGAAGGTGTTCGACGAACAGTTCGACGAACAGTTCGGCGAACACACGGGTGTTCGACGAACCGAACTCGAACACTACGGGGGTGGCTCAACACTACACAGCAGTAGAGTCGTTTCAGTAGTCCAGCGGATAGACTCAATAGACTCGTCTTCTTCAGGCAGATGTACAACATAACAGAGATGTTATTATTTTCATGGATTCTTGAGCACCTGCCTTCATTTACATTTTATAAGTCCGCGTAGCATGCATGATTTCTTTTCCACACTGTCTGTCCACAATCATTCATAGTTAATGTTTTGGAGGAAGGAATCAGAGGCAAGTGAAATAATCTTCTCCTTCATAAATTATTCTGTTTTAACTTTCAGCTCTGACATTCCAGTCCACAGGCTGACACTCCGCAGAAGCCTGCTATTAGGAAAAGCACAGCAGATTGAGCTGATAGTATAGCTTGATCTAAAAGTCTATTCTTTTGTATTACTCCAAACTATTCATTATATAGAATGTGGACTGGTAATTCTGGGTCCAATTAGATCAATACTTCCACTCACTTTCAATTGGGGTGATGGATCGGCTTGTGGCAAGGGCTTAGGCAATTTTCCCGACTCCTTTGCATTCCCATAGGCATGCAGCGTTTGACAGATTGGAAAGAGCTGCCACAATGGAGTCTGACACAGATGGTGTAATTAGAAAATGCGAACAGTGAGTGTGAAATTTATCTTTGATCAGAGCCTCCTTGCCAGATTGTCATCTATGTTAATATGATGATGATTTTTTTTCTATTTTTTTTTTGGGGAGATGGATAAAAAAAAATAGACGCCTCGAGGAGGAGATGCGTCACCTTTTTTAAAAGTAAGAGTTTTTTTTATTATTATTTACCTTCGGAATTTCATCATAGTAAAGTGAGGAAATTAAATGAAATCTAATACAACTGGAATAATATCAAAGAGGAAGTTAAATTTTAATATAAAAAAATAATTTATGCCAATAAACCCGGTTGCATATAATTTTTGGATTCAAAAACGTTGAGCTTCTGTACACGCATATACGGAAAAAAAATTGCAGATATATATACAGTTATATGAAAAAGTTTGGGCACCCCTATTAATCTTAAGCTTATTGTTTTATAAAAATTGGTGTTTTTGCAACAGTTATTTCAGTTTGATATATGTAATAACTGTTGGATACAGTAATGTTTCTGCCTTGAAATGAGGTTTATTGTACTAACAGAATATGTGCAATCTGCATTCAAACAAAATTTGACAGGTGCATAAGTATGGGCACCCTTATCATTTTCTTGTTTTAAATACCCCTACCTACTTTTTACTGACTTACTAAAGCACTTTTTTTGGTTTTGTAACCTCATTGAGCTTTGAACTTCATAGCCGGGTGTATGCAATCATGAGAAAAGCTACTTAAAGTGGCCACTTCCAAGTTGTTCTCCTGTTTGAATCTCCTCTGAAGAGTGGCATCATGGGCTCCTCAAAACAACTGTCAAATGATCTGAAAACAAAGATTATTCAACATAGTTGTTCAGGGGAAGGATGCAAAAAGCTGTCTCAGAGATTTAACCTCTCAGTTTCCACTGTGAGGAACATAGTAAGGAAATGGAAGAACACAGGGACAGTTCTTGTTAAGGCCAGAAGTGGCAGGCCAAGAAAAACATCAGAAAGGCAGAGAAGAAGAATGGTGAGATCAGTCAAGGACAATCCTCAGACCACCTCCAGAGAGCTGCAGCATCAATTTGCTGCAGATGGTGTCACTGTGCATCGGTCAACTATACAATACACTTTGCACAAGGAGAAGTTGTACGGGAGAGTGATGCGAAAGAAGCCGTTTCTGCAAGCACGCCACAAACAGAGTCGGCTGAGGTATGCAAAAGCACATTTGGTGAAGCCAATTTCTTTTTGGAAGAAGGTCCTGTGGACTGATGAAACCAAGATTGAGTTGTTTGGTCATACAAAAAGGCGTTCTGCATGGCGGTAAAAAAACACAGCATTCCAAGAAAAACACTTGCTACCCACAGTAAAATTTGGTGGAGGTTCCATCATGCTTTGGGGCTGTGTGGCCAATGCCGGCACCGGGAATCTTGTTAAAGTTGAGGGACGCATGGATTCCACTCAGTATCAGCAGATTCTTGACAATAATGTTCAAGAATCAGTGATAAAGTTGAAGTTACGCAGGGGATGGATCTTTCAGCAAGACAATGATCCAAAACACCGCTCCAAATCTACTCAGGCATTCATGCAGAGGAACAATTACAATGTTCTGGAATGGCCATCCCAGTCCCCAGACCTGAATATCATTCAACATCGGTGGGATCATTTGAAGAGGGCTGTCCACGCTCGGCGACCATCAAACTTAACTGAACTGGAATTGTTTTGTAAAGAGGAATGGTCAAAAATACCTTCATCCAGGATCCAGGAACTCATTAAAAGCTACAGGAAGCGACTAGAGGCTGTTATTTTTGCAAAAGGAGGATCTACTAAATATTATTGTCACTTTTCTGGTGAGGTGCCCATACTTATGCACCTGTCAAATTTTGTTTGAATGCAGATTGCACATTTTCTGTTAGTACAATAAACCTCATTTCAAGGCAGAAACATTACTGTATCCAACAGTTATTACATATATCAAACTGAAATAGCTGTTGCAAAAACACCAATTTTTATAAAACAATAAGCTTAAGATTAATAGGGGTGCCCAAACTTTTTCATATAACTGTATATAGCCATAATGTGAAATGACACAGTACCAGGAGCGAAACGAATTAACATACAGAGCATGTAAATACGAGTGATACATATGCATATTCTGGAGCTAAAATATATTTCTACAGCTCATTTGTTTTCCTTTATGTCATGCCCATGTGCAGGAAGAGAATACCTTATCAGATTGCTGTAACACTTGACTTACCACTGAGTGTGATCTGAATATGGATATGGATTTTAATGTAAACACACATATCGGAATGACCGTCATGCACACAATACGGTCTATGTTTGTTGTCATAAGAAGACCCAGCAATTATTTTATGAGTTCCTTACCAAGAAAAGTTAGACATTATAAAACATTTTTGGGCTGTCTTCTAGAGTAAGTGATCATATTATTAATTATTATTATTTTTTTATTATTTTTCATTGCTTATATAGCGCTAACATTGCTATCCACATTGGGGCTCACAATCTAAATTCCCTATCAGTATGTTGTAGAGGAGGAAACCGGAGAACTCGGAGGAAACACACGCCAACACAGGGAGAACATAAAACCTCCTTGCAGAGTGGGATTGGAATCCAGGACCCCAACGCTGCAAAATAACAGTGTTAACCACTGAGTCATCATGCTGCTCACTGGAAACTTGGGCACAGGGAATCTGTCACGTGAACACTATTAACCTGCAGATTAACCCTATATCTGCAGGTTAATAGTGTGTTTTCAAGTGACAGGTTCCCTTTAAAATATAAATACATTTTATAATATCAATTGATTTGAACAATTTGTTGGGGATACATATGCTCCAGTTTACTGGATTTTCTTGGTATTACACCAGTGCTTTTAGGATACCCTCATTCAGGTCAATAGAGGTCTGTAAGTTTGTCTTGTACTTTATCTATACACAAAAATAAGTTTGACATGGGCTCATTTCAAGAGTACATTGGTTTCACACAACTCAATTTTTCACTTAGGTTTCACTTAGGGGTTATTAATTTAATTTCAAATAATGATTGACTAATACAGTGGTCCCCAACTCAAGAGCCACCAACAGATCATGTTTTCAGGATTTGATTAATATTGCCCAGATGGTAAGTCAATCACCTGGAAATCCTGAAAACATGATCTGTTGGTGGCTCTTGAAGATTAGAGTTGGATAAATTGGATTAATACAATACTACAAGTATAGTAGTAAATTTTACTAGTGCTATGGGTACTTCCAAGTCCTTAAGCTTATTGCCATCCACTCCCCAAATTTGGTATGGATTATACATTTTCCAAAATGCATCCTCTCCTTGCCAGTGAAGTCCTGAATCTAATGGATAATGTTTGTTTAATCCACTGAGAACTGTTGTGTATAAATGATTAGATATTTTGATGCCTGCAAACACAATTTTTTCCAAAGGCAAAATATAGCGGAAGGGGTTACTCATAGATATCAACTGTGACTGAGGCCTATTTGTCTACCTTAAAAATGTAATAAATGGCAGTATTTGTTATGGCACTGCTTACTAAAATACAATTTCTAACATTGGCATCTCATCAATGGAAGGCACAGATTTCATGAAGCTTCAAAAAAACTTTCTAATGTTTAGATAGCTTTCAGAAGAATACTCGTTGGGCTGACAGCTATTCCTCCCAACCTCCCTGTGCTCCAATATGCATGCACATTCAACTCAATTCTTAGGTAGATGTCGGACACCTCTGCGTGTGGACTTATCTCCATTAGAAACAAAGGATTGTGGATGTAGAGGTTCAGCATGCTCAATCTTTCTATCCCCTGACATTAGTACAACCACATGCCTAATCCTTCTACCCCCTGTCACTGGGACAGCCTATATACAACCCCACAATTGTACCATCATCCCCCAACCTTAAATATTGCTTTTAATGCCATTCCTTGTAAGATGTCATAGTGTTTGCTATGGCTATCTGTTGGGATAGGGCATTCCAAAGTTTGACTTCTCTAACTGTGAAGAAACCTTATCCTTGTATTGATTCTCAGTTTGGGCTGAATAATTCATGCGCCAGTTTAAAATATTAAAAACCCTTCATTTTTATCCATTGGTTCATTGTTAAAAATCTCAAGGGTGTTTAGCATCAATATAATGCTTTAAGCATTTTTGTTTAAATAAAAACTGCCCAATTGTATTGAAAAAGTACATTTCCCATTATTGATTACTAAACGATCCTCACTTTTCAACCTCTGGGCAATCAATATAATACTGAGTAAATCCCATGGTGCCTCAGCACTACGGTATCATCCGTCAATGTGTGCATATTTTGTTATACAGAGGATCCTCTTGTTATTGTTGCCTAATTATCAACTATTACCATCTAGGAATTAATTTTAATTATTGGAAATTTATATTCTAATACTAATTATTTTAATTTTTCATAAAGTTCACCCAAACATATGTTCTCACTAACAAAAATTGATAGACTACATTAAATAATGCAGAGTCTACAATTGTCGTTTGGAATAACTAGGAAAATGAGGTCTCTTTAAGGGATAATATGTACAGTGTATGTAATGTGTATGTACAATACATGTAATATGTATGTAATGTGTAATTAAAGACTATGTAATGTGTATATACCATATATGTAATGTGTATATACAATATATCTAATATGTATGTTCAATGTATGTAATGTGTATGTACTATGTATGTAATGTGTATGTACAATGTATGCAACATGTATGTACATTATATATAATAATTAAGTACAGTGTAAATAATGTGTATGTATTTAAATTAATGCCTATGTAAATGAGGTAAATGAGATAAAAATGAACAAAATAAAGATGCTTCCAACTCTTTTATTGATATTCTCAAATGAGGATGATCAATTGATGGAAATAGATATATATTCAGTAATGTATGCATCTACATAGGGGTATTCCAATAAGATCAAGTTATAACCTTTCACTTCATTCATTCTTTATGGGACCACAGGAGATACCCCAGTGCTGTAGTCTCCAGCAGTCGCACAGACAGTGCACATGCTCAACCGCCACTGCCTTTAATCCCTTCATGACATATGATGAACATGTACTGGATGTGACTTTGATGGGAGCTCACATGCCGAGGCCACATTTTTCCTGGCAAATGATGGCTGATTTAATCAGCCATCATGTGCCTTTAACAGCCGTGGGTGGAGTGGAGCTCTGATCACTGCTATTAGCTTGTTAACCCCTTAAGCCCCGCGGGTGGTTTGCACGTTAATGACCGGGCCAATTTTTACAATTCTGACCACTGTCACTTTATGAGGTAATTACTCTGGAACGCTTCAACGGATCCCCCTGATTCTGAGATTGTTTTTTCGTGACATATTGTACTTCATGATTGTGGAAAAATTTCTTCGATATCACTTACGTTTATTTGTGAAAAAAACGGAAATTTGGCGAAAATTTTGAAAATTTTGCAATTTTCAAAATTTGAATTTTTAAGCCCTGAAATCAGAGCGATATGTCACACAAAAGAGTTAATAAATAACATTTCCCACATGTCTACTTTACATCACCACAATTTTGGAACCAAAATTTTTTTTTGTTAGGGAGCTATAAGGGTTAAAAGTTGACCAGCGATTTCTCATTTTTCCAACAAAATTTACAAAACCATTTTTTTAGGGTCCACATCACATTTGAAGTCACTTTGAGAGGTCTTTATGACAGAAAATACCCAAAAGTGACACCATTCTAAAAACTGCACCCCTCAAGGTGCTCAAAACCACATTCAAGAACTTTATTAACCCTTCAGGTGCTTCACAGGAATTTTTTGAATGTGGAAGAAAAAAATGAACATTTAACTTTTTTCACAAAAATGTTACTTTAGACCCAATTTTTTTTATTTTCACAGGGGTAACAAGAAAAAATGGACCCCAAAATTTGTTGTGCAATTTCCCCTGGGCACGCAGATACCCAATATTTGGGGAAAAAATACTGTTTGGGCGCACGGCAGGGCTCGGAAGGGAAGGAGCGCCATTTGACTTTTTGATTGTAAAATTTGCTTGAATAATTAGCGGACGCCATGTTGTGTTTGGAGAGCCCATGTGTGCCCAAACTTTGGAGCTCCCCCACAAGTGACCCCATTTTGGAAACTAGACCCCCCAAGGCACCTTTCTAGATGCATAGTGAGCACTTGGAACCCCCAGGTGCTTCACAAATTGATTCGTAACAATGAAAAAGTGAAAAAAAAAACACTTTTTCATTTTTATGAATCAATTTGTGAAGCACCTGAGGGTTCCAAGTGCTCACAATGCATCTAGATAGGTGCCTTGGGGGGTCTAGTTTCCAAAATGGGGTCACTTGTGGGGGAGCTCCAATGTTTGGGCACACAGCGGCTCTCCAAACGCAACATGGTGTCGCTAACAATTTGAGCCGATTTTCCGTTAAATTTGTTAGAGGACACCATGTTGCATTTAGAGAGTCCCTGTGTGCCCAAACATTGGAGCTCCCCCACAAGTGACCCCATTTTGGAAACTAGACCCCCCAAGGCACCTATCTAGATGCATAGTGAGCACTTGGAACCCCCAGGTGCTTCACAAATTGATTCGTAACAATGAAAAAGTGAAAAAAAAAAAACTTTTTCATTTGTATGAATCAATTTGTGAAGCACCTGAGGGTTCCAAGTGCTCACTATGCATCTAGATAGGTGCCTTGGGTGGTCTAGTTTCCAAAATGGGGTCACTTGTGGGGGAGCTCCAATATTTGGGCACACAGCGGCTCTCTAAATGCAACATGGTGTCCGCTAACAAATTTAACGCAAAATTGGCTCAAATTGTTAGCGACACCATGTTGCGTTTGGAGAGCTGCTGTGTGCCCAAACATTGGAGCTCCCCCACAAGTGACCCCATTTTGGAAACTAGACCCCCCCAAGGCACCTATCTAGATGCATAGTGAGCACTTGGAACCCCCAGGTGCTTCACAAATTGATTCGTAACAATGAAAAAGTGAAAAAAAAAACACTTTTTCATTTTTATGAATCAATTTGTGAAGCACCTGGGGGTTCCAACTGCTCACTATGCATCTAGATAGGTGCCTTGGGGGGGTCTAGTTTAGAAAATGGGGTCACTTGTGGGAGAGCTCCAATGTTTGTGCACACAGGGTCTCTCTAAATGCAACATGGTATCCGCTAACAAATTGAATGGAAAATCGGCTCAAATTGTTAGCGGACACCACATTACGTTTGGAGAGCCCCTCTGTGCCCAAACTTTGGAGCTCCCCCACAAGTGACCCCATTTTGGAAACTAGACCCCCCAAGGCACCTTTCTAGATGCATAGTGAGCACTTGGAACCCCCAGGTGCTTCACAAATTGATTCGTAATAATGAAAAAGTGAAAAAAAAAACACTTTTTCATTTTTACGAATCAATTTGTGAAGCACCTAGGGGTTCCAAGTGCTCACTATGCATCTAGATAGGTGCCTTGGGGGGTCTAGTTTCCAAAATGGGGTCACTTGTGGGGGAGCTCCAATGTTTGGGCACACAGGGACTCTCTAAATGCAACATGGTATCCGCTAACAAATTGAATGGAAAATCGGCTCAAATTGTTAGCGGACGCCACATTGCGTTTGGAGAGCCCCTCTGTGCCCAAACTTTGGAGCTCCCCCACAAGTGACCCCATTTTGGAAACTAGACCCCCCAAGGCACCTTTCTAGATGCATAGTGAGCACTTGGAACCCCCAGGTGCTTCACAAATTGATTCGTAATAATGAAAAAGTGAAAAAAAAAACACTTTTTCATTTTTACGAATTAATTTGTGAAGCACCTAGGGGTTCCAAGTGCGCACTATGCATCTAGATAGGTGCCTTGGGGGGTCTAGTTTCCAAAATGGGGTCACTTGTGGAGGAGCTCCAATGTTTGGGCACACAGGGACTCTCCAAATGCAACATGATATCCGCTAACAATTTGAGCCGACAATTTGTTAGCGGATATCATGTTGCATTTGGAGAGTCCCTGTGTGCCCAAACATTGGAGCTCCCCCACAAGTGACCCCATTTTGGAAACTAGACCCCCCAAGGCACCTATCTAGATTCATAGTGAGCACTTGAAACCCCAGGTGCTTCACAAATTGATTCATAAAAATGAAAAAGTGTTTTTTTTTTCACTTTTTCATTTTTACGAATCAATTTGTGAAGCACCTGGGGATTCCAAGTGCTCACTATGCATCTAGAAAGGTGCCTTGGGGGGTCTAGTTTCCAAATTGGGGTCACTTGTGGGGGAGCTCCAAAGTTTGGGCACAGAGGGGCTCTCCAAACGCAATGTGGTGTCCGCTAACAATTTGAGCCGATTTTCCATTCAATTTGTTAGCGGATACCATGTTGCATTTAGAGAGTCCCTGTGTGCCCAAACATTGGAGCTCCCCCACAAGTGACCCCATTTTGGAAACTAGACCCCCAAGGCACCTATCTAGATTCATAGTGAGCACTTGGAACCCCAGGTGCTTCACAAATTGATTCATAAAAATGAAAAAGTGTTTTATTTTCACTTTTTCATTTTTACGAATCAATTTGTGAAGCACCTGGGGGTTCTAAGTGCTCACTATGCATCTAGATAGGTGCCTTGGGGGGTCTAGTTTCCAAAATGGGGTCACTTGTGGGGGAGCTCCAATGTTTGGGCACACAGGGGCTCTCCAAACGCAACATGGCGTCCGCTAACAATTTGAGCCGATTTTCCATTCAATTTGTTAGCGGACACCATGTCGCGTTTGGAGAGCCTGTGATGTGCCTAAACAGTGGAGCTCCCCCACAAGTGTCCCCATTTTGGAAACTATACCCCTCAAAGATTTTATTAAGGTGTATAGTGAACATTTTGAACCCAGAGGTACGGCACATTATTTGTTTACATTAGGTCATCATATTGAATAAGTTGTCATTATTCTTGAGCGTAAGTGCTCGCTACTTGAGTTTGCATCGGGTACTCAGGTATGCACCATGTACAGCGTGTGCTCGAGTGACATGCTCGAGTCCCTGCTCCGCATGTTTCACGGTTATTATACACCCAAAAAAAAACATGCGGGGATCGCTCGTGCATGGCAGGCAATCCCCGTAAAGTTTTTTGGCCGCGAAGCATATGGGGCAGAGACTCGAGCATGTCACTCAAATACCCACGATACTAAATGCATACCAGAGCACCCGATGCAAACTCAAGTAGCGAGCACTTGCTCTCAACACTAGTCGCCATATCGTCATCTTTTTTTCTTACTTTTGAAAAAAATCCCAACCCCAGCCCTAACCCTAGCACAACCCTAGCCCCAGCACAACCCTAGCCCCAGCACAACCCTAGCCCCAAACCCAGCCCTAACCCTAGCCCAATCCTAACCCAAGAGTTTATTTTTGACGCCGTTCCTTGTGCGGTATAAGTGATTAGACGACTTTATTCTTCGGGTCGGTGTGATTACAGCAATGCCAGAATCATATGGGGTTTTTATGACTGACAGCTGTCACACACTAAAAGACGCATTTTTTGTAAAATCTAGTTTTTGCATCGCCATATTTTGAGAGCTATAATTTTTCCAGATTTTGGCAGACAGTCATGTGACGGCTCGTTTTTTGCGGGATGACTTGACGTTGTTATTGGTGCCATTTTCAGGCACGTGCCATTTTTTGATCGCTTTCTATTCCGATTTTTGGGAGGCAGAATAAACAAAAACCAACAATTCAGGAATTGGTTTTTTTTTTTTTTTTTATTCTGTTCCGCGTGTGGTAAAATTGATGAGGCAGCTTTACTCTTCGGGTCAGTACGTTTACAGCGGTACCACATTTGTATAATTTTTCTATGTTTTGGCGCTTATACACAATAAAAGCTATTTTATAGAAAAAAATATTTTTTAGTATCGCTTTATTCTGAGAGCTATAACTTTTTTATTTTTCGGCTGATGGAGCTATATGGTGGCTTGTTTTTTGCGGGACGAGATGACGTTTTCAGCGGTATCATTTTTATTTGTATGCGTCTTTTTGATCGCGTGTTATTCCACTTTTTGTTTGGCGGTATGGTGATAAAGCATTGTTTTTTGCTTGGTTTTTTTTTTTTTTTTTTTACCGTGTTCACTGAAGGGGTTAACTAGTGGGACAGTTTTATAGGTCAGGTTGTTCCGGACGCGGCGATACCAAATATGTGTACTTTTATTGTTTTTTTTTATTTTTTTATAATAATATTTATTGATGGGTACATTATATTTTTATTTTTGGTGTATTATTTTTTTTATTTTTTTATAATATTTTTGCACATTTTTTTTTTTTTTTTTCCACTTTCACACAGTTTATACACTTTATTACTTTGTCCCACTCTGGGACTTTCACTTTTTTTTTTCTGATCGCCTGCATGGCACAGGAATGGAGCACCATCCCTATGCCATGAAGGCTGTCAGAAGTGCACAGTGTGAAGATTGCTTGGAGATGCACTGCGCATGTCCAAGCAATCTTCCTGCTCTCTGGTGACCCGGATGTTGTCATGACGACATCGGGTCGTCATGGCAACACCCGGGAAGCCTTTGCAGACTGCGCTGGAAGCCGGAAGAGGAGGTGAGTATCGCCAATCACCTCCCCTTGCCCCCGCAATGCCGCGATCGACTTCGATCGACTTCGATCGCAGCATCGCGGGGGTTAATGTGCTGGGAGCGGTGCGTGACCGCTCCCTGCACATAGTACCGGGTGTCAGCTGTGACAATCAGCTGACACCCGGCGGCGATCGCGCCCGCACAGCCTGTGTGCGCGCGCGATCGCGATGACGTACTAATACGGGTCTGGCTCTTAAGTCCCAGGGCACAGACGCGTATTAGTACGTCAGATGTTATTAAGGGGTTAATTTCCACTATCAATTTCTGACAGCTGCATTTAAAACGCGCCGGCAAGGGGGTGCGTTTTTCCATGATCCCATTGGCGCACTCGTGACGTGATCATGGGGCGCCGATGGATTGTCATGACACCTGGGGGTCTGCTGATGATCACAGCTTCAAGTCCTCTAAGGAGACCAACAAATACAGTAAAAAGTGAAAAAAAAGTTTTTAAAAATATGAAAAAATAAAAAAACACAAAAGTTCCATCCCACCCCTTTTCCCTCATTAAAAATAAAACAATTAAAAATATATACATATATGGAATCGCTGCATTCCTAAAAGTCTGATCTATCAAAATATAAAGTAAATTAATCTGATCAGTAGACGGCGTAACAAGAAAAAAATCAAAAATCAAACCGCCAAAATTAAGGTTTTTTTGGCTTCCACAACACTGCTATAAAATGCACTCCACATTTTTTTTTCACCACTTACATAAAAAAATAACTATACATGTTTTTAGTGTATGCATTTTTTTTGCAATTTCAACGCACTTGGAATTTTTTTTCCAATTTTCCAGTACACTATGTGGTAGAACGAATGATGTCATTCAAATGTAAAACTCATGCCTCAAAAAACAAACCCTCATACGGCTATTTTGGCAGAAAAATAAAAAAGTTATGGCTCTCGAAAGAAGGGAAGGAAAAAATAAAATTGAAAGAACAGAAAATCACTATGTCATGAAGGTGTTAAAAAGGGACAGAAATCTCCCATTCTATAAATCATTATGGGTCTCATTGTTTGATTTCCCCTCCCACAAACCAATCTAGTTGTTATAACTCATGACATGGAATTATTGGCTGGCAATTAGAGTTCTCTCCTCTTAAATCTTACTGTGTGGTTACCTTCTAATAATAAAAGGAAGCTATGACAAATGCAATATGGTGTTGTAACATCTGTGCCGATTTGTGTCTCCTCTTATTCCGCTTTGACATCTCGGCAGCGGCATGCCTTTGTTGCTAGCAATGTATGACAGCAACACTTCTGTTTTTCCTGGGACTTTTTGTGCTACTTAATCAAAGGAGCTATGGGGTAAAATTTAGTCTGGTTTTGATCATTCCTTCCTGAAAGCTTTGAGTGGGGTTGTCAGCTATTTAAACCCCCTGAAGCTCTGACTTCCAATGCCAGTCAATAGTTCTGCTTACCTGGTCTATAACTCTGTTCTGTGCTCCTGTTGTGTCATACTGATTTATCCAATTCTCTGACCTCAGCTTGTATTTTGTCCACCTGCTTGTTTTCTGATTTTGTCTCTGACATAACCTCTTAGTATCGACCCCCATGTGACAACCCTTCTTAATATTAGCTTTCTCCACCAGGTGGTAGCTGAGTCTGTGGCCCCCATCCCAGGGGTTCCTGTGTAACTTCAGATCCCTGTATAGGGGTTAAAGGGTGAAGGACAGGGCAACTGCTGGGATCTGATAAACAAAGTGGCTTATGTTAAGTCTATACGTGGAAGCTCTATTAACATCCACAAACAGTGCTATCGCGACAGGTGTGAGCAGTAAAGTGGATTGTGGACTTACTTGTATTGGATCTTTTACTGGTGTGGTGTATAATGATACAACTTATATGGAACCTTATGCATGGGGTTGTGGCATACACTGCCATGACATGAGAGTGTGACACCTATTGACACCAAACACCATATCTCTTGTTGCTCTCCTTGGCCAGTGATAAGCAATCTAGGAGACTGTCATTGTTTCAACCAAGTGCTTTTTTAATGGATGAAAAGTATCAAGCTATTAGTGAGCTCAGGCAAATTATGCTTGTACCCTGTCTGCCTTTGTCTTGGTGCATTGCTTAAAGAGGTTGTCCACCGACCCTACTCCGGCTCATCTTATAAATGTCCTTGATAAAGAATGGTGTCTGTTGAAACGTTGGACCATAACTATCACTTACTGGGGCAAAATAAATATCACTTATTGCAGCAAGAACTTCTACTCTTTATCAGCTTCAGTGCTGAGGGTTACACTTCCAAATTGAGTCAGGACTGTGGTCCTCTCCTCAAGCATGTACACCTTCAGAGCAGTGTTGTCAGTCTTCTCCTCTCCTATTTAGCCATTAATTTGACAGCACTTTACAGATATCATCACTGATTCGACTAGGACTCACAATCTAAATTCCGTATCAGTATGTCTTAAGAGTGTGGGAGGAAACCAGAGTACCCAGATGAACCCTATGGTGAACATGTGTTAGGTGTCGGTCTGGTGCTGGATTTGAAATGGGTCCAGGACCTTCTATGGTCTCCCATTTCAGTCCAGCCAGGGCTGATGCTGCTCAGCATCACCGTCAGCCCCAACGCCTAGCTGGTCCGCAAGCACTGTTTGTCTCCCAGGTAGTTGTGCCTAGCAATGTTAAGCCTGGGTTGCAGAGGGAGACAGGGCTTGTGGCATCTAAGTCCAGGATTTGCCGCACTGAACATGTCCGTGACCTGGCGGATCATGATTAGTGGGTTGGCACCCACCTGACCCGGTGACCTGGCACCGCCTGATTGGTCCACGGGTAACGTCACCAATGGCGCGTCGGTGGGCAGGGCTTAGTCTTTAAAAGGCCCGCCCACAAAGATGGCGACGCGCTCAGATCATTTGAGCTGGCTGTTTGTGGTGTGCACGCTTACTCTTGGGCTTGTAGAGCCATAGCTTTAGTTAGGCAGGTTAGGAAGAGTCTGTTCTGCCTGTGAGCTATTTAGAGCGGGTTTGCTCAGTCCGGTAGCACGCCGGCTGAGTGCTCGAATACCCGGCGGGAATCTCACCCGCACGCTAGCGCCAACTCCTATAGCGTAGCGCCTGTATCGAAGACAGGGCTACTGCTTCTCCTATGGTCACACGTCTCCCTGCGGTTCTTGGAGATTGTGTGAACCGTTATACTAGTGCCAAACCCCATAGCATAGCGCCTGTATCAAAGACAGGGCTACTGCTTCTCCTATGGTCGCATGTCACCCTGTGGTCCTTGGAGATTGTGCGAACCGTCTTACCCTTCCGTGTGCATTAACACGAAGGGCTAAGATAGTTGGTAGGTGCGTCGCCGGTCTCTCTCCCTCCGTGCAGTTAACGGAGATAGAGCGTACCGCTTTACCTGTTCCTGTGTGAAGAAACACGGAAGGGTTTTACATTTAAGTTGTCGCTTGCCTGTGAACCGTTATACTAGCGCCAAACCCCATAGCATAGCGCCTGTATCAAAGACAGGGCTACTGCTTCTCCCACGGTCGCATGTCACCCTGTGGTCCTTGGAGATTGTGCGAACCGTCTTACCCTTCCGTGTGCATTAACACGAAGGGCTAAGATAGTTGATAGGTGCGTCGCCGGTCTCTCTCCCTCCGTGCAGTTAACGGAGATAGAGCGTACCGCTTTACCCGTTCCTGTGTGAAGAAACACGGAAGGGTTTTACATTTAAGTTGCCTCTTGCCTTGCCACCCGGAAAGTGTTCAGCAGCAGTCCTCCAGGCTGCATCGCGGACCCCGGGGTCGGTTGCGTTCCATTAAAATAAAGTTGTCTGCAACCGCCCTCCTAACAACATGCAACCTCCTTGCAGATGTTGCCCTTGGTGGGATTTGGACCCAGGACCCCAGGCCTGCTAATCAACAGTGATAAGCACTGAGTCACTATACTGTTGTATGTGTATAGTAGCTTTCTGACTCTACTAGATAGATGATTCAAGACAATAGGAGGATAGATACGATGATGTTCAACAGCGAGCATCTATGTGCATGATGGGTTAGGTGTGATGGCTGTTCAAACACAAAAGCTATCTGACGTGTATGACCATCTTTAAGGCCCCCTTACACATTAGATTAAAGTCAGGTGAACCTGACTGTTTTGACAGCATCAAATATCTGATCATTATGGGGGCTTCTCGACTGTCTCCAACAGATAATTTGGAGGAAGAAAAGGATCGGGTGGTTGAATTTTACGCCCCAATCCTTTTATTTTCAGAGGAGATGAGCAGCTGCCAGTTGTGTCTGAATGAGAATACTGTCAAAATCTGGTACCAAAGTTCATGAACGGCCAGCTGAGCACTTACGTGTATGGAGGTGTTGGAAGAAATACTATAGCTAATGTGTATGGCCAACTTTAGTGTTAAAGATCCTAAATAAATAAAGATAGAGAAAAGTAATCATAATTTCAACAGTGTTTGAAGTGAAGATTGATAAGTAATAGGTAAATTGTAGAGAAGGTTCAGCCAGCCCGGTCATACCTACAACAATAGAACCTTCTAACTCAAGCCCAATGGAAATGAAGGGAAGTCGAAATTAAAGCAGAATCTCAAGGCTTGCTGCACACCTATTACTAGAGTCGTTCTAATGTAATCCTCTGGAAGAGTATTCTTCAAAATGTAATTGTGTTAGCTAAGGTTAGTCAGTTGCAAATTCCGATTTGAAGTACCAGAAGTTTGGAGAAATGAAACCTTTGATCTGTACATCAAGAAAAAAAATGATTATCCAATTTCACTGTTTCCCCTGGAGTCACAGTTAAAGGGCTCAAATCCACAGTATTAATTTTCAAGAAGGTAAATTAGCATAATTAATGGCTAGCCATATTTGGGGGTAATACTGTATGTAATTAACATTAGATAGTTCTGTTTTACCACCTGCCCCCAGATCTCATTGCTTTGCAATGTATGAAGTGTACAGGAGGAAATTTTCTCCTTTGCTGCACCGAGCTAAAAGCAGCTTCCTTCATCAGAATAAGCCATTAGCTGTAATGGCATGTAGGTGTAATGGAATGTGCTTGAAACATCTGTGCTGAGAACAGGGGAGAAATTGCTGCATGCAGTCGTAGGCCTTTGGGAGCTTGATTAAGGATTGCTTCAGAGAACTTGAGATCAAGCCTGGGATACAAAATAAGAGGAGAAAGAAAAATACCGCTAATAGATTTACGCTTGCACTATAGGGAGAACAAAGGAATTTTTTTTTAACTTTCTTTTTATGGCTCTTATATTGCATCACTCTCTTTAGGGTCTTTACTGATTGAAATATTAACTAAAAACAAGAATTACAAGGCAAAGAAGAGAAATATCATTACAACAGCTTAAAATACATCTGCTTACTGCTACGTGTTATGAATCTGGTCCGTTTGTCTTCATTTACATGGAGCCATCATATTCCGCGGCACTTTACAGACATTATGGGCACTGTCCCCATTGGGGCTCACAATCTAAATTCCCTATCAGTATGTTTTTACACAGGGAGGACATATAAACTTCTTGTATATGTTGTCCTTGGTGGGATATGAATTAGGACCCCATTGCTGCACGGTACGGTGCTAACCACTGAGCCACCTTGTTGGCTGCTCTACTGTTGAGTTTGTGTAATTCATTTCTACTATGTATCAGTAAGTTCATCTGAGTCTATTTGGCTCAGTATTATGGGTCTCCTATAGGTTATGATTTTTATGGCTAGTTTAATGATCATAGCTTATTAATATTAATTTCTGTGTCTAGGAATGCTCCAAATCTTTATGGGACCTTGGTTTAACAAGCATAGAGTATGTTAACCAAGATCTCTTAGCATAGTGAGTCTTGGCTTTACACACGTCTGATGACCCACTCTTAAGCCTTATTCTTAGGGCTCGCTCACATAAGCTTATAACATGACCGAGTGCTATCCGATGTTTTATCACAGTGCTTTTTTTTCTCATGCCGATTTGGCTCCGATGATTGGAATCAGCACACCTATACAAGTCTATGGGTGCATGTGAAACATCGCACTGCACTCAGATGTCATCCAAGTGCAGTCCCATTACTGAGGACACAGAGAATGGAGAAGATGTACAAATTAAGTTCTCCATCTTCTCCTCAGCTGTGATGCGATTCTCTCAGTCGAGAGAATCAAATCACATTAAAGTGACACTCGGATCAAACTCTGACAGTTTGTGCCGAGTTTCATTAGCATAATTGTCCCAATTCTCTAGCATGAGAGAACATATGCTCGTGTGACCGCAGCCTAAAATCTATTTATTTATCCATATGTGAAAAACACTGATGACATAGTGACCAAAAACTGATGACAAACTGGCCAAAAGCTGATGACATACTGACCAAACACTGATAACATACTGACCAAAAGCTGATGACATACTAACCAAACACTAATGACATTCTGACCACACACTGATGGCATACTAATACAACACTGATGACACAGGTACCAATTTTTTGCTTTTGTAAAAAAACACTGACGTCTGAAAAGGGCATTATGGGAGTTTTCCAGACAGATAAAAAGTTGTTTCAATCTGTCAGAATTGTGCATTGATGAAACACATGCTTTTCTAATATACTTTCATTATAATAACTGCTCAAAAATTTGAATTTCAATGTCCGTTTGTTCTAATTTAAGAATTATTCCAACATACTAAGCCAGCCAACTTCTATGTCTTTATATGAGCTCTAATAGAGAAGGGGATTGGCTTAGTTATTGAACATAGCCAGACATCCAGTGCCCTACAATGGCGTCACATGCCGACAAAGACGAATCAGAATCTCTTTTTCGGTGTCAGATTGAACCCAGCAGTAGAGCGCACTGTCAATGAAATTGGGATATTTGGGCAGCTATAATTCTTTACAATTTGTGTTCCCAACACATTTAAATAACTCTTAGCTAGTGTTGAGCCACCCCCGTCGTGTTCGGGTTCGGTTCGGTTCGTCGAACACCGGGATGTTCGAGGAACTGTTCGTCGAACTGTTCGTCGAACACCTTAGAACACCGTCGAACACCGTTTAAACCAATGGCAGGCAAACAAAAACACATAGAAACACATAGAAAACACCTTCAAAGGTGTCCAAAAGCTGACAAACTGCTCAGAAGACGCTCTCTTTAAAAAAGCCGGCCGGCAATTCAGCAGCGACATACACCGGTACCCGACAATTTAGACAAGAAGGAATAGAGCATCACACATAGATTAGATAGATAGAAACATGTCAGTCACACATATAAGAAGCACAGTGACAGTGTTGCTTACTGTACTTGTCATTTAGTGTAAAGGATTTATTAAAAAAAATAATAGTGTTTTCGTGCACCATCTCTTTAAAAAAGCGGGCCGGCAATTCAGCGGACTCCAGCCGCGACCAATCAGCGAGATTGGCGCCAAATTTAAACCCCGCTCTGCTAGTTGGTCGTGGATGCCGGCCGCGACTAATCAGCATTATTGGCGCCAAATTTAAGCACCGCTCTGCTGATTGATCGCGGTCGCCGTCCGCAACCAATCAGCAGTATTGGCGCCAAATTTAAACCCTGCTCGGCTGATTGGTCACGGTTGCCGGCCGCGACCAATCAGCAGTATTGGCGCCAAATTTAAACCCCGCTCTGCTGATGGGTCACGGTTGCCGGCCGCGACCAATCAGCGATTTTGGCGCCAAATTGAAACACCGCTCTGCTGATTGGTCACGGCCGGCGATTGCGACCAATCAGCATTATTGGCGCCAAATTTAAACCCCGCTCTGCTGATTGGTCGCGATCGCCAGCCACGACTAATCAACATTGTTGCCGCCAAATTTAAACACCGCCCTGCTGAATGGTCGCGGTCGTGACCAATCACCGTTATTGGCGCCAAATTTAAACACCGCTTTGCTGATTGGTCGCAACCGCAACCAATCAGCATTATTGGCGCAAAATTTAAACACCACTTTGCTGATTGGTCGCGACCGCGACCAATCAGCATTATTGGCGCAAAATTTAAACCCCGCTCTGCTGATTAGTTGCAACCGCCGGCCGTGACCAATCAGCGATATAGTCGCCAAATTTCAACACCGCTTTGCTGATTGGTCGCGGTTGCTGGCCGCGACCAGTCAGCGATTTTGGCGCCAAATTTAAACACCGCTCTGCTGATTGCGCCGGGTCTGCCGCATACATATTCTAGAATACCCGATGCGTTAGAATGGGGCCACCATCTAGTTTCATGAAATAATTAAAAAAAAAATTGACGTGGGGCTTCGCACTATATTTGTGTCCAGCCAAGTACAGCAGGCAGGAACGGGCTGCCCCCAACCACCAGCTGCCTATTTGTACCTGGTTGGACACAACAATATAGGGAAGCCCTTTTTTTCTTAATTATTTCATGAATTTCATGAAATAATTTAAAAAAAAAATACGTGGGGCTTCGCCCTATTTTTGTGTCCAGCCAGGTACAACTAGGCAGCTGGGGGCTGGAATCTGCAGCGCAGGGAGGCCCAAGATTTCTGGGTCCCCCCCGCTGCAAATTGCAGTCCGCAGCCACCCCGGAAAATGGCGCGTTCATAGAAGCGCCATCTTCTGGCGCTGTACCCAACTCATCCAGGGCCCTGGTGCGGTGACTCACTGGGTAATAAAGGGGTTAGGGCCAGCTTGGCATTATCAGCTGGCCCTAAGCCCGAAATTCATGGGGTCACGCCAATATTAGACATGACCGCCATGAATTTCTAGTAAAGTATTTAAAAAAAACACAACACCCAGAATAAAGTCCTTACAATAAAGCAACCTCATCCTTACCTTTCCATGGTTCCCACGACAGCTTCAGCTCTGCTACATCGAGATGTGGGAAAATTCTCACGCTGTAGCGCTGAGTGCAGGAGAATTCTCCCACGCTGTCAATGACGTGCATGAGGTGAGCTGAGTTCATTGGACATGAACTCGTCTCATCTTTATGCCGTCACAGAGAGACACTGAGGAGCGCAAGCATGCCTGCGCTTCTCAGTGTCTGCGGGATGACAGGCTGGATGGCAGCGTTCTGCTGCGGTCCAGCCTGTCATCTCGATGTAGCAGAGCTGAAGCTGTCGTGGGAACCATGGAAAGGTAAGGATGATGTTGCTTTATTATTTTACTTTTATTGCAGGAGATCGTTGGCTTCAGCTGGAATGGGCGTGGTGGTAAGTATGGTTTAATTTAGAACAATAAAGGAATGTGTCTTTATTTCAATTAAAGGAGTTTATTCTGGGTGTTTGTGTTTTCTTTTAACTTTGACTATGGGATTAGTAATGGGGGTGTCTTATAGACGCCTCTCCATTACTAACCTGGGCTTGATGTCAGCTGGCATTATAAGCTGACATCAACCCCAGCCCTATTACCCCACTGCCACCGCTACAGGGCAGTGGGAAGAGCGAGGCTAAGTGCCAGAATTAGCGCATCCTATGGATGCGCCATTTCTGGGGCGGCTGACGGCTGGTGTTTCTAGCCTGGGAGGGGGCCAATATTCATGGCACCCTTCCTGGGCTATTAATATCAGCCCCCAGCTGTCTGCCTAGCCTTTGCTAGCTATTAAAATAGGGGGGACCAGACGTCATTTTTTGGGGGGGGTCCCCCATTTTAATAGCTAGTAAAGGCTAGGTATTCAGCTGGGGGCTGATATTAGTAGCCTGGGAAGCTCCATGGGTATTACCCCCCTCCCAGGCTTCAAACATCTGCCCCAGCCGTCTGCTTAACCTCCGCTAGAGCCTAAAATTATGGGGACCCCCACGCCAATTTTTTTTTTAATAGATCCTTTATTTTAACACTAAATGACAAGTACAGTAAGCAACACTGTCACTGTACTTCATATATATGTGACTGACATGTTTCTATCTATCTAATCTATGTGTGATTCTCTATTCCTTCTATTCTAAATTGTCGGGTACCGCTGCTGAATTGCCGGCCGGCTTTTTTAAAGAGACAGTGCATGAAAGCACTATTATTTTTTTTAATAAATCCTTTACACTAAATGACAAGTACAGTAAGCAACACTGTCACTGTACTTCATATATGTGACTGACATGTTTCTATCTATCTAATCTATGTGTGATTCTCTTTTCTTTCTATTCTAAATTGTCGGGTACAGATGCTGAATTGCCGGCCGGCTTTTTTAAAGAGACGGTGCATGAAAACACTATTATTTTTTTTGATAAATCCTTTACACTAAATGACAAGTACAGTAAGCAACACTGTCACTGTACTTCGTATATATGTGGCTGACTTGTTTCTATCTATTTAATCTATGTGTGATGCTCTATTCTTTCTGTTCTAAATTGTCGGGTACCGGTCTCTGCCGCTGCTGAATTGCCGCTTTTCATGTTTCACTGTTGGCACTGTTCCCATCGGTTTGGGCAATCACTGTAATGCCACAACCACCATGGCTGTGGCATTACAGTGAGTGGCAGGCAATCCCTGCATGATTGGTGCTCAAAATAGCACCAGACATGCAGAACACGCTTTTGGTGCACGAACAGTTATCGAACATAACCTCGAACAGCCGAATTCTTTGCAAATCGTTCGGGTTCGTCGAACAACTCGAACACCGCCCAAAACAGCTCGAATTTGAGATTGGCGAACAGTTCTAGTCGAACACCGCTCATCTCTACTCTTAGCATGATCTGTAATATTGTTTATAATAAATGAAGTCCCTAGATCAAAGAATTAACACCGTCTTAAAAAAAAAAAAATACTAACTTGAATTTTTGGCTAATGAGTCTGCAAATTTTTCTTCTACTTGATCTGAAAAAACTTGTGCAATTAATTACAACAATTGAATTTCACGTGTATGTTCAGCAAATTCCTACAAAGTAAAATAGCTGGATGAAATTCCTTTAAAGGGGACTTATCACCACTGAAAATGCTACTACTGTTACCTCCACGTATAGGGTTAATCTGCAGGTAAATAACGTTACAATGCTGTGCTGTCCGGGGGCTCCCAGGAGTAAATAAATAGCATTTTAGGCAGTGTCCACTTTTGTGATACAGGCACAAATATTCAGAAAATCACAGTTATCTGCCATCTTGAAAAAGGCGGACATTGCCGAAAAAGAGGTCAGAAAGAGCACAAAATGAATCCGAATATTTGATGAAAGTCAATGGTCCCATTGGGGGATACAGCTCAATCCCATTTTTCAGGGCTTCAGACATAAGCCCCAATGGAGCCACTGACATGTGGCTAAAGTGTGATGTGAACCATCCTTTGTGTGCAAAGAGCCAGTATTAATGATTTGGGACATGCATATTTTACGGACTGTGAGTTCAGCTTTTTTTTTAAAATAAAATAAAATAAAAAAAATCAGAAACTTTTCTTTGTGCTGCCAAAGGATTTTATTCTTTATTTGTTTTAACCTTTTATTTTCATGTAGACTTTTTTTTTTTATTAGATTTTTGTCTCCTGTTCCTTTCCATTCTTCCTTATAAGATTGTTGGTGTTTTACTCCCGGAAACCGTCGTTTGTTTACACACAGTTATAAGGGAAAATAAGAAATAACAAAGCCTGCAGCATAATAAGAATGATCAAACTACTAAATGGTGCTGGCTTCTTCGATTTGGCTATTACATTGGAGAGAATTAACCCCTTGCTGACTTAAAGGGACCCAAAAGAGTATTTATATTCTACGTACACAATGCTTTGATTAAGAAGAGAAAATATCGAGCAAATTTTGCCAAAGAAATAGTTGAAAGACCTCATTAACAGGGAAACAAACCTTTAACTATTTGGCAGCCATTTGATTTCTCGATAAACATGTTGTTTAATACTGAATAACAACAAATGATTGTGTACTTAAGCACTCAACGCCTCCCAGTTTGAACCGTTGCCAAAAATTACGTTATTTACTGAAATGTAAAAAAAAAAAGAAGAGACGTAATAAAAGAGTAAAAAAGCATCACGAACAAATAATATAAAAATAAAACAATATGATGGTACCTGCCTTGTTTACTGCACAGAACACCTGCCATTTAGTTTGGAAAAAAATACACAAAAAAAAAAAGAGAGGTATCATTGAGTTTTTCCTAAATAGAAAATCTGGGCTTTGAGCCAATGGCACAATGTGTTTCAGGTGCACTGTAAATAGAAACACTGCAAAATATAGAAAAATAACACCATATACAAGATATTAATGACATTGGGTTTACAAGTGTATCTTGAATTTTCTGAGTTCCTCATGTCAAAGGTGGCAGCGAGGAAGGTGGCTCTGGAAAAAGGGGTTTAAGGAATCTGCACAGAAAAGCTCACCTTAAGTCTCCACATTTAAACTAACATTACTTGTATAAATAATTGAACAGGATTTGCTGCCGGAATTCTTACTTACGAGGTCAATGTATAATGATGCGGGTTTAAATGGCAAGTTGTAGAAAATGATTACCCATTTGAAAGAAGGACAAATTGGCTTGCCCCTTTTTTTAGAATTGGAAATGAGATTGTACAATTAGAGTGCCACTTAAAAGCAGCTTTCAGATGAAAACAGGGCAAAATACAGATGTAGCATAGGATTTCACTGGCTGGCATTATGCCAGAGAAAAATAACACATTCTCTTCACTAAAATTACTGCATTGCCATTTGGAAGTATATAGCACCCACACAAGTGTGTCCTGAATAGAGTGTAAAATACACAGATGAAAGGGAGTTTGGCTGTCCCTCTGGAACATCTGCATATTTCAAATTTATATCTATGTATATATATACAATAGACAGTACAGACCAAAAGTTTGGAAACACCTTCTCATTTAAAGATTTTTCCGTATTTTCATGACTATGAAAATTGTACATTCACACTGAAGGCATCAAAATTATGAATTAACGCATGTGGAATTATATACTTAACAAAAAAGTGTGAAACAACTGAAAATATGTCTTATATTCTAGGTTCTTCAAAGTAGCCACCTTTTGCTTTGATGACTGCTTTGCAAAGAAACTGGCTCACATGAGGACCGCCCCAGGAAAGGAAGACCAAGAGTCACCTCTGCTTCTGAGGATAAGTTTATCCGAGTCACCAGCCTCAGAAATTGCAGGTTAACAGCAGCTCAGATTAGAGACCAGGTCAATGCCACACAGAGTTCTAGCAGCAGACACATCTCTACAACAACTGTTAAGAGGAGACTTTGTGCAGCAGGCCTTCATGGTAAAATAGCTGCTAGGAAACCACTGCTAAGGACAGGCAACAAGCAGAAGAGACTTGTTTGGGCTAAAGAACACAAGGAATGGACATTAGACCAGTGGAAATTTGTGCTTTGGTCTGATGAGTCCAAATTTGAGATCTTTGGTTCCAACCACCGTGTCTTTGTGCGACGCAGAAAGGGTGAACGGATAGACTCTACATGCCTGGATCCCACCATGAAGCATAGAGGAGGAGGTGTGATGGTGTGGGGGTTCTTTGCTGGTGACACTGTTGGGGATTTATTCAAAATTGAAGGCATATTGAACCAGCATGGCTGCCACAGCATCTTGCAGCGGCATGCTATTCCATCCGGTTTGCGTTTAGTTGGACCATCATTTATTTTTCAACAGGACAATGACCCCAAACACACCTCCAGGCTGTGTAAGGGCTATTTGACCAAGAAGGAGAGTGATGGGGTGCTATGCCAGATGACCTGGCCTCCACAGTCACCAGACCTGAACCCAATCAAGATGGTTTGGGGTGAGCTGGACCGCAGAGTGAAGGCAAAAGGACCAACAAGTGCTAAGCATCTCTGGGAACTCCTTCAAGATTGTGGGAAGACCATTTTCGGTGACTACCTCTTGAAGCTCATCAAGAGAATGCCAAGAGTGTGCGAAGCAGTCATCAAAGCAAAAGGTGGCTACTTTGAAGAACCTAGAATATAAGACATATTTTCAGTTGTTTCACACTTTTTTGTTAAGTATATAATTCCACATGTGTTAATTCATAGTTTTGATGCCCTCAGTGTGAATGTACAATTTTCAGAGTCAAGAAAATACAGAAAAATCTTTAAATGAGCAGGTGTGTCCAATCTTTTGGTCTGTACTGTATATATATGTATATATATATATATATATATACAGTATATATATATATGTATATATATATATTTATATATATATGCAGTCATGTGTATATACTGTATATATATACTAGCTATTGAACCCGTTCTACGCCCGGGTTGTGAGCATTTTTATTGGTATATGGTCTCCCATCCTGGCATATGCTCCCCCATCCTGCGCCCCCATCCTGTTATGTGCTGCCCCCATCTCACTCCCCTATCCTGTTATATGCTGCCCCCATCCTGCGCCCCCATCCTGTTATGCGCTGCCCCCATCCTGCACCCCCATCCTATTATGTGCGCCCCATACTGTAATGTGCAGCCTGCATCCTGCTCCCCCATCCTGTTTTGTGCTGCCCCATCCTGCTCCCCCATCCTGTTATGTGCTGCCCCCATCCTGTTATGTGCACCCCCATCCTGTTATGTGCTGCCCCCATCCTGCTCCCCCATCCTGTTATGTGCTGCCCCCATCCTGCGCCCCCATCCTGTTATGTGTTTCCCATACTTTCTTGTGCAGCCCCCATCCTCTTTTGTGCAACCCCCGTCCTCTTTTGTGCAGACCCCATCCTGCACCCATCCTGTTTTGTGCGGCCCCCATCCTGCTCCCCCATTCTGATATTTGCGCCCCCATCACGGTCCATGCTCCCCTATTGTGGTATTTGTGTCCCCATCCTGGACCCCCATCCTCATATTTGTGCCCCCAACCTGGTCCCTCATCCTGGTATTTGTGCTGCCCCCATTCTGCGCCTCCATCCTGTTTTGTGCTGCCCCCATCCTGCTCCCCCCATCCTGTTATGTGTTGCCCCCATCTTGCTCCCCCATCCTGTTATGTGTTGCCCCCATCTTGCTCCCCCATCCTGGTATTTGTGCTGCCCCCATCCTGATCCCCCATCCTGGTGTTTGTGCTCCCCCATCCTGGTATTTGTGCTGCCTCCATCCTGCTCCCCCATCCTGATATTTGTGCTGCCCCCATTCTGCTCCCCCATCCTGGCATTTGTGCTACCCCATTCTGCTCCCCCATCCTGGTATTTGTGCTGCCCCATGCTGTTCCCCCATCCTGATATTTGTACTCCCCCATCCTGGTATTTGTGCTCCTCCATCCTGGTCCCCCATCCTGGTATTTGTGCTCCCCCATCCTGGTATTTGTGCTGCCTCCATCCTGCTCCCCCATCCTGATATTTGTGCTGCCCCCATTCTGCTCCCCCATCCTGGTATTTGTGCTACCCCATTCTACTCCCCCATCCTGGTATTTGTGCTGCCCCATCCTGGTCCCCCATCCTGATATTTGTACTCCCTCATATTGGTATTTGTGCTCCCCCATCCTGGTCCCCCATCCTGGTATTTGTGCTCCCCCATCCTGGTCCCCAATCCTTGTATTTGTGCTCCCTTATCCTGGCATTTGAGCTCCCCCATCCTGGTCCCCCATCCTGGTATTTGTGCTCTCCCATCCTGGTCCCTCATCCTGGTATTTGTGCTCCCACATCCTGGTCCCCCATCCTGGTATTTGTGCTCCCCAATCTTGGTCCCCCATCATGGTATTTGTGCTCCTCCATCCTGGTATTTGTGCTGCCCCCATCCATGCAACAACAAAAAAACTAAACACTCCTACTCATCTTTTTCCCATCTCCCTTGCAGCGCATCCTCGATCTCTGGTGAGTCTGGAGGAGGAGTGTGGCGCCGGAGTTCGCGCCTGCGCATAGCGTGATCTCCGGTGCCATTTTGTTGAAGACAAATTTGCACACTCCATACTCGCCGGAGATCGAAGCATGTGTCCTAATGGCACCAGAGATAGTATGTAAAATGACTTTGCAGTAAGTAATAAAAATGCCTTAAAACATTCTCTCTCTCTCATTTTTCTGGCATTTGGCAAATATTAATAATTATAGTAATCTCAATTGACCTAAAACGGGAAAGGTTTTTTCTGATTTCATGTCAGATATTGAGAAAAACATGCATATGTCTTTTTATATGGTGTATGTAAACTTGTGGTTTCAACTGTATATATATATATATATATATATATATATATATATATATATAGTAATATATATACAGTTGGCACCTTTGAAATTGTTCTAGAAAATTAAGTACCGTACTTTTCGGACCATAAGACGCGCTTTTCTTCCCCCAAAAGTGGGAGGAAAATGGGGGGTGCGTTTTATGGCCCTAACGTTATGAATACTTGTGGTGGTGGAGCAGGGGTGCCCTCCTTCAGGAACGAGATGGCGGCGGCAGCGGCTTGTGAGGCAGAGCGGCTGGAGCCGGTGTCGGGCTGTATACGGCATCGGGCGGTGAAGCAGAGCGGCCTGCGCGGTTTTTTGGTGTGCGCAGTCATCTTACTAAGTCTGCAGTCTACAGGAAAATGGCCGCTTGAGCCAGTGCATGCGCAGACCGGAAGCTCTAGAGGCCATTTTACTGTAGATCACAGCTTTAAGAAGATGGCGACGGCCACCGGAAACCTGCACATGCCGCTCTGCCTCACCGCCCGATGCCACTCACAGCCACGGCACAGGACCCAGCCCTGCACAGGCCTGGCACAGGAACCAGCCAGGCTTAAGGCCCTGCACAGGCCCCTGCACAGGCCCCAGCACAGGCAGCACAGGCACCCCCCAGCCCTGAACAGGCGCCCCAGCCCTGCCCAGGCCACCCAGCCCGGCACAGGAACCAGCCAGGCTAAGGGCCCTGCACAGGCCCCCGACTCTGCACAGGAACCAGCCAGCCTAAGAACCCCAGCCCTGCACAGACCCCCCAGCCCTGCACAGGCCCCCCAGACCTGTACAGGCCTCCGGCCCTGCACAGGAACCAGCTAGGCTATGGACCCCAGCCCTGCACAGGCCCCCAGCCTTGCAGAGGAACCTGGCCAGACCCCGGTCCAACACAGGAACCAGTCAGGCTAAGGGCCCCGGCCATGCACAGACCCTGGCACAGGCACCCGGCCAAAACCCAGCCTGGCACAGGAACCAGCCATGCTCAGGGCCCCGGCACAGGCCCCAGCCAGGCTAAGTGGCCCAGCTAGACACAGGCCCCACAGCATCTCACCTCTTCTGCTGCAGCAGCCAGGTTCCTGAGGGAGGGAACCTGCGATCCTGCTCCACTGCAACGCCCCGCTGCTGGAGCACCGACTTCCTGAAGGACCCTGCGTCCTGTGACCTTCACTCCACCGCCCCCCAGGTAAGATACCATACCTATTCAGACTATAAGATGGACCTCCATCTTATAAAAACATTTTTTTTCCTATTTTCCACCCCAAAATTTGGGGTGCGTCCTATGGTCTGGTGCGTCTTATAGTCTGAAAAATATGGTATTTCTCCCAGAAAATTATTGCAATTACCCATGTTTTGTTATACACATGTTTATTTCCTTTGTATGTATTGGAACAACACAAAAAAAAAGAGAAAAAAGGCAAATTGGACATAATTTCACACAAAACCCCCAAAATGGGCCGGATAAAATTGTTGGCACACTCACCTTAATATTTGGTTGCACACCCTTTGGAATAAATAACTGCAATCAATCGCTTCCTATAACCATCAACAAGCTTTTTATACCTCTTAACTGAAATGTAGCAGTGGCCTTATATGTGTTTTGGATCACTGTCATGTTGGAAAAGGCACATCTACCAAGAGCATGTAGTGGTGGTGGCAAATTCTTTTTTAATATAAAGCAGTGCATCTGTGAATTCATGATATCAATGAAATGTAGCTGCCTAACACCAGCAGCGCTCATGCAGCCCCACATAACGACACGGCCACCACCAGGTTTTACTGTAGGCTCCATCCATTTTTCTTCATTTTTCTAAATGCATGGTGCCTACAGTAAAACCTGGTGGTGACTAGTGTTGAGCCACCCCCGTAGTGTTCGAGTTCGGTTCGGTTCGTCGAACACCCGTGTGTTCGCCGAACTGTTCGTCGAACTGTTCGTCGAACACCTTCGAACACCGTTAAAACCAATGGCAGGCAAACAAAAACACATAGAAACACATAGAAAACACCTTCAAAGGTGTCCAAAAGCTGACAAACTGCTCAGAAGACATAACTAACACATGGAAAAGTGACAAGTACATATAGTCATGCGAAAATAAAAGAGGTGGAGGAGTAAAAGGAGGGGGAGACACAGATATAGGCATGTCATGCCCTTCTAAAATCCAAAAAGTGAGAAGCCGACACGGCCAGTCCGCTCCTGCCCGTGCCACCTCCGTGTCGCCGGGTTTGTGCCAGAGCCGCGGTGAACCCTGATGGCCAGCCCCCCTCTCCCAATACTGGTGCCTGTCCGCTGGTGGGTCGAGCGAGCCCCCCTGTGGTGGAGGCAGCTCTAAGCTTTTTAATTTAAATTGTCTCTCTAATTTGAATGAATACACTTTAAATCCATTTACAAGGATCTATTGGAGGGCAAGTCTCATGCCAGCAGCCGCGTAATTCCAGCTCCAGTAGCGTCCACTAAAGCTGCTGCAGTTAAAAAGCTTTTATAAGGATCGAGCTCGGCTGTCCACCGCAAGGCATCCTACTGCCAGTCCCAGCCCCTATGCCTTGGGGTGCCTCCTGATGCTCTTCACTGAGTATCCCATGGTCCCGAAGCATTTCCTTTGAAAAAATTAAGTGTCTAAACTACAGGTGGTGTAGCTTGCTTAACAGCCGGGATAATCCGCTGACTAGCAGACACTGCTACTAGGCACAAAGTATTTCCTGGGCTAGATGCAGTTAAAAATTTGTAATTAGATACTCTCGTTGGATGCTGAGAAAGCATTCCATAGAGTCTCCTGGCACGCCATATATGATTCTCTTAAAAAGCTTGGGGTAGGGGTCTAGGGTGGTGTTGAGCCACCCCCGTAGTGTTCGGGTTCGGTTCGTCGAACACCGGAATGTTCGAGGAACTGTTCGTCGAACTGTTCGTCGAACACCTTAGAACACCGTCGAACACCGTTAAAACCAATGGCAGGCAAACAAAAACACATAGAAACACATAGAAAACACCTTCAAAGGTGTCCAAAAGCTGACAAACTGCTCAGAAGACGCTTTCTTTAAAAAAGCCGGCCGGCAATTCAGCAGCGGCATACACCGGTACCCGACAATTTAGACAAGAAGGAATAGAGCCTCACACATAGATTAGATAGATAGAAACATGTCAGTCACATATATATGAAGTACAGTGACAGTGTTGCTTACTGTACTTGTCATTTAGTGTAAAGGATTTATTAAAAAATATAATAGTGTTTTCATGCACTGTCTCTTTAAAAAAGCCGGCCGGCAATTCAGCATCTGTACCCGACAATTTATAACAGACAGAATAGAGCATCACACATAGATTAGATAGATAGAAACATGTCAGTCACATATATATGAAGTACAGTGACAGTGTTGCTTACTGTACTTGTCATTTAGTGTAAAGGATATATTAAAAAAAATAATAGTGTTTTCATGCACCGTCTCTTTAAAATAGCCGGCCGGCAATTCAGCATCTGTACCCGACAATTTATAACAGACAGAATAGAGCTTCACACATAGATTAGATAGATAGAAACATGTCAGTCACATATATATGAAGTACAGTGACAGTGTTGGTTACTGTACTTGTCATTTAGTATTAAAATAAAGGATTTATTATTAAAAAAAATTGGCGTGGGGTTCCCCTTAATTTTAGTCTCTAGCGGAGGTTAAGCAGACAGCTGGGGCAGATGTTTGAAGCCTGGGAAGGGGGTAATACCCACGGAGCTTCCCAGGCTACTAATATGAGCCCCCAGCTGAATACATAGCCTTTACTAGCTATTAAAATGGGGGACCCCCCCAAAAAAATTACGTGGGGTCCCCCCTAATTTAATAGCTAGCAAAGGCTAGGCAGACAGCTGGGGGCTGATATTAATAGCCCAGGAAGGGAGCCATGAATATTGGCCCCCTCCCAGGCTAGAAACACCAGCCTTCAGCCGCCCCAGAAATGGCGCATTCATAGGATGCGCCAATTCTGGCACTTAGCCTCGCTCTTCCACGCTGCCCTGTAGCGGTGGCAGGGGGTAATAGGGCTGGGGTTGATGTCAGCTTATAATGCCAGCTGACATCAAGCCCAGGTTAGTAATGGAGAGGCGTCTATAAGACACCCCCATTACTAACCCCATAGTCAAAGTTAAAAGAAAACACAAACACCCAGAATAAAGTCCTTTAATTGAAATAAAGACACAATCCTTTATTGTTCTAAATTAAACCATACTTACTATCACGCCCATTCCAGCTGAAGCCAACGATCTCCTGCAATAAAAGAAAAATAATAAAGCAACATCATCCTTACCTTTCCATGGTTCCCACGACAGCTTCAGCTCTGCTACATCGAGATGACAGGCTGGACCGCAGCAGAACGCTGCCATCCAGCCTGTCATCCCGCAGACACTGAGAAGCGCAGGCATGCTTGCGCTCTGCAGTGTCTGGCTGTGACGGCATAAAGATGAGACGAGTTCATGTCCAATGAACTCGGCGCACCTCATGCACGTCACTGACAGCGTGGGAGAATTCTCCTGCACTCAGCACTTCAGCGTGAGAATTCTCCCACGCTGTCAGTGAAGTGCATGAGGTGAGCTCATTCATGTCCAATGAACTCAGCTGACCTCATGTACGTCACTGACAGCGTGGGAGAATTCTCACGCTGAAGTGCTGAGTGCAGGAGAATTCTCCCACGCTGTCAGTGACGTGCATGAGGTGCGCCGAGTTCATTGGACATGAACTCGGCTCATCTGGATGCCGTCACAGCCAGACACTGCAGAGCGCAAGCATGCCTGCGCTTCTCAGTGTCTGCGGGATGACAGGCTGGATGGCAGCGTTCTGCTGCGGTCGAGCCTGTCATCTCGATGTAGCAGAGCTGAAGCTGTCGTGGGAACCATGGAAAGGTAAGGATGAGGTTGCTTTATTATTTTTCTTTTATTGCAAGAGATCGTTGGCTTCAGCTGGAATGGGCGTGACGGTAAGTATGGTTTAATTTAGAACAATAAAGGATTGTGTCTTTATTTCAATTAAAGGACTTTATTCTGGGTGTTTGTGTTTTTTTTAACTTTGACTATGGGGTTAGTAATGGGGGTGTCTTATAGACGCCTCTCCATTACTAACCTGGGCTTGATGTCAGCTGGCATTATAAGCTGACATCAACCCCAACCCTATTACCCCCTGCCACCGCACCAGGGCAGCGTGGAAGAGCGAGGCTAAGTGCCAGAATTGGCGCATCCTATGAATGCGCCATTTCTGGGGCGGCTGACGGCTGGTGTTTCTAGCCTGGGAGGGGGCCAATATTCATGGCTCCCTTCCTGGGCTATTAATATCAGCCCCCAGCTGTCTGCCTAGCCTTTGCTAGCTATTAAATTAGGGGGGACCCCACGTCATTTTTTTGGGGGGGTCCCCCATTTTAATAGCTAGTAAAGGCTATGTATTCAGCTGGGGGCTGATATTAGTAGCCTGGGAAGCTCCGTGGGTATTACCCCCTTCCCAGGCTTCAAACATCTGCCCCAGCTGTCTGCTTAACCTCCGCTAGAGCCTAAAATTAAGGGGAACCCCACGCCAATTTTTTTTAATAATAAATACTTTATTTTAATACTAAATGACAAGTACAGTAACCAACACTATCACTGTACTTCATATATATGTGACTGACATGTTTCTATCTATCTAATCTGTGTGTGAAGCTTTATTCTGTCTGTTATAAATTATCGGGTACAGATGCTGAATTGCCGGCCGGCTTTCTTAAAGAGACGGTGCATGAAAACAGTATTATTTTTTTTAATAAATCCTTTACACTAAATGACAAGTACAGTAAGCAACACTGTCACTGTACTTCATATATATGTGACTGACATGTTTCTATCTATCTAATCTATGTGTGATTCTCTATTCCTTCTATTCTAAATTGTTGGGTACAGATGCTGAATTGCCGGCCGGCTTTTTTAAAGAGACGGTGCATGAAAACACTATTATTTTTTTTAATAAATCCTTTACACTAAATGACAAGTACAGTAACCAACACTGTCACTGTACTTCATATATATGTGGCTGACATGTTTCTATCTATCTAATCTATGTGTGATTCTCTATTCCTTCTATTCTAAATTGTTGGGTACCGCTGCTGAATTGCCGGCCTGCTTTTTTAAAGAGACGGTGCATGAAAACACTATTATTTTTTTTAATAAATCCTTTACACTAAATGACAAGTACAGTAAGCAACACTGTCACTGTACTTCATATATATGTGACTGACATGTTTCTATCTATCTAACCTATGTGTGATTCTCTATTCCTTCTATTCTAAATTGTCGGGTACCGCTGCTGAATTGCCGGCCGGCTTTTTTAAAGAGACGGTGCATGAAAACACTATTATTTTTTTTGATAAATACTTTACGCTAAATGACAAGTACAGTAAGCAGCACTTTCACTGTACTTCGTATATATGCGGCTGACATGTTTATATCTATCTAATCTATGTGTGAAGCTCTATTCTTTCGGTTCTAAATTGTCGGGTACCGGTGTATGCCGCTGCTGAATTGCCGGCTTTTCATGTTTCACTGTTGGCACTGTTCCCATCGATTTGGGCAATCACTGTAATGCCACAACCACCATGGCTGTGGCATTACAGTGAGTGGCAGACAATCCCTGCATGATTGGTGCTCTAAATAGCACCAGACATGCAGGACACGCTTTTGGTGCACGAACAGTTATCGAACATAACCTCGAACAGCCGAATTTTTTGCAAATCGTTCGGGTTCGTCGAACAACTCGAACACCGCCCAAAACAGCTCGAATTTGAGATTGGCGAACAGTTCTAGTTGAACACCGCTCATCTCTAGTCTAGGGGACCCTTTTATAGCCAAAATCACGGCCCTGTATCACAATACGTCACCTAGGCTGAAGATAAATGGAACTGTAGCACCCTGAGGGCTCGGTTGCTACAGAGGTATTGCACCTCACCCAGAGGTGTGATATCTCTCTCTCAGGTAAGGATGGAGTGTGGATCAGGACCCGACACCTGCATGCATTACACCACATTGCCGTGGGGCAGCTCGACCAATATGCCTCTGAGATGGGCACGACAGTCCCTGTCCCTGGCTGGAGTGGGGGGAGGGAACACTGAGGAAGGGGAACCCTGTACTGCAGGAGCAGGGAGGAAGCAGTTCCTGGGTGCATTGAGAAGGGAGTATAAAAGGTGGGCACCATCTTAGTTCAGTGCAGAGAAGTCTGAGCAGAAGTGGCAGGGAGCAGGGGCTCTGCATGAGCTCTGCTCCGGAGGCGGGCCTAGTAACAGAGGCCCAGGCCTGGAAGAGGGAGAAGGAAGGAAGAGGAGCGGAGAAGGCTTCAGGAACGAGGAATGAAGGGATCCCAGGGGTGCGGACGGGCAACTCGCCACCGCACGCCCGAATCCACCTGCGTGGAGGGGTCAGGCCAAAGGGGGAGACCGGTCCCCGAAACTAGTGGAGGCAGGAAACGACCCTCAGCTAGAAACCGGAGGCTGTGACATTTTATGTGGCGCAGCCCCTCGCAACACCCGCTAGGAAGGCACCACATAGGGTCAGGGAAACTGGCGCCAAGTTTACCAAGAGGAGGCCCGAGGCAGCCGGACAGAAGGGTTGGTAAGAAAGGCCAGACAAAGGACACACAAAGGGGGTCCTGTGAAGCGCTCCAAAGTTATCTGGGAGTTGTCTGAGCCCCTCACCTGGTGAGCACAGTACGACGTGGGCAGCCGTTACCTGCAGACGTGGTCTGGATAATAAGAACTGTGAGTAAAGGCCCTGGACTGCATCACTGACTCCGTGTCGTTACTGCTGCTGCCCTGCACCATCACCCCCATCCTCCGCATACACTGCCCTGAGGCTATACTCCTCCCGTGGGGAGTTATGCTACGCTCTGCTGCACCCACAACACCAGCCTCAGCAGTCTGCCCTGCAGCGGCGGTTCACTCTGACCGCAATCCATGGGTGGCGTAGTCGGACATTTAAACATCAAAACCACATAAATAGTTCCGCCACTGGTTTGACCACCCTGAGCCACGGAACTGGGTCGCCGCCACGAAGACTACAACCACCAGCATCCACCAAAAAGGGTCCGGCTCCGGGTGTCCCAAGGCCCAGGGGGTGCATCAGAACATTTTCATCACCTTTCACAATCACCAATGGGACAAGGCAGGGATGTCCTCTGTCCCCTCTCTTATACATCCTAGTGACGGAGCACCTGCTCTCATCAATTCGCCATAACCCCAATATTAGGTGGATTGAGGTGGGAGGCACCGAGTACAAGTGCTCTCTATTTGCTGATGATGTCCTAGTATATATCACTCAATCACATATATCCATCCATGCTGTTATGGCTGAAATAGATCACTTTGTTACATGGTCAAATTTTAAAATCAATGCAGAGAAGTCTGAGGCCCTCGATGTCTTCCTCCCCAAATCCATATAGGATTCCATCCAGTCCAACTTTCCCTTTGCCTGGCCCTCACAGGGTATCAAATACTTAGGAATTCCTATTCATAGAGACCTCTCCCATCTATGTTATCTTAATTTTGGGCCCTTTATTGAACAACTCCATACAGACCACGGTTGGCAAGTTAGAACTGTAAGATTCACTACGTGAACCACTGGTGTTTTGTGGAAAAGCACATGTACATTGCGTTCCAAATTATTATGCAAAAAGTGTTTAGGAGTGATAAGGGAAGAATTTGTTTGTTTGTCAGTTAAACTCATTGATGGTGATGTGTGTCAGGGCTCTTTATATCACTGTAAGCAATTGCAGACACCTGTGCTAATTAGTTTGGCAGGTGTGTCCAATGAAAGGCAAGACTACTTAAGAAGGCTGTCTCACATTATTAAGCAGCCTACATTTTCTGCCAAAATGGGAAAGAAAAAGGATGTGTCGGCTGCTGAGAAGCAACAAATTGTGGAGTGTTTAGGTCAAGGCATGACTACAATCAACATTGTGCGATGATCAGGATGAAGTGTCTTGGCAATCAAGAAGTATGTAGCTGATTCACAGTACACACGTGTGCGTGCTGATAAGGGCAAATTGAGGACTCTTTCCTACAGGCAATTACGTCAGGTTGAAAGAGCAGCGGCAAAAAAGCCTTGTCATAGCAGCAGACAAGTTTTTGAAGCTGCTTGTGCCTCCAACGTCCCCCGAACAACAAGATGCAGGGTCCTTCAGAGGTTTGCAGCTGTGCATACGCCATCCTGTCGACCTCCTCTATCCACTTCACACAAGCAGAAACGGCTCCAGTGGGCCAAACATTACATGAAGACTGATTTCAAAACTGTTTTGTTCACGGATGAGTGCCATGCAGCGCTCGATGGTCCAGATGGATGGAGTGGAGGATGGCTGGTTGATGGACACCCCACGCAAACACGGCTACAGCGCCAACAAGGAGGAGGTGGAGTAATGTTTTGGGCTGGAATCATGGGGAGAGAGATTGTCGGCCCCTTTAGGATCCCTGAAGGCGCTAAAGATGAACTCCATAATGTATGTGGATTTTCTCAAACAGCACTTCCTGCCATGGTTCAAGAAGAAGAACCGTGTATTTCACAGCAAGATCATTTTTCTGCATGATAATGCACCATCTCATGCTGCACATAAAACATCTGCATCTCTGGCTGATATGGGCATAAAAGGGGACAAACTTATGGTGTGACCCCCATGCTCCCCTGACCTCTACCCCATTCAGAACCTTTGGAGCATCATTAAAAGGAGTGTCTATGATGGCGGGAGGCAGTTCACATCTAAGCAACAGCTCTGGGAGGGTATTCTGTCCTCATGCAAAACAATTGAAGCAGAAACCATCCAAAACCTGACAAATTCAATGGACGAGAGAGTTCAGAAGCTCCTTTCGAACAAGGGGTCCTATGTGAAAATGTAACATCACTTAGAATAAAGTTTTGAGTTGAAAACTGTTTGATTTCAGTTTCTAACAACCTGTTAATGCTTATAATTTCAAAAATGACCATTTTTTTGGTCTTTATTAAAATGAAAAGGTTGATCGAAAAGTTTGGGGGATCTAAGAGTGTGGCAACCCAGTAGTCATGATTACTTCGAATTCTGACAATATGAGGGTCATGCTGCAGGTAGTGCAGCAAGAAGGCACTTATGTGTCTTGCGCATCTCGGAGCCCCAAAATTATTTTCCGGGCTAGATGCAGCTAAAAATTATTATTAATTTTAAATCTGGTGAAGCTTTAGTATAGATGGCCTAATAGGATCAGTGCTGCACACTGCTACAAAGCCCAAATTATTTTACAGCCAAGATACAGATAAACATGATTAGTAATTTGAAAGCTTAAAACGGTTGGTAGGGTGATTTTAACCAATCATCAAGCTTTTACTCTCCCCAGGATGACACAGGGGTAGAAAAGTCGTTTCGGATCCATGATTTGTTCATCTTTATGAACGTGAGTCTGTCTACATTATCAGTGGAGAGTCGCGTGCACTTATCTGTCAGCACACCACCAGCAGCGCTGAACACACGTTCAGACAGAACGATGGCTGCGGGGCATGACAAGATCTCCAAGGCGTAAGTGGCTAGCTCCGGCCATTTATCCAGATTGGAAGCCCAAAAAGAGCAAGGGTCCAGTGACACAGTCGTGGCTTCAATGTTTACTTGGAGATACTCCTGTACCATCGTCTCTAGGCGTTGACTATGTGTCAGACTTCTTGTCTCCTGTGGCCTTGCAAAGGATGGGCTAAAAAAGTGGTGAAATGATTCCGCAAAATTGATGTTACCAGCAGATACTGTGGTTCTGTTACGGTTTGAGTGCTGAACACTTGACGGTCCCACGGTTGGCAAGTTGGAACTGTGAGATTCACTACGTGCACCACTGGTATTTTGTGGAAAAGCACATGTAAGATTCTGCAACAGTCTCTGCTGATACTCCTGCATGCGTGCATCCCTTTCTATGGCAGGAATAATTTCTGCAAATTTACTTTTGTACCGGGGATCTAACAGTGTGGCAACCCAGTAGTCAGGATTATTTCTAATTCTCACAATTCGAGGGTCATGTTGCAGGTAGTGCAGCAAGAAGGCACTCATGTGTGTTGCGCATCCAGTAGCACCAAGTCCCTGTTGTGTTGGTGGCGAGGTAACAATCATGCTTCCTTCCTCTGTCCTCTCCCCCCAACCTCGCACAACAGAAATGTGATCAAGGTCTCCCTCATCTGATGAGTCTTCCATCAGTTCGTCCTCCACTTCTTCCTGGGCTCCTGCACCTTCCTCACTAGTTTGGCTGCTACCATGCGCCCTGGTAAAACCATCTCCCCCACCCTCACATGCCTGTCGCCTTGGTGCTGCCGACCGTCTGGACCTTGCAGATGTTAGCCCTTCCGCATACAACTCCTCCTCCTCTACTTCCTCCACCTCCTCTTGTGCCACCACCTGACTCCGAATTCTGTTTAACATGTGCTCCAGCATGTAAATCACCAGAATAGTCATGCTGATAATGGCATCGTCAGCACTAAACATCTTCGTCGCCATTTCAAAACTGTGCAGAAGGGTGCATAGGTCCCTGATCTGAGACCACTCCTCCAGCGTGATTTGCCCCACCTCTGAATCTCGTTGGCCCAGGCTATACGTCAGAACGTATTGCACCAGGGCTTGTCGGTGCTGCCACAGTCGCTGCAACATGTGCAGAGTTGAATTCCACCGGGTAAGCACATCGCATTTTAGCCGGTGAAGTGGCAGGCCCAATGACTTTTGTAGAGATGTAAGTCGCTGAGCTGCGGGATGCGAACGGCGGAAGTGAGCACACAGCGACCGTGCCCTCTGCAGAAGGCCATCTAGTCTGGGATAGTGGGCTAAAAATTGCTGGACAACCAGGTTCAACACGTGAGCCATACAAGGCACGTGTGTGACATTGCCCCGGCGAAGGGCCGCACCCAGGTTTGCAGCATCGTCGCACACGGCCTTCCCTGGTTTCAGGTCCAGTGGAGACAACCATTCATGAAACTGGTTCTCCAGAGCTGACCACAACTCCTCAGCTGTGTGACTCACATTTCCCAGACATTTCAATGTAAAAACCGCCTGATGACGTTGAGCCCTACTGCCAGCATAGTAAGGAGGTGTGCAGGATCCCTTCTGCGCAGTTAGAAAGCTTGTGGCATGACCAGACAGGCTTTGGGTGCAGGTGGAAGACCGAGAGGAGGTTGAGGAGGCAGAAGCAGTGGAGGAACTTTGACATAAAGAGGATTGACGCACAACTCGTGGGGACGGCAAGACTTGGACAGCAGCCCCTTGTCCTGCTGTCACCATAGTTACCCAGTGCCCAGTCAGCGACATGTAACGCCCCTGTCCATGCCTACTTGTCCAAGTGTCTGTGGTGAAATGCACCCTGTCACACACAGAGTTTCTCAAAGAAGCGGTGATGTTGTGTGCGACATGCTGGTGGAGCGCAGGCACACCTTTCTTTGAGAAGTAGTGCCGACTGGGCATCTGGTACTGGGGCACTGCGACGGACATAAGGTCTCGAAAATCCTCTGTGTCCACCAGGCGGAAAGGCAGCATTTCTGTAGCCAAGAGCTTGCAGATGGTGAAATTCAACCTCTTAGCTTTCTCATGGCTAGGAGGAAATGGTCTTTTACTTGTCCACATCTGAGGGACCGAGGGCTGGCTATTGTGCTTAGACGGGGTTGATAAGGGTGTCCCCGGCAAACTGCCGGTCTGTGAGGAAGATGCAGGCGGACATGTTAGGTTGCCTTGATCCAAAGGTGGTGCTATCGATGTCGGACAGCGCTCAACACCAGCTGGTGTTACCACCTCCAAAGAAAATGATGACCTGCCAATCACGCTGGCTGTTGCGGGTAAAGAGGTGGCAGGTCTGCGCCCCAAAACAGGTGTGACTGCTGTCCCCCCAGTCACAGAGGATGAAGAGGCCGTGGATGCACAAGATATGGCAGACGGTGGTTGGCCCGGCCGGCTAGGCCGCATTGTAGCACACTGAGCTTCCCACTGCAACTTATGCTTCATGTCCATGTGCCGGTTCATGCATGAAGTACTCAAACTATGTATTTTTTGGCCTCTACTTAGCTTTTGCTGACAAATGTTACAGATAACACGAGTTGGGTCATCTTTATCGATCTGAAAAAATGCCCAGGCTATGCAAGGCTTAGCACCCATGCAACCTGAAGAGCCACCACGACTTGTGGTGAGAGGCAGAGTTGTGTTTGAGGATGCAGTTGTTGACGTGCTTCCAGTACTACGTCTCTGTCCAGGAAGGCGCAACCTGACCTCGTCGTCACTAGCATCTTCCTCCACCTCCTCTGCTGACCTCATCTCTTGGCTGACTGTGGGTTGACAGTAAGTGGGATCTCCAACCTCATCATCATCACCCTGTGCGTTATCACACCCGTCGTCCTCAGAGCCAACCTGTTCCTGCCCTGACAAAAAACTAAAGTTGTCGCTCCAATCAGGTATTTGAGTCTTATCATCGTCTTCCTCATTGTCTCCACCAACAGGAGTTACAGTTTGGGAATGAGGGTCTACATTATGGTCAGAACCTTCTGCGTCTGGTCCTGGATCCGACTCATAAAGATTCTGGGCATCAGTGCAGATCATTTCCTCGTCTGGATTCACAGAAGCGCTGGAGTCGACCTCTGATTCCCAGGCTATAGTATGAGTAAACAGCTCTGCAGACTCAACCATCTGTTCTACCTCATACTCAGACGGGCAGCTGGAGATTTGGGAGCTGTGAGGAAGCAAGTGCGATTGGGGTGACACCTTTGAGGACTGGAGTATTTGTGATGTTGAAGTTGATGTGGAGGAGAGCCCACTTAAAGGAGCACTTGATATCCGTTGAAGCACCTGCTGTTTTTGTGCCTCATCTGGAATTTGTAGCGATTGGCGTGGCCGTAAGAAAGGGATCTTATCACATTGTCTGCTAAAAGAAGTAGACATTTTAGTTTAGCTGGAAGATGGTCTTTCTTCTGCAGATGTTACTGTTGCTTTAACACCTACCCCACGGACACAACCTTTTTTCCCCTTCCCAACACACCTATTCCCCTTTCCACCAGCAGCAGGCCTTTTACCACTCATTTTGGTGGTAAACTAATTCACAACTCTGGAGTTGTTTGCACAAAAAAACAATGGATGGTAACCGAGCAGAGCTGAGTGGCCAAACTGTGGTATTAGGCCAAAACTATTGGCTGGGTTAGATGCAGAAAAAAATTATATTCAATTTGCAACCTGATGGAGGTCTGTTTAGATGGATTAATAGAACAAGTCCCACACACAGCTAGAAGCCCAATATTTTTTCAGAGGTAGATGCAGAAAAAAATATATTCAGTTTGCAACCTAATGGAGGTCAGTATAGATGGACTAATAAAACAAGTCCCACACACAGCTAGAAGCCCAATATTTTTTCAGAGGTAGATGCAGAAAAAAATATATTCAGTTTGCAACCTGATGGAGCTCTGTATAGATGGATTAATAGAACAAGTCCCACACACAGCTAGAAGCCCAATATTTTTTCAGAGGTAGATGCAGAAAAAAATATATTCAGTTTGCAACCTGATGGAGGTCTGTATAGATGGATTAATAGAACAAGTCCCACACACAGCTAGAAGCCCAATATTTTTTCAGAGGTAGATGCAGAAAAAAATATATTCAGTTTGCAACCTGATGGAGGTCTGTATAGATGGATTAATAGAACAAGTCCCACACACAGCTACAAGCCCAATATTTTTTCAGAGGTAGATGCAGAAAAAAATATATTCAGTTTGCAACCTGATGGAGGTCTGTATAGATGGATTAATAGAACAAGTCCCACACACAGCTAGAAGCCCAATATTTTTTCAGAGGTAGATGCAGAAAAAAATATATTCAGTTTGCAACCTGATGGAGCTCTGTATAGATGGATTAATAGAACAAGTCCCACACACAGCTAGAAGCCCAATATTTTTTCAGAGGTAGATGCAGAAAAAAATATATTCAGTTTGAAACCTGATGGAGGTCAGTATAGATGGACTAATACAACAAGTCCCACACCCAGCTAGAAGCCCAATATTTTTTCAGAGGTAGATGCAGAAAAAAATATATTCAGTTTGCAACCTGATGGAGGTCTGTATAGATGGATTAATAGAACAAGTCCCACACACAGCTAGAAGCCCAATATTTTTTCAGAGGTAGATGCAGAAAAAAATATATTCAGTTTGCAACCTCATGGAGGTCTGTATAGATGGATTAATAGAACAAGTCCCACACACAGCTAGAAGCCCAATATTTTTTCAGAGGTAGATGCAGAAAAAAATATATTCAGTTTGCAACCTGATGGAGGTCTGTATAGATGGATTAATAGAACAAGTCCCACACACAGCTAGAAGCCCAATATTTTTTCAGAGGTAGATGCAGAAAAAAATATATTCAGTTTGCAACCTGATGGAGGTCTGTATAGATGGATTAATAGAACAAGTCCCACACACAGCTAGAAGCCCAATATTTTTTCAGAGCTAGATGCAGAAAAAAATTATATTCAATTTGCAACCTGATGGAGGTCAGTATAGATGGACTAATAGAATGATGCTATGCCCAAAAGATTTTACTTCACTAGGTGCAGTAAAAAAATTGGTATTCTATACACAGGTGGTATATCTTGCAACACAGATAGGCTACTCCACTGACTAACACACTCTGCAATAGGCCAAAAAGGATTAGCTTTGCTAGATTCAGCCAAATGCTGTGAAAAAAACTTGCACAGCACTGGCACAGATCTGCCTGGCAAAAACTGATAGGAACTGATGTAACCTAGTCCTGAAAAGGACTCCAATTACAATTAGTCTTTACTCCCACAATCTATCTATTTAAGAGCACAGACCTGCCTGATAAAAGTCGTAGGAAATGCTGTAACCTAGTCCTTAAAAGGACTGCAATCACAACTATTCCCTACTCCCAAGCTATCTGTAGATTTGTGCGAAAATTGGCTTGAAATTAACAAGGTATAGCGCACACAGCAACAGCGGTGCCGTCTAACACGCAGCTGCAGCAGTGAGAAAATGGTGGCGACGGGAAAAATGGCTTGGTCTTATAGGGCAAGGACATGTGACATACACTGCCAATGACACATGCCCTTGCTTGTGTGAAAAAAAGCACTTCGCTCCGTGTGTGCGCTGCTGATAGGCTGACAGATTGCACCTCCCCACTGCAAATGCGGGAAAGAGAAAAAAAAATGGAGATCTTCATTGTTCCTGCAGAGATCCATCCCCTGCCCCTCCCCCCACCCCGCTGTACACTCAAACTGCGTATTAACATTAATTTTCATCATTACTGAGAAAAAATCCAGTTATGATTTTGGTGCACGAACAGTTATCGAACATAACCTCGAACAGCCGAATTTTTCTCAAATTGTTCGTGTTCGTTGAACGGCTCGAACACCGCCCAAAACAGCTCGAATTTGAGATTGGCGAACAGTTCGAGTAGAACAACGCTCATCTCTAGTGGTGACAGTGTCCGTATGTGGATCTGCATGAGCGCTGCTGGTGTCGAGGAGCTACATATCATTGATATCATGAATTCACAGATGTACTGCTTTATATTAAAAGAGAAGTTGCCACGATCACTCCGTGCTCTTGGTAGATGTGCCTTTTCCAACAAGTCAATGATCCAAAACACACATCTAAGGCCCCTGATACATATCTGAAGAAGAGCAGGGTGAAAGTAATTTAGTGGCCAAGTGTCTTCTGATCTAAACTCAATCGGACACTAATGGGGAATTATGTAAGTGTGTGTCATTAGCTTGCTCTGCAACACTCCATAATTGAACAGAGGCCGAGCAGCCTAAAGTCATACCCCCAGAAAACCCTTTGAATGCACCTTTGGTAAAGACCATGAAAGTCAGAATATTGGGTGCACTACATAAAAGGGGACATATCTCTGGAATGGTATGGTGAATTTCTTGGGAAAAAAATGGAATACTCAGGGGAGCAGCAGGAATAAAATAATAGTAAAAGCTGGCCACTTTTGACCTGGTGACATGTCCAATTTAAATTAACAGAATGAAGTTATCCAGAATTTTGATACCATTTTTTTTTTAATATACAGGGGTCTTATAGAAGAAGATGGTTTAAAGTAGGGCGCCTTATATAGGAAGACACAATCACTTGTAGAAGAAAACTTCTCTGGGTAAATAAACAGGAAACAAATTTTAGGATATGTGCACGTGACATCTTTTTCACGTGGGTATGCTCCGTAACTCGTTTTAAAAAGCTCTAAATCAATTCTAAAATGAAATAATGCTGGTAAAACAACTTGCTGTTAATATGTTCAGTCTTTTGAGCTTCTTTCAATGTCTTCAGGTTTCGAATGGGTTGAAACTGTTAAAAGAAGTGACTTGACCATTTTTCAGGCGGCTTCTATTTGGGAGCTGCTTGCTAGATTATTCAATAGAAGTTTAAAAAAAATGTGGAAGCCATGACATTGCAAAAATAGTTAAAAAGATGTTTTAGTACAAAAGATGCCTTTGCTGCCTGAAGCATCTTCCTCCTGAAAAACTTGCCAGGTTAGCATGCGTCTAAAAGACATTGGATTCCATTCATCAAGACTGTTGTAGCGCGTGCTATGCCAGTCTTGATGAACTAGAAGAGGCACCAAATTCATTAAAGGGCGCATGCCACCTAATGAATTTGGCACTTGTTCTGAGTGGTATGATCCTCCATGTGCTGAACCAGAAATGCTACTCCAGTATCAAGATTTTGATGAATCAGCCCCATTGTGCGTTCATAACCTTAGGGTGCAAATTGTCTCTTCAGAGAGGAAGAGGACTAGAACTCTAGTGCCACCTATAGGAAGTAGCATCCTAATAGTCAATATCGACTCTCTAACGAACCTTGTCACATGACTTAGGATAAAAGCCAGAACCATAATCTCAATTTCCAGACACTGTGTTTTGGGGTACTGCCCCTCGTCAGTGCAAAGTGTGAGATCTGGTTTCGCTGGGTGAGAGGCGTCTGACCAGGATCCAAGGGGTAATGTTTTTCCTTGCGGAGAATGACATGTTAAGCATGTCAAGGTGAGGAGACTTTTAAGCCGCAATGCTCTTCTGGGAAATATGCATAACACCTATCATTAGCATCATGGCACTTTCAATTAAATCCCTTGAATTACATCATAAATGTATCCGTAAATCCACTAATAAGAATTGTCCCAAGCATCAGGTGATGGACTGGACCCACTAGAGGATCATTTGATGACGTGATGTGATGGGTTAATCCAAATCCAAATCTGTAAGATTTTATTAACTCTTTGGTTTTATGTTTTCCATCAGGGTTTCTGGTATTTCTGATGGAAAGATGACTGTTCTTGACACTAAAAATACCAGAACACCAACCAACACAAATTTTCTGCATCAAATTATAAATCAATGGGATCTATCAGACTTAATTCCTTGAAATCTGTTTGGAAATGAATTAAGCATTGCTGTTAAAAATTGGAGCAATGATGGTAGTGTACAGAGCCTAAGTCTACACACTTTATATATATTGTCCTGAAAAATATGTATGCACATTTTGAATTAATTTTCTATGATTTATAATGTAATGTTACTTGTGGCGACCCTTTATAGAGAATATGTATTCTCAACAGTACCTGCCTCAGTGGAGCTTACAATCTAATTGCAAACAAATGCCTCCTATACTAAACCTATAATACATTACTTACAGCTACTTACACATTGAGGTGCAAACTGAATAAAGTGAATAACCCGATCACTAGAATACCATGAATTATTAAAAAAAAAAACTTAAGTTCACAGATATACTTATGGAAATAACAAAATGGATTAAAAAAAGCAAAACTTAAAAGCGGTTCAGAACATAAAAGTCACGTTATGTTCTTATTGTCTGTCTGCTGCTGATGTAGTAAGCCATTATATAGGTATATTCATATTCAAATGTGAATATTCAGCTAAGGAATAAATTAATGTAGACCCTGTCACTATCTCTCTAAGAAGGTAATAAATGGAAGAATTAGTGCAATTTTTTAAAATCTATCTTATAAAATTTGACTTTCATTAAACACATTATAATTTATGTACATTTAGGTCTGTCCTTTAATAAACATTCCGCTCTAAACAAAGCGGTTCTTGTACTTAAATGATAAAGATCAGAATGTGCATTTACTAAATAGGCTCAATAGGAGATAATTTATTATGTTTTGCTGGCCTTTGAAAGAAGTAATCTTTCAGTCTTTGAATAAAATCATTTATATATTCATATGATGTGCAGTCTTTCATATGCGCTTATATTTACTAGAGAGTAATGAAAAGTATAATTAATGCAAAGTGTTCATTGTTGTTACATTATTTGTATGAAATGTAAAAAATAGAAATATATATTTATTTCAGGATGACCCCCTCTTGACACACAAAGTTCCAGTAATCTAAAATATCTCATAACATTGAAGAAACACATTTTTACTGGATAAAATAATATTAGCTCTATTGCCTACAACAGCTGCTTAGGTATAGTGAATGCCAAAAGATGACCATGTCTTTGGTTCTCCTGGATCCAGGCATGTCTTTAACTACAGTACCTCTTTCCAACAATTTAAGGGTTTTCTTGATTAGATTATTAGATTTACTTATTTTTTTAATTATGACTAGTGTTGAGCGAACATGCTCGACACTGCTCGGTACTCGCCCGAGCATCACGCTACTCGGGATGTTCGGCGAGCGCCGAGCATTTCCGGGTTACTCGGGCGGGAGCTCGGGTCTCCGCCCTGCATGTTTGGCGCTCTTTACAGAGCCAATGAACATGCAGGGATTGCCAGCCAGTCACTGTAATGCCGCAGCCATGTTGTTTGAGGGCATTACAGTGATTGGCTGGCCGCACAGTGTCACCTTGAGTATTTAAAACCGGGCGCCGCCATCTTGGACACAGTCGCTCCGGATCAGACAGTGTAGGGACAGCGCTGCTGATTTAGGGAGAGATATATCCTGCAAAATAGTTAGTGTAGGGTCTGTAAAGGCTGCCAGATCAAACAAACAGACCTTCTCAGGACTAATATCCATGCCAGGTATATCAGGCAGGCAGGCAGGCTGTATAGGAGACGCAGTGGTTATACCAGCAAACGCTGCATTACAGTCCTGTGTGCTGCTCCTGTTGCTGAAATTGCTGGACTTAGCTCCAGGTCCCGAGGGCCAGGAAACATCCTTTTTTTATCTAAATCCTCTTTTTTTTTTCCTCCTTCACAATGTACAAATACCCATCTTATTAACCTTTTGGTGTCCCCCCCTCAAAAAAAAAAAAAGTGTGCCTCTGATTTTTCAGACACAAATATATCTGTTGAAAATAGTCTGGTGTAGGCCAGAGAAATAGAAGTGTGGTTTTGCAGTTCTATGGGCCATTTGTATCTAAAAAAAACAGTTTGAGTGTGTCGCTCACTGTTCAGCCGCAAATATATATATTTAAAAAAGTCTGGTATACACCAGTAAATTATTACTGTGGTTTTGCTGTTCCACGGTAAAAGATCTCTATTATCCTGTTTTTGGCATTTTTTGCTGTATAAAAATAATAATAGTGTCTCCCTGATTGTTCAGACACAAATATATCTGTTGAAAATAGTCTGGTGTAGGCCCGAGAAATACAAGTGTGGCTTTGCAGTTTCACGGTTCAAACCTATGTATTATCCACTTTTGGGCCATTTGTATCTAAAAAAAACAGTTTGAGTGTGTCGCTCACTGTTCAGCCGCAAATATCTCTGTTTAAAAAAGTGTGGTATACCCCAGTAAACAATAACTGTGGTTTTGCCATCCCACGGTAAAAAATCTCTATTATTCAGGTTTTGGTAGCTTTTTCCGTAAAGAAAAACAGTAGTGTCTCCTGACTGTTGTGACACAAAAATATATCTGTTGAAAATAGTCTTGTGTAGGCCCGACATCCCAGTGTGGTTTCGCAGTTCCACGGGTCAAATCGCTGTACTATCCAGTTTTGGGCCTTTGGTATCTAAAAAAAAAGCAATTTGAGTGTGTCGCTCACTGTTCAGCCGCAAATATCTCTATTTAAAAAAGTGTGGTATACCCCAGTAAACAATAACTGTGGTTTTGCCATCCCACGGTAAAAAATCTCTATTATTCAGGTTTGGGTATTTTTTTCCGTAAAGAAAAACAGTAGTGTCTCCTGACTATTGTGACACAAAAATATATCTGTTGAAAATAGTCTGGTGTAGGCCCGACATCCCAGAGTGGTTTCGCAGTTCCACGGGTCAAATCGCTGTACTATTCAGTTTTGGGCCTTTGGTATCTAAAAAAAAAGCAGTTTGAGTGTGTCGCTCACTGTTCAGCCGCAAATAACTCTATTTAAAAAAGTGTGGTATACCACAGTAAACAATAACTGTGGTTTTCCTCTTCCACGGTTCTAATCTACTCTTTATTACCCTTTTTCCATTGAAAGTGCAAGTGTAAGCTATTTTACTTCATTTACAATGGGCAAGGCGCGTGGCAAGGGACGTGGAAGTGGACGTTCTGGTGATGGTTCGTGCAGAGGACGGGGCCGTGGCCAAGGTGAAAATGTGTAACAACCAACAGCCACATCTTCTCGCTCCCACTTCTTGACCGAATTACTAGGGAAGCACAGAACAACACCAGTATTGAGAACTGATCAGTGTGAACAGGTTATTAATTGGATAGCAGACAATACTTCCAGTTACCTGGGCACCACCACCTCCGGTCTGTCTTCCACACGGTCAACTCTTAGTAGCCGTGAGTCTCGACCGCATACTCCTCCTCACCCTGATGCTCCTTCCTCCCACCATGCCGAGTGTCGTCAGACAGCAAGTGATCCCACACTTGGACACTCTGAAGAGCTGTTCACTGGTCCATTTCCATATTTGGGCCCCTCGCCTGATACGCTTGAAGTGGTGGAAGAGGAGATCCCATGTTGCGATGCCCAAATATTTGAACAGCCACGGCCACAGGAAGTCGACGTTGGCAATCTGTCACAAGAGGTGGACGATAACGAGACACAATTGCCAAGAAGTGAGGAGGAGGATCGTGGTGCGCAAGTGGAAGAGGAGGAGGTGGTGGATGACCTAGTAACTGACCCAACGAGGAAGGAGGACATGCAGAGTGAGGCCAGCAGCACACAGGGGGAGGGAGGCAGAGTACCCCAACAGGCAGGAAGAAGCAGTGTGGTGGCTGCACACAGAAGGCAGGCAACCATTCCCCATAACACCAACACGAGGGACGTTGCCAGTCCAAGCGGTAGGTCTTCCAGAGTCTGGAATTTTTTTAAAGACTCTGCTGATAACCCCAAAAAGGCCATATGTTCCACCTGCCATGCCAGCATCAGCAGGGGTGACAAAACTACCAGCCTCACCACCACCAGCATGATCAGGCACATGGCAGCAAAGCACCCGACTTTGTGGGGCGAAACCCAGGGTCCACGACCAGTGTCAGCGGGTGTCACCACTGCTTCTTCCACTGTTGTGCATGCAATAGAACCCCCTGTTGTGTGTGCAAGGCAATCCCCTGTCCATACTGCATGTAAAGATGCCCCCTCCTCTCAGTCTTCACTTGTTATGGCAGTTTCTCAAGAAACAGCATCAACGTCCACGTCCACGTCCCACCGCAGCGTTCAATTGTCCATATCCCAGACCTTTGAACGAAAGCGGAAATTCGCAGCTAACGCCCCACAGGCCACAGTCCTAAATTCGCACATTTCACGACTGCTTGCATTGGAAATGCTGCCTTTTAGGCTGGTGGAGACGGAATCCTTCCGCAATCTTATGGCGGTGGCCATCCCTCGGTACTCGGTCTCCAGCTGACACTATTTTGCCCGGTGTGCCATCCCCGCACTACACAAGCACGTGTCCCAAAGCATCTACCGTGCCCTCAACAAAGCAGTTACTGGGAGAGTCCACCTGACACCCGACACGTGGACAAGCGCTTGTGGCCAGGGACCGTACATCTCTCTGACGGCACACTGGGTAAACATAGTGGAAGCCGGGACCCAGTCGGACCTTGGGACGGAACACATCCTCCCCACACTGAGGATTGCGGGCCCTATGTCAATCAGAGTTGCCCCCACAGTGTACAGCTCCTGCGCATCCTCCTCCTCCTCCTCATGTTCAGCCTCCATCTCAGATATCACCACATCAGTTACAAGCTGGAAGCATTGCAGTACTGCCTCCGCCAAGCGGCAACAGGCTGTGCTGAAACTCATAAGCTTAGGTGAGAAACCTCACACTGCTTGTGAGTTGTGGACAGCTGTGAAAGAACAGGCAGATCTGTGGCTGAGACCGCTGAACCTACATCTCGGCATGGTCGTGTGTGACAATGGCCGTAACCTGGTGGCGGCTCTGAGGCGAGGTGAGATCACACACGTACCATGCCTGGCTCATGTGATTAACCTCGTGGTTTAGCGGTTTCTTAAATCGTATCCCGAGTTGCCAGATCTGCTCGTGAAAGTACGCCGCCTGTCAGCTCATTTTCGCAAGTCGGCTACAGCTTCCGCCGCCCTTGCTGTGTTGCAGCAGCGTTGCAGCTTCCGGCACACCGACTGGTGTGTGATGTCCCCACACGTTGGAACTCTACCCTCCACATGTTGCAAAGGATTTGTGAGCAGAAGAGAGCAGTTGTGGAGTACCAGCTGCAACAAGGCCGTCGATATTCAGGTCAGACTCCACACATAAGACCTCAGGAGTGGACCTGGATGTCTGACATATGTACCATCCTGACAAACTTTGAGGAGGCCACCAAGATGGTGAGTGGCGATGACGCCATCAGTAGTGTCAGCATCCCACTTGTCTGTCTTTTGCAACGCTCTCTGCAGAGAATTAAAGAGGAGGCATTGCTACCAGAGTATGATGAGATGGATCAAGAAGCCGTAGCGTGCGATTACACACAGCCCAGCCTCATTTCATCCCAACGTGCATTGGGGGACAATGAGGGAGAGGAGGAGGAGGAGGAGGAAGAACAGGAGCTGCTATCATGCGTTGTAGACGGTAGTACCTGTACAAGTGTCATACCGTCGGTTCAGCGTGGGTGGCCTGAGGACAGGGGGGAGGAGGAAGAGGAGGAGGAGGAGAGCATGGTCAGTCGTCATCTTGGTGAGGACACGGAAATCTTGCCCGTTACCAGTCTGGCAAGCATGGCTGACTTTATGTTACGCTGCCTTAACCGTGACCCTCGCGTTGTCAAAATGTTGGGTGACAATCATTACTGGTTGGTGACACTTGTAGACCCCCGCTACAAGGAGAACTTTCACTCTCTTATTCCTGAGGTGGAGAGGTTTACAAAAATGGGGCAATACCAGAAGGCCCTTGCTGCAGAACTCTTAAAAAAATTCCCATCTGAACACGCTAGCGGCAGAGGTCACAGTTCATTGCCCAACCAAGGCGTACAGGCGAGAGAGATGCAACTCCAATCCAGCAGAGGCAGGGGAACACTGTCAACGTTCTGGGACAGTTTTCTGACACCCGCCCAGCTTACAGGCCCTGAGGCGCGGGGTACTCTCACAAGGAGTGGAAAGTTTCAAAAGATGGTGAGGGAGTACCTTGCCGATCGTACCAGCGTCCTCCGTGATTCCTCTGTGCCTTTTAATTATTGGGTATCCAAGCTGGACACTTGGAATGAACTCGCTCTGTACGCCTTGGAGGTCCTGGCCTGCCCTGCCGCTAGCGTGTTATCGGAGCGTGTTTTTAGTGCCGCTGGGGGAATTATAACTGATAAGCGCACTCACCTGTCAACTGACAATGCTGATAAGCTGACCCTTATCAAAATGAACAAGGGCTGGATTGGGCCAGACTTTTCATCACCACCAAATGACAGCAGAGTAACATAAAGTCAAATAAACTGTGTTATTTCGGGAGGTGTATTCACATGCACCGCTTCACACCCACACATGGGTATACGCTTCCTCGTTTCGGCTGTTTAATCTTCTTCTCCTTATCCTCAGCCTCCACCACCACTATACCACCAGGGTGCCAGCATTGCAAGTTCCTCCGTCCTATTTTTTGGCAGCTTTTGCTAGAAAAGCATAAGCAAATACCATGGGACACTCACTCCCCAATAATGGGACTTATGTTTGTAATATGATGTACTGCATGGCTCTTGTAAGGGGCATTGCAAGTTGCTCCATCCTAATTTTTGGCAGCTTTTGCTTGCAAGGCATAAGCAAATACTATGGGACAACCACTCCCCAATAATGGGACTTATGTTTGTAATATGCTGTACTGCATGGCTCTTGTAAGGGGCATTGCAAGTTGCTCCGTCCTAATTTTTGGCAGCTTTTGCTGGGAAAGCATAAGCAAATACTATGGGAGACCCACTCCCCAATAATGGGACTTATGTTTGTAATATGCTGCACTGCATGGCTCTTGTAAGGGGCATTGCAAGTTGCTCCGTCCTAATTTTTGGCAGCTTTTGCTGGGAAAGCATAAGCAAATACTATGGGAGACCCACTCCCCAATAATGGGACTTATGTTTGTAATATGCTGTACTGCATGGCCCTTGTAAGGGGCATTGCAAGTTGCTCCGTCCTAATTTTTGGCAGCTTTTGCTGGGAAAGCATAAGCAAATACTATGGGAGACCCACTCCCCAATAATGGGACTTATGTTTGTAATATGCTGTACTGCATGGCTCTTGTAAGGGGCATTGCAAGTTGCTCCGTCCTAATTTTTGGCAGCTTTTGCTTGCAAGGCATAAGCAAATACTTTGGGAGACCCACTCCCCAATAATGGGACTTATGTTTGTAATATGCTGTACTGCATGGCTCTTGTAAGGGGCATTGCAAGTTGCTCCGTCCTAATTTTTGGCAGCTTTTGCTTGCAAGGCATAAGCAAATACTATGGGACACCCACTCCCCAATAATGGGACTTATGTTTGTAATATGCTGTACTGCATGGCTCTTGTAAGGGGCATTGCAAGTTGCTCCATCCTAATTTTTGGCAGCTTTTGCTGGGAAAGCATAAGCAAATACTATGGGAGACCCACTCCCCAATAATGGGACTTATGTTTGTAATATGCTGTACTGCATGGCTCTTGTAAGGGGCATTGCAAGTTGCTCCGTCCTAATTTTTGGCAGCTTTTGCTGGGAAAGCATAAGCAAATACTATGGGAGACCCACTCCCCAATAATGGGATTTATGTTTGTAATATGCTGTACTGCATGGCTCTTGTAAGGGGCATTGCAAGTTGCTCCGTCCTAATTTTTGGCAGCTTTTGCTGGCAAGGCATAAGCAAATACTATGGGAGACCCACTCCCCAATAATGGGACTTATGATTGTAATATGCTATACTGCATGGCTCTTGTAAGGGGCATTGCAAGTTGCTCCGTCCTAATTTTTGGCAGCTTTTGCTTGCAAGGCATAAGCAAATACTATGGGACACCCACTCCCCAATAATGGGACTTATATTTGTAATATGCTGTACTGCATGGCTCTTGTAAGGGGCATTGCTAGTTGCTCCGTCCTAATTTTTGGCAGCTTTTACTGGGAAAGCATAAGCAAATACTATGGGAGACCCACTCCCCAATAGTGGGACTTATGTTTGTAATATGCTGTACTGCATGACTCTTGTAAGGGGCATTGCAAGTTGCTCCGTCCTAATTTTTGGCAGCTTTTGCTGGGAAAGCATAAGCAAATACTATGGGAGACCCACTCCCCAATAATGGGGCTTATGTTTGTAATATGCTGTACTGCATGGATCTTGTAAGGGGCCTTGCAAGTTGCTCCGTCCTAATTTTTGGCAGCTTTTGCTTGCAAGGCATAAGCATATACTATGGGACACCCACTCCCCAATAATGGGACTTATGTTTGTAATATGCTGTACTGCATGTGACGCGCCCCCTGGGCCGTGTGTACACTTGTGTGGGATACCCGGTGCCGCGTCTCTGGGGTCTGTAGTCTCCGTGGGGGTGACCCGGTCCCGTGGCTCAGGCTGGTCAAACCAGTGGCAGTCTTTCTTAAGTTTTGAGGTTAATTGTCCGACTGCGCCACCCGTGGATTGCGGTCAGGGAGTACCACCGCTGCGAGGCAGACCGCTGAGGCTGGTGTTGTGTGCGCAGCATAAAATGGGATAACTCCCCTCGGGAGGAGTATAGCCTCAGGGCAGTGAGTGTGGATGATGGGGGTGATGGTGCACGAGCGCAGCAGGAACGACTCAGAGTCTTTGCAGTGCAGTTCAGGGTCTTTACTGATGATTATAAGGTAGACCCTCCCGGGAGTACTGGCTAGCATAAGAGGCCTGGTCAGTCTGTGAGCAAGCAGGAGTTCCCCTGGCCAGGTGGAGTTGTAGGCCTCCCCGTCTGTCTGCACTCTTCCTGGCTACCTTGTTGTAAGCGGGTAGAAGTAGCCCACGTCCCTGAGTGTACCGTGTAGTGCTCACCCGTATGGCTGGTGACGTGGGGCCTTCTGTTAGCCTCCGCTCCACAACGGCGGTGCCGGTCCCTTGCTTGTGACTGAGCCTCCGGGCTTCTATGGCCAGAGGACCTGAAATCCCCTGCCGGCTGGTTTCTGCTGCTGGATATATAAGTCCTCACAGCTTCGGACTCCTGTGTCCTGTTCCTATTGTCTTCTGCCAGGGCGAGCTCTGCTCAGCTTCCAGCCCCTGGTCTTTAGCTCCTAGCTCCTACAGAGCTCCTTGCTGTTACTTTCCCTTGCTCTCACTCTGACTCTGACTGTTCTCTGACTCACTCAACCCCGCACCAGATCCAGTTTATAAGGGCAGAATTCTCCCCTCCCAGGACTGGGGCAGGAGGATGTTACATGTTTAAGGGATCCTGACCAGGAAACCTCCCACTTGCTCCCCGACGTAATATCTCTATTACTGTGGTGACCAGACCCCTGGGGTGCCACACATGGCTCTTGTAAGGGGCATTGCAGTTCCTCATAATTTTTGGAAAGCCTTCCATTCACTGCTTAGGCCAACAGTGCACGGGAGATCCAGTTGCTATAAATGGAAAAAAAGGTTTAGTTAACGCCCTCTGACCTCCATGTCATTTCCAAGGGGCATTGGAGTGGCTCAAAATTTTTGGTAGGCATTGCACTCACTGTATGCCCTATAACTGTGTAGCCGAACCGCTCCTTTTGTTACAGAAACATATCCTACAAGACATATCTGGTTGACTGGCCTGATATTGATGTGAATGGTCCCTGTTCCTCCTGCTCTTTCTCCTTTGCCACCACCTCATCCATCATTTATCACCTGAAGCTTTGTTTTAACGGGAGTCATAGAACTGGGATAGTAGCAGGAAAACATCCAGCAATCCTCGGAGGAGGTAGGATATGCGCCAAAACGCGGACCACCTCAGGCCTAGCCGCTACTACATACATGCGCTTGCATTCCAAGAAAACAAAGCAGATGCTAGCTTCTATCATCATCACCATGCTCCTCACCTAGGCACTCTCAACTCCCCTGATGGAGAAGCCAGGGCCCACCGGAGGAGTCTGGTTCTCTGGTGGGCTCGTCCAATGCTGCCCTAAAGCAGGCCAGGCTAAGAAAAGTGTGGGGGAAGGTGACAGGAGAAATCAGGGCGGCTGGGGACCGAGTATGGACACCTGGCTGCCACCTGGCGGCTGGGGACTGAGCGTGGACATCCGGCCGCCGGGCGGCTGGGGACAGAGTATGGATACCTCGCTGCCGAAGCGGCCATGAGGTAGTGGCCAGCTTCGGCCTCCTCCAAACTAAAAGGCCCCATTTCAAGTGAAAGCTAGCAGTATGGTATTGCAGCCTGCGGGTGGGTGGGTGGTTGGCTGCATATTTTCGCTTGCATTGCAAGGAATGGGGGAGGTACAATTGAACACTGCCCAGGGACAAGGACTTGCACGGGGATAGTTGCAAGTCTGCATCTTCTGATGCAGCAAGGATCACTTCTGATGGGCACACTTTTAGACAGTGACCTGGGGGTCAGAGATGCTTCCAGTGGTCTTCCCCATGCTGTTCCCTTGTCTTTTCAGCACTGTATGCATGTGTCACACAGCACATGGCCAGATAAGGTTGTAAAATGTTAAAATGACATTTCCCGGTGAACGCATTTGTCACGGTTGAAAGCAATACAAAAGTGCAAAAATTCATGAAAAATGCTACTTGTGAACATAGCCCAAGGTGTGGAGGAGTATTTTTGTTTTTGGTTATTTATTTTACCTTATACACAAGTTTTTACCCTGGAAAGAAAATTCCTTAACATATTTCACAGGAAAACCGTTTCAGTTTCGTTTTTGAACGTTTTATTGTGAGCCCGCAAAAGTGGCTTAATACCTCTGACCACGTTGTTGACAGCAGTGACCTGGGGGGTCAGAAATGCTCCCAGGGGCAATCCCCATGCTGCCCTCATGTCTTTTGAGCACTGTCACTATCGTTTTGGGCACTTTATAGGCTTTCTACAGACTGCCGGGGGTGCTGCCGCAAAAATGCTCGGGTCTCTCATAGACTAACATTGGGCTCGTTGCTCGGGTGGAGCACCCTAGTATCACGGTAAGCTCGGCCCGAGCTTCGAGCACCCGAGCATTTTAATGATCACTCAACACTATCAGTCGTCATCTTGGTGAGGACACGAAGTCTTGCCCGTTACCAGTCTGGCACCCATGGCTGACTTTATGTTACGCTGCCTTAACCGTGACCCTCGCATTGTCAAAATGTTGGGTGACAGTCATTACTGGTTGATGACACTTTTAGACCCCCTCTACAAGGAGAACTTTCACTCTCTTATTCCTGAGTTGGAGAGGTCTACAAAAATGGGGCAGTACCAGAAGGCCCTTGCTGCAGAACTCTTAAAAAAATTCCCATCTGAACACGGTAGCGGCAGAGGTCACAGTTCGCTGCCCAACTAAGGCATACAGGTGAGAGAGATGCAACTCCAATCCAGCAGAGGCAGGGGAACACTGTCAATGTTCTAGGACAGTTTTTTGAGACCTGCCCAGCTTACAGGCCCTGAGGCGCAGGGTACTCTCACAAGGAGTGGAAAGTTTCAAAAGATGGTGAGGGAGTACCAGCGTCCTCCGTGATTCCTCTGTGCCTTTTAATTATTGGGTATCCAAGCTGGACACTTGGAATGAACTCACTCTGTATGCCTTTGAGGTCCTGGCCTGCCCTGCCGCTAGCGTGTTATCGGAGCGTGTTTTTAGTGCCGCTGGGGGAATTATAACTGATAAGCGCACTCGCCTGTCAACTGACAATGCAGACAAGCTGACCCTTATCAAAATGAACAAGGGCTGGATTGGGCCAGACTTCTCATCACCACCAAATGACAGCAGAGTAGCATAAAGTCAAATCCACTGTGTTATTTCGGGAGGTGTATTCCCATGCATCGCTTCACACCCACACATGGGTATACGCTTCCTCATTTCGGCTGTTTTTTGCTCTTCTCCTTATCCTCAGCCTCCACGACCACTATACCACCAGGGTGACCGTGGTCCATGTTGCCAGCATTGCAAGTTCCTCTGTCCTAATTTTTGGCAGCTTTTGCTTGGAAGGCATAGGCAAAGACTATGGGAGACCCACTCCCCAATAATGGGAATAATGTTTTTAATATGCTGTACTGCATGGCTCTTGTAAGGGACATTGCAAGTTCCCCCTTCCTAATTTTTGGCAGCTTTTGCTTGGAAGGCATAGGCAAAGACTATGGGAGACCCACTCCCCAATAATGGGAATAATGTTTTTAATATACTGTACTGCATGGCTCTTGTAAGGGGCATTAAAATCGTCTTGTTAAGCTACTGTGACCTCCACGTCTCTTCCAAGGGTCGTTAATATTGTCTTTTTATTCCACTGCGACCTCCACCACTCTTCCAAGGGGCATTAAAAGCATCTTGTTAAGCTACTGTGACCTCCCCGTCTCTTCCACAGGGCGTTTATATTGTCTTTTTATTCCACTGTAACCTCCACCACTCTTCCAAGGGGCATTGATATTGTCTTTTTATTCCACTGCGACCTCCACCACTCTTCCAAGAGGCATTAAAACTGTCTTTGTTAAGCTACTGTGACCTCCACGTCTCTTCCACGGGGCATTGATATTGTCTTTTTATTCCACTGTAACCTCCACCACTCTTCCAAGGGGCATTAAAACTGTCTTGTTAAACCACTCTGAACTCCACGTCTCTTCCAAGGGGCATTAAAACCATCTTGTTAAGCTACTGTGACCTCCACATCTCTTCCAAGGAGCATTAAAACTGTCTTGTTAAACCACTCTGAACTCCACGTCTCTTCTAAGGGGCATTAAAACCGTCTTGTTAAACCACTCTGAACTCCACAACTCTTGCAACGGACATTGCATTTCCTCCTAATTTTTGTCAGCTTTTGCTTTTCAATGCATAGGTGAACACTAAGGGAGACCCACTCCCCAATAATGGCTAGAAGGTTCTTAATACGCTGTAATCCACGTCTGTTTCAAGGGGCATTGCAGTGCCTAATAATTTTTGGAAAGCCTTCCATTCCCTGCTTAGGCCAGCAGTGTACAGGAGACCCAGTTGCTATAAATGGAAAAAACGGTTTAGTTAAGGCCCTCTGACCTCCATGTCACTTCCAAGGGGCATTGGAGTGCCTCGAAATTTTTGGTAGGCATTGCATTCACTGTATGCCTTATAACTGTGTAGCTGAACCGCTCCTTTTGGTACAGAAGCATATCCTACAAGACATGTGTGGTTGGCTGGCCTGATATTGATGTGAATGGTCCCTGTTCCTCCTGCTCTTTCTCCTTTGCCACCACCTCATCCATCATTCATTACCTGAAGCTTTGTTTTAACGGGAGTCATAGAACTGGGATAGTAGCAGGAAAACATCCAGCAATCCTCGAAGGAGGTAGAATATGCGTCAAAACGCTGACCACCTCAGGCCTAGCTGCTACTACATACATGCGCTTGCATTCCAAGTAACAGAAAGCTAAGGAGGTGGATGGCCTCATGATCATGAATAATTTACTCGTTGTGTAGGAGGCCGACCACTGCTGCTGTCTTCCTTCTGAACTTTGTGTTGAAGCCTGATTGACCCAGGACCCGCAATCCTCTATGTCTGGAGGACGTGTTGCATCCCAGTGTCCAACTGTGTCCCGGCTTCCACAATATTAACCCAGTGTGAAGACGTCAGTGAGATGGACCATTCCTGGCCACATTCACTTGTCCACGTGTTTGTGGTTAGGCTGTCCTTCCCACTAAATGCACTGGGGAGGGCACAGGTAATGTTTTGGTATGCGCGCTTGTGTATAAGGCGCACCGGAACAAATAGGGGTGGCTGGGGACCGTTTATGGACACCCGGCCACCCCCACGCGGCTGGGGACTGTGTGTGGGCACCCGGCCGCGGGGCAGCTGGGGACTGAGTATGGACACCCGGCCGCCCCCTGGCCGCTGGGGACCAAGCGTGGACACCCGGCCACCGGGCGGCTGGGGACTGAGTATGAATACCAGGCTACCGACGCAGCCATGACGTGGTGGCCAGATTCCACCTCCACATGCCTAAAAGGCCCAATTTCAAGTGCAAGCAAGCTAGCAGTATGGTATTGCAGCCTGGGGGTGGGTGGGTGGCAGGCTGCATACTTGCGCTTGTATTGCAAGTTATGGGGGAGGTACAATTGAACACTGCCCTGGGACAAGGACTTGCACGGGGATAGTTGCAAGTCTGCATCTTCTGATGCGGCAAGGATCACTTCTGATGGGCACACTTTTAGGCAGTGACCTGGGTGTCAGAGATGCTTCCAGGGGTCTTCCCCATGCTGTTCCCATGTCTTTTTAGCACTGTATGCATGTGTCACACAGCACATGGCCAGATAAGGTTGTAAAATGTTAAAATGACATTTCCCGGTGAATGCATTTGTCACGGTTGAAAGCAATACAAGCGTGCAAAAACGCATAAAAAATGCTACTTGTGAACATAGCCCAAGGTGTGGAGGAGTATTTTTTTTTTGGTTATTTATTTTACCTTATAAACAAGTCTTTACCCTGGAAAGGATGTTCCTTAACCCCTTTCCGACCTGGTCAGTAATAGTACGCACCAGGTCGGGAAGGCCGGTTCAGCGGGGGCTCCGGCGGTGAGCCCGCACTGAAGCGAGCACATGTCAGCTGATTATTGGAATCGCAATCCACCCGCGGCTGTTAACATGTTAAATCTCTGACAGTGGCATTTAACTCGCGCTTCCGGGAGTCCTAAGCCCCGCCCATCAGTGACCCCGTCACGTGATCGCGGGTCACCAATGGGTGGGCATGACAACTCAGGGTCTGCAGCAGACGCCTGTGGTTGTCATGTCTCAATTGCTATGAGCGCCACCTAGTGGTCAGCGCTCATAGCAAGTGAGCATTTCTCCTGCATACAAGCGATCTGCTCATCGCTTGTATGCAGTAGAAGCAATCAGACAACTGGTGCTTCTAGTCTCCTCTGGAGACTATAGAAGCAAGCAGAAAGTGTAAAAAAAAAGTTTTTAAAAAAATAAAAAATATATAAAAGTTTAAGTCACCCCCCTTTCGCCCCATTCAAAATAAAATATATATATATAAAAAAAAACACATACACATATTTGGCATCGCCGCGTTCAGAATTGCCCGATCTATCAATATAAAAGAAGAATTAATACAATCAGTAAACGGCGTAACGAGAAAAAAAATTTAAACGCCAGAATTAAGTTTTTTTGGTCGCTACAACTTTGCAATAAAATGCAATAACGGGCGATCAAAACATCGGATCTACCCCAAAATGGTATCAATAAAAACATCAGCCCGGCACGCAAAAAATAAGCCCTCACCTGGCCCCAGATCCCGAAAAATGGAGAAGCTAAGGGTCTCGGAAAATGGCGTCATTTTTTTTGTTTTTTTTAGCAAGCTTTGGATTTTTTTTTCACCACTTAAATAAAAAAGAACCTATACATGTTTGGTGTCTATGAACTCGTAACGACCTGGAAAATAATGATGGCAGGTCAGTTTTAGCAATCTGTGAACGTGGTAAAAAAAGGACCCAAAAAACAACTGTGGAATTGCATTTTTTTTGCAGTTTCACTGCACTTGGAATTTTTTTCCCATTTTCCAGCACACTATATGGTAAAACCAGTGATGGTGTTTAAAAGTACAACTCGTCCCGCAAAAAATAAGCCCTCACATGGCCATATTGAACGAAAATTAAAAAAGTTCTGGCTCTGGGAAGAAGGGGAGCAAAAAAGGAAAACACAAAAACAGAAAGACCCATGGTCGTTAAGGGGTTAACATATTTCACAGGAAAGCACTTTCACTTTCGTTTTTGAACGTTTTATTGTGAGCCTGTAAAAGTGGCTTAATACCTCTGACCACGTTGTTGACAGCAGTGACCTGGGGGTCAGAAATGCTTCCAGGGGCGATCCCCATGCTGTCCCCATGTCATTTGAGCACTGTCACTATCGTTTTGGGCACTTTTTAGGCTTTCTACAGACTGCCGGGGGAGCCGCCGCAAAAATGTTCGGGTCTCCCATAGACTAACATTGGGCTCGTTGCTCGGGTCGAGCACCCGAGTATCACAGTGAGCTCGGCCCGAGCTTCGAGCACCCGAGCATTTTAGTGCTCGCTCAACACTAATTTTGACCTAATAGATGGGATTGCAGATGGGTTCTAGTGATAAGACCCCATGAAATCAGTTTATTGTTCAGAAGATTCTTTTAACAGAAAACAGAATTGTCCAAAAATGTACATTCTCCTTAATCCCACAAGTCCTGAAAGTCCAGTTCTAGTTCGCACCCATCGTATTATGGGACAATGTTCTGAAATTCAGTTCTAACAAAAACTTTACGATAGTAAAAGACATTAATCATTCCCAGATGAAGTCTGTGAGGCGAAACGTATCTCGGGAGCAGAAGGTCAGTTGGTGCCTGTTAGGATTACAGACCTTTATTAAGGAGCATTTTCTTAGATATTCTCACCACAGTGGTAGCAGTGGGTAGTTTACAATAAATTAAGGCAAGCTATTCATGATTTTGGCTCTGCTTTTTCATATTATGTATGTACTGTATACACTGATTAGTTCATAGGCCATATTTCCTATTTTTTACATGTTTATACTGCTCCTTATCACTGCTTTGCTTTTGCCATTGGTGTATCTGACTATTACTTATTAAAATTGCATAGGTTTTAATGAGGCTGTTATATACAGTATATATATATATATATATATATATATATATATATATATATATATACAACCTCTGGCAAAAATTATGGAATCACCGGGCTCAGAGGATGTTCATTCAGTTGTTTAATGTTGTTGAAAAAAAAGTAGATCACAGACTTGACACAAAACTAAAGTCATTTCAAATGGCAACTTTAGGGCTTTAAGAAACACTTTAAGAAATCAAGATTAAAAATGTGGTACTCAGTAAGGGTAATTTTTTTCAGACCAAGCAGAGGGAAAAAATTATGGAATCACTCAATTCTGAGGAAAAAAATATGGAATCACCCTGTAAATTTTAATTTCCAAAACTAACACCTGCATCAAATTAGATCTGCTCGTTAGTCAGCATCTAAAAAGGAGTGATCACACCTTGGAGAGCTGTTGCACCAAGTGGACTGACATGATTCATGGCTCCAACACGAGAGATGTCAATTAAAACTAAGGAGAGGATTATCAAACTCTTAAAAGGAGGTAAATCATCATGCAATGTTGCAAAAGATGTTGGTTGTTCACAGTCAGCTGTGTCTAAAATCGGGACCAAATGCAAACAACATGGGAAGGTTGTTAAAGGCAAACATACTGGTAGACCAAGGAAGACATCAAATCGTCAAGACCGGAAACTTAAAGCAATATGTCTCCAAAATGGGAAATGCACAACAAAACAAATGAGGAATGAATGGGAGGAAACTAGAGTCAATGTCTGTGACCGAACTGTAAGAAACCGCCTAAAGGAAATGGGATTTACATACAGAAAAGCTAAACATAAGCCATCATTAACACCTAAACAGAAAAAAACAAGGTTACAAAGGGCTAAGGAAAAGCAATTGTGGACTGTGGATGACTGGATGAAAGTCATTGTAACATACCTGGCGGCGTCCTTGCATAGTGGTCCATCTCCCACTGTGCAGGAGCGCGCACTTGATCTCCTGTCCAGAATGTCTCTCTGGCTTCCCTCCATGCTGTCTTGTTTGTGTCTGTGTCTGTTTCTGCTGCTTAAGGGCGGCGCCCGATCACTTCCTGCCTTTTGTACCTGCTGTGGGTCACACCCCTTGTGCGTCCTCAGCCTATCGCTGTCTGTCTCTTGGTATATAGCTCAGCAGCTCCCTTCTATCCCTGCCTGAGCATATGTGTTTCTTTCAGTGTGTGCTTGCACTCTGAAGTTGCCAGGTCCCGTTCCTGTTTCCCTGTCCGCCTTTCCTGGAGGCTGTATTTCCAGGCCTGTCTGAACTGTGTCCTGTATTTCTCCTGCCTTGCGGTGTCAGCTCCCGTGTCTGAACTGTGTCCTGTTTGTCTCCTGCTTTACGGTATTAGTTCCCGTGTCTGAACTAAGTCCTGTATGTCTCCTGCTTTACGGTATTAGTTCCCGTGTCTGAACTAAGTCCTGTATTTCTCCTGCCTTGCGGTGTCAGCTCCCGTGTCTGAACTGTGTCCTGTATGTCTCCTGCTTTGCGGTATTAGTTCCCGTGTCTGAACTTAGTCTTTTCTGTGTTCTCTTGTCTGTCCTGTCTGAACACGCTCCTAGCCTGTTCCTCCCGCCTTCTAGGGGCCGATTACCTAGACCCGCTCCTGTATCCCGCTGCAGTGTCGGTCTCCTCCGTACACTCAGTTCCAGTCTGAACTCTCTCCTATCCTTTACCTGTTTTGTCTATGTCCATTCCCTTCCTTTTCCTGCAGAGTCTGAACTCGTACCTAACTCCTGCCAGTTGTCTCTGTACTTCCGTTTGTGAGTTTGTGGTCCACTCGCTACTTCACTGCAAGTACCCTGTGGGTGTCTGGCTCTGTCTTTCCCTTCCTGTCTGTTCCGTGTGAACAGAGTCCTGTCCTGCCCTGCTTCTGCCCGCTGCTCCGGCAGTCCTGTCCTGCCCTGCTTCTGCCCGCTGCTCCGGCAGTCCTGTCCTGCCCTGCCTGTACCCCTCTGCCTGTAATGTTCCTGAGTCCCAGTGTGTACTGGGCCCTATCCTGCCTGTATTGTTCCTGAGTCCCAGTGTGTACTGGGCCCTATCCTGCCTGTATTGTTCCTGAGTCCCGGTGTGTACTGGGTTCTATCCCGCCTGTGTTCCTACCTGCTAGTGCCTCCTGTCTGCACTCTAGCTGTGCTTGCCTTTACCCCCCTGCCTGCATACCCGCCTGCCTGCATACCAGTCGTGCCAGCCTACCAGCCTGTTCCTGTATTCCCTGTGTGGGTCAACAGCCGTGTCCGGGGTCTGTCCTGGAGTAGCACCTGGTCCCTCTGCTCGGTTCCTCCTTGGTGCACTGGCGTCGTATGCCGTCGTGCGACCCTGGTCGGATCGGGTGAATACTTAGTCACGCCCCTCCAGGCATACACTCTCCGGCACGGTCCAGTGGAATCACTACCAATCACATGCACACGCCGCTCTAGCCCGGGCGTGTGCATAACAGCATGCTCAGGCCATGGTTCCCGTTGAGCCCCACGGCCTTCGCTCTTTGAGAAGTTTTTCCAGCGAATATATGCATTAAAATAAATAAATAAATTTTTTTTCCCTTAGCTGAGTTCCAGGCGAATTACGCACCGTCCAGATGGATCTATCAGCTCTCGTTCCTGCGGATCCGCCACGTTACTATGGGGATCCAAGACAGTGTCGTGCATTTGTGGAGCAATGCATGCTACACTTTAAGGCCTACCCTCTTTATTTTCCTTCCGATTGGGCTAAAGTGGCCTTTATGATGTCTTACCTGGCGGGGGATGCCTTGGAATGGATCAACCCCCTATATGAGACACAGGATCCGATCCTCCGGGACCTAATGGCCTTCCTGGTGGCCTTTCTAATGGTCTTCGATGATCCTAACCCGGAGGCTCCTGCTGAAGCTTCACTTCCCAATATCCCGGAGCAGCCCCAATGGGTAATGTGTGTGGGTAGCGTAATAGTTCTCCAGCCCAATGAGACTACTGCCCACCCAGAATCCTCACAGGGTGACTACGCTTTCCGGAATACTTCTTCCAACCTCAAGAGGCAGTCCAGACGTGCTAGACTTAGAGGCAAGCAGTCACGCCTGGGTCTGTCCTCCCTGAGACCTCCTGAACCCTTCGGGGTGCTACCTGGTAACGAAAGGACAGAGACTCTCCTATACTCTGTACCTGATACCTCGCTCGCTTCGTCCAGTGAGTCCAACCTGGTGTACTCCGAAGCAGAGGTTACTCCCGAGTCTCTACACCCCTCCGACCAGGCGGAGGACCTCCAGTTGTGTTTAGAACCCTTCGGGGTGCCACCTGGTGGTGAATGGACAGAGACTTTCCTATACTCGGTACCCGATACCTCGCCTGCTTCCTCCAGTGAGTCCGACCTAGTGTTCTCCGAAGCAGAAGTTACTCCCGAGTCTCTACACCCCTCCGACCAGGCGGAGGACCTCCAGTTGTGTTTAGAACCCTTCGTGGTGCCACCTGGTGGTGAATGGACAGAGACTTTCCTATACTCGGTACCCGATACCTCGCCTGCTTCCTCCAGTGAGTCCGACCTAGTGTTCTCCGAAGCAGAAGTTACTCCCGAGTCTCTACACCCCTCCGACCAGGCGGAGGACCTCCAGTTGTGTTTAGAACCCTTCGGGGTGCCACCTGGTGGTGAATGGACAGAGACTTTCCTATTTCCTGTACCTGATACCTCGCCTGCTTCCTCCAGTGAGTCCGACCTAGTGTTCTCCGAAGCAGAAGTTACTTCCGAGTCTCTACACCCCTCCGACCAGGCGGAGGACCTCCAGTTGTGTTTAGAACCCTTCGGGGTGCCACCTGGTGGTGAATGGACAGAGACTTTCCTATTTCCTGTACCTGATACCTCGCCTGCTTCCTCCAGTGAGTCCGACCTAGTGTACTCTGAAGCAGATGTTTTCTCTGAGCCTCAGTACTCTTCTGACCCGGCGGAGGACCTCCAGTTGTTTCCTGAATCCTCCGGGGTACCACCAGATAACAAAGAGACAGCGACTTTTCCTCATTATGTACCTGATAACCCGTCTATTTCTTCCTGTGAGCTTGACAAGATGTACCTCGAAGCAGAGATTACCCTCAAGTCTCTGTCCCCCTCCAACCCAGTGAACGACTGGTCCTCGAATTCCCTGCGGAAGATTCTGGCAGGCCTGAAGAAGAGGGGGCGTAAGGGGGGAGGTACTGTAACATACCTGGCGGCGTCCTTGCATAGTGGTCCATCTCCCACTGTGCAGGAGCGCGCACTTGATCTCCTGTCCAGAATGTCTCTCTGGCTTCCCTCCATGCTGTCTTGTTTGTGTCTGTGTCTGTTTCTGCTGCTTAAGGGCGGCGCCCGATCACTTCCTGCCTTTTGTACCTGCTGTGGGTCACACCCCTTGTGCGTCCTCAGCCTATCGCTGTCTGTCTCTTGGTATATAGCTCAGCAGCTCCCTTCTATCCCTGCCTGAGCATATGTGTTTCTTTCAGTGTGTGCTTGCACTCTGAAGTTGCCAGGTCCCGTTCCTGTTTCCCTGTCCGCCTTTCCTGGAGGCTGTATTTCCAGGCCTGTCTGAACTGTGTCCTGTATTTCTCCTGCCTTGCGGTGTCAGCTCCCGTGTCTGAACTGTGTCCTGTTTGTCTCCTGCTTTACGGTATTAGTTCCCGTGTCTGAACTAAGTCCTGTATGTCTCCTGCTTTACGGTATTAGTTCCCGTGTCTGAACTAAGTCCTGTATTTCTCCTGCCTTGCGGTGTCAGCTCCCGTGTCTGAACTGTGTCCTGTATGTCTCCTGCTTTGCGGTATTAGTTCCCGTGTCTGAACTTAGTCTTTTCTGTGTTCTCTTGTCTGTCCTGTCTGAACACGCTCCTAGCCTGTTCCTCCCGCCTTCTAGGGGCCGATTACCTAGACCCGCTCCTGTATCCCGCTGCAGTGTCGGTCTCCTCCGTACACTCAGTTCCAGTCTGAACTCTCTCCTATCCTTTACCTGTTTTGTCTATGTCCATTCCCTTCCTTTTCCTGCAGAGTCTGAACTCGTACCTAACTCCTGCCAGTTGTCTCTGTACTTCCGTTTGTGAGTTTGTGGTCCACTCGCTACTTCACTGCAAGTACCCTGTGGGTGTCTGGCTCTGTCTTTCCCTTCCTGTCTGTTCCGTGTGAACAGAGTCCTGTCCTGCCCTGCTTCTGCTCGCTGCTCCGGCAGTCCTGTCCTGCCCTGCTTCTGCCCGCTGCTCCGGCAGTCCTGTCCTGCCCTGCCTGTACCCCTCTGCCTGTAATGTTCCTGAGTCCCAGTGTGTACTGGGCCCTATCCTGCCTGTATTGTTCCTGAGTCCCAGTGTGTACTGGGCCCTATCCTGCCTGTATTGTTCCTGAGTCCCGGTGTGTACTGGGTTCTATCCCGCCTGTGTTCCTACCTGCTAGTGCCTCCTGTCTGCACTCTAGCTGTGCTTGCCTTTACCCCCCTGCCTGCATACCCGCCTGCCTGCATACCAGTCGTGCCAGCCTACCAGCCTGTTCCTGTATTCCCTGTGTGGGTCAACAGCCGTGTCCGGGGTCTGTCCTGGAGTAGCACCTGGTCCCTCTGCTCGGTTCCTCCTTGGTGCACTGGCGTCGTATGCCGTCGTGCGACCCTGGTCGGATCGGGTGAATACTTAGTCACGCCCCTCCAGGCATACACTCTCCGGCACGGTCCAGTGGAATCACTATCAATCCCATGCACACGCCGCTTAGCCCGGGCGTGTGCATAACAGTCATATTCAGTAATGAATCGCGAATCTGCATTGGGCAAGGTGATGATGCTGGAACTTTTGTTTGGTGCCGTTACAATGAGATTTATAAAGATGACAGCATGAAGAGAACATGCAAATTTCCACAGTCATTGATGATATAGGGCTGCATGTCAGGTAAAGGCACTGGGGAGATGGCTGTCATTACATCTTCAATAAATGCCCAAGTTTACATTGATATTTTGCACAGTTTTCTTATCCCATCAATTGAAAGGATGTTTGGGGATGATGACATCATTTTTCAAGATGATAATGCATCCTACCATAGAGCAAAAACTGTGAAAACATTCCTTGGAAGAAGACACATAAGGTCAATGTCATGACCTGCAAATAGTCCGGATCTCAATCCAATTGAAAATCTTTGGTGGAAGTTGAAGAAAATGGTCCATGACAAGGCTCCAACCTGCAAAGCTGATCTTGTAACAGCAATCAGAGAAAGTTGGAGCCAGATTGATGAAGAGTACTGTTTGTCACTCATTAAGTCCATGCCTCAGAGACTGCAAGCTGTTATTAAAGCCAGAGGTGGTGCAACAAAATTCTAGTGATGTATTGGAGTGTTCTTTTGTGTGTTTGTTTTTCATGATTCCATAATTTTTTCCTCAGAATTGAGTGATTCCATAATTTTTCCCTCTGCTTGGTCTGAAAAAAAATACCCTTACTGAGTACCACAATTTTTATCTTGATTTCTTTTAGTGTTTCTTAAAGCCCTAAAGTTGCCATTTGAAATGACTTTAGTTTTGCGCCATTTCTGTGATCTGCTTTTTTTCAACAACATTAAACAACTGAATGAACATCCTCCGAGCCCGGTGATTCCATAATTTTTGCCAGGGGTTGTATATATATATATATATATATATATATATATATATATATATTATATATATATATATATATATATATATATATATAGGTCAAAATACACCTGAGTCACTCTGTACCTGCTCCACCAAATGCCCATCCTGATTTTCTTTGTTATGTGTGGGGTATATGTCTTTATGAAATCATTGAATTATTAAAGATAATGTTATATTAATATCAAGCACAGATGGCAGAGACAATAGTATTCTAGGAGTGATACCTTTATTGTCTAATCAGAAAAAATATTTGCAAGCTTTCTGAGCACAGAAGCTCCTTCATCAGGTGGGCTTACTAATTAAGCTTTCTGGTATTGAAATTCGTGCAAATTTATTTGCCATAAATTGAATTTGGGGAGGGAAGTCAGCAAATTTGAATTTCAAAAGACTCTCTCATTTCTAGTTATAATAATAATAATTTTTATTTATATAGCGCCAACATATTCCGCAGCACTTTACAATTAAGTGGGGACATGTGCAGACAATAAATTCAATACAAGGTGAGACAGTTTAAACAGTTACATCAGGAGTGAGGTCGCTGCTCGCAAGCTTACATTCTACAAGGAAATGGGGGGACACAATAGTAGAGATGAGCGTTGTTCTACTCGAACTGTTCGCCAATCTCAAATTCGAGCTGTTTTGGGCGGTGTTCGAGCCGTTCGGCGAACACGAACAATTTGAGAAAAATTCGGCTGTTCGAGGTTATGTTCGATAACTGTTCGTGCACCAAAATCATAACTGGATTTTTTCTCAGTAATGATGAAAATTAATGTTAATACGCAGTTTGAGTGTACAGCTGGGTGGGGGGAGGGGCAGGGGATGGATCTCTGCAGGAACAATGAAGATCTCCATTTTTTTTTTCTCTTTCCGGCATTTACAGTGGGGAGGTGCAATCTGTCAGCCTATCAGCAGCGCACACACGGAGCGAAGTGCTTTTTTTCACACAAGCAAGGGCATGTGTCATTGGCAGTGTATGTCACATGTCCTTGCCCTATAAGACCAAGCCATTTTCCCCGTCGCCACCATTTTCTCACTGCTGCAGCTGCGTGTTAGACGGCACCGCTGTTGCTGTGTGCGCTATACCTTATTAATTTCAAGCCAATTTTCGCACAAATCTACAGATAGCTTGGGAGTAGGGAATAGTTGTGATTGCAGTCCTTTTAAGGACTAGGTTACAGCATTTCCTACGACTTTTATCAGGCAGGTCTGTGCTCTTAAATAGATAGATTGTGGAAGTAAAGACTAATTGTAATTGGAGTCCTTTTCAGGACTAGGTTACATCAGTTCCTATCAGTTTTTGCCAGGCAGGTCTGTGCCAGTGCTGTGCAAGTTTTTTTCACAGCATTTGGCTGAATCTAGCAAAGCTAATCCTTTTTGGCCTATTGCAGAGTGTGTTAGTCAGTGGAGTAGCCTATCTGTGTTGCAAGATATACCACCTGTATATAGAATACCAATTTTTTTACTGCACCTAGTGAAGTAAAATCTTTTGGGCATAGCATCATTCTATTAGTCCATCTATACTGACCTCCATCAGGTTGCAAATTGAATATAATTTTTTTCTGCATCTACCTCTGAAAAAATATGTGGCCTTCTAGCAGTGTGTGGGACTTTCTCTTTTAGTCCATCTATACTGACCTCCATCAGGTTGCAAACTGAATATAATTTTTTTCTGCATCTAGCTCTGAAAAAATATTTGGCCTTCTAGCAGTGTGTGGGACTTTCTCTATTAGTCCATCTATACTGACCTCCATCAGGTTGCAAATTAAAAATAATTTTTATCTGCATCTACAGTACCTCTGAAAAAATATTTGGGCTTCTAGCTGTGTGTGGGACTTGTTCTATTAGTCCATCTATACTGACCTCCATCAGGTTGCAAATTGAATATAATATTTATCTGCATCTAGCTCTGAAAAAATATTTGGCCTTCCAGCAGTGTGTGGGATTTTCTCTATTAGTCCATCTATACTGACCTCCATCAGGTTGCAAATTGAATATAATTTTTATCTGCATCTAGCTCTGAAAAAATATTTGGCCTTCTAGCACTGTGTGGGACTTTCTCTATTAGTCCATCTATGCTGACCTCCATCAGGTTGCAAATTAAAAATAATTTTTATCTGCATCTACCTCTGAAAAAATATTTGGGCTTCTAGCTGTGTGTGGGACTTTCTCTATTAGTCCATCTATACTGACCTCCATCAGGTTGCAAATTAAAAATAATTTTTATCTGCATCTACAGTACCTCTGAAAAAATATTTGGGCTTCTAGCTGTGTGTGGGACTTGTTCTATTAGTCCATCTATACTGACCTCCATCAGGTTGCAAATTGAATATAATTTTTATCTGCATCTAGCTCTGAAAAAATATTTGGCCTTCTAGCAGTGTGTGGGACTTTCTCTATTAGTCCATCTATACTGACCTCCATCAGGTTGCAAATTGAATATAATTTTTATCTGCATCTAGCTCTGAAAAAATATTTGGCCTTCTAGCAGTGTGTGGGACTTTCTCTATTAGTCCATCTATGCTGACCTCCATCAGGTTGCAAATTAAAAATAATTTTTATCTGCATCTACCTCTGAAAAAATATTTGGCCTTCTAGCAGTGTGTGGGACTTTCTCTATTAGTCCATCTATACTGACCTCCATCAGGTTGCAAATTAAAAATAATTTTTATCTGCATCTACAGTACCTCTGAAAAAATATTTGGGCTTCTAGCTGTGTGTGGGACTTGTTCTATTAGTCCATCTATACTGACCTCCATCAGGTTGCAAATTGAATATAATTTTTATCTGCATCTAGCTCTGAAAAAATATTTGGCCTTCTAGCAGTGTGTGGGACTTTCTCTATTAGTCCATCTATACTGACCTCCATCAGGTTGCAAATTGAATATAATTTTTATCTGCATCTAGCTCTGAAAAAATATTTGGCCTTCTAGCAGTGTGTGGGACTTTCTCTATTAGTCCATCTATACTGACCTCCATCAGGTTGCAAATTAAAAATAATTTTTATCTGCATCTACAGTACCTCTGAAAAAATATTTGGGCTTCTAGCTGTGTGTGGGACTTGTTCTATTACTCCATCTATACTAACCTCCATCAGGTTGCAAACTGAATATATTTTTTTCTGCATCTACCTTTGAAAAAATATTGGGCTTCTAGCTGTGTGTGGGACTTGTTCTATTAGTCCATCTATACTGACCTCCATCAGGTTGCAAATTAAAAATAATTTTTATCTGCATCTACAGTACCTCTGAAAAAATATTTGGGCTTCTAGCTGTGTGTGGGACTTGTTCTATTAGTCCATCTATACTGACCTCCATCAGGTTGCAAATTGAATATAATTTTTATCTGCATCTATCTCTGAAAAAATATTTGGCCTTTCAGCAGTGTGTGTGACTTTCTCTATTAGTCCATCTATACTGACCTCCATCAGGTTGCAAATTAAAAATAATTTTTATCTGCATCTAGCTCTGAAAAAAATATTTGGCCTTCTAGCAGTGTGTGGGACTTTCTCTATTAGTCCATCTATACTGACCTCCATCAGGTTGCAAATTAAAAATAATTTTTATCTGCATCTACAGTACCTCTGAAAAAATATTTGGGCTTCTAGCTGTGTGTGGGACTTGTTCTATTAGTCCATCTATACTGACCTCCATCAGGTTTCAAATTGAATATAATTTTTATCTGCATCTAGCTCTGAAAAAATATTTGGCCTTCTAGCAGTGTGTGGGACTTTCTCTATTAGTCCATCTATACTGACCTCCATCAGGTTGCAAATTAAAAATAATTTTTATCTGCATCTACCTCTGAAAAAATATTTGGGCTTCTAGCTGTGTGTGGGACTTGTTCTATTAATCCATCTATACAGACCTCCATCAGGTTGCAAACTGAATATAATTTTTTTCTGCATCTAGCTCTGAAAAAATATTTGGCCTTCAAGCAGTGTGTGGGACTTGTTCTATTAGTCCACCTATACGGACCTCCATCAGGTTGCAAATTCAAAATCATTTTTTGTCTGCATCTAGCTCTGAAAAAATATTTGGCCTTCTAGCAGTGTGTGGGACTTTCTCTATTAGTCCATCTATACTGACCTCCATCAGGTTGCAAACTGAATATATTTTTTTCTGCATCTAGCTCTGAAAAAATATTTGGCCTTCTAGCAGTGTGTGGGACTTGTTCTATTAGTCCACCTATACTGACCTCCATCAGGTTGCAAATTCAAAATAATTTTTTGTCTGCATCTAGCTCTGAAAAAATATTTGGCCTTCTAGCAGTGTGTGGGACTTTCTCTATTAGTCCATCTATACTGACCTCCATCAGGTTGCAAACTGAATATATTTTTTTTCTGCATCTACCTCTGAAAAAATATTGGGCTTGTAGCTGTGTGTGGGACTTATTCTATCAATCCATCTATACAGACCTCCATCAGGTTGCAAACTGAATAAAAAAACTTTCTGCATCTACCTCTGAAAAAATATTTGGGCTTCTAGCTGTGTGTGTGACTTGTACTATTAATCCATCTATACAGACCTCCATCAGGTTGCAAACTGAATATATTTTTTTCTGCATCTACCTCTGAAAAAATATGTGGCCTTCTAGCAGTGTGTGGGACTTTCTCTATTAGTCCATCTATACTGACCTCCATCAGGTTGCAAACTGAATATAATTTTTTTCTGCATTTAGCTCTGAAAAAATATTTGGCCTTCTAGCAGTGTGTGGGACTTTCTCTATTAGTCCATCTATACTGACCTCCATCAGGTTGCAAATTAAAAATAATTTTTATCTGCATCTACAGTACCTCTGAAAAAATATTTGGGCTTCTAGCTGTGTGTGGGACTTGTTCTATTAGTCCATCTATACTGACCTCCATCAGGTTGCAAATTGAATATAATTTTTATCTGCATCTAGCTCTGAAAAAATATTTGGTCTTCTAGCAGTGTGTGGGAATTTCTCTATTAGTCCATCTATACTGACCTCCATCAGGTTGCAAATTAAAAATAATTTTTATCTGCATCTACCTCTGAAAAAATATTTGGGCTTCTAGCTGTGTGTGGGACTTGTTCTATTACTCCATCTATACTGACCTCCATCAGGTTGCTGTTAGAACCTTGCTGTTAGGTTTTTTTTCCTTTGCTGGTCACATGACCTTGTTGGCCTATTTAGTCCTGCTCCGCCCTTCTGGCTTTGCTGGACTTCATTGTATATCTACTTTCTAGCTAGCCTGTGCTCTGTATCTAACTCTGTTAGTTTGCTTGGTCTACGGACCTCTATGTTCTATCTATTTTGTTTGTTCGTCTGTCTGCTACTATTTCTGTTAGGAGGTGTCCCATATTCCTCCCAGTCCTTAGTACTTGTAGGGATTCCCTCCCCACATCTATAGGTCTTCGTACAGACTAGATTAGGACTTTAGCAGGTCTGATCGCAGGATCAGGTTCCCTGTTACATCGTAGGGATTCAGCTGAGTCTCATAGTAGGGACAGATCTCCTCTCTTTCCTTAGCTTTGGTAGCAGAACATAACAGTAAGTCCAGCCAGCAAATTCTCTAAGGAAAGATTTTTCTGTTCCATCATGGTGTCGGTTCAGGATTTGGCTCATCGCCTGCAGGGACTCTCTCTGGAGGTGGCCGAGCTCCGTCAGCACGTGAGTAACTGTCCTGGAGCACATTTCTTGGAGCCTAAGGTATGTTTGCCGGATTTGTTTTTTGGTGAACACCGAGAATTTTTTTCATTTAAAAATGCTTGCTTATTGTATTTTCGTTTGAGACCTAAGTCCTCTGGGGATGAATCCCAGCGCGTAGGGTTCATAATGTCACTTTTGCGCAAAGAGCCTCAGGAGTGGGCCTTTTCTTTGCAACCTAGTGATTCATGCTTCAGATCAGTGGATAGTTTTTTTTCTGCTTTGGGACTATTATATGATGATCCTGACCGTGTCGCATCAGCTGAGACTGAGTTGAGACGTCTAAAACAAGGATCGGGTAATGTGGAAAAATATTGTACACATTTTCGTCGTTGGTCCACTCAAACAGGGTGGAACGATTCTGCTCTGAAAAGTCTATTTCTTGCTGGGCTCAGTGAAAGGGTTAAAGACCTGCTAATTGCTTATCCTACACCTGAAGATTTGCAACAGGCTATGCAATTAGCTATACGGGTGGATAGAAGACTGCGTGCTAGGGTTAATGAGAGCAAATCCTCTGCTATGTCAGTTTCTGGTTATGATAATGTGTGTACTAACAGTGGTGAACCGATGGAGATTGGATCGGTGGCACCTCGCTCTCAAGAAAAAGACCGTCGTTTTTCGCAAGGCTTGTGTTTCTACTGCGGAAAATCTGGTCATTTGATTAAAGGCTGTGAGCTTCGTATGAAGAAAGAAAAAAAAATGGTCAGTCACGCCCGTATTGCCTGTTTAAATTCCAAGGGTATATTTTTAGCTGCTTCCACGATTGCTCAGGAAAAATTAATGGAATTTCGGGTGTTTGTTGATTGCGGGTCTACACTGAATGTAATTGATGGGGGATTCGTGGAAAAACTCAATTTAAAACCTGAACCTTTGTCATCCCCCATTGCTGTGGTTTCTGTGGATGGCTCCCCTTTGAAGAATATTACTCTCAAGGTCAGTGAATTTCCTCTCACTATTAATGGTGTTCACCATGAGAAATTGGATTTGGTAGTGTTGAATAACTTGCCTTCTCCAGTAATATTGGGTTTGCCCTGGTTAAAATTTCACAATCCTGTACTGGATTGGTCTACCAGTGAAATTAAATCCTGGAGCCATAAATGTTATGACAAGTGTTGTAACGGGCGTATTGCAGCTTTGGATAGGGGAGAATTGCCTGTTCCTATTCAGGATTTTTGGAGAGTTTTTTCTGAGAAGGAATCGCAGGTTTTGCCTCCCCATAGAGACTATGATTGTTCTATTGAATTTGTCCCTGGAGCGACTCTTCCTAAGAGTCGTTTATTTAACCTTACTATTCCTGAGAGGAAGGCTTTGGAGGAATACATACAGACAAGCTTGGCCGCCGGTCACATTAGGCCCTCTAAGTCTCCTGTGGCGGTTGGATTTTTTTTTGTAAAAAAAAAGGACGGCGGTTTACGTCCTTGTCTGGATTTTCGTGAGATTAACAAAATTACGGTACACAATCCTTACCCACTGCCATTGATTCCTGATCTGTTTAACCAGTTATTGGGGGCCAAGTGGTTCTCTAAAATTGACCTTAAGGGGGCATACAATCTGTTGCGCATGAAGGAGGGTGATGAATGGAAGACTGCTTTTAACACTCCTGTGGGTCATTTTGAGAATCTGGTTATGCCTTTTGGTCTCACTAATGCTCCTGCATTTTTTCAGAATCTGATTAATGACATCCTTAGACCTTTGATCGGTAAAAATGTGGTTGTGTATTTGGATGACATTTTGATTTATTCGCCTGATCTGGAGTCTCATTGGTGGAGCGTGCGTGAGGTATTACAGTTATTAATGGACAATTCGCTTTTTGCTAAGCTGGAGAAATGTGAGTTCGCTGTACAGAGAATTAGTTTTTTGGGCTACATTATCTCCAGCAAAGGTTTTGAGATGGATCCGGTTAAGGTTCAGGCTGTGCAGGAATGGCCTAGGCCTATTGGTTTGAAATCGATACAGAGGTTTTTGGGTTTCGCCAATTACTATAGAAAGTTCATAAAAAATTTTTCTAGTATTGTCAAACCTCTGACTGATCTCACCAGGAAAGGTGCTGATGCGGTTCAGTGGTCTTCTGAGGCCATTGAAGCTTTTGTGTATCTCAAGGAGAGGTTCACCTCTGCTCCCATCCTTATGCAGCCTGATGTTACTAGGCCGTTTTTGGTTGAGGTTGATGCTTCCTCTGTGGGGGTTGGCGCAGTATTGTCTCAGGATAACGGGGATGGATTACATCCCTGTGCCTTTTTTTCAAAAAAATTTTCGGAGACTGAATTGAATTACGATATTGGTAATCGGGAATTATTGGCTATTAAACTCGCATTTGAACACTGGCGCCACTTCTTGGAAGGTGCGGAATTTCCCGTTCAGGTTCTTACGGATCATAAAAATCTGATATATCTTGATGCTGCCAAGCGCCTGAATGCCCGTCAGGCTAGGTGGGCACTGTTTTTCTCGCGGTTTAATTTTTCCGTTACTTACATCCCTGGTACTAAGAATGTTAAGGCGGATGCCTTGTCTCGCAGTTTTTCTCCCATAGTCGGTGCTGAGAAAGAGGAAAACATTTTACAAGAAGGTGTTGTGATAGCTGATTTAGACTCCGTTTTGGAAGATGAGATTCTTAAAGCTCAGGAGAATGCCCCATCTAACACTCCTCATGGGAGGTTGTTTGTGCCTGAGACCTTTAGGAGAGATTTGTTTGTTGAGTGTCACGAATCTCGGTTGGCAGGTCATCCCGGAATCTCTGAGACCAAGAGACTGGTGGGTCGCAGTTTTTGGTGGCCTGGATGGCAGAAGGAAGTCATTAAGTGGGTGCGCCAATGTACTATATGTGCTAGATCTAAGTCCTCACATACTCCTGCTGCGGGGTTGCTTTGTCCTTTGGAGGTTCCCAGTGCTCCTTGGACACATTTGGCTATGGACTTTATAACTGACCTTCCCCCCTCTGAGGGTTTTACTGTCATCTGGGTGGTCGTGGACCGCTTTAGCAAGATGTGTCACTTGGTTCCCTTCGTCAAACTGCCCTGCGCTAAAACTCTCGCTAAGGCCTTTGTCAAGGAAATTGTCAGACTTCATGGCGTTCCTACTGACATTGTTTCTGATAGGGGTCCTCAGTTCGTGGCTCGTTTTTGGCGTGCCTTTTGTGACAGGTTGGGAATTCATTTGTCGTTTTCGTCCGGATATCATCCTGAATCTAATGGCCAGACAGAAAGGAAAAACCAGGATGTTGAGCAGTTCTTGCGTTGTTTTGTGGCAGACAATCAGGAGGGGTGGTCTGAGTTTCTGCCACTTGCCGAATTTGCTCTGAACAATCATACATCTTCTTCTGCTGGTTGTTCGCCTTTTTTTTGTTGTTCTGGGAGACATCCGTCGTTTGGGTCGTTCTCCAAGTTGGGATCTGCCGTGCCTGAGGAGGAGAATTTTTCCGGTGATTTGGAAAGAGTTTGGACGGATGTGCGTGGTAATCTTCAGGAGGCCAACAGAAAATCTAAAGACTACTTTGATAGGAAACGACAGGAGGTTTTGTTCGCTGTTGGTGACATGGTTTGGTTGTCCACTAGGAATCTGCGGTTGAGGATTCCTTCTAAGAAATTGGGTCCCAAGTTTGTAGGGCCCTTTAAGGTGCTTCAGGTTGTCAACCAATCTGCTGTTAGGTTGGAGGTTCCTACCTCCTGGAGAATTAATCCGGTCTTTCATGTCTCTCTGTTAAAAAAAGCTGTTGTGTCGGATGGTGACGCCTCTGCCTCTGTTCCTCCGGTGGTGGAGGACGGGGAATATGAAATTTCTCGCATCCTTGACTCTAGACGGTATAGAGGTAGTTTGCAGTATCTTGTGGCCTGGAAAGGTTTCGGACCCGAGGATAACTCTTGGGTGAGGTCAGATGATGTTTCCGCGTCCAGACTAATCAGAGCGTTTCACAGGAGATTTCCTGATAAGCCTGGTCCTAGGGGATCCGGAGGATCCTCTTAGAAGGGGGGGTACTGTTAGAACCTTGCTGTTAGGTTTTTTTTCCTTTGCTGGTCACATGACCTTGTTGGCCTATTTAGTCCTGCTCCGCCCTTCTGGCTTTGCTGGACTTCATTGTATATCTACTTTCTAGCTAGCCTGTGCTCTGTATCTAACTCTGTTAGTTTGCTTGGTCTACGGACCTCTATGTTCTATCTATTTTGTTTGTTCGTCTGTCTGCTACTATTTCTGTTAGGAGGTGTCCCATATTCCTCCCAGTCCTTAGTACTTGTAGGGATTCCCTCCCCACATCTATAGGTCTTCGTACAGACTAGATTAGGACTTTAGCAGGTCTGATCGCAGGATCAGGTTCCCTGTTACATCGTAGGGATTCAGCTGAGTCTCATAGTAGGGACAGATCTCCTCTCTTTCCTTAGCTTTGGTAGCAGAACATAACAGTTGCAAACTGAATATATTTTTTTCTGCATCTACCTCTGAAGAAATATTGGGCTTCTAGCTGTGTGTGGGACTTGTTGTATTAGTCCATCTATACTGACCTCCATCAGGTTGCAAATTAAAAATAATTTTTATCTGCATCTACAGTACCTCTGAAAAAATATTTGGGCTTCTAGCTGTGTGTGGGACTTGTTCTATTAGTCCATCTATATTGACCTCCATCAGGTTGCAAATTGAATATAATTTTTATCTGCATCTAGCTCTGAAAAAATATTTGGCCTTCTAGCAGTGTGTGGGACTTTCTCTATTAGTCCATCTATACTGACCTCCATCAGGTTGCAAATTAAAAATAATTTTTATCTGCATCTAGCTCTGAAAAAATATTTGGCCTTCTAGCAGTGTGTGCGACTTTCTCTATTAGTCCATCTATACTGACCTCCATCAGGTTGCAAATTAAAAATAATTTTTATCTGCATCTACAGTACCTCTGAAAAAATATTTGGGCTTCCAGCTGTGTGTGGGACTTGTTCTATTAGTCCATCTATACTGACCTCCATCAGGTTACAAATTGAATATAATTTTTTTCTGCATCTAGCTCTGAAAAAATATTTGGCCTTCTAGCAGTGTGTGGGACTTTCTCTATTAGTCCATCTATACTGACCTCCATCAGGTTGCAAATTAAAAATAATTTTTATCTGCATCTACCTCTGAAAAAATATTTGGGCTTCTAGCTGTGTGTGGGACTTGTTCTATTAATCCATCTATACAGACCTCCATCAGGTTGCAAACTGAATATAATTTTTTTCTGCATCTAGCTCTGAAAAAATATTTGGCCTTCTAGCAGTGTGTGGGACTTGTTCTATTAGTCCACCTATACTGACCTCCATCAGGTTGCAAATTCAAAATAATTTTTTGTCTGCATCTAGCTCTGAAAAAATATTTGGCCTTCTAGCAGTGTGTGGGACTTTCTCTATTAGTCCATCTATACTGACCTCCATCAGGTTGCAAACTGAATATATATTTTTTCTGTATCTACCTCTGAAAAAATATTGGGCTTGTAGCTATGTGTGGGACTTGTTCTATTAATCCATCTATACAGACCTCCATCAGGTTGCAAATTAAAAATAATTTTTATCTGCATCTACAGTACCTCTGAAAAAATATTTGGGCTTCTAGCTGTGTGTGGGACTTGTTCTATTAGTCCATCTATACTGACCTCCATCAGGTTGCAAATTGAATATAATTTTTATCTGCATCTAGCTCTGAAAAAATATTTGGCCTTCTAGCAGTGTGTGGGACTTTCTCTATTAGTCCATCTATACTGACCTCCATCAGGTTGCAAATTAAAAATAATTTTTATCTGCATCTAGCTCTGAAAAAATATTTGGCCTTCTAGCAGTGTGTGCGACTTTCTCTATTAGTCCATCTATACTGACCTCCATCAGGTTGCAAATTAAAAATAATTTTTATCTGCATCTACAGTACCTCTGAAAAAATATTTGGGCTTCCAGCTGTGTGTGGGACTTGTTCTATTAGTCCATCTATACTGACCTCCATCAGGTTACAAATTGAATATAATTTTTTTCTGCATCTAGCTCTGAAAAAATATTTGGCCTTCTAGCAGTGTGTGGGACTTTCTCTATTAGTCCATCTATACTGACCTCCATCAGGTTGCAAATTAAAAATAATTTTTATCTGCATCTACCTCTGAAAAAATATTTGGGCTTCTAGCTGTGTGTGGGACTTGTTCTATTAATCCATCTATACAGACCTCCATCAGGTTGCAAACTGAATATAATTTTTTTCTGCATCTAGCTCTGAAAAAATATTTGGCCTTCTAGCAGTGTGTGGGACTTGTTCTATTAGTCCACCTATACTGACCTCCATCAGGTTGCAAATTCAAAATAATTTTTTGTCTGCATCTAGCTCTGAAAAAATATTTGGCCTTCTAGCAGTGTGTGGGACTTTCTCTATTAGTCCATCTATACTGACCTCCATCAGGTTGCAAACTGAATATATATTTTTTCTGCATCTACCTCTGAAAAAATATTGGGCTTGTAGCTATGTGTGGGACTTGTTCTATTAATCCATCTATACAGACCTCCATCAGGTTGCAAACTGAATAAAAATTTTTTCTGCATCTACCTCTGAAAAAATATTTGGGCTTCTAGCTGTGTGTGGGACTTGTTCTATTAGTCCATCTATACTGACCTCCATCAGGTTCCAAATTGAATATATTTTTTTTCTGCATCTAACCCAGCCAATAGTTTTGGCCTAATACCACAGTTTGGCCACTCAGCTCTGCTCGGTTCCCATCCATTGTTTTTTTGTGCAAACAACTCCAGAGTTGTGAATTAGTTAACCACCAAAATGAGTGGAAAAAGGCCTGCTGCTGGTGGAAAGGGGAATAGGCGTGTTGGGAAGGGAAAAAAAGGTTGTGTCCGTGGGGTAGGTGTTAAAGCAACAGTAACATCTGCAGAAGAAAGACCATCTTCCAGCCAAACTAAAATGTCTACTTCTTTTAGCGGACAATGTGATAAGATCCCTTTCTTACGGCCACGCCAATCGCTACAAATTCCAGATCAGGCACAAAAACAGCAGGTGCTTCAACGGATATCAAGTGCTCCTTTAAGTGGGCTCTCCTCCACATCAACTTCAACATCACAAATACTCCAGTCCTCAAAGGTGTCACCCCAATCGCACTTGCTTCCTCACAGCTCCCAAATCTCCAGCTGCCCGTCTGAGTATGAGGTAGAACAGATGGTTGAGTCTGCAGAGCTGTTTACTCATACTATATCCTGGGAATCAGAGGTCGACTCCAGCGCTTCTGTGAATCCAGAAGAGGAAATGATCTGCACTGATGCCCAGAATCTTTATGAGTCGGATCCAGGACCAGACGCAGAAGGTTCTGACCATAATGTAGACCCTCATTCCCAAACTGTAACTCCTGTTGGTGGAGACAATGAGGAAGACGATGATAAGACTCAAATACCTGATTGGAGCGACAACTTTAGTTTTTTGTCAGGGCAGGAACAGGTTGGCTCTGAGGACGATGGGTGTGATAACGCACAGGGTGATGATGATGAGGTTGGAGATCCCACTTACTGTCAACCCACAGTCAGCCAAGAGATGAGGTCAGCAGAGGAGGTGGAGGAAGATGCTAGTGACGACGAGGTCAGGTTGCGCCTTCCTGGACAGAAACGTAGTACTGGAAGCACGTCAACAACTGCATCCTCAAACACAACTCTGCCTCTCACCACAAGTCGTGGTGGCTCTTCAGGTCGCATGGGTGCTAAGCCTTGCATAGCCTGGGCATTTTTTCAGATCGATAAAGATGACCCAACTCATGTTATCTGTAACATTTGTCAGCAAAAGCTAAGTAGAGGCCAAAAAATACATAGTTTGAGTACTTCATGCATGAACCGGCACATGGACATGAAGCATAAGTTGCAGTGGGAAGCTCAGTGTGCTACAATGCGGCCTAGCCGGCCGGGCCAACCACCGTCTGCCATATCTTGTGCATCCGCGGCCTCTTCATCCTCTGTGACTGGGGGGACAGCAGTCACACCTGTTTTGGGGCGCAGACCTGCCACCTCTTTACCCGCAACAGCCAGCGTGATTGGCAGGTCATCATTTTCTTTGGAGGTGGTAACACCAGCTGGTCTTGAGCGCTGTCCGACATCGATAGCACCACCTTTGGATCAAGGCAACCTAACATGTCCGCCTGCATCTTCCTCACAGACCGGCAGTTTGCCGGGGACACCCTTATCAACCCCGTCTAAGCACAATAGCCAGCCCTCGGTCCCTCAGATGTGGACAAGTAAAAGACCATTTCCTCCTAGCCATGAGAAAGCTAAGAGGTTGAATTTCACCATCTGCAAGCTCTTGGCTACAGAAATGCTGCCTTTCCGCCTGGTGGACACAGAGGATTTTCGAGACCTTATGTCCGTCGCAGTGCCCCAGTACCAGATGCCCAGTCGGCACTACTTCTCAAAGAAAGGTGTGCCTGCGCTCCACCAGCATGTCGCACACAACATCACCGCTTCTTTGAGAAACTCTGTGTGTGACAGGGTGCATTTCACCACAGACACTTGGACGAGTAGGCATGGACAGGGGCGTTACATGTCGCTGACTGGGCACTGGGTAACTATGGTGACAGCAGGACAAGGGGCTGCTGTCCAAGTCTTGCCGTCCCCACGAGTTGTGCGTCAATCCTCTTTATGTCAAAGTTCCTCCACTGCTTCTGCCTCCTCAACCTCCTCTCGGTCTTCCACCTGCACCCAAAGCCTGTCTGGTCATGCCACAAGCTTTCTAACTGCGCAGAAGGGATCCTGCACACCTCCTTACTATGCTGGCAGTAGGGCTCAACGTCATCAGGCGGTTTTTACATTGAAATGTCTGGGAAATGTGAGTCACACAGCTGAGGAGTTGTGGTCAGCTCTGGAGAACCAATTTCATGAATGGTTGTCTCCACTGGACCTGAAACCAGGGAAGGCCGTGTGCGACGATGCTGCAAACCTGGGTGCGGCCCTTCGCCGGGGCAATGTCACACACGTGCCTTGTATGGCTCACGTGTTGAACCTGGTTGTTCAGCAATTTTTAGCCCACTATTCCAGACTAGATGGCCTTCTGCAGAGGGCACGGTCGCTGTGTGCTCACTTCCGCCGTTCGCATCCCGCAGCTCAGCGACTTACATCTCTACAGAAGTCGTTGGGCCTGCCACTTCACCGGCTAAAATGCGATGTGCCTACCCGGTGGAATTCAACTCTGCACATGTTGCAGCGACTGTGGCAGCACCGACAAGCCCTGGTGCAATACGTTCTGACGTATAGCCTGGGCCAACAAGATCCAGAGGTGGGGCAAATCACGCTGGAGGAGTGGTCTCAGATCAGGGACCTATGCACCCTTCTGCACAGTTTTGAAATGGCGACGAAGATGTTTAGTGCTGACGATGCCATTATCAGCATGACTATTCCGGTGATTTACATGCTGGAGCACATGTTAAACAGAATTCAGAGTCAGGTGGTGGCACAAGAGGAGGTGGAGGAAGTAGAGGAGGAGGAGTTGTATGCGGAAGGGCTAACATCTGCAAGGTCCAGACGGTCGGCAGCACCAAGGCGGCAGGCATGAGAGGGTGGGGGAGATGGTTTTACCAGGGCGCATGGTAGCAGCCAAACTAGTGAGGAAGGTGCAGGAGCCCAGGAAGAAGTGGAGGACGAACTGATGGAAGACTCATCAGATGAGGGAGACCTTGATCACATTTCTGTTGTGCGAGGTTGGGGGGAGAGGACAGAGGAAGGAAGCATGATTGTTACCTCGCCACCAACACAACAGGGACTTGGTGCTCCTGGATGCGCAACACACATGAGTGCCTTCTTGCTGCACTACCTGCAACATGACCCTCGAATTGTGAGAATTAGAAATAATCCTGACTACTGGGTTGCCACACTGTTAGATCCCCGGTACAAAAGTAAATTTGCAGAAATTATTCCTGCCATAGAAAGGGATGCACGCATGCAGGAGTATCAGCAGAGACTGTTGCAGAATCTTACATGTGCTTTTCCACAAAATACCAGTGGTGCACGTAGTGAATCTCACAGTTCCAACTTGCCAACCGTGGGACCGTCAAGTGTTCAGCACTCAAACCGTAACAGAACCACAGTATCTGCTGGTAACATCAATTTTGCGGAATCATTTCACCACTTTTTTAGTCCATCCTTTGCAAGGCCACAGGAGACAAGAAGTCTGACACATAGTCAACGCCTAGAGACGATGGTACAGGAGTATCTCCAAGTAAACATTGAAGCCATGACTGTGTCACTGGACCCTTGCTCTTTTTGGGCTTCCAATCTGGATAAATGGCCGGAGCTAGCCACTTACGCCTTGGAGATCTTGTCATGCCCCGCAGCCAGCGTTCTGTCTGAACGTGTGTTCAGCGCTGCTGGTGGTGTGCTGACAGATAAGCGCACGCGGCTCTCCACTGATAATGTAGACAAACTCACGTTCATAAAGATGAACAAATCATGGATCCGAAACGACTTTTCTACCCCTGTGTCATCCTGGGGAGAGTAAAAGCTTGATGATTGGTTAAAATCACCCTACCAACCGTTTTAAGCTTTCAAATTACTAATCATGTTTATCTGTATCTTGGCTGGAAAATAATTTGGGCTTTGTAGCAGTGTGCAGCACTGATTCTATTAGGCCATCTATAATAAGCTCCACCAGATTTAAAATTACTAATCATGTTTATCTGTATCTTGACTGGAAAATAATTTGGGCTTTGTAGCAGTGTGCAGCACTGATCCTATTAGGCCATCTATACTAAAGCTTCACCAGATTTAAAATTAATAATAATTTTTAGCTGCATCTAGCCCGGAAAATAATTTTGGGGCTCCGAGATGCGCAAGACACATAAGTGCCTTCTTGCTGCACTACCTGCAGCATGACCCTCATATTGTCAGAATTCGAAGTAATCATGACTACTGGGTTGCCACACTCTTAGATCCCCCAAACTTTTCGATCAACCTTTTCATTTTAATAAAGACCAAAAAAATGGTCATTTTTGAAATTATAAGCATTAGCAGGTTGTTAGAAACTGAAATCAAACAGTTTTCAACTCAAAACTTTATTCTAGGTGATGTTACATTTTCACATAGGACCCCTTGTTCGAAAGGAGCTTCTGAACTCTCTCGTCCATTGAATTTGTCAGGTTTTGGATGGTTTCTGCTTCAATTGTTTTGCATGAGGACAGAATACCCTCCCAGAGCTGTTGCTTAGATGTGAACTGCCTCCCGCCATCATAGACACTCCTTTTAATGATGCTCCAAAGGTTCTGAATGGGGTAGAGGTCAGGGGAGCATGGGGGTCACACCATAAGTTTGTCCCCTTTTATGCCCATATCAGCCAGAGATGCAGATGTTTTATGTGCAGCATGAGATGGTGCATTATCATGCAAAAAAATGATCTTGCTGTGAAATACACGGTTCTTCTTCTTGAACCATGGCAGGAAGTGCTGTTTGAGAAAATCCACATACATTATGGAATTCATCTTTAGCGCCTTCAGGTATCCTAAAGGGGCCGACAATCTCTCTCCTCATGATTCCAGCCCAAAACATTACTCCACCTCCTCCTTGTTGGTGCTGTAGCCGTGTTTGCGTGGGGTGTCCATCAACCAGCCATTCTCCACTCCATCCATCTGGACCATCGAGCACTGCACGGCACTCATCCGTGAACAAAACAGTTTTGAAATCAGTCTTCATGTAATGTTTGGCCCACTGGAGCCGTTTCTGCTTGTGTGAAGTGGATAGAGGAGGTCGACAGGATGGCGTATGCACAGCTGCAAACCTCTGAAGGACCCTGCATCTTGTTGTTCGGGGGACGTTGGAGGCACCAGCAGCTTCAAAAACTTGTCTGCTGCTATGACAAGGCTTTTTTGCCGCTGCTCTTTCAACCTGACGTAATTGCCTGTAGGAAAGAGTCCTCAATTTGCCCTTATCAGCACGCACACGTGTGTACTGTGAATCAGCTACATACTTCTTGATTGCCAAGACACTTCATCCTGATCATCGCACAATGTTGATTGTAGTCATGCCTTGACCTAAACACTCCACAATTTGTTGCTTCTCAGCAGCCGACACATCCTTTTTCTTTCCCATTTTGGCAGAAAATGTATGTAACGGGTCCGGGAGGCGGAACCTCTGAGCTACTATACAAGGGGGCGGCCCTTGTAAGGGAGCGGGTGGCAGTCTCTGGGTGAACGGACAGGGAGTTACGGCAAGTGATCAGGGCAGTCTCTGGGTAAGGGGTAGGTACGACCTGTGATGGCAGAGCCTCCGGGTAGGCTAGCAGGCAGATGGTAGATGTGTGCTCCCAGGTGAGCAAGCGAGAGTCTCTGGAATAGCAGGTGGTCACGGCACGTGACGGCGGAACCTCCGGGCTGGCAGGCAGGTAGGTAACGGAGAAGCGCTCCCAGGTGAGCGGGCAAGAGTCTCTGGAATAGCTGGTGGTCACCGCACGTGACAACGGGACCTCCGGGCTGGCAAGCAGGCAGGTAACGGAGATGCGCTCCCAGGTGAGCGGGCAAGCTGGTCCATAGACAGACTGACCGGAGTAGTAAGGCAGACCGTCGGACCTCAGGCAAGCAGGCAGGTAGCTGATATGCGCTCCCAGGTGAGCGGGCAGGCTGGTCCTTTAAACAGACTGACAGGAGTAGTAAGGCAGACCGTCGGACCTCAGACTGGCAGACAGGTAACAAGTATTCAGGCAGGAATCAGGCAGGTAACTGGCAGGTAACTGGCAGGAAACTGGCAGGTAACTGGCAACGGGACCTGAGGGCTGAAGCACAAGTGAGACACAGGTGCAAACAACATTGCTCGGGCACCTCCATTTTGGAGGAGGTGCCTTAAATATGATGAAGTCCTCCGGCCATTGGCCGGGGACTCTTTAGGGCGGCGCGCGCGGCCCCTTTAAGAGGAGGGGAGCGCGCGCGCGCCCTAAGCACAGGGGCCGGGAAGGAGCGCGCGCTGAGAGCAGAGCAGGAGGAGGACGCCGGGACGGAGCGCGCGCTGACAGCAGAGCGGGGGGAGGAAGCCGGGCACGGAGCAGAGCGGTGAGGGGAGCAGCGTCCCTGCCTAGCAGAGGGCAGGGACGCCGGCACTACAGTACCCCCCCCTTTAGGCCCCCCCTTTTTTAGGCCAGACAGAAATTTAGCTAGGATGAGAGGGGCATGGATGTTCTCCCGGGGCTCCCACGTTCTCTCCTCAGGACCAAACCCCTTCCAATCTACCAGGAAAAAGGTCTTTCCTCTTACCCTTTTGGTGGCAAGAATGTTATCTACCTCAAACTCGTCCTCAGCAGAAACCGGAGCAGGAGGCGTACCTGTAGACTTGGAAAAAGAGTTAAGCACCACAGGTTTGAGGAGAGACACATGGAAGGAGTTAGGGATCCGTAAGTTGGCCGGGAGTTTCAATTTATAGGCCACCGGGTTGATCTGACTGATGACCTCCAGTGGGCCGATGAACCGAGGCCCTAACTTATAGGAAGGGATCTTGAGCCGGACATATTTGGACGAGAGCCAGACTTTATCCCCAGGGCGGAATTGAGGAGGGTCCAGACGTTTTTTGTCAGCGTGTCTTTTCATACGCTCGGATGACAGAAGGAGTGCGGACCGGGTACTCTCCCATATGGAGGAAAATTTGTTAACAAGAGATTCCGCAGCCGGATTGTCCGCCGAGGTGGAGACGGGAAACGGGATCCGAGGATGCTGACCGTAGACTACAAAAAACGGGGATTTGGAGGAAGACTCGCTCTCGTGATTGTTGTACGAGAATTCGGCCCATGGCAGGAGATCCACCCAGTCAGAATGGTGGGCATTAACGAAGTGCCGAAGGTAACTGGTCAGGTTCTGATTGATCCGCTCCACTTGACCATTAGACTGTGGGTGGTAAGCGGAGGAGAAGTCCAGGGTGACGTCCAGCAATTTACAAGTGGCTCTCCAGAAACGGGAAGTGAACTGTACCCCACGATCCGACACGATGTGACGGGGCAGGCCATGAAGACGGAAGATGTGGCGGATAAAGTCTTTAGCCAGCTCGGGTGCAGACGGAAGACCTGGCAGTGGAGTGAAGTGAGCCATCTTGGAGAAGCGGTCAGCGACCACCCAAATGACCGTACAACCGGCAGAGACGGGCAGATCAGTAATGAAGTCCATCGCTATATGCTGCCAGGGGGCAGCAGGTACTGGCAGAGGTAGGAGGCGGCCGGCCGGCAGGTGTCTCGGAACTTTGTTGCGGGCGCAGGACACACAGGCAGAAACAAAGTCTATTACATCCTTGTGCAGGTTAGGCCACCAGTAGTGCCGGGTAATAAGCTGGAGGGTCTTTTTCTGACCGGCGTGGCCAGCTAGTTTAGACGAATGACCCCAGTGTAGGATCTTCTCCCGATCAGGTACTGGTACAAACGTCTTACCAGGAGGAAGACGATTTAGACTCACGGGAGCCACCTGCATTACTCTGGCGGGATCGATGATATGTTTCGGATCCTCCTCGAGATCAGACACCAGAAAGGATCGAGACAAGGCGTCCGCCTTGACGTTTTTGTCAGCCGGGCGAAAATGAAGGACAAAATCAAAACGAGCAAAAAACAAGGACCACCGGGCTTGGCGCGGGTTAAGTCTCTGGGCATGCTGGAGGTAAGCCAAGTTCTTGTGGTCAGTGTAAATTATTACCGGGTGAAGAGCCCCCTCGAGCAGGTAACGCCACTCCTCCAATGCCAGTTTGATGGCCAATAACTCTCGGTCTCCTATGGAATAGTTGCGCTCAGAGGAGGAGAAGAGTTTAGAGAAGAAGCCACAAGTTACCATCCTCCCGGAAGATGATTTTTGAGTAAGTACCGCTCCGGCTCCAGAGGAGGAGGCGTCAACTTCCAGGAAGAACTGCTTGTTGCCATCTGGGCGATGCAGCACCGGGGCGGAAGAGAAGGCCTGTTTAAGGGAAAGAAAGGCCTCCTCTGCTTCGGGTGGCCACTCTTTGGGATTAGTACCTTTACGGGTGAGCGCAGAAATTGGGGCCGTCCGGGAAGAGAAGTGTGGTATGAAGAGGCGGTAGTAGTTGGCGAAGCCCAGGAATCGCTGAATGGCCTTCAACCCCTCCGGTCGGGGCCATTTCTCGATGGCAGACAGTTTCTCAGGATCCATTTGTAGGCCGGTCTGAGAGATAATGTAGCCCAGAAACGGAAGCGAGGTCTGCTCAAAGAGGCACTTCTCAAATTTAGCGTAGAGATGGTTCTGCCTTAGCCTGAGCAGGACCTGACGAACGTCCCTCCGGTGAGTCTGGAGATCCGGAGAGAAGACCAAGATGTCGTCCAGGTACACCACTACGCAGGAGTAGAGAAGGTCCCGGAAGATGTCATTGACCAACTCTTGAAAGACGGCAGGAGCGTTACAGAGACCAAAGGGCATTACCAGGTATTCATAGTGGCCATCCCGGGTGTTGAATGCCGTCTTCCATTCATCCCCCTGACGAATACGAACCAGGTTGTACGCCCCACGAAGGTCCAGTTTGGTGAAGATCCTAGCCCCCCTCAGACGATCAAATAATTCTGGAATGAGCGGAAGGGGGTACTTATTCTTCACCGTGATCAGGTTTAGGCCTCTATAGTCTATACAGGGACGGAGAGAGCCGTCCTTCTTTTTGACGAAAAAGAAGCCTGCTCCCGCCGGGGAGGTAGATTTCCGGATGAATCCTCTGGCCAGATTCTCCTCAATATATTCGGACATTGACCGGGTCTCAGCAGCGGATAAAGGATAGATACGCCCACGGGGAGGAGTAGTACCGGGTAGCAGATCGATGGGACAGTCGTATGGTCTATGTGGTGGTAATGTCTCTGCCTCCTTTTTATTAAAGACATCTGCATAAGACCAATAAGGAATCGGAAGTCCAGGTAGATTAGCTGGGGTAGGAGAGGGACGGACGGGATGGACGGGAACCAGGCAGGTTTTATGACAGTCTTGTCCCCAGCGAAGGACCTCTCCGGTTTGCCAGTCTAGCACGGGTGCATGTCTCTGGAGCCAGGGCAAACCTAGCAAGAGGGCGTGAGAGAGTCCAGGCAGAACATGAAAGGAGATACTTTCAGAATGCAGCATTCCCACCTGCAGGGTAATGGATTCGGTGATGAGTTGAATGGGGCGAGGTAAGAGGCCCCCATCCACGGCAGCGACAGACAAGGGTACAGCCAGAGGTTTGGTGGGGATGCGGTATTTCTCAACCAGGGACTGTGAAATAAGGTTCCCGGCTGCTCCAGAGTCAAGTTGGGCTAGTTCGAAATAACGGTTCTCCCCGTAGATGATCGAAACTGACAACAGCAGGGATGGAGAGGATTTATTCTTGTCTAGGTGGACCTCTCTGAGCGAACCTAGACACAGGCGTTTCCCGACCTCTCCGGGCAGGCACGGATCCGGTGCTCCTTACTGCCACAGTAGAAGCAGCTCCCCTCGGCACGGCGTGAGTCCTGACGGGTTTTGACCATCTTGGTCTGGTCGACCTGCATAGGCTCAGGAGAGTGTACCTGGGGAGAGATGGAGGGAATGACGGGTTTCTGGAAAGTAGGAGCTAAACGTGGAATCCTTCTCTCACGGGTGACCTCTTTGGCACGCTCCTGGAACCGTAGGTCAATCCGGGTGGCAAGAGTTATTAAGTCATCGAGAGTGGTAGGAATGTCCCGACCGGCAAGTTCATCTTTAATACGGCCGGACAGACCCTCCCAGAAGACGGAAACCAGAGCGTCGTTATCCCAGGCCAGCTCCGAGGCAAGGGTACGGAACCGTATGGCATATTGGCCCACGGTGAGACTCCCCTGACGGAGGCGTAGCAACGATGATGCAGATGAGGTCTTCCGTCCGGGTTCGTCGAAGACTTTCCGGAAAGCCGTGAGAAAAGCAGGCAAGTTGGACACCAGGGGGTCTCCTCTCTCCCATAGAGGATTCAGCCAGGCCAGGGCCTCCCCGGTGAGATGGGACATGATGAAGGCAATTTTGGCCCGGTCGGAGTTAAACTGGTAGGACAAAAGTTCAAAATGCAGGGTGCACTGATTTAAGAAGCCCCGAGCCTGGACGGGGTCGCCTCCGAAGCGAGGAGGTACAGAAAGCCGGGGTCTGGGGTAGGATACCATAGTATTAGTGGGCAGCGGAGCTGCCGGATTGCAAGATATGGCACTGGCGGAGGTTGTTGGTGGATCAGACAGAGTGTTCAGGCGAGTATTAACATTCCGCAGGTGACCCAGGATGGCCTCCTGTTGGGACCTCTGACGGGACAGTTCAAGACAGAGGTCCGAGAGCGAGGGAGCTTGGGTGCCACCGGGTTCCATGGCCCGAGCAAACTGTAACGGGTCCGGGAGGCGGAACCTCTGAGCTACTATACAAGGGGGCGGCCCTTGTAAGGGAGCGGGTGGCAGTCTCTGGGTGAACAGACAGGGAGTTACGGCAAGTGATCAGGGCAGTCTCTGGGTAAGGGGTAGGTACGACCTGTGATGGCAGAGCCTCCGGGTAGGCTAGCAGGCAGATGATAGATGTGTGCTCCCAGGTGAGCAAGCGAGAGTCTCTGGAATAGCAGGTGGTCACGGCACGTGACGGCGGAACCTCCGGGCTGGCAGGCAGGTAGGTAACGGAGAAGCGCTCCCAGGTGAGCGGGCAAGAGTCTCTGGAATAGCTGGTGGTCACCGCACGTGACAACGGGACCTCCGGGCTGGCAAGCAGGCAGGTAACGGAGATGCGCTCCCAGGTGAGCGGGCAAGCTGGTCCATAGACAGACTGACCGGAGTAGTAAGGCAGACCGTCGGACCTCAGGCAAGCAGGCAGGTAGCTGATATGCGCTCCCAGGTGAGCGGGCAGGCTGGTCCTTTAAACAGACTGACAGGAGTAGTAAGGCAGACCGTCGGACCTCAGACTGGCAGACAGGTAACAAGTATTCAGGCAGGAATCAGGCAGGTAACTGGCAGGTAACTGGCAGGAAACTGGCAGGTAACTGGCAACGGGACCTGAGGGCTGAAGCACAGGTGAGACACAGGTGCAAACAACATTGCTCGGGCACCTCCATTTTGGAGGAGGTGCCTTAAATATGATGAAGTCCTCCGGCCATTGGCCGGGGACTCTTTAGGGCGGCGCGCGCGGCCCCTTTAAGAGGAGGGGAGCGCGCGCGCGCGCGCCCTAAGCACAGGGGCCGGGAAGGAGCGCGCGCTGAGAGCAGAGCAGGAGGAGGACGCCGGGACGGAGCGCGCGCTGACAGCAGAGCGGGGGGAGGAAGCCGGGCACGGAGCAGAGCGGTGAGGGGAGCAGCGTCCCTGCCTAGCAGAGGGCAGGGACGCCGGCACTACAATGTAGGCTGCTTAATAATGTGAGACAGCCTTCTTAAGTAGTCTTGCCTTTCATTGGACACACCTGCCAAATTAATTAGCACAGGTGTCTGCAATTGCTTACAGTGATATAAAGAGCCCTGACACACATCACCATCAATGAGTTTAACTGACAAACAAACAAATTCTTCCCTTATCACTCCTAAACACTTTTTGCATAATAATTTGGAACACAGTGTACATGTGCTTTTCCACAAAACACCAGTGGTTCACGTAGTGAATCTCACAGTTCTAACTTGCCAACCGTGGTCTGTATGGAGTTGTTCAATAAAGGACCCAAAATTAAGATAACATAGATGGGAGAGGTCTCTATGAATAGGAATTCCTAAGTATTTGATACCCTGTGAGGGCCAGGCAAAGGGAAAGTTGGACTGGATGGAATCCTATATGGATTTGGGGAGGGAGACATCGAGGGCCTCAGACTTCTCTGCATTGATTTTAAAATTTGACCATGTAACAAAGTGATCTATTTCAGCCATAACAGCATGGATGGATATATGTAATTGAGTGATATATACTAGGACATCATCAGCAAATAGAGAGCACTTGTACTCGGTGCCTCCCACCTCAATCCACCTAATATTGGGGTTATGGCGAATTGATGAGAGCAGGTGCTCCGTCACTAGGATGTATAAGAGAGGGGACAGAGAACATACCTGCCTTGTCCCATTGGTGATTGTGAAAGGTGATGAAAATGTTCTGACGCGCCCCCTGGGCCTTGGGACACCCGGAGCCGGACCCTTTTTGGTGGATGCTGGTGGTTGTAGTCTCCGTGGCGGCGACACGGTTCCGTGGCTCAGGGCGGTCAAACCAGTGGCGGAACTATTTATGTGGTTTTGATGTTTAAATGTCCGACTACGCCACCCGTGGATTGCGGTCAGAGTGAACCGCCGCTCCAGGGCAGACCGCTGAGGCTGGTGTTGTGGGTGCAGCAGAGCGTAGCATAACTCCCCACGGGAGGAGTATAGCCTCAGGGCAGTGTATGCGGAGGATGGGGGTGATGGTGCAGGGCAGCAGCAGTAACGACACGGAGTCAGTGATGCAGTCCAGGGCCTTTACTCACAGTTCTTATTATCCAGACCACGTCTGCAGGTAACGGCTGCCCACGTCGTACTGTGCTCACCAGGTGAGGGGCTCAGACAACTCCCAGATAATTTTGGAGCGCTTCACAGGACCCCCTTTGTGTGTCCTTTGTCTGGCCTTTCTTACCAACCCTTCTGTCCGGCTGCCTCGGGCCTCCTCTTGGTAAACTTGGCGCCAGTTTCCCTGACCCTATGTGGTGCCTTCCTAGCGGGTGTAGCGAGGGGCTGCGCCACATAAAATGTCACAGCCTCCTGTTTCTAGCTGAGGGTCGTTTCCTGCCTCCACTAGTTTCGGGGACCGGTCTCCCCCTTTGGCCTGACCCCTCCACGCAGGTGGATTCGGGCGTGCGGTGGCGACTCGCCCGTCTGCACCCCTGGGATCCCTTCGTTCCTCGTTCCTGGAGCCTTCTCCGCTCCTCTTCCTTCCTTCTCCCTCTTCCAGGCCTGGGCCTCTGTTACTAGGCCCGCCTCCGGAGCAGAGCTCATGCAGAGCCCTGCTCCCTGCCACTTCTGCTCAGACTTCTCTGCACTGAACTAAGATGGTGCCCACCTTTTATACTCCCTTCTCAATGCACCCAGGAACTGCTTCCTCCCTGCTCCTGCACTACAGGGTTCCCCTTCCTCAGTGTTCCCTCCCCCCACTCCAGCCAGGGACAGGGACTGTCGTGCCCATCTCAGGGGCATATTGGTCGCCCTGCCCCACGGCAATGTGGTGTAATGCATGCAGGTGTCGGGTCCTGATCCACACTACATCCTTACCTGAGAGTGAGATATCACACCTCTGGGTGAGGTGCAATACCTCTGTAGCAACCGAGCCCTCAGGGTGCTACAGTTCCATTTATCTTCAGCCTAGGTGACGTATTGCGATACAGGGCCGTGATTTTGGCTATAAAAGGGTCCCCTAGACCCCTACCCCAAGCTTTTTAAGAGAATCATATATGGCGTGCCAGGAGACTCTATGGAATGCTTTCTCAGCATCCAACGAGAGTATCTAATTACAAATTTTTAACTGCATCTAGCCCAGGAAATACTTTGTGCCTAGTAGCAGTGTCTGCTAGTCAGCGGATTATCCCGGCTGTTAAGCAAGCTACACCACCTGTAGTTTGGACACTTAATTTTTTCAAAGGAAATGCTTCGGGACCACGGGATACTCAGTGAAGAGCATCAGGAGGCACCCCAAGGCATAGGGGCTGGGACTGGCAGTAGGATGCCTTGCGGTGGACAGCCGAGCTCGATCCTTATAAAAGCTTTTTAACTGCAGCAGCTTTAGTGGACGCTACTGGAGCTGGAATTACGCGGCTGCTGGCATGAGACTTGCCCTCCAATAGATCCTTGTAAATGGATTTAAAGTGTATTCATTCAAATTAGAGAGACAATTTAAATTAAAAAGCTTAGAGCTGCCTCCACCACAGGGGGGCTCGCTCGACCCACCAGCGGACAGGCACCAGTATTGGGAGAGGGGGGCTGGCCGTCAGGGTTCACCGCGGCTCTGGCACAAACCCGGCGACGCGGAGGTGGCACGGGCAGGAGCGGACTGAACGTGTCGGCTTCTCACTTTTTGGATTTTAGAAGGGCATGACATGCCTATATCTGTGTCTCCCCCTCCTTTTACTCCTCCACCTCTTTTCTTTTCGCATGACTATATGTACTTGTCACTTTTTAATGTGTTAGTTGTGTCTTCTGAGCAGTTTGTCAGCTTTTGGACACCTTTGAAGGTGTTTTTTATGTGTTTCTATGTGTTTTTGTTTGCCTGCCATTGGTTTTAACGGTGTTCGAAGGTGTACGACGAACAGTTCGACGAACAGTTCGGCGAACACACGGGTGTTCGACGAACCGAACTCGAACACTACGGGGGTGGCTCAACACTACACAATAGGTGGAAAGTGCTTGTTATTTCAGGTCTGGCAATTATAATCAGTCGGGATTATCATATAAAGCTGTATGATCCGGTCATCAGCCTGTATGTTCAAGTGCAATACTCAATTACCGAGTGCAGTTATCGTGTGCATGGAGGGTGTAGAGACTAGAGATGAGCGGTGTTCGACTTGAACTGTTCGCCAATCTCAAATTCGAGCTGTTTTGGGCGGTGTTCGAGTTGTTCGACGAACCCGAACGATTTGCAAAAAAATTCGGCTGTTCGAGGTTATGTTCGATAACTGTTCGTGCACCAAAAGCGTGTCCTGCATGTCTGGCGCTATTTAGAGCACCAATCATGCAGGGATTGTCTGCCACTCACTGTAATGCCACAGCCATGGTGGTTGTGGCATTACAGTGATTGCCCAAATCGATGGGAACAGTGCTCACAGTGAAACATGAAAAGCCGGCAATTCAGCAGCGGCATACACCTGTACCCGACAATTTAGAACCGAAAGAATAGAGCTTCACACATAGATTAGATAGATATAAACATGTCAGCCACATATATACGAAGTACAGTGAAAGTGCTGCTTACTGTACTTGTCATTTAGCGTAAAGGATTTATCAAAAAAAATAATAGTGTTTTCATGCACCATCTCTTTAAAAAAGCCGGCCGGCAATTCAGCAGCGGTACCCGACAATTTAGAATAGAAGGAATAGAGAATCACACATAGATTAGATAGATAGAAACATGTCAGTCACATATATAAGAAGTGCAGTGACAGTGTTGATTACTGTACTTGTCATTTAGTGTAAAGGATTTATTTAAAAAAATAATAGTGTTTTCATGCACTGTCTCTTTAAAAAAGCCGGCCGGCAATTCAGCAGCGGTACCCGACAATTTATAACAGACAGAATAGAGCTTCACACATAGATTAGATAGATAGAAACATGTCAGTCACATATATATGAAGTACAGTGATAGTGTTGGTTACTGTACTTGTCATTTAGTATTAAAATAAAGGATTTATTATTAAAAAAATTGGCGTGGGGTTCCCCTTAATTTTAGGCTCTAGCGGAGGTTAAGCAGACGGCTGGGGCAGATGTTTGAAGCCTGGGAAGGGGGTAATACCCACGGAGCTTCCCAGGCTACTAATATCAGCCCCCAGCTGAATACATAGCCTTTACTAGCTATTAAAATGGGGGACCCCCCAAAAAAAATGACGTGGGGTCCCCCCTAATTTAATAGCTAGCAAAGGCTAGGCAGACAGCTGGGGGCTGATATTAATAGCCCAGGAAGGGAGCCATGAATATTGGCCCCCTCCCAGGCTAGAAACACCAGCCGTCAGCCGCCCCAGAAATGGCGCATTCATAGGATGCGCCAATTCTGGCACTTAGCCTCGCTCTTCCACGCTGCCCTGGTGCGGTGGCAGGGGGTAATAGGGTTGGGGTTGATGTCAGCTTATAATGCCAGCTGACATCAAGCCCAGGTTAGTAATGGAGAGGCGTCTATAAGACACCCCCATTACTAACCCCATAGTCAAAGTTAAAAAAAACACAAACACCCAGAATAAAGTCCTTTAATTGAAATAAAGACACAATCCTTTATTGTTCTAAATTAAACCATACTTACCGTCACGCCCATTCCAGCTGAAGCCAACGATCTCCTGCAATAAAAGAAAAATAATAAAGCAACCTCATCCTTACCTTTCCATGGTTCCCACGACAGCTTCAGCTCTGCTACATCGAGATGACAGGCTGGACCGCAGCAGAACGCTGCCATCCAGCCTCTCATCCCGCAGACACTGAGAAGCGCAGGCTTGCTTGCGCTGCTCAGCGTCTCTCTGTGACGACATCCAGATGAGCCGAGTTCATGTCCAATGAACTCGGCTCACCTCATGCACGTCACTGACAGCGTGGGAAAATTCTCACGCTGAAGCGCTGAGTGCAGGAGAATTTTCCCACGCTGTCAGTGACGTGCATGAGTTGAGCCGAGTTCATTGGACATTAACTCGGCTCATCTGGATGCCCTCACAGAGAGACACTGTGGAGCGCAAGCAAGCCTGCGCTTCTCAGTGTCTGCGGGATGACAGGCTGGATGGCAGCGTTCTGCTGCGGTCCAGCCTGTCATCTCGATGTAGCAGAGCTGAAGCTGTCATGGGAACCATGGAAAGGTAAGGATGATGTTGCTTTATTATTTTTCTTTTATTTCAGGAGATCGTTGGCTTCAGCTGGAATGGGCGTGATGGTAAGTATGGTTTAATTTAGAACAATAAAGAATTGTGTGTTTATTTCAATTAAAGGACTTTTTTCTGGGTGTTGTGTTTTTTTTAAATACTTTACTAGAAATTCATGGTGGTCATGTCTAATATTGGCGTGACCCCATGAATTTCGGGCTTAGGGCCAGCTGATAATGCCAAGCTGGCCCTAACCCCTTTATTACCCAGTGAGCCACCGCATCAGGGCCCTGGATGAGTTGGGTACAGCGCCAGAAGATGGCGCTTCTATGAACGCGCCATTTTCCGGGGTGGCTGCGGACTGCAATTTGCAGCGGGGGTGGCCCAGAAAGCTTGGGCCTCCCTGCGCTGCGGATTCCAGCCCCCAGCTGCCTAGTTGTACCTGGCTGGACACAAATATAGTGCGAAGCCCCACGTCAATTTTTTTTAAATTATTTCATGAATTTCCTGAAATAATTTAAAAAAATTGAAGTGGGGCTTCGCACTATATTTGTGTCCAGCCAGGTACAGCAGGCAGGAACGGGCTGCCCCCATCCACCAGCTGCCTATTTGTACCTGGCTGGACACAACAATATAGGGAAGCCCTTTTTTTCTTAATTATTTCATGAATTTCATGAAATAATTAAAAAAAAAGTACGTGGGGCTTCGCCCTATTTTTGTGTCCAGCCAGTTACAACTAGGCAGCTGGGGGCTGGAATCTGCAGCGCAGGGAGGCCCAAGCTTTCTGGGCCCCCCCCCCCGCTACAAATTGCAGTCCGCAGCCACCCCGGAAAATGGCGCGTTCATAGAAGCGCCATCTTCTGGCGCTGTACCCAACTCATCCAGGGCCCTGGTGCGGTGGCTCACTGGGTAATAAAGGGGTTAGGGCCAGCTTGGTATTATCAGCTGGCCCCAAGCCCAAAATTCATGGGGTCACGCCAGTATTAGACATGACCGCCATGAATTTCTAGTAAAGTATTTAAAAAAAACACAACACCCAGAATAAAGTCCTTTAATTGAAATAAAGACACAATTCTTTATTGTTCTAAATTAAACCATACTTACCATCACACCCATTCCAGCTGAAGCCAACGATCTCCTGCAATAAAAGAAAAATAATAAACCAACCTCATCCTTACCTTTCCATGGTTCCCACGACAGCTTCAGCACTGCTACATCGAGATGACTGGCTGGACCGCAGCAGAACGCTGCCATCCAGTCTGTCATCCCGCAGACACTGAGAAGCGCAGGCATGCTTGCGCTCTTCACTGTCTCGCTGTGACGGCATCCAGATGAGCCGAGGTCATGTCCAATGAACTCGGCTCACCTCATGCACGTCACTGACAGCGTGGGAAAATTCTCACGCTGAAGTGCTGAGTGCAGGAGAATTCTCCCACGCTGTCAGTGATGTGCATGAGGTGAGCTCATGTCCAATGAACTCAGCTCACCTCCTGCACGTCACTGACAGCGTGGGAAAATTCTCCTGCAATCAGCGCTTCAGCGTGAGAATTTTCCCACGCTGTCAGTGACGTGCATGAGGTGAGCCGAGTTCATTGGACATGAACTCGGCTCATCTGGATGTCGTCACAGAGAGACGCTGAGCAGCGCAAGCAAGCCTGCGCTTCTCAGTGTCTGCGGGATGACAGGCTGGATGGCGGCGTTCTGCTGCGGTCCAGCCTGTCATCTCGATGTAGCAGAGCTGAAGCTGTCGTGGGAACCATGGAAAGGTAAGGATGAGGTTGCTTTATTATTTTTCTTTTATTGCAGGAGATCGTTGGCTTCAGCTGGAATGGGCGTGATGGTAAGTATGGTTTAATTTAGAACAATAAAGGATTGTGTCTTTATTTCAATTAAAGGACTTTATTCTGGGTGTTTGTGTTTTTTTTAACTTTGACTATGGGGTTAGTAATGGGGGTGTCTTATAGACGCCTCTCCATTACTAACCTGGGCTTGATGTCAGCTGGCATTATAAGCTGACATCAACCCCAACCCTATTACCCCCTGCCACCGCACCAGGGCAGCGTGGAAGAGCGAGGCTAAGTGCCAGAATTGGCGCATCCTATGAATGCGCCATTTCTGGGGCGGCTGACAGCTGGTGTTTCTAGCCTGGGAGGGGGCCAATATTCATGGCTCCCTTCCTGGGCTATTAATATCAGCCCCCAGCTGTCTGCCTAGCCTTTGCTAGCTATTAAATTAGGGGGGACCCCACGTCATTTTTTTGGGGGGGTCCCCCATTTTAATAGCTAGTAAAGGCTATGTATTCAGCTGGGGGCTGATATTAGTAGCCTGGGAAGCTCCGTGGGTATTACCCCCTTCCCAGGCTTCAAACATCTGCCCCAGCCGTCTGCTTAACCTCCGCTAGAGCCTAAAATTAAGGGGAACCCCACGCCAATTTTTTTAATAATAAATCCTTTATTTTAATACTAAATGACAAGTACAGTAACCAACACTATCACTGTACTTCATATATATGTGACTGACATGTTTCTATCTATCTAATCTATGTGTGATGCTCTATCTTTCAGTTCTAAATTGTCGGGTACAGATGCTGAATTGCCGGCCGGCTTTTTTAAAGAGACGGTGCATGAAAACACTAATATTTTTTTTAATAAATCCTTTACACTAAATGACAAGTGCAGTAACCAACACTGTCACTGTGCTTCTTATATGTGTGACTGACATGTTTCTATCTATCTAATCTATGTGTGATGCTCTATTCCTTCTTGTCTAAATTGTCGGGTACCGGTGTATGCCGCTGCTGAATTTGCCGGCCGGCTTTTTTAAAGAGAGTGTCTTCTGAGCAGTTTGTCAGCTTTTGGACACCTTTGCAGGTGTTTTCTATGTGTTTCTATGTGTTTTTGTTTGCCTGCCATTGGTTTTAACGGTGTTCGACGGTGTTCTAAGGTGTTCGACGAACAGTTCGACGAACAGTTCCTCGAACATCCCGGTGTTCGACGAACCGAACCGAACCCGAACACTACGGGGGTGGCTCAACACTAGTAGAGACAGATGAACAGTAGGGAGCAGATTCTGAATAGTATTTAGGAGGGAACAGGGGAAACTTAGTTTGCTGGGTATTTGAGGGGGTAGGCTTGTTTAAAGAGATGGGTTTTTAAAGCGCGCTTGAAGACATCGGGGCTAGGCATTAATCGGATCGTCTGGGGTAGAGCATTCCAGAGAACTGGTGCAGCACGAGAGAAGTCTTGGAGATGGAGGTGCGAGGTTTGGATTATGGGGGATGTTAGTCTTAGGTCATTTGTGGAACGGAGGGCACGTGTAGGACGATAGACTGAGATGAGAGAGGAGATATAAAGTGGTGCAGAACTGTGGAGAGCTTTGTGGGTGAGAACAATGAGTTTATGTTGGACCCTGTAGTGAATGGGTAACCAGTGTAATGACTGGCACAAGGTGGAGGCATCGGTGAAGCGGCTGGTCAGAAATACGACCCTGGCTGCCGCATTCAGGACAGATTGGAAAGGGGAAATTTTGGTAAGAGGGAGACCGATCAGAAGAGAGTTACAGTAGTCCAGACGAGAGTGAATAAGAGCGACAGTAAGAATTTTAGCAGTTTCAAAAGTGAGAAAAGATCGGATTCTGGAGATGTTTTTAAGATGCAGGTGACAAGAGCGAGTGACTGATCGGATATAGGGAGTAAAGGAAAGGTTAGTGTCAAATATGACCCCAAGGCAGCGGGTGTGCTCCTTGGGCGTTATGGTTGAACCCTCCAAGGTGATTTCGATGTTAGGTAGAGTTAGGTTAATAGAGAGGGGAAACACAAGAAGTTCAGTTTTGGAGAGATTCAGTTTAAGATAGACGGAGGACATGATGTTAGACACAGCAGACAAACAATCCTTGGTATTTTGTATTAGGGTAGGGGTGATGTCAGGGGAAGAAGTGTATAATTGGGTATCGTCAGCATAGAGATGATACTGGAACCCAAATCTGCTAATTGTTTGTCCAATAGGGACAGTGTATAGAGAGAAGAGGAGGGGGCCTAGGACTGAGCCCTGCGGAACCCCGATAGTAAGGGGAGGAGGAGGGGAAGAGGAGGCGGCAAAAGATACAGTGAAGGAGCGGTCAGAGAGGTAGGAGGAGAACCAGGAGAGAACAGTTTCCTTGAGGCCTATACAGCGGAGCATAGTGAGGAGGAGCTGGTGATCCACAGTGTCAAGTGCTGCAGAGAGATCCAGGAGAATCAGCAGGGAGCGGTGACCTTTGGATTTGGCTGTTAGTAGACCATTAGAGACTTTAGTGAGGGCAGTTTTAGTGGAGTGTAAGGAGCGGAAACCAGATTGTAGAGGGTCGAGGAGAGAGTTATCTGAGAGATAGCGGATTAGACGGGAGTGGACCAAGCGTTTCAGAAGTTTAGAGATGAAAGGAAGATTAGAGACAGGTCTGTAGTTAGCAGCGCAGTTCTGGTCCAGGGATGGCTTTTTAAGTAAAGGGGTTATGATGGCATGTTTAAATGAGGAGGGAAAGATACCTGAAGACAGAGAGAGGTTAAATATTTTAGTTAGGTGAGTGGTGACCACCGGTGAGAGGGACTGCAGGAGATTTGAAGGAATGGGGTCACTGTTGCAGGTTGTAGGCCGAGAAGAAGCGAGGAGCTGGGTAACTTCTTCTTCTGTAACAGGCTCAAAGATGGCAAGTGAGCTTGTAGTGCGGCAGGGAAGAGGATCCAGGCACTGAGGAGATTGGGCTGAGATGTCCTGATGGATGTGGTTGATTTTTTCAAAGAAATAAGAGGCCAGATCTTCCCCGCTGAGGTTGGTGGTGGGGGCCTGTGCTTTAGGTTTCAGGAGGGAGTTTAAGGTTTCGAAAAATCGTTTTGGATTGTTGGACATTGAAGTGATGAGGGTGGTGAAGTAGGATTGTTTGGCCAGATGGAGGGCAGAGTTATAGGTTTTGAGCATGAATTTATAGTGGATGAAGTCCTCTGCTAAAAGAGATTTTCTCCACTGACGCTCAGCACACCTTGAGCAACGTTGAAGAAAACGTGCTTGCATCATGTGCCAGGGCTGCTGTTGTCTGTGTCGGGTCTTTCTGCTAGTAGAAGGAGCTGCTTCATCTAGGGCACTCTTCAGTGTATTATTGTAGTGTGACAATGCTAAGTCTGGACATGAGAAGGAGGAGATGGGGGCTAAAGATGTGTGGAGATTGTCCATAAGCTGCTGGGTATTAATGGTACGTGTATTCCTATAAGTGTGGTAAGTGGGGGTGTCCCGGGTGAGGAGACAATTCTTGACAGAGAAGGAAAGAAGGTTGTGGTCCGAGAGTGGGAGAGGGGAGTTGGTAAAGTCATCCAGCGAGCAGAGACTGTAAAAAACCAGGTCCAGAATATTCCCGTCTTCATGGGTAGGAGAATTAGTAAACTGTGAGAGACAGAATGAAGAGGTTAGAGAAAGTAGATGAGAGGCAGATTGGGAGAGGGGATCATCGATGGGGATGTTAAAGTCACCCATGATGAGGGTGGGGATGTAACAGGATAGAAAATGAGGAAGCCAGGTGGCAAAGTGATCCAAGAGCTGGTGGGAGGAGCCTGGAGGGCGATACACAACTGCCACTCTCAGGGAGAAGGGTTTAAAGAGTCTGATGATGTGGACTTCAAAGGAAGGAAAGATAAGTGAGGGAACGGGGGGGATGACCTGGAAAGCACATTTTGAGGAAAGGAGCAGACCAACACCTCCACCCTGTCTGTTGCCAGGTCTGGCGGTATGTGAAAATTTCAGCCCACCAAACGAGAGAGCAGCAGCAGCGGTGGTGTCTGACTGCTGAATCCAGGTTTCTGTGATAGCCAGAAGGTTAAAGGGAGTTAGAGAGGAAAAAATCATGGATGTAAGTTAGTTTGTTACACACAGACCGTGCGTTCCAGAGAGCACAATGGAAATCGATAAGAGAGGGCATGCATTGAACGTTAATAAGATTAGCAGGGTTTCTATATGCAGCTGGAGGAGAGTAATGTATGCTAGTGGAGGGGGATTTTACTTAGAGAGACAGAGTAATTACACATGCAGCAATTTTTATGAAAAAGTATAAATCCATTTATTTTACATATATGCTGACAAACAATTAAAAACAATTATTTAGCAGACAGTGAGCCATAGTAAATAATGAACCGATCAATTGGGGTGGTTTGCAGGTTTACAAATATATATCCTGAGTGGTATTAACATCAGATAAATCACATTGCAGTAAACAGTTTAACACCAGTCTTTTTAGTAATCAGAAGGGCTTTATCTTCCCCTCTCCAGGAGAGGTAGCAAACAGCAGGCAGAGAAAGAACAAGTCACAGTTTAACAGCACACCATTATGTGTATATATATCTCAGTCTATGCCTCAGGTGCAATCATAAATACAGGCTGCAGACTATCAATGCTCATGTGCCCAGTACACAGTTACCCTGTGCTGAAATCTCAGACCCCAGTTAGTGTCACCTCACTGAATCAAGCAAGAATATCTCATTTTGTGGTGTTAGCAGTGTTGAATCATGCTATTACCAGTCAGGAAGGCTGTTAGGACCCACTTACCACGTAACCCCTGGCCCCAGGAGGGGGGCCCAGGGTTGGGGGAGATGTCGTCTGCGACTAGTAAAAGGAGAAAGAAGAGAAACAGCAGGTGGTGCAATGATTTGTATGAACGTTTTGAGTGCTGTATGGAGGTAGAGGATGGTTTGCAGTGGGTGAGGAATGTCAGTAGAGCCTCAGAGTTATACATGGGAGAGGGGAGAAGAGAGGGGTTGATATAGAGAGAGTGCACAGAATGTGTTAAAGGGCGGGCGAGTTGTGAGAAAGCAGAAGTGAAAACAAATAAAAAGCAGATTGATAAGACTAATGCATAATGCACTATGACTGACCAAGAAGCATGTTTGTATGAATATCTTATGTACCTTACCTGTCTCCTGCCCTGTCCCACTGCCATTAAACTATTGCCCTTAAAATCTATTGCACGCGTGACCCAGCACTTGTGCTATCCTGAGCCAGAGCTGAATATATATGAAATGAAATGTCTACTAAACTCCAGCACCAGTTGGTAATACTGAGTAATTAATCAATTAGCACAAGGCCAGAGCAGGCAATGCTATGCAGGGTAATCACCCAATGTTAAACAAAGAGGCCATAAAACAGTGAAATAGAAAGCTTTGAACACTAAAAAAGGAACAAGAAAAAAAAAAAACAACGGATGGAGCAATTAAATACCATGGAAACTATATTTTGTAATTTATTTGTTAGAAGACAAAAAATGGATCAAAGATGTCAGCTCCCCTGTGTTCCCAAACACAAATTCATGTAAGTCCAATGTATGGATAACTTGGAGCACAGCATGGTTAGGACTAGTGTTGAGCCACCCCCGTAGTGTTCGAGTTCGGTTCGGTTCGTCGAACACCCGTGTGTTCGCCGAACTGTTCGTCGAACTGTTCGTCGAACACCTTCGAACACCGTTAAAACCAATGGCAGGCAAACAAAAACACATAGAAACACTTAGAAAACACCTTCAAAGGTGTCCAAAAGCTGACAAACTGCTCAGAAGACACAACTAACACATGGAAAAGTGACAAGTACATATAGTCATGCGAAAAGAAAAGAGGTGGAGGAGTAAAAGGAGGGGGAGACACAGATATAGGCATGTCATGCCCTTCTAAAATCCAAAAAGTGAGAAGCCGAGACGGCCAGCCCGCTCCTGCCCGTGCCACCTCCGTGTCGCCGGGTTTGTGCCAGAGCCGCGGTGAACCCTGACGGCCAGCCCCCCTCTCCCAATACTGGTGCCTGTCCGCTGGTGGGTCGAGAGAGCCCCCCTGTGGTGGAGGCAGCTCTAAGCTTTTTAATTTAAATTGTCCCTCTAATTTGAATGAATACACTTTAAATCCATTTACAAGGATCTATTGGAGGGCAAGTCTCATGCCAGCAGCCGCGTAATTCCAGCTCCAGTAGCGTCCACTAAAGCTGCTGCAGTTAAAAAGCTTTTATAAGGATCGAGCTCGGCTGTCCACCGCAAGGCATCCTACTGCCAGTCCCAGCCCCTATGCCTTGGGGTGCCTCCTGATGCTCTTCACTGAGTATCCCGTGGTCCCGAAGCATTTCCTTTGAAAAAATTAAGTGTCCAAACTACAGGTGGTGTAGGTTGCTTAACAGCCGGGATAATCCGCTGACTAGCAGACACTGCTACTAGGCACAAAGTATTTCCTGGGCTAGATGCAGTTAAAAATTTGTAAGTAGATACTCTCGTTGGATGCTGAGAAAGCATTCCATAGAGTCTCCTGGCACGCCATATATGATTCTCTTAAAAAGCTTGGGGTAGGGGTCTAGGGGACCCTTTTATAGCCAAAATCACGGCCCTGTATCACAATACGTCACCTAGGCTGAAGATAAATGGAACTGTAGCACCGAGGGCTCGGTTGCTACAGACGTATTGCACCTCACCCAGAGGTGTGATATCTCACTCTCAGATAAGGATGGAGTGTGGATCAGGACCCGACACCTGCATGCATTACACCACATTGCCGTGGGGCAGGGCGACCAATATGCCCCTGAGATGGGCACGACAGTCCCTGGCTGGAGTGGGGGGAGGGAACACTGAGGAAGGGGAACCCTGCAGTGCAGGAGCAGGGAGGAAGCAGTTCCTGGGTGCATTGAGAAGGGAGTATAAAAGGTGGGCACCATCTTAGTTCAGTGCAGAGAAGTCTGAGCAGAAGTGGCAGGGAGCATGAGCTCTGCTCCGGAGGCGGGCCTAGTAACAGAGGCCCAGGCCTGCAAGAGGGAGAAGGAAGGAAGAGGAGCGGAGAAGGCTCCAGGAACGAGGAATGAAGGGATCCCAGGGGTGCGGACGGGCGAGTCGCCACTGCACGCCCGAATCCACCTGCGTGGAGGGGTCAGGCCAAAGGGGGAGACCTGTCCCCGAACTAGTGGAGGCAGGAAACGACCCTCAGCTAGAAACCGGAGGCTCTGACATTTTATGTGGCGCAGCCCCTTGCTCCACCCGCTAGGAAGGCACCACATAGGGTCAGGGAAACTGGCGCCAAGTTTACCAAGAGGAGGCCCGAGGCAGCCGGACAGAAGTGTTGGTAAGAAAGGCCAGACAAAGGACACACAAAGGGGGTCCTGTGAAGCGCTCCAAAGTTATCTGGGAGTTGTCTGAGCCCCTCACCTGGTGAGCACAGTACGACGTGGGCAGCCGTTACCTGCAGACGTGGTCTGGATAATAAGAACTGTGAGTAAAGGCCCTGAACTGCATCACTGACTCCGTGTCGTTACTGCTGCTGCCCTGCACCATCACCCCCATCCTCCGCATACACTGCCCTGAGGCTATACTCCTCCCGTGGGGAGTTATGCTACGCTCTGCTGCACCCACAACACCTGCCTTAGCGGTCTGCCCTGTAGCGGCGGTTCACTCTGACCGCAATCCACGGGTGGCGTAGTCGGACATTTAAACATCAAAACCACATAAATAGTTCCGCCACTGGTTTGACCGCCCTGAGCCACGGAACTGGATCGCCGCCACGAAGACTACAACCACCAGCATCCACCAAAAAGGGTCCGGCTCCGGGTGTCCCAAGGCCCAGGGGGTGCGTCAGAACATTTTCATCACCTTTCACAATCACCAATGGGACAAGGCAGGGATGTCCTCTGTCCCCTCTCTTATACATCCTAGTGACGGAGCACCTGCTCTCATCAATTCGCCATAACCCCAATATTAGGTGGATTGAGGTGGGAGGCACCGAGTACAAGTGCTCTCTATTTGCTGATGATGTCCTAGTATATATCACTCAATCACATATATCCATCCCTGCTGTTATGGCTGAAATAGATCACTTTGTTACATGGTAAAATTTTAAAATCAATGCAGCGAAGTCTGAGGCCCTCGATGTCTCCCTCCCTAAATCCATATAGGATTCCATCCAGTCCAACTTTCCCTTTGCCTGGCCCTCACAGGGTATCAAATACTTAGGAATTCCTATTCATAGAGACCTCTCCCATCTATGTTATCTTAATTTTGGGCCCTTTATTGAACAATTCCATACAGACCACGGTTGGCAAGTTAGAACTGTAAGATTCACTACGTGAACCACTGGTGTTTTGTGGAAAAGCACATGTACACCGCGTTCCAAATTATTATGCAAAAAGTGTTTAGGAGTGATAAGGGAAGAATTTGTTTGTTTGTCAGTTAAACTCATTGATGGTGATGTGTGTCAGGGCTCTTTATATCACTGTAAGCAATTGCAGACACCTGTGCTAATTAGTTTGGCAGGTGTGTCCAATGAAAGGCAAGACTACTTAAGAAGGCTCTCTCACATTATTAAGCAGCCTACATTTTCTGCCAAAATGGGAAAGAAAAAGGATGTGTCGGCTGCTGAGAAGCAACAAATTGTGGAGTGTTTAGGTCAAGGCATGACTACAATCAACATTGTGCGATGATCAGGATGAAGTGTCTTGGCAATCAAGAAGTATGTAGCTGATTCACAGTACACACGTGTGCGTGCTGATAAGGGCAAATTGAGGACTCTTTCCTACAGGCAATTACGTCAGGTTGAAAGAGCAGCGGCAAAAAAGCCTTGTCATAGCAGCAGACAAGTTTTTGAAGCTGCTTGTGCCTCCAACGTCCCCCGAACAACAAGATGCAGGGTCCTTCAGAGGTTTGCAGCTGTGCATACGCCATCCTGTCGACCTCCTCTATCCACTTCACACAAGCAGAAACGGCTCCAGTGGGCCAAACATTACATGAAGACTGATTTCAAAACTGTTTTGTTCACGGCTGGTTGATGGACACCCCACGCAAACACGGCTACAGCGCCAACAAGGAGGAGGTGGAGTAATGTTTTGGGCTGGAATCATGGGGAGAGAGATTGTCGGCCCCTTTAGGATCCCTGAAGGCGCTAAAGATGAACTCCATAATGTATGTGGATTTTCTCAAACAGCACTTCCTGCCATGGTTCAAGAAGAAGAACCGTGTATTTCACAGCAAGATCATTTTTCTGCATGATAATGCACCATCTCATGCTGCACATAAAACATCTGCATCTCTGGCTGATATGGGCATAAAAGGGGACAAACTTATGATGTGACCCCCATGCTCCCCTGACCTCTACCCCATTCAGAACCTTTGGAGCATCATTAAAAGGAGTGTCTATGATGGCGGGAGGCAGTTCACATCTAAGCAACAGCTCTGGGAGGGTATTCTGTCCTCATGCAAAACAATTGAAGCAGAAACCATCCAAAACCTGACAAATTCAATGGACGAGAGAGTTCAGAAGCTCCTTTCGAACAAGGGGTCCTATGTGAAAATGTAACATCACCTAGAATAAAGTTTTGAGTTGAAAACTGTTTGATTTCAGTTTCTAACAACCTGCTAATGCTTATAATTTCAAAAATGACCATTTTTTTTGTCTTTATTAAAATGAAAAGGTTGATCGAAAAGTTTGGGGGATCTAAGAGTGTGGCAACCCAGTAGTCATGATTACTTCGAATTCTGACAATATGAGGGTCATGCTGCAGGTAGTGCAGCAAGAAGGCACTTATGTGTCTTGCGCATCTCGGAGCCCCAAAATTATTTTCCGGGCTAGATGCAGCTAAAAATTATTTTTAATTTTAAATCTGGTGAAGCTTATTATAGATGGCCTAATAGGATCAGTGCTGCACACTGCTACAAAGCCCAAATTATTTTCCAGTCAAGATACAGATAAACATGATTAGTAATTTGAAAGCTTAAAACGGTTGGTAGGGTGATTTTAACCAATCATCAAGCTTTTACTCTCCCCAGGATGACACAGGGGTAGAAAAGTCGTTTCGGATCCATGATTTGTTCATCTTTATGAACGTGAGTCTGTCTACATTATCAGTGGAGAGCCGCGTGCGCTTATCTGTCAGCACACCACCAGCAATGCTGAACACACGTTCAGACAGAACGCTGGCTGCGGGGCATGACAAGATCTCCAAGGCGTAAGTGGCTAGCTCCGGCCATTTATCCAGATTGGAAGCCCAAAAAGAGCAAGGGTCCAGTGACACAGTCGTGGCTTCAATGTTTACTTGGAGATACTCCTGTACCATCGTCTCTAGGCGTTGACTATGTGTCAGACTTCTTGTCTCCTGTGGCCTTGCAAAGGATGGGCTAAAAAAGTGGTGAAATGATTCCGCAAAATTGATGTTACCAGCAGATACTGTGGTTCTGTTACGGTTTGAGTGCTGAACACTTGACGGTCCCACGGTTGGCAAGTTGGAACTGTGAGATTCACTACGTGCACCACTGGTATTTTGTGGAAAAGCACATGTAAGATTCTGCAACAGTCTCTGCTGATACTCCTGCATGCGTGCATCCCTTTCTATGGCAGGAATAATTTCTGCAAATTTACTTTTGTACCGGGTATCTAACAGTGTGGCAACCCAGTAGTCAGGATTATTTCTAATTCTCACAATTCGAGGGTCATGTTGCAGGTAGTGCAGCAAGAAGGCACTCATGTGTGTTGCGCATCCAGGAGCACCAAGTCCCTGTTGTGTTGGTGGCGAGGTAACAATCATGCTTCCTTCCTCTGTCCTCTCCCCCCAACCTCGCACAACAGAAATGTGATCAAGGTCTCCCTCATCTGATGAGTCTTCCATCAGTTCGTCCTCCACTTCTTCCTGGGCTCCTGCACCTTCCTCACTAGTTTGGCTGCTACCATGCGCCCTGGTAAAATCATCTCCCCCACCCTCACATGCCTGCCGCCTTGGTGCTGCCGACCGTCTGGACTAGAGATGAGCGGTGTTCGACTAGAACTGTTTGCCAATCTCAAATTCGAGCTGTTTTGGGCGGTGTTCGAGTTGTTCGACGAACCCGAACGATTTGCAAAAAATTCGGCTGTTCGAGGTTATGTTCGATAACTGTTCGTGCACCAAAAGCGTGTCCTGCATGTCTGGCGCTATTTAGAGCACAATCATGCAGGGATTGTCTGCCACTCACTGTAATGCCACAGCCATGGTGGTTGTGGCATTACAGTGATTGCCCAAATCGATGGGAACAGTGCCAACAGTGAAACATGAAAAGCCGGCAATTCAGCAGCGGCATACACCTGTACCCGACAATTTAGAACCGAAAGAATAGAGCTTCACACATAGATTAGATAGATATAAACATGTCAGCCACATATATACGAAGTACAGTGAAAGTGCTGCTTACTGTGCTTGTCATTTAGCGTAAAGGATTTATCAAAAAAAATAATAGTGTTTTCATGCACCGTCTCTTTAAAAAAGCCGGCCGGCAATTCAGCATCTGTACCCGACAATTTAGAACAGAAAGAATAGAGCTTCACACATAGATTAGATAGATAGAAACATGTCAGTCACATATATATGAAGTACAGTGACAGTGTTGCTTACTGTACTTGTCATTTAGCGTAAAGGATTTATCAAAAAAAATAATAGTGTTTTCATGCACCGTCTCTTTAAAAAAGCCGGCCGGCAATTCAGCAGCGGTACCCGACAATTTATAACAGACAGAATAGAGCTTCACACATAGATTAGATAGATAGAAACATGTCAGCCACATATATACGAAGTACAGTGACAGTGTTGCTTACTGTACTTGTCATTTAGCGTAAAGGATTTATCAAAAAAAATAATAGTGTTTTCATGCACCGTTTCTTTAAAAAAGCCGGCCGGCAATTCAGCAGCGGTACCCGACAATTTATAACAGACAGAATAGAGCTTCACACATAGATTAGATAGATAGAAACATGTCAGTCACATATATATGAAGTACAGTGATAGTGTTGGTTACTGTACTTGTCATTTAGTATTAAAATAAAGGATTTATTATTAAAAAAATTGGCGTGGGGTTCCCCTTAATTTTAGGCTCTAGCGGAGGTTAAGCAGACGGCTGGGGCAGATGTTTGAAGCCTGGGAAGGGGGTAATACCCACGGAGCTTCCCAGGCTACTAATATCAGCCCCCAGCTGAATACATAGCCTTTACTAGCTATTAAAATGGGGGACCCCCCAAAAAAAATGACGTGGGGTCCCCCCTAATTTAATAGCTAGCAAAGGCTAGGCAGACAGCTGGGGGCTGATATTAATAGCCCAGGAAGGGAGCCATGAATATTGGCCCCCTCCCAGGCTAGAAACACCAGCCGTCAGCCGCCCCAGAAATGGCGCATTCATAGGATGCGCCAATTCTGGCACTTAGCCTCGCTCTTCCACGCTGCCCTGGTGCGGTGGCAGGGGGTAATAGGGTTGGGGTTGATGTCAGCTTATAATGCCAGCTGACATCAAGCCCAGGTTAGTAATGGAGAGGCGTCTATAAGACACCCCCATTACTAACCCCATAGTCAAAGTTAAAAAAAGCACAAACACCCAGAATAAAGTCCTTTAATTGAAATAAAGACACAATCCTTTATTGTTCTAAATTAAACCATACTTACCGTCACGCCCATTCCAGCTGAAGCCAACGATCTCCTGCAATAAAAGAAAAATAATAAAGCAACCTCATCCTTACCTTTCCATGGTTCCCACGACAGCTTCAGCTCTGCTACATCGAGATGACAGGCTGGACCGCAGCAGAACGCTGCCATCCAGCCTCTCATCCCGCAGACACTGAGAAGCGCAGGCTTGCTTGCGATGCTCAGCGTCTCTCTGTGACGACATCCAGATGAGCCGAGTTCATGTCCAATGAACTCGGCTCACCTCATGCACGTCACTGACAGCGTGGGAAAATTCTCACGCTGAAGCGGTGAGTGCAGGAGAATTCTCCCACGCTGTCAGTGACGTGCATAAGGTGAGCTCATGTCCAATGAACTCAACTCACCTCCTGCACGTCACTGACAGCGTGGGAGAATTCTCCTGCACTCAGCGCTTCAGCGTGAGAATTCTCCCACGCTGAAGCGCTGAGTGCAGGAGAATTTTCCCACGCTGTCAGTGACGTGCATAAGGTGAGCTCATGTCCAATGAACTCAGCTCACCTCCTGAACGTCACTGACAGCGTGGGAGAATTCTCCTGCACTCAGCGCTTCAGTGTGAGAATTCTCCCACGCTGAAGCGCTGAGTGCAGGAGAATTTTCCCACGCTGTCAGTGACGTGCATGAGGTGAGCCGAGTTCATTGGACATTAACTCGGCTCATCTGGATGCCCTCACAGAGAGACACTGTGGAGCGCAAGCAAGCCTGCGCTTCTCAGTGTCTGCGGGATGACAGGCTGGATGGCAGCGTTCTGCTGCGGTCCAGCCTGTCATCTCGATGTAGCAGAGCTGAAGCTGTCATGGGAACCATGGAAAGGTAAGGATGATGTTGCTTTATTATTTTTCTTTTATTTCAGGAGATCGTTGGCTTCAGCTGGAATGGGCGTGATGGTAAGTATGGTTTAATTTAGAACAATAAAGAATTGTGTGTTTATTTCAATTAAAGGACTTTTTTCTGGGTGTTGTGTTTTTTTTAAATACTTTACTAGAAATTAATGGTGGTCATGTCTAATATTGGCGTGACCCCATGAATTTCGGGCTTAGGGCCAGCTGATAATGCCAAGCTGGCCCTAACCCCTTTATTACCCAGTGAGCCACCGCATCAGGGCCCTGGATGAGTTGGGTACAGCGCCAGAAGATGGCGCTTCTATGAACGCGCCATTTTCCGGGGTGGCTGCGGACTGCAATTTGCAGCGGGGGTGGCCCAGAAAGCTTGGGCCTCCCTGCGCTGCGGATTCCAGCCCCCAGCTGCCTAGTTGTACCTGACTGGACACAAAAACAGGGCGAAGCCCCACGTCAATTTTCTTTAAATTATTTCATGAAATAATTAAGAAAAAAAGGGCTTCCCTATATTGTTGTGTCCGGCCAGGTACAAATAGGCAGCTGGTGGTTGGGGGCAGCCCGTTCCTGCCTGCTGTACCTGGCTGGACACAAATATAGTGCGAAGCCCCACGTCAATTTTTTTTAAATTATTTCATGAATTTCCTGAAATAATTTAAAAAAATTGAAGTGGGGCTTCGCACTATATTTGTGTCCAGCCAGGTACAGCAGGCAGAAACGGGCTGCCCCCATCCACCAGCTGCCTATTTGTACCTGGCCGGACACAACAATATAGGGAGGCCCTTTTTTTCTTAATTATTTCATGAATTTCATGAAATAATTAAAAAAAATTGAAGTGGGGCTTCGCACTATATTTGTGTCCAGCCAGGTACAGCAGGCAGGAACGGGCTGCCCCCAACCACCAGCTGCCTATTTGTACCTGGCCGGACACATCAATATAGGGAAGGCCTTTTTTTCTTAATTATTTCATGAATTTCATGAAATAATTAAAAAAAAAGTACGTGGGGCTTCGCCCTATTTTTGTGTCCAGCCAGGTACAACTAGGCAGCTGGGGGCTGGAATCTGCAGCGCAGGGAGGCCCAAGCTTTCTGGGCCCCCCCCGCTACAAATTGCAGTCCGCAGCCACCCCGGAAAATGGCGCGTTCATAGAAGCGCCATCTTCTGGCGCTGTACCCAACTCATCCAGGGCCCTGGTGCGGTGGCTCACTGGGTAATAAAGGGGTTAGGGCCAGCTTGGTATTATCAGCTGGCCCCAAGCCCAAAATTCATGGGGTCACGCCAGTATTAGACATGACCGCCATGAATTTCTAGTAAAGTATTTAAAAAAAACACAACACCCAGAATAAAGTCCTTTAATTGAAATAAAGACACAATTCTTTATTGTTCTAAATTAAACCATACTTACCATCACACCCATTCCAGCTGAAGCCAACGATCTCCTGCAATAAAAGAAAAATAATAAACCAACCTCATCCTTACCTTTCCATGGTTCCCACGACAGCTTCAGCTCTGCTACATCGAGATGACTGGCTGGACCGCAGCAGAACGCTGCCATCCAGTCTGTCATCCCGCAGACACTGAGAAGCGCAGGCATGCTTGCGCTCCTCACTGTCTCGCTGTGACGGCATCCAGATGAGCCGAGGTCATGTCCAATGAACTCGGCTCACCTCATGCACGTCACTGACAGCGTGGGAAAATTCTCACGCTGAAGTGCTGAGTGCAGGAGAATTCTCCCACGCTGTCAGTGATGTGCATGAGGTGAGCTCATGTCCAATGAACTCAGCTCACCTCCTACACGTCACTGACAGCGTGGGAAAATTCTCCTGCAATCAGCGCTTCAGCGTGAGAATTTTCCCACGCTGTCAGTGACGTGCATGAGGTGAGCCGAGTTCATTGGACATGAACTCGGCTCATCTGGATGTCGTCACAGAGAGACGCTGAGCAGCGCAAGCAAGCCTGCGCTTCTCAGTGTCTGCGGGATGACAGGCTGGATGGCAGCGTTCTGCTGCGGTCCAGCCTGTCATCTCGATGTAGCAGAGCTGAAGCTGTCGTGGGAACCATGGAAAGGTAAGGATGAGGTTGCTTTATTATTTTTCTTTTATTGCAGGAGATCGTTGGCTTCAGCTGGAATGGGCGTGATGGTAAGTATGGTTTAATTTAGAACAATAAAGGATTGTGTCTTTATTTCAATTAAAGGACTTTATTCTGGGTGTTTGTGTTTTCTTTAACTTTGACTATGGGGTTAGTAATGGGGGTGTCTTATAGACGCCTCTCCATTACTAACCTGGGCTTGATGTCAGCTGGCATTATAAGCTGACATCAACCCCAACCCTATTACCCCCTGCCACCGCACCAGGGCAGCGTGGAAGAGCGAGGCTAAGTGCCAGAATTGGCGCATCCTATGAATGCGCCATTTCTGGGGCGGCTGACGGCTGGTGTTTCTAGCCTGGGAGGGGGCCAATATTCATGGCTCCCCTCCTGGGCTATTAATATCAGCCCCCAGCTGTCTGCCTAGCCTTTGCTAGCTATTAAATTAGGGGGGACCCCACGTCATTTTTTTGGGGGGTCCCCCATTTTAATAGCTAGTAAAGGCTATGTATTCAGCTGGGGGCTGATATTAGTAGCCTGGGAAGCTCCATGGGTATTACCCCCTTCCCAGGCTTCAAACATCTGCCCCAGCCGTCTGCTTAACTTCCGCTAGAGCCTAAAATTAAGGGGAACCCCACGCCAATTTTTTTAATAATAAATCCTTTATTTTAATACTAAATGACAAGTACAGTAACCAACACTATCACTGTACTTCATATATATGTGACTGACATGTTTCTATCTATCTAATCTATGTGTGATGCTCTATCTTTCTGTTCTAAATTGTCGGGTACCGCTGCTGAATTGCCGGCCGGCTTTTTTAAAGAGACAGTGCATGAAAACACTATTATTTTTTTAAATAAATCCTTTACACTAAATGACAAGTACAGTAAGCAACACTATCACTGTACTTATTATATATGTGACTGACATGTTTCTATCTATCTAATCTATGTGTGAAGCTCTATTCTTTCTGTTCTAAATTGTCGGGTACAGATGCTGAATTGCCGGCCGGCTTTTTTAAAGAGACGGTGCATGAAAACACTAATATTTTTTTTAATAAATCCTTTACACTAAATGACAAGTGCAGTAACCAACACTGTCACTGTGCTTCTTATATGTGTGACTGACATGTTTCTATCTATCTAATCTATGTGTGATGCTCTATTCCTTCTTGTCTAAATTGTCGGGTACCGGTGTATGCCGCTGCTGAATTTGCCGGCCGGCTTTTTTAAAGAGAGTGTCTTCTGAGCAGTTTGTCAGCTTTTGGACACCTTTGCAGGTGTTTTCTATGTGTTTCTATGTGTTTTTGTTTGCCTGCCATTGGTTTTAACGGTGTTCGACGGTGTTCTAAGGTGTTCGACGAACAGTTCGACGAACAGTTCCTCGAACATCCCGGTGTTCGACGAACCGAACCGAACCCGAACACTACGGGGGTGGCTCAACACTAGTCTGGACCTTGCAGATGTTAGCCCTTCCGCATACAACTCCTCCTCCTCTACTTCCTCCACCTCCTCTTGTGCCACCACCTGACTCCGAATTCTGTTTAACATGTGCCCCAGCATGTAAATCACCGGAATAGTCATGCTGATTATGGCATCGTCAGCACTAAACATCTTCGTCGCCATTTCAAAACTGTGCAGAAGGGTGCATAGGTCCCTGATCTGAGACCACTCCTCCAGCGTGATTTGCCCCACCTCTGAATCTCGTTGGCCCAGGCTATACGTCAGAACGTATTGCACCAGGGCTTGTCGGTGCTGCCACAGTCGCTGCAACATGTGCAGAGTTGAATTCCACCGGGTAGGCACATCGCATTTTAGCCGGTGAAGTGGCAGGCCCAACGACTTCTGTAGAGATGTAAGTCGCTGAGCTGCGGGATGCGAACGGCGGAAGTGAGCACACAGCGACCGTGCCCTCTGCAGAAGGCCATCTAATCTGGGATAGTGGGCTAAAAATTGCTGGACAACCAGGTTCAACACGTGAGCCATACAAGGCACGTGTGTGACATTGCCCCGGCGAAGGGCCGCACCCAGGTTTGCAGCATTGTCGCACACGGCCTTCCCTGGTTTCAGGTCCAGTGGAGACAACCATTCATGAAATTGGTTCTCCAGAGCTGACCACAACTCCTCAGCTGTGTGACTCACATTTCCCAGACATTTCAATGTAAAAACCGCCTGATGACGTTGAGCCCTACTGCCAGCATAGTAAGGAGGTGTGCAGGATCCCTTCTGCGCAGTTAGAAAGCTTGTGGCATGACCAGACAGGCTTTGGGTGCAGGTGGAAGACCGAGAGGAGGTTGAGGAGGCAGAAGCAGTGGAGGAACTTTGACATAAAGAGGATTGACGCACAACTCGTGGGGACGGCAAGACTTGGACAGCAGCCCCTTGTCCTGCTGTCACCATAGTTACCCAGTGCCCAGTCAGCGACATGTAACGCCCCTGTCCATGCTACTCGTCCAAGTGTCTGTGGTGAAATGCACCCTGTCACACACAGAGTTTCTCAAAGAAGCGGTGATGTTGTGTGCGACATGCTGGTGGAGCGCAGGCACACCTTTCTTTGAGAAGTAGTGCCGACTGGGCATCTGGTACTGGGGCACTGCGACGGACATAAGGTCTCGAAAATCCTCTGTGTCCACCAGGCGGAAAGGCAGCATTTCTGTAGCCAAGAGCTTGCAGATGGTGAAATTCAACCTCTTAGCTTTCTCATGGCTAGGAGGAAATGGTCTTTTACTTGTCCACATCTGAGGGACCGAGGGCTGGCTATTGTGCTTAGACGGGGTTGATAAGGGTGTCCCCGGCAAACTGCCGGTCTGTGAGGAAGATGCAGGCGGACATGTTAGGTTGCGTTGATCCAAAGGTGGTGCTATCGATGTCGGACAGCGCTCAAGACCAGCTGGTGTTACCACCTCCAAAGAAAATGATGACCTGCCAATCACGCTGGCTGTTGCGGGTAAAGAGGTGGCAGGTCTGCGCCTCAAAACAGGTGTGACTGCTGTCCCCCCAGTCACAGAGGATGAAGAGGCCGCGGATGCACAAGATATGGCAGACGGTGGTTGGCCCGGCCGGCTAGGCCGCATTGTAGCACACTGAGCTTCCCACTGCAACTTATGCTTCATGTCCATGTGCCGGTTCATGCATGAAGTACTCAAACTATGTATTTTTTGGCCTCTACTTAGCTTTTGCTGACAAATGTTACAGATAACACGAGTTGGGTCATCTTTATCGATCTGAAAAAATGCCCAGGCTATGCAAGGCTTAGCACCCATGCGACCTGAAGAGCCACCACGACTTGTGGTGAGAGGCAGAGTTGTGTTTGAGGATGCAGTTGTTGACGTGCTTCCAGTACTATGTCTCTGTCCAGGAAGGCGCAACCTGACCTCGTCGTCACTAGCATCTTCCTCCACCTCCTCTGCTGACCTCATCTCTTGGCTGACTGTGGGTTGACAGTAAGTGGGATCTCCGACCTCATCATCATCACCCTGTGCTTTATCACACCCGTCGTCCTCAGAGCCAACCTGTTCCTGCCCTGACAAAAAACTAAAGTTGTCGCTCCAATCAGGTATTTGAGTCTTATCATCGTCTTCCTCATTGTCTCCACCAACAGGAGTTACAGTTTGGGAATGAGGGTCTACATTATGGTCAGAACCTTCTGCGTCTGGTCCTGGATCCGACTCATAAAGATTCTGGGCATCAGTGCAGATCATTTCCTCGTCTGGATTCACAGAAGCGCTGGAGTCGACCTCTGATTCCCAGGCTATAGTATGAGTAAACAGCTCTGCAGACTCAACCATCTGTTCTACCTCATACTCAGACGGGCAGCTGGAGATTTGGGAGCTGTGAGGAAGCAAGTGCGATTTGGGTGACACCTTTGAGGACTGGAGTATTTGTGATGTTGAAGTTGATGTGGAGGAGAGCCCACTTAAAGGAGCACTTGATATCCGTTGAAGCACCTGCTGTTTTTGTGCCTCATCTGGAATTTGTAGCGATTGGCGTGGCCGTAAGAAAGGGATCTTATCACATTGTCCGCTAAAAGAAGTAGACATTTTAGTTTGGCTGGAAGATGGTCTTTCTTCTGCACCTACCCCACGGACACAACCTTTTTTCCCCTTCCCAACACGCCTATTCCCCTTTCCACCAGCAGCAGGCCTTTTTCCACTCATTTTGGTGGTTAACTAATTCACAACTCTGGAGTTGTTTGCACAAAAAAACAATGGATGGTAACCGAGCAGAGCTGAGTGGCCAAACTGTGGTATTAGGCCAAAACTATTGGCTGGGTTAGATGCAGAAAAAAATTATTTTTAATTTGCAACCTGATGGAGGTCAGTATAGATGGACTAATAGACCAAGTCCCACACACCGCTAGAAGCCCAAATATTTTTTCAGAGCTAGATGCAGAAAATATTTTTATTCAATTTGCAACCTGATGGAGGTCAGTATAGATGGACTAATAGACCAAGTCCCACACACTGCTAGAAGCCCAAATATTTTTTCAGAGCTAGATGCAGAAAAAAATTATTTTTAATTTGCAACCTGATGGAGGTCAGTATAGATGGACTAATAGACCAAGTCCCACACACTGCTAGAAGCCCAAATATTTTTTCAGAGCTAGATGCAGAAAAAAATTATTTTTAATTTGCAACCTGATGGAGGTCAGTATAGATGGACTAATAGAACAAGTCCCACACGCTGCTAGAAGCCCAAATATTTTTTCAGAGATAAATGAAGAAAAAAATTATTTTTAATTTGCAACCTGATGGAGGTCAGTATAGATGGACTAATAGACCAAGTCCCACACACTGCTAGAAGCCCAAATATTTTTTCAGAGCTAGATGCAGAAAAAAATTATTTTTAATTTGCAACCTGATGGAGGTCAGTATAGATGGACTAATAGACCAAGTCCCACACACCGCTAGAAGCCCAAATATTTTTTCAGAGCTAGATGCAGAAAAAAATTATATTCAATTTGCAACCTGCTGGAGGTCAGTATAGAAGGACTAATAGAACAAGTCCCACACACTGCTAGAAGCCCAAATATTTTTTCAGAGCTAAATGAAGAAAAAAATTATTTTTAATTTGCAACCTGATGGAGGTCAGTATAGATGGACTAATAGACCAAGTCCCACACACTGCTAGAAGCCCAAATATTTTTTCAGAGCTAGATGCAGAAAAAAATTATTTTTAATTTGCAACCTGATGGAGGTCAGTATAGATGGACTAATAGACCAAGTCCCACACACCGCTAGAAGCCCAAATATTTTTTCAGAGCTAGATGCAGAAAATTTTTTTATTCAATTTGCAGCCTGATGGAGGTCAGTATAGATGGACTAATAGACCAAGTCCCACACACTGCTAGAAGCCCAAATATTTTTTCAGAGCTAGATGCAGAAAAAAATTATTTTTAATTTGCAACCTGATGGAGGTCAGTATAGATGGACTAATAGAACAAGTCCCACACGCTGCTAGAAGCCCAAATATTTTTTCAGAGATAAATGAAGAAAAAAATTATTTTTAATTTGCAACCTGATGGAGGTCAGTATAGATGGACTAATAGACCAAGTCCCACACACTGCTAGAAGCCCAAATATTTTTTCAGAGCTAGATGCAGAAAAAAATTATTTTTAATTTGCAACCTGATGGAGGTCATTATAGATGGACTAATAGAATGATGCTATGCCCAAAAGATTTTACTTCACTAGGTGCAGTAAAAAAATTGGTATTCTATACACAGGTGGTATATCTTGCAACACAGATAGGCTACTCCACTGACTAACACACTCTGCAATAGGCCAAAAAGGATTAGCTTTGCTAGATTCAGCCAAATGCTGTGAAAAAAACTTGCACAGCACTGGCACAGACCTGCCTGGCAAAAACTGATAGGAACTGATGTAATCTAGTCCTGAAAAGGACTCCAATTACAATTAGTCTTTACTCCCACAATCTATCTATTTAAAAGCACAGACCTGCTTGATAAAAGTCGTAGGAAATGCTGTAACCTAGTCCTTAAAAGGACTGCAATCACAACTATTCCCTACTCCCAAGCTATCTGTATATTTGTGCGAACATTGGCTTGAAATTAACAAGGTATAGCGCACACAGCAACAGCGGTGCCGTCTAACACGCAGCTGCAGCAGTGAGAAAATGGTGGCGACGGGGAAAATGGCTTGGTCTTATAGGGCAAGGACATGTGACATACACTGCCAATCACACATGCCCTTGCTTGTGTGAAAAAAAGCACTTCGCTCCGTGTGTGCGCTGCTGATAGGCTGACAGATTGCACCTCCCCACTGCAAATGCGGGAAAGAGAAAAAAAAATGGAGATCTTCATTGTTCCTGCAGAGATCCATCCCCTGCCCCTCCCCCCGCCCCGCTGTACACTTAAACTGCGTATTAACATTAATTTTCATCATTACTGAGAAAAAATCCAGTTATGATTTTGGTGCATTAACAGTTATCGAACATAACCTCAAACAGTCGAATTTTTCTCAAATCGTTCGTGTTCGTCGACCGGCTCGAACACCGCCCAAAACAGCCCAAATTTGAGATTGGCGAACAGTTCGAGTAGAACAACGCTCATCTCTAGTTAGGACATGGACATAGTGAAATCCATCAAAATGGAACCATGACTGCACTGATATAAGCATATGTGTAATGATCAATGACGTTGCTTTTAACTTTTTTATATGGTGTGTCACGGGTTTACCACGACAGAGAGGAGCCAGAAGACCGCATTGTCTCATACCTCCCACTCCTGCACTCATTAGAAGCCTTTCACTTTCATATTAAATAGTGTAGGTTTCCTTTAGCAGAGAAGGAGTCAATCTGCTGCTGAGAGCTTTTGGAAGCTTCACAGGGTGATGCTCTCAACTGTTCACAGTTAGCTACTCCTCTCTCCTATATATTCTGGGCTCTGGCAAGCAGTCTTTACCAGATCTAGCTTCATTCTGCATGGTTAGGAGTTTGGTTGTTTGTTGTTTGAGAAGGCGTTTGGTGTATTTAGCTAAGAATGTTGCATGGTTTTGGTTGTGTGTTAATCCCCTTCTTCTTCTACTTTGGTTTTTCCTCATCCTCCACTCCCTGGTGTTAACCTCTGCTGTTTTTGTGCGCATGTTTGTATGATTGGTATTTTGCTTTATCCATGTTCGTATTACCTTGTTAGTCTGGTTTGTGTACTGCCATACACTACTACTCCCCTCTTCCCTGGGTGGGGGGAGGAAACAGACTGAGGGCAGATTCAGGGGCGCAGACAAGGTACATGGCCCCAGCGTCTTCACCTTCAGAAGTAATCTAGGGAACAGGGCCAGCTAGGGTGCCCCTAGCATTAGGAACAAGGAAGGAGCCCCTGGTCTTGGGATACCCGACAACTGAGTCGTGACATGGTGTTTCCAAGATTTTTAACTAATATTTAATCATGAAGATGTGTATTTACCAAGGCATGATTCAAGTATCTGGATTTCACTATTTTCATATTCTAAATTTATTTATTAGAATTTATCCTTGGTTTAAGGCAAGTATTTTATTGTTATATTTTGTACACTGCCTCCTTCAACGCAGTTGGGATCCATGACAGGCTGCTATTATACTGCAAGTAAATAAAAGTAATTCATTGTAAAGTAAAATGTTCCACTATTCAAGATCTCCGCTTTCAATTCTTTTATAGGAACCTTCATTGATTACTTCCAGTGGAAAGATGAGTCCCGGTCATGTTGTGGATATACGGGTGAACAACTTGTTATAGTTACATTACAATTATCAGAGGCATGACTTGTGAATCTTCATATCTATTACATGACCAATACAGATGTGTCCACCGACTGCAAGAAGAAAATGTATTGAAAACAGTCCATAATTTTTAACTTTGCAATAAAAGCTTTAATTTACTAAAACTGTAGTACCTTTTAAAAAAAAAACACAAAGTTTTTCCACTAAATACATTTGTCACCTTTATATAGGATAGGTGATAGGATAGATGATAACTTGATGATTACTGAGGTTCCAGGGCTCTCACTGATCCTGAGCATTTGGGTTCCAAAATCCCAATGGAAAGACTATAGCTCAATTCACTTTTATGAGTCTGACAAAGATTGCTGCTCCGCCAATCCCAAAGAAGTGAATGCCTGTTTTTAGTGCCTGTTCATGTATTCTCTGCATCTACATATCCTCAGATATAATTTCTTGTTTTTTCAATAATTTTTCTTATTAGTTGTTAAATCTGCATAATGTAGAAAACTATTCCTGACACAAACTGCAAAATAAAGAACTGGAATAATAGAGGAAGCATTAACAAGAATTCTAAATCATTGCTCTTAAAAGGAATTTGTCACCAGTTTTTGCTATGTAATCCAAGAGCAGCATTATGTAGTAGGCAGAGAACCTTATTTCATGGATGTGTCACTTACTCAGCAGCTTGCTGTAGTTTCAATACAATGAGTGTTTTATCAGCAGGAGATTATCACTAAAGGACTAGGTGTCATGTGCCAGGCAGTCAGGCTAATCTGTGAAACCCCACCCCACCACTGATTGGCTGCTTGCTGACTATGTGCATTGTACACAGGAAGCTACCAATCAGGGATTATGAGCGGGGTTATACACAATTTAGCATTTTGACCAGTGCTACATCTACAGCAGAGAAAACAGGGATTATATCAAAATTTCACCAAGCAGTCCAGTTAGTGGCACGTCCCTAGAATCAGGCTCTCTGCCCCTACATTATGCTGCTCTCAGATTCCATAGCAAAATCCTTCTGATGGATTCGCTTTAATAAGTATTGCAGAACCTGTTATAGTTCTCTGCATCTAAGTATACATTTCTGAGCAGGACTGCCCCTTTAAATAACAGCCTTATAAAATACTTACCATAGTTCATTAACATCAGTAACTTCTGGGAGCTTTTCCCCAGTCAGTATCATTTAATACAATAATGCATAGCTTAAAACAAACATACTGTAGTCTTAATTGCTTGGAGCCTCTGCCAACATGTAGTACTGCTTGTCTATGTAATAACTCGTCTCCTTCTATACGTGCTTAAATTAGCAATAGAAAAACACCAGCCCTGGAGCCCAGGCTTATATTCTATTAAATAGTTAATTAATTGGGGCTTCTAATGATGGGATAGAAAGGGTTAAGATTAGGAGTCTCCAACTGTTGTGAAAACTCATTGTAGAACATCAATTCTCTTTCTTCATGATACTTATTGTACATCTTCCTAATACTAGTAGGGGAAGACTAGAGAAGTAGGGTACAGGACAGACTCATATAAGCTTCATAATTGGAGGATTATATGGCAATAAAAATAAAAACGGAATAAAACTTCTGCACTTTGCTATTAAGATTTGTTGAATGAAACTAAAGATGATTGAATCGATTCGATGCAAATCAAATTTGAGTCAAATGTTATGAAATTCGCAAGACCCGGCAATTTCGAACAATTTGTGATTTGATTTGGGTGAGTCACCAAAAAATGTCTGACACAATTTTGCACATTGCAGAAAATGGTGTCAGGCTCTGAAGGCTGACCTGACCTCAGGCACAAATTCCAATGAAATAGTTCCCTAAATAATTTAGCTGCACATGTAGCTCTTTGAAAGACAAATCTAGAAATATTTTTATCCAGCCAGTCCATTCCACTGTCACTTAGGAATCAGTGTTTAAAAGGATACGCAAATAAGGCTAAAGTGCTTCTGGCACGTGGAAGCTCTTCCCAATCCTCCTTCACTCTGACTTTATTCCCCACCTAATGCCACCTCCTCCTACTTGACTGACTGCTCCTTTGTTTGAAATCCCACCGAGGAGGCAGCACTGAGTGGGGAATAAAACCAAGCAACCAAGGCTTGGGAAGAGCATCAGCCCCATTTATATGTCCATTCAAACAGGGACATAACGATCATGGTCACAGAGGTTGAGGGGAGGCACCTGACGAAACAAGCTTTTTTTTATGCTGGATGTACAGTACAGACCAAAAGTTTGGACACACCTTCTCATTTAAAGATTTTTCTGTATTTTCGTGACTATGAAAATTGTACGTTCACACTGAAGGCATCAAAACTATGAATTAACACATGTGGAATTATATACTTAACAAAAAAGTGTGAAACAACTGAAAATATGTCATATTCTAGGTTCTTCAAAGTAGCCACCTTTTGCTTTGATGACTGCTTTGCACACTCTTGGCATTCTCTTGATGAGCTTCAAGAGGTAGTCACCGGAAATGGTCTTCCAACAATCTTGAAGGAGTTCCCAGAGATGCTTAGCACTTGTTGGCCCTTTTTCCTTCACTCTGCGGTCCAGCTCACCCCAAACCATCTCGATTGGGTTCAGGTCTGGTGACTGTGGAGGCCAGGTCATCTGGCGTAGCACCCCCATCACTCTCCTTCTTGGTCAAATAGCTCTTACACAGCCTGGAGGTGTGTTTGGGGTCATAGTCCTGTTGAAAAATAAATGATGGTCCAACTAAACGCAAACCGGATGGAATAGCATGCCACTGCAAGATGCTGTGGTAGCCATACTGGTTCAGTATGCCTTCAATTTTGTATAAGGGTATGTGCACACGATGCAGAAATGCTCAGGATTTTTTCCTGAGCGTTTCTGCATCTCTCTGGCAGGAAAAAACGCATGCGGATTGTACATGCGGTTTCCTGCCAGGGACATGCGGAAATGAAGCGGTCTTCACTTTCATTTCCGCATGCGGGTTGACAAGCGCTTCCCAAGCGATTTTAGCATCACTTGGAAAGTGCTTGTCAACTTCACACTATATAAATCCATGCAACCGGCATGGATTTATATAGTGTGTGAATGTCAAAAAATAAAAAATAAATATATACTTTACCCTCTGATGGTCCCCGGTGTCCTGCTTCATCGGTCCCGGCTGCCGGCAGTGAAGACTTTAGGACCTTCCGACGTCAGCGTCACGTGACCCGTCACATGACTCTGACGTCAGCGAAGGTCCTTCTTCTTTCAACCGCGAAGTGCCCGGGAAGCCGGCAGGACGCAGCGCGGGCCGTCAGAAGGTGAGAATATATATATTTTTTATTTTATTCTTTTTTTTTTAATGGTACCTGGGTCTGGATGAGAGTCCTCTCATCTACACCCGGGTACCATCCGCACATTAGACCGCATGAAAAGCGCATCAACATATACAGTGATGCGGATTCCATGCGGTCTAATGCAAGTCAATGGCGGCAAAAGAGCAGCGTTTCCGCAAAATTAATTGACATTCTGCGGATTTTTGACCGCAGCGTTTACGCTGCGGAAAAATCCGCATCATGGGCACAGCACATGCGGATTTCCATTGGGGAACATTGCTGCCCTTCTACCATGCGTTTTTCATGCGTTTCCGCGGCGTTTACGCAACTGCAAAAACGCCGCGGAAACGCATGAAAAACGCATCGTGTGAACTCAGCCTAAATCTCCAACAATGTCACCAGCAAAGCACCCCCACACCATCACACCTCCTCCTCCATGCTTCACGGAGGGAACCAGGCATGTAGAGTCCATCCGTTCACCTTTTCAGCGTCGCACAAAGACACGGTGGTTGGAACCAAAGATCTCAAATTTGGACTCATCAGACCAAAGCACAAATTTCCACTGGTCTAATGTCCATTCCTTGTGTTCTTTAGCCCAAACAAGTCTCTTCTGCTTGTTGCCTGTCCTTAGCAGTGGTTTCCTAGCAGCTATTTTACCATGAAGGCCTGCTGCACAAAGTCTCCTCTTAACAGTTGTTGTAGAGATGTGTCTGCTGCTAGAACTCTGTGTGGCATTGACATGGTCTCTAATCTGAGCTGCTGTTAACCTGCAATTTCTGAGGCTGGTGACTCGGATAAACTTATCCTCAGAAGCAGAGGTGACTCTTGGTCTTCCTTTCCTGGGGCGGTCCTCATGTGAGCCAGTTTCTTTGTAGCGCTTGATGGTTTTTGCAACTTCATTTAGGGACACTTTCAAAGTTTTCCCAATTTTTCGCACTGACTGACCTTCATTTCTTAAAGTAATGATGGCCACTCGTTTTTCTTTACTTAGCTGTTTTTTTCTTGCCATAATACAAATTCTAACTGTCTATTCAGTAGGACTATCAGATGTGCATCCACCAGACTTCTGCACAACACAACTGATGGTCCCAACCCCATTTATAAGGCAAGAAATCCCACTTATTAAATCTGACAGGGCACACCTGTGAAGTGAAAACCATTTCCGGTAACTACCTCTTGAAGCTCATCAAGAGAATACCAAGAGTGTGCAAAGCAGTCATCAAAGCAAAAGGTGGCTACTTTGAAGAACCTAGAATATAAGACATATTTTCAGTTGTTTTACACTTTTTTGTTAACTATATAATTCCACATGTGTTAGTTAATTCATAGTTTTGATGCCTTCAGTGTGAATGTACAATTTTCATAGTCATGAAAATACAGAAAAATCTTTAAATGAGAAGGCGTGTCCAAACTTTTGGTCTGTACTGTACATGCATAGTCAGAACTCCTTCCTCCATGGGTTCACCAATACCAACGCCATTGGCTCTCTGCACTGAAATAACTACAGTTTGCTGCATATCAGAGGTCAGCATGTCTATCGCGGGCTGCATGACATCACTTCCATTTTCTTCCCACCCTATTCCCCTTTTACAGCTGTGATTGTGCAGAATGGGGGCACTATGCACAATGGGAACTTAGAAAGGATGTTACCTCTGAAAGTGACAGTGTTAGTTTGAGTCAATGTTTTGTACAGAACGCTCTCCCTGATCTCAAATGATTAAGAGGGATCATTTTTGGACCTTAATTTTTAATTTTAAAAAAATTTGAAAAGTCTGTCAATGCACTGCATTATTGAATGCTCTGCTGGTTACTCCCAGATTACCATCTGTTTCCACAGTGAGGTCATCTTGACATTACTAATAGTGTTGAGCGAGCACTAAAATGCTCGGGTGCTCGAAGCTCGGGCCGAGCTCGCCGTGATACTCGGGTGCTCGACCCGAGCAACGAGCCCAATGTTAGTCTTTGGGAGACTCGAGCATTTTTGCGGTGGCACCCCCGGCAGTCTTTTAAAAGCCTAACAAGTGCCCAAAACGATAGTGACAGTGCTCAAATGGCATGGGGACAGCATGGGGATCGCCCCAGGAAGCATTTCTGACCCCCAGGTCACTGCTGTCAACAACGTGGTCAGAGGTATTAAGCCACTTTTACGGGCTCACAATAAAACGTTCAAAAACGAAAGTGAAACTTTTTTCCTGTGAAATATGTTAAGGAACATCCTTTCCAGGGAAAAGACTTGTGTATAAGTTAAAATAAATGACCAAAAGCAAAAATACTCCTCCACACCTTCGGCTATGTTCACAAGTAGCATTTTTTATGTGTTTTTGCACTTTTGTATTGCTTTCAACTATGACAAATGCATTCACCGGGAAATGTCATTTTAACATTTTACAACCTTATCTGGCCATGTGCTGTGTGACACATGCATAAAGTGCTGAAAAGACATGGGAACAGCATGGGGAAGACCCCTGGAAGCATCTCTGACTCCCAGGTCACTGTCTAAAAGTGTGCCCATCATAAGTGACCCTTGCCGCATCAGAAGATGCAGACTTGCAACTATCCCCATGCAAGTTCTAGTCCCAGGGCAGTCTTCAATTGTACCTCCCCCATTCCTTGCAATGCAAGCGCAAGTATGCAGCCTGCCACCCACCCACCCACAGGTTGCAATACCATACTGCTTGCTTGCTTGAACTTGAAATTGGGCCTTTTAGGCATGTGGAGGCGGAATCTGGCCACCACATCATGGCTGTGTTGGCGGCCTGGAATCCATACTCAGTCCCCAGCTGCCCGGCGGCCGGGTGTCCATACTCGGTCCCCAGCCGCCCCACGGCCGGGTGTCCACACACGGTCCCCAGCCGCCTAGGGGCAGCCGGGTGTCCATAAACGGTCCCCAGCCGCCCCTATTTCTCCTTGGAACATCCCCCCACACACTTTTCTTAGCCCGGCCTGCTTTAGGCAGCATTGGACGAGCCCACCAGAGAACCAGACTCCTCTGGTGGGCCCTAACTTCTCCATCGGTGGAGTTGAGAGTGCCAAGGTGAGGAGCATGATGATGATGACAGAAGTTAGCATCTGCTATGTTTTCTTTTAATGAAAGTGTAAGTGTGCAGCCTGCCACCCACCCACCCCCAGACTGCAATTCCATACTGCTAGCTTGCACTTGAAATGGGGCCTTTTAGTTTGGAGGAGGCCGAAGCTGGCCACTACCTCATGGCTGCTTCGGCAGCGAGGTATCCATACTCAGTCCCCAGCCGCCCCTATTTGTCTTGGTGTGCCTTATACATAAGATTAAGCGCGTATACCAAAACATTACCTGTGCCCTCCCCAGTGCATTTAGTGGGAAGGAGAGCCTATTCCGCTGTAGTGTGTGCATGCCAAACCCCTGTTCATGGTACATGCGAAGATGCCTCCCACCTTGCACCTGTCGTTGCAGACTTACAACTATCCCCATTCAAGTCCTTGTCCCATGGCAGTGTTCAATTGTACCTCTCCCATTCCTTGCAATGCAAGCGCAAGTATGCAGCCTGCCACCCTCCCACCCCAGGCTGCAATACCATACTGCTTGCTTGCTTGCACTTTAAATTGGGCCTTTTAGGCATGTGGAGGGGGAATCTGGCCACCACACCATGGCTGTGTCGGCGGCCTGGTATCCATACTCAGTCCCCAGCTGCCTGGTGGCCGGGTGTCCCCGCTTGCTCCCCAGCCTCCAGGGGGTGGCCGGGTGTCCCTACTCGGTCCCCAGCCACCCCTCTTTGTCCCGGTAACCTTTCCCACACTTTTCTTAGCCTGGCCTGCTTTAGGGCAGCATTGGCCGAGCCCACCGGACTATCAGACTCCTCCGGTGGGCCCTGGCTTCTCCATCAGGGGAGTTGAGAGTGCCAAGGTGAGGAGCATGATGAGGATGATAGAAGTTAGCATCTGCTTTGTTTTGTTGTAATGCAAGCGCATGTATGTAGTAGCGGCTAGGCCTGAGGTGGTCAGCGTTTTGGCGCATATCCTACCTCCTCCGAGGATTGCTGGATGTTTTCCTGCTACTATCCAAGTTCTCTGACTCCCGTTAAAACAAAGCTTCAGGTGATAAATGATGGATGAGGTAGTGGCAAAGGAGAAAGAGCAGGAGGAACAGGGACCATTCACATCAATATCAGGCCAGTCAACCAGATATGTCTTGTAGGATATGTTTCTGTAACAAAAGGAGCGGTTCGGCTACACAGTTATAAGGCATACAGTGAGTGCAATGCCTACCAAAAATTTCGAGGCACTCCAATGCCCCTTGGAAATGACATGGAGGTCAGAGGGCGTTAACTAAACCTTTTTTTCCATTTATAGCAACTGGGTTTCCTGTGCACTGTTGGCCTAAGCAGTGAATGGAAGGCTTTCCAAAAATTATGAGGAACTGCAATGCCCCTTACAAGAGCCATGTGTGGCACCCCAGGGGTCTGGTCACCACAGTAATAGAGATATTACGTCGGAGAGCAAGTGGGAGGTTTCCTGGTCAGGATCCCTTAAACATGCAACATCCTCCTGCCCCAATCCTGGGAGGGGAGAATTCTGCCCTTATAAACTGGATCTGGGGCGGGGTTGAGTGAGTCAGAGAACAGAGAACAGTCAGAGTCAGAGTGAGAGCAAGGGAAAGTAACAGCAAGGAGCTCTGTAGGAGCTAGGAGCTAAAGACCAGGGGCTGGCAGCTGAGCAGAACTCGCCCTGGCAGAAGACAATAGGAACCGGACACAGGAGTCCGAGACTGTGAGGACTTACATATCCAGCAGCAGAAACCAGCCGGCAGGAGATTTCAGGTCCTCTGGCCATAGAAGCCCGGAGGCTCAGTCACAAGCAAGGGACCAGCACCGCCGTCGTGGAGCGGAGGCTAACAGAAGGCCCCAAGTCACCAGCCATACGGGTGAGCACTACACGTTACACTCAGGGACGTGGGCTACTTCTACCCGCTTACAGCAAGGTAGCCAGGAAGAGTGCAGACAGACGGGGAGGCCTACAACTCCACCTGGCCAGGGGAACTCCTGCTTGCTCACAGACTGACCAGGCCTCTTATGCTAGCCAGTACTCCCGGGAGGGTCTACCTTATAATCATCAGTAAAGACCCTGAACTGCACTGCAAAGACTCTGAGTTGTTCCTGCTGCGCTCGTGCACCATCACCCCCATCATCCACACTCACTGCACTGAGGCTATACTCCTCCCATGGGGAGTTATCCCATTCTCTGCTGCACACACAACACCAGCCTCAGCAGTCTGCCTCGCAGCGGTGGTACTCCCTGACCGCAATCCACGGGTGGCGCAGTCGGACAATTAACCTCAAAACTTAAGAAAGACTGCCACTGGTTTGACCAGCCTGAGCCACGGGACCGGGTCACCGCCACGGAGACTACAGACCCCAGAGACCCGGCACCGGGTATCCCACACACGTGTACACACAACGCAGGGGGCGCGTCACATGCAGTACAGCATATTACAAACATAAGTCCCATTATTGGGGAGTGGGTGTCCCATAGTATTTGCTTATGCTTTCCAAGCAAAAGCTGCCAAAAATTAGGACGGAGCAACTTGCAATGCCCCTTACAAGAGCCATGCAGTACAGCATATTACAAACATAAGTCCCATTATTGGGGAGTGGGTCTCCCATAGTATTTGCTTATGCTTTCCAAGCAAAAGCTGCCAAAAATTAGGACGGAGCAACTTGCAATGCCCCTTACAATAGCCATGCAGTACAGCATATGACAAACATAAGTCCCATTATTGGGGAGTTCGTGTCCCATAGTATTTGCTTATGCCTTGCAAGCAAAAGCTGCCAAAAATTAGGATGGAGCAACTTGCAATGCCCCTTATAAGAGCCATGCAGTACAGCATATTACAAACATAAGTCCCATTATTAGGGAGTGGGTGTCCCATAGTATTTGCTTATGCCTTGCAAGCAAAAGCTGCCAAAAATTAGGACGGAGCAACTTGCAATGCCCCTTACAAGAGCCATGCAGTACAGCATATTACAAACACAAGTCCCATTATTGGGGAGTGGGTGTCCCATAGTATTTGCTTATGCCTTGCAAGCAAAAGCTGCCAAAAATTAGGACGGAGCAACTTGCAATGCCCCTTACAAGAGCCATGCAGTACAGCATATTACAAACATAAGTCCCATTATTGGGGAGTGGGTCTCCCATAGTATTTGCTTATGCTTTCCCAGCAAAAGCTGCCAAAAATTAGGACGGAGCAACTTGCAATGCCCCTTGCAAAAGCCATGCAGTACAGCATATTACAAACATAAGTCCCATTATTGGGGAGTGGGTGTCCCATAGTATTTGCTTATGCCTTGCAAGCAAAAGCTGCCAAAAGTAAGGACGGAGCAACTTGCAATGCTGGCACCCTGGTGGTATAGTGGTGGTGGAGGCTGAGGATAAGGAGAAGAAGATAAAACAGCCGAAACGAGGAAGCGTATACGCATGTGTGGGTGTGAAGCGGTGCATGTGAATACACCTCCCGAAATAACACAGTGGATTTGACTTTATGTTACTCTGCTGTCATTTGGTGGTGATGAGAAGTCTGGCCCAATCCAGCCCTTGTTCATTTTGATAAGGGTCAGCTTGTCTGCATTGTCAGTTGACAGGCGAGTGCGCTTATCAGTTATAATTCCCCCAGTGGCACTAAAAACACGCTCCGATAACACGCTAGCGGCAGGGCAGGCCAGGACCTCCAAGGCGTATAGAGCGAGTTCATTCCAAGTGTCCAGCTTGGATACCCAATAATTAAAAGGCACAGAGGAATCACGGAGGACGCTGGTACAGTCGGCAAGGTACTCCCTCACCATCTTTTGAAACTTTCCACTCCTTGTGAGAGTACCCCGCTCCTCAGGGCCTGTAAGCTGGGCGGGTGTCAGAAAACTGTCCCAGAACGTTGACAGTGTTCCCCTGCCTCTGCTGGATTGGAGTTGCATCTCTCTCGCCTGTACGCCTTAGTTGGGCAATGAATTGTGACCTCTGCCGCTAGCGTGTTCAGATGGGAATTTTTTTAAGAATTCTGCAGCAAGGGCCTTCTGGTACTGCCCCATTTTTGTAGACCTCTCCACCTCAGGAATAAGAGAGTGAAAGTTCTCCTTGTAGCGGGGGTCTACAAGTGTCACCAACCAGTAATGACTGTCACCCAACATTTTGACAACGCGAGGGTCACGGTTAAGGCAGCGTAACATAAAGTCAGCCATGCGTGCCAGACTGGTAACGGGCAAGATTTCCGTGTCCTCACCAAGATGACGACTGACCATGCTCTCATCTTTCTCCTCCTCTTCCTCCTCCCCCCTGTCCTCAGGCCACCCACGCTGAACCGACGGTATGACACTTGTACAGGTACTACCGTCTACAACGCATGATAGCAGCTCCTGTTCTTCCTCCTCCTCCTCCTCCTCCTCTCCCTCATTGTCCCCCAATGCACATTGGGATGAGATGAGGCTGGGCTGTGTGTAATTGGCCTCTATGGCTTCTTGATCCATCTCATCATACTCTGGCTGCAATGCCTCCTCTTTAATTCTCTGCAGAGAGCGTTGCAAAAGACAGACAAGTGGGATGCTGACACTAATGATGGCGTCATCGCCACTCACCATCTTGGTGGCCTCCTCAAAGTTTGTCAGGATGGTACATATGTCAGACATCCAGGTCCACTCCTGAGGTCTTATGTGTGGAGTCTGACCTGAATATCGACGGCCTTGTTGCAGCTGGTACTCCACAACTACTCTCTTCTGCTCACAAATCCTTTGCAACATGTGGAGGGTAGAGTTCCAATGTGTGGAGACATCACATACCAGTCGGTGTGCCGGAAGCTGCAAACGCTGCTGCAACACAGCAAGGGCGGCGGAATCTGTGGCCGACTTGCAAAAATGAGCTGACAGGCGGCGTACTTTCACGAGCAGATCTGGCAACTCGGGGTACGATTTAAGAAACCGCTGAACCACGAGGTTAAGCACATGAGCCAGGCATGGTACGTGTGTGATCTCACCTCGCCTCAAAGCCGCCACCAGGTTACGGCCATTGTCACACACGACCATGCCAGGGTGTAGGTTCAGCGGTCTCAGCCACAGATCTGCCTGCTCTTTCACAGCTGTCCACAACTCACAAGCAGTGTGAGGTTTATCACCTAAGCTTACGAGTTTCAGCACAGCCTGTTGCCGCTTGGCGGAGGCAGTACTGCAATGCTTCCAGCTTGTAACTGATGTGGTGATATCTGAGATGGAGGCTGAACATGAGGAGGAGGAGGAGGATGCGCAGGAGCTGTACACTGTGGGGGCAACTCTGACTGACATAGGGCCCGCAATCCTCGGTGTGGGGAAGATGTGTTCCGTCCCAAGGTCCGACTGGGTCCCGGCTTCCACTATGTTTACCCAGTGTGCCGTCAGAGAGATGTACCGTCCCTGGCCACAAGCACTTGTCCACATGTCCGTTGTCAGATGGACTCTCCCAGTAACTGCGTTGTTGAGGGCACCGCAGATGCTTTGGGACACTTGCTTGTGTAGTGCGTGAATGGCACACCGGGCAAAATAGTGTCGGCTGGGGACCGAGTACCGAGGGACGGCCACCGCCATAAGATTGCGGAAGGATTCCGTCTCCACCAGCCTAAAAGGCAGCATTTCCAACGCAAGCAGTCGTGAAATGTGCGAATTTAGGACTGTGGCCTGTGGGGCGTTAGCTGCGAATTTCCGCTTTCGTTCAAAGGTCTGGGATATGGACAATTGAACGCTGTGGTGGGACGTGGACGTGGACGTTGATGCTGTTTCTTGAGAAACTGCCATAACAAGTGAAGACTGAGAGGAGGGGGCATCTTTACATGCAGTATGGACAGGGGATTGCCTTGCACACACAACAGGGGGTTCTATTGCACGCACAACAGTGGAAGAAACAGTGGTGACACCCGCTGACACTGGTCGTGGACCCTGGGTTTCGCCCCACAAAGTCGGGTGCTTTGCTGCCATGTGCCTGATCATGCTGGTGGTGGTCAGGCTGGTAGTTTTGTCACCCCTGCTGATGCTGGCATGGCAGGTGGAACATATGGCCTTTTTGGGGTTATCAACAGAGTCTTTAAAAAAATTCCAGACTCTGGAAGAACTTCCGCTTGAACTGGCAACGTCCCTCATGTTGGTGTTACGGGGAACGGTTGCCTGCCTTCTGTCTGCGGCCACCACACTGCTTCTTCCTGCCTGTCTCGTCATCGTCCACCTCTTGTGACAGATTGCCAACGTCGACTTCCTGTGGCCGTGGCTGTTCAAATATTTGGGCATCGCAACACGGGATCTCCTCTTCCACCACTTCAAGCGTATCAGGCGAGGGGCCCAAATATGGAAATGGACCAGTGAACAGCTCTTCAGAGTGTCCAAGTGTGGGATCACTTGCTGTCTGACGACACTCGGCATGGTGGGAGGAAGGAGCATCAGGGTTAGGAGGAGTATGCGGTCGAGACTCACGGCTACTAAGAGTTGACCGTGTGGAAGACAGACCGGAGGTGTTGGTGCCCAGGTAACTGGAAGTATTATCTGCTATCCAATTAATAACCTGTTCACACTGATCAGTTCTCAATACTGGTGTTGTTCTGAGCTTCCCTAGTAATTCGGTCAAGAAGTGAGAGCGAGAAGATGTGGCTGCTGGTTGTGGCACATTTTCACCTTGGCCACGGCCCCGTCCTCTGCACGAACCATCACCAGAACGTCCACTTCCACGTCCCTTGCCACGCGCCTTGCCCATTGTAAATGAAGTAAAATAGCTTACACTTGCACTATGAATGGAAAAAGGGTAATAAAGAGTAGATTAGAACCGTGGAAGAGGAAAACCACAGTTATTGTTTACTGGGGTATACGACACTTTTTTAAATAGAGATATTTGCGGCTGAACAGTGAGCGACACACTCAAACTGCTTTTTTTTAGATACCAAAGGCCCAAAACTGGATAGTACAGCGATTTGACCCGTGGAACTGCGAAACCACACTGGGATGTCGGGCCTACATAAGATTATTTTCAACAGATATATTTTTGTGTCACAACAGTCAGAAGACACTACTGTTTTTCTTTACGGAAAAAACTACCAAAAGCTGAATAATAGAGATTTTTTACCGTGGGATGGCAAAACCACAGTTATTGTTTACTGGGGTATACCACACTTTTTTAAATAGAGATATTTGCGGCTGAACAGTGAGCGACACACTCAAACTGCTTTTTTTTTAGATACCAAAGGCCCAAAACTGGATAGTACAGCAATTTGACCCGTGGAACTGCGAAACCACACTGGGATGTCGGGCCTACACAAGACTATTTTCAACAGATATATTTTTGTGTCACAACAGTCAGGAGACTCTACTGTTTTTCTTTACGGAAAAAACTAGCAAAAGCTGAATAATAGAGATTTTTTACCGTGGGATGGCAAAACCACAGTTATTTTTTACTGGGGTATACCACACTTTTTTAAATAGAGATATTTGCGGCTGAACAGTGAGAGACACACTCAAACTGTTTTTTTTTTTTAGATACAAATGGCCCAAAATGGATAATACAGAGGTTTGAACCGTGGAAGTGCAAAACAACACTTCTGTTTCTCTAGCCTACACCAGACTATTTTCAACAGTTATATTTGTGTCTGAAAAATCAGAGACACGCTATTTTTTTTGGGGGGGGGGGGACACCAAAAGATTAATAAGACGGGTATTTGTACAGTGTGAAGGAGGAAAAAAAAGGAGGATTTAGATGAAAAAAAAAGGATTTTTCCCGGCCCCCGACACCTGGTGCTAAGTCCAGCAATTTCAGCAACAGGAGCACACAGGACTGTAATGCAGCGTTTGCTGGTATAACCACTGTGTCTCCTATACAGCCTGCCTGCCTGGTATCTGGGATGGATATTAGTCCTGAAAAGGACTGTTTGTTTGTTCTGGCAGCCTTTACAGACCCTACACTAACTATTTCGCAGTTTATATCTCTCCCTAAATCAGCAGCGCAGTCCCTACACTGTCTAATCCGGAGCGACTGTGTCCAAGATGGCGGCGCCCGGTTTTAAATACTCGAGGTGACGCTGTGCGGCCAGCCAATCACTGTAATGCTCACAACCAACATGGCTGCAGCATTACAGTGACTGGCTGGCAATCCCTGCATGTTCAATGGCTCTGTAAAGAGCGCCAAACATGCAGGGCGGAGACCCGAGCTCCCGCCCGAGTAACCCGGAAATGCTCGGTGCTCGCCGAACATCCCGAGTAGTGTGATGCTCGGGCGAGTACCGAGCAGTGTCGAGCATGTTCGCTCAACACTAATTACTAACACTGTGTTTTCATTAAAGAAAATGAAAGGGGCTGGATACAGTCCTAGTAGACATCTGTGTGATATGCACATCTTTTCACGGCAATTTGGGTATAGACGATTTACGGCAAATACATTTTTGGAAAAATTTGTTGAACATAATAAATTCGAATTTCAAAAGATTTGATCATCTCTACATGAATTTTATTCTCTAATATTAGACATTAATATGTAAATACAAATTGTGGAATTTCACAACCTATCACTATAGAGTTTTTTTTCTAAAAGTATTACTAGTGTGCCATTCTTTCGCTCATGAACCTAAGGGAGATTTGGGTAACTCCATGGAAAAAATATTTTATTTTGCTCCTTTCATGTACAGATGAAAACCCCTTCTTTGACAGTATTCATGCTAGAGAATGGAAAGATCTCGCAAATAAATAAATAAATAATAGTATAAAAAAAAACAGATCAAAGTGGAGGACGTTCCTCATGAGGTTTAGATTCAATCTCATTATATCACATTCTTTTTTGCCTTGATCCTTTTCATATGCTTCTGGCAATCTGTATGAATTTATCATGTTACTGTGAGAACTAATTACGAATGTCACAGCTTTAATGATAGATTGTAGGCCGCTACCGCTACTGCTCTATAGATACCGAATTTCCCTCTAATTTTTCTTAAAGAGGTCACTTTAAAACTATGAATAAAACAATTTATAATCCTTTAAATTTCATTTTGTCATCATCAAGAGTAATTAGGCATTGAGAAGAAATGGAAGCATACCTTAAAAATACACCCCTGTAGCCTATGTACGTTAGGTGATGCCTAATGGAGAATCGAGATATTCATGGGCACTTGACACACTGTTATATAATACAAAATGCAAGTTATTTTAGAGCCAGAAATTCTAGTATTTCTAATATAATTAGTAAATTTTGTAGGTGGAAATCGGGGTCAGACTTGCCCAAAATAGGACCAGTGGGTCATCCAGTGGGCCAGAAGGCAACATAATTTCTATATTCCTGGCTAAAGTCAATACATCACCAGTTATTAGTACCCATTTTGTTCTCTATTGATAGGTGGTTAAAATTGTATTAAATCTTTTCTTTAAGGGTTTGCTCACATGCCCCGTCGATTCTCTCATGCGAGAGAATCGGGCCGATTATGCTAATGTCACTCAGATCAAACTGTGTCTGGATTTGAGCCGAGTGTCATCTCAGAGGGATCCGATTCTCTCACATTCTCTAAATTTGTGGATGTTGGACTTTTCCACACCCACCCATAGACTTGAATGGGTGCATGTGATCCAATTATCGGCATGAGAAAAAAAATCACAGATTGGCACGGACCCATAGTATAACATTGGTCCGAGTGCTATCTGATAAAAGTACTTTGCCGTGTTATACGCTAGTGTAAATGTACCCTCAGGCAAGAGTACAGAACCTGGGGGTCACAAGTGGCACACCAATGCATTCTGTACAGCCTCAGACCACCTGGTCATAGAAGTGTATGCCAGCGCGTGGCTGTTTGCATGTAATTTGTATAACAAAAAAAGGGGTGGCACACAGTCATCTCACATTCACACTTGGCTTTCCCCTCTCCTAAGTGCTAACTTGAGGTAAAGGGGACTCCTATTATTCCCATAGGTGTAAGGTTCTACTTTATGGTATAGTATCTATCAGCCATTTGTGGCATATCATTTTGATATGCCAGAAATATCTCAAATAGTAATACCTCTGGAGATTTCATAGCAGCCCTTGGGAGAAATTCAACATGACAATGTGGCCCTCAGACCATGTCTGCTTTAGGGCTACATGTCAGGTCTTTGCAGATTTAGTTTAGTACTTATTTATTTATCTATTTTACTCACTTATATAGCGCCAACATATTTCGCAGCGCTTTACAGACATTATGGGCACTGTCTCCATTGTGTTTGGAATGTGGGAGGAAACCAGAGAACCTGGAGGAAACCCACACAAACAAGGAGAGAACATACAAACTCCTTATTTATATTCCCAGTAATACAACTTGTCTGGATCAGCTGTCTCAACATTTTGTGTTGCACTGCTCCTTTATCATTACTACTAGTGATGATCGAGCACTAAAATACTCGTTGCTCGGGTAGAGCAAATTGGAATACTCGGGAGCTCGACCCGAGCAACAAGCCCAATGTAAGTCTATGGGAAACTCGAGCATTTTTCAGGCTGCTCCCCCCGGCTAGAGATGAGCGTTGTTCTACTCGAACTGTTCGCCAATCTCAAATTTAAGCTGTTTTGGGCGGTGTTCGAGCCGTTCGGCGAACACGAACGATTTGAGAAAAATTCGACTGTTTGAGGTTATGTTCGATAACTGTTAATGCACCAAAATCATAACTGGATTTTTTCTCAGTAATGATGAAAATTAATGTTAATACGCAGTTTGAGTGTACAGCGGGGTGGGGGGAGGGGCAGGGGATGGATCTCTGCAGGAATAATGAAGATCTCCATTTTTTTTTCTCTTTCCCGCATTTGCAGTGGGGAGGTGCAGTCTGTCAGCCTATCAGCAGCACACACACAGAGCGAACTGCTGTTTTTCACACAAGCAAGGGCATGTGTCATTGGCAGTGTATGTCACATGTCCTTGCCCTATAAGACCAAGCCATTTTCCCCATCGCCACCATTTTCTCACTGCTGCAGCTGAGTGTTAGACGGCACCGCTGTTGCTGTGTGCGCTATACCTTGTTAATTTCAAGCCAATTTTCGCACAAATCTACAGATAGCTTGGGAGTAGGGAATAGTTGTGATTGCAGTCCTTTTAAGGACTAGGTTACAGCATTTCCTATGACTTTTATCAGGCAGGTCTGTGCTCTTAAATAGATAGATTGTGGGAGTAAAGACTAATTGTAATTGCAGTCCTTTTCAGGACTAGGTTACATCAGTTCCTATCAGTTTTTGCCAGGCAGGTCTGTGCCAGTGCTGTGCAAGTTTTTTTCACAGCATTTGGCTGAATCTAGCAAAGCTAATCCTTTTTGGCCTATTGCAGAGTGTGTTAGTCAGTGGAGTAGCCTATCTGTGTTGCAAGATATACCACCTGTGTATAGAATACCAATTTTTTACTGCACCTAGTGAAGTAAAATCTTTTGGGCATAGCATCATTCTATTAGTCCATCTATACTGACCTCCATCAGGTTGCAAATTAAAAATAATTTTTATCTGCATCTAGCTCTGAAAAAATATTTGGCCTTCTAGCAGTGTGTGGGACTTTCTCTATTAGTCCATCTATACTGACCTCCATCAGGTTGCAAATTAAAAATAATTTTTATCTGCATCTAGCTCTGAAAAAATATTTGGCCTTCTAGCAGTGTGTGGGACTTTCTCTATTAGTCCATCTATACTGATCTCCATCAGGTTGCAAACTGAATATATTTTTTTTCTGCATCTACCTCTGAAAAAATATTGGGCTTCTAGCTGTGTGTGGGACTTGTTCTATTAATCCATCTATACAGACCTTCATCAGGTTGCAAACTGAATATATTTTTTTTCTGCATCTACCTCTGAAAAAATATTGGGCTTCTAGCTGTGTGTGGGACTTGTTCTATTAATCCATCTATACAGACCTCCATCAGGTTGCAAACTGAATATAATTTTTTTCTGCATCTAGCTCTGAAAAAATATTTGGCCTTCTAGCAGGGTGTGGGACTTTCTCTATTAGTCCATCTATACTGACCTCCATCAGGTTGCAAATTAAAAATAATTTTCATCTGCATCTAGCTCTGAAAAAATATTTGGCCTTCTAGCAGTGTGTGGGACTTTCTCTATTAGTCCATCTATACTGACCTCCATCAGGTTGCAAATTAAAAATAATTTTTATCTGCATCTACCTCTGAAAAAATATTTGGGCTTCTAGCTGTGTGTGGGACTTGTTCTATTAGTCCATCTATACTGACCTCCATCAGGTTGCAAACTGAATATAATTTTTTTCTGCATCTAGCTCTGAAAAAATATTTGGCCTTCTAGCAGTGTGTGGGACTTTCTCTATTAGTCCATCTATACTGACCTCCATCAGGTTGCAAATTAAAAATAATTTTTTTTCTGCATCTACCTCTGAAAAAATGTTGGGCTTCTAGCTGTGTGTGGGACTTGTTCGATTAATCCATCTATACAGACCTCCATCAGGTTGCAAACTGAATATAATTTTTTTCTGCATCTACCTCTGAAAAAATATTTGGGCTTCTAGCTGTGTGTGGGACTTGTTCTATTAGTCCATCTATACTGACCTCCATCAGGTTGCAAACTGAATATAATTTTTTTCTGCATCTAGCTCTGAAAAAATATTTGGCCTTCTAGTAGTGTGTGGGACTTTCTCTATTAGTCCATCTATACTGACCTCCATCAGGTTGCAAATTAAAAATAATTTTTATCTGCATCTTGCTCTGAAAAAATATTTGGCCTTCTAGCAGTGTGTGGGACTTTCTCTATTAGTCCATCTATACTGACCTCCATCAGGTTGCAAATTAAAAATAATTTTTATCTGCATCTACCTCTGAAAAAATATTTGGGCTTCTAGCTGTGTGTGGGACTTGTTCTATTAGTCCATCTATACTGACCTCCATCGGGTTGCAAACTGAATATAACTTTTTTCTGCATCTAGCTCTGAAAAAATATTTGGCCTTCTAGCAGTGTGTGGGACTTTCTCTATTAGTCCATCTATACTGACCTCCATCAGGTTGCAAATTAAAAATAATTTTTATCTGCATCTAGCTCTGAAAAAATATTTGGCCTTCTAGCAGTGTGTGGGATTTTCTCTATTAGTCCATCTATACTGACCTCCATCAGGTTGCAAATTAAAAATAATTTTTATCTGCATCTAGCTCTGAAAAAATATTTGGCCTTCTAGCAGTGTGTGGGACTTTCTCTATTAGTCCATCTATACTGACTAGTGTTGAGCCACCCCCGTAGTGTTCGAGTTCGGTTCGGTTCGTCGAACACCCGTGTGTTCGCCGAACTGTTCGTCGAACTGTTCGTCGAACACCTTCGAACACCGTTAAAACCAATGGTAGGCAATCAAAAACACATAGAAACACATAGAAAACACCTTCAAAGGTGTCCAAAAGCTGACAAACTGCTCAGAAGACACAACTAACACATGGAAAAGTGACAAGTACATATAGTCATGCGAAAAGAAAAGAGGTGGAGGAGTAAAAGGAGGGGGAGACACAGATATAGGCATGTCATGCCCTTCTAAAATCCAAAAAGTGAGAAGCCGACACGTTCAGTCCGCTCCTGCCCGTGCCACCTCCGCGTCGCCGGGTTTGTGCCAGAGCCGCGGTGAACCCTGACGGCCAGCCCCCCTCTCCCAATACTGGTGCCTGTCCGCTGGTGGGTCGAGCGAGCCCCCCTGTGGTGGAGGCAGCTCTAAGCTTTTTAATTTAAATTGTCTCTCTAATTTGAATGAATACACTTTAAATCCATTTACAAGGATCTATTGGAGGGCAAGTCTCATGCCAGCAGCCGCGTAATTCCAGCTCCAGTAGCGTCCACTAAAGCTGCTGCATTTAAAAAGCTTTTATAAGGATCGAGCTCGGCTGTCCACCGCAAGGCATCCTACTGCCAGTCCCAGCCCCTATGCCTTGGGGTGCCTCCTGATGCTCTTCACTGAGTATCCCGTGGTCCCGAAGCATTTCCTTTGAAAAAATTAAGTGTCCAAACTACAGGTGGTGTAGCTTGCTTAACAGCCGGGATAATCCGCTGACTAGCAGACACTGCTACTAGGCACAAAGTATTTCCTGGGCTAGATGCAGTTAAAAATTTGTAATTAGATACTCTCGTTGGATGCTGAGAAAGCATTCCATAGAGTCTCCTGGCACGCCATATATGATTCTCTTAAAAAGCTTGGGGTAGGGGTCTAGGGGACCCTTTTATAGCCAAAATCACGGCCCTGTATCGCAATACGTCACCTAGGCTGAAGATAAATGGAACTGTAGCACCCTGAGGGCTCGGTTGCTACAGAGGTATTGCACCTCACCCAGAGGTGTGATATCTCACTCTCAGGTAAGGATGTAGTGTGGATCAGGACCCGACACCTACATGCATTACACCACATTGCCGTGGGGCAGGGTGACCAATATGCCCCTGAGATGGGCACGACAGTCCCTGTCCCTGGCTGGAGTGGGGGGAGGGAACACTGAGTAAGGGGAACCCTGTAGTGCAGGAGCAGGGAGGAAGCAGTTCCTGGGTGCATTGAGAAGGGAGTATAAAAGGTGGGCACCATCTTAGTTCAGTGCAGAGAAGTCTGAGCAGAAGTGGCAGGGAGCAGGGGCTCTGCATGAGCTCTGCTCCGGAGGCGGGCCTAGTAACAGAGGCCCAGGCCTGGAAGAGGGAGAAGGAAGGAAGAGGAGCAGAGAAGGCTCCAGGAACGAGGAACGAAGGGATCCCAGGGGTGCGGACGGGCGAGTCGCCACCGCACGTCCGAATCCACCTGCGTGGAGGGGTCAGGCCAAAGGGGGAGACCGGTCCCCGAAACTAGTGGAGGCAGGAAACGACCCTCAGCTAGAAACAGGAGGCTGTGACATTTTATGTGGCGCAGCCCCTCGCTACACCCGCTAGGAAGGCACCACATAGGGTCAGGGAAACTGGCGCCAAGTTTACCAAGAGGAGGCCCGAGGCAGCCAGACAGAAGGGTTGGTAAGAAAGGCCAGACAAAGGACACACAAAGGGGGTCCTGTGAAGCGCTCCAAAGTTATCTGGGAGTTGTCTGAGCCCCTCACCTGGTGAGCACAGTACGACGTGGGCAGCCGTTACCTGCAGACGTGGTCTGGATAATAAGAACTGTGAGTAAAGGCCCTGGACTGCATCACTGACTCCGTATCGTTACTGCTGCTGCCCTGCACCATCACCCCCATCCTCCGCATACACTGCCCTGAGGCTATACTCCTCCCATGGGGAGTTATGCTACGCTCTGCTGCACCCACAACACCAGCCTCAGCGGTCTGCCCTAGAGCGGCGGTTCACTCTGACCGCAATCCACGGGTGGCGTAGTCGGACATTTAAACATCAAAACCACATAAATAGTTCCGCCACTGGTTTGACCGCCCTGAGCCACGGAATCGGGTCGCCGCCACGGAGACTACAACCACCAGCATCCACCAAAAAGGGTCCGGCTCCGGGTGTCCCAAGGCCCAGGGGGCGCGTCAGAACATTTTCATCACCTTTCACAATCACCAATGGGACAAGGCAGGGATGTTCTCTGTCCCCTCTCTTATACATCCTAGTGACGGAGCACCTGCTCTCATCAATTCGCCATAACCCCAATATTAGGTGGATTGAGGTGGGAGGCACCGAGTACAAGTGCTCTCTATTTGCTGATGATGTCCTAGTATATATCACTCAATCACATATATCCATCCATGCTGTTATGGCTGAAATAGATCACTTTGTTACATGGTCAAATTTTAAAATCAATGCAGCGAAGTCTGAGGCCCTCGATGTCTCCCTCCCCAAATCCATATAGGATTCCATCCAGTCCAACTTTCCCTTTGCCTGGCCCTCACAGGGTATCAAATACTTAGGAATTCCTATTCATAGAGACCTCTCCCATCTATGTTATCTTAATTTTGGGCCCTTTATTGAACAACTCCATACAGACCACGGTTGGCAAGTTAGAACTGTAAGATTCACTACGTGAACCACTGGTGTTTTGTGGAAAAGCACATGTACACTGTGTTCCAAATTATTATGCAAAAAGTGTTTAGGAGTGATAAGGGAAGAATTTGTTTGTTTGTCAGTTAAACTCATTGATGGTGATGTGTGTCAGGGCTCTTTATATCACTGTAAGCAATTGCAGACACCTGTGCTAATTAGTTTGGCAGGTGTGTCCAATGAAAGGCAAGACTACTTAAGAAGCCTGTCTCACATTATTAAGCAGCCTACATTTTCTGCCAAAATGGGAAAGAAAAAGGATGTGTCGGCTGCTGAGAAGCAACAAACTGTGGAGTGTTTAGGTCAAGGCATGACTACAATCAACATTGTGCGATGATCAGGATGAAGTGTCTTGGCAATCAAGAAGTATGTAGCTGATTCACAGTACACACGTGTGCGTGCTGATAAGGGCAAATTGAGGACTCTTTCCTACAGGCAATTACGTCAGGTTGAAAGAGCAGCGGCAAAAAAGCCTTGTCATAGCAGCAGACAAGTTTTTGAAGCTGCTGGTGCCTCCAACGTCCCCCGAACAACAAGATGCAGGGTCCTTCAGAGGTTTGCAGCTGTGCATACACCATCCTGTCGACCTCCTCTATCCACTTCACACAAGCAGAAACGGCTCCAGTGGGCCAAACATTACATGAAGACTGATTTCAAAACTGTTTTGTTCACGGATGAGTGGCGTGCAGCGCTCGATGGTCCAGATGGATGGAGTGGAGGATGGCTGGTTGATGGACACCCCACGCAAACACGGCTACAGCGCCAACAAGGAGGAGGTGGAGTAATGTTTTGGGCTGGAATCATGGGGAGAGAGATTGTCGGCCCCTTTAGGATCCCTGAAGGCGCTAAAGATGAACTCCATAATGTATGTGGATTTTCTCAAACAGCACTTCCTGCCATGGTTCAAGAAGAAGAACCGTGTATTTCACAGCATGATCATTTTTTTGCATGATAATGCACCATCTCATGCTGCACAAAAAACATCTGCATCTCTGGCTGATATGGGCATAAAAGGACACAAACTTATGGTGTGACCCCCATGCTCCCCTGACCTCTACCCCATTCAGAACCTTTGGAGCATCATTAAAAGGAGTGTCTATGATGGCGGGAGGCAGTTCACATCTAAGCAACAGCTCTGAGAGGGTATTCTGTCCTCATGCAAAACAATTGAAGCAGAAACCATCCAAAACCTGACAAATTCAATGGACGAGAGAGTTCAGAAGCTCCTTTCGAACAAGGGGTCCTATGTGAAAATGTAACATCACCTAGAATAAAGTTTTGAGTTGAAAACTGTTTGATTTCAGTTTCTAACAACCTGCTAATGCTTATAATTTCAAAAATGACCATTTTTTTGGTCTTTATTAAAATGAAAAGGTTGATCGAAAAGTTTGGGGGATCTAAGAGTGTGGCAACCCAGTAGTCATGATTACTTCGAATTCTGACAATATGAGGGTCATGCTGCAGGTAGTGCAGCAAGAAGGCACTTATGTGTCTTGCGCATCTCGGAGCCCCAAAATTATTTTCCGGGCTAGATGCAGCTAAAAATTATTATTAATTTTAAATCTGGTGAAGCTTTAGTATAGATGGCCTAATAGGATCAGTGCTGCACCCTGCTACAAAGCCCAAATTATTTTCCAGTCAAGATACAGATAAACATGATTAGTAATTTTAAATCTGGTGGAGCTTATTATAGATGGCCTAATAGAATCAGTGCTGCACACTGCTACAAAGCCCAAATTATTTTCCAGCCAAGATACAGATAAACATGATTAGTAATTTGAAAGCTTAAAACGGTTGGTAGGGTGATTTTAACCAATCATCAAGCTTTTACTCTCCCCAGGATAACACAGGGGTAGAAAAGTCGTTTCGGATCCATGATTTGTTCATCTTTATGAATGTGAGTCTGTCTACATTATCAGTGGAGAGCCGCGTGCGCTTATCTGTCAGCACACCAGCAGCAGCGCTGAACACACGCTCAGACAGAACGCTGGCTGCGGGGCATGACAAGATCTCCAAGGCGTAAGTGGCTAGCTCCGGCCATTTATCCAGATTGGAAGCCCAAAAAGAGCAAGGGTCCAGTGACACAGTCATGGCTTCAATGTTTACTTGGAGATACTCCTGTACCATTGTCTCTAGGCGTTGACTATGTGTCAGACTTCTTGTCTCCTGTGGCCTTGCAAAGGATGGGCTAAAAAAGTGGTGAAATGATTCCGCAAAATTGATGTTACCAGCAGATACTGTGGTTCTGTTACGGTTTGAGTGCTGAACACTTGACGGTCCCACGGTTGGCAAGTTGGAACTGTGAGATTCACTACGTGCACCACTGGTATTTTGTGGAAAAGCACATGTAAGATTCTGCAACAGTCTCTGCTGATACTCCTGCATGCGTGCATCCCTTTCTATGGCAGGAATAATTTCTGCAAATTTACTTTTGTACCGGGGATCTAACAGTGTGGCTACCCAGTAGTCAGGATTATTTCTAATTCTCACAATTCGAGGGTCATGTTGCAGGTAGTGCAGCAAGAAGGCACTCATGTGTGTTGCGCATCCAGGAACACCAAGTCCCTGTTGTGTTGGTGGCGAGGTAACAATCATGCTTCCTTCCTCTGTCCTCTCCCCCCAACCTCGCACAACAGAAATGTGATCAAGGTCTCCCTCATCTGATGAGTCTTCCATCAGTTCGTCCTCCACCTCTTCCTGGGTTCCTGCACCTTCCTCACTAGTTTGGCTGCTACCATGCGCCCTGGTAAAACCATCTCCCCCACCCTCACATGCCTGCTGCCTTGGTGCTGCCGACCGTCTGGACCTTGCAGATGTTAGCCCTTCCGCATACAACTCCTCCTCCTCTACTTCCTCCACCTCCTCTTGTGCCACCACCTGACTCCGAATTCTGTTTAACATGTGCTCCAGCATGTAAATCACCGGAATAGTCATGCTGATAATGGCATCGTCAGCACTAAACATCTTCGTCGCCATTTCAAAACTGTGCAGAAGGGTGCATAGGTCCCTGATCTGAGACCACTCCTCCAGCGTGATTTGTCCCACCTCTGGATCTCGTTGGCCCAGGCTATACGTCAGAACGTATTGCACCAGGGCTTGTCGGTGCTGCCACAGTCGCTGCAACATGTGCAGAGTTGAATTTTACCAGGGAGGCTCATCGCATTTTAGCCGGTGAAGTGCAGGCCCAACGACTTCTGTAGAGATGTAAGTTGCTGAGCTGCGGGATGCAAACGGCGGAAGTGAGCACACAGCGACCGTGCACTCTGCAGAAGGCCATCTAGTCTGGGATAGTGGGCTAAAAATTGCTGGACAACCAGGTTCAACACGTGAGCCATACAAGGCACGTGTGTGACATTGCCCCGGCGAAGGGCCGCACCCAGGTTTGCAGCATTGTCGCACACGGCCTTCCCTGGTTTCAGGTCCAGTGGAGACAACCATTCATGAAATTGGTTCTCCAGAGCTGACCACAACTCCTCAGCTGTGTGACTCACATTTTCCAGACATTTCAATGTAAAAACCGCCTGATGACGTTGAGCCCTACTGCCAGCATAGTAAGGAGGTGTGCAGGATCCCTTCTGCGCAGTTAGAAAGCTTGTGGCATGACCAGACAGGCTTTGGGTGCAGGTGGAAGACCGGGAGGAGGTTGAGGAGGCAGAAGCAGTGGAGGAACTTTGACATAAAGAGGATTGACGCACAACTCGTGTGGACGGCAAGACTTGGACAGCAGCCCCTTGTCCTGCTGTCACCATAGTTACCCAGTGCCCAGTCAGCGACATGTAACGCCCCTGTCCATGCCTACTCATCCAAGTGTCTGTGGTGAAATGCACCCTGTCACACACAGAGTTTCTCAAAGAAGCGGTGATGTTGTGTGCGACATGCTGGTGGAGCGCAGGCACACCTTTCTTTGAGAAGTAGTGCCGACTGGGCATCTGGTACTGGGGCACTGCGACGGACATAAGGTCTCGAAAATCCTCTGTGTCCACCAGGCGGAAAGGCAGCATTTCTGTAGCCAAGAGCTTGCAGATGGTGAAATTCAACCTCTTAGCTTTCTCATGGCTAGGAGGAAATGGTCTTTTACTTGTCCACATCTGAGGGACCGAGGGCTGGCTATTGTGCTTAGACGGGGTTGATAAGGGTGTCCCCGGCAAACTGCCGGTCTGTGAGGAAGATGCAGGCGGACATGTTAGGTTGCCTTGATCCAAAGGTGGTGCTATCGATGTCGGACAGCGCTCAACACCAGCTGGTGTTACCACCTCCAAAGAAAATGATGACCTGCCAATCACGCTGGCTGTTGCGGGTAAAGAGGTGGCAGGTCTGCGCCCCAAAACAGGTGTGACTGGTGGCTCTTCAGGTCGCATGGGTGCTAAGCCTTGCATAGCCTGGGCATTTTTTCAGATCGATAAAGATGACCCAACTCGTGTTATCTGTAATAATGCATAGTTTGAGTACTTCATGCATGAACCGGCACATGGACATGAAGCATAAGTTGCAGTGGGAAGCTCAGTGTGCTACAATGCGGCCTAGCCGGCCGGGCCAACCACCGTCTGCCATATCTTGTGCATCCGCGGCCTCTTCATCCTCTGTGACTGGGGGGACAGCAGTCACACCTGTTTTGGGGCGCAGACCTGCCACCTCTTTACCCGCAACAGCCAGCGTGATTGGCAGGTCATCATTTTCTTTGGAGGTGGTAACACCAGCTGGTGTTGAGCATTGTCCGACATCGATAGCACCACCTTTGGATCAAGGCAACCTAACATGTCCGCCTGCATCTTCCTCACAGACCGGCAGTTTGCCGGGGACACCCTTATCAACCCCGTCTAAGCACAATAGCCAGCCCTCGGTCCCTCAGATGTGGACAAGTAAAAGACCATTTCCTCCTAGCCATGAGAAAGCTAAGAGGTTGAATTTCACCATCTGCAATCTCTTGGCTACAGAAATGATGCCTTTCCGCCTGGTGGACACAGAGGATTTTCGAGACCTTATGTCCGTCGCAGTGCCCCAGTACCAGATGCCCAGTCGGCACTACTTCTCAAAGAAAGGTGTGCCTGCGCTCCACCAGCATGTCGCACACAACATCACCGCTTCTTTGAGAAACTCTGTGTGTGACAGGGTGCATTTCACCACAGACACTTGGACGAGTAGGCATGGACAGGGGCGTTACATGTCGCTGACTGGGCACTGGGTAACTATGGTGACAGCAGGACAAGGGGCTGCTGTCCAAGTCTTGCCGTCCCCACGAGTTGTGCGTCAATCCTCTTTATGTCAAAGTTCCTCCACTGCTTCTGCCTCCTCAACCTCCTCTCGGTCTTCCACCTGCACCCAAAGCCTGTCTGGTCATGCCACAAGCTTTCTAGCTGCGCAGAAGGGATCCTGCACACCTCCTTACTATGCTGGCAGTAGGGCTCAACGTTATCAGGCGGTTTTTACTTTGAAATGTCTGGGAAATGTGAGTCACACAGCTGAGGAGTTGTGGTTAGCTCTGGAGAACCAATTTCATGAATGGTTGTCTCCACTGGACCTGAAACCAGGGAAGGCCGTGTGCGACAATGCTGCAAACCTGGGTGCGGCCCTTCGCCGGGGCAATGTCACACACGTGCCTTGTATGGCTCACGTGTTGAACCTGGTTGTCCAGCAATTTTTAGCCCACTATCCCAGACTAGATGGCCTTCTGCAGAGGGCACGGTCGCTGTGTGCTCACTTCCGCCGTTCGCATCCCACAGCTCAGCGACTTACATCTCTACAGAAGTCGTTGGGCCTGCCACTTCACCGGCTAAAATGCGATGTGCCTACCCGGTGGAATTCAACTCTGCACATGTTGCAGCGACTGTGGCAGCACCGACAAGCCCTGGTGCAATACGTTCTGACGTATAGCCTGGGCCAACAAGATCCAGAGGTGGGGCAAATCACGCTGGAGGAGTGGTCTCAGATCAGGGACCTATGCACCCTTCTGCACAGTTTTGAAATGGCGACGAAGATGTTTAGTGCTGACGATGCCATTATCAGCATGACTATTCCGGTGATTTACATGCTGGAGCACATGTTAAACAGAATTCGGAGTCAGGTGGTGGCACAAGAGGAGGTGGAGGAAGTAGAGGAGGAGGAGTTGTATGCGGAAGGGCTAACATCTGCAAGGTCCAGACGGTCGGCAGCACCAAGGCGGCAGGCATGTGAGGGTGGGGGAGATGGTTTTACCAGGGCGCATGTTAGCAGACAAACTAGTGAGGAAGGTGCAGGAGCCCAGGAAGAAGTGGAGGACGAACTGATGGAAGACTCATCAGATGAGGGAGACCTTGATCACATTTCTGTTGTGCGAGGTTGGGGGGAGAGGACAGAGGAAGGAAGCATGATTGTTACCTCGCCACCAACACAACAGGGACTTGGTGCTCCTGGATGCGCAACACACATGAGTGCCTTCTTGCTGCACTACCTGCAACATGACCCTCGAATTGTGAGAATTAGAAATAATCCTGACTACTGGGTTGCCACACTGTTAGATCCCCGGTACAAAAGTAAATTTGCCGAAATTATTCCTGCCATAGAAAGGGATGCACGCATGCAGGAGTATCAGCAGAGACTGTTGCAGAATCTTACATGTGCTTTTCCACAAAACACCAGTGGTGCACGTAGTGAATCTCACAGTTCCAACTTGCCAACCGTGGGACCGTCAAGTGTTCAGCACTCAAACCGTAACAGAACCACAGTATCTGCTGGTAACATCAATTTTGCGGAATCATTTCACCACTTTTTTAGCCCATCCTTTGCAAGGCCACAGGAGACAAGAAGTCTGACACATAGTCAACGCCTAGAGACGATGGTACAGGAGTATCTCCAAGTAAACATTGAAGCCATGACTGTGTCACTGGACCCTTGCTCTTTTTGGGCTTCCAATCTGGAAAAATGGCCGGAGCTAGCCACTTACGCCTTGGAGATCTTGTCATGCCCCGCAGCCAGCGTTCTGTCTGAACGTGTATTCAGCGCTGCTGGTGGTGTGCTGACAGATAAGCGCACGCGGCTCTCCACTGATAATGTAGACAGACTCACGTTCATAAAGATGAACAAATCATGGATCCGAAACGACTTTTCTACCCCTGTGTCATCCTGGGGAGAGTAAAAGCTTGATGATTGGTAAAAATCACCCTACCAACCGTTTTAAGCTTTCAAATTACTAATCATGTTTATCTGTATCTTGGCTGGAAAATAATTTGGGCTTTGTAGCAGTGTGCAGCACTGATTCTATTAGGCCATCTATAATAAGCTCCACCAGATTTAAAATTACTAATCATGTTTATGTGTATCTTGGCTGGAAAATAATTTGGGCTTTGTAGCAGTGTGCAGCACTGATCCTATTAGGCCATCTATACTAAGCTCCACCAGATTTAAAATTAATAATAATTTTTAGCTGCATCTAGCCCAGAAAATAATTTTGGGGCTCCGAGATGCGCAAGACACATAAGTGCCTTCTTGCTGCACTACCTGCAACATGACCCTCATATTGTCAGAATTCGAAGTAATCATGACTACTGGGTTGCCACACTCTTAGATCCCCCAAACTTTTCGATCAACCTTTTCATTTTAATAAAGACCAAAAAAATTGTCATTTTTGAAATTATAAGCATTAGCAGGTTATTAGAAACTGAAATCAAACAGTTTTCAACTCAAAACTTTATTCTAGGTGATGTTACATTTTCACATAGGACCCCTTGTTCGAAAGGAGCTTCTGAACTCTCTCGTCCATTGAATTTGTCAGGTTTTGGATGGTTTCTGCTTCAATTGTTTTGCATGAGGACAGAATACCCTCCCAGAGCTGTTGCTTAGATGTGAACTGCCTCCTGCCATCATAGAGACTCCTTTTGATGATGCTCCAGAGGTTCTGAATGGGGTAGAGGTCAGGGGAGCATGGGGGTCACACCATAAGTTTGTCCCCTTTTATGCCCATATCAGCCAGAGATGCAGATGTTTTATGTGCAGCATGAGATGGTGCATTATCATGCAAAAAAATGATCTTGCTGTGAAATACACGGTTCTTCTTCTTGAACCATGGCAGGAAGTGCTGTTTGAGAAAATCCACATACATAATGGAGTTCATCTTTAGCGCCTTCAGGGATCCTAAACGGGCCGACAATCTCTCTCCCCATGATTCCAGCCCAAAACATTACTCCACCTCCTCCTTGTTGGCGCTGTAGCCGTGTTTGCGTGGGGTGTCCATCAACCAGCCATCCTCCACTCCATCCATCTGGACCATCGAGCGCTGCACGGCACTCATCCGTGAACAAAACAGTTTTGAAATCAGTCTTCATGTAATGTTTAGCCCACTGGAGCCGTTTCTGCTTGTGTGAAGTGGATAGAGGAGGTCGACAGGATGGCGTATGCACAGCTGCAAACCTCTGAAGGACCCTGCATCTTGTTGTTCGGGGGACGTTGGAGGCACCAGCAGCTTCAAAAACTTGTCTGCTGCTATGACAAGGCTTTTTTGCCGCTGCTCTTTTAACCTGACGTAATTGCCTGTAGGAAAGAGTCCTCAATTTGCCCTTATCAGCACGCACACGTGTGTACTGTGAATCAGCTACATACTTCTTGATTGCCAAGACACTTCATCCTGATCATCGCACAATGTTGATTGTAGTCATGCCTTGACCTAAACACTCCACAATTTGTTGCTTCTCAGCAGCCGACACATCCTTTTTCTTAACCATTTTGGCAGAAAATGTAGGCTGCTTAATAATGTGAGACAGCCTTCTTAAGTAGTCTTGCCTTTCATTGGACTCATCTGCCAAACTAATTAGCACAGGTGTCTGCAATTGCTTACAGTGATATAAAGAGCCCTGACACACAATCACCATCAATGAGTTTAACTGACAAACAAACAAATTCTTCCCTTATCACTCCTAAACACTTTTTGCATAATAATTTGGAACACAGTGTACATGTGCTTTTCCACAAAACACCAGTGGTTCACGTAGTGAATCTTACAGTTCTAACTTGCCAACCGTGGTCTGTATGGAGTTGTTCAATAAAGGGCCCAAAATTAAGATAACATAGATGGGAGAGGTCTCTATGAATAGGAATTCCTAAGTATTTGATACCCTGTGAGGGACAGGCAAAGGGAAAGTTGGACTGGATGGAATCCTATATGGATTTGGGGAGGGAGACATCGAGGGCCTCAGACTTCGCTGCATTGATTTTAAAATTTGACCATGTAACAAAGTGATCTATTTCAGCCATAACAGCATGGATGGATATATGTGATTGAGTGATATATACTAGGACATCATCAGCAAATAGAGAGCACTTGTACTCGGTGCCTCCCACCTCAATCCACCTAATATTGGGGTTATGGCGAATTGATGAGAGCAGGTGCTCCGTCACTAGGATGTATAAGATAGGGGACAGAGGACATCCCTGCCTTGTCCCATTGGTGATTGTGAAAGGTGATGAAAATGTTCTGATGCACCCCCTGGGCCTTGGGACACCCGGAGCCGGACCCTTTTTGGTGGATGCTGGTGGTTGTAGTCTTTGTGGCGGCGACCCGGTTCCGTGGCTCAGGGTGGTCAAACCAGTGGCGGAACTATTTATGTGGTTTTGATGTTTAAATGTCCGACTACACCACCCGTGGATTGCGGTCAGAGTGAACCGCCGCTGCAGGGCAGACCGCTGAGGCTGGTGTTGTGGGTGCAGCAGAGCATAGCATAACTCCCCACGGGAGGAGTATAGCCTCAGGGCAGTGTATGCGGAGGATGGGGGTGATGGTGCAGGGCAGCAGCAGTAACGACACGGAGTCAGTGATGCAGTCCAGGGCCTTTACTCGCAGTTCTTATTATCCAGACCACGTCTGCAGGTAACGGCTGCCCACGTCGTACTGTGCTCACCAGGTGAGGGGCTCAGACAACTCCCAGATAACTTTGGAGCGCTTCACAGGACCCCCTTTGTGTGTCCTTTGTCTGGCCTTTCTTACCAACCCTTCTGTCCGGCTGCCTTGGGCCTCCTCTTGGTAAACTTGGCGCCAGTTTCCCTGACCCTATGTGGTGCCTTCCTAGCGGGTGTAGCGAAGGGCTGCACCACATAAAATGTCACAGCCTCCGGTTTCTAGCTGAGGGTCGTTTCCTGCCTCCACTAGTTTCGGGGACCGGTCTCCCCTTTTGGCCTGACCCCTCCACGCAGGTGGATTCGGGAGTGCGGTGGCGACTCGCCCGTCCGCACCCCTGGGATCCCTTCATTCCTCGTTCCTGGAGCCTTCTCCGCTCCTCTTCCTTCCTTCTCCCTCTTCCAGGCCTGGGCCTCTGTTACTAGGCCCGCCTCCGGAGCAGAGCTCATGCAGAGCCCCTGCTCCCTGCCACTTCTGCTCAGACTTCTCTGCACTGAACTAAGATGGTGCCCACCTTTTATACTCCCTTCTCAATGCACCCAGGAACTGCTTCCTCCCTGGTCCTGCACTACAGGGTTCCCCTTCCTCAGTGTTCCCTCCCCCCACTCCAGCCAGGGACAGGGACTGTCGTGCCCATCTCAGAGGCATATTGGTCGCCCTGCCCCACGGCAATGTGGTGTAATGCATGCAGGTGTCGGGTCCTGATCCACACTCCATCCTTACCTGAGAGTGAGATATCACACCTCTGGGTGAGGTGCAATACCTCTGTAGCAACCGAGCCCTCAGGGTGCTACAGTTCCATTTATCTTCAGCCTAGGTGACATATTGTGATACAGGGCCGTGATTTTGGCTATAAAAGGGTCCCCTAGACCCCTACCCCAAGCTTTTTAAGAAAATCATATATGGCGTGCCAGGAGACTCTATGGAATGCTTTCTCAGCATCCAACGAGAGTATCTAATTACAAATTTTTAACTGCATCTAGCCCAGGAAATACTTTGTGCCTAGTAGCAGTGTCTGCTAGTCAGCGGATTATCCCGGCTGTTAAGCAAGCTACACCACCTGTAGTTTGGACACTTAATTTTTTCAAAGGAAATGCTTCGGGACCACGGGATACTCAGTGAAGAGCATCAGGAGGCACCCCAAGGCATAGGGGCTGGGACTGGCAGTAGGATGCCTTGCGGTGGACAGCCGAGCTCGATCTTTATAAAAGCTTTTTAACTGCAGCAGCTTTAGTGGACGCTACTGGAGCTGGAATTACGCGGCTGCTGGCATGAGACTTGCCCTCCAATAGATCCTTGTAAATGGATTTAAAGTGTATTCATTCAAATTAGAGAGACAATTTAAATTAAAAAGCTTAGAGCTGCCTCCACCACAGGGGGGCTCGCTCGACCCACCAGCGGACAGGCACCAGTATTGGGAGAGGGGGGCTGGCCGTCAGGGTTCACCGCGGCTCTGGCACAAACCCGGCGACACGGAGGTGGCACGGGCAGGAGCGGACTGAACGTGTCGGCTTCTCACTTTTTGGATTTTAGAAGGGCATGACATGCCTATATCTGTGTCTCCCCCTCCTTTTACTCCTCCACCTCTTTTCTTTTCGCATGACTATATGTACTTGTCACTTTTCCATGTGTTAGTTGTGTCTTCTGAGCAGTTTGTCAGCTTTTGGACACCTTTGAAGGTGTTTTCTATGTGTTTCTATGTGTTTTTGTTTGCCTGCCATTGGTTTTAATGGTGTTCGAAGGTGTTCAACGAACAGTTCGACGAACAGTTCGGCGAACACACGGGTGTTCGACGAACCGAACCGAACTCGAACACTACGGGGGTGGCTCAACACTACCCCCGGCAGTCTGCAGAGGGCCTAAAAATTGCCCAAATCGATGGGAACAGTGCTCAAATGACATGGGAATAGCATGGGGAAGACCCCTGGAAGCATCTCTGACTCCCAGGTCACTTCTGTCAACAACGTTGTCAGAGGTATTATGCCACTTTTACAGACTCACAATAAAACATACAAAAACGAAACCAAAATGGATTTTCCTGGGAAATATGTTAAGGAACATCCTTTCCAGGATAATGACTTGTATATAAGGCAAAATAAATAACCAAAAACAAAAATACTCCTCCACACCATGGGTTATGTTCACACGTAGCGTTTTTGATGCGTTTTTGCACTTTTGCATTGCTTTCAACCAATACAAATGCATTCACCAGGAAATGTAATTTTAACATTTTACAACCTTATCTGGCCATGTGGTGTGTGACACATCATCAGACACATGCATACAGTGCTGAAAAGACATGGGAACAGCATGGGGAAGACCTCTGGAAGCATCTCTGACTCCCAGGTCACTGCCTAAAAGTGTGCCCATCATAAGTGATCCTTGGCGTATGCGAAGATGTCTCCCGCCATGCACCTGTTGTTGCAGACTTGCAACAATCACAGTCCACGTCCTTGTCCCACTGCAGCGTTCAGTTGTCCCTACCCCATTCCTTGGAATGCAAGTGCAAGTATGCAGGCAGCCACACACCCACAGGCTGCAATACTATACTGCCAAATTTTTGACAGCTGCTGGCACTTGAAATGTGGCCTTTTAGGCTCATGGAGGCGGAAGCTTTTCATGACCTCATGCCGGTGGTGACCGGGTGTCCATACTCGGTCCCCAGCCACCACTATATTTCCCGGTATCGCCTCCGCCTTCCACAATCATGGGTCCCACAACATTACCCGTGCCCTCCCCAGTGCACTTACTGGGAAGGACCGCCTAACCACAAACACGTGGACAGGTGAATGTGGCCAGGGACGGTACGGAGTCAGTCCAAAACTTTTTTTGCTAAGAGTTGTATTTAGCTCGGTGAAAGGACTGGCACAGAGGGAAACCGTATCTACCCTGCATGTCATTTCTCCCAGGAAGTCCTGTAATTGAGCTTGTTGCAGAAGCAATGGCAGCCCATCCAACATCAACTCGCACTTGTCGATGGTGCTTTGACCAACACACATCTTTCTTTGCGAATTTAATTTCTGGAATACAGAGTTGGACAAAGGCCTGATTTGTAATGTGTTTTGAGAAATAACATGCATAAGCATGGCCGATCCACATTAAAAAAGCAGCCATAGAGTGTCCAGGAATCGTCCCCCACACTTTTCTTAGCCAGGGCTGCTTTTTGGCAGGGTTGGACGTACCCACCAGAGAAGCGGAGACTCCTCCGGCGGGCCCTGGCTTCTCCTTCAGGAGAGTTCATAGTGCCGAGGTGAGGCCATGATGATAATTGAGGCCACCATCTGCTTAGTTTTCTGTTACTTGGAATGCAAGTGCAAGTATGCAGCCAGCCACACACTCACCCACAGGCCGCAACACGAAACTGCCAGATTTCTGGGCAGCTCTTTGCACTTGAAATATGGCCTTTTAATCTCGTGGAGGCGGAAGCTTTTCACAACCTCATGCCGGCGGCGGCCGGGTGACCATACTCGGTCCCCAGCCGCCACTATATTTCCCGGTATCGCCTCTGCCTTCCACAAGCACGGGTCCCACAACATTACCCATGCCCTCCCCAGTGCACTTACTGGGAAGGACCGCCTAACCACAAACATGTGGTCAGGTGAATGTGGCCAGGGACGGTACGGAGCCAGTCCACAGTTTTTTTTGCTGAGAGTTGTATTTAGCTCGGTGAAAGGACTGGCACAGAGGGAAACCGTATCTCCTCTGGGTGTCATTTCTCCCAGGAAGTCCTCTAATGCAGCTTGTTGCAGAAGCAATGGCATCCCGTCCAACATCAACTCGCACTTGTCGGTGGTGCTTTGACACACACACATCTTTCTTTGCGCATTTAATTTCATGACTAGTGTTGAGCCACCCCCGTAGTGTTCGAGTTCGGTTCGGTTCGTCGAACACCCGTGTGTTCGCCGAACTGTTCGTCGAACTGTTCGTCGAACACCTTCGAACACCGTTAAAACCAATGGCAGGCAAACAAAAACACATAGAAACACATAGAAAACACCTTCAAAGGTGTCCAAAAGCTGACAAACTGCTCAGAAGACACAACTAACACATGGAAAAGTGACAAGTACATATAGTCATGCGAAAAGAAAAGAGGTGGAGGAGTAAAAGGAGGGGGAGACACAGATATAGGCATGTCATGCCCTTCTAAAATCCAAAAAGTGAGAAGCCGAGACGGCCAGTCCGCTCCTGCCCGTGCCACCTCCGTGTCGCCGGGTTTGTGCCAGAGCCGCGGTGAACCCTGACGGCCAGCCCCCCTCTCCCAATACTGGTGCCTGTCCGCTGGTGGGTCGAGAGAGCCCCCCTGTGGTGGAGGCAGCTCTAAGCTTTTTAATTTAAATTGTCCCTCTAATTTGAATGAATACACTTTAAATCCATTTACAAGGATCTATTGGAGGGCAAGTCTCATGCCAGCAGCCGCGTAATTCCAGCTCCAGTAGCGTCCACTAAAGCTGCTGCAGTTAAAAAGCTTTTATAAGGATCGAGCTCGGCTGTCCACCGCAAGGCATCCTAGTGCCAGTCCCAGCCCCTATGCCTTGGGGTGCCTCCTGATGCTCTTCACTAAGTATCCCGTGGTCCCGAAGCATTTCCTTTGAAAAAATTAAGTGTCCAAACTACAGGTGGTGTAGCTTGCTTAACAGCCGGGATAATCCGCTGACTAGCAGACACTGCTACTAGGCACAAAGTATTTCCTGGGCTAGATGCAGTTAAAAATTTGTAAGTAGATACTCTCGTTGGATGCTGAGAAAGCATTCCATAGAGTCTCCTGGCACGCCATATATGATTCTCTTAAAAAGCTTGGGGTAGGGGTCTAGGGGACCCTTTTATAGCCAAAATCACGGCCCTGTATCACAATACGTCACCTAGGCTGAAGATAAATGGAACTGTAGCACCGAGGGCTCGGTTGCTACAGACGTATTGCACCTCACCCAGAGGTGTGATATCTCACTCTCAGATAAGGATGGAGTGTGGATCAGGACCCGACACCTGCATGCATTACACCACATTGCCGTGGGGCAGGGCGACCAATATGCCCCTGAGATGGGCACGACAGTCCCTGTCCCTGGCTGGAGTGGGGGGAGGGAACACTGAGGAAGGGGAACCCTGCAGTGCAGGAGCAGGGAGGAAGCAGTTCCTGGGTGCATTGAGAAGGGAGTATAAAAGGTGGGCACCATCTTAGTTCAGTGCAGAGAAGTCTGAGCAGAAGTGGCAGGGAGCAGGGGCTCTGCATGAGCTCTGCTCCGGAGGCGGGCCTAGTAACAGAGGCCCAGGCCTGCAAGAGGGAGAAGGAAGGAAGAGGAGCGGAGAAGGCTCCAGGAACGAGGAATGAAGGGATACCAGGGGTGCGGACGGGCGAGTCGCCACCGCACGCCCGAATCCACCTGCATGGAGGGGTCAGGCCAAAGGGGGAGACCGGTCCCCGAACTAGTGGAGGCAGGAAACGACCCTCAGCTAGAAACCGGAGGCTCTGACATTTTATGTGGCGCAGCCCCTTGCTCCACCCGCTAGGAAGGCACCACATAGGGTCAGGGAAACTGGCGCCAAGTTTACCAAGAGGAGGCCCGAGGCAGCCGGACAGAAGTGTTGGTAAGAAAGGCCAGACAAAGGACACACAAAGGGGGTCCTGTGAAGCGCTCCAAAGTTATCTGGGAGTTGTCTGAGCCCCTCACCTGGTGAGCACAGTACGACGTGGGCAGCCGTTACCTGCAGACGTGGTCTGGATAATAAGAACTGTGAGTAAAGGCCCTGAACTGCATCACTGACTCCGTGTCGTTACTGCTGCTGCCCTGCACCATCACCCCCATCCTCCGCATACACTGCCCTGAGGCTATACTCCTCCCGTGGGGAGTTATGCTACGCTCTGCTGGACCCACAACACCAGCCTTAGCGGTCTGCCCTGTAGCGGCGGTTCACTCTGACCGCAATCCACGGGTGGCGTAGTCGGACATTTAAACATCAAAACCACATAAATAGTTCCGCCACTGGTTTGACCGCCCTGAGCCACGGAACCGGATCGCCGCCACGAAGACTACAACCACTAGCATCCACCAAAAAGGGTCCGGCTCCGGGTGTCCCAAGGCCCAGGGGGCGCGTCAGAACATTTTCATCACCTTTCACAATCACCAATGGGACAAGGCAGGGATGTTCTCTGTCCCCTCTCTTATACATCCTAGTGACGGAGCACCTGCTCTCATCAATTCGCCATAACCCCAATATTAGGTGGATTGAGGTGGGAGGCACCGAGTACAAGTGCTCTCTATTTGCTGATGATGTCCTAGTATATATCACTCAATCACATATATCCATCCATGCTGTTATGGCTGAAATAGATCACTTTGTTACATGGTCAAATTTTAAAATCAATGCAGCGAAGTCTGAGGCCCTCGATGTCTCCCTCCCCAAATCCATATAGGATTCCATCCAGTCCAACTTTCCCTTTGCCTGGCCCTCACAGGGTATCAAATACTTAGGAATTCCTATTCATAGAGACCTCTCCCATCTATGTTATCTTAATTTTGGGCCCTTTATTGAACAACTCCATACAGACCACGGTTGGCAAGTTAGAACTGTAAGATTCACTACGTGAACCACTGGTGTTTTGTGGAAAAGCACATGTACACTGTGTTCCAAATTATTATGCAAAAAGTGTTTAGGAGTGATAAGGGAAGAATTTGTTTGTTTGTCAGTTAAACTCATTGATGGTGATGTGTGTCAGGGCTCTTTATATCACTGTAAGCAATTGCAGACACCAGTGCTAATTAGTTTGTCAGGTGTGTCCAATGAAAGGCAAGACTATTTAAGAAGGCTCTCTCACATTATTCAGCAGCCTACATTTTCTGCCAAAATGGGAAAGAAAAAGGATGTGTCGGCTGCTGAGAAGCAACAAATTGTGGAGTGTTTAGGTCAAGGCATGACTACAATCAACATTGTGCGATGATCAGGATGAAGTGTCTTGGCAATCAAGAAGTATGTAGCTGATTCACAGTACACACGTGTGCGTGCTGATAAGGGCAAATTGAGGACTCTTTCCTACAGGCAATTATGTCAGGTTGAAAGAGCAGCGGCAAAAAAGCCTTGTCATAGCAGCAGACAAGTTTTTGAAGCTGCTTGTGCCTCCAACGTCCCCCGAACAACAAGATGCAGGGTCCTTCAGAGGTTTGCAGCTGTGCATACGCCATCCTGTCGACCTCCTCTATCCACTTCACACAAGCAGAAACGGCTCCAGTGGGCCAAACATTACATGAAGACTGATTTCAAAACTGTTTTGTTCACGGATGAGTGCCGTGCAGCGCTCGATGGTCCAGATGGATGGAGTGGAGGATGGCTGGTTGATGGACACCCCACGCAAAAACGGCTACAGCGCCAACAAGGAGGAGGTGGAGTAATGTTTTGGGCTGGAATCATGGGGAGAGAGATTGTCGGCCCCTTTAGGATCCCTGAAGGCGCTAAAGATGAACTCCATAATGTATGTGGATTTTCTCAAACAGCACTTCCTGCCATGGTTCAAGAAGAAGAACCGTGTATTTCACAGCAAGATCATTTTTCTGCATGATAATGCACCATCTCATGCTGCACATAAAACATCTGCATCTCTGGCTGATATGGGCATAAAAGGGGACAAACTTATGGTGTGACCCCCATGCTCCCCTGACCTCTACCCCATTCAGAACCTTTGGAGCATCATTAAAAGGAGTGTCTATGATGGCGGGAGGCAGTTCACATCTAAGCAACAGCTCTGGGAGGGTATTCTGTCCTCATGCAAAACAATTGAAGCAGAAACCATCCAAAACCTGACAAATTCAATGGACGAGAGAGTTCAGAAGCTCCTTTCGAACAAGGGGTCCTATGTGAAAATGTAACATCACCTAGAATAAAGTTTTGAGTTGAAAACTGTTTGATTTCAGTTTCTAACAACCTGCTAATGCTTATAATTTCAAAAATGACCATTTTTTTGGTCTTTATTAAAATGAAAAGGTTGATCGAAAAGTTTGGGGGATCTAAGAGTGTGGCAACCCAGTAGTCATGATTACTTCGAATTCTGACAATATGAGGGTCATGCTGCAGGTAGTGCAGCAAGAAGGCACTTATGTGTCTTGCGCATCTCGGAGCCCCAAAATTATTTTCCGGGCTAGATGCAGCTAAAAATTATTTTTAATTTTAAATCTGGTGGAGCTTATTATAGATGGCCTAATAGGATCAGTGCTGCACACTGCTACAAAGCCCAAATTATTTTCCAGTCAAGATACAGATAAACATGATTAGTAATTTGAAAGCTTAAAACGTTTGGTAGGGTGATTTTAACCAATCATCAAGCTTTTACTCTCCCCAGGATGACACAGGGGTAGAAAAGTCGTTTCGGATCCATGATTTGTTCATCTTTATGAACGTGAGTCTGTCTACATTATCAGTGGAGAGCCGCGTGCGCTTATCTGTCAGCACACCACCAGCAGCGCTGAACACACGTTCAGACAGAACGCTGGCTGCGGGGCATGACAAGATCTCCAAGGCGTAAGTGGCTAGCTCCGGCCATTTATCCAGATTGGAAGCCCAAAAAGAGCAAGGGTCCAGTGACACAGTCGTGGCTTCAATGTTTACTTGGAGATACTCCTGTACCATCGTCTCTAGGCGTTGACTATGTGTCAGACTTCTTGTCTCCTGTGGCCTTGCAAAGGATGGGCTAAAAAAGTGGTGAAATGATTCCGCAAAATTGATGTTACCACCAGATACTGTGGTTCTGTTACGGTTTGAGTGCTGAACACTTGACGGTCCCACGGTTGGCAAGTTGGAACTGTGAGATTCACTACGTGCACCACTGGTATTTTGTGGAAAAGCACATGTAAGATTCTGCAACAGTCTCTGCTGATACTCCTGCATGCGTGCATCCCTTTCTATGGCAGGAATAATTTCTGCAAATTTACTTTTGTACCGGGGATCTAACAGTGTGGCAACCCAGTAGTCAGGATTATTTCTAATTCTCACAATTCGAGGGTCATGTTGCAGGTAGTGCAGCAAGAAGGCACTCATGTGTGTTGCGCATCCAGGAGCACCAAGTCCCTGTTGTGTTGGTGGCGAGGTAACAATCATGCTTCCTTCCTCTGTCCTCTCCCCCCAACCTCGCACAACAGAAATGTGATCAAGGTCTCCCTCATCTGATGAGTCTTCCATCAGTTCGTCCTCCACTTCTTCCTGGGCTCCTGCACCTTCCTCACTAGTTTGGCTGCTACCATGCGCCCTGGTAAAACCATCTCCCCCACCCTCACATGCCTGCCGCCTTGGTGCTGCCGACCGTCTGGACCTTGCAGATGTTAGCCCTTCCGCATACAACTCCTCCTCCTCTACTTCCTCCACCTCCTCTTGTGCCACCACCTGACTCCGAATTCTGTTTAACATGTGCTCCAGCATGTAAATCACCGGAATAGTCATGCTGATAATGGCATCGTCAGCACTAAACATCTTCGTCGCCATTTCAAAACTGTGCAGAAGGGTGCATAGGTCCCTGATCTGAGACCACTCCTCCAGCGTGATTTGCCCCACCTCTGAATCTCGTTGGCCCAGGCTATACGTCAGAACGTATTGCACCAGGGCTTGTCGGTGCTGCCACAGTCGCTGCAACATGTGCAGAGTTGAATTCCACCGGGTAGGCACATCGCATTTTAGCCGTTGAAGTGGCAGGCCCAACGACTTCTGTAGAGATGTAAGTCGCTGAGCTGCGGGATGCGAACGGCGGAAGTGAGCACACAGCGACCGTGCCCTCTGCAGAAGGCCATCTAGTCTGGGATAGTGGGCTAAAAATTGCTGGACAACCAGGTTCAACACGTGAGCCATACAAGGCACGTGTGTGACATTGCCCCGGCGAAGGGCCGCACCCAGGTTTGCAGCATTGTCGCACACGGCCTTCCCTGGTTTCAGGTCCAGTGGAGACAACCATTCATGAAATTGGTTCTCCAGAGCTGACCACAACTCCTCAGCTGTGTGACTCACATTTCCCAGACATTTCAATGTAAAAACCGCCTGATGACGTTGAGCCCTACTGCCAGCATAGTAAGGACGTGTGCAGGATCCCTTCTGCGCAGTTAGAAAGCTTGTGGCATGACCAGACAGGCTTTGGGTGCAGGTGGAAGACCGAGAGGAGGTTGAGGAGGCAGAAGCAGTGGAGGAAAAATGACATAAAGAGGATTGACGCACAACTCGTGGGGACGGCAAGACTTGGACAGCAGCCCCTTGTCCTGCTGTCACCATAGTTACCCAGTGCCCAGTCAGCGACATGTAACGCCCCTGTCCATGCCTACTCGTCCAAGTGTCTGTGGTGAAATGCACCCTGTCACACACAGAGTTTCTCAAAGAAGCGGTGATGTTGTGTGCGACATGCTGGTGGAGCGCAGGCACACCTTTCTTTGAGAAGTAGTGCCGACTGGGCATCTGGTACTGGGGCACTGCGACGGACATAAGGTCTCGAAAATCCTCTGTGTCCACCAGGCGGAAAGGCAGCATTTCTGTAGCCAAGAGCTTGCAGATGGTGAAATTCAACCTCTTAGCTTTCTCATGGCTAGGAGGAAATGGTCTTTTACTTGTCCACATCTGAGGGACCGAGGGCTGGCTATTGTGCTTAGACGGGGTTGATAAGGGTGTCCCCGGCAAACTGCCGGTCTGTGAGGAAGATGCAGGCGGACATGTTAGGTTGCCTTGATCCAAAGGTGGTGCTATCGATGTCGGACAGCGCTCAAGACCAGCTGGTGTTACCACCTCCAAAGAAAATGATGACCTGCCAATCACGCTGGCTGTTGCGGGTAAAGAGGTGGCAGGTCTGCGCCCCAAAACAGGTGTGACTGCTGTCCCCCCAGTCACAGAGGATGAAGAGGCCGCGGATGCACAAGATATGGCAGACGGTGGTTGGCCCGGCCGGCTAGACCGCATTGTAGCACACTGAGCTTCCCACTGCAACTTATGCTTCATGTCCATGTGCCGGTTCATGCATGAAGTACTCAAACTATGTATTTTTTGGCCTCTACTTAGCTTTTGCTGACAAATGTTACAGATAACACGAGTTGGGTCATCTTTATCGATCTGAAAAAATGCCCAGGCTATGCAAGGCTTAGCACCCATGCGACCTGAAGAGCCACCACGACTTGTGGTGAGAGGCAGAGTTGTGTTTGAGGATGCAGTTGTTGACGTGATTCCAGTACTACGTCTCTGTCCAGGAAGGCGCAACCTGACCTCGTCGTCACTAGCATCTTCCTCCACCTCCTCTGCTGACCTCATCTCTTGGCTGACTGTGGGTTGACAGTAAGTGGGATCTCCGACCTCATCATCATCACCCTGTGCGTTATCACACCCGTCGTCCTCAGAGCCAACCTGTTCCTGCCCTGACAAAAAACTAAAGTTGTCGCTCCAATCAGGTATTTGAGTCTTATCATCGTCTTCCTCATTGTCTCCACCAACAGGAGTTACAGTTTGGGAATGAGGGTCTACATTATGGTCAGAACCTTCTGCGTCTGGTCCTGGATCCGACTCATAAAGATTCTGGGCATCAGTGCAGATCATTTCCTCGTCTGGATTCACAGAAGCGCTGGAGTCGACCTCTGATTCCCAGGCTATAGTATGAGTAAACAGCTCTGCAGACTCAACCATCTGTTCTACCTCATACTCAGACGGGCAGCTGGAGATTTGGGAGCTGTGAGGAAGCAAGTGCGATTTGGGTGACACCTTTGAGGACTGGAGTATTTGTGATGTTGAAGTTGATGTGGAGGAGAGCCCACTTAAAGGAGCACTTGATATCCGTTGAAGCACCTGCTGTTTTTGTGCCTCATCTGGAATTTGTAGCGATTGGCGTGGCCGTAAGAAAGGGATCTTATCACATTGTCCGCTAAAAGAAGTAGACATTTTAGTTTGGCTGGAAGATGGTCTTTCTTCTGCACCTACCCCACGGACACAACCTTTTTTCCCCTTCCCAACACGCCTATTCCCCTTTCCACCAGCAGCAGGCCTTTTTCCACTCATTTTGGTGGTTAACTAATTCACAACTCTGGAGTTGTTTGCACAAAAAAACAATGGATGGTAACCGAGCAGAGCTGAGTGGCCAAACTGTGGTATTAGGCCAAAACTATTGGCTGGGTTAGATGCAGAAAAAAATTATTTTTAATTTGCAACCTGATGGAGGTCAGTATAGATGGACTAATAGACCAAGTCCCACACACCGCTAGAAGCCCAAATATTTTTTTAGAGCTAGATGCAGAAATTTTTTTTATTCAATTTGCAACCTGATGGAGGTCAGTATAGATGGACTAATAGACCAAGTCCCACACACTGCTAGAAGCCCAAATATTTTTTCAGAGCTAGATGCAGAAAAAAATTATATTCAGTTTGCAACCTGATCTATTTAAGAGCACAGACCTGCCTGATAAAAGTCGTAGGAAATGCTGTAACCCAGTCCTTAAAAGGACTTTAATCACAACTATTCCCTACTCCCAAGCTATCTGTATATTTGTGCGAAAATTGGCTTGAAATTAACAAGGTATAGCGCACACAGCAACAGCGGTGCCGTCTAACACGCAGCTGCAGCAGTGAGAAAATGGTGGCGACGGGGAAAATGGCTTGGTCTTATAGGGCAAGGACATGTGACATACACTGCCAATCACACATGCCCTTGCTTGTGTGAAAAAAAGCACTTCGCTCCGTGTGTGCGCTGCTGATAGGCTGACAGATTGCACCTCCCCACTGCAAATGCGGGAAAGAGAAAAAAAAATGGAGATCTTCATTGTTCCTGCAGAGATCCATCCCCTGCCCCTCTCCCCGCCCCGCTGTACACTCAAACTGCGTATTAACATTAATTTTCATCATTACTGAGAAAAAATCCAGTTATGATTTTGGTGCACGAACAGTTATCGAACATAACCTCGAACAGCCGAATTTTTCTCAAATTGTTCGTGTTCGCCGACCGGCTCGAACACCGCCCAAAACAGCTCGAATTTGAGATTGGCGAACAGTTCGAGTAGAACAACGCTCATCTCTATTCATGACTACAGAGTAAGGCAATGGCCTGATCTCCAATGCGGTTTGGGAAATAACTTGCAGAAGCACGTCTGATCCACTTTAAAAAAGCAGCCATAGAGTGTCCGGGAACCTTCCCCCACACTTTTCTTAGCCAGGACTGCTTCACGGCAGGGTTGGACAGTCCCACCAGAGAATCCTCTGGTGTGCCTTGGCTTCTACCTCAGGAGAGATCATGATAGCGCTAACTTTGCAGCTGCTATGGGGCTCTTGAGCGAGTGAGAAAGGTTAGCCCTCAGAATCAAATCCTCTGGTGGGCACAATGTTTTTCAATCTGAAACAGCTTCTCAGTGGGAGTTGTATTTCACCACAGCCATATTCTTTAGCTGGGTGAAAGGACTGGCATAGAGGGAAACCGTATCTAATAAAGAAAGGTCCTATTGTTTTGGTGTTTTTTTACGTTATTTTTTAAGACAAATGCATTCACTGGGAAATGTCATTTTAACATTTTACAACCTTATCTGGCAATGTGGTGTGTGACACATCATCAGACACATCCTTTTTTATTTATTATGGAGGGACTCTGAAAGTCATAAAGCCTATTTTTATAGGGACATCAGACAGCCCTTACTATTCTTAAAAGGCCAGCAGTCGGCCCTAGGTATTGTAAGAGAGCCATCAGCCGACTAAGCATTGTTGTTCCCATTATTAACAAGTGGGTCTCCAATACTGTTATTGCGCATACAATGACTGCAAGTGCTGCCAAAAATTTGGACGCAACTCAATACCCCTTTGAAGAGACATAGAGGAGGGTCTCAGTAAAAAAATGTTCCCATTATAAAGGAGCGGGTCTCCTATAGTGGTAATGCCCATGCTGTGACTGCAAGGGCTGCCAAAATTTGGGAAAAACCCCACTAAGAATTTAAAGACACATAGAGCAGGGCCACAGTAACAAGGTATGACATGTTCCCATTAGAAAGGAGAGGGTCTGCTATACAGTTATAGGGTATGCAGTGAGTCCAACGGCTGACCAATTTTAGTAAAAACACCACTAAGGATTTAAAGACACATAGAGCAGGGCCACAGTAACAAGGTACGACATGTTCCCATTAGAAAGGAGAGGGTCTGCTATACAGTTATAGGGTATGAAGTGAGTCCAACGGCTGACCAATTTTAGTAAAAACACCACTAAGAATTTAAAGACACAAAGAGCAGGGCCACAGTAACAAGGTACAACATGTTCCCATTAGAAAGGAGAGGGTCTGCTATACAGTTATAGGGTATGCAGTAAGTCCAATGGCTGACCAATTTTAGGAAAAACCCCACTAAGAATTTAAAGACACATGGAGAAGGGCCACAGTAATGACAAATTCCCATTAGAAAGGAGAGAGTCTCACATTCCAACGCGTGGGGACATCACACACCAGTCTGTGAGCTGGAAGCTGCAAACGCTGCTGAAACACTGCAAGGGCAGTGGAAGCTGTAGCTGACCTTCTAAAATGGGCACACAGGCAGCGTACTTTAACAAGCAGTTCCGGCAGCTCCGGGTAGGATTTGAGAAACCGCTGAACCACGAGGTTAAACACATGGGCCAGGCATGGTACGTGTGTGAGCTCGCCTCACCTCAGAGCCGCCACCAGGTTCCGGCCATTGTCACACACGACCATGCCTGGCTGTAGGTTCAGCGGTGTGAGCCACAGATCTGCCTGCTCTTTCAGAGCTGTCCACAAGTCTTCAGCATTGTGAGGTTTTTCACCTAAGCATATTAGCTTCAGCACAGCCTGTTGCCGCTTGGTTGAGGAAGTGCTGCAGTGCTTCCAGCTTGTGACTGATGTGGTCATTTCGGAGTTGGAGGCTGAAGAGGAGGAGGAGGCTGAGGAGGATGAGGTGCAGGAGCTGTAGACCGTGGGGGCAACCCTGATTGACCTAGGGCCCGCAATCCTTGGCGTCGGGAGGACGTGTTCCGTCCCAAGGTCCGACTGGGTCCCGGCTTCCACTATGTTAACCCAGTGTGCCGTCAGCGAGATGTACCGCCCCTGCCCACAAGCACTTGTCCATGTGTCCGTGGTTAGGTGGATTTTACCGGTAACGTTGTTGTTGAGAGCACGGCTAATGTTTTGGGACACATGCTTTGGTAATGCGGGGACGGCACACCGGGAGAAATAGTGGCGGCTGGGGACCGAGTACTGAGGGACGGCCGCTGCAATCAGGTTGCGGAATGCTTCCGTCTCCACGTGCCTAAAAGGCAACATTTCGAGCGCAAGCAGTCGTGAAATGTGAGAATTTAGTAGTGTGGCCTGTGGGGCATTGGCTGCATATTTGTGCTTGCGTTCCAAGGACTGGGGTATGGACAACTGAACACTGCACTGGGACAAGGATATGGACATGCTTCCTGATGCTGCTGCTTGAGAGTGTGCAACGACAGGTGCAGGGCAGGAGTCATCTTCGCATGCACCATGGACAGGGGATTGGCTTGCATGCACAACAGTGGAAGAAGCAATGGTGCCACCTGCAGACACTGTTCCTGGACCCTAGGGTTCGGCCCACAAAGTCGGGTGCTTTGCTGCCATATGCCTGATCATGCTGGTGGTGGTCAGGCTGGTCGTTTTTCCACCCCAGCTGATACTGGCCTGGCAGGTGGTGCAAATGGCCTTTTTGGGGTTATCGGCAGAGTCTTTAAGAAACAACCAGACTCAGGAAGACCTAACAGTTGTACTGGCAACTTCCTTCGTGTTCGTGTTACGGTGAACGGTTGCCTGCCTTCTGTCTGTGGCCACCACACTGCTTCTTCCTGCCTGTTGGGGTGCTCTGCCTCCCTCCCCCTGTGTGCTGCTGTCCTCGCTCTGCATGTCCTCCTGCCAGAATGGGTCAGTTACTATATTATCCACCACCTTGTCTTCCACTTCCGCACCCTGGTCCTCCTCCTGACTCTCTGGCAATTGAGTATCATCATCGTCCACCTCTCGCGACACTTTCCCACCATCGTCTTCGTGTGACCGTGGCTGCTAAAATATTTGGGCATCGCTACACGCGATCTCCTCTTGCGCCGCTTCAAGTGGACCAGGCGAGAGGCCCGAATGTATAAATGGAAAAGTGAACAGCTCTTCAGAGTGTCCAAGTGTGGGATCAGTTGTCTCTGGGTACTCGGCATGGTGGGAGGAAGGAGGATCAGGGTGAGGAATATGCAGTACAGACTCACGTCTTCTGAGACTTGACCGTGTAGAAGACAGGGTTGTGGTGGTGGTGGCTAAGTGACTGGAAGCATTATCCGCTATCCAACCAACAACCTTTTGACACTGCTCTGGGTTCAATAGTGGTGTGCTGCGGTCCCCTAGAAATTGGGACAGTAAGGTTAGGCGAGAAGATGTGGGTGTTTGTTGTGGCACAATTACAGCTTGCCCACGGCCTTGACCTCGGCCTCTGCATGCACCATTAGCATCACGTCCAGTTCTCCGTCCCTTGCCACATGTCTTGCCCATTTTAAATGGAGGACAGTATCTTCCACGCTCGCTACAAATGACGGAGTTTATATGTGATCCGTTTGATGGAGAAAACAGAGTTTTAAATACCTGGCCTGTAGGCAAGTAGTTTGAACAGCAAACTGCGGTGAATTACTTCACTGACACACTAAAGGAAATTTTTAATGGAGGCCAGAAATGGCAGTATTTTCTGACAACGTATATGTGATCCGTGTGATGGAGAAAACACGGTTTTAAATAGCGAGATTTCTAGCGCTCTAATATGGAAAGGACCTGGCTGTATTCTGCAGTGCCAACAAGCAAATGACGCAGAAAAAACGGTGTTCTCTGGATTGTTTTTTAAGCAAATAATGAGGATTAAGATCCAAAGAAAAGTATTCCTGGCCCCTGAGACCTGGGCCTTTGTATAGAAATATCTAACAGCAGAACTGGAATGGAGCCTCTTGTGCTCTATGCACTGCAGTCTGCTATGTACACTGCCTGCCTATATACCCTGCCTTCCTGATTAGAGATGAGCGGTGTTCGACTAGAACTGTTCGCCAATCTCAAATTCGAGCTGTTTTGGGCGGTGTTCGAGTTGTTCGACGAACCCGAACGATTTGCAAAAAATTCGGCTGTTCGAGGTTATGTTCGATAACTGTTCGTGCACCAAAAGCGTGTCCTGCATGTCTGGCGCTATTTAGAGCACCAATCATGCAGGGATTGTCTGCCACTCACTGTAATGCCACAGCCATGGTGGTTGTGGCATTACAGTGATTGCCCAAATCGATGGGAACAGTGCCAACAGTGAAACATGAAAAGCCGGCAATTCAGCAGCGGCATACACCTGTACCCGACAATTTAGAACCGAAAGAATAGAGCTTCACACATAGATTAGACAGATAGAAACATGTCAGCCACATATATACGAAGTACAGTGAAAGTGCTGCTTACTGTACTTGTCATTTAGCGTAAAGGATTTATCAAAAAAAATAATAGTGTTTTCATGCACCGTCTCTTTAAAAAAGCCGGCCGGCAATTCAGCAGCGGTACCCGACAATTTATAACAGACAGAATAGAGCTTCACACATAGATTAGATAGATAGAAACATGTCAGCCACATATATACGAAGTACAGTGACAGTGTTGGTTACTGTACTTGTCATTTAGCGTAAAGGATTTATCAAAAAAAATAATAGTGTTTTCATGCACCGTCTCTTTAAAAAAGCCGGCCGGCAATTCAGCAGCGGTACCCGACAATTTATAACAGACAGAATAGAGCTTCACACATAGATTAGATAGATAGAAACATGTCAGTCACATATATATGAAGTACAGTGATAGTGTTGGTTACTGTACTTGTCATTTAGTATTAAAATAAAGGATTTATTATTAAAAAAATTGGCGTGGGGTTCCCCTTAATTTTAGGCTCTAGCGGAGGTTAAGCAGACGGCTGGGGCAGATGTTTGAAGCCTGGGAAGGGGGTAATACCCACGGAGCTTCCCAGGCTACTAATATCAGCCCCCAGCTGAATACATAGCCTTTACTAGCTATTAAAATGGGGGACACCCCAAAAAAAATGACGTGGGGTCCCCCCTAATTTAATAGCTAGCAAAGGCTAGGCAGACAGCTGGGGGCTGATATTAATAGCCCAGGAAGGGAGCCATGAATATTGGCCCCCTCCCAGGCTAGAAACACCAGCCGTCAGCCGCCCCAGAAATGGCGCATTCATAGGATGCGCCAATTCTGGCACTTAGCCTCGCTCTTCCACGCTGCCCTGGTGCGGTGGCAGGGGGTAATAGGGTTGGGGTTGATGTCAGCTTATAATGCCAGCTGACATCAAGCCCAGGTTAGTAATGGAGAGGCGTCTATAAGACACCCCCATTACTAACCCCATAGTCAAAGTTAAAAAAAACACAAACACCCAGAATAAAGTCCTTTAATTGAAATAAAGACACAATCCTTTATTGTTCTAAATTAAACCATACTTACCGTCACGCCCATTCCAGCTGAAGCCAACGATCTCCTGCAATAAAAGAAAAATAATAAAGCAACCTCATCCTTACCTTTCCATGGTTCCCACGACAGCTTCAGCTCTGCTACATCGAGATGACAGGCTGGACCGCAGCAGAACGCTGCCATCCAGCCTCTCATCCCGCAGATACTGAGAAGCGCAGGCTTGCTTGCGCTGCTCAGCGTCTCTCTGTGACGACATCCAGATGAGCCGAGTTCATGTCCAATGAACTCGGCTCACCTCATGCACGTCACTGACAGCGTGGGAAAATTCTCACGCTGAAGCGGTGAGTGCAGGAGAATTCTCCCACGCTGTCAGTGACGTGCATAAGGTGAGCTCATGTCCAATGAACTCAGCTCACCTCCTGCACGTCACTGACAGCGTGGGAGAATTCTCCTGCACTCAGCGCTTCAGTGTGAGAATTCTCCCACGCTGAAGCGCTGAGTGCAGGAGAATTTTCCCACGCTGTCAGTGACGTGCATGAGGTGAGCCGAGTTCATTGGACATGAACTCGGCTCATCTGGATGCCCTCACAGAGAGACACTGTGGAGCGCAAGCAAGCCTGCGCTTCTCAGTGTCTGCGGGATGAGAGGCTGGATGGCAGCGTTCTGCTGCGGTCCAGCCTGTCATCTCGATGTAGCAGAGCTGAAGCTGTCATGGGAACCATGGAAAGGTAAGGATGATGTTGCTTTATTATTTTTCTTTTATTTCAGGAGATCGTTGGCTTCAGCTGGAATGGGCGTGATGGTAAGTATGGTTTAATTTAGAACAATAAAGAATTGTGTGTTTATTTCAATTAAAGGACTTTTTCTGGGTGTTGTGTTTTTTTTAAATACTTTACTAGAAATTCATGGTGGTCATGTCTAATATTGGCGTGACCCCATGAATTTCGGGCTTAGGGCCAGCTGATAATGCCAAGCTGGCCCTAACCCCTTTATTACCCAGTGAGCCACCGCATCAGGGCCCTGGATGAGTTGGGTATAGCGCCAGAAGATGGCGCTTCTATGAACGCGCCATTTTCCGGGGTGGCTGCGGACTGCAATTTGCAGCGGGGGTGGCCCAGAAAGCTTGGGCCTCCCTGCGCTGCGGATTCCAGCCCCCAGCTGCCTAGTTGTACCTGGCTGGACACAAAAACAGGGCGAAGCCCCACGTCAATTTTCTTTAAATTATTTCATGAAATAATTAAGAAAAAAAGGGCTTCCCTATATTGTTGTGTCCGGCCAGGTACAAATAGGCAGCTGGTGGTTGGGGGCAGCCCGTTCCTGCCTGCTGTACCTGGCTGGACACAAATATAGTGCGAAGCCCCACGTCAATTTTTTTTAAATTATTTCATGAATTTCATGAAATAATTAAAAAAAAAGTACGTGGGGCTTCGCCCTATTTTTGTGTCCAGCCAGGTACAACTAGGCAGCTGGGGGCTGGAATCTGCAGCGCAGGGAGGCCCAAGCTTTCTGGGCCCCCCCCCCGCTACAAATTGCAGTCCGCAGCCACCCCGGAAAATGGCGCGTTCATAGAAGCGCCATCTTCTGGCGCTGTACCCAACTCATCCAGGGCCCTGGTGCGGTGGCTCACTGGGTAATAAAGGGGTTAGGGCCAGCTTGGTATTATCAGCTGGCCCCAAGCCCAAAATTCATGGGGTCACGCCAGTATTAGACATGACCGCCATGAATTTCTAGTAAAGTATTTAAAAAAAACACAACACCCAGAATAAAGTCCTTTAATTGAAATAAAGACACAATTCTTTATTGTTCTAAATTAAACCATACTTACCATCACACCCATTCCAGCTGAAGCCAACGATCTCCTGCAATAAAAGAAAAATAATAAACCAACCTCATCCTTACCTTTCCATGGTTCCCACGACAGCTTCAGCTCTGCTACATCGAGATGACTGGCTGGACCGCAGCAGAACGCTGCCATCCAGTCTGTCATCCCGCAGACACTGAGAAGCGCAGGCATGCTTGCGCTCCTCACTGTCTCGCTGTGACGGCATCCAGATGAGCCGAGGTCATGTCCAATGAACTCGGCTCACCTCATGCACGTCACTGACAGCGTGGGAAAATTCTCACGCTGAAGTGCGGAGTGCAGGAGAATTCTCCCACGCTGTCAGTGATGTGCATGAGGTGAGCTCATGTCCAATGAACTCAGCTCACCTCCTGCACGTCACTGACAGCGTGGGAAAATTCTCCTGCAATCAGCGCTTCAGCGTGAGAATTTTCCCACGCTGTCAGTGACGTGCATGAGGTGAGCCGAGTTCATTGGACATGAACTCGGCTCATCTGGATGTCGTCACAGAGAGACGCTGAGCAGCGCAAGCAAGCCTGCGCTTCTCAGTGTCTGCGGGATGACAGGCTGGATGGCAGCGTTCTGCTGCGGTCCAGCCTGTCATCTCGATGTAGCAGAGCTGAAGCTGTCGTGGGAACCATGGAAAGGTAAGGATGAGGTTGCTTTATTATTTTTCTTTTATTGCAGGAGATCGTTGGCTTCAGCTGGAATGGGCGTGATGGTAAGTATGGTTTAATTTAGAACAATAAAGGATTGTGTCTTTATTTCAATTAAAGGACTTTATTCTGGGTGTTTGTGTTTTTTTTAACTTTGACTATGGGGTTAGTAATGGGGGTGTCTTATAGACGCCTCTCCATTACTAACCTGGGCTTGATGTCAGCTGGCATTATAAGCTGACATCAACCCCAACCCAATTACCCCCTGCCACCGCACCAGGGCAGCGTGGAAGAGCGAGGCTAAGTGCCAGAATTGGCGCATCCTATGGATGCGCCATTTCTGGGGCGGCTGACGGCTGGTGTTTCTAGCCTGGGAGGGGGCCAATATTCATGGCTCCCTTTCTGGGCTATTAATATCAGCCCCCAGCTGTCTGCCTAGCCTTTGCTAGCTATTAAATTAGGGGGACCCCACGTCATTTTTTTTGGGGGGTCCCCCATTTTAATAGCTAGTAAAGGCTATGTATTCAGCTGGGGGCTGATATTAGTAGCCTGGGAAGCTCCGTGGGTATTACCCCCTTCCCAGGCTTCAAACATCTGACCCAGCCGTCTGCTTAACCTCCGCTAGAGCCTAAAATTAAGGGGAACCCCACGCCAATTTTTTTAATAATAAATCCTTTATTTTAATACTAAATGACAAGTACAGTAACCAACACTATCACTGTACTTCATATATATGTGACTGACATGTTTCTATCTATCTAATCTATGTGTGATGCTCTATCTTTCTGTTCTAAATTGTCGGGTACCGCTGCTGAATTGCCGGCCGGCTTTTTTAAAGAGACAGTGCATGAAAACACTATTATTTTTTTAAATAAATCCTTTACACTAAATGACAAGTACAGTAAGCAACATTGTCACTGTACTTATTATATATGTGACTGACATGTTTCTATCTATCTAATCTATGTGTGAAGCTCTATTCTTTCTGTTCTAAATTGTCGGGTACAGATGCTGAATTGCCGGCCGGCTTTTTTAAAGAGACGGTGCATGAAAACACTAATATTTTTTTTAATAAATCCTTTACACTAAATGACAAGTGCAGTAACCAACACTGTCACTGTGCTTCTTATATGTGTGACTGACATGTTTCTATCTATCTAATCTATGTGTGATGCTCTATTCCTTCTTGTCTAAATTGTCGGGTACCGGTGTATGCCGCTGCTGAATTTGCCGGCCGGCTTTTTTAAAGAGAGTGTCTTCTGAGCAGTTTGTCAGCTTTTGGACACCTTTGCAGGTGTTTTCTATGTGTTTCTATGTGTTTTTGTTTGCCTGCCATTGGTTTTAACGGTGTTCGACGGTGTTCTAAGGTGTTCGACGAACAGTTCGACGAACAGTTCCTCGAACATCCCGGTGTTCGACGAACCGAACAGAACCCGAACACTACGGGGGTGGCTCAACACTATTCCTGATATCTCTGCAGATGGATTAGTCCTCAGAAGGACTGTTTGTTAAGATGGATTTGTGTAATGTACGGTTTTTCTCCCTACACTACCTAATACACAATCAAATCTCTCCCTGACATAGCAGCAGCTGTCCTTACACTGTCTGATCCGGAGTGACTGTGACGAGCATGGCGGCGCCAGGTCTGACATAGACCTGATGACGCTGTGCGGCCAGCCAATCACTGTAATGCCCACAACCAACATGGCTACAGCATTACAGTGCATGGCAGGCAATCCCTGCATGTTCATTGGCTCTCTAAAGAGCGCCAAACATGCAGGGAGGGGACCCAAGTTCCCGCCCATGCAACCCGGAAATACCACCCCTGCCCACAAACACTTGTCCACGTGTCCGTGCCGAGCATCTCGAGCAGTGAGATGCTTGGGCGAGAACCGAGCAGTAGCGAGCATGCTCGCTCATCACTAATTACTACTAAAAACTTATGAATAATTTGACATCACAGTGTTACCATTCGGGGGAGAGATGCCTACATACATTGATATTTGACTATTAATGCTACCAGTACCAGATTGTGTAGACAGATCAGATTGTGTATCTGTGTGACAGCATGGCAAATCAGGTATGTTCATGGGCGGAGACGATTTTTTGGCGCGAACAAGTCGGAACCCCGAACACGAACCCGAATTTGAAAAGCTTAACACTAATTGTAGACATTATCCAACAAAACAATGCTGAGCAGAGTATCTGTGAATCCAGCTCTGGTTTGACTAGAAAACAGCAGTCTGTGTATATCTGTCCCTCTTGCCTCTGTTGTTCCTCTGTTCTCTCTCCATAGAGTTTAATGGGCAGTTCTAATAGACAATGACGATGTCACAACTATGGTGAATTTCTCCACAGAAGCTAATATTTATTTCCCCAATAGGGTTGCAGTTGTTGAAAATATGAAACACAGCTTCACTCATCCTCAACAGATCCAGTACTGCCCCCCAGTCGCAGCCTCTGTCTTTGTGTACAGGCTGCAGCAGTGACATAATGACGATAATGCAAATGACCACTGCTGCCAATCACTGGGCTCAGCAGGTCATGTAATCTACCTCCGCTTCACCACTGAGTGCAGTGATTGGCTGCAGTGGTCATTTGCATTATCGTCATGATGTCACTGCTGAAACCTGTAAACAAAGACTGAGGTAGCGATTGGGAGGCAGCACTGGATCTGTTGAGGGTGAGTGTGTTTCATATTTTCAACAATTGTAACCCTATTGGGAAATAAAAATTATTCATAGAAAACCGGCTCTATTGCCACTGCAATAAGCAATGTGGCTGGCGGGTCCTAAAAGTGATGTGGATGGTGCTTCGTCTACATGTTTCATTGACTACAGACAACACATACTTTAAATAAATTGAATCATTGGTTTCAAATGTAAAAATCAATAATATTTTTTTTCTTTCCAGCCCTTAAGTAACAGTGTAATGCTAAAGATTCATTTAATTAACTATGAGCTTTTCACAATGCACAACTACCCCCAGCTTCTCCGCCTATAGCAGTTCCAAGAAAAATGCATTTGAACTATTCATCTAAGGAGAAGAAAAAGTGCATTAATATTTGAAGACATTTAAACCCATTAGCGGGTCATCTGAACATCACAGATCTGTTTTACATTGCTAATTGAAGCAGTAATGACTAGAAGGCCAATAGTTAGTAATGCCTTAGTGAGTTTTATCATTTTAATTTGCTATAATTCCTGGAAATATGTAAATTTGTTGCTGAGCAGTTGTAAAAATGCACAATAAATGGAAGATTTCTTTATAGTTTTGAAACTGTGTTAATACAATTAACAGTTCTGATTTAGAATGATAATTGATGGTATTGTATGAAGAGGCTGAATGAGTTGAGGGTTAGGCCACAAAGTCGTGGTATTGTGGTGACTTTTGCTGCAAATCTCAGAACTGCTACATATGACCTTACCGTAAGGCTGGGCACAGACATATTAGACCCATTAACATATAGTGTAAAAATTGCTCCTTGGAAATAAAAACATGTTGCAGAGTTTCAAGTTCACATTAGGCTTAAAGGGGTTGTCCATCCTTAGGCTACATGTCTGCAGTCACTCTTTGAGACATTGAGTCCTCAAGATTGCTATGAGGAAGGGTACTTCTAAATATGAAGATACATTTCATAACATCATGAGCGACCATAAAGTGAGTTGCTAGAGATCGCTTGCACTTCATCTTTACCTCCTGTCTTCTCTGTTAATAAATAAACACTGCACATATCTAAACTGCCTAAATAAGTAATGCAGCCCCATTGCTCTCAGGCTCGATGGGAGTTTTTGAGGTCGGACCCCCCACTAATCATAAATTAAAGAAGCACTGTATTTTTTAAAAAAGATGGTTTTTTTTAAAGCCACAATCTGTATTTAAAGAAAAACTAGAAATCTTGCAATTTTCACATTGACCAATGATAATTTTTTTAGACTCTAACTTTTTTTTGTTTCAGGAAACAACATATGTACATAGCCGCAATGTCAGGTGCTAACTCTATCTTTTGCATTGAAGTGTCTAATAGGCATGTGCAAAGGTCATTGTGAAGAGAAAGAGAGCAGGAGGAGCCGTGACATCACCTATTATGATTTGGTGGATCCTGTGTTATCAGCTGCATATATAGGCGTTACCTGTCATTGTAACCCGGCCTCTACTGATAGGCAAACTCTTGTAAACTTTTCCTGAAAGGAGAGGAAGTATGAGTGGCCAATCCGAAAAATTACAAGTTTGCTTCTTTTTTAATAAAGACATAGATAAGGATATGAAAATAGAAACAAAGCTAAATAAAAAATACATGTAACACCAAAACCTGATTTAAACAAAAATTCATTTTATGATGATAGCTTTTCAATGATACATTCAAAGGACATACCATCACTTTACAAGATGGAAATAACTTTTTAGTTTCATATAAAGTTTATTATAAATAAAGAGGTGACTAGTAGTGATGAGTGAGTATGCCTCATTAACTATTTCGGTGAGCACGCTTTGGTGCTCGCCGAGTATTTTGGTATGCTCGGCGTTTCATTTATTGTCGCTGCACCTGAAGATGTCAAGGCTGTTAGACAGCTGTGACACATTCAGAGATAACCTGTTCACCAAGCTATCTCTGCATCTGTCACAGCTGTCTAACAGCCGTGACACTTGAAGGCGCGGTGACAATGAATGAAAAGCCGAGCACGCCTTAATACTCGGCGAGCACCCAAGTGTGCTTGCTGAAAGGGTTAATGAGGCATACTGGCTCATCACTAGTGACTAATATATAAGGCGCGGGGACATTCTATGGCTGAGAACATTGAGTCTATGTAGTGGAAAAGTCAATGATCTGTGGTTAAGTTCTAACCACACTGGCAGTACGAGACCTGTCTAGACGAGGCCCGAATAAAGCTTCAACGTGCACAAATTTGCGATGATCAATACCACCTAATACACGGTACGGTGATACACCAATCATTTACTTACAGCCAACTGAGAAACGAGTTTCAACCTCGACATTGTCTTTGTCAAGCTCAACTAATTTTATTACAGATCATTATTGTCTTCACCTCTTCCTTGTGGATGATCCTGGACCTGAAAATTGGCAGCGGTATACTCACTGTACTCCTTTTACCTTATCACTGCTATATGGTGTTATGCCCACAGTGCAACACCAAAAGTTGAGTAATATTCATTCCTGCGTTTAGAGGCAATCTATCCGAGAAATAATACACCAGCTGTCATTCCATATTCTCTAATATTTTGTAGTGGAAAAGTTGACGCTCTATATCCCATCGTATCATGCGTCAATAAAAAGGGTGAATCAGGTCATCAATGTATTTTAATGGACGGTGTATTTTAAACTGAATTTGAAGATTGGAAAAACTGAAACTGGGCCAAAAAATAGTTGAAAGCAAGTACAGATATAAAAAGGACAATCCTTTACTGTCTTACTGTAGAATAACAGTTTAATGAGGTTCACACCCTGTACACTTTTTATTGGATAATGTCCTGAGCTCCATTCAAAGCAACTCCAAACTTTAGAAGAACACTGTTCATTGAGCATAATAGATGAAATGGTCAGCAAGATTACAAATACATCAACTCTTCTGTATCTAATCTTATAAATCCTTCTCTCCATATGAGTGTGAGAAATTAAACTTTCAGCATTTTTTAAGTCACTTTTTTTTTTTTGCCTTGCTGTATTCGTTGACAAATCCTTCAAAGTGGCGCACGCGGTTCATAATTCTGGCAAAATAAAAAAATGTTCTTTTTTTTTTGTATTTAAGGTTTTTAATATGTGACTTTAAAAAAAATCACCAATTCCAGCCAGAGATGTAAAATTTGTGCCAAAATTTCAGATGTATATAAAATTAGTTCAAGAGGGACTCGAATACTTTTGTGCAAACATTTTGAGCCTTTTTAAAAAGTCGCATTTGATGATGAATCCTCCAAAAACATCTGGAAACCTCAAACCCCACCCAAGATGATGAACATAAAAAAACACAGGCAAACAAATATAATATAGACTCTAAAAATAAAATGTAAAACACAGCACAAATGAAAAACGGTAAACACCAAAAACTAGACAAAAAAAGCACATGAAATATTAAATATTATTATTATTATTATTATTATTATTATTATTAAATCTAGACCATTGTATATTTTTTTTCTGTTAAAGCTTTTTTTTAAGACAAATGGTAAAATGGGATATTTTTGATTGGAAATAATAATAAACTTCTTAAACTAGGCATAAAATAATTGACTACATTAATTATTCTCTTACTTCTTTAATTATGTATCAATTATACCATATCAAAAACTGTTTAGCCTGATCTTTATTCTGACAATGAAAGTATGTTGGGCAGATTCCTTCTGATAAATCGGCTTCCATATTAGAAGTCTCGTGAGGGTTGCACCAGCTGGTTGGACTATAGCTTTATCATCATGAGTAATGTTTGAGGTCAGCCCTTATATTCATTCATTAGTACTTATCCTTTAAGACATAGCTAGACAATTTTTTGCAAACACTAAGTATATATGGTTGCACTAAGATGTAGATTCTGTATTATGACTGGGGAAGATGGTGTTATATTATTAAATGAGTGGGCTTAAAATATCATTAAAGGTGTTATCTGCTTAGGAAACCTATTTTCAAATATCTTGTACATGAATCCTCAATTTGTTTGGATCTCTTCTGTAAGTGAAAATGAAAAGTTGCTACAGAAAGCATAACTTTGATTGGAGAATCCAGTACATCTTTGATTTCCAAAGAAATTGCTATTCCTCATTTATACTGTGGTGTACAGTGTCCATTTTAGGACATGATCAGATATCAAAATCAAACATCAGAATGATGTCAGTTTGAGGCTAAATACCCTCTCTGACAAGTGATTCTGACAAGTGACTTTGATAAGTAATTTTTACAACTGTAATAATAATAATAATAATAATAAAAAAAGTCATTGTTCGCTGATGGGACTTGAACCCGAATTGTATGTTCAGAAACCAGTGCACTAACCACTGAGCTATTAACTCAGGTGACGAAACCTAGGAGTTCTATTTAGTTATATGATTTTCAGTGCAAACCTGATTGAAACTCATTGGGACTTATGCACAGACTGCAAGCAAGCCAAACTCAAATGATGTTTGATTTTGATGTGTCAGTCTGATGTGTGACTTTCTTCAAACATCAGAATCAGAATCACAATGACTTTTGTCAACCTGAGTATTTTCATAGTTGATCTCATAAGACAAGAATAGCTGCCAGTTACTGCCACTTGACTGGATAGCTCAATGGTAAGGTATCAGCCTCTGAAACTACAGCATCAAGGTTCAAATCCCATTAGGAATATTACTATTATTCTTAATTTTAAATTATGATTGTTTAGCATACAGGGGTGTTTTACTTTTAATATCTGACATTCTGATTGTCATCCTGACATGTTAAGAGTTTCAGACACGCTGTCTATTTGCATTGTAAATTACATAAATAATAATTATTTATGGTAATGGTAAATAATTATTATTATTATTATTATTATTACAGTTGTAAAAGTCACTTATCAAAGTCACTTGTCAGAATCACTTGTCAAAATCACTTGTCAGAATCACTTGTTAGAATCACTTGTCAAAATCACTTGTCAGAATCACTTATCAAAGTCACTTGTCAGAATCACTTGTCAGAATCACTTGTCAAAATCACTTGTCAGAATCACTTATCAAAGTCACTTGTAAGAATCACTTGTCAGAATCACTTGTCAAAATCACTTGTCAAAATCACTTGTCAGAATCACTTGTCAGAATCACTTGTCAAAATCACTTGTCAGAATCACTTGTCAGAATCACTTGTCAGACAGGGTATTTAACCTAAAACTGACATCATTCTGATGTTTGATTTTGATATCTGGTCATGTCCTAAAATGGACACTGTAGTGGTGGCACTGTGGGAAAATTGAATACTTGTTTCTGACTTGCAACAGATTGGTGGAGGTCTCAGTAGTTGAACACTCGTTATTATCTTTACATCAGGGGACTCTTAATGAAAAGCGATTTTTAAAGAGAAGATACTCGCTTTGTAGAGAATAGTGAATCAATTCACATTGAATTCAATTCATATCCAATTTTTAGAAATTCACTGAACTCAGGGAACTCAAACAATTTGTGATTTGCTTTTAGTAAATAACTTAAAATGGCCACCTTCATTTTCTACATTTCAGAACATTGCATCAGAAAGAGAAGGCTCACTTGAACGCGGGCGTGGCTGCACAGCCTTCCCCATAATGCCTTGCAGCTATCCTATTATATGGTAAGGCATAGCCAATCATGTAAGACTATCATAGTATAAACGTAGAGGCAGGAAATGCAGCAGCAATTTATCTGGATAGTTAAAGGATGTCACAGCTTAGCCATAGAGATGGGATGAGAAAGCCATAAAACACTGAATAAACTGTACATAAATTGCGTGTGAAAGCACAGCAGTAAGGAAGATTAAAAAAGAATAGTGTCATATGTGTTTTTCAGTGCAATTTGAGGATTTGGATTACCGTATATTCCGGCGTATAAGACGACTTTTGAAGACTGAAAAATCTTCTGTCTAGTCTGGGGTCGTCTTATACGCCGGTAATGCTTTTGAACTTTCAGAAATTGACATGCGGGGATACTCTGGGGGTGTTAATAAGCTGCCGTGGCCGTATCCCTGCCATGTGGGAGTTAATATAAGGTGGAGGGAGTTAAAATACGGCGGCGGTAGGTCCAGACAGTCAGCGCTTCTGTGCTGAAACTGACACATCGCTGCGTATTCCCAGCTCCGGACACAGCGCAGGGCTTCTGTGCCGACAGCTTTCACTTGTCACAGAAGCGCTGCGCTGTGTCCGGAGCAGGGAAGTTCGCATTGCTTCTGTGACAATATATGAAAAGCCGGCAATTCAGCAGCGGCATAAGCCGGCACCCGACAATTTAGAATAGAAAGAATAGAGCTTCACACATAGATTAGATAGATAGAAACATGTCAGTCACATATATATGAAGTACAGTGACAGTATTGCTTACTGTACTTGTCATTTAGTGTAAAGGATTTATTAAAACAAATATTAGTGTTTTCATGCACCGTCTCTTTAAAAAAGCCGGCCGGCAATTCAGCATCTGTACCCGACAATTTATAACAGACAGAATAGAGCTTCACACATAGATTAGATAGATAGAAACATGTCAGTCGCATATATATGAAGTACAGTGACAGTGCTGGTTACTGTACTTGTCATCTAGTGTTAAAATAACGGATTTATTTAAAAAAAAATTGGCGTGGGGTTCCCCTTAATTTTAGTCTCTAGCGGAGGTTAAGCAGACGGCTGGGGCAGATGTTTGAAGCCTGGGAAGGGGGTAATACCCACGGAGCTTCCCAGGCTACTAATATGAGCCCCCAGCTGAATACCTAGCCTTTACTAGCTATTAAAATGGGGGAACCCCCCAAAAAAATGACGTGGGGTCCCCCCTATTTTAATAGCTAGCAAAGGCTAGGCAGACAGCTGGAGGCTGATATTAATAGCCCAGGAAGGGTGCCATGAATATTGGCCCCCTCCCAGGCTAGAAACACCAGCCGTCAGCCGCCCCAGAAATGGCGCATCCATAGGATGTGCCAATTCTGGCACTTAGCCTCGCTCTTCCCACTGCCCTGTAGCGGTGGCAGTGGGGTAATAGGGCTGGGGTTGATGTCAGCTTATAATGCCAGCTGACATCAAGCCCAGGTTAGTAATGGAGAGGCGTCTATAAGACGCCCCCATTACTAACCCCATAGTCAAAGTTAAAAAAAAACACAAACACCCAGAATAAAGTCCTTTAATTGAAATAAACACACAATTCTTTATTGTTCTAAATTAAACCATACTTACCGTCACGCCCATTCCAGCTGAAGCCAACGATCTCCTGCAATAAAAGTAAAATAATAAAGCAACCTCATCCTTACCTCTCCATGGTTCCCAGGACAGCTCCAGCTCTGCTACATCGAGATGACAAGCGGGACCGCAGCAGAACGCTGCCATCCAGCCTGTCATCCCGCAGACACTGAGAAGCGCAGGCATGCTTGCGCTCCTCAGTGTCTCGCTGTGACGGCATCCAGATGAGCCGACAATGAGCTCAGCTCACCTCCTGGACGTCCGTCACTGACAGCGTGGGAAACTTCTACTGCGCATGCGGGGAGCAGGAGAATTTTCCCACGCTGTCAGTGACGTGCATGAGGTGAGCCGAGTTCATTGGACATGATCTCGGCTCATCTGGATGCCGTCACAGTCAGACACTGAGGAGCACAAGCATGCCTGCGCTTCTCAGTGTCTGCGGGATGACAGGCTGGATGGTAGCGTTCTGCTGCGGTCCAGCCTGTCATCTCGATGTAGCAGAGCTGGACCGGTCCTGGGAACCATGGAGAGGTAAGGATGAGGTTGCTTTATTATTTTACTTTTATTGCAGGAGATCGTTGGCTTCAGCTGGAATGGGCGTGACGGTAAGTATGGTTTAATTTAGAACATTAAAAAATTGTGTGTTTATTTCAATTAATGGAATTTTTTCTGGGTGTTGTGTTTTTTTTAATTACTTTACTAGAAATTCATGGCGGTCATGTCTAATATTGGCGTGACCCCATGAATTTCAGGCTTAGGGCCAGCCGATAATGCCAAGCTGGCCCTAACCCCTTTATTACCCAGTGAGCCACCGCACCAGGGCCCTGGATGAGTTGGGTACAGCGCCAGAAGATGGCGCTTCTATGAACGCGCCATTTTCTGGGGTGGCTGCGGACTGCAATTTGCAGCGGGGGGGGGACCCAGAAAGCTTGGGCTTCCCTGCGCTGCAGATTCCAGCCCCCAGCTGCCTAGTTGTACCTGGCTGGACACAAAAATAGGGCGAAGCCCCACGTCTTTTTTTTTTTAATTATTTCATGAAATAATTAAAAAAAAAAGGGCTTCCCTATATTGTTGTGTCCGGCCAGGTACAAATAGGCAGCTGGTGGTTGGGGGCAGCCCGTTTCTGCCTGCTGTACCTGGCTGGACACAAAAATATGGCGAAGCCCACGTCGACATTTTTGGGAAAAATTAATTACAAAATTAATAATAATTTAGGGACTGCATCTTTATTAACCCCTCAATTGTCATTTAGTGTTAAAATAAAGGATTTTTTAAAAAGAAAATTGGCGTGGGATCCCCCATCATTATAGTCTCTAGCGGAGGTTAAGCAGACGGCTGGGGCAGATGTTTGAAGTCTGGGAAGGGGGTAATACCCACGGAGCTTCCCAGGCTACTAATATCAGCCCCCAGCTGAATACCTAGCCTTTACTAGCTATTAGAATGGGGGACCCCCCCAAAAAATGACGTGGGGTCCCCCCTATTTTAATATGTTTATGAGTGACAGTTTTCCTGCTATATACCTGCATGTCATAAGAATTTAAATTAAAAAAGGACCATGTTAAATTCAAATCTGTTTTTTTTTAATTTTTACCGGTGTTTGGTATGCGTTGGAAAAGGGGTAGTCTTATACGGTGAATATATCCTAAACTCTATATTTTAACAGGAAAGTAGGGGGGTCGTCTTATACACCAGGTCGTCTTATACGCCGGAATATACGGTACATTTGATTTGGGGTAAATACATTTAAAGTCTTGAAAACATTTAGTGAAGCTAGAAAATTCCAATTTAAAAAGATTTACTTATCTCTAGTGCTGAGCTATCAGATGGATAAATAACATAGAAATAAAAGGATAAATCGATCTATCAGAAAAACAAATAGACATGTTAGGTAAACTGGAGAAATGACTAAACTATGATGCGCAGTGAACTTTACATCATCAATATGCTGAAGTTTATAGAAAACTTCAGAGTACTCACCCAGGCATGTTATGTAGTAGGAATGAATAGGCTGATAGTCGGCCTGGTGATAAATTACAATCATTAATCACTGTGCCAGTAGAAAGGAGCTGGAGGAGATGGAGGCATACAGAATGCGTAGGAGCACGCGCTATCCTATTTATCCTTTCTTTTCTGTGTGACAGGTACATGTGGAAGCGCAGTACCTAGCTTGTCTTAAAGTTACTTTCTACTTTGATAGTTGGCTATTCGGTGAATGATTCCACTTCCACTAGTATTTATTCTCAGACAGTACTGAGTAGTTTTCTGTTTTCAACCTAGAAAAAAATTACTTAAGGTGGACAACCCCTTCCATGAATATTTACAGATAGAAAAAACAGTCTAATGCGAGACCAATGCGAGAGGTCTACTCAAAGTGGTTGCACAATAAACCCACCGATCGTGGATCTAAAGCGTGGAATTATCAGGGAAAGAGAAACACTAATCGCCCATGACTGCACCATGGGACCTGTAATCAGGGGCATAAATATAATGAGTTTTGTGGTTGCAGTCAACTCAGAGAGGACCAAAAAGTCCCCTTAACCCATGTGAAAAGACCAACACTGTTAAAGTTCCATGGTAGTTTGGGGTCCTGTTGGAGATTTTGCATTGGGGCCCACAAACTTCAAGTTTTGCCACTACCTCTAATTCTATTGAATAAATTTCACATTACAGGAACAGTGAACAGTCACTTCATGCTGGAGAGAACTCTCTCGTAGGGCTTATTCACACATCAGCATTTGGTCAGTATTTTGCACTAGTGTTTGTAGCCAAAATCTAGAGTCGAATTTACAGAGAAAAACTATAATTGGAAGTTTGACACCTGTTCTGTGGTTTGGAGACACTCCTGGTCTTGGCATGCAAATGCTGATCAAAAATACTGATGTGTGCATAAAACCCCAGAGGAAAGTTCATCAAGGGCGCAACTAGGATAGGAGGTGATAGTTCTAAGAAAAGATTACGCTGGGATTTTGTAATGTTGGTGAAAGCCAAAAAACCCAGAGGAATTCCACAAAAACATGGGAAGAGCAAATGTGTAAATAGATTTAGTGCCTGCATTTAGGATTTACCTTTTCTTTTCTACTCTTCATAGGGGAATAGAATTGTAAATCCCAGTCTCAAAAAATAACATTGTAAATATACAAAATTCAATAATTTATTTTGAAAAAAAATTTTTCCTAAAAGGTCAGTTTTTTCTCTGTTCTTCCATTGCTCTTTGCTCATTACAACATCTTAATGATCTGAGATGCCCCAGGAGTCCAGTACATTTTTTCTTTTTCACAAGTGGAACATTTTATATTGACCTTGGAACCATGAAAATTGGTAATGATGTATTTTATACCTGTTATTAGACCACATAAGTAGTACGAGTGACAGGAAAGTATACAGTTGTGACTAGGGAAGGGATGGACCAGATGTCAGATTGGCATAGCTATTCATTAAATTAATCTCAAATCTCTTCAATATAATAATTACATTAATTTGCTTGATTGAGTCCCTGACACCTAAGAACGAGAGTCTTACCTGAACAGACACTTCAATATTGTTCTTAACCTATAATGAATTGTCAAATATCCACAAGTTTAGTTCTAAAGCATTGTACTTACAGATTGGATGTCCATATTTTTATAGGAAGGCTGTACAGTGAATTACAAAATGTGATAGTCTAATGTAATCCCAAAATATTTTCTTTATATAGGCATATTTTGTGGCTATTAAACCCTTACTGACATATGCCATACAGTTACGTCATATATCGGCTTCCTGACTTTAATGCGGGCTTAGGGGCTGAGCCCACATTTTTGCCATCAGATGATGGCTGTGATATTCAGCCATCATCTGCCTCTAACAGCCACATGTCGAGGAGAGCTCCACCTGCGTCTGTTAACCTGTCAAATGCCAACCTGTGACAGCGGCATTCACAGCGTGGCAGGTGGTCGGTGATTTAGCCCACCATGATGCGATTACTGAGTGCCAATGGGTTGGCATGACAGCCATGGGTCTGCTGAAGACATTCGCACCTGTCATTATGGTATTCCTGTGATCGCTAGCTTCTGGCTGGTGTTCATGTGAGACTGTGATTTTTACTATATACAGTATATATGCAGTATATATATACTAGTATATATACTATATATGTGGTCAGATGACTGCAGATTCTAGTCCCCTAAGGGGACTAACAGGTACAGTGAAAGTAAAACTCTTCAAAAATATGAAAATATGAATATAATAGAAAATATTAAAACATTCAAATCGCCACCTTTTTTCCTCATTAAAAATTAAAGATATGAAAAAAATAAAAAAATACACATATGTGGTATCGCTACATTCATAAAAGTCTGATCTATCAAAATATAAAATACGTTAACCTAATTGGTAAACGGAATAATAAGAAAAACTCTACAATACTGCAAAAAAATGTAATAAGAGGTGATCAAAACATTGCATTTATTCCAAAATGATATCAATAAAGCATTAGCTGAGGGCACAAAAAAAGAGAAAATGTTACGCATCTTGGAAAATGGCAATGCAAGCAAAAACTTTTTTTTTACAAATTTCCAATTTTTTTTCACCACTTAAATAAAATCTCCTTTATCATGGTGACCTAGAAAATCATATTGCAGGTTAGTTTTTACCATATAATGAACTGGCTCTTGAAAGAAGAAGAAGGAAAATGTAAACACAAAAGAGAAAAATTGTCTTGTCGGGAAGGAAGTAAAGAGTCAATTTCATGAAGACAATACATGTCTTCTTTGACGGAGGGTGGAGATGAAAATTAAGGAAGGTTCCACTTTGAAAGATTTTACCTAGCCACAGTTATTCATTTGATTGGCATGTAACAAATGAAGGGAAATTTGAAACAAGAAAAAAAATCACTTTTTATAATATAAAATGAAAACTAAAACACTATAGGCACAGTCATTGCCCTTTAATATTTCCCGTTCCACGGAAGTGCCAGGGTAAGGGAGAATAGTTGTTTTTTTTTATTTACCTCTATCCAAAGTGGACAATCTTCATGCAAATTTGCACCCAAATCTTCATAATTCGATGCAGATATGTCTCTGTGAGTGTGCCTGTGATTTTAAGTGAAGCTACTGCAATAATTTACAACAGCAATTCCAAGCCAAGTGATCATACTTTAAAACTGCTCTGTCCCTTAAACTTGGTGTTAAAGGATTTTTCCCACAAACAAAAGTTAATTTTAATCAATCGATCTTGGAATGATAATAACTTCCACAATTGGATGTGTTTAAATAAAATGTTCCTGCGCTGAGATAATCTTATAAATGTGCCCCTGCTGTGTACTGTGAAATGGCTGTGTCTGACCGTACAGGAACATGGTCTGATCATACCACATCTCCTGGGCAGGGGAGGAAGCAAAATAATATACAGACATTACAGCAGAGGATCACAGCTGATTCTTTCTTTTGAAGTAAAACATTGTTTAAAAACAGGAAGTGAAATGCTTTACCTCACAAAAAGAATCAGCTGTGATCCCCGGCTGTCCTGTCTGTATACTCTTTTGCTTCCTCCCTTGCCCTGGAGATGTGGTATGCTCAGACCATGTTCTGTACATGGTCAGACACAGCAATTACACAGGGGAACATTTATAAGATTATCTCAGTACAGGAACATTTTATTTAAACACATCCAATTGTGAAACTTATTATTATTCCAAGATCTATTGATTAAAATGAACTTTCATTTGTGGGAAAACTCCTTTAAATCAAAACAAATGCCAACACAGCGACATGTTTTGAAATCAAATTAACCTTACTGTAGATAAACATAAGAACATATGGCTAAGCAATAAATGGATTAATCAATAGTGTTGAACGAGCACTAAAATGCTCAGGTACTCGAAGCTCGGGCCGAGCTCACTGTGATACTCGGGTGCTCGACCCGAGCAACGAGCCCAATGTCAGTCTATGGGAGACCCGAGCATTTTTGCGGCGGCACCCCCGGCAGTCTTTTAAAAGCCTAACAAGTGCCCAAAACAATAGTGACAGTGCTCAAAAGACATGGGGACAGCATGAGGATCGCCGAAGGAAGCATTTCTGACCCCCAGGTCACTGCTGTCAACAATGTGGTCAGAGGTATTAAGCCACTTTTACGGGCTCACAATAAAACGTTCAAAAACGAAACTGAAACTGCTTTCCTGTGAAATATGTTAAGGAAGTTCCTTTCCAGTGTAAAGACTTGTGTATAAGGTAAAATAAATAACCAAAAAAAAAATACTCCTCCACACCTTGGGCTATGTTCACAAGTAGCATTTTTTATGCATTTTTGCACTTTTGTATTGCTTTCAACCGTGACAAATGCATTCACCGGGAAATGTAATTTTAACATTTTACAATCTTATCTGTCCATGTGCTATGTGACACATGCATGCAGTGCTGAAAAGACATGGGAACAGCATAGGGAAGACCCCTGGAAGCATCTCTGACACCCAAGTCACTGCCTAAAAGTGTGCCCATCGGAAGTGATCCTTGCCGCATCAGAAGATGCAGACTTGCAACTATCCCCGTGCCAGTCCATGTCCCAGGGCAGTGTTCAATTATACCTCCCCCATTCCTTGCAATGCAAGCGCAAATATGCAGTCAACCAACCACCCACCCACCCGCAGGCTGCAAAACCATACTGCTAGCTTTTACTTGAAATGAGGCCTTTTAGTTTGGAGGAGGCCGAAGCTGGCCACTACCTCATGGCTGCTTCGGCAGCGAGGTATCCATACTCAGTCCCCAGGCGCCCGGCGGACGGGTGTCCACGCTCGGTCCCCAGCCACCAGGGGGCGGCCGAGTGTCCATACTCGGTCCCCAGCCGCCCCCCGGCCAGGTGTCCACACATGGTCCCCAGCCGCCTGGGGGCAGCCGGGTGTTCATAAACTGTCCCCAGCCACCCCTATTTCTATTGTTACCTTCCCACACACTTTTCTTAGCCTGTCCTCCTTTAGGGCAGCATTGGACGAGCCCACCAGAGAACCAGACTCCTCCGGTGGACCCTGGCTTCTCCATCAGGGGAATTGAGAGTGCCAAGGTGAGGAGCATGATGGTGATAGAAGTTAGCATCTGCTTTGTTTTCTTGGAATGCAAGCGCATGTATGTAGTAGGGGCTAGGCCTGAGGTGGTCAGCGTTTTGGCGCATATCCTACCTCCTCCGAGTATTGCTGGATGTTTTCCTGCTACTATCCCAGTTCTATGACTCCCGTTAAAACAAAGCTTCAGGTGATAAATGATGGATGAGGTGGTGGCAAAGGAGAAAGAGCAGGAGGAACAGGGACCATTCACATCAATATCAGGCCAGTCAACCACACATGTCTTGTGGGATATGTTTCTGTACCAAAAGGAGCCGCTCGGCTACACAGTTATAGGGCATACAGTGAGTGCAATGCCTACCAAAAATTTCGAGGCACTCCAATGCCCCTTGGAAGTGACATGGAGGTCAGAGGGCCTTAAGTAAACCATTTTTCCATTTAGTGCATCCTGTGCACTGTTGGCCTAAGCAGTGAATGGAAGGCTTTCCAAAAATTATGAGGAACTGCAATGCCCCTTGAAATAGAAGTGGATTACAGCATACTAAAAACCTTCTATCCATTATTGGGGAGGTCTCCCTTAGTGTTCGCCTATGGATTGAAAAGCAAAAGCTGACTAAAATTAGGAGGAAATGCAATGCCCGTTGGAAGAGTCGTGGAGGTCGCAGTAGCTTAACAAGACGGTTTTAATGCCCCTTGCAAGAGACATGGAGGTCACATTAGCTTAACAAGACGTTTTAATGCCCCTCGGAAGAGACGTGGAGGTCGCAGTAGCTTAATAAGACGGTTTTAATGCCCCTTGGAAAAGTGGTGGAGGTCACAGTAGCTTAACAAGATGGTTTTAATGCCCCTTGGAAAAGTGGTGGAGGTCGCAGTAGCTTAATAGGACGGTTTTAATGCCCCTTACGAGAGCCATACAGTACAGCATCTTAAAAACATTCTTGCCATTATTGGGGAGTGAGTCTCCCATAGTCTTTGCCTATGCCTTCCAAGCAAAAGCTGCCAAAAATTAGGACGGAGGAACTTGCAATGCCCCTTACAAGAGCCATGCAGTACAGAATATTACACACATTATTCCCATTATTGGGGAGTGGGTCTCCCATAGTCTTTGCCTATGCCTTCCAAGCAAAAGCTGCCAAAAATTAGGACGGAGGAACTTGCAATGCCCCTTACAAGAGCCATGCAGTACAGCATATTGCAAACATTATTCCCATTATTGGGGAGTGGGTCTCCCATAGTCTTTGACTATGCCTTCCAAGCAAAAGCTGCCAAAAATTAGGAGGAAATGCAATGCCCGTTCGAAGAGTCGTGGAGGTTAGAGTTAATTAAAAACAACATTTCAATGCCCCTTAGAAGAGCTGTGGAGTTCAGAGTGGTTTAACAAGATGCTTTTTATGCCTCTTGGAAGAGACGTGGAGGTTGCAGTAGCTTAGCAAGACGGTTTTATTGCCCCTCGGAAGAGACGTGGAGGTTGCAGTAGTTTAGCAAGATGGTTTTAATGCCCCTTGGGAAAGTGGTGGAGGTCACAGTAGCTTAACAAGACGGTTTTAATGCCCCTTGGAAAAGTGGTGAAGGTCGCAGTAGCTTAACAAGACGGTTTTAATGCCCCTTGGAAAAGTGGTGGAGGTCGCAGTAGCTTAACAAGACAGTTTTAATGCCCCTTGGGAGAGATGTGGAGGTCACAGTAGCTTAACAATACGCTTTTAATGCCCCTCGGAAGAGACGTGGAAGTCGCAGTAGCTTAACAAGATGGTTTTAATGTCCCTTGGAAAAGTGGTGGATGTCGCAGTAGCTTAACAAGACGGTTTTAATGCCCCTCAGAAGAGACGTGGAGGTCGCAGTAGCTTAACAAGACAGTTTTAATGCCCCTTGGAAAAGAGGTGGAGGTCGCAGTAGCTTAACAAGACGGTTTTAATGCCCCTTGGAAAAGTGGTGGAGGTCACAGTAGCTTAACAAGACGGTTTTAATGCCCCTCGGAAGAGACGTGGAGGTTGCAGTAGCTTAACAAACCGGTTTTAATGCCCCTCGGGAGAGACGTGGAGGTCGCAGTAGCTTAACAAGATGGTTTTAATGCCCCTTGGAAGAGACGTGGAGGTCTCAGTAGCTTAACAAGACGGTTTTAATGCCCCTTGGAAAAGTGGTGGAGGTTGCAGTAGCTTAACAAGGCGGTTTTAATGCCCCTTGGAAAAGTGGTGGAGGTCGCAGTAGCTTAACAAGATGGTTTTAATGCCTCTTACAAGAGCCATACAGTACAGCATCTTAAAAATATTATTCCCATTATTGGAGAGTGGGTCTCCCGCAGTCTTTGCTTATGCCTTCCAAGCAAAACCTGACAAAAATAAGGACAGAGAAACGTTCAATAATGGCAGCACGGACCATGGTCACCCTGGTGGTATAGTGGTGGTGGAGGCTGAGGATAAAGAGAAGAACATAAAACAGCCAAAATGAGGAAGCGTATACCCATGTGTGGGTGTGAAGCGGTGCATGTGAATACACCTCCCGAAATAACACAGCGGATTTGACTTTATGTTACTCTGCTGTCATTTGGTGGTGATGAGAAGTCTGGCCTAATCCAGCCCTTGTTCATTTTGATAAGGGTCAGCTTGTCAGCATTGTCAGTTGACAGGCGAGTGCGCTTATCAGTTATAATTCCCCCAGCGGCACTAAAAACACGCTCCGATAACACGCTAGCGGCAGGGCAGGCCAGGACCTCCAAGGCGTACAGAGCGAGTTCATTCCAAGTGTCCAGCTTGGGTACCCAATAATTAAAAGGCACAGAGGAATCACGGAGGACGCTGGTACGGTCGGCAAGGTACTCCCTCACCATCTTTTGAAACTTTCCACTCCTTGTGAGAGTACCCCGCGGGGAGGGTCTGAGAAAACTGTCCCAGAACGTTGACAGTGTTCCCCTGCCTCTGCTGGATTGGAGTTGCATCTCTCTCGCATGTACGCCTTGGTTGGGCAACGAACTGTGACCTCTGCCAATAGCGTGTTCAGATGGGAATTTTTTTAACAGTTCTGCAGCAAGGGCCTTCTGGTACTGCCCCATTTTTGTAGACCTCTCCACCTCAGGAATAAGAGAGTGAAAGTTCTCCTTGTAGCGGGGGTCCAAAAGTGTCACCAACCAGTAATGACTGTCTCCCAAGATTTTGACAATGCGAGGGTCACGGTTAAGGCAGCATAACATAAAGTCAGCCATGTGTGCCAGACTGGTAATGGGCAAGACTTCCGTGTCTTCACCAAGATGATGACTGACCATGCTCTCCTCCTCCCTACTGTCCTCAGGCCACCCACGCTGAACCGACGGTATGAAAGTTGTACAGGTACTACTGTCTATAGCGAATGATACAAGATCCTGTTCTTCCTCCTCCTCCTCCTCTCCCTCATTGTCAATGCACTTTGAGATGAGATGAGGCTGGGCTGTGTGTAATCGACCGCTACGGTTTCTTGATCCATCTCATCATACTCTGGCTGCAATGCCTCCTCTTTAATTCTCTGCAGAGAGCGTTGCAAAAGACAGACAAGTGGGATGCTAACGCAAATGATCGCGTCATCGCCACTCACCATCTTGGTGGACTCCTCAAAGTTTGTCAAGATGGTACATATGTCAGACATCCAGGTCCACTCCTGAGGTCTTATGTGTGGAGTCTGACCTGAATATCGATTGTCTTGTTGCAGCTGGTACTCCACAACTGCTCTCTTCTGCTCACAAATCCTTTGCAACATGTGGAGGGTAGAGTTCCAACGTGTGAGGACATCACACACCAGTCGGTGTGATGGAAGCTCAAAACGCTGCTGCAACACAGCAAGGGCGGCGGAAGGTGTAGCCGACTTGTGAAAATGATCTGACAGGTGGCGTACTTTCACTAGCAGATCTGGCAACTCAGGGTATGATTTAAGAAACCGCTGAACCACGAGGTTAAGCACATGAGTCAGGCATGGTATGTGTGTGATCTCGCCTCAGAGCCGCCACCAGGTTACGGCCATTGTCACACACGATCATACCTGGATGTGGGTTCAGCGGTGTCAGCCACAGATCGGCCTGCTCTTTCACAGCTGTCCACAACTCACAAGCAGTGTGAGGTTTCTCACCTAAGCTTATGAGTTTCAGCACAGCCTGTTGCCGCTTGGCGGAGGCAGTACTGCAGTGCTTCCAGCTTGTAACTGATGTGGTGATATCTGAGATGGAGGCTGAACATGAGGAGGAGGAGGAAGATGATGCGCAGTACACTGTGGGGGCAACTCTGACTGACATAGGGCCCGCAATCCTCGGTGTGGGGAGGATGTGTACCGTCCCAAGGTCCGACTGGGTCCCGGCTTCCACTATGTTTACCCAGTGTGCCATCAGGGAGATGTACCGTCCCTGGCCACAAGCACTTGTCCATGTGTTCGTTGTCAGGTGGACTCTCCCAGTAACTGCGTTGTCAAGGGCACGGCAGATGTTTTGGGACAAGTGCTTGTGTAGTGCGGGGATGGCACACCAGGCAAAATAGTGTCGGCTGGGGACCAAGTACCGAGCGATGGCCACCGCCATAAGATTGCGGAAGGATTCCGTCTCCACCAGCCTAAAAGGCAGCATTTCCAACGCAAGCAGTCGTGAAATGTGCGAATTTAGGACTGTGGCCTGTGGGGTGTTAGCTCTGAATTTCCGCTTTCGTTCAAAGGTCTGGGATATGGACAATTGAACGCAGCAGTGGGACGTGGACGTTGATGCTGTTTCTTCAGAAACTGCCATAACAAGTGAAGACTGAGAGGAGGGGGCATCTTTGCATGCAGTATGGACAGGGGATTGCCTTGCACACACAACAGGGGGTTCTATTGCACGCACAACAGCGGAAGAAGCAGTGGTGGTGACACCCGCTGACACTGGTCGTGGACCCTGGGGTTCGCCCCACAAAGTTGGGTGCTTTGCTGTCATGTGCCTGATCATGCTGGTGGTGGTCAGGCTGGTCGTTTTGTCACCCCTGCTGATGCTGGCATGGCAGGTGGTACAAATGGCCTTTATGGGGTTATCAGCAGAGTCTTTAAAAAAATTCCAGACTCTGGAAGACCTACAGGTTGTACTGGCAACGTCCCTCGTGGTGGTGTTACGGGGAACTGTTGCCTGCCTTCTGTGTACGGCCACCACACTGCTTTTTCCTGCCTGTTGGGTTACTATGCCTCCCTCACCCTGTGTGCTGCTGGCCTCGCTCTGCATGTCCTCCTGCCACGTTGGGTCAGTTACTAGATCATCCACCACCTCCTCCTCTTCCACTTGTGCACCACGATCCTCCTCCTCACTTCCTGGCAATTGTGTCTCGTCATTGTTCACCTCTTGTGACAAATTGCCAGCGTCGACTTCCTGTGGCCGTGGCTGTTCAAATATTTGAGCATCGCTACATGGGATCTCCTCTTCCACCACTTCAAGCTGAGCAGGCGAGGGGCACAAATATGGAAATTGACCAGTGTACAGCTCTTCAGAGTGTCCAAGTGTGGGATCAGTTGCTGTCTGACGACACTTGGCATGGTGGGAGGAAGGAGCATCAAGGTGAGGAGGAGTATGCGGTCGAGACTCACGACTACTAAGATTTGACCATGTAGAAGACCGACCGAAGGTGGTGGTGCCCAGGTATCTGGAAGTATTATCTGCTATCCAATTAATAACCTGTTCACACTGATCAGTTCGCAATACTAGTGTTGTTCTGTGTATCCCTAGTAATTCGGTCAAGAAGTGGGAGCGAGAAGATGTGGCTGTTGGTTGTGGCACATTTTCACCTTGGCCACGGCCCCGTCCTCTCCATGCACCATCACCAGAACGTCCAGTTCCACGTCCCTTGCCACACGCCTTGCCCATTGTAAAGGAAGTAAAATAGCTTACACTCGCACTCTCAATGAAAAAAGGATAACAAAAAGTAGATTAGAACCGTGAAAGAGGAAAACCACAGTTCTATTTCTCTGGCCTACACCCGACTCTTTTAAACAATCTGAACAATCAGGGAGAAACTATTACTGTTTTTCTTTACGGAAAAAATACCAAAAGCTGAATAATACAGATTTTTACCGTGGAATGGTAAAACCACAGTTATTGTTTACTGGGGTATACGAGACAATTTTAAATAGATATATTTGCTGCTGAACAGTGAGCGACACACTCAAACTGTTTTTTTTTAGGTAAAAATGGCCCAAAAGTGGATAATACAGATGTTTGAACCATGGAACTGCAAAACCACACTTCTATTTCTCTGGCCTTCACCAGACTATTTTCAACAGATATATTTGTGTCTGAACAATCAGGAGACGCTATTACTGTTTTTCTTTACGGCAAAAAATGCCAAAAGCAGGATAATACAGAGATTTGACCCGTGGAACTGCAAAACCACAGTTCTATTTCTTGGGCCTACACCAGACTATTTTCAACAGATATATTTGTGTCTGAACAATCTGGAGACACTATTACTGTTTTTCGTTACGGCAAAAAATGGCAAAAGCAGGATAATACAGAGATTTGACCCGTGGAACTGCAAAACCACAGTTCTATTTCTTGGGCCTACACCAGACTATTTTCAACAGATATATTTGTGTCTGAACAATCTGGAGACACTATTACTGTTTTTCTTTTCTGCAAAAAATGGCAAAAGCAGGATAATACAGAGATTTGACCCATGGAACTGCAAAACCACACTTCTATTTCTCGGGCCTATACCAGACTATTTTCAACAGATATATTTGTGTCTGAACAATCAGGGAGACACTATTACAGTTTTTTTTTTATGACAAAAAAATGCCAAAAGCAGGATAATAGAGATTTTTTTACCGTGGAGCGGCAAAACCACAGTTATAATTTACTGGTGTATACCAGACTCTTTTAAACAGATATATTGGTGTCTGAACAATCAGGAGACACTATTACTGTTTTTCTTTCCGGCAAAAAATGCCAAAAGCAGGATAATACAGAGATTTGACCCGTGGAACTGCAAAACCACAGTTCTATTTCTTGGGCCTACACCAGACTATTTTCAACAGATATATTTGTGTCTGAACAATCAGGAGACACTATTACTGTTTTTCTTTACGGCAAAAAATGGCAAAAGCAGGATAATACAGAGATTTGACCCGTGGAACTGCAAAACCACACTTCTATTTCTCGGGCCTACACCAGACTATTTTCAACAGATATATTTGTGTCTGAACAATCAGGAGACACTATTACTGTTTTTCTTTTCTGCAAAAAATGGCAAAAGCAGGATAATACAGAGATTTGAACCGTGGAACTGCAAAACCACATTTCTCTTTCTCGGGCCTACACCAGACTATTTTCAACAGATATATTTGTGTCTGAACAATCAGGGAGACACTATTACAGTTTTTTTTACGACAAAAAATGCCAAAAGCTGGATAATAGAGATTTTTTACCGTGGAACGGCAAAACCACAGTTATAATTTACTGGTGTATACCAGACTCTTTTAAACAGATATATTGGTGTCTGAACAATCAGGAGACACTATTACTGTTTTTCTTTACAGAAAAAATACCAAAAGCAGGATAATAGAGATTTTTTACCATGGGACAGCAAAACCACAGTTATAATTCACTGGTGTATACCAGACTCTTTTAAACAGATATATTGGTTTCTGAACAATCAGAAGGCACTATTACTGTTTTTCTTTACGGAAAAAATACCAAAAGCTGGATAACAAAGATTTTTTACCGTGGAACGGCAAAACCACAGTTATAATTTACTGGTGTATACCAGACTCTTTTAAACAGATATATTGGTGTCTGAACAATCAGGAGACACTATTACTGTTTTTCTTTACGGAAAAAATACCAAAAGCTGGATAATAGAGATTTTTTACCGTGGAACGGAAAAACCACAGTTATAATTTACTGGTGTACACCAGACTCTTTTAAATAGATATATTGGTGTCTGAACAATCAGGAGACACTATTTCTGTTTTTCTTTACAGCTAAAAATGCCAAAAGCAGGTGTCACGCTGTCTCTGTATACTGGAGGTAGGGAGCCTAAGCTGACCCTAAGCTGGGGCCCTGACTAATCCCTCAACCTGGAGGTACTGTTAAAGGTACAGAGGTCCAGGCCGCCAGCGTAACCCCTACCTCCTGAGGATCCCTGCACCTAAGTAATCTAGTCCTGAGAAGGACCCCGATCACAACAAAAGAGGACAAGTAATAATATGCCCACACACAGTACTTAGACGAACGAGACAGTACAAGGGAAAAACCAAAACCACCTTGCATACAAAAACTACACAACTACAACAGAGGGAACTCCAACGGGAAAGGAGATAAATGATAAAGCGAGGAAGGGAAAAAACACTCCAAATACACTTATCTCAGAAACTCCAAATACAACGATCCGCTCTGTAAGTCTGTGTGAAATGCTTTCACCGACACTTCCCAAACAGACCAGCAGGCATATGAAGGAGTCTCATTACAGCAACATTGATTGCAGCTGGGCGAGGCTGGACCTCGTCTAGCACAGAGAGAGAGAGAATTAACTCCCTCACTGCCGAAAACACCAAGCACCAAAAAGTCAGCTGCGAGAAGTCAGGCTGTGTAATCGTGACGATCTTCGTGGCGACACACCCGTGACAGTACCCCCCCTTCTACGAGGGGCCTCCGGACCCTCAGGGCCAGGTTTATCCGGGTGAGTCGTGTGGAAGGCCCGAACTAATCGGTCTGCGTTAATATCCGACGCAGGAACCCACATCCTCTCCTCAGGACCATACCCTTTCCAATGAACCAGGTACTGAAGGGACCGGCGATTAAAACATGAATCGATGACCCTAGATACCTGGAACTCCAAGTTACCATTGACCACCACTGGAGGGGGAGGTAAAGGTGACGGTACCACCGGCGCCACATACCTCTTAAGCAACGATCTGTGGAACACGTTGTGAATTTTAAACGTAGGGGGGAGGTCAAGACGGAATGCCACCGGATTAATAATAGAACTGATTCTGTACGGCCCGATGAACCTGGGACCCAGTTTCCAGGAGGGAACCTTAAGTTTAATATTCCTGGTAGACAACCATACCCGATCGTTCACACTTAGGTCCGGACCAGACACTCTCCTCCTATCAGCCATACGTTTGTATCGGTTCCCCATAGTATTCAGATTCTTCAGCACCCCTCTCCATACTGAAGCGAGTGATGAGGAAAATCGTTCCTCCTCAGGAACCCCCGAAGAGCCCCCCCTACTGAAAGTACAAAACTGGGGGTGAAAACCATATGCCCCAAAAAACGGGGACTTACCAGTGGACTCGCTCCGCCTATTATTAAGAGCAAACTCTGCCAGAGGTAAGAAAGAAGCCCAGTCCTCCTGGTTCTCTGACACAAAACACCGGAGATATGTCTCCAAGCTCTGGTTCATACGTTCCGTCTGACCATTGGTCTGAGGGTGAAAAGCCGATGAAAATGACAAATGCATCCCCCGCCGTGCACAAAACGCCTTCCAGAACTTGGACACAAACTGAGACCCCCGATCAGACACCACATCGGAGGGTACCCCGTGAAGCCTCACAATCTCCCCAATGAACACCTGCGCAAGAGTTTTAGCATTAGGGAGAGCCGGAAGAGCAAAAAAATGTGCCATCTTGCTGAACCTGTCCACTACAACGAGTATGACCGTTTTACCCGAAGACGGAGGGAGGTCCGTAATAAAGTCCATAGACAGATGAGTCCAAGGACGCTCCGGGATCTTCAAAGGTAAGAGGGCCCCAGACGGACGGGTATGTGAGGTCTTAGAGCGCGCACAAACCCCACAGGACGCGACAAAAGTTACCACCTCCTTATGTAAGTTAGGCCACCAAAACCGACGCGAGAGGAGATCCACAGTTGCTTTACTCCCCGGGTGTCCTGCCAAAACTGAGTTATGGTGTGCCTCGATCACCTTTTGTCGCAACTGATCTGGAACAAACAGTCTCCCCGGAGGTCCAACAGGGGCGTCCCCCTGAGCCTCCAATACCTCCTCCTCCAGCTCAGAGCATACTGCCGAAACCACCACCCCCTCCTGAAGGATAGGAATCGGGTCGTCCGTATTCCCGGCCCCAGGGAAACTACGAGATAAGGCATCCGCCTTTACATTTTTTGACCCAGGACGATATGTAACGACAAAATTAAACCTGGTAAAAAACAATGACCACCTAGCTTGTCTGGGATTCAGACGTTTCGCGGACTCCAGATATAGCAGGTTCTTGTGATCGGTGATGACGGTGACCGGATGGACTGCCCCCTCCAAAAAATGGCGCCACTCCTCAAAAGCTAACTTAATGGCCAAGAGTTCCCTATTGCCGACATCGTAATTCCTCTCAGCGGACGACAATTTTTTAGAGAAAAAGGCGCACGGATGCCACTTACCAGGGGACGAACCTTGTGACAATACTGCTCCCACCCTTACCTCGGAAGCGTCTACCTCTACAATGAATGGCTGTGACGCATCAGGTTGAATGAGTATGGGTGCCGAGGCAAAACATTTTTTCAAGGAGGAGAATGCTTGACAAGCCTTGTCAGACCACCTAGAAAAATCCGTCCCCTTTTTAGTCATGTCTGTGAGAGGCTTAACCATGGACGAGAAATTACGAATGAACTTCCGGTAATAATTAGCAAACCCCAGGAAACGTTGTAGTGCCTTAAGATTCTCTGGCCGATCCCACTCAAGAACTGCCCGCACTTTCCCAGGGTCCATACGAAAACCGGACGCTGAAACCAGGAAGCCTAAAAACTGGAGTTCCTGTACGGCGAACACACACTTTTCCCATTTGGCATACAGTTTAATATCCCGCAAGATCTGTAACACCTGCCTAACGTGCTCCTGATGAGACACCAGATCCGGCGAGTAAATTAAGATATCATCCAGATATATGACAACAAACTGTCCCACCAGGCGGCGAAAAATGTCATTAACAAAGTGTTGGAACACCGCCGGGGCATTAGTCAGACCGAATGGCATGACAAGGTTCTCATAATGCCCCTCCGGAGTGTTAAACGCCGTCTTCCACTCATCCCCCTCCTTCATCCTAATCAGATTGTACGCCCCCCTGAGATCCAACTTAGAGAACCATTTGGCGCCCACGATCTGATTAAAGAGATCGGGAATAAGTGGGAGTGGATACGGATCTCGGACCGTAATCCGATTAAGTTCACGGAAATCCAGGCAAGGGCGTAGGCCTCCATCTTTCTTCTTAACAAAGAAGAACCCCGCAGCCACCGGTGAAGATGAAGGTCTAATATGCCCCTTAGCCAGACTTTCTGAAATATAATCCTTCATGGCCTGCCTCTCAGGACCAGAAAGGTTATGCAACCTAGCTTTAGGTAACTTGGCCTCAGGGAGCAGTTTTACAGAACAGTCATACTCGCGATGAGGAGGTAGTTCCTGACACCCTTTCTCCGAGAATACATCCTCAAAGTCCGCCAGAAATGGAGGTAAGACCCAAGGAGTAACCGCACCGATGACCGTGTTCATGCAGTTTATATTACAGAATTTACTCCATTGGCTTATCTCTCTGGTTTGCCAATTAATAACCGGGTTATGTTTAGTTAACCAAGGAAGGCCCAACACTATAGGAGCGGGAAGACCCTCCAACACGTAGCAAGACAACAGTTCTTTATGTATCGCCCCCACTTGAAGTTTTACGTCATGCACAGCTTGCAAAAAACTTCCCTGACCGAGAGGCCTGGCATCGATCGAGAATATGGGGATGGGTTTAGCCAACTCACTCAATCGCATACCTTGAACCCGGGCAAACCGAGCATCAACCAGATTAGCCCCGGCCCCACTATCCAGAAGAACAGATATCCTCTCAGTTCTCGTACCCACCACCACCTCCGCCGGTACGAGAAACTGAGACGAACCTAGGGACGAAATACCTACTCCCAGATTGCCGTCCACCACACAACCTGGGATCAACAGTTTTCCGACGACTCTTCACTCTGCAAGGGACGGGATGGACACCCCCCAATAAAATGTCCCTTTCTCCCGCAGAAGAAACACCTTCCTGTCTTATGGCGCACCACCGGTCCCCTCCCCCGAAAAGATGTCCCTCCTAATTGCATAGGCTCCTCTGGACTGACCAGGGGAACCACCATATGAGGGGACCTTGTAGGAGGTGGAGTCATCACAGGGGGTCGAGTTATCCCGCACCTCTCCCGAAGCCGTCTGTCAACGCGAATAGCCAGGGCCATAGCGGCTTCCAGTGACGCGGGAGAGTCATACTGTGCCAACACATCCTGTAATTTGTCGGATAAACCTTGACAAAACTGGCTCCTAAGAGCCGGGTCATTCCACTGGGTGTCCGTGGCCCACCTACGGAACTCCGAACAGAATTCCTCCGCCGGACAATCTCCCTGCTGGATCCTACGTAACTTAGACTCAGCAAGGGAGATCCGATCTGGGTCATCATATACGAGTCCCAGAGCAGCGAAAAACCTATCCACTGACTGGAGAGCCGGGGAGCCCGGGGGAAGAGAGAACGCCCAAGATTGTGGGTCCCCTTGTAGGAGCGAGATGACAATTCCCACCCTTTGTTCTTCACTCCCCGATGACCGAGGCCGCAGCCGAAAGTACAATTTGCATGCCTCCCGGAAAACAAAAAACTTGTCCCGCCCCCCAGTGAACCTGTCAGGGAGAGCTACTTTAGGTTCTGGTCCGGCTTGCTCCAGAGGATGCAAAACCTTGGACCTAACGTCCGCCAGCTCCATGGACAAACTCTGCAACTGCCGAGCTAGACCGGCTACTGGATCCATGGTAGCTGGAGAAAAACTAAGTGGGTCGGTGAAAATGTCACGCTGTCTCTGTATACTGGAGGTAGGGAGCCTAAGCTGACCCTAAGCTGGGGCCCTGACTAATCCCTCAACCTGGAGGTACTGTTAAAGGTACAGAGGTCCAGGCCGCCAGCGTAACCCCTACCTCCTGAGGATCCCTGCACCTAAGTAATCTAGTCCTGAGAAGGACCCCGATCACAACAAAAGAGGACAAGTAATAATATGCCCACACACAGTACTTAGACGAACGAGACAGTACAAGGGAAAAACCAAAACCACCTTGCATACAAAAACTACACAACTACAACAGAGGGAACTCCAACGGGAAAGGAGATAAATGATAAAGCGAGGAAGGGAAAAAACACTCCAAATACACTTATCTCAGAAACTCCAAATACAACGATCCGCTCTGTAAGTCTGTGTGAAATGCTTTCACCGACACTTCCCAAACAGACCAGCAGGCATATGAAGGAGTCTCATTACAGCAACATTGATTGCAGCTGGGCGAGGCTGGACCTCGTCTAGCACAGAGAGAGAGAGAATTAACTCCCTCACTGCCGAAAACACCAAGCACCAAAAAGTCAGCTGCGAGAAGTCAGGCTGTGTAATCGTGACGATCTTCGTGGCGACACACCCGTGACAGCAGGATAATACAGAGATTTTTTACCGTGGAATAGCAAAACCACAGTTATAATTTACTGATGTATACCAGACCTTTTTAAATATATATATTTGCGGCTGAACGGTGAGCGACACACTCTAACTGTTTTTTTTTAGGTACAAATGGCCCAAAAGAGGATAATACAGAGGTTTGAACCGTGGAACTGCAAAAGCACACTTCTGTTTCTCTGTCCTACACCAGACTATTTTAAACATATATATTTGTGTCTGAACAATCAGGGAGACACTATTACAGTTTTTTTTTACGGCAAAAAATGACAAAACCAGGATAATAGAGATTTTTTACCGCAAAACAGCAAAACCACAGTTATAATTTACTGGTGTATACCAGACTTTTTTAAATATAGATATTTGCGGCTGAACAGTGAGCGACACACTCAAACTGTTTGTTTTAGGTTAAAATGGCCCAAAAGTGGATAATACAGAGGTTTGAACCGTGGAACTGCAAAACCACACTTCTGTTTCTCTATCCTACACCAGACTATTTTAAACAGATATATTTGTGTCTGAACTGTCACAGACACACTTTTTTTTTTTTTTTTGGAGGGGGGGACACTAAAAGGTTAATAAGACAGGTATTTGTATAGTGTGAAGGAGGAAAAAAAAAAGGGGATTTAGATGAAAAAATATATATTTTCCTGGCACCCCAGGGTCTGGAGCTAAGTCCAGAAATTTCAGCAACAGGAGCACACAGGACTGTAATACAGCGTTTGCTGGTATAATTACTGCGTCTCCTATACAGCCTGCCTGCCTGACTGATAATTGGGATGGATATTAGTCCTGAGAAGGACTGTTTGTTTGATTTGGCAGCCTTTACAGACCCTACACTAACTATTTCACAGTATAAATCTCTCCCTAGCTCAGCAGCAATTTCCCTACACTAGCTGATCCGGAGCGACTGTGTCCAAGATGGCGGCGCCCGGTTTTAAATACTCGAGGTGATGCTGTGCGGCCAGCCAATCAATGTAATGCCCACAACCAACATGGCTGCGGCATTACAGTGACTGGCTGGCAATCCCTGCATGTTCATTGGCTCTGTAAAGAGCGCCAAACATGCAGGGCGGAAACCTGAGCTCCTGCCTGAGTAACCCGGAAATGCTCGGTGCTCGCCGAACATCCCGAGTAGCGTGATGCTCGGGCGAGTACCGAGCAGTGTCGAGCATGTTCGCTCAACACTATTAATCAACATTGCCGCCTGGCTTATAAATTAGCTCTAGTTAGAGTGTTAGTGGCCACAAAACCGATTGGGGGGGCTAGAGGATAGTCTGCCCCCTGAGGTTTCCAGTACGCATTGGGACCGACTTGCTACTGCTTTAGATATTTTTCACTTGTACTTGCTGTGGTTTCTACATGCTAATATCACAGCTCGGCACAACTTGCACAGAGTTTTTCCCACTAGTAGACAAAGAGATCTCAATGTCCTCAAGTTTTTAATATTTAATACTTGTGTTTCTTAGCGTCAACATACAGTTTAACATGGAAGAACTCATTTGGCATTAAAATTTCTCCAAAGATGGGTTTGACTATCAGGGTGGAAGGCATAGTGTCATGGTTCCTTACCACTGCTGTATTGTGCTACTGTTTTTTTGGTTAGGTGGCAGGCTCAACCTCACCGCTCTCCTACTGCACCCTTAATGCACCACTGGCTCTTTCTCCTTGTTGGGACTTCTTATAACTGCCACTATGGTGCATGTATATTAACCCAGGTCTATATTTTCTAACCATTGTTCATTTGACCCAGGGCACTTGATGGTTCTTCGGATTGCTCTTTGCCTGAGCAAAATGATTCTTAGGTTTCAAACTGTGCAAACGTGAACTTCTGTTTTGTCTTCCATTACTGCTTGTATCCTGACCATGATCCTTGTTCAATGCTTACCAAAACTTCTTGATTATTGAACAAATTCCACCTACCCTGACCTTGCCTTGTGTGACTATGCTTCCCGTCTCTGTAAGATAATGGAGACTACTTTAAATGTGTGTCCTAAGGAAGGCCAACATCGAAGTCCAGATCCCTGTACAGACAATAAAAGCTTAATACCAGGGAATTCCTTCACTTGCCAGTTTAGCACAAAGATAAATAATCTACTACAACCAGGTGGATCTTGTGTCACAAAGAAGGTCCTGTGAAGTAAAGATCCCAACCTACACTCAAGACTGAGGTGCAGTCGATGAGTCAAGACTCAAATATTTTACTGTCAATTTTTAAAAAACCCTTCAGAACCGGCCAATTATTCATTTTTGCATTTTCATTTTTCTCTCCCCTTCTTCCAAGAGCCAAATTTATTTTTATGGCAAAGTATAGCCTATAGCTGAGCTGCGCAGCAGTACCAAGATAGTGTCAACGGGTGCTTTCAGCATGACCCCTACTATCATGGTGAAAACGCACACCAGCAATCACGTTATTTAAATGCCGCAGTAAGCAATTGACAGCGACATTGAAATAGTTACCCAGCAGCGATTGAGGCTGGTGCTGAACGCTGCTACTACAGAGAGTGGTTATATTATAGCTGACATCTGCCCTGCCCTGTATGGAGTGGCCATAGCTCCTGAGCCTACATGCGCACCCTGACCTTGATGTACATACGGCAGGGTCCATGGAAGCGTTAAAATGGAAAAATCATGCTTCAAGAGGTGGAGTAAGGCCTCATTCAGATAACTGATTTTTGCACACGAATGCTATCCGTGAAAATCACCAGTGATAGTCTATGGGGCCATTCACATGTTTTATTTTTTCCTCGGACCTGTGGAAAATATTGGACACATGTCCGATTTTGATCCCAGGGTTGGATTAAAATCAGCAGTGCAAGTCAATGGGTCCATGAAAATATCGGACAGCACTCGGATGAAATCTGAATGCAGTCTGATTTTCATGAACTGTTAGAATGGAGAAGGGGGAGAAATTTTTATTTTTTTGTTTTCAATTTCTTCACGTACAAGAAAGTCGGATTACACTCATACCACAGTCTGATCAAACTATGATCAAATTCTGATCCGAGCCTGGTCAGAATAATCAATCTGATTTTCTTGTATGCGGAAAAAAAGACCTTCTGAATGAGGCCTAAATGTTTTTTCTCTCTAAATAATAACAATTACAGAGCATCTTTAGTTACAATTTTGTGTTGTACTGTTCCTCCATTATTCCTCATGGGGGTAAATCATTTGTCAAGCTAACAATGTTTATTGCCAACGTTGTGAAATTGTAAGGATGGAGATTTACAGTATAATAAAGGTAGGTTATAAATTTTTTTAAAAACTATGCTGAACTCACCCTTGCCCGAACTTACTCCACTGGTTAGCCCCTCATCAATCCCATTCTGCCATTCCGCCATCTTTGGTCCTCTGGCTCTGACTAGGCTTAGACCTCATTCACACATCAGTATTTCACATCAGTGTTGGTATGTCAAAGCCAGGAGTGGGCTTAATGATAAAAATTATCATTGAAAGATAGACACCTGTTCTTTGTTTTGGAGGCACTCCTGGTTTTGGCACACAAATAATGATGAAATACTGATCAAAAATTGTAACATGTGAATGAGGCCTTAGTCTGCGCTGGATGCACCAAAGATGCTGGAAGGCAGAGTGAGAATGCAGACTGGGGTGGGGCAGGTCATGGTGGAAGGAGTACAATTTTTAAAAAAATGTTTATCTCTTTAAAATCCAGCAAAATGGAGACTGTCTGTGATTTAGGCCACAGCCCCACTATCAGTATTTGGTCAGTAAACGGTCAGTATTTTTTTTTCAGGAGTAGGAGCCAAAACCAGGAGTGGGTGATAAATGCAGAATTGGTGACTTGTTTCTATTATACCTTTTCTATGATTGTTCCTCACCTGGTTTTGACTCCCACTGCTGAGAAAATATGCTGACCGAATACTGACCAAACACTGATAGTGGGGCTGTGGCCTTAGTTGGATTCATGCAAAGAGAATCACCAAAAATTGGATTTTTTTTTCTAACATTCGAAGCGTAGTTAATTTGTCTTGAATTTATTTGCTCATCTGAAAATTTGAATACCCGAAATATTAGATCACATTTCTTAGTTTATCTAATTTATAGGGAAATTTCAACCAAGTCGTACTTTGAATAAATCCTATAATAGGTACTGCGGATGCAGCTATGGTCTATGCAGCAGCAGTAGCCAGAAATGGCACTCGGCAGGGTCTAGTTATGCAGTGTTCATGCTGTATTTCCATTGCCACCCACTGAGCGTACCCCATAAATTAACTGAAGCTGATGCAAATGCATAAAAAATATAACCAAAAGGTCAGTTCACCAGTCTATGAATACGTCTTAAAAGCCTGGAAAACATGACAGTTTGTATCTGGAACCTCCGCGCTCCTCATTTTCTGAAAAGCTTTAGATCAGACACAAGACATCATATGCTGAAAGACTTGTTAAATATGACTTTCTATTTCCTCACATGGCTGCACAGCCCGTGTGCGCTACAATTGTACAGCAATTCCCGGCACCAAGAAAGGCTTTCGAGTCAGCAGCAGTCATTTTATTTTACCTTTCATGAAGTGAACTGTAACCTACGCAGACTTTGATGTTGATTTTCTTTTTGAAAAAAAAAAACGCGGTGTTCGCCTTGATATTTTAGTGGCGACAGATTTAACCTCTCTGCATATGAGCAATGTGGAAAACACAGTTTTCTGTACTACAAAAGTGACTGTTCTATTTTAGATCCCCTTACTGTATATTAATGTTCTCAGGTATTTCGATGGCGCATGTAGTTTCGAGAGTCATATGGAAATACTTGTACATGACAGAATGTAAAGCATTGTAAATATTTATTGGAGTTAATGATTCGGAGATAGATTTTTTCTAGTTTTTCTTATTTGAGGAGGGGGCAAAAAGCATGTACTGTGTTTGTCAATAAAGAATTAAAAAATTTTTTTAAGTGCTTAGGCCTCATTCAGACATTCGTGTTGCATCAGTTTTTAATCACAGATACAACACATACCCATTATTTATCCATTCTTGAAAAACAATGACGACACTGATGGTAAAAACAGACACACTGATCAGTCCAGAGCCTCTCATTTAGCCAAATCAGTTCTCATACTTTGCACTGACGAGGGACAATAGCCTGAAACATCGTGTCTGAAAATTGAGATTCTGATTTGGCTTTTATCCTAAGTCATATTGAACGACTCATTAAAGGGTTAATTGTGACTTGTAGGATTGCTGCTTCCAATAGGTAGCGCTATAGATTTCAAGTCCTCTTTCTCTCTAAAGAGGCAATTTGTATATGAAGCCTTAAAGTGACTCAAAAATCTTTCATATCCTAATTTTTTTTATCTACAGGGGTTAATTGACTCAGATTTTGATGCTTGGCTGTTTTTAGCTCTGCTTAATTTAGGCAGAGTTGTGGTCTGTTGGTATAATTTAGCTATAGTGCCTACAGGAAGTCTGATGTAGTCTGAGACACACCCTCTGACATATTATTGGTCCACAAAGGGCCAATATCTTTAATTTAGTATGCATAATTTAAAAAAAAAAAAGAAAAAAGAAAAGGGAATACTCGGAGCACTAGCAATAAAAGAAGAGCAAAAGCTGGTCACTTTTGACCTGGTAACAGGTCCTCTTTAAAGGTTTTTTTTTATTAAAGAAGCACTTACTTCAACATTTTTATTCTCTTAATATTTTGCAGTCATCATATTATATAACAATGTGTACTTACAATTGCTCATTTTTCCTTTCTATACAGTTAATTCTTCTTTCTTCCATTAGGTCTATAACATCATGTGATTAAAAACTGACCACTTGAATCCTTCTAAGCTCTATGTAGAAACAGGAGGTCAATTATCCCTGCATGAGTCATAAGTCACTGCAGAAGTCCCTGGCAGGGGAAGGAGGAGCAGCTGAGTCAGGAGTTGAAGAGAGGAATAATAACTGCAGGGACAAGAGACTTCCTGTTTCTACATAGAGATGAGAAAAGAGAAGAATTAACTGGGTAGAAAGGCAAAATGAGCAATTGTAAGTACACATTGCTATATAATATGAAGATTGCAATGTATTAAGAAGATAAAAACTTTCGTGGGAAGAGTGCTTCTTTAAGAATATTCCTTTCCATTCGCCAAGCACAGATTCTTGCTCTGATAGATCCAGAAATCAAAGCATTACTTGATCAACCATTTACTGGCCACATTTAGTGAACACTTTAAGAATTATGTCCAGAGGAGGATTTTTTTGGAGATAACCGCTTATCGTCTGCAGCAAAAGACACAGAAGAGCACCAATGATGTGCCCAAATTCCCAGATTATATTTAATTATTTGCCACATAACATAACTGTAAGTTAAGTCCTTTTCTTTTGATCTGCCCCATCGGCACTGCCATTAACACAATGCAATTATGGCATGCCGATGAGTTATCATGACAGCCAGCTTCTTAACAAAGATAGGGGTATTGCAATGAATTATGTGAGCAATTAGTAGATCACACATTCAAGTCACATGATGAAAAAAGCTGAAAATTATTAAATAAAATATATTAAAGAAAAATAAAAAATAAAACTAAGGTATAAATAAACAAATTCTATTAAAAACAACCATATTATACAAAAATAATGATGCTAAAAATATGCATACTTGATATTTATGCATGTGTAACAACGCTAGTTTAAATTTTATTTTTGCAGCAGTATGAACACCGTGGAAAAAAAATACTAAAAACTTATGTGTAACTCAAAATTGTACCATTGAAAAATATAACTCACTTTGTAAAACACAAGCCCTCATGAAGCCACATTTACGGAAATATAAAAAGTTGTCTGAATATAATGATGCAAAAAATGTTTGTATTTAATTAATTTGGTATGAGCTTAAACGTAACGACTCATAGAATAAAAAAAAATATTTTTTAAGAAACAGGTGCATCTCACTAAATTAGAATATCATCAAAAAGTTAATTTATTTCAGTTCTTCAATACAAACAGTGAAACTCATAAATTATATAGAGTCATTACAAACAGAGTTATCTATTTCAAGTGTTTATTTCTGTTAGTGTTGATGATTATGGCTTACAGCCAATGAAAACACAAAAGTCATTATCTCAGTAAATTAGAATAATTAACAAAAAACACCTGCAAAGGCTTCCTACACGTTTAAAAAGGTCCCTTAGTCTGTTTCAGTAGGCTTCACAATCATGGGGAAGACTGCTGACTTGACAGATGTCCAGAAGGCAGTCATTGACATACTCCGTAAGGAGGGTAAGCCACAAAAGGTCATTGCTAAAGAAGCTGGCTGTTCACAGAGTGCGGTATCCAAGCATATTAATGGAACGTTGAGTGGAAGGAAAAAGTGTGGTAGAAAATGGAGCACAAGCAACCGGGATAACCGCAGTCTTGAAATGATTGTTAAGAAAATGCCATTCAAAATTTTGGGGGAGTGGACTGCTGCTGGAGTCATTGCTTCAAGAGCCACCACACACAGACGTATCCAGTCACATTCCTTGTGTCAAGCCACTCATGACTAGTGTTGAGCGAATTTGTTCGGCATTTCAAATTCGGGTTTGTGTTCGGGGTTACGGCTTGTTTGCGTCAATAAATCGGCTCCACCCATGAACATCCCTGATTTGCCACGCTTTCACGCAGATGTTATCTGCGTGACAGCGTGGCAAATCAGGAATGTTCATGGGCGGAGCCAATTTTTTGGGCGAACAAGCCGGAACCCCGAACACGAACCCAAATTTGAAATGCCGAACAAATTTGCTCAACACTAGTCATGACCAATAGACAACGCCAGAAATGTCTTACCTGGGCCAAGGAGAAAAAGACCTGGACTGTTGCTTAGTGGTCAAGGTGTTGTTTTCAGATGAAAGTAAATTTTGCATTTCATTTAGAAATCAAGGTCCCAGAGTCTGGAGGAAGAGTGGAGAGGCCACAATCCAAGCTGCTTGAGGTCTAGTGTGAAGTTTCCACAATCAGTGATGGTTTGGGGAGCCATGTCATCTGCTGGTGTAGGTCCACTGTGTTTTATCAAGACCAAAGTCAACGCAGCCATCTATCAGGAAATTTTAGAGCACTTCATGCTTCTGTCTGCCGACAAGCTTTTTGGAGATGGAAACTTCATTCTCCAGCAGGACTTGGCACCTGTCCACACTGCCAAAAGTACCAATACCTGGTTTAAAAACAACAGTATCACTGTGCTTGATTGGCCAGCAAACTCGCCTGACCTTAACCCTATAGAGAATCCATGGGATGTTGTCAAGAGGAAGATGAGAGACACCAGACCCAACAATGTAGACGAGCTGAATGCTGCTATCAAAGCATCCTGGGCTTCCATAACACCTCAGCAGTGCCACAGACTGATTGCCTCCATGCCATGACGCATTGATGCAGTAATTGAAGCAAAAGGAGCCCCGACCAAATATTGAGTGCATTTACTGAACATATATTTCAGGAGGCCAACATTTTGGATTTTAAAAACATTTTTCAAGCTGTTGTTATTAAGTATTCTAATTTACTGAGATAATGACTTTTGTGTTTTCATTGGCTGTAAGCCATAATCATCAACATTAACAGAAATAAACACTTGAAATAGATCACTCTGTAATGACTCTATATAATATAGGAGTTTCACTTTTTGTATTGAAGAACTGAAATAAATTAACTTTTTGATGATATTCTAATTTAGTGAGATGCACCTGTAATGAATGAGTTATAAGTTTACAATAATGGTGTCATTGAAAATTATAAAATAAAAAAAAAAAAACCATAAAACAAGCCCTTATTCCTCTATGATAATAGAAAAGTTTTGATTTTTGGAAAGTCAATAAAAAAAAAAACACAAAAAAAGCTTTAGTCTTATACCATCAAACAGGCTTTTCTGAAGGGGTTAATAAAGACAAAACTAGACATGAGCGATTCATTTCACCCGAAACGTTAACGTAATACTGTACTTACCGCGGTGTAACCAATGAATATGAAGTACTGACAATAAATCATATTTAAAGCATCTCCAAGTGCCTTTAGGTGTGCAGTTCCTTCACTTTTTTAACTAGCAAAAGAAAAGTAATGTTAAAAAAAACTTCAAATGATGAATCAGAGCCTCTGATGTTTTCAACATTTTGTGGTATATCGCTTGGATGGGAATATAGACAAGGTGTGGATATTCCATACATGTACGAGATGGGAATACACCTTTTTTGTCTTTGGATGAGCATATCACACATTTTTTCTTTCCAATTCATACTATAAGTTCATACACTTCCACCAGCGCCAAGGTGTACCTAATCGGGATGGTCTTAACCTCAAGTATTAAAACTAGAGGTTAGGACTGTCCCGATTGGGTACATCTTGGCGCTGGTGGCATGGCTTGTACGCTTTTCTTGATCAAAAACAGTGTTTACTATGTATCCTTTGTTATTTATATGCACTGTTACTTTTTACTTACTTACAGCAGGGTATATGTTCATTTTGTTTCTATCTTCGATTCTGTCTGTTTAATGGCCAGTGTGAATGTGCTCCTACATGTTGCATGCATACCAACTTATACTCCAGTTCATTTCTTTTGGTTTTACTTCTTTAGGTGCTGAAGTTTGGCTTTGTCCAACTCATATTTATACAAAGCCTCAATGCAGCCGTGCGCATGATGCCTCAGTCATAAATACACTATACCATATGATCCTGCATTTGTAGTGATTGAGCCTATATGGAAAAAATGGGCTAATAAAATTAATCCGGAATAACAAATAACACAACTCTTTGGTGATGATTATAGATTTTGGAACCTTCGTTGTATAATTGGCTAAGATTGATTTGGATGCTGAATACCACCCATCATTTTTATAGCGCCGGGGTCAGACGGGCAGCTGCAGAAAGAGCTCAGCTAATTATGAGAATTCACTGTTCGTTAATAGAATCCCTCTCCGCGAGCAGCAGCTGTGTGTTTGCTCACGCAGATTATTAATTTCAGCCCTGCCTCAGCTGTGAGTGCGTGCTGCATGGAAGGCCGTCCTCTGATAGAAGTGTCACTTATCATCACCCAATCGCTGCTTGCACGACCAAGGGAAAAAATACAAGATGCAAAATACAAAAATAAAAAAATATGTAGACTACTTTCTAATCGCAGGTGTATAAAGATTTTGGCATCTACTTTGCAATTCAACCTCTCAATCTTTAACAATTAAATAGCAATTTTGGAAGTCATTAATCTGTAGGCAACCTTGTGAGATCTAATTCATACCTGTCAGCAGCAATGGACAGCAGCTAATATGAAAGTAATTGCAGTAGAAGTCTGCCTTTCTGCTTGATAACGTGCTTTTTACCCAGAGACCTTGCCGATTGCGTTGTCAGAACATGTGTTGAATTTTGCACACGCTATACCATCTACAAGTGATTAACCCTTGCATTAAAAAGCCGGCTCCAAGTGTGAAAATATGGAAAGACATTCTGCATTCCCAACAAAAATCCACCCAAAAGTTGAGGGAGATACTTTATGTTCTGTTCAACGATTTTCAAGTTACTTGACTAAGAATAAGCAGAAGATTTGTGGTGCATCCAGCAGCCAAATGTGCGACAAATGCAGTTATTATGTTGTGGATATTCTATCGATTTTTACAGCTCATTGAGCCCTTTTCAATTCTATGTACATATATATATATATACATATATATATGTATATATATATATACATATATATATATATATATATACATATATATTTATATATATATATATATATACATAATACTAGCTGTACCCAGCCATGCGTTGCTGTGGCTCAGTGTGGTTAAATGGAAAAGAAAGAAAAGAGAAAGCGCACGTTTCTAAAATATTTAATTTCACAATGCTTGTGGGTATACAATAGTTTTTGTTGCTCCATTGTCTGTGTAGATATAGAGATTGTCTGGTTTGCCGACTCTAGAACAATATATATAGATATAAAAATGTAAATGTTCACTCGTTCAAAATCTTACATTTTTGAAAGTTCTTCACCGATTGCTTTGAAATTGTGACACAGTCAGTTGTCACAATGGAGCTGGTCATGTCAGGGATTGCTAGTTATGCAATTCCCTAGTACAGAGGGAATGTGACAGGAGGGGGTGCAGTGATGAAGGCAGGTGGCGGCAGAGGAGGAGGGGATGATCTGCTTGACATGTCCCAGGCCGGTACTGGCCAGATCACAGTGCCGCTTCCGCTTGTGGTGCAGTGGGATTTGCACTCGCCCGCTATCCACCCACTGCTGTAAGGCTCGGGCCCAGCTCAGCGCCGAGAGACGCGGCCTGCGTCTCTCCGTGCAGCCTCCCTCTCTCCTTCCCTCCTCCGCTTGTTGTTGCACAGTCGGAAATAAGACTCAAATGCCAGAGAAAAAGAAGCCGCAGCAGCGGTGCCGGAGAGCAGAGGCGGCCGCCTCTCAGGCGGTGGTGGTGATGAGCAGCAGCGTCTTTCGACCTCGAACAGACGGTCTCGTCATTCCCCTTCCCTTCCCCCCAACCCCCACGTGGGACATGAAAGGTGCAGAGCACAGGCAGCGGCTGGGGCGAATGAAGGAGACAGAGAAGGGTTTATGAATGAGATGTCACTAAGGAGGGGAGAATGCCGGGCGGCCGGGGAGAGTCAGCCTGGGACTGAGCTCGTAACACCCCCCCCTCTCGCTGTTACTTTTACATCCAACAGCTGGTATATAAAAACATAGTAGGTATATAAAAACATGCGTGTATTCGAATGCAACATTGTGTCAAAATTTCAAAGAAATCGGTGAAGAACTTTCGGAGATTTCAGATTTTGAACAAACGAACAGATTGATAACAAAAAAAGGGAAAAGCCAGCTCACCAATGCAGCAAGACGTCAACTAGAGCCCTTTGTTCATGATTTTGGCCACGTTTATATGTTCAATATTTGGACAGTATTTTACATCAGTATTTGTAGCCAAAATCAAGGGTAGAGCAATTAGAGGAAAAGTCTAACAGAAACACATCACCACTTCTGTATTTTCCTCCCACTCCTGGTTTTGGCTTACAAATACTGAGGTAAAATACTATATAAAAATGAAAAAATTCATCCAGCTCACCATACAAAGTGGAATTCCTCAGGACGTGCAGGGATTGAGAGCCTGCGTTGGCAGCAGGGTGGATCAATGGCAGGAAAGAGAGATTTATTCAGCACAAAATCAAGGGAATTAATTAAAAACTTTAAATTTATTTAAACATGATTAAAAAGAGTACGTTAAAAAAATGCTCCAAACAGCATGCTATCTGACGCGTTTTGAACATGATAATATAGCCAGAAAATGGCACACATTTTAACTTAAATCTTCAATTAATCAAACTGGGCTCAGATATAAAGATAATCTGTCACTTGATCAGGGACTGGCTACACGACTGCTGCTAAATATGGAGCATTTCAGAGAAAACATGAAAACAGAGAAAATATGGTTTAAAATTCACTACCAACTTCTCTCTGCATTGTTCCAGGAGGTTGACAGGACACTCCTGATGTACACACATGGGAGACCTGTCAATCAACTAGCATGGGACAGGGAGAAGCCAGCCGGGATGGCGGCAGACTAGCCTCATCTCTTTCTATGGACCCTGTCTGGATTTTACACTATGTTTTTTCTGAAACGTCAGACCCTTTCAGAGGAGGATAGGCTCCGATTTATGTTGCTCGCAGTTTGGGCAGCATGAATCAAATAACATGTTCCCTTTAAATTTTTCTTGGATGGTCTGAGCAAATAGGGCCAAATATATTAGGGGTGTGTGCCTCTTAGTAAATTTGGTACATCTTATGTTTAAAGCTTTTTTTTGTTTTGGTGGGACAGCAAACACCAATGTAGCCAGATGATATCTGAGGGACCTCTGTAAAAAGTGTCTACAAGAAAAGCTTTGTTGTTCATAACGACCAATCAGAGCTTTATTTTTTCAAACCAGGAAACAAAGATGTTCTTTCTTTTAGGGCTCGCTCACACGAGCATATAACACGGCCGAGTGTTATGCGATGTTTTATCGGATAGCACTAGGCCCAATGTTATTATACGGGGCAGCTCAGACCCGTTATTTTTTTCTCATGCCGATTAGGCATGAGAAAATAATCTCAGCATGCTGCGAGTGGCTTCGAAACTCTAAAATACAAGTCTATGGGTGCGTGTGAAACATCGGACTGCACTTGGATGTCATCCGAGTACAGTGTGATTACCGCGGACAGAAGATGGAGAAATGACTTTCTCAGTTTTCTCCGCACTTGTATTGGAATTCTTTCATGTGCGATAATCAGTGCACAGTGCACTGACACTCGAGTCAAACTCTAGCAGATTTTGATCGAACAGTATTTGCATAATCTGCCCCAATTCTTTTGCATCAGAGAATCGACGGCCTTGTGACCCCGGCCTTAGACACTTTGTGCCAGTATATTTTTGTGGCATTTTTTAAAAACTTTTGGTGCATATTTTGACCTGACCATTCTTCTGGAGGCTTCCCAGTTGAAGCCACCATTATTTTATATATATAAAAAATAAACCACAAAAATGACTAAAATTGTGCCAAAGAAGGATTTCCTGAAGCGTCTTCCTGTAGCAAAAATGATGTGAGTAAACCGGCATCTAAAAAATGTCTTGTGCTTTTACCCTAAGGGATATAGAGACCCATACTGGACCTCAAAGGGTTTGATGTCTTCCCCCAGTTCAAGATCATCCAGGATAATTGGTTGCCCCTTGTGTGATTTTGTGTTCCTTCACTTGGATAATTAGTATGGCCGGGTCTTGAATACATAGCCTTTAATGAGTTGGGGGCTACAGTATGAAATAAAGCGAAGGTAAATGAGAAGTAACAAGAAGCAAAATGTGAATATACTAATAATACGTCCGGATACCGATATTCATTATTTCCTTTGTTCAATGGGGTAAAAGTCATCTTGGCTAACTAATTGTTCTTCACTTAACACGCGTGTGTATAAAAGTATGAATGTGGCCATCTGTGACAGGAAAATTAGACTGTAAGCTAGTGGGTCAAGAATCATGCGCATGAATAAATTATCTGCACCGAGCTTATTATACAGCAATACACAATATAACGATTATATCATGCCATGCGTTCTAAATTTATCCAAGGTCTTCCTACGTCAATCTTTAGCATTCAGGCATCATGAAATGCTACTATTATACTATATTTTATTTTAGAGGAGAATATCTCTGCAGCAGAGAGGTGTGTTTTATCACCAGAGCCCACAGGAACATCTGTCAAGCGCGATATCCCCTGGGTGGCGGAAGACTATGTGACGTTAGCTTCACAGGTGTAAAGGACTCATTATTCAGGTATGTCAAGAAGTGCTTCAAGTATTCCCCGCAGACCTCCGTAACCAACTCCAATGATCATAATTTAGCATGAAAAATCAAGTCATGTAAAACTTCTCTCACTTGGGTGTAATGACTTAGAAAGACGTTATTCTTCCTTTCTCTATTGGGTTGATCATATCATTTATCCCTCAGACATAAGATATGACAGGGTAATGGGGTGCTGTGTAGTACAATGTGTCATGCGATTTTACTACTTATCTGCGTACATGGATATTACTATTACATTTAATATACATGATCACTTCTTTACTGTTAGGTTTCATCCTTTTAGAATTTGATATGAAATGTACAAAACACCATTCAAAAGATAAATAAAGTCGCAACATATAACAATAAGTAGAAGACACCATCGAGCCACACATGGAATGAAATTAAAGAAGCACTCCCACAAAATGTTTTTTGCCCTAAACCTGTGTAAATGTTATGTAGTGTAAAAGCATTAATATACTCACTGATTGCCATCTTCCCTGGTTTTTGGCGCCACTCCGGTTCTCTTCTCACTCCTGTGACTGCAATTCTGGCTTGCTGGATCACACTGGGGTCTATGCGTGAGCCATAGTCGCTTTTTACAAAGTCTATGGACACTCCATAGACTTACATTGTAAAAGCGACTTCTGACTCACATGTAGAGCGCAGTGTGATCCAGAGAGTCGGAATTGCAGTCATGTGAGTGAGAAGAAGACCGAAGCGTCACAGGAATTTGGCGAGGACACTGATCTGTAACACCCTTACACCACACTTACTCATACATCTACACAGGTATAAAGCATAGAAATTTCCTAGAAGAACTTCTTTAACACACCTTTTTTGGTGAATAAAAAAAGAAACCTGTAGCAATTTTTTAAAAATGTCTTCAATAATAGATAAATAAAATGGTAACTGAAAAGCTATGTGTGCAAACATGTGTGCACCCTTTTATTCAAGACTATAGAAGTGAAATGGTGCCTGTACTTTCAGATAACTTGACCAAATCTGATAGATATACCACGAATATGAAAAAAATGACCAGCAACTGCAAACAGAATAAGGCAAGTGTGAACAGTTGCTGTCATGCACAGTGTAGGAAAGACAAAGTACAACACGAAGGGATGAGGGGAAAGGAGCCCAAACACTAAGTAAAGAGTGGGTGGAGACCTCCTCGGTTGTTCTGATATCACCCTGTCTTCTCTACCGTCCCTATATGGGTTTCTCACCAATCGCCGATCAGGAACCTAAAACCCTGTATCTCCCTAGAGCTAGGACCTGGCTAGGGAAAGGGAGTATGAGTGCTAGTCAGTCCCCACTAACAACTAAAGATGGCAAGGGGAGACAGACACGGGGGAAGTAACTTAGCTTGAGCCGATTTCAGAGAGATTATACACACGGCCTTTTAGCACCAGAGAGGAAGTAACCAGACTGCAACAGCTCCAAGCCTTCACAAGGGGTCATGTGAATATCACCAGCACCTCCCTATAGCAAACAGGAAGTATTTAAACACCCAGGCCTGGGTGTAAATTAGCCGGAGGGAGGTAGCCGCTGGGTCCTAGAGTAAGACAGATCTAGGAAGGTGTCTGTAATGCCAAATGAAGAGATCTCATGCAACCAACTGCCGGGCGAATGTCTGTCACATCTGACACACCCGTGACAGTTGCAAGCCATCACGACTATTCAGTATAACCAAGAAAATAAAGCTGCACTCTGAAATGCTATAACATGCAAACATTGAACATATGAAATTTAACTGCATTACTGCTGTAGAAAACAAGTTAAAAATGAAGGTACTTAGTGCATAAATTGGCCAATTCATCCTTTGAGTTTGTGAGCTTTCAGCATGGGGGAAGACATATAAGGTTAGGATCCGATCAAGGGGGTACGCCTCGTCGGGGTTGATGGACTCTCATGAACTGGCCAATTTGTGTGCTAAGTGCCTTCATTTTTAAACATATTTTTTATAGCAGTAATGCTTGTCTGCACCTGCACTTAGGACAAGTCATGAATATTTGATCGGTGTGAGTGCAACACATAGCACCCCCGACGATCAGCTGTTCCCGGCAGTTACAATTTTAAGTGCAGAATTAAAACTTTTCTGCACTAAAAAACAACACGCTAAAAAAACACTGTTTTAAACCTGCACCAAAAATGCATCAAATAAAGGGAAAGTGCCACAAAGAACACATTAAAAATGCAATAACAGGAGAAGACTATTATTCCATTTTATGGTGTGGACACCAGCAGCAGATAAAAAGCAGTACTTACACTATGTGTGAACACAGCCTTACAAATTAAGGTGTGTGGCAGCCGCTAAGTGTCTCTGTACTGAGTAACTGTCCACTGCCTGTTGTCAAGTGTAATCCATCTCCACAAGCAGAAAGTCAGATGACAAGGATTGAGGGCATGCCTTTGTCTCTCTGTTCTCATGTGAAAACATTGAATATTTACCCAAAATGGTAACGATAAAAAAATTACAACCTTCTCTTGCAAATTAAAATAAAACAGCTTCATTGACAAAAAATAAAAAAGTTATGAGTTTCAGAAAATGGCGACAAAGGGTAAATTTTTTAACAAAGGGCAACATTTTTTTAAACCAGTAGAGTAATAAAAAAAAGGTAAGATTGGTATTGTAGCAATTGTTACCTACCTGCAAGGTCATTCTCACTGCATAATGAACTCCATAAAACTTAAAATAAAAGAAAAACTGTGGCATAATTGCTTTTTTTTTTAACCCTTTCACTTCACTGGATTTCTTTTTTTCCATCTTTCAGTACATTATATGGTAAAATGAATGGTGTCTGCCAAAATACAACTCTTTCCAAAAAATAAACCCTCGTGCAGCTTTGTTAACAGAAGAAATAAAATAATTTTGGCTCCTGGAAGAAGTGGAGGAAAAACGAAATTCTCAAAACCCAAAATTTTCAGTTAGGTGTGAACCTGTCCTGTCACAAGGTTCTAGGATGTGATGACATCTCTTTACCTTTATTATGTGTCTATACCATTGTTATAGATTTTGTGTTGGGGCTTCAGGTTCGACCTCTGCTTGGTAGCACTGAATTAAGCATTTACACATCAATATGTATAGCTTTTACACAATATTGCTTTTACTATAGTGTCTCTTACCGCTTCGTGTAGCATCTATAGATTTCCTACATTAAGAAAAATTCTGAATAATTAATGCCATCGGTAAAGAAAAAAAAACAATATTTTCTATGAAAAGATGTGAGGTAAGTGATTGTAATTGATGTGCCGAGAGCGTCAGTATCAGCCGAACATGCATTACCACCACTGTATGCAATTATCTACTCAGCCTGTACCCATTAGCATTATTTCTCTTTTTGATCTGTAAGTATTTAGAGCCATTAGAAAATAATCTAAAGTGTACCATTTGCTGAATAAATTTTAACGTGCATGGCACCGGCTTTTTATTTTTATTTTTATTTTCATTAATGGCCTATAAATTATGCCTGTCCTATGGAAAGAGGCAAGATGATGGTTATGAAGAAATGGAATGGAAAGCAAATGATCTTGAAAAGGTCAGGTCTCCTGTCAGAGCGTCTTTATGCACAATTAAAAACCAGCCATGAAAGGGCTCTATAATCAGCATGATGAATATGTATTATGTGGTGAGAGGCGAGAGAGCGCGCCACATGGAAATGCGACTATTCTATGGGATATTAGTATCTATCCATAGTCTACCTACTATGTATCCATCTATCTATCCATCCATCTATCTATCTATCCATCCCATATCTATATCTATCTATATATCTATCTATGTATATCTATCTATTTCTATATCTATCTATCTATGTATATCTATCTATTTCTATATCTATCTATATATCTATGTATATCTATCTCTGTCTATATCTATTATCTATCTATCCCATCTATCTATCTATCTATCTATCTATCTAATCATCCCATATCTATATCTATCTATATATCTATCTATGTATATCTATCTATCTCTGTCTACATCTATTATCTATCTATCTATCTATCTATCTATCTATCTATCTATCTATCCCATATCTATATCTATCTATATATCTATGTTTCTATATCTATCTATATCTATCTATATCTATCTATTTACATATTTGTCTAATATATTATCTATCTGTCTATCTATTTATCTAATATCTATCTCATATCTATCTATTTACCTATTGATCTATATAGATATTATCTATCCATCTATCTGTTTGTCTGTTTGTCTGTCTATCCATCTATATCATATATAATTGTGTCTGTCTGTCTATCTGGCTATTTATCTATCTGATTGGAGAAAGCTTCCAAGAAGAACTGAAATGCTGCAGAAAACATGAGAGAATAAAGTGCCTCCTTTTTTCTTCACTTGAAATTGGAGTGCTGTCATTCTTCCTATTTATTGTTGAAAATAAAAATTGGTAATGTCCTATGATTTACACCCTAACTACTGGAATAGTGCTGCTTCTCCTCTTCAGTCTGTCTTTCTGACTGTCTATCTATCTACAGCATCTCATATTTAATTGTCAAGCTCATATCTATCTGTCTTGTGTCTTATATTTAATAACTCATAGCTATCTATGTAATAATTATTTGTCAAGCTCATATCTATGATATGACGCTCCCCCATCCCCTGAGGAAGCAGTGTGCGAAACGTGAATCAGGGCGCGGGTACTTGGATGTTGGCATGGGTAGCTATTTACTATCTACTATTACATCCACTTGAGCTGATATAATCTCTATTTATTTGATATGTTATGGATTACTTCTCCGTCCTCACATAATCATGTCTAAATGCAATCATGTCTTCATCCTCACATAATTCTTTATATTGATGCACTTGCATTTTCTTTACATGGAATTTATCCTTCCCTGACTATGTCTATATGGGGACTTATGAATTTTTCTGTATTAATTATATTACTATCATCACCATTATACTCCCAATCTCCCAAGACCCCACTTAAGGTGCTTATTTTTTCCCCTGGAATTTATGTATAATTTTGATATAATGACATAGGTGTTTGAACCTATTTAATAAACAATATATTTTATTTTCTATAAAAGCGAGTCATTTTTCTTGTAGGATTTATTGCATAAGCTCATATATTTTATCTATTTTTCTATATCTATCTCATATTTCTATCCATCATCTCTGTATATCTATGATTATTTTAGTGAACATTTAAAAATACAAGGCATATAAAAAAAATATTTAGCTAACAATTCATTCACTTAAACATCTAATATACAATATACCAGTCAATTTAATTTATCTATTTATCTATCGATCTACATCCATTTATATACTCATGGAGTTCAATCCCAATGAAATATCTCAGTGAAAATATAAGCCCCATTGTGATATATCCATAATGCGCACCTGTAATTACAATAATGTTTTTGGAAATATATTCATTAAATACAAAAATAGATTCTGCACATGGAGCTTTCTCTTATTTGAATGCGTGTATAAATATACGCAGAAGCGTTCGCAGAATTATTCTTTTTTTTTTTTCATTCTCCTTTGATACTATTGCCCACTTTCTTCCTCCCACCACCTCTTAGCAGTTGAATTGCCTGACATGACTTGGGTTTCGCCCATCTATATATTCTTGCAGCTGCATCCTTATAAATGCTACCAATTTGACCTTTACACTATTGAGCTTTGTGGAAAACCAGCTAAAGATTGCAAAACTAGGACTCCAAAAAAAATCTATTCTCTGCAGTTTAGAATACTATAATGAGAATCGTAGCTTTGTCTCTCGCTGACCTTTGGCATTTTGTATTTTTGCTTAGCAGCTCCTCAACATGAACTTTAAGGTATAGAATAATGTACCTGAACACATCTAAGGCCACCGCATTTGTTACTGTACTTCAAACATTTCTATACAAATGTATAAACTGACTTTCGTGCAGTATACCATCAACAAAGGAAAGAAATATTTTTCATCTTTATGGTTTTATTTTAGAATGTTTTCATGATTGACACAAGATTACATATTCATCCAACAGTATCAAAAACTTTTATAAAATCTCTTAAAGTTGGATTATCATTCCCAGAAAAAAAAATTCAGAAAGAAGACAAAGAGGAGGAAAGAGGAGGAAAGAGGAGGGGGGACTGAAAAATAAGAAAAATGCTAAGCAAGCTAAGTAAAAGGAGAAAGAGGGAAAAAAGGGAAAGGAAGAAGATATTATGATGAAGGAAAGGAGAAAAAGGAAAGGTGAAGAAAGGAGGAGAGGAAAATGAGAAAGAAAAAAATGAAAATAGTTTAAAGCATCTTTCCCATCTGAAAGCTTTACCTGGCATGCTGGCCAGTGTTCCCAACTTGATATTTTATTTTTTTTCTGGACAATGTATCCAAAAATCACGGATAGCCAACATTGGCTAGCCACAATAGATTATAAGAACTAGTGATAAATGTCTATAGGTTAGAATACTGGTGTGAGCCCATTAGTATAATTTACTGTGAACACTGAAATGATGATAAATATAATCATAATAAATCTTTACAAATATCTCCAAAATAATGGAAGCATCTGGTTTTTGTTTTTTAGCAGACGCTGGATTAATAGGTTTTATTTTTATGAATGGTACAGGAATTTCTGGACTTTTGACAACCCTGATGTTGGACATTTACTAGCTACTTCTTTTCTGTCCATGTTCAATTGTCACAACTGTCACAGGTCCCAGGTTCAAAAAGGCTACCTTGGACAGAAATGGCAAAAGCCACTCAATCTGACAAATTCCAGAGGAACCCCAACCTTTACCCTTTAAGCCCTGTACAGGGATCTGGCCTGGCTATTAATATCAGCTCACAGCTGTCTGTTTAGCCTTTGCTGCTTAGATTTTATAGGGGGACCCCATGTCAATTTTTTTCAGGGGTCCCCCTGTAATCTAGCCAGTAAAGGCTAAGCAAACAGCTGTGGGCTGCTCATTAATAGCCAGGAAACATTTTTGGCTAATGGCCCCTTCCCCAGCTAGTAATATCACCCCGCAGTGGTCGGCTTTCCCTCTGCTGGTTATGAAATTGATGCGGGAGCCCACATGATTTTTTAAATTGAATTCTTCATTTTATTTCATAAACTCACCCGCATCATGTCAATTTCAGTAGTGGAGACGCTAGACTCCGCTGCAGATTTTGACCGATTGAAATGTCATTACATGCGGTGGATCTGCATGTACTGACAAAACAAGTGCGGCATTAGGAGAAATGGGATTAGGGGTAATGGGATTAGGTGTCGCTGACACCAAGCCTAGCTTTAGTAATGAAGAGGTGTCAGTCATATGACGCACCCCTGGGCCTTCGTCGCGCGGCATCGCGCGCACGGGAGCTTACCCGGAGCCGGATCTGTTGAGGGTTGTAGTCTCGTGGCGGTGACCCGGTCCATGCCCAGGGAGTCAAACTGAGCGGCGATGTATCAGCGGTAGATGTTGGACGACTACGCCACCCGTTGAGTACAGCTAAGGAGCTGCTGCTGCAGGGCAGACCGCTGAGGCTGGTGGTAGGATTGTGCAGCGTGATAGTATAACCCCCAACGGGAGGGGTATGGCCTCAGGGCAGCCGACGTGGATGATGGGGGTAGCAGGAATCACTCAGAGACGATGCGGTGTGATTCAGGGTCTTTACTGGTGACAAAGATAGACCCTCCCGGAGTACTGGCTAGCGATTGGGGCCTGGTCAGTCCTTGAGCAGATGGGATCTCCCCTGGCCAGGCGGAGTTGTAGGCATCCCAAACTAACTGTACTCTTCTGGCTACCTTGCTAGAGGCGGGTATAAGTAGCCCACGTCCCTGAGTGTACCATGTGGTGCTCACCCGTATGGCCGGTGACTCGGGGCCTTCTAGTAGCTTCCGCTCCACGACGGCGGTGCTGGTCCCATGTGTGTGACCGTGCCTTCGGGTTTCTTGGCCAGAGGACCTGAAATCCCCTGCCTGACGGATTCTGCTGCTGGGTAGGAGTTAGTCCCCACAGCCTCGGACTCCGGGTCCGGTAAGAAATCTTCTCAGTCAGGGCGAGCTCTGCAGCTGCCAGCCCCTGACTCCTTGTAACACTGCTCCCACAGAGCTCCTGTTGTTTCTTCCCATAGCTGCTTCTCTTCTCTGTCTCTACTTCTGGCATGGCCCAGGAGCTGGGCCCAGCCGGAGCCACAGCTCCCTGTCAGCCCTCCTGGCTGAACTCTCCCCCTGAACTCTCTAACCCTGCCTCAGCCCCAGGTTTATATAGGGGAAGTTCTTCCCCTCCCAGGACTGGACAGGAGGTGTGGCATGCATAGGATTCCAGACCAAGAGACCTCCCACCTGCTCTCAGACATAACATTGCTGTTACTGTGGAAACCAGACCCCTGGGGTGCCACATTCCCCCCTAGTGAAATTTAGTACTCCGGGACTAAACATATTTTTAGAAAAACATAACAAGGTATAAACAATAATAATACAATAAGAAAAACACATAAAGATGGTTACGGCGTGTCCGCAACCGGGTGCAGTCTTTGAAGAAAAGTAAGGTGTCCATTTCACCAAAACAGGGAGACGTAACCAGGTAGGGGTCTGTCCTGCCCCGAGTCCTTAACAGTCTTTAGTCCATTCCTGGGTTACGCTCCAACCATGTACAAAGGATTCCCGGTAAATCCACCAAAGACTCTCATAAATTACTAGAAACACATAATTATTTACAGGATATGGCCGCTCTCAGTCCTCGGCCAGTGGGGATAAGGAATGGCTGCTCACAGTCCTCAGCCTGGTTTAAGATAGGGGCACATGGGGAACAATTCACTAATCCCAACGGGGACCATATTTTAATTAGCAGCAGTCCTTGTACCCTTACGGGTAACTATTTACAGCTCTTTATTCACGCTACTTCCCTTCAGTAGCTATGTCCTCTTTGTGCTCCCTCCTGAGGGTAGTCCTCAGACGCGTCCGGGTCCTCTTGGCTTTCCTCGTATTGGTAGTACTGCAGCTCCTCCTCGGTTAGCTGGGTTAGTATCTCTGCGACAGTCCTCCTCCCAGGTGGCCAGGACTTTACCTCTCTTTGGGCTGCCCCGGTTAATTGGGCCACCAGGATGCTCACTTTTTGCTCCTCTGTGAGGGGGTACACCTGGAAGAGGCTATCCAGCTTTTCTCTAAAGTCATGCAGGGTATGTGACTCCCCTGAGTACTGGGGTAGCCAGGCTGCCCCCGGGATATAGGGCATGGTGAAAGGCATGACCGCAACAGCGGTGGCGCTGGCGGGGGTTGAAGCGGTGAAGCTCTCCTCCGTATCCGGCATCCTTCTCCCCCCTAGTGGACCGTGGCCTACCTTGCGATGATCCTCTTCCGTAGGCCGCGGCTCCGCAGTGGATCGTCAGGGTTGAGGACCTTCCGTCGCGCTCCTGTGACGTCGGCGTCTGCTTGGCTCCTTCCAGGACCTTACGCAACGTCCGGACGTGAGGCGGGGCTTCAGTTCTCGCGTGCTTTCGGAGTCCACGCCCCTCTTCTTCCCGCGCGGCGTCCTCAAGATGGCGTCCAATGGCGGGAAAACTCCACGTATGGCGGGAAGAAGGCTGAAGATGGCGCCGGATGGCGGGAAAACTCCACCGATGGCGGGAAGGAAACGGAAGATGGCGCCGGATGGCGGGAATCTTCACCACAGGTAAGTTTGAACAGTCTTTTTCAGGCACGCAGTACCCGGTGGTTGCGGGCACAAAATCCTGCCGACTACGCCAAAAGTTGACGCACCCCTGGGCCTTCGTCGCGCGGCATCGCGCGCACGGGAGCTTACCCGGAGCCGGATCTGTTGAGGGTTGTAGTCTCGTGGCGGTGACCCGGTCCGTGCCCAGGGAGTCAAACTGAGCGGCGATGTATCAGCGGTAGATGTTGGACGACTACGCCACCCGTTGAGTACAGCTAAGGAGCTGCTGCTGCAGGGCAGACCGCTGAGGCCGGTGGTAGGATTGTGCAGCGTGATAGTATAACCCCCAACGGGAGGGGTATGGCCTCAGGGCAGCCGACGTGGATGATGGGGGCAGCAGGAATCACTCAGAGACGATGCGGTGTGATTCAGGGTCTTTACTGGTGACAAAGATAGACCCTCCCGGAGTACTGGCTAGCGATTGGGGCCTGGTCAGTCCTTGAGCAGATGGGATCTCCCCTGGCCAGGCGGAGTTGTAGGCCTCCCAAACTAACTGTACTCTTCTGGCTACCTTGCTAGAGGTGGGTATAAGTAGCCCATGTCCCTGAGTGTACCGTGTGGTGCTCACCCGTATGGCCGGTGACTCGGGGCCTTCTAGTAGCTTCCGCTCCACGACGGCGGTGCTGGTCCCATGCGTGTGACCGTGCCTTCGGGTTTCTTGGCCAGAGGACCTGAAATCCCCTGCCTGACGGATTCTGCTGCTGGGTAGGAGTTAGTCCCCACAGCCTCGGACTCCGGGTCCGGTAAGAAATCTTCTCAGTCAGGGCGAGCTCTGCAGCTGCCAGCCCCTGACTCCTTGTAACACTGCTCCCACAGAGCTCCTGTTGTTTCTTCCCATAGCTGCTTCTCTTCTCTGTCTCTACTTATGGCATGGCCCAGGAGCTGGGCCCAGCCGGAGCCACAGCTCCCTGTCAGCCCTCCTGGCTGAACTCTCCCCCTGAACTCTCTAACCCTGCCTCAGCCCCAGGTTTATATAGGGGAAGTTCTTCCCCTCCCAGGACTGGGCAGGAGGTGTGGCATGCATAGGATTCCTGACCAAGAGACCTCCCACCTGCTCTCAGACATAACATTGCTGTTACTGTGGAAACCAGACCCCTGGGGTGCCACACATACACCCATCATTACATCATTACTAAACCTGTAAGTAAAGAGTTAAATAAACACACACTGGGAATAAAACACTTTATTTGAAATAAAACAGACACATCCTTTAATCATTTAAATTAACCGAATATACTCACCCCAGGTCCGACAGTAATCCAAGGGTTAAAGCAATGTCCCATGTTTCTTTTTTCAAATATCTTTATTTAGCTCCAAAAAGCATTCATTGCTGTACAAAAACGCTTAAAAACATATGCAAAAATGCACCAAAACCGCGGCAAAAATGCACTTTGCCAATCACGCCAAACATTCGCTTATCTCTAGCTGTCACTGTGCATATCGCACAAAGCACGGACAGAGCAGGGACAGCGCAGCCCTAATATGAGTGTCATTATTCATGCTTCATTTCAGGGAGGGGACAGAGGCTGTCAGATTCAACTTGGTTTACATAAAATTGAAAGACCCTCCGCATGTCCGTGTCCGCGGGTGATCCGCAGGCACAGATGACCGCATAGTGGACATGGGATTTCTACAAATCCCATCGATTATGCTGTAACATCTGGATGCTGCTGGTTTGACGTTGCATAAGCACGCAACGTGAAACCCGCAGCGGCTCCTGATCATGTGCACATACCCTTAAAGCGATGTCCCACGTTTCTTTTTCCAAATATCTTTAGCTTCAAAAACCAGTCATTGCTGTCCAAAAACACATGCAAAATTGCACCAAAAACTCTGCAACAAAGTGAATGAGAAACGTGAAGTGCATTTTTTGACTTGCAAATTTGGCGCAGAAAATAATCATCAGCATGTCAATTCTCGGTGTGTTTTGCCGCATTTTTTGCCTGCCTTTTTGCAGTGCATTCAATGGGTGAAAAACGCAGGCAAAGCGCACCAAAAGAGAAAATTGAAAATAATCTTCCGCATGTCAATTCTCTGTGCATTGAATGCACTGAAAAAAACGCAGGAAAAATTGTGACAAAAAAGGGACAAAATCGCAGGCAAAAATACAGGCAATAAAAAACGCATCAAAATCGCGATAATGTCGTAGCAAAAATGCAGGCAATAAGACGCATCAAAATCATGGTAAAATCGCAGCAAAAACACAGGCAACAAAACGCATTAATATCACGGCAAAATCAAGGCAAAAATGCTGGCAATAAAGCGCATTAATATCACTGTAAAATTGCAGCAAAAAGGCTGACAATAAAACGCATCAATATCGCTGTAAAAACATGGTAAAATCGGGGATAAAACACATCAATATCGCGGTAAAATCGTGGCAAAAACACAGGCAATAAGGCTATGTTCACACATTGAATTTTTCAGCGTTTTTTTTTTTAATGCAAATTTTCTCCTGAATTTTACAGCACCAGCAAAGTCTATGAGATTCCAGAAATCTCATGCACACATCTTGTTATTTTTTTTATCAGGATTTTGAGCTTTGCATGTTTTTTTGCGGAATAGGGCTATTTTCATACATTGTGTTTTTGCTGCGATTTTAACGCGGTTTATTGCCTGCATTTTAGCCGCGATATTACCGCGATAATGATATGTTTTATTGCCTGTATTTTTTGCCACGATTTTGCTGAGATCTTATTGCGATTTTGATGCGTGTTATTGTCTGCGTTTTTGCCACAATTTTTTTGGTCGCGATTTTGCCTGCATTTTTTCAGTGCATTGAATGCGCAGAGAATTGACATGCTGATGATTATTTTTTGCACCAAACCTGCAAGTCAAAAAATACTCAACGTGTGCATGACACTTTAAGTTTCATTCACTTTGCTGCAGAGTTTTTGGTACGTTTTTGCATGCCTTTTTTGATGCATTTTTGTACAGCAATGAATGCTTTTTGGAGCTAATTAGACTTATTTGAAAAAAGAAACGTGGGACATCGCTTTGAGGGCTCATACTCATATGCAAGAAAAATGGACGAGTGCAATGCTATAAAAAATTGGATTGCACTCTGACTAATGTTATTCTATGAGGCACATCCCATCTGCACTTTTTTTCTCAGCTGAAATCAGACTGAGAAAAAAATCGCAGCATGCTTCATATTGCCGCGTGTCTCGGCTGAGACTTGGCAATGTAAGTCAATGGGTGAGTGAAAAAAATCTCATGGCACTCGGACCATGCGAGTGCCGCCCGATTTTCATAAACCCATCCCCTTGAAACCTGACAATTCATCAGCTGTGTACTGTAAAATCACAGCGGTACCCGACATTATAGAATAGAGAGAATAGCTATACATACATAGAATAGTTAGATAGAAAGATGTCAGTGACATGTATAATAAGTACAGTGACTGTGTTGCTTACCGTAAATTTATTGCTAAATGAAAAAAACTGGAAACCAGATATGTTCGTGTTTGCGGCCGATTTTAGCGCAAAAAGCTCGGTAACCTAAACACAAATCCGAATGTGCCATATTCGTGCCAAATTTGAAATTGGCCATCGGCTTTCAAATATATTCAAATACTCATCTCTAGTGACAGCGTCCGCTCTGTTGTCGGCTCAGACCTGCAGTAATGAGCCAGCAACACAGTGGTGTTACAATACCAGGAGTGCAGGAGATCAGCGCCACCCCCGCAGGTGACGTCACTGGTCTCTGCTGGGTATTGTAACACAGGGGGCAAGGGCTGTGACAGTGACCGCAGCCTCTACCTCCTGCTCTGATGACGCTTCATTTGAGTATCCCAGAATGCACTGGGGGCTCTCAAATGAATCGTCATCAGACACGAAGTTGAAAAAAAATAGACTAACAGTTAAATAGTGTAGTTAGGGAATGGCAGGGGATTTTTAAAACTCATATTAGAAAATAGCTTGGATTATGGCATCAAATAGATAGGGATTTAGATAAAATGCACTTTTGCCTTCGGACCACCTCTTTAATTATTTTGTTTTTGTGTAACCTACCATTCTCATACAGTATGCAATATACTATTCATATATGATACTGTATTTCTGTCGCTGATTGGTACCACCATATTACCTGCAGAGACAGCGGGTGTCAGCTTATAGGCTGTGTCTAGGAGGGAGGGATAGAAATAGGAAAATCAGCTCACCGATGTCTGAAGCACTCAGTTGAAGAGGGATCACCGCACAGAGCCGGTCAGGTTCAGGACGTGTTGAAATATAAGCGGAAAAGCAGAGTAATCTCCAGTGTTGACATTTGATTAAAATGTCCCCTTTATTCTTAGCCCTCTATAAAAACAGTATATCTTGCATACCCTCGATAACCCCAGGAACAGAAGGACGTGCATGGTCATCAATAAGACTTTTTAGTCGAAACGCGTCGGTCTGTTCCTGGGGTTATCGTGGTTTTGCCAGATATACTGTTTTTTATAGAGGACTAAAAATAAAGGGGACGTTTTAATCCCATATCAACACTGAAGATTACTCTGCTTTTCCTCTTACATTTCAGTTTATAGACTGCTTTATTAGAGATTGAAGATCACAGATCAAATCCATTTACCAAACCCCAAATAACCAAAAACTTGTAAATCTGTGTCAAAGCCATCAACATGCTTCAGGTGCACTCAAAAGCAACTCGCAACGTTACAGAAGAGTATTTATATCATTTATGTACAGAATAGCAAATAAGCCATAAGGACTAATGTAAAAGACTCTCATTCAAGATTATCGCAGAAGGAACCACACAACTGAAATGGCATCTGTAGCCATGACCTTAAGACTCTTAGACTAAGTTCACAAAAGCATATAAAAATATAGTCAGATTTTCATCCAAAAGAAAAGGATGATTTTCATCCCAATTGTCATATGTATGTAATCTGCATGCCATTCATTTTTATACATCAGCAGTTATGAAAATTTATAAAACCAAATATTGTTTGATATTTAATGTATCTGTAAAATGTGTTTAGGCTGTGTTCACACATGGAGTTTTTGCAGTGTTTTTTTTTTCAGCCAAACGTTCCCTCTATGCAGAAAAATACTACATATAAAACGCAGCTATATTATTAAATTCACAGAAAACCACATATTGGGGAATCTTAATAATAAATCATAGTGATCTCTCACCATTTATCCCAGTCGGAACACAATATTTATGGAAAGTAAACTCCATCATAAATATAATACATACAAACAACAACCGGAGTCATGCACTTCTAAAATCATGAAATTTATTAGATAAAGATAAATACACATACCACAATTAGATTGTTTAAAAATACATAGAGGTGTAATCAGAAGGACTCAGAATATAGTCCCTGTAGGGTGAGCAGCAACACAAATCATACAGCAAGCATATATATAAAACGCAGCTCTTTGCTATATTTCTTGCTGCATTTTTTTGGTGCTGATTAAATGTGTGATTTGTCTACAATTCAAGCGTAATAAAGTTAAAGGGGTTGTCCACTACTTTTACATTGATGCCCTATCCATTTGTAAAAAATGCAGCAAAAAAAACACCATGTGTGAACATAGCTTTATACGGTTGATTTGTATGAGATGGGATTTTTTTTGGTGCACATCTTTAGACTTGAATAAATAAATCTAGAATCCGCCCCTTTCTCATCATGGAAACAACAAAAAACCCTCACTGTTGCTCTGATCCACTCCCACCTTAACTACTGTAACTCTCTATTAATTGCCACCCCCCCCTCACTCAACTTTCTCCTCTCCAGTCCATCCTTAATGCAGCAGCCAGGGTCAGCTATCTAGCTAATAGTTACTTTGTGCCAGTCATTGCACTGGCTGCCCATACATTATAGGATCCAATTTAAATTGCTTGTTCTCACCCACAAAGCTCTCCACAGTGCGGCACCCCCCCCACACACATCTCCTCCCTCATTTCTGCTTATCGGCCTACCTGTTCTCTACGCTCCGCAAGCTACTTTCGATTAACATCCGCACTAATCTGTACCTCCCACTCCCGGCTCCAAGACTTCTCCCGAGCTGTACCTATTCTTTGGAATGCTCTACCCCAAGAAATTAGGACGAACCACAACTTACACAGTTTTAGGCGCTCCCTAAAAACACATCTGTTTAGGGTGACCTTTCACGTTCCCTAATCGAAGCCCTTTTTATATATAGCCCATTCACTAGTTCTCTGAACATAATTCTCCATCATGCTCCACCGCACCCAAAACCCCTACAAATATTGTTTGGTGACGAGTTCATGCAGCCTTTATCTATCCCCCATTCCCTCAATATGGCTGGACCACCATTGTAAATAAGCCCCTGTACTTTGGGTCACCCCCACCTCATTGTAGATTGTAAGCTATTACGAGCAGGGTCGTCATTACTTTTGCTTTAATTATTGTATTATCTTTAGCTATGTTACTTATGACTGTTGTATATGAACCTCTGAATTGTAAAGTGCTGCAGAATATGAAGGCGCTGTATAAATAAAGATTATTATCATTATGTCTCATCTGACACACGGGAGATACTAGTGCATTTTTTTAACACTCAGATTCAATCTATAAAAAAAAACTTAACATCCCAATTTAATAACAGTTTTTTCACGAAAAAGAAAACAGTTGAGTGAACTTCGCCTTAGCAGGTAGCTGCAGATTTCTTGCTATAGGCCGTAGTCACTTTGGTGATGGTCCCCCCTAATTTGGCACAAATACGTCTGATATTCTACAAGGACACATGTAGTTTATGAAATAATGAAATATATTCCAGCATTTTCAGGAGCCAAATACAAAACTGGGCATTAAATTATTTTAGCAAGTCAAAGAAAAACATATTTAAACCGATTGGCAGATGTATTTTTTAACAAGCGACTTAAGTGCTCGGGCCCCAGGAATCCATTAGTTGTGTGCGGAATATATTGGAAGAAGCGAGTTCTTGTCCACAACATAATTACCGCTTATTTTCCTTTGATTGTGCTTCTCAATGGCGTCTATGAATTATGGAATGTAATCAATAACAATTCATTTTTAGGAATAATTTCCAGAAAATCGCTTGATGAATTACAAAGTGCCACGGGAACTTAACAAACTCTTAGATGTACAATTACTACTACAATGCCTGTTTGAGTTGCATTATTGTAATCTGCACATTAATAAGTCACTTCTGGATTTTATATATTTTTATTAAACGGCACTTACAAAGGTCTGCTCAAGACTAAAAGTGCAGAATTCCTGTCTGACAACGTACAGTATGTTACATTTTTTTCAATGCTGTTACCTGATGTCAGTCAACTATACAATGAAAGTCATAAGGAATATAATGTTCTGTAGGTTTTATATTATAGGAAAGTGCCTGTAGATGGAAATCGTAATGTAGTGACTGCTTCTTATAGTGAATTGTGCATTCACTTCCTCAGCTTAATATCTTTTCAGGACTGTCAAATGTTCTAGAATGGATGTAATGTGGCAGGTCTCACCAGAGGTGTGCAGGTCCACTTTAAAGAGAGTGTCCACATTTTTATTTTTTACATAAAATACATATGCCTTTAGGGCTAAAAATCATGTTTGTATTTGTGTTTCATAAAAATACTTGCACTGTTTGTCTTTTACTGGCTGATTGTTTCCTTCCACATTCAACTTTGAAGAGGTCTGTGGTCATAAATAGAGATGAGCAAAACCCAAACTTTTAAAAGTTCGGTGTTCGTACTGGACAGGTAGTGTCTGGTGCTAAACGCCGAACACGGACTTCTCCCGGAAGTCTGTTGCAATGTTTGGTGTTCTGGGGGAAGTCCAGGAGGAGAGAGAGAGAATTTTTCAGCTCAAAAGTTTGGGTCCCCATTGTTTTCAATGGGGTTTGGGTTCTGGTTCAAGTTCGGGTACAGCTCTGGTATTCCAAACTGAACTTTGGAATAAAGTTTGGTTTGGATGCCAGAAACTGATCTTCCACGGGTCCTCTAATCCTTTGTCATAGGAGGGAGGAGCTCACAAAAAGACAGATAAAAAGGGTTACAAACTCTGCTTCAGGCTGCCATAGAGGGTTGATCAATGGATTCTAAAATTTAAATAACTCAATAGACTTTAGTGAAACACAGACGTTATAGAAAACAAAAGAAGCAACATTTTTTATACAATCCAACTGCAAACATGATTTTCAGCCCCAAATTCATGCATTTAAGAAAAAAAAATATCTCCAAGGTGGACAAACCCTTCAAAGCGAGCATTAAAATGCTCGTGTACTCGTTGCTCAGGTCAAGCAAATTGGAATGTTCGAGTGCTCGCCCCGAGCAATGAGCCCAATGTAAGTCTATGGGAAACTCGAGCATTTTTCCGGCCCCCCCCGGCGGCCTGCAGAGGGCCTAAAAATTGCCCAGATCGATGGGAACAGTGCTCAAATAACAAATGGCATGGGGAAGACCCCTGGAAGCATTTCTGACTCCCAGGTCACTGCTGTCAACAATGTTGTCAGCGTATTTCACCACTTTTACGGGCTCACAATAAAAGCTAAAAAAACGAAACCAAAATGGATTTTCCTGGGAAAAATGTTAAGGAACATCCTTTCCAGGGTAATGTCTTGTATATAAAGCAAAATAAACATACAAAAACAAAAATGCTCCTCCACACCTTGGGCTATGTTCAGACGTAGCATTTTTTATGCATTTTTGCACTTTTGCATTGTTTTCAACGGTGAAAAATACATTCACCAGTAAATGTCATTTTAACATTTTACAACCTTATCTGACTATGTCGTGTGTGAGACATCATCAGACACATCCTGTTTCGTTTATGAAGGAGGGACTCTGAAAGTCACAAAGACTATTTTTATAGGGCCATCAGGTGGCCCTTACTATTTTTAAAGGGCCAGCAGTCGGCCCTCACTATTGTTAGAGGGCCATCAGCCGGCTATGCTTTGTTGTTCCCATTATTAAAGAGTGGGTCTCCTATACTGTTATTGCATATGCAGTGGCTGCAAGGGCTGCTAAAAATTTGGACGCACCCCAATAACCCTTTGAAGAGACATAGAGGAGGGCTCCAGTGAATGTAAAAGCTGACAAAAATTTGGAAGAACTCCAATGTCCTCTTGCAAGAGACGTAGAGGTCGGAGGGCCTCCTGATAACAATGTTCCCATTATTAGGAAGTGGGTCTCCCATATAGTTTGCCTATGCAGTGAATGCAATGGCTGGCAAAAATTTGGAGGAACTCCAATGCCTCCTTGCAAGAGACGTAGAGGTCAGAGGGCCTCCTGAAAAAAGTTCCCATTATTAGGAAGTGGGTCTCCCATAATGTTTGCCTATGCAGCGAATACAGCTACTGCCAAAAATTTGGAGAAACTCCACCGCCCCTTGCAAGAGACCTAAATTTGGTGATATGGTAGATATGGTGTGAGCAGAGAGTGTTTCAGAAGACAGAGAAGCAGGATAGTGATGCTAATTATCGCCGCTCACCATCTTGGTGGAGTCCTCAAAGGAGGATAGTACAGATGTCTGACATCTATGCCCACTCCTGAGGTCTTATGTGTGGAGTCTGACCTGAATACCGACTGCCTGCTGGTAGTCAATAACTGCCCTCTTCTGCTCAGAAATGCTTCCCAACATCTGTAATGTGAAGTTCCAATGCGTGGGGACATTGCACACCAGTCGGTGAGCTGGAAGCTGCAAACGCTGCTGAAGCACGGCAAAGGCGGCGGAAGCTGTAGCTGACTTTCTAAAATGGGCACACACGTGGTGTATTTTGACAAGCAAATCCAGCAGATCTGGGTAGGTTTTGAGATACCACTGAACCACGAGGTTAAGCACATCGGTCAGGCATGGTACGTGTGTGAGCTCGCCTTGCTTCAGAGCTGCCACCAGGTTTCGGCCATTGTCACACACGACCATAAGTGGCTGTAGGTTCAGCGGTGTCAGTCACAGATCTGCCTGTGCTTTAAAAGCTCTCCACAACTCTTCAGAATTGTGCGGTTTGTCACCTAAGCATATTAGCTTCAGCACAGCCTGTGGCCGCTTGGCCGATGCTGTGCTGCAGTGCTTCCAGCTTGTGACTGATGTGGCCATTTCAGAGATGAAGGCTGAAGAGGATGAGGAGGAGGTGCTGTAGTTGTAGAATGTGGGGGCAACACTGATTGACACAGGGCCTGCAATCCTCAGCGCCGGGAGAAAGTGTTCCGTCCCAAGGTCCAACTGGGTCCCGGCTTCCACTATATTAACCCAGTGTGCGGTCAGCGAGGTGTTCCATCCCTGCCCACAAGCACTTGTCCACGTGTCCGTGGTTAGGTGGACTTTCCCAGTAACTGCGTTGTTGAGGGCACAGCTAATGTTGTGGGACACGTGCTCGTGTAATGCGGGGGCGGCACACCTGGAGAAATAGTGGCGCTTGGGGACCAAGTACCGAGGGACGGCGGCCGCCATCAGATTGCAGAAAGCTTCCGTCTCCACGAGCCTAAAGGCAAAATTTCGAGCGCAAGCATTCGCGAAATGTGTGAATTTAGTAGTGTGGCCTGTGGGGCTTTGGCTGCGTATTTGCACTTGCATTCCAAGGACTGGGGTAGAGACAACTGAACGCTACGCTAGGACAAGGACGTGAACGTGCTTGCTGATGGTGCTCGTTGAGCATGTGCAGTGACAGGTGCAAGGCAGGAGGCATCTTCGCATGCGCCATGGACAGGGGATTGGCGTGCACGCACAACAGCGGAAGAAGCAGTGGTGTCACCCTCACACACTGTTGCTGGACCCTGGGGTTCGGCCCACTTAGTCGGGTGCTTTGCTGCCATGTGCCTGATCATGCTGGTGGTGGTCAGGCTGCTAGTTTTGCTACCCATACTGATACTGGCCTGGCAGGTGGTGCAAATGGCCTTTTTGGGGTTATTGGCAGAGTCTTTAAAAAATAACCAGACTCTGTAAGACCTAAAAGTTGTACTGGCAACTTCCATCGTGTTGGCGTTACAGGGAGCGTTTTCCCGCCTTGTGTCTGCGGCCACCACACTGCTTCTTCCTGCCTGTTGTGGTGCTATGCTTCCCCCCCTGTGTGCTGTTTCCTTGCTCTGCATGTCCCCCTGCCAGGTTGGGTCAGCTACTATATCATCCACCACCTCGTCTTCCACTTCCGCACCCTGGTCCTCCTCCTGACTTTCTGGCAATTGTGTCTCATCATCATCCACCTCTTACGACAGTAATTGAGTTTCCCACGGTCACCTTCATGTGACCGTGGCTGCTCCAATATTTGGGCATCACTACATGCATTCTTTTCTTCACCCACCTGAAGCTGGCCGGGCGAGAGGCCCGAATCTATAAATGGAAAAGTGAAAAGCTTTTCTGAGTGTCCAAGTGTGGGATCAGTTGTCTCCGGGCACTCGGCATGGTGGGAGAAAGGAGGATCAGGGTGAGGAATATGCAGTCCAGACTCAAGGCTACTGAGACTTGACCGTGTCGAAGACAGGGTGGTGGTGGCAAAGTGACTGGAAGCATTATCTGCTATCCAACCGACAACCTTTTGACACTGCTCTATGTTCAATAGTGCTGTTCTGCGGTCCCCTAGTAATTGGTACAGGAAAGTCGAGCGACAAGATGTAGGTGTTTGTTGTGTCACAATTTCAGTTTGCTCATGGCCACGGCCTCAGCCTTGGCCTCTGCATGCACCATCACCATCAAGTCCACTTCTCCATCAATTTCCACACACCTTGGCCATTTTAAATGGAGGACAATATTTTCCACGTTCACTACAAATGGCTGGATTTGAATCGCAGTTATATGTGATACGTCTAATGGACAACCACGGTTTTAAAAAGCGAGCCTTTAGTTTACTAATACTATTCTTCACAGCGACCTCGTGTGCATAGCGTTGCTGACACACTGCAACAAAATGTAAATGGAAGCCATAAATGGCTGATTTTGGAACGCAGTTATATGTGATACATCTGACAGAGAACTACAGTTTTAAATAACTGTCCTGTAGTTTACTAATACTATTCTTCACAGTGACCTCATGTGAATAGCTTCGCTGACACACTGCAACAAAATGTAAATGAACGAATTAAATGGCTGAATTTGGAACGCAGTTATATGTGATACGTCTGATGGAGAACCATGGCTTTAAAAAGCGGGCCTGTAGTTTACTAATACTGTTCTTCACAGCAACCTCGTGTGAATAGCTTCACCAATACACTCTGCAGCAAAATGTAAATGGAGGCCAGAAAAGGCTGAATTTGGAAAGCAGTTATATGTGATACGTCTGGCAGAGAACCACGGTTTTAAAGCAGTTTTAAAAAGCAGGCCTGTAGCTTACTAATACTATTCTTCACAGCGACCTTGTGTCAATAGCTTCACCGACACACTGCAACAAAATGGAAAAGGAGGCCAATATTTTCCACGTTCAATTCAAATTTCTGGATTTTTATCATTGTAATATGGAAAAGATCTGGCTGTATTTTGCAGTGCTAACAAGCAAATGTAGCAGAAAAATGGTGTACTCTGGATTGCTTTTTAATCAACTAACCAGGATTAAGATAGAAAAAAAATTAGCCCTGGCCCCTCATATCTGGGGCTATGTCTACAAATATCTGTCACAGCAGCAGCAGACAGAACATGCTATGGACCCTCTTGTGCTTTATGCACTGCAGTATGCCACATATTCTGCCTCCCTGCCTAACTCCTGCTATCACCACTGAATATATGCAGCTGGATAAGTCCTCAGAAGGACTGTTAGTTCAGATGCATATATAGATATGCTGTGGAATACTTTTACTAATTCTAAACAACAAATCTCTCCCTGACTCAGCAGCAGCTCTCCCTACTCTGCCTGTTTCCGGGATAGACATGATGACGCTGTGCGGCCAGCCAATAACTGTAATGCCCACAACCAACACGGCTACGGCATTACAGTGCATGGCAAGCAATCTCTGCATGTTCATTGGCTCTCTAAAGAGCACCAAACATGCAGGGCTGGAACCCAAGCTCCCGCCTGAGCAACCCAGAAATACTCGCCGAGCTTGTCGAGCACCGTGATGCTCGGGCGAGTACCTAGTAGTGGTGAGCACGTTCGCTCATCACTAGTCATGACTCCACCATACATATGCACACTCAATTTATTTGACCAAGCACTATGGGCCCAATTAATTAAGACTGGTATTGCTCATGTCAATCTTAAGGATGCGTGTGCTGGAATAAGACGTGCCAAATTCCTTAAAAGTCGAACACCACTTAATGAATTAGGTGCATCTTACAACTGAGAATGCACCTCCATGTATCTCTGCTACAGATGTAATGCCACAATTTTTAATTAATTTATTGGCCGCCCTACCATGTCACAGCATTCTGGTGATAATATCTTCATGAATCGGACCCCTTGACTAATTGGTTGCAAGAAATCATTGGCGGTCTATCTGCCCTAAGAGCCAAAAGATTGTGTGTTACAATTCCCCAGCCAGAGCCCGCCATTTTTCTGAATCCGCACAGAAGTGAATTACAAAAAATCTGCATATTGGCTAATGTGAATTTTTTTTTACTTTCAGTAAAATCCAATTCCACAAAAAATATAGTCACTCATCTAAAGTTATAACTTATAACATAAACTATGTTGTGATCTTATCACATGGGACATTTCATCAATAAGATCTAATAGATTGTTTGAGAATCAATGTTTCATAGCAGTATGTCATCAGTTTCAAGATGGGAGCAAATCTTTAAACAGAAGTTACTATCTAACTACATAGCACATAAGCAAATTGTTAAAAAAACATTTCATCATATTGTATGTGACACTCCTTTTTTATCTTACACTTCAGTCCTTCATAATAGCTTTTGTGTTAATGGATTGTAAACGGTCTCAAAATTCCCACATCTAGTGCACACTAATGCCAAAAAATCTACAAAAATGTGCACAAAACAAACACAACATTGGCCCACAATTAGTAAGACTGACGCTAGGAGTCAATTGTTCTAAATGTATTTAAAGGTGCAAGTTAGACTTGGTGCGAATTGACTTGCAGCACCCAGTCCATAAGCCACATTAGTAATCTGGAGCCTCTTAAGTTACGGCATCCATGTCTCTTGTTTGATTAGCTGGCCTGGTGTGATGTCACATGTTCCTGATGCACCAACAATGATGCTGCGCCAGACGGACTAGCTAAAAGAAGAGCCGTGGATACCGGGAGGTAGGAGGTGATTTTCTGGGCTACTGTCCAGTGACCACAGATCACTGACGTGCATGATGAACTGCATCCTGTGAATCGATTTTTACAAACTCTAATGCAAGCCCCTAATAAAATTGGCACATATTGGACTGCTGGAATGCCATGAAACAAATCTAAGCCTGCTTTGAGCAGGAATCGATTTGAATAAAAAAAATGCCATTTTCTGCCTCTCTTTTTTTCATGGTGACAAAGTCTTTGTTCTCGATTTTACTAAAAATGTGAAATATTTATGATAATTTTTTATGCATTTTGTTCCTCAATCAGGGGAAACATAAGTGGCTGCTACTCTACTATGCTGTGTGTAAATTTAGCCTTACCAAAATGTGTTAAGGAAACCTGTCAAGTCACCTAACCATCCCAAATTGCTACTTTAGCATTTATGTATGTCTATTTCTGTATTTGTAAGGTCTTTATCTCCACCACCCTAGTATTGCTGTCTTTTAAAAATGAGCTATTATTTACTCAACTCAACATATGCAAATGAGTCAGTACTAGTGCAGTGGGGCATCTCTTTCGCATGACTAGTTCTACCTCAGCTCTTCTAAACTGGCCTCCCTGGATGTGATTGACAATCTCCATGCAGTCTTCATCATTGCAAGAACATGTGCACAATATGCTAATGGCCCCACCATTACGGGAATAGTACGGAGGATGTGAATCACACCCAGAGAGAGGTCAAATTAGAAGATCCAAGGCAAAACTATTTATAGGGAAGAGATATTCCACCGGACTAGTCCTGACTCATTTGCATATGCTCATCTGAGAAATATAAGATCACGTTAAGGCCGGACTGAGACAAGACTATTAAAAATCATTTGGTTGATTTTCATCCATATTGACATCCATTAGTGATGAGCGAGCGTGCTCGCCACTGCTCGGTACTTGCCAGAGCATCACTGTGCTCGACATGTTCGGCATTTGGCGAGTATTTCCGGGTTGCTCGGGCGGGAGCTCAGGTGCCCGGAGGGAGGCATAGCACCACAACAGGTTGGAACAAGCAGTGTGGTGGCCACAGACACAAGGTGGGCGATCGCTCCCCAGAACACCAACACGACGGAAGTTGCCAGTACAACTGTTAGGTCTTCCCGAGTTTGGTTGTTTTTTAAAGACTCTGCAGATAACCCCAAAAAGGCCATTTGCACCATCCACCAGGCCAGCATCAGCAGGGGTAGCAAAACTACCTGACCACCACCAGCATGATCAGGCACATGAAAGCAAAGCACCCGACTAAGTTGGCCGAGGGTCCAGAAACAGTGTCTGCGGGTGACACCACTGCTTGTTCCGCTGTCCATGGTAATCCTCTGTCCATGGCACATGGCACATGCGAAAGATGTCTCCCACTTGGACTTGTCATTGCACACTCTCAACTAGCACCATCAGCAACCACGTCCACATCCTTGTCCCAGTGCAGCATTCAGTTGTCCCTACCCCAGTCCTTGAAACGCAAGTGAAAATATGCAGCCAACGCACCACCGGCCACACAACTAAACTCACACATTTTGTGAAAGCTTATACTCGAAATGTTGCCTTTTAGGGTCGTGGAGACAAAAACTTTTCGCAATCTGATGGCGGTGGCCGTCCCTCGGTACTCAGTCCCCATCTGCCACTATCCCAGTTACAGGGTAGGTCCACCTAACCACGGACACGTGGACAAGTGCTTGTGGGCAGGAACAGTACATCTCGCTGATGGCACACTGGGTTAATATAGTGGAAGCCGGGACCCAGTCAAACCTTGGGATCGAACACGTCCTCCTGACGCAGAGGATTGCGGGCCCTGGGTCAATCAGGGTTGCCCCCACATTCTACAGCTCCTGCACCTCCTCCTCTTCAACCTCTATGTCCAAAATGACCACTCACAAGCTGGAAGCACTGCAGCACTGCCTTGGCCAAGCGGCAACAGGCTGTTCTGAAGCTAATATGCTTAAGTGAAAGCCGCACACCACTGAAGAGTTGTGGACAGCTCTGAAAGAGCAGGCAGATCTGTGGCTGATGCCACTGAACCTACAGCCAGGCATGGTCGTGTGTGAAAATGACTGGAACATGATGGCGACTCTGAAGCGAGGCGAGCTCACAAACGTACCATGCCTGGCCCATGTGCTTAACCTCATGGTTCAGTGGTTTCTCAAAGCCTACCAGATCTACCGGATCTGCTTGTCAAAGTACACCGCATGTGTGCCCATTTTATAAAGTCAGCTACAGCTTCAGCTGCCCTTACCAAGCTTCAGCAGCGTTTGCTGCTTCCGACTCACTGTCTGGTGTGCAATGTCCCCACGCATTGGAACTCAATGTTCCAAATGTTGGGAAAGATTTGTGAGCAGCAGAGGGCAGTTATTGACTATGAGCATCAATACGGCCGTCAGTATTCAGGTCAGCCTCCACACATAAGACCTCAGGAGTGGGCATGGATGTCAGACATCTGTGCCATCCTCCAAAACTTTGAGGACTCCACCAAGATGGTGAGCGGCGATGATGCCATAATTAGCGTCACCATCCCGCTTCTCTGTCTTCTGAAATGCTCGCTGCTCACAATTAAAGAGGAGGCATTGCAGGCAGAGCATGATGAGATGGAGCAAGGAACCATACAGGGTGATTCCATACAGCCCAGCCTCATCTCACCCCAACGTGGATTAGGTGACAATGAGGAAGAGGAGGAGGAGGAATACCAGGAGCTATTTTCCTGCACTATAGACGGTACTACCCGCACAACTGTCTTACCGTCAGTTCAGCGTGGATGGCCTCAAGAGAGGGAGGAGGAGGATGAGGAGGAGAGCTTGGTCAGTTGTCCTCTTGGTGAGGACACAGAAGTCTTACCTATTAGCAGTCTGCCACACATGGCTGAGTTTATGTTATGCTGCCTTTCCCATGACCCTCGCATTCTTCAAATTTTGGGTGACAGTCATTACTGGTTGCTGACACTTCTAGACCCATGTTAAGGAGAACTTTCTATCTCTTATTCCCGTGGTGGACAGGTCTGCTAAAATGGGGCAGTACCAGGATGCCCTTGTTGCGGAAATATAAAAAAAATTCCCATCTGAAAACGCTGGCAGAAGAGGTCATAACCAAGGAGTACAGGCGAGAGAGACACAAATCCAATCTAGCAGAGGCAGGGGAACACTGTCAAAGTTCTGGGACAGTTTTCTCAGACCCTACCATCGCACAAGCCCTGATGCCCGGGGTAGTCTCACAAGCAGGGAAAAGTTTGGGAAGATTCAGAAGAAGAACTTTGCCGGCCGTACCAACATCTTCCGTGATTCCTCTGTGCCTTATAATTATTGGGTATCCAAGCTGGACACGTGGCATGAACTGTCTCTCTACATTTTGGAGGCCCTGGCCTGCCCTAGCATTTTGTCACAGCGGGTTTTTAGTGCCTCCAGGGCAATTATAACCGATAGGCGCATCCGTCTGTCAACTGAAATTGCTGACAGGCTGACTCATAAAAATGAACAAGGGATGGATTAGGCCAGACTTCTCAACACCACCAAATGATAACAGCGTAAATAAACTCAAATCCAGTGTCTTTTTTTTGGGAGGTCTATTCCCATGCACCTCTTCACACCCAAACATGGGTATATGCTTCCTGATTTTGTCTATTTGCTCTTGTCATCCTACTTCTCCTCGTCCTCATCCTGCACCACCATATCTACCATATCACCTCTTGCAAGGGGCATTGGAGTGCCTCCAAATTTTTGGCAGCCCTTGCATTCAATGCATAGGCAATAACAGTATGGGAGACCCACTTCCTAATAATGAAAAAAAGTTTTCATGAGGCCCTCCTCTATGACTCTTGCAAGGGGCATAGGAGTACCTCCAATTTTTTGGCAGCCCTTGCATTCATTGCATAGGCAATAACAGTATAGGAGACCCATTTCTTAAAAATGGGAACATTTTTTTTTCATGAGGCCCTCCTCTACGTCTCTTGCAAGGGGCATTGGAGTGCTTTCAAATTTTTGGCAGCTCTTGCATTCACTGCACAGGCAATAACAGTATGGGAGACCCACTTCCTAATAATGGGAACATTTTTTTTATGAGGCCCTCCTCTACATCTCTCTTCCAAGGGGCATTGGAGTGCGTCCAAATTTTTGGCAGCCGTTGCAGTCACTGCATAAGCAAAAACAGTATGGGAGACCCACTTCCTAATAATCGGAATATTTTTTTCATGAGGCCCTCCTCGATGTCTCTTCCAAGGGGTATTGGAGTGCATCCATTCCAAGGGGCAGCCGTTGCAGTCAGTGCATACAAAAGAACAGTATGGGAGACCTGCTCTTACGCTCGTGCCCGGACTGACTGGCGTGAGTGTGATTAGTGATCCCACTGTACCATGAACCGAGGAGGGCCTGGAGGGGCGTAACTAAGTATCAACTCGGTCTGACCAAGGTCACATGGCGGCTCAGTCGACTCTGTGAACCAGGGAGGAACCGAGCAGAGGGACCAGGTGCTACTCCAGGTCAGACCTCGGTCACAGCTGTTGACCCACACCGGGGAATGCAGGAACAGGCAGGTTAGGCTGGTATACAGACAGGTGGGTACTGGCTGGTACGGCTGGTATGAAGACAGGTGGGTATTGGCAGGCACGGCTGGTATGCAGACAGGAGAGGACTGGCAGGCTCGGCTGGCATGCAGACATGTGGGCACTGGCAGGTAGGAACGTAGGTAGGATAGGGACCAGTTCAGACTGGGACACAGGAACGGAGCCGCAGGTGCGGTGGACAGCAGAGCAGAGCGAAACCACAGATGCGGTGAACAAGCAGAGCAGAACCACCGGAGCGGTGAGCAAACAGAGCAGGGCGAAAGCACAGGTGCGGTGAGCAAGCAGAGCTTAGCAAAATCGCAGGTGCGGAGAACAAGCAGAGTGGAGCAAAACCGCAGGTGCGGTGAGCAAGCAGAGCGTAGCAAAACCGCAGGTGCGGTGAACAAGCAGAGCGGAGCAAAACCGCAGGCGCGGTGAACAAGCAGAGCGGAGCAAAGCCGCCGGAGTGGTGAACAAGCAGAGCAGAGCCGAAGCGCAGGTGCGGTAAATGAGCGAAGCAGAGCGGAACTGCCGGAGCAGTGAACAAGCAGAGCAGAATAGAACTGCAGGTGCGATAAACAAGCGGAGCAGAGCGGAACCGCCGGAGCGGTGAACAAGCAAAGCGGAGCAAAACCGCAGGCGCGGTGAACAAGCAGAGCGGAGCAGAACCGCAGGTGCAGTAAACAAGCGAAGCAGAGCAGAACCGCCGGAGCAGTGAACAAGCAGAGCAGAATAGAACCGCAGGTGCGGTAACCAAGCGGAGTAGAGCGGAACCGCCGGAGCGGTGAACAAGCAGAGCAGAACAGAGCAGAAGGTGAAGGCAGACATGACAGGGCTCTGTTCACATGGAACAGACTGGAAAATACAGGAAGATGGTTAGAACACAGGAGGTAGATACGGAGGAAGGGAAAGGGGACAAGCAGAACCAGATACACACAAGGTACTTACAATGAAGTAGCGAGTGGACACAAAACTCACAAACAGAAGTACAGAGACAAGTTGGAGTTACGTGCAGGTTCAGACACTGCAGGAAAAGGGAATATTCGGACATAGAGACCAACAGGTAACGGGCTAGGACACTGTTCAGACAGGAACTGAACCGGGAACAAGATACAGGAACGAGCCTGGGAACTCAGTCCCCAGGGTGGCGGAAACAGACTAGAGGTCAGAGATACAGGTAGCGGCCCTGGGTACTCGGCCCCCAGGGTGGCGGAAACAGACTAGAAGTAACAGGTACAGGTAGAGGCCTTGGGTACTCAGCCCCCAGGGTGGCGGACAGACTAGAGTCAGGACAGGACCTGGCAACTAACAGTTGCACAGAACACAGACTGTAGGAAAGTGTTCCTCAGGCACCTCCCACTGGGTGGAGGGGGTTTAAGTATCCAGTGACTCACAGCAATAGGCTGGGGATGCATTAGGACTGTGCACACAGTAGCTATAAGAAACAAGCAGAAAGCCGCGCCGACGCCCTAAGCAATCAGACAAGAGACACGGACAGAGCAGGTACTGGAGCAAAGAGTGCAGCATGGACTGACAGATAAGATTGCGGTCTTGCATGGTGGGAGGTGGTGCACTATGCAAGCACGCCGCCAGGGATGTTGCACCCGCTCTTTTCTAATGGGAACATGTCGTTACTGAGGCCCACCTCTATGTGTCTTTAAACTGGTATTGGGGTTTTTCCAAATTTAGGCAGCCGTTGTACTCACTGCATATGCAATAACTGTATAACAGAACCGTTCCTTTCTAATGAGATTATGTCAATACTGAGACCCACCTCTATGTGTCTTCAAATTGGTATTGGGGTATTTCCCAAATTTAGGCAGCCCTTGCAGTCACTGCATGGGCATTACCTCTACAGGAGACCCACTCCTTTATAATGGGAACATTTTTTTCACTGAGGCCCTACTTAATGTCTCTTCAAAGGGGTATTGGGTTGCGTCCAAATTTTTGGCAGCCCTTGCAGTCACTGCACACGCAACAGTATCGAAGACCCACTCTTTAATAATGGGAACAATAAAGCATAGCCGGTTGATGGATCTCTAACAATAGTGAAGGCCGACTGCTGGCCCTTTAAGAATAGTAAGGGCCGCCTGATGGCCCTAGAAAAATAGGTTTTGTGACTGTCAAAGTCGCTCTTTCATAAATTAAACAGGATGTGTCTGATCAAGTCTCACACACAATATAGCTAGATAAGGTAGTGAAATGTTAAAATTACATTTACTGGTGAATGTATTTTTCACCGTTGAAAGCAATGCAAAAGTGCAAAAATGCATCAGAAACGCTACATGTGAACATAGCCCAAGGTGTGGAGAAGCATTTTTATTTTTAGCTATTTATTTTGCCTTATATACAAGTCATTACCCTGGAAAGGATGTTCCTTAACATTTTTCCCAGGAAAATCCATTTTGGTCTCGTTTTTGTATGTTTTATTGTGAGCCCGTAAAAGTGGCATAAAAACTCAGACAACATTGTTCACAGCAGTAACCTGGGAATCAGAGATGTTTCCAGGGGTCTTCCCCATGCTTTTCCCATGTCATTTGAGCATTATTCCCATCGATTTCGGCAATTTTTAGGCCCTTTGCACACCTCCGGGGGTATAGGGGCCGGAAAAATGCTTAGGTTTCCCATACACTTACATTGGGCTCGTTGCTCAGATCGAGCACTTGAGCATTACAATTTGCTCAACTCGAACAACGAGTACCCAAGCATTTTAGTGCTCGCTCATCACTACCATCCATGTGACATCTGTTTTTATACCTCAACATTTTAAAATGTACACGATCAAATACATTTTCCTAGTCTACACACCCTTGTTAAAATGCTATGTTTTGTCATGTAAAAAATCATACCAAGAATAATCATTTCAGCACTTCTTTCACCTTTAATGTCATCCATTATGTGTATAAATCCATTGAAAAATCCATTGAAAAATAAGCTGAAATCTTTTTGAGTGTAGAAAGAAAAATAAAGAACTAAAATAATATACACACCCTTAAACTAATAGTTTGTTGAAGTATTAGTTCAAGTGAACCACAGATTTTCAATTGGATTTAGGTCTGGGCTCTGGCTGGGCCATTCCAAAACATTGATCTTCTTCTGGTGAAGCCATTATTTTGTTTATTTGGAGGTATACCTAGGGTCATTGTCCTGCTGAAATATGAAATTCCTCTTCATCTTGAGCTTTATAGCAGAGGCCTGAAGATTTTGTTGCAAAATTGATTAATATTTTTAACTGTTCATTATTCACTCCACCTTGAATAAAGCCCCAGTTCCAGCTGCCAAAAACAGCTCCAATGCATAATGCTGCCTCCACCATGTTTTACTGTAGGTTTGGTGTTCTATTAGTAATGCACAGTATTCACTTTGCACCAAACATTCCTTTTAGGAATATGGCCAAAAAGGTCAACCTTAGTCTCATCAGAACATTACACATTTTCCCTCTTGCTCTTGGCAGACTAGATGTGATTTTTGCAAACTGACAGGATTGGATTTTTTTCTTTTTAAGAAAAGGCTTCCATCTTGCCACCCTACCTCAAAGGCCAGACATATGAAGAATACTGGAGATTATTGTCACACACAGTACACAGCCAGTACTTGCCAGAAATTCCTTTAGCTACTGGTATATTGCTGTGGGCTTCTTGGCAGTCTCCTAGACCAATTTTCTTCTTGTCTTCCCATTAGTTTTTGAGGAACATCCAGTTCTAGGTAATGTCACTGTTGTAAGGTATATCTAATTCTTTGCAAAAATGTTTGTACTCTTCTACTGACTGATAACTTTCAACAATGAGGTCTCTGCTGTGTTGTAATAAGCTGTTAACGGGCCATGGCTTTTACTGCAAAATGCAACTGAGAAAATTTTAGGAAATTCTTTCTGGAACAGCTAAACTGGGCTTAATCAGAATCCCTGTAAATGATGGCGGCTGTGTACTGACTACTATTTAACGTGAGTTTACATGTAATTTGTAAATTCTGAGCACAACCACATCCCCTATAATAAGAGGGTGTTCACACTTATGCAACCACATCATTTTAGTTTTATTAGTTTTATTTTCCCCTTCAAAATGATTTCCGTTTGTTTCTCAATGGATTTGTACAGATTATTGGTGACATTAAAGGTGGAAAATGTTCTGAAATATTTCTTCTTGGTATGATTCGTTACATGACAAAAACCTGGCATTTCAACAGGTGTGTGTAGACTTTTTATATCCACTGTACATAGATGTTCCAATTTTTATTTGCACACCCATAGACTTGTAGAGGCAAAGTTTCATATGAAACTCGGAAGAGAATAGTGCATGCTGTGATTTTTTCACATGCAGACTCGATCTACAGTATGTGAAAAAACTGTCATCTGAACAGCCCCATTGAATTGCATTAATCATTGTGCTGTCCGATTTTTTACTTGGACAGCACATGTCTGTATTATATGGTCATCTGAACCATCTTAAAAGACATCAATGTTTGTGCGGCACAAGAAAGACCATAAGAATCAAGAAAGTGGCATATATAACTCTGTAGTGGGGTTTTAAGGGGAATTATGGGACCTGACAGGTTCACAATCTGTTGACATTTTTGTGTATCACAGAACTGATTGTAAAAAAATTAGACATATTTTCTCTTACATCATATAAACCAAGGTCTATGACTATTCCTGTGCCGCTCACAAAACGGATCAGATGCAACATTAAAACATTGTGGTTGGCTCCTGTCAATGTCATTATAAATTACCTTTTACAGGAGATTACTTTCTGCTCTTCTCCTCTGACCTCTTATGAGTGGACGAAAAGTTCTAATATAACAAAGAGGTCTCAGGTGTGGTTATAAATATGTTCTACTTCTTATCTTCTATATCATTCTACCAAACCTGCTACCGCGCAGAGGATCCTGTTCAAATCAAGGAACTAGTCTAATGGATGAAATGATTTTGAAGAACAGACTATTGTGACTGTCCAGAAACAATTAGATTTTTACAGGGGTCATTGATTAAGACCTAGAAACAAGTTAAAAGAAGCGCTCTATAGTGTAAAACTGCAAAAATATATTGAGGTGGTATCTGCTCATTAGAGATGAGCGGATCTTTTGAAATTCAAATCGTCCCCAAAAATATGACTTGTGGCCAAACAATTTGCACAAATTTCAATACTGGAAAGCTTGTAATTGCTTGTAAAATATATATGAGGGAGAGGAAAGAGTGAGAGAACCTGACCATAAGAGCTTACAATCTACAAGTGCGCGAGAGAGGACCCCACTGACCATAACAGCTTACAATATACAAGTGCGTGAGAGAGGACCCCACTGACCATAAGAGCTTACAATATACAAGTGCGTGAGAGAGAACCCCACTGACCATAAGAGCTTACACTCTACAGGAGAGAGAGGACCCTGCTGAGCATAAGAGCTTACACTCTACAGGAGAGAGAGAGCGAGAGGACCCCACTGACCATAAGAGACTACACTCTACAGGAGTGAAAGAGAGGACCCTGCTGACCATAAGAGCTTACATTCTACAGGAGAGAGAGAGGACCCGACTGACCATAAGAGCTTACATTCTACAAGAGAGAGAGGACCCTGCTGAGCATAAGAGCTTATACTCCACAGGAGAGAGAGGACCCTGCTGAGCATAAGAGCTTACACTCTACAGGAGAGAGAGAGGACCCCACTGACCATAAGAGCTTACACTCTACAGGAGAGAGAGAGAGGACCATACTGACCATAAGAGCTTACATTCTACAGGAGAGAGAGGACCCTGCTGAGCATAAGAGCTTACACTCTACAGGAGAGAGAGAGGACCCCACTGACCATAAGAGCTTACATTCTACAGGAGAGAGAGGACCCTGCTGAGCATAAGAGCTTACACTCTACAGGAGAGAGAGAGGACCCCACTAACCATAAGAGCTAATACTCTACAGAAGAGAGAGGACCCTGCTGAGCATAAGAGCTTACACTCTACAGGAGAGAGAGAGGACCCCACTGACCATAAGAGCTTACACACTACAGGAGAGCGAGGACCCCACTGACCATAAGAGCTTACACTCTACAGGAGAGAGAGACTTTACCAGTGACTCTGGAGATGGAAAATGACTCTGCAGTACAAACTGTGCTCCACTGTGAACTGCTGATCTGTGATAGCCCAGATACTGACCAGAACTGTACAAGGTATGATAACCCCTAATATGTAATCATTATCATGGTCAGAAAAATAGAAGAAACAATATGAAGAGGAAGACCATTTCCCTGCCTGTGTTTGAACCATGTTTTACTTCAAAGAAAGAATCATTTACGATTCCATACTGTAATGTCTGTATACTCTTTTGCTTCCTCTCCTGCCCAGGAGATGTGGTATGATCAGACCATGTTCCTGCACAGTCAGACACAGCCATTACACAGTACACAGCAGGGACACATTTATAAGATTATCTCAGCACAGGAACATTTTATTTAAACAAATTCAATTGTAGAAATTATTATTATTCCAATATCTATTGATTAAAATCAACTTTTGTTCATGAAAAAATCCCTTTAACTCCTTTCTGACGCCAGGCATTATAATAATACGTACCTGCGCCCTGGGCCTTATTGACCAGGTATGTATTATTACGAATTGGCGATCGCGCCCCCACAGAAGCTGTGCTGGCGCAATCGCTGCCAGATGTCAGCTGATTCTAGCAGCTGACACCCGGTACTATGTGCCAGGAGCGGTGCCGCACAACTCCCAGCACATTACCCCCGAAATGCTGCGATCAAAGTCGATCTCAGAATTCCCAGGGCAAGCAGTGGTAAGAGCAACCCTCTTAGCTTGTATCGGCGACCCCGTGCTGTGAGCACGGGGTCCCGATTGTTGCCATGGTAACCCGATGTTGTCATGATGACATCCGGGTCATCAGACTTCAGGACGTTAGGTAGATCGTGCTCAGTGGATGTTCTACCTAACGTGTCTGCAGGGCTGCTGCATCCTTATGCTATGCAAGCGATCAGCCTGCAAAAAATGAAAGTGGGACAAAGTATAAAAGTGCAAAAAAGTGTCAGAAAGTGAAAAAAAAAATTAAAAAAAATTATAAAAATATTTTGAAAAAATGAAAAAATAATCCAAAAAATGAAAATATACTGTACCCATAAATAAATATTATTCTGGAAAAAAAAAACAATAAAAGCACACATATTTGGTATCGCAGTGTCTGTAATGACCTGACCTATAAAACTGTCCCTCTAGTTAACCCCTTTCGTGAACATGGTAAAAAAAAAAAACGAAGCAAAAAATGGTGCTCTATCATCATACCGCCAAGCAAAAAATAGAATAAAACGCGATCAAAAAGACAAATGTAAATAAAAATGGTACCGCTGAAAACGTCATCTTGTCTAGCAAAAAATAAGCTGCCATACAGCTCCATTAGCCGAAAAATAAAAAAGTTATAGCTCTCAGAATAAAGCAATACGAAAGAAATTATTTTTTCTATAAAATAGTTTTTATTGTGTAAAAGCGCCAAAACATAAAAAAAGATATAAATGTGGTACTGCTGTAAATGTACTGACCCGAAGAATAATGCTGCCTAATCAATTTTACCACACGCGGAACAGCATAAAAAAAAAAAAAAAACAATTCCTGAATTCTTGTTTTTTGTTTATTCTGCCTCCCAAAAATCAGAATTGAAAGTTATCAAACAACATCACGTGCCCGAAAATTGAACCAAGAAAAACGTCAACTTGTCCCGCAAAAAACAAGCCCTTACATGACTCTGTCGCACGAAATATGGAAAAATTATAGCTCTCAAAATATGGCGATGCAAAAACCAGTCTTTGCAAAAAAAAAGTTTTAGTGTATGACTCGATATAAATCTGGAATTGCTGTAATCGCACCGACCTGAAGAATAAAGTCGTCTAATCACTTATACTGCATGAGGAACAGGGTAAAATAAATGCTAGGGTTAGGGTTGTGCTAAGGTTAGGATTGGGTTAGGGTTGTGCTAGGGTTAGGGTTAGGGTTGTGCTATGGTTAGGATTGTGTTAGGGTCAGGGTTGTGCTAGAGTTAGGGTTGTGCTAAGGTTAGGATTGGGTTAGGGTTGTGTTAGGGTTAGGGTAGTGCTAGGGTTAGGGTTACGGTTAGGGTTGTGTTAGGGTTAGGGTTATATTAGGGTTGGGGTTAGGGTTGTGTTAGGGATGTATTAGGGTTGGGGTTAGGGTTGTGTTAGGGTTGTATTAGGATTGGGGTTAGGGTTGTGTTAGGGTTAGGGTTGTATTAGGGTTGGGGTTAGGGTTGTGTTAGGGTTGTATTAGAACTGTAGTAGGGTTGGGGTTAGGGTTGTGTTAGGGTTGTATTAGGGTTAGGGTTAGGGTTGAATTAGGGTTGGGGGTTAAGGTTGTGTTAGAGTTGTGTTGGGGTTGGGATTTTTTCAAAAGTAAAGAAAAAAAAAATTATGACGATATGGCGACTAGTGTTGAGCGCAAGTGCTCGCTACTTGAGTTTTCATCGGGTACTCGGGTATTCCCCGAGTATCGCTGGTGCTTGAGTGACATGCTTGAGTCTCCGCCCCATATGTTTCACAGCTGTTATGCAGCCCAAAAAAACATGTGAGGATTGCCTGCCATGCACGGACAATCCCCACATGTTTTTTTTTGGGTGTCTAACAACCGTAAAACATGCGGGGCGGGGACTCAAGCATGTCACTTGAGCACTAGTGATGAGCGAGCATGCTCGAGATGCTCGGCGCTCGCCAAGTATTTACGGGGTTGCTTGGCGGGAGCTCGGGTCCCCTCCCTGCATGTTTGGCGCTCTTTAGAGCGCCAATCAACATGCAGGGATTACCTGCCACTCACTGTAATGCCGTAGCCATGTTGGTTGTCGCATTACAGTGATTGGATGGCCGCACAGCGTTATCAGGTCTATATCAGACCTGGCGCCGCCATGCTCGTCACAGTCACTCCGGAATCAGGCAGAGCAGGGAGAGGTGCTCCTACGTCAGAGAGAGATTTGTGTATTAGGTAGTGTAGGGAGAAAAAACATACATTACACATATCCATCTTAACAAACAGTCCTTTTGAGGACTAATCCATCTGCAGAGATATCAGGCAGGCAGTGTATATAGGCAGGCCGGCAGGGTATATATCAGACTGCAGTGCATATAGCACAAGAGGCTCCATTCCAATTCTGCCTTCTGCTGCTGTTAGATATTTCTATACAAAGGCCAAGGTCTCAGGGGCCAGGAATACTTTTTTTGGATCTTAATCCTCATTATTTGCTTAAAAAGCAATCCAGAGAACACCGTTTTTGTGTGCCATTTGCTTGTTGGCACTGCAGAATACAGCCAGGTCCTTTCCATATTACAGTGCTAGAAATCCAGCTATTTAAAACTGTGTTTTCTCCGTCAAATGGATCACATATACGTTGTCAGAAAATACTGCCATTTCTGGCCTCCATTAAAAATTTCCTTTAGTGTGTCAGTGAAGCAATTCCCACCAGTTTGCTGCTCAAACTACTTACTTACATGCCAGGTATTTAAAACTCTGTTTTCTCCGTCACACGGATCACATATATGTTGTCAAAAAATACTGACATTTCTGGCCTCCATTAAAAATTTCCTTTAGTGTGTCAGTGAAGCAATTCACCGCAGTTTGCTGTTCAAACTACTTACCTACAGGCCAGGTATTTAAAACTCTGTTTTCTCCGTCACACGGATCACATATACGTTGTCAGAAAATACTGCCATTTCTGGCCTCCATTAAAAATTTCCTTTAGTGTGTCAGTGAAGCAATTCCCACCAGTTTGCTGCTCAAACTACTTACCTACAGGCCAGGTATTTAAAATTCTGTTTTCTCCGTCACACGGATCACATATACGTTGTCAGAAAATACTGCCATTTCTGGCCTCCATTAAAAATTTCCTTTAGTGTGTCAGTGAAGCAATTCACCGCAGTTTGCTGTTCAAACTAGTTACCTACAGGGCAGGTATTTAAAACTCTGTTTTCTCCGTCACACGGATCACATATAAGTTCGCTCCAAACTCAGTCATTTGTAGTGAGCATGGAAGATACTGTCCTCCATTTAAAATGGGCAAGGCACATGGCAAGGAATGGGGAACTGGACGAGATGGTGATGGTGCATGCAGAGGCTGAGGACAAGGCCGTGGGCAAGCTGAAATTGTGCCACAACAAGCACCCACATCTTCTTGCCTGACCTTCCTGTCCCAATTCTTAGGGGACCGCAGCACACCACTATTGAACCCAGAGCAGTGTCAAAAGGTTGTTGGTTGGATAGCGGATAATGCTTCCAGTCACTTAGCCACCACCACCCCCACCACCCTGTCTTCCACACGGTCAAGTCTCAGTAGCCGTGAGTCTGGACCGCATATTCTTCACCTTGATCCTCCTTCCTCCTACCATGCTGAGTGCCCAGAGACAACTGATCCCACACTTGGACACTCTGAAGAGCTGTTCACTTTTCCATTTATAGATTCGCCTGGTCCACTTGAAGCGGGGCAAGAGGAGATCGCATGTAGCAATGCCCAAAATATTGAGCAGCCACGGTCACACGAAGGCGACGTTGGGAAAGTGTCACAAGAGGTGGACGATGATAAGACACAATTGCCAGAAAGGCGGGAGGAGGACCAAGGTGCGGAAGTGGAAGATGAGGTGGTGGATGATATAGTAACTGACCCAACCTGGCAGGAGGACATGCAGAGTGAGGACAGCAGCACACAGGGGGAAGGAGGCAGAGAACCCCAACAGGCAGGAAGAAGCAGTGTGGTGGCCGCAGACAGAAGGCAGGCAACCGTTCCACATAACACCAACATGAAGGAAATTGCCAGTACAACTGTTAGGTCTTCCCGAGTCAGGTTGTTTTTTAAAGACTCTGCCGATAACCCCAAAAAGGCCATTTTCACCACCTGCCAGGCCAGCATCAGCAGAGGTGGCAAAACGACCAGCCTGACCACCACCAGCATGATCAGGCACATGGCAGCAAAGCACCCGACTTTGTGGGCCAAACCCCAGGGTCCAGGAACAGTGTCTGCAGGTGGCACCATTGCTTCTTCCGCTGTTGTGCATGCAAGCCAATCCCCTGTCCATGGTGCATGCGAAGATGCCTCCTGCCCTGCACCTGTCGTCCATGTCCTTGTCCCAGTGCAGCGTTCAGTTGTCCATACCCCAGTCCTTGGAACGCCAGCGCAAATATGCAGGCCACATTACTAAATTTTCACATTTCATGACTGCTTGCGCTCAAAATGTTGCCTTTTAGGCTCGTGGAGACTGAAGCATTCCACAACCTGATGGCGGCGGACGTCCCTCGGTACTCGGTCCCCAGCCACCACTATTTCTCCCGGTGTGCCGTCTACGCATTACTCAAGCACGTGTCCCAAAACATTAGCCGTGCCCTCAACAACGCAGTTACCGGGAAAGTCCACCTAACCACGGACACGTGGACAAGTGCTTGTGGGCAGGGACGGTACATCTCGCTGACAGCACACTGGGTTAACATAGTGGAAGACGGGACCCAGTCGGACCTTGGGATGGAACACGTCCTCCCGACGCCAAGGACTGCGGGCCCTAGGTCATTCAGGATTGCCCCCACGGTCTACAGCTCCTGCACCTCATCCTCCTCAGCATCCTCCTCCTCTTCAGCCTTCATCTCCGAAATGACCACATCAGTCACAAGCTGGAAGCACTGCAGCATTGCCTCGGCCAAGCGGCAACTGGCTGTGCTGAAGCTAATAGCTTAGGTGAAAAACTGCACAATGCTGAAGAGTTGTGGACAGCTCTGAAATATCAGGTAGATCTGTGATTCACACCGCTGAACCTACAGCCAGTCATGGTCGTGTGTGACAATGGCCGGAACCTGGTGGTGGCTCTGAGGCGAGGCGAGCTCACACACGTACCATGCCTGGCCCATGTGCTTAACCTCGTGGTTCAGCGGTTTCTCAAATCCTACCCGGAGCTGCCGGATCTGCTTGTTAAAGTATGCCGCCTGTGTGCCCATTTTAGAAAGTCAGCTACAGCTTCCACCGCCCTTGCCGTGTTTCAGCAGCATTTGCAGCTTTCGGCTCACAGACTGGTGTGTGATGTCCCCACGCGTTGGAACTCTACACTGCAGATGTTGGGAAGGATTTGTGAGCTGAAGAGGGCAGTTGTTGAGTACCAGCATCAACAAGCCCCTCGGTATTCAGTTCAGACTCCACACATAAGACCTCAGGAGTGGATATGGTTGTCAGACTTATGTACCATCCTCCAAAACTTTGAGGACTCCACCAAGATGGTGAGCGGCGATGATGCCATAATTAGCGTCACCATCCCGCTTCTCTGTCTTCTGAAACGCTCTCTGCTCATAATCAAAGAGGATGCATTGCAGGCGGAGCATGATGAGATGAAGCAAGAAACCATACAGGGTGATTACACACAGCCAAGCCTCATCTCATCCCAATGTGGATTGGGTGACAATGAGGAAGAGGAGGAGGAGGAGGAAGGACAGGAGCTAGTTTCATGCACTACAGAGTACTACCTGCACAGCTGACATACCGTCTGTTCAGCGTGGATGGCCAGAGGACAGAGAGGAGGAGGAGGAGAGCATGGTTAGTCATCCTCTAGGTGAGGAAACGGAAGTCTTGCCTGTTAGTAGTCTGGCACGCATGGCTGAGTTTATGTTATGCTGCCTTTCCCATGACCCTTGCGTTCTCAAAATTTTGAGTGACAGTCATTACTGGTTGGTGACACTTCTAGACCCACGCTACAAGTAGAACTTTATATCTCTCACTCCTGAGGCGGACAGGTCTACAAAAATGGGGCTGTACCAGAAGGCCCTGGTTGCGTAACTATTAAAAAAATTCCCATCTGAAAACGCTGGCGGCAGAGGGCACACTTCGTTGGACAACCAAGGAGTACAGGCGAGAGAGACACAACTTCAATCCAGCAGAGGCAGGGGAACACTGTCAAAGTTCTGGTAGAGTTTTCTTAGCCCCTCCCATCGCACAGGCCCTGAGGCGCGGGGTACTCTCACAAGGAGTGCAAAGTTTGGGAAGATGCTGAGGGAGTACCTTGCCGACCGTACCAACGTCCTCCGTGATTTCGCTGTGCCTTATAATTATTGGGTATCCAAGCTGGATATGTGGAATGAACTGGCTCTCTATGCCTTGGAGGTCCTGGCCTGTGCTGCCGCCAGCGTTTCATCAGAGCAGGTTTTTAGTGCCGCTGGTGGAATTATAACTGATAAGTGCATCCGCCTGTCAACTGAAAATGCTGACAGGCTGACTCTTATAAAAATGAACAAGGGCTGGATTGGGCCAGACTTCTCAACACCACCGAATGATAGCAGCGTAACATAAAATCAAATCCAGTGTCTTTTCTTGGGAGGTGTATTCCCATGCACCTTTTGACACCCACACATGGGTATACGCTTCCTGATTTTGTCTATTTGCTCTTGTCCTCCTCCTTCTCCTCATCCTGTACCACCATATTACCAGGGTGACCGTGGTCCGTGATGCAACACACACATACATTTTTATACAGTATGTTCATGTATACTCTCCAGGGGTAAATTTTTGTCAGCCCATACACTTAGTGCATGGGCATTACAAGTATAGGAGGCCTGCTCCTTTCCAAAGGGAACATTTTTTATGAGGCCCTCCTCCACGTCTCTTCCAAGGGGCATTGAAGTGCCTCCAAATTTTTGGCAGCCCTTGCATTCACTGCATAGGCCAACACTATGGGAGACTCTCCTTTCTAATGGGAATTTGTCGTTACTGTGGCCCTGCTCTATGTCTCTTTAAATTGCTAGTGGGGTTTTTCCTAAATTTGGTAAGCCATTGGACTCACTGCATACCCTATAACTGTATAGCAGACTCTCTACTTTCTAATGGGAATTTGTCATTACTGTGGCCCTGCTCTATGTGTCTTTAAATTCTTAGTGGTGTTTTTCACAAATTTTGCCAGCCCTTGCAGTCACAGCATGGGCATTACCACTATAGGAGACCCGCTCCTTTATAATGGGAACATTTTATTTACTGAGACCCTCCTCTATGTCTCTTCAAAGGGGTATTGGTTTGCGTCCAAATTTTTGGCAGCCCTTGTAGTCACTGGATTCGCAATAACATTATAGGAGACCCACTTGTTAATAATGGGAACAACAAAGCATAGCCGGCTGATGGCTCTCTAACAATAGCGAGGGCCAACTGCTGGCCTTTTAAGGATAGTAAGCGCCGTTTGATGGCCCTATAAAAATAGGCTTTATGACTTTCAGAGTCCCTCCATCATAAATAAAACAGGATGTGTCTGATGATGTGTCACACACCACATTGCCAGATAAGGTTGTAAAATGTTAAAATGACATTTCCCGATGAATGCATTTATCTTAAAAAATAACGTAAAAAAACAAAACAATAGGATCTTTCTTTAGTATAAAAAACAGCGTCACCATTTTATCCACAATGTAATCACATTGTTCAGCTCCTCCACCTCCTCCTCCATCTCCGAAATGACCACATCAGTCACAAGCTGACAGCACTGCAGCACTGCCTTGGCCAAGCGGCAACAGGCTGTGCTGAAGATAACAAACCACCCAGGGCTGCAGAGTTGTTGAAAGCTATAAAACAGCAGCCTGATCTGTGGCTCTCACTGCTGAACATACAGCCAGGCATCATCGTGTGTGACAATGGGTGATGGAAAAATGACAGCTGGAGTAGATACGGTTTCACTCTATGCCAGTCCTTTCACCGAGCTAAAGAATATGGCTGTGGTGAAATATAACTTCCACTGAGAAGCTGTTTCAGATTAAAAAACATTGTGCCCACCAGAGGATTTGATTCTGAGGGCTCACCTTTCTTCCCCGCTCAAGAGCCCTCAGAATCAAATCCTCTGGTGGGCACAATGTTTTCAATGATAGCAGCTGCAAAGTTAGCGCTATCATGAACTCTCCTGCGGTAGAAGCCAAGGCACACCAGAGGATTCTCTGGTGGGACCGTCCAACCCTGCCGTGAAGCAGTCCTGGCTAAGAAAAGTGTGGGGGAAGGTTCCCGGACACTCTATGGCTGCTTTTTTAATGTAGATCAGACGTGCTTATGCAAGTTATTTCCCAAACCGCAGTGGAGATCAGGCCATTGCCCAACTCTGTAGTCATGAAATTAAGTGCGCAAAGAATGATGTGTGTGTGTCAAAGCACCACCGACATGTGCGAGTTGATGTTGGATGGGCTGCCATTGCTTCTGCAGCAAGCTGCATTAGAGGACTTCCTGGGAGTAATGACACCCAGAGTAGATACGGTTTCCCTCTATGCCAGTCCTTTCACCGAGCTAAATACAACTCTCAGCAAAAAAAGCTGTGGACTGGCTCCGTACCGTCCCTGGCCACATTCACCTGACCACGTGTTTGTGGGCAGGCAGTCCTTCCCAGTAAGTGCACTGGGGAGGGCACGGGCAATGTTGTGGAACCCGCGCTTGTGGAAGGCGGAGACGATACCGGGAAAAATAATGGTAGCTGGGGACCGAGTATGCATACCTGGTCGCCGCCGCCATAAGATTGTGGACAGCTTCCGCCTTCACGTGCCTAAAAGGCCACATTTCAAGTGCAAGCAGCTGCCCAGAAATCTGGCAGTTTAGTGTTGTGGCCTGTCAGTGGGTGAGTGGCTGGCTGCATACTTGCGCTTGCATTCCAAGTAACAGAAAACTAAGCAGATGGTGACCTCTATCATCATCATGGCCTCACCTCGACACTATGAACTCTCCTGAAGGAGAAGTCAGGGCCCACCGGAGGAGTCTCTGGTTCTTTGGTGGGCCCGTCCAACCCTGCCGAGAAGCAGCACTCGCTAAGAAAAGTGTGGGGGAAGATTCCCGGATACTCTATGGCTGCTTTTTTAATGTGGATCGGCCATGCTTATGCATGTTATTTCTTAAACCGCATTGCAGATCAGGCCATTGTCCAACTCTGTATTCATGAAATTAAATGCGCAAAGAAAGATGTTTGTGTGTCAAAGCACCACCGACAAGTGCGAGTTGATGTTGGACGGGCTGCCATTGCTTCTGCAACAAGCTGCATTAGAGGACTTCCTGGGAGAAATGACACCCAGGGTAGATACGGTTTCCCTCTATGCCAGTCCTTTCACCGAGCTAAATACAACTCTCAGCAAAAAAAGCTGTGGACTGGCTCTGTACCGTCCTAGGGCCACATTCACCTGTCCACGTGTTTGTGGTTAGGCGGTCCTTCCCAGTAAGTGCACTGGGGAGGGTTACGGGTAATGTTGTGGGACCCGTGCTTGTGGAAGGCGGAGACGATACTGGGAGAAATAGTGGTGGCTGGGGACCGAGTATGGACACCTGTCCGCCGCCGGCATGAGGTTGTGAAAGCGTCCGCCTCCATGAGCCTCAAAGGCCATATTTCAAGTGCAAGCAGCTGCCCAGCTAACTTATTCAATATGATGACCTAATGTTAATCAAATTCTGTGTAGTACCTCTTGGTTCAAAATGTTCACTATAACCCTTGATAAAATCCTTGAGGGGTCTAGTTTCCAAAATGGGGTCACTTGTGGGGGGTTTCCACTGTTTAGGCACATCAGGGGCTCTCCAAACGCAACATGGCATCCGCTTTCAACTCGAGCTAATTTTGCATTCAAAAAGTCACACAGTGCCCCTCCCCATCTGAACCCTGCCGTGCGCCCAAAGTGTTTTTTCCCCACATATGGGGTATCTGCGTACTTAGGAGAAATTGCACAACAATTTGCATGGTGTGATTTCTCCTGTTACCCTTATGAAAATGCAAAATTGGGGGCTAAAAACATATTTGTGGGAAAAATGTAAAAATGTTATTTTTATGGTTGAATGTTATAAACTTCTGTGAAACACATGGGGGTTCAAAGTGCTCACTACTGATCTAGATAAGTTCCCTGAGGGGTCTAGTTTCCAAAATGTTGTCACTTGTGGGGTTTCCCACTGTTTAGGCACATCGGGGGCTCCCCAAACAAGACATAGTGTCCGCTAATTATTCAAGCTAATTTTACATTCAAAAAGTCAAATGACGCTCCTTCCCTTCCAAATTCTGCCGTGCGCTCAAGCAGTGGTTTTCTCCCACATATGGGGTATTGGCTTACTCAGGAGAAATTGCACAAAAAATTGCATGGTGCAATTTCTCCTGTTACCCTTATGAAAATGAAAAAATTGGGGGCTGAAAAACATTTTTGTGGGAAAAATGTAAATATTTTATTTTTACGGTTGAATGTTATAAACTTCTGTGAAGCACCTGGGGATTCAAGGTACTCACTACACATCTAGATATTCTCCCTGAGGGGTCTAGTGTCCAAAATGGTGTCACTTGTGGGGGGTTTACACTGTTTAGACACATCAGGGGCTCCCCAAACGCAACATTGCGTCCACTAATTTTTCATGCAAATTTTACATTCAACAAGTCAAATGGCGCTCCTTCCCTACCGAGCCCTGCCGTGCGCCCAAACAGTGGTTTTCTTCCACATCTGGGGTATTGGCATGCTCAGGAGAAATTGCAAAACAAATTTTGGGGTCCATTTTTTCCTGTTACCCTTTTGTGAAAATAAAAAAATTTGGGTCTAAAGTAAAATTTTTGTGAAAAAAAGTTAAATGTTCATTGTTTACTTCCACATTCCAAAAATTCCTGTGAAGCAACTGAAGGATTAATTAACTTCTTGAATATGGTTTTGAGCATCTTGAGGGGTACATTTTTTAGAATGATGTCCTTTTTGGTATTTTCTGTCATATAGACCCGTCAAAGTGACTACAAATGTGATGTGGTCTCTAAAAAAATGGTTTTGTAAATTTTGTTTGCCCAGTGACAAAAACATGAACAGTCTATAATTTTAAGGGTAGGTTAATTTTAACAATGATTGATAGAATATCCCCCCCAAAAAATCAAGAAAATCACATTATATAAATTAGATACGTTTTTGAGAAATAAGTATTTGATCCCTCTGGCAAACAACACGTAATACTTGGTGGCAAAACCCTTGTTGGCAAGCACAGCAGTCAGATCTTTTTTGTAGTTGATGATGAGGTTTGCGCACATGTCAGGAAGAATTTTGGTCCACTCGTCTTTGCAGATCATCTCTAAATCATTAAGATTTTGAGGCTGTCACTTGGCAACTCGGAGCTTCAACTCCCTCCATAAGTTTTCTATGGGATTAAGGTCTGGAGACTGGCTAGGCCACTTTATGACCTTACTGGTCTTCTTTTTGAGCCACTCCTTTGTTGCCTTGGCTGTATGTTTTGGGACATTGTCTTGCTGGAAGACCCAGCCACGACCCATCTTCAATGCTCTTACTGAGGGAAGGAGGTTGTTGGCCAAAATCTCGAGATACATGACCCCATCCATCTTCCCTTAAGTACGGTGCAGTCATCATGTCCCCTTTGCAGAAAAGCACCCCCACAGTATAATGTTTCCCCCACCATGCTTCACGGTTGGGACGATGTTCTTAGGGTTGTACTCATCCTTCTTCTTCCTCCAAACATGGCGAATTGAGTTAATGCCAAAGAGCTCAATTTTTGTCTCATAGGACCACAGCACCTTCTCCCAATAACTCACAGAATCATCCAGGTGTTCATTGGCAAACTTCAGACGGGCCTGCACATGTTCCTTCTTGAGCAAGTGGATCTTTCGGGCACTGCAGGATTTTAAACCTTTAAGGCGTAATGTGTTACCAATGGTTTTCTTGGTGACTGTGGTCCCAGCTGCCTTGAGATCATTAACAAGTTCCCCCTGTGTAGTTTTAGACTGATCTCTCACCTTCCTCATGATCAAGGATACCCCACGAGGTGAGATTTTGCATAGTGCCCCAGTTCAATGTTGATTGACAGTCATTTTGTATTTCTTCCATTTTCTTACTATTGCACCAACAGTTGTCTCCTTCTCACCCAGCGTCTTACTTATGGTTCTGTAGCCCATTCTAGCTTTGTGCAGGTTTATGATCTTGTCCCTGACATCCTTAGAAAGCTCTTTGGTCTTGCCCATGTTGGAGAGGATAGAGTCTGACTGATTAATTGAGTCTGTGGACAGGAGTCTTCTATACAGGTGACTATGTAAGACAGCTGTCTTTAATGCAGGTAACGAGTTGATTAGGAGCGTTTAACTGGTCTGTAGGAGCCAGAACTCATAATGGTTTGTAGGTGATCCAATACTTATTTCTCACTACAAAATGCAAAAAAAAACAAAAACTAATTTATACAATGTGATTTTCTTGATTGTATTTTGGATATTCTATCTCTCAATGTTAAAATGAATCTACACTTAAAATTATAGACTGTTCATGTCTTTGCCAGTGGGCAAACTTACAAAAACCGCAAGGGATCAAATACTTATTTCCCCCACTGTATACCCTTCTGCAAACATATAAATGCTGGGTCTGCAGGGATTGTAGGCAGCATTCACAGAAACCGGGTCAGCTCTGCTGAATGCAGCCCCACCCACTAACCAGTTTCCAAAGACCAGACGTGAGGGAGAATCTGATGTGGCATCACAGGAAGCAGCAGAAGTTTTTAGTGAAATGCTTATTTATGGCAGTTAGCTTACATGAAAGGGAGGGACATGTAAATAGTGGCCAACCCCTTTAACTAATCATATACAGTACAGACCAAAAGTTTGGACACACCTTCTCATTTAAAGATTTTTCTGTATTTTCATGACTATGAAAATTGTACATTCACTCTGAAGGCATCAAAACTATGAATTAACACATGTGGAATTATATACTTAACAAAAAAGTGTGAAGCAACTGAAAATATGTCTTATATTCTTGGTTCTTCAAAGTAGCCACCTTTTGCTTTGATGACTGCTTTGCACACTCTTGGCATTCTCTTGATGAGCTTCAAGAGGTAGTCACCGGAAATGGCTTTCACTTCACAGGTGTGCCCTGTCAGGTTTAATAAGTGGGATTTCTTGCCTTATAAATGGGGTTGGGACCATCAGTTGTGTTGTGCAGAAGTCAGGTGGATACACAGCTGATAGTCCTACTGAATAGACTGTTAGAATTTGTATTATGGCAAGAAAAAAGCAGCTAAGTAAAGAAGAACGAGTGACCATCATTACTTTAAGAAATGAAGGTCAGTCAGTCCGAAAAATTGGGCAAAGTTTGAATGTGTCCCCAAGTGCAGTGGCAAAAAGCATCAAGCGCTACAAAGAAACTGGCTCACATGAGGACCGCCCCAGGAAAGGAAGACCAAGAGTCACCTCTGCTTCGGAGGATAAGTTTATCCGAGTCACCAGCCTCAGAAATCGCAGGTTAACAGCAGCTCAGATTAGAGACCGGGTCAATGCCACACAGAGTTCTAGCAGCAGACACATCTCTTCAACAACTGTTAAGAGGAGTCTTTGTGCAGCAGGCCTTTATGGTAAAATAGCTGCTAGGAAACCACTGCTAAGGACAGGCAACAAGCAGAAGAGACTTGTTTGGGCTAAAGAACACAAGGAATGGACATTAGACCAGTGGAAATCTGTGCTTTGGTCTGATGAGTCCAAATTTGAGATCTTTGGTTCCAACCACCGTGTCTTTGTGCGATGCAGAAAAGGTGAACGGATGGACTCTACATGCCTGGTTCCCACCGTGAAGCATGGAGGAGGAGGTGTGATGGTGTGGGGGTGCTTTGCTGGTGACACTGTTGGGGATTTATTCAAAATTGAAGGCATACTGAACCAGCATGGCTACCACAGCATCTTGCAGCGGCATGCTTTTCCATCCCGTTTGCGTTTAGTTGGACCATCATTTATTTTTCAACAGGACAATGACCCCAAACACACCTCCAGGCTGTGCAAGGGCTATTTGACCAAGAAGGAGAGTGATAGGGTGCTACGCCAGATGACCTGGCCTCAACAGTCACCAGACCTGAACCCAATCGAGATGGTTTGGGGTGAGCTGGACCGCAGAGTGAAGGCAAAAGGGCCAACAAGTGCTAAGCATCTCTGGGAACTCCTTCAAGATTGTAGGAAGACCATTTCTGGTGACTACCTCTTGAAGCTCATCAAGAGAATGCCAAGAGTGTGCAAAGCAGTCATCAAAGCAAAAGGTGGCTACTTTGAAGAACCTAGAATATAAGACATATTTTCAGTTGTTTCACACTTTTTTGTTAAGTATATAATTCCACATGTGTTAATTCATAGTTTTGATGCCTTCAGTGTGAATGTACAATTTTCATAGTCATGAAAATACAGAAAAATCTTTAAATGAGAAGGTGTGTCCAAATTTTGGTCTGTACTGTATAAGATGTGCTTATTATTAAAGATGAGTGAATTCACTAGAGTGGGATTTAATTCTCCTCAAATTTTACAAAACTACTTATTCTCTAGAATACTGATTTTTTTGCAATTCACTTTGTTAAAATATATCAGAATGGCGGCCAGCTGCAGCCGACCTTTTGCTGAACCATGGAAGGTCAGGCAAATAGTTAGAAAAAATAGCACTAATGCTCACCTCACTCCTGACCTGTCCCATCACCCCTGCAGCCATTTATTTGTCCTTCGTGACTTTTTTTCTCCCTTCCCTCTTCCTCAGTTGTGTGCATCCTCTTCGGGCTCTTCACTCCAGGCCCTGGTTCCAGCTCAACTAGGCCTCTAAGGTCACTATGCACTGAGCCATCGCGGGGCACATTGTGATGTCATGACAGAACGACGCACTTCGCCCTAGTGATGGCACCGCAAGTAATGGCATCTGAAGTCTAGTCGAAGTAGAAGCCACAGCCTAGAGTGAAGAGGATGTGTGCGACATAGAAAGGGAAAAGAAGAGGAGTGGAGGATCAGACGGTGGACTGTGGGGATGGCAAAACAGGTGAGCGGGGGGGTGAGCATTATTTTTTTTTACATCGTACTTTTATTATGCTGTAGGGTCTAGAATGACTCCAGAGCAGAATGAGGAACAGTCAATTAATAACTTCACTGCAAATTTAATTCACCTGTAAAATCCTTGTGATATGTCGAATTTGAATCTTTATTCATTATATCTATGTGATAAGAATTAGACATTTGTACACTCCTATGCACAGGACTATGTACCGGCACACAATGAGGTCAGGCAGATTAGACAGTCCATTTATAATGTACATTCCAATGTAATGATTATTGGACTAGAGTTTCAACCATTATAATGAATGTTTAATGGTAGCTATTGCTCTTCATTTCTTTACTTATTGTAACTCATATGTATTTATTAGTGGTAGTCTCTACAGCCTTCTGCATTATTGAAATAGGCTGTTGATTTGAAAATGGTCTATTGGGTCTTGAAAGCTTTTGTCTTCCTTTATCTGGTAATTTACACTAGAGGCCTCTCATCGCCTACATACACATGTTTAATTGTATTCTATAGCACGGAAAGCAATAAATAAGCAAACAATGCATAAAGAGAAAACAATTGCCCAATGGAGTAAACCTTAGCATGCCATTAGGGACTCTGAACTTTAAGTAGATTGACCATGACCAACATAAGCGTTGTCAAGAGTGCTATTCACTGCACTTCATCCCTTATGTTATCCTTATGGTGTTACTGTCTGAGACGCTTATGTTCCTAATTATGAATTGTGCTGTGATGTAAAGAAGTCACTTTGCAATATAAACCTTAAATTGCAGACAGCAAAGAAAAGGAATAAAGGTGGCTGCTGTGTTGTATTCCGACAGGCTGATTCCCAGCCTCTTAAAGGGCCCATGCAAGGTAACCACCATCTTCCCAACCAATGTTCTGCCAATATAATGCGGTATGGTTCTAAGGTTCATACAACAGCATCTCTATTTGCATATTGTGAACCTTCCCCGATTCTGATTGACAGTGCTCACTTCCGAGAGCTGCACTTCCGGATATATTAGTCAAAAGTCGCAACTGTTCAAGACACGAAGAAAGCCAGAGACAAATTCATGAATCACGTGCGCCTTTTTGATTAATTTGGAGTCAAAAATGGCAAATAATACCACAAACAAAAAAGTAAAGTGACTTACAAAAATGCAAATGATGAATACTAAGGCTTTTGTTGCTCCGGTAGGAATATAACAAGATTTGCAAAACTGAATTTAACAGGCTTCATAGAGGCTGTCAAACTATTGAATCTTCCCCTGTAGTACTCAGTAACAATTGACATATTTTATTTATATCTTTGTTAAGACAACGTTATTAGTAAGCTTGGAGTATTTTTTTATTATTTTAAATAAAGTGTGGTTCGTCAGCTAACAGATGTAGCAGCCACCAATTTGACTGATGCATCACACTATGTCAATACCATAGCGTGCCTACACCATTTGGTTAGCCCTCCGTTCATTAAAAACAAATAAGAATGACTGCATTACGCAAATGGAATATGGTGCCAAGGTGCGCTACACTATTAATGTAGTATGGCAGCCGTTAGGTTTAAACTATTATAACTTGATATGAGAACTTTATAGACAAACTAATATTTGGTTCTAAAGCTTCAAAATATCCAACCCCATTTAGTAAAAATGAAAATTTATAGAAAAATAATCAGATAGCTAAAACAAGTACTGTAAGCCTTTAACTTGAAGTGTTAGTATCATCAGTACTGTGGCTCGTGTGACATTTTAATGGCCAATCAGCCCTGGCTTCACTCTCCCCTCCTTTGGACAAATCAAGACATTGGGAGAAAGTGAGAGAGCAGCCACAACTCCACTTTCTCTGGCAGTCAATCATGTCCATAGGAGAAGAGACTGAAGTCAGCTCTGATTGGCCGCAGGAAGAGTCAGTGCCGACACTGCTGGAATGGCACTGGCACCAGTGTTGAGTATAAGTGTTATTATGTTACTGGGGGGATACATAGGGATTCAGAAGGGGTTGTCCGAGTAGTGGACAACCCTTTAACTTGACAGTTGATAAAGTACAATCCATTTGAATGTCAAGTTTGCGGTATTATGGTAGTCAATTGCATCTGCCACCAATATTAAACATAGTTTCAACTCAGCCCCTTTACTGTTTGCTGTAGTATATTTATAGTGGGTACGGAAAGTATTCAGACCCCTTAAATTTTTCACTCTTTGTTTCATTGCAGCCATTTGGTAAATTCTAAAAAGTTCATTTTTTTCTCATTAAAGTACATTCTGCACCCCATATTAACTGGAAAAAAACAGAAATGTAGAAATTTTTGCAAATTTATTTAAAAAGAAAAATTTAAATATCACATGGTCATAAGTATTCAGACCCTTTGATCAGACATTCATATTTAAGTGACATGCTGTCCATTTCCTTGTGATCCTCCTAGAGATGGTTCTACTCCTTCATTGGAGTCCAGTTGTGTTTAATTGAACTGATAGGACTTGATTTGGAAAGGCACACACCTGTCTATATAAGACCTCACAGTTCACAGTGCATGTCAGACCAAATGAGAATCATGAGCTCAAAGCAAATGCCCAAGGGGCTCAGAGACAGAATTGTGGCAAGGCACAGATCTGGCCAAGGTTACAAAAGAATTTCTGCATTACTCAAGGTTCCTAAGAGCACAGTGGCCTCCATAATCCTTAAATGGAAGAAGTTTGGGACCACCAGAAGTCTTCCTAGACCTGGCCATCCAGGACTCTAATGGGCACCATATTTGTTGTCACCCATCTTTCCCAGTAATTATAGTCATAAGTGACATTTATTTTATTTGGAAATGCTCTGTAAGAACATCACCTATCATGCAGCAGGAAGTCACGGTTCAGTTTTCTAATTGTATCAAGGCTTTGTGCTTTGTGCTTACATTTCATAAAATTTTTACGGTGCTCCGTCTCCTGTAATAACATTAGACATTTAAATGCACCAAATGGAAGACAGTAATCTCATTGCCACATTTCTTAAAATACGCAATCCGCTCCGCTTACAGAAAGGACACGTTTCTCCTGTTCATTAGAAATCTAATTTGTTTAGTCACCTTTCCCACCGGATTAAACAAATATTATTATTTTCCACAAGTATGGATTTGAGAACTTATTTGTCTACCTGTCGTTAAAAATGCATGAACATCGAACGCTGAGAATTTGCTTTAAGCATTATTTTATATTTTGCTTTCTCCCCATTGGCTTTTTTATCTGGAATATTATTCATCCTGGATTGAATAAAGCGTATATCGCTTCTTTTAATGCTTTTACACAAATCATATTCCCGGTATAAATATTTAATTTTTGCAAATGTACTGTAGTCTGATTGGAAAAGACCACCTTTAAAAGAATTATAGTGTGTGAAATTTACAGAAAACTGCTAGATGGGAGATGAAAATAGAACAAATCAGGCCAATCTATGCAATAATAAGATCTGGACTGCACATATTGGGGCAGATTTACTTAATCCATCTACTACTATGACTTTTCCTGGATGATAAAGATGGTGCAACTTTAGAGACTATTTCTTGGTTGGCTTACTTTGCACCATTTGTGTTACATGCTTACCTAGCCGTGCTCCTGTGATGTTTGCCATACCTTGGAGCTCCTGTCTTTTCAGCAGCACTGGCACAGATGTTGAGTAGGCTTCTCCCCAGCTTTGCTCTTGGACTCTGATTTTATCATTGACTAGTTTTTGTGACATCTGTGCCGGTGCCTGTTCCATCTATTACTACTTTGATTATCAGCCGACGAAGGGTGACTAATTCAGTAGTCCTGTTTTGCACCTCGGACTTGTGGCTCTGGCCAGTTAGTGCAAATTTGGAGTGAAATCCTAGTGAGTTTGACTTTCTTCCAGCGGTCAACCCTGGGTGAGGTTGCTCTCTTTTTAAACCCCTAAAAATCAGTCCCTATTGTTAGTTAGAGCCTTGTTACCTCTTGTGTTTCATGGCTCCTGTGTTTTAGTGGATATTCCTGACTTTAGGTTTTTTACTCCCGATTTTGAACCCACCTATTCCTCCTGGTTCTGACTCTGCTACCTGTCTATTCTGCCTGCTAGCTTGCACCACCAAGCAGCAGGCAACTCCGTGACCCCAGCCCATAGGCCCCTCGGTAAGTCCAGCTTCCTGTGCAGGGTGTGGTAATGCGGCAAGGGGTTAAAGGGTGAATGCCAGGGAAACTCCAGACATTTTTAGAGCTATCAGCTGACCATGAAAAGTGACAGTTTTTGTATGGATCTGAACTGCCTTTTCTGACTTTGATTACTCTATTTAGCTCTTTCCACGCGTCTACAACTACTCTGTGGACACAATCTGGGTGTGCCTGCAATAAAATTCAGATCCCAGTACAGTGGTTAGGGGAGTTCCTTAGATTCTTCTAAACAGAATGGAATATACCTAATCTAACCATGGAGGCCTCTTTTGAATTGATGAAATCACTACAGCCTGTGGAGATGCAGTAGGTCCTCAATGCCTACTAAAGAGGATAAAGTAACAAAATCTGACATATTCACCTACTGCCATCGATGTGGATTCAGTGTCAGCCTCCATTGTGAACTATGAACTAGAAACGATGAGGTTCCCAATTTTTCTGACATTGGACTACTGAGGCCTGTGACTCGGAATGGAGTACCATCAGAGAAACATCCGATGATGCACTGGTCTAGTCACCTGACTGGTACAGCCAATCAGAGGCCACACTGGTCCTGTGACAGAAGTGTGGTGACAGTACTGCTTCTAGATCACCATTGTCACCTGCATTGGATCCACAAAGGTGCCAGTAGCTACTGTAAGTACAGTATGCCAGATTTTGATATTTTCACCCTATCCATTTCCCAGGTAACATTTTGAATTATACAATACAGAAGAAATAGGAGTCACTTAAAGCTTTAAAATTAAAATTTTTATTTCAAACAAATTAAAAAACATATGTACACAAATAATGTGGTTCAAAGTTTGATTATTGGTGATGAAAATGGTGTCAAGAGTGCTACTTATTGGATTCTCTCTAATAATTGTTTGTATTCACTCATGTATTTAGATTATCTATCACAAAAGATTATTTGTTATATGTTGGAATCTATAGTCATAGATTCAAACATTGTATTCCATAGCATTGCATCAGTTTGACCTGTCATCTAGTATATTAGCTGCTCCAATCATATGGAAAAAGAGGTGAATATACATCTGTTGTTTGAATAAAAATGTATATCTGATTATAGTAATCCCTCAGATATACAGTATAATTATTTTTTCCTATATTAACCTTATCGGTTCATTCTAAATTGATAGTTCATATATCTCATCAGAAACATGTAAATTATGCAAAATGTACCATATAAGCAGCAATAGTTTTATATGCAATTATATGATAACTAGATGGTGGCCCGATTCTAACGTATCGGGTATTCTAGAATATGTATGCGGCCGACCGGGCGCAATCAGCAGAGCGTTGTTTAAATTTTGCGCCAAAATCGCTGATTGGTCGCGGTCGCAGGCCGCGACCAATCAGCGAACTGTGTTAGTGAAGACCGGAAAGCATGTTTAAATTTGGCGCCAAAATTGCTGATTGGTCGCGGGCGGCGACCACGACCAATCAGCAAAGCAGTGTTTAAATTTGGTGCCAATATAGCTGATTGGTCGCGGCCGGCGGTCGCGTCCAATCAGCAAAGCGGTGTTTAAATTTGGCACCAAAATCGCTGATTGGTCGCGGCCGGCGACCAATCAGCGAACTGTGTTAGTGAAGACCAGAGAGCGTATTTAAATTTGGTGACCGTGACCAATCAGCAAAGCGGTGTTTAAATTTGGCGCCAAGATCGCTGATTGGTCGCGGCCACCGGCTGTGACCAATCAGCGAATCATATTAGTGAGGACCGGGGAGCGGCGCTGCCTGTGCGGGTACTTCCGCTGCGAGTAGCCGGGAGATGACCGTCTGCTCGCAGCAGAAGTATCCCGGTGAGGATGCAGAAAAGGTATTGACTCTTCCATGAAGGCCATTTTTGTGCAGGTGTCTCTGAACAGTAGAACAATGTACCACAACTCCAGAGTCTGCTAAATCTTTCTGAAGGTCTTTTGCAGCCAAGCAGGGGTTATGAGTTGCCTCTCTTGCAATCCTATGAGCAGCTCTCACTCAAATGGTGCTTGGTCTGCCAGACCTTATCTTACCCTCCACTGTTCCCGTTAACTGCCATTTCTTAACTATATTTCGAACTGAGGAAAGGGCAAGTTGAAAACGTTTTGCTATCTTCATATAGCATTCTGCTGCTTTTTGGGCCTCCACCATTTTCATTTTCAGAGTGCTAGGCAGCTGCTTTGAAAAACCCATGGCTGCTGTTTTTTGGCACAAGGTTAGAGGAGGTTGGGTCTTTATCAAGCTGGGAAATTTGCATCACCTGACCTTTCTTAACGATGATAATGAACAAGCCATAACCCTAACAGGCTAATTAAGGTCTGAAACCTTGGTCAAAGTTATCTGAGCACACAAATCTTCGAGGGTGCCCAAACTTTTGCATTGGTCAATTTGCCTTTTTGTAATTTTAAAAATGTAAAAAAAATTACACTATATATATTTTTTTTGTCTAAAATACAAAGGAAATGTGTCATCTTTAACTTTAGGCCTTTTGGAGATCCTTTCATCTTCAACTTGCTTAACTGTACACAATAACAGTAACTTTGATCAGGGGTGGCCAAACTTTTACATGCCACTGTATATGTTAGATCATAATTATATGTTAATCTGCATCAACATTATTAGACTGAATCCAATAAGTAGCTCTCTTGACACCACTTTCATAACCAATGATCAAACTTTGAACCACATTATTTCTGTATATAAGTTTTTTAATTTGTTTGAAATAAAAATTTTATTTTTAAAGCTTTAATTGACTTCTATGGCTCCTGTATTGCATATGTACAATGGAGTGGGTAAGCTAATATACGTTTTCCAAACATGCTAATCTGGTACTATTTAGGGATTCTAACATTTTTAATTAGGCTAGAGAATCCCTTTAAATTATGTGATGACAGTAAGCTGTCTCATGGGCTGCCTCTATGACATGAACACCCTTGTCGCTTGCATAATTTGTATGTAACATAATCTTGTGCGTTAGCTATGAATTGACTCTTCTGAATGATATGTATCCAAATGTTACTCCGATCTGCACAATTATTACGTTACAACTTTCACTGTTCACAAGAAAGAACTTCACCGTTCTCTCAGCTTACTGCCGCGGTTGGAGGCCAAATCTGCACTTGATGGACAGTTCGGTCTGACCCTGCAGCTCTCTTGCTCTTAAGTGCTAATATTATCATCGGCAAAGTGAGAACAGCAATAATTCAGACAAGCAAAACAATATTGTAAAAAAAAAAACCTTTTATAAATGCAAATGTGATTGTGCACTACATTGAACAGAGACTATTTTTCTAAATACACTTCCTTTGTTGCAATAGTTGAATTGCTTTTGAAATGGCTAATTATATCTAATTATAAGTACTTAATACATCAGATGGAAACAGAACGCTGACACTTGTAATGCCATTATGGCAAGTCTCATAATTGATGTTCAGATACCATGAGTTGCTTCGTACATGGCAGGGCTAGAGAATAAGGGAAAAGGGGGGGTATTTAATATCACCTACTTTTTTGAGTTATGTAACTAATCATTTGATGAGTAAAATATAATTATTTTTTTGAAATGTGTATCAAGATGGCATTGTTACCTTGAATGGTTTAAAAAAAACTGTTAGCTTAGAAAATACAAATAAAAGAATCTCAAAGATGACTAATATAACAATAGTCAGCATAGATGACAATTATATAGAGTTCAATGGTCTCCCTATGTTTATATAGATATACTATGCCAATGGATGTGTCCACCATAGAGGCCACCTCTTTAGGTGCAATAAGGCCTGTGAAAGGAATAGGGGCACATTAGGCTGGAAATATCCCATTCTTCTTTACAGAGATCATGGGCCACTGTAGGGTTCCATCTCTTCCTAGACACCAAAAAATGAGGATAGGGGTGAGCTAGGGGATCACATATCCCTTCTCTAATACAATTTATGGGGTAAGGTAAACAAGCTTAAAGAGGTTGTCCACTACTTTAGCATTAATGAATTATCCTTAGAATGGGTCATCAATGTCTGATCGGTCGGGGTCTGATACCAGGCACCTCTGCTAATCAGCTGCTCTCAGTTTCAGCGGCACCAACCACCGGCCGGAAATACTCACTTGCTGAGCTGGCCGTCTTCTGAGTACTACACTTCTGCCTCTTATTGATTTGAATAGTAGTATCCTGCTATGGCCACTATCAGAAGACGGCAAGCTCTGCAGCCGACAACAATGAGAGCAGCTGATCGGCGAGGATGCCGGGTATCAGACACTGATGGATCAGACATCGATGACATAGCCCAGGGATAGGTCATCATTGTTTAAGTAGTGGACAACCGCTTTAAATTTTTATTGTCTCTGATTATGAAAATGGAGTGTCTTGCTGGGTGTAAATCTCTAACATGTTGTAGAATAGAGATGAGTGAATACGTTTGAGTAGAATTGAATTTTACAATAATGTGCACTCGACAAAATGAGGATTTTTTTTGTAATTCACTTCGGTGCAGTAAAGCAAAAGGCGGCCACTGGCTGTCATTTTTCTGAGCCATAAAAGTCTCAGAAAATGTTAGGAAATAAAAAGAAAAACAACAACTCACCACTCACCGCCACCCGTTCAGTCCTTAACGCATCTTCAAATCGGCACCAGAGGGGCTAAAATCCCCCAAGGTTTCCAAATTTGCTAGGCTCGGGAGGGTTCGGCACCCGCAAAGGGCACGTTCCATGATGTCACAGCACGTGCCACAACCTTTGCGGTCATATATGCAGAACGGTCCCGGGCTTAGCAAGTCCGGAAACCTCGAGCTACGACTGAAGCCCCGGGGATTTCAGGGCTGTTGACGCCGATCCAAAGATGCAGTGAAAACCAGATAAGTGGGAGTGAGTAGTGGAGGGGCCAGAGAGGTGAGCAGTGAAGTAAGAATACAGATTTTTATTATTTTTCACAAAAATAAATTATTATGATCAGGTGTCTGGAGAGACCCCAAAGAGAATAACAAGGGACCTTAAATAATTTCACCACAAATTGAATTTCCCACGAAAATACACGCAAACAGGCGAATTCGGCCAGATCTGCTCATCTGTATAGTAGAATTAAAGAAGTTGTCTACTTTCTAATTATTTTAACAAATATCCAATGAAAAATTTATTTGTACTACTTACTAACATATATGCAGTTACCAGAGCAGAGCTGAAGTCCTCAATTCAAATGTACCACTTCTTCACTTTACAGTTGTCTGGTCTGGAACATGGCAGCTGGTGAAGGGGCGGATGACTAGAGATGAGCGGTGTTCGACTCGAACTGTTCGCCAATCTCAAATTCGAGCTGTTTTGGGCGGAGTTCGAGCCGTTCGGTGAACACGAACGATTTGAAAAAAATTTGGCTGTTCGAGGTTATGTTCGATAACTGTTCGTGCACCAAAATCATAACTGGATTTTTTTCTCAGTAATGCTGAAAATTAATGTTAATACGCAGTTTGAGTGTACAGCATGGCGGGGGGAGGGGCAGGGGATGGATCTCTGCAGAAATAATGAAGATCTCCATTTTTTTTTCTCTTTCCCGCATTTACAGTGGGGAGGTGCAATCTGTCAGCCTATCAGCAGCGCACACACGGAGCGAACTGCTTTTTTTCACACAAGCAAGGGCATGTGTCATTGGCAGTGTATGTCACATGTCCTTGCCCTATAAGACCCAGCCATTTTCCCCGTCGCCACCATTTTCTCACTGCTGCAGCTGCGTGTTAGACGGCACCGCTGTTGCTGTGCGCACTATACTTTGTTAATTTCAAGCCAGTTTTCGCACAAATCTACAGATAGCTTGGGAGTAGGGAACAGTTGTGATTGCAGTCCTTTTAAGGACTAGGTTACATCATTTCCTACGACTTTTATCAGGCAGGTCTGTGCTCTTAAATAGATAGGTTGGGAGTAAAGACTAATTGTAATTGCAGTCCTTTTCAGGACTAAGTTAGATCAGTTCCTATCAGTTTTTGCCAGGCAGGTCTGTGCCAGCGCTGTGCAAGTTTTTTTCACAGCATTTGGCTAAATCTAGCAAAGCAAATCCTTTTTGGCCTATTGCAGAGTGTGTTAGTCAGTGGAGTAGCCTATCTATGTTGCAAGCTACACCACCTGTGTATAGAATACAATTTTTTGACTGCACCTAGTGGAGTAAAACCTTTGGGGCATAGCATCATTCTATTAGTCCATCTATACTAGCCTCCATCAGGTTGCAAATTCAATATAATTTTTTTCTACATCTAGCTCTGAAAAAATATTTAGGCTTCTAGCAGTGTGTGGGACTTGTTCTATTAGTCTATCTATACTGACCTCCATCAGGTTGCAAATTCAATATAATTTTTTTCTGCATCTAGCTCTGAAAAAATATTTAGGCTTCTAGCAGTGTGTGGGACTTGTTCTATTAGTCCATCTATACTAACCTCCATCAGGTTGCAAATTCAATATAATTTTTTTCTGCATCTAGCTCTGAAAAAATATTTAGGCTTCTAGCAGTGTGTGGGACTTGTTCTATTAGTCCATCTATACTAACCTCCATCAGGTTGCAAATTCAATATAATTTTTTTCTGCATCTAGCGCTGAAAAAATATTTCGGCTTGTAGCAGTGTGTGGGACTTGTTCTTTTAGTCCATCTATACCAACCTCCATCAGGTTGCAAATTCAATATAATTTTTTTCTGCATCTAGCTCTGAAAAAATATTTCGGCTTCTAGAAGTGTGTGGGACTTGTTCTATTAGTCCATCTATACTAACCTCCATCAGGTTGCAAATTCAATATAATTTTTTTCTGCATCTAGCTCTGAAAAAATATTTTGGCTTCTAGCAGTGTGTGGGACTTGTTCTATTAGTCCATCTATACTAACCTCCATCAGGTTGCAAATTCAATATAATTTTTTCGCCATCTATCTCTGAAAAAAATATTTCAGCTTGTAGCAGTGTGTGGGACTTGTTCTATTAGTCCATCTATACTAACCTCCATCAGGTTGCAAATTCAATATAATTTTTTTCTGCATCTAGCTCTGAAAAAATATTTCGGCTTGTAGCAGTGTGTGGGACTTGTTCTATTAGTCCATCTATACTAACCTCCACCAGGTTGCAAATTCAATATAATTTTTTTCTGCATCTAGCTCTGAAAAAATATTTCGGCTTGTAGCAGTGTGTGGGACTTGTTCTATTAGTCCATCTATACTGACCTCCATCAGGTTGCAAATTCAATATAATTTTTTTCTGCATCTAGCTCTCAAAAAATATTTCGGCTTGTAGCAGTGTGTGGGACTTGTTCTATTAGTCCATCTATACTAACCTCCACCAGGTTGCAAATTCAATATAATTTTTTTCTGCATCTAGCTGTGAAAAAATATTTCAGCTTGCAGCAGTGTGTGGGACTTGTTCTATTAGTCCAAATATACTAACCTCCACCAGGTTGCAAATTCAATATAATTTTTTTCTGCATCTAGCTCTGAAAAAATATTTTGGCTTCTAGCAGTGTGTAGGACTTGTTCTATTAGTCCATCTATACTAACCTCCATCAGGTTGCAAATTCAATATAATTTTTTTCTGCATCTAGCTCTGAAAAAATATTTAGGCTTCTAGCAGTGTGTGGGACTTGTTCTATTAGTCCATCTATACTAACCTCCATCAGGTTGCAAATTCAATATAATTTTTTTCTGCATCTAGCTCTGAAAAAATATTTCGGCTTGTAGCAGTGTGTGGTACTCATTGTATTAGGCCATCTATACCAAGCTCCATCAGCTTTGAAATTAATAATAATTTTTAGCTGCATCTAGCCCTGAAAATAATTTTTCTTCCCAATAGTGGTAGCAATAGAAATATGGGGCGCGCGCCTAGCTAACAAAAATATACGCTTCATAACAAAAAACAACAGCCTAGCGCACTGCATTAATAAGATGGCATCATCGTCTCTCCCAGTGCTAGGCCTACTACGCCGGCTAGCATTCCTGTGCCTAAAACACAATGTATGGGTCCGCGCTAGCCACGATGCTGAGGGGTCTAAAGCTGCTGCTAACGCTTTATCACAATTCAATTGGCAGATTTTCACAGAGCTCTTCCACAACGCCCACCCATCGGGCAACAGTTGCCCACCCTCCCTATGGGATCTAGTGGCGAATAGTTGATGCCATTAATCAGAGCGTCAGTTGCCCCGTCGATGTGGCAAGCATACGGTAAGGCATGGGAAGAGTGAACTCGACTAGTAGCAGGCAGACGGGTTGACCAATGTGAACAAGCCAGATCACAAGTCACCATAGAATTTCTCCACCAGCTAATGATGAGGGACATATCAGGGGCGTCAGTGCAGCGGTGTCTGACCGGAGTAGCATTTCACTTCCAACTACTGAATTGGGGAGATGTGACAAACATTCATCATCAGACTATCCATAAAAGGGTGGAAAAGGGGTCAGCCAAGTCAGGAGTGTAGACGTCCCGTCCCATGTCACTAAAACTGATTTCTCACATCATATCCCTAACACCACTAACATGACACTCACAATTTGAAGCAACACTACTGTCTACTGCATTTGCGATCGCCTTCTTCAGGGCGCTATGCATAAGCGAATTAATCCCTCAATCCAAAATTACCACCAGTGGAGGCTTATTACACCAGGACGTAGTCATAGCCAATAATGCAATACGTCTACGCATACGCCAATCGAAAACGGTTCCAGCGGGCAGGGGCACTTGGGTACTTCTACAATCCACAAACGGTACACTGAGTCGGGTAACAATAGTAAAAAAATATATATAACCATCAGATCACAAATTAATTTCTTCCTATCACACATTGATGGAACGCCATTATCAAGATACCAGTTCCAAGCTATATTTAATAAATGCATATCATCGGCAGGGAACCACCCCAAAGATTACGGGACACACTCATTCCGCATAGGTGCGGCCACGGAAGCAGCAAGAGCAGGACTGTCAGAAATGGAAGTTCAGAGGATAGGGAGATGGCGATCCACGTGTTTGGCAAGATGCATAAGACCGGACTTGGTATCCTAACGTGGTTTGTTTCTTTTACAGGTGACGCTAAGCCAACAGTGTGGGTAATAGGCCACTCGTATATATATTGGGCAGAAAAAAGGGCGAAAGTCCACCCAGGCGGGAGGAAATTAGAGTTTCATAACACACATTTCAACTGGAGAGGTATTAGAGGCCTACTATGGCCACAGGTACTAATGGAGGTAATCAAGGTAGGGAGAGAGGCAAGAGGTCTGGTCATCTTAGTTATACAGGCCGGGGGAAACAACCTAGGTCATCACAAGAGCGCATAACTAATGGCAATAATGAAACTAGACACTGAACGCTTCAGAGAATTTTTCACAAAACTAACTATAGTATGGTCAGAGATTGTGCCGATAGCGGTATGGCAAGGTGCGCGAGACATCACGGCCATCGAACGGACAAGGCGGGTAATAAATATTCGGATGGCAAAATTTAGAAGAGACAGAGGCGGTGTAGTGATACGACACCGACAACTGGAAGGAGATAAAGCAGGCCTCATACGGCCCGACGGTGTTCACTTAATGGATATTGGACTGGACATATTCCTGTCAGGACTCCAGGATGGAGTGGAACAAGCGTTAAGACTGATGGGTGGGGGTCAGAGTCCTGCATACGAGTACGCAGGATCCTCCGTGGCCTGGAAATAGAAAGGACATGTTGGAGAGTTACACTTGTTGGCCAACTTGCCGGAGTGGAGACCCAGGGCATGCTGCAACAAGCTGAATTGTTTTAGAAATAAAATGCCTTTCTAATGGAATGAGTATAAAGAGTTAATAAACCCATCCAGTTGTAAGAGTTACATTATTGTATTGTCAAGGAAAGGGGGGCGGTAGGGGGGCTGAGCGTCTGGGTTTGGTTGGGGGTCCTGACAGTCTGCCTAGGCTAGATGCATTTAAAAATTCTTATTAGATACACAGGCGGTGCAGCTTGCTTCGCAGCTGGGCTACTACGCCCAAAGTATTGCCTAGGCTAGATGCAGTTAAAAATTCTACGCTGACTAGCAGACACTGAAGCTTTGGAGCAGACCTCTGAGTAAACAGCTCTTCAGACTCAACCCTCTGTGTTACCCAAAGCCATAGTGTATGTAGTTTCTTACAGTTAGAAGGGGGGGTGGGAGCGACCCAGCCCACCTGAAATTGACAATGCCAACGTCACGTAAGACACAGCAAGGAGACTCCAAAAAGAGTCTCCATTTTTTCCCAAAATTGTGGCACAGACACCACTTAACCCTAGAACGCATACCTGGGGCCTCGCAGGCCCACCCTGTTAATTGTTTTCTATTTTCTGCAAGATTACTTTAGTTAGAATTTTGAAACTCTAAGTATTCTTCATGTATATAGTTGTTTGTCATTTGACTTTGAGTTATTTCATGTTATTTGCACACGGGCCTAAAAGGCCCCAGGTATGTGAAAGTGTAGATTTTTATGGTCATGCGTTCTAGGGTTAAGTGGCATCAATTGCCCCACAGTTGCTTAAAACGGTTGGTGAGGTGATTTTACCAAATCCTCAAGCTTTTAGTCTCCCCAGGATGACACGAGGATAGAAAAGTCCTTGCGAATCCATGATTTGTTCATCTTTATGAACGTGAGTCTGTCTATATTCTCAGTGGACAGCCGCGTGCGCTTATCTGTCAGCATACCACCAGCAGCGCTGAACACACATTCAGAGAGAACGCTGGCTGCAGGGCATGACAAGATCTCCAAGGCGTGAGTGGCGAGCTCCGGCCATTTTTCCAGATTGGAGTCCCAAAATGAGCAAGGGTCCAGTGACACAGTCATGGCTTCGATGTTCACTTGGAGATACTCCTGTACCATCCTCTCTAGGCGTTGACTATGTGTCAGACTTCTTGTCTCCTGTGGCCTTGCAAAGGATGGTCTAAAAAAGTGGTGAAACGATTCCACAAAATTGTTGTTACCAGTAGATACTGTGTTACTGTTACGGTTTGAGTGATGAAGACTCGACAGTCACACGGTTTGCAAGTTAGAACTGTGAGATTCACTACGTGCACCACTGGTGTTTTGTGGAAAAGCACATGTAAGATTCTGCAACAGCGTCTGCAGATACTCCTGCAAGCGTGAATCCCTTTCTATGGCAGGAATTATATCGGCAAATTTACTTTTGTACCAGGGATCTAAGAGTGTGGCAACCCAGTAGTCGGGATTACTTCGAATTCTGACAATCCGAGGGTCATGTTGCAGGTAGTGCAGCAAGAAGGCACGCATGTGTCTTGCGCATCCAGGAGGACCAAGTCCTTGTTGTGTTGGTAGCGAGGTAAGAATCATGCTTCCTTCCTCTGCCCTCTCCCCCCAACCTCGCTCAACAGAAATGTGATCAAGGTCTCCCTCATCTGATGAGTCTTCCATGCCCATCGCCAGTTCGTCCTCCACTTCTTCCTCAGCTTCTGCACCCTCCTCAACAGTTTGGCTACTACCATGCGCCCTGGTTAATCCCTCTCCCCCACCCTCCCATGCCTGCCGCCTTGGTGCTGCCGACCGTCTGGACCTTGGAGATGTTATCCCTTCCGCATACGACTCCTCCTCTACTTCCTCCACCTCCTCTTGTCCCACCACCTGACTCTGAATTCTGTTTAACGTGTGCTCCAGCATGTAAATCACCAGTCATGCTGATAATGGCATCGTCGTCAGCACTAAACATCTTCGTCGCCATTTCAAAACTGTGCAGAAGGGTGTGTGGCGCCCCTGAGGGTTCAGTCGCCACAGAGTTACTGCATCTCACCCAGAGGTGTGGTATCTCACCCTCAGGTAAGGAAGGAGTATGGCTTGGGTCCCTAAACCTGCATCCAACACATACCCGTAGTGGGGGTAGGGTGAGATTTCTCCTAAGGGAGAACACAGTCCCAGGTCCCTAGCTGGCGGGAGGGTCCTATGTAGTGGGTGCTTAGGGGAGCAGCTTAGGGGAGCACATGACAGGAAGAGTATAAATAGGAAGCCATCTTATAAAGAGCAAGCCAGTCAGGAGGAGAAGTGACAGGAGCAGAGGCTCTGCATGCGCTCTGCTCCGGAGGCGGGCCTAGCCTGGGAGGCCCAGGACTGAAGGAGAGAAGAGAGGAGTGGGAGCAGGAAGGCTCCAGGAACCGAAGGGACCCTAGGGGTACAGGCCGTGCAGAAGGCCACCCGTACGCCCGCTGCTACCAGGAGGTAGAGGGGTCAGGCCAGATAAGGGGAACCGGTCCCTCAACTAGCAGAGAAACAGCAAGGCTCAACTAGAAACCGGAGGCTGCAGCATTTCATGTACTGCAGGCCAAAGTCCACACCAGTCTCACTAAGAAGGTAGCCACATAGGACCCAGGGGACGGAACACACGTCGCCCTCAAAGGCCCGAGATTACCGGAGAGAAGTGTCACTGGGTGTGAGGTGCAGGGAGAAGGCCAGAGAAAGGACACAAAGAAGGGGGTCCTGCTAAGTACTCCAGAGCTATCTGGGGGTGGACTGAGCCCCTCACTGAGTATGCACAGCACGACGAGGGAGATTGCTCTGGTACCTGTAATCTGGACTGCAACAACTGTGAGTAAAGATCTTGGGACTGCATCACACGGACTCTGTGTTCATTACTGACGCCATGCACTACAACCACCATCATCCACCCACACTGACCCTGAAGCTACACTCTTCCTGTGGGGAGTAATAATACCATTGCTGCAAAACCACCAGCTTCAGAGGACTGTTCCGCAGCGGCGGCCCCTTTGGCCGCACTCCACAGGTGGCGTAGTCGGACATTATAAAACCCATATATACAAATTACCCTTGGATTGACCGCCCTGGGTCACCGACCGGGTCACCGCCACAGTGACTACAACCCCCAGCATCTACCGGCCCGGCCCCGGGTACCCCACGGCCAGGGGGCACATCAACTTCATAGGTCCCTGATCTGAGACCACTCCTGCAGCGTGATTTGCCCCACCTCTGGATCTCGTTGGCTCAGGTTATACAGAACGTATTGCACCAGGGCTTGTCTGTGCTGCCACAGTCGCTGCAACATGTGCAGAGTTGAATTCCACCGTGTCGACACATCGCATTTCAGCCAGTGAACTGGCAGCCCCAACGACTTCTGTAGAGATGTAAGTCATTGAGCTGCGGGATGCGAACGGCGGAAGTGAGCACACAGCGACCGTGCCCTCTGCAGAAGGCCGTCTACTCCGGGATAGGGGGCTAAAAATTGCTGGACAACCAGGTTCAACATGTGAGCCATACAAGGCACCTGTGTGACATTGCCCCGGCGAAGGGCCGCACACAGGTTTGCAGCATTGTCGCACACGGCCTTCCCTAGTTGCAGGTCCAGTGGAGACAACCATTCATGAAACTGGGTCTCCAAAGCTGACCACAACTCCTCAGCTGTGTGACTCACATTTCCCAGACATTTCAAAGTAAACACTGATGTCGTTGAGCCTGCTGCCAGCATAGTAAGGAGGTGTGCAGGATTCCTTCTGTGCAGTTAGAAAGCAGGTGGCATTACCAGACAGGCTTTGGGTGCAGGTGGAGGCCCGAGAAGAGGTTGAGGAGGCAGAAGCAGTGGAGGAACTTTGAGATAAAGAGGATTGACGCACAACTCGTGGGGATTGTAAGACTTGGACAGCAGCCCCTGTCCTGCTGTCACCATAGTTACCCAGTGCCCAGTCAGCGACATGTAACGCCCCTGTTCATGCCTACTCGTCCAAGTGTCTGTGGTGAAATGCACCCTGTCACACACAGAGTTTCTCAAAGAAGCGGAGATGTTGTGTGTGACATGCTGGTGGAGCGCAGGCACACCTTTCTTTGAGAAGTAGTGCCGAATGGGCATCTGGTACTGGGGCACTGCGACGGACATAAGGTATCGAAAATCCTCTGTGTCCACCAGGCGGAAAGGCAGCATTTCTGTAGCCAAGAGCTTGCAGATGGTGAAATTCAACCTCTTAGCTTTCTCATGGCTAGGAGGAAATGGTCTTTTACTTGTCCACATCTGAGGGACCGAGGGCTGGCTGTTGTGCTTAGACGGGGTTGAGTAGGGTGTCCCCGGCAAACTGCCGGTCTGTGAGGAAGATGCAGGCGGACATGTTAGGTTGCCTTGATCCAAAGGTGGTGCTCTCGATGTCAGAGAGCGCTCAACACCAGCAAGTGTTTCCACTTCCAAATGAACTGATGACCTGCCAATCAAACTGGCTGTTGCGGGTAAAGAGGTGGCAGGTCTGCGTCCAAAAACATGTGTGACTGCTGTCCCCCCAGTCACGGAGGATGAAGAGGCCGCGGATGCACAAGATGGGGCAGACGGTGGTTGGCCCGGCCCGCTAGGCCACATTGTAGCAAGGGTGAGCTTCCCACTGCAACTTATGCTTCATATCCATGTGACGGTTCATGCATGAAGTACTCAAACTATGGATTTTTTGGCCTCTACTTAGCTTTTGGTGACAAATATTACAGATAACACGAGTTGGGTCATCCTTATCGATCTGAAAAAATGCCCAGGCTATGCAAGGCTTAGCACCCATGCGACCTGAAGAGCCACCACGACATGTGGTCAGAGGCAGAGTTGTGGTTGAGGATGCAGTTGTTGACGTGCTTCCAGTACTCCGCCTCTGTCCAGGAAGGCGCAACCTAACCTCGTCGTCAATAGCATCTGTGACGCCCCGCTGCGCTTGGTATCACAGATCCTAGAAGAGTGCATTGATGGAATCCTCCACAAGAGGCCCCCATAAACATTCACACATCTCCACCTTCCACCTCAGACCAGCAGAGGGAGCCCGTTAGTGATATAAATAGGGAAGGTGGAGCTAGGCAGTTCAGTTCCTCTGCAGAGTTCCTGCAGTAGAGAAGTCTAAGAGAGGTCAGTCTGCAGTGGAGCTCAGTCTAGTCTAGAGAACTCAGTTAATAGTTCAGCAGTGGAGCACGAGGCTCCTGCTAGCTAGATTCAGGGAGCCTAGTTACAGCTTAACACTAGAACTACTGATGGAGTCATTTTGACTCCTTTCGTTTTTTATTTCTCTTCTGTGACTACATTTTTCAGAATTCCGGCTTGAAACTCGATGACTTTTCCTCAAATATGATGTGAAAAAAGATTTTGTGAGAATAAATAATTTTGGTGAAAAATTTGCGCGTTTTTTTCAAAATTTACCAAGAACTACTGAAGGGAGTCATTTTGACTCCCTACTATATTTTGAGGTCCTTTTGTCACTAAATGTTGCTATAAAGTTTTGTGCATAATTTTTTCACTCTGTCTTATTTACCCTGATGTTCATATAGATGTAGTTCAATTTACATGTCAACTTTTCACATTTTCCTTGTGTTTTACCTGCTTGTATTACTGTGTAATGCTGAACAAACTCTATCTGATGAGGAGCTAGATGCATTCATTGCGATATTCTATGCTCGTGGAATATCTGGCACGAACCGTCACTCGATTAGCAGTATTTGGTGTAATGACTGGGGAATACCGTTTTGCAAAGCGACAATGTCTAGGGACCGCTTTGTTGAAATTATGAGGTTTCTCAGATTTGATGAGAAATCTACTCGATCGGAGAGACTGCAAACGGACAAGTTTGCTCTATTTTCTACTGTGTGGGACAGGTTTATTGAAAATTGTATTGTGTGTTACAAACCTGGCCCATACATAATGGTGGATGAGCAACTTTTCCCAAGCAAAACTAGGTGTCCATTCACGCAGTACATGCCTTCCAAACCAGATAAATATGGCCACAAATATTGGCTAGCTGTTGATAAGAGGAGCAAATATCTGGCAAATGGCTTCCCTTATCTAGGCAAAGATGACACACGCCGTGCTGAGGACCGTTTAGCTGACCATGTGGTAATGAAGTTATTGGACCCGTTTTTGAAAAAAGGTCGCAATGTTACAACCGATAATTATTTTACTTCAGTAAAATTAGCTAAACAGCTAAAAAGCAAAGGAACAACCATTGTGGGAACACTGAACAAGATAAGGCGAGAAGTGCCTAAAGAAATAAAATCCATGAAAGAGGAATTGTACAACACTAAAGTGTTTAGAAATGAAGACAATTTTACACTTACAGTATATCAAGGAAAGCCCAACAAAAATGTTGTCATTTTGAGTTCCGTCCATCCAGATGTTGTTGTTGCGTCTGATTCCGCTAAAAAAACTCCAGAAACTGTAAAGTTTTACAATGAAACAAAATATGGAGTAGATGTAGTGGATCAGATGGCACGAAAATATACCACACGAACATGCGCAAGGAGATGGCCTGTTCATGCATTTGAAAATGCCTTAGACTTTGCGGGTATAAATGCATGGATAATATTCAAGGAGATTACCCACCAAAAAATGTCACGCAAGGCATTTTTGCAAACGCTTGTGAGAGAGTTGAGTGGTCCTTATGTCACAGATAGGGAAAAGGGTTCCACGTCCCAAGTTTCTACATGCTCAGAAGTGATGGTTCAAACAAAATTTTGCCAGATCAAAGAAAAGTGCAAGAAAAATAGATCTGTCGGAAATTGTAAGACTTGTGGTAAGTCTTTGTGTGGGCAATGTACTGAAATAAATCAAAGGCAATGCCTAAAATGCGAAACACCAAATGTTTAGAAGGTGAATTCTGCGCCATATTTTCATTTTTATGCTCCTCCACCTACATTTTCTCTGCTTTTTGTTCTTCAGTTGTTGTTTATATGTGTGCACTTGAATAAAAAAAAATGTTTGAAAAACGTCTATTATAATTAGTTATTTTCTGTAGAAAAATAAGAAAAGCAGAAAAAAACAATCAAAAGCATTACTGTTGGATCTCACAATAATAATACATTACAAAAAATATAATTATTAATAAATAACCACAAATGAAACTCTAAAAATAAACGAAAACAAGCAAGGAGTCAAAATGACTCCTTTCAGTAGTTCTAGGCGGGGTCACGAGTCCAGTAGTCCTAGTGTTAAGGTGTGCCGGCGCCATAAGATCGGTGAAGTACGGCAAGCTGCCGTTAGTGTGTATAGCCTAGTGAGGGCCCGAGTAGGCCGAAGGCGAGTGGCGAGTTAGTACATAAGGGGCAGAGGAGCTTAACCAGCTCAACCCGAAGCATTTACCGGACACCGGATTCGAGCTTACCGGGATCTCTATGACCCAGTAAGGCATAACCGGAATCCCTGGAGAACTACAAGTCCCAGGATCGCTAAGGTACTGATATGTAACAGAGCCAGGAGATGCTTAGGCCCCGCATACTGGGAGCGTGAACTCCAAGACAAGGCCCTACCATAAGGTCAGCCAGCGCAGGACAGAGACAAAGTTAGGCCTAGCTCCAGGCAGGTCAGAAACTTACTACGCAGAGGCAAGAAACAGGAGGCCCTACACCTGCTCATTGGGGAGGATCCTGATATGCACCCTTCACCCTACAGTGCTCCGGGATGTGCCTGAATTTCCACCAGTGAAGGTACTGAAGTGACTACCGTGTCCGTTCCCGTTCTTGCTCTGACCCAGCTGGGTCTCGCCTGTCCTGCATTCCCCCTGCATACGCTTTTCTGAGGCCTAGCTCCACCTGTGGGGAGCTATACCATCGAGCTGCCTTATCACCGGCCTCAGTGGACTGCTGCAGCGCTGGTGCTTCTCACCAGATACCACAGGTGGCGTCACGAACTCTTATAAAATTAACAATTATCCACCCTTTTAAAGAGTGACCCCAGGGTACAGGCCCGGGAGCCGACCACCGCGACATCCCTAAGGCCAGGCAAAGGCCCGGGTACCGAGTCATCCCCATCCCCTGGGCTAGTCACATCCTCCTCCACCTCCTCTGCTGACCTCATCGACTGGCTTACTGTGGGTTGACAGTAAGTGGGATCTCCAACCTCGTCATCATCAACCTGTGTGTTCTCACACCCGTCGGCTTCAGAGCCAACCTCTTCCTGCCCTGACCGAAAAGTCAAGTTGTCGCTCCAATCAGGTATTTGAGTCTCATCATCGTCTTCATCATTGTCTCCACCAACAGGAGTTACAGTTTGGGAACGAGGGTCTACATTATGCTCAGAACCTTCTTCATCTGGTCCTGGATCTGACTTATAAAGATTCTGGGCATCAGTGCAGATCATTTCCTCGTCTGGATTAACAGAAGCTCTGGAGCAGACCTCCGTTTCCCAGGCTATAGTATGAGTAAACAGCTGTGCAGACTCAACCATCTGTGTTACCACATACTCAGACGGGCAGCTGGAGACTTGGGAGCTGTGAGGAAGCAAGTGCGATTGGGGTGACACCTCTGAGGACTGGAGTATTTGTGATGTTGAAGTTGAGGTGGAGGAGAGCCCACTTGAAGGAGCACTTGATATCCGTTGAAGCACCTGCTGTTTTTGTGCCTCATCTGGAATTTGTAGCGATGGGCGTGTCCGTAAGAAAGGGATCGTATCACATTGTCCACGAAAAGAAGTAGACATCTTAGTTTGGCTGGAAGATGGTCTTTCTTCTGCAGATGTTACCCCCCCCACCGCGGGGGGGCTCGACCCACCAGCGGACAGGCACCAGTATTGGGAGAGGGGGGCTGGCCATCAGGGTCCACCGTGGCTCTGGTACAAACCTGGAGACACGGAGGTCGCACGGGCAGGAACGGACTGGCCGTGTCGGCTTCGCACTTTTTTGGTTTTAGAAGGGCATGACATGCCTATATCTGTGTCTCCCCCTCCTTTTACTCCTCCACCTCTTTTCTTTTCGCATGACTATATGTACTTGTCACTTTTCCATGTGTTAGTTGTGTCTTCTGAGCAGTTTGTCAGCTTTTGGACACCTTTGAAGGTGTTTTCTATGTGTTTCTATGTGTTTTTCTTTGCCTGCCATTGGTTTTAACGGTGTTCGAAGGTGTTCGACGAACAGTTCGACGAACAGTTCGGCGAACATACGGGTGTTTGACGAACCAAACCGAACTCGAACACTACGGGGGTGGCTCAACACTACAGATGACCAGACCTGGCAGCAATAAAACTGCAAATCATTAGAAACTAGCACAAGCACATTGTAATTCAATGAAGGCTGCTAATGGATAAGTCTGATCACAGGCATCGCCATCAGTGGCCATGAGCAGTATCACAACGCTTTTAAAATGAGGACATCGGTGCTCCCCTGCTTTTTACTTAACACTATTAACTTAATAAAATGGATATTTCCTTGGACATTTGGAAAAAAAATTTAAAGTATCCAACTCTGTTAAAAACATGGACAGGGGGAACTATGAAATCATACATTTATTCTCTTATACAAATGATTGGTGGGTGGGGCAGGCCAACATGCACACTCTTCTCATGTCTATGGAAAAAAAATAAACCAAATTGGTCTTTGGTGGTTTGAATCAGTACTAGAAGGTGTTCCGCTGTTAGGAACCTGGTTGTAGCCCTCCTTCTTCTGTCCTCCCATGTCATGATTCATGAAGTCTGCCATTACATAAAGGGAATCTGTCACAAGGTTTCTGCTATCTCAGCTGAGAGCAGCATAATGTAGGAAAATAGTCCCTGATTCCAGCAATGTGTCACTTAGTTTACTGGGTGCAGCAGTTATCACACAATCTGAGATTTTAGATGTATCATGCAGCAGAGCTCGGAAAGCTGTCCCCGCCCACACCACAGCTTTCTGTGTACATTGTCTATTGACAGTAATCTGCTGATCAGAGGAAGGGGTGTGGTTGGACAACTTGACATGAGGGAGCTATTCTGGCCAGTGATAATCTCCTGGTGTTAAATCATTTATTGCATGGAAACAACAGCACACAGCCTAATAAGTGACACATCCCTGAAATCAGGGTCTCAGTCCCTACCTCATGCTGACCTCATATTATATAGCAAAAACCTGCAGACAGATTACCTTTAATAGCAATGAATATAACAGGGGTGAAGAGTCTCCGCGAGCTCAAAGAACACTGGATTTTGGCTGTTGGAGCTGAAAAGAGGACATCGGTAAACCGCGCGCATTTTGAAGCTTTTTTTTAAGCTTTTTTCACTGTTTTCAGAACATTAACAATAAGAACATGGAAGAGTCCAGGAGCCATTTGGTGAGCTGCATATCCTGCTACATGTTCACAGACTTGCCAGTGGAAAAGCCAAACTTCACATGCCAGAAATGCAAGCTTGTGTCCCTGTTGGAGGAAAAGTTGCGAAATCTAGAAGAGAGGTTAACTACCTTGAAAATCATTAAGGAAGGTGAAGAGTTCTTAGACAGAGCAGAATTATCTCTTCATGATTCAGAAAGAGAAGAAATTCGAACTGCACCTGACGAAACAGAGGAATGGAAGCATGTGACCCACAGAAGCAGGAGGATCGAGAGGCAGTCAGCACCCATACTGCTCAGGAACCAGTACCAGGCTCTCACACAGGAGAACCAGGAAGAAATACAGCAAAATAAGACTTTGCCAGCAATGAATAACCTTGTAAGCCCTCAGAATCCTCCTGGATGGAGAAAGAAGAATGTTGTGAAGAAAAAACGGAGAGTGGTGGTCATGGGGGATTCCCTGTTAAGAGGAACAGAGGCCGCTATCTGCAGACCAGACATAACCTCAAGAGAAATGTGCTGTCTTCCAGGAGCAAAAATTAAAGATGTGTCTGACAGGATATCAAGACTCTTCAGACCTACAGATCACTACCCATTCCTGCTAATACATGTGGGGACAAATGACACCGCAAGAAAGGACCTGGAAACCATCTGCAGTGACTTTGAAGACTTAGGCAAGAAAGTGAAAGAATTGGGAGCGCAGGTGGTCTTCTCATCCATCCTCCCAGTGGATGGCCATGGAACAATGAGGTGGAATAAGATTCTACAGGTGAACAACTGGCTACGTCGATGGTGCCGTCAACAAGGATTTGGATTTCTGGATCACGGAATGAATTACCTATACGATGGACTACTTGCTAGAGATGGGGTGCACCTTACGAAGACTGGAAAACATGTATTTGGAAGTCGCCTTGCTACACTCATCAGGAGAGCTTTAAACTAGAACAATGTGGGAAGGGAAACAAAAGGCCAGAAAAAGCCATACAGCTGACAAATACTATTGAGATCTCTGCTACTGGAAGTGGAAAGGAAGAACAAAGACAAAACAATTTAAATAATAAAAATATGGGAGGAAGAGAAACCAATCACAAACTAAAATGTTTTTATACAAATGCACAAAGCATGGGCAACAAACAAGGAGAATTGGAACTACTAATGCAGGAAAAGGAATATGATGTCATTGGAATCACTGAAACTTGGTGGGACGATACACATGATTGGAATAAAAGGCTAAAAGGATACAACTTATTTGCAAGAAACAGACTTGATAAACGAGGAGGAGGTGTTGCATTGTATGTTAGAAAAGCGTATATCTGCACAGAGATTGAAGCTTCAGAGACTGGGAGTTCTGTGGAAACTGTTTGGGTAAGAATACAAGGAGAGAACAACGGAAAGGACACCATTGTAGGCATTTACTACAGGCCACCTGGGCAAGCTGAAGATATGGATGAACTCTTTATGTATCAAATGACCAAGTTCTCCAAAAAATATGACGTAGTGGTCATGGGAGATTTCAACTATCCAGACATTTGTTGGGAATCTCTCTCAAGTAAAACTAACAGGTCAAGCAAATTCTTATCCTCTCTTGCTGACAACTTTATCTTCCAAAAGGTAGGGGAGAAAACAAGGGGATCTGCTACTTTGGATCTAATCCTTATAAACAGGGAGGAAATGGTTGAGGAGGTAAAAGTGGCTGGGACCCTAGGAGGCAGCGACCATGCTATTATAGAATTTTGGATAACTAGAGGAGGAAGACATGTGAAGACTCAAACTTCAAGGTTAGATTTTAGAAAGGCAGATTTTAAGAGACTCAGAAAGAGAATAGGAGGGATCCAATGGCTGGATGTCCTTAAGGACAAAAATGTCCAGGAAGGATGGGAAATTTTTAAAAATGAGATTCTCAAAGCACAATCGTTAACAATCCCGAAAAGTAGAAAGAATGGGAAGCATTTAAGGAAACCAGGATGGATGAACACAGAACTTAAACACATGCTAAAAAGAAAGAAAGAAATGTTTATTAAATGGAAAGAGGGAGGCATATCTAAAAAAGATTATAATGCAGTCTGCAGATCCTGCAGGGCACGTATCAGGTTAGCTAAAGCTGACAATGAATTAAGGCTTGCAAGAGATGTCAAAAGCAATAGAAAAGGATTTTGGGGGTATGTCAAAAGTAAAAGAAAAGTCAAAGATGCTATAGGATTTTTACAGGATGAAAATGGAGAAATGGTAAGAGAGGATGTTGAGAAGGCCGAACTTTTTAATTCCTATTTTGCATCTGTTTTCTCTCAGAAAGAAAATGTAACATCAACTGATCTTCACTGTCCTTTTAAAGGAATAGAGGAATCCAAGTTATCTGTAAACAGAAAGATTGTGAGGGAATATTTAGCTAACATAAATGAGTTCAAGTCTCCAGGTCCAGATGAATTACACCCCAGAGTACTGAAGGAGATCATAGAAGAAATTTTAGAACCACTCTCCATAGTCTTTGAAAATTCTTGGAGAACAGGAGAAGTCCCAGAAGACTGGAGAAGAGCAAATGTTGTTCCTATCTTCAAAAAGGGGAAGAAGGTGGACCCAGGGAACTATAGGCCGGTGAGTCTGACTTCTATACCAGGAAAGATCTTTGAACAAATTATTAAACAACATGTATGTAAGTACATGGATAAGAATGAAGTGATTAACCAGAGTCAGCATGGGTTTGTAACTAACAAGTCATGTCAGACTAACTTAATTTCCTTCTATGACAGAATCACTGACTGGGTGGATCAGGGAAATGCTGTAGATATAGTATATCTTGACTTCAGCAAAGCATTTGACAAAGTATCTCACACCATCCTTATTGAAAAAATGACCAAGTATGCAATGGACCAGGCAACTGTTAGGTGGATTCATAACTGGCTTAGTGATCGGACTCAAAGGGTGGTTGTAAATGGCTTCACATCCAGCTGGATGAATGTCTCAAGTGGGGTACCACAGGGCTCCGTCCTGGGACCTGTATTGTTCAACATCTTTATCAATGATTTAGATGAAGGAATTGAGGGTAAACTGATTAAATTTGCTGATGACACAAAGCTAGGAGGGATAGCTAATACTAGAGAAGAGAGAGAGAGGATTCAAAAAGACCTAAATAAACTGGAGCAGTGGGCAGCAACCAACAGAATGGTTTTTAACAGGGAAAAATGCAAAGTACTACATCTGGGCAATAAAAATGAAAAAAGCATATACAGAATGGGAGGAATAGAGCTAAGCAACAGTACATGTGAAAAAGACTTAGGTATACTAATAGATCATAGACTGAACATGAGTCAACAGTGTGATGCAGCAGCAAAAAAGGCAAATACAATTCTGGGATGTATTAACAGAAGCATACAGTCTAGATCACGTGAAGTCATTATCGGTCTTTACTCCTCTTTAGTCAGACCTCATCTGGAATACTGTGTACAGTTTTGGGCACCACATTTTAAAAAAGACATAGACAAACTGGAGCAAGTTCAGAGAAGAGCGACCAGAATGGTGACTGGTCTGCAAACCATGTCCTATGATGAACGGTTGCAGGATTTGGGAATATTTAGCTTGCAAAAAAGAAGACTGAGAGGAGACTTAATAGCTGTCTACAAATATGTCAAGGGCTGTCACATTGTAGAAGGATCATCTTTATTCTCATTTGCACAAGGAAAGACTAGAAGCAATGGGTATGAAACTAAATGGGAGGAGACACAGATTAGATATTAGAAAAAACTTTTTGACAGGGTGATTAATGAGTGGAACAGGCTGCCACGAGAGGTGGTGAGTTCCCCTTCAATGGACGTCTTCAAACAGAGGCTGGACAGACATCTGTCTGAGATGATCTAGTGAATCCTGCTTTGAGCAGGGGGTTGGACCAGATGACCCAGGAGGTCCCTTCCAACTCTACCATTCTATGATTCTATACACATTTACTGAGAAACAGCAATAGTGTCAGATGGCATTCCAAAGATGTGCAGTAGGAAATATTCAGGGACTTCAAGAATTGAATAATTTAAAGAAATGGCTGTCCATATAATAAATTCTGACATTGAGACCACCAGATTTGGATTTGCAGGGGCTCCGCAATGGAGCCCAATAGTGGTTTCTCCTGTGTGATTTGTGAGCAGTAATTACTAGGGTGGCTCTTGGCTGTTGTTTTAGATCCCGATTTGGAATCACTCCGGACACTTTAATTTACTGCATATTAACTAAACTCAAAGCAAATAAGCGTGGACATATTACACTGGAATCTGCTCATTCCCTCACATTTGAAAATTGAATGAGTGTAATTGGCTTGTTAATCCTATCTGTCCCTTGGAGCTGAAATGAGAAGGGGAAGAGGAATTCGGTATTGGCAGCTGTTAGATCATCATTAAAATGGCAAAGTCCCAGCTGTGCGTCTTATGTTGGTAAGGTTACATGGGCTTTAACCTAAAGGTCTATCTTGGGAACTAGGTTTTACCAGTAAGCTCCTCGACATGTTGAGTGGTGTCCATCTAATTTGTTAATAATTATTTAGCTTTATCTAAGTCAACCGGAGAAAGACGGTAGATCTGAGCCGGTAGATCGCTCCGAGTGTCCAAGTACTAGGGCTCAAGCTGCTCCTTGGTTCATCACAGTCAATAATGGGGGAGGAATGAAACCGCTCTGTTTGATTAGCAGTGTGTTTAATTTGACTATTTATAATGAAGCATATCATTTAAATTTTCCTTTACAAATGAGTCCAACTCTCGTTACAGACTGCAGGCTCTGTTAATTGTTGCAAACATTGCTTTTTTTAATGTTATTAGCTCGTTGGCACAATCTCCATTGTTGACTAAAAAACTTGGCAAGATCAGGGTGTGCTGAATAATTTAGATGGTTGGCAGCTGGAGCCAGAGAACACACACTTCTAGGCAGACGCACATGCTGCTTGCACTCTTTATATAAATGATTGTATACAAAGCGGAATAAATTCTGCAGTGACTTCTGCATCTGTTTACAGGTAAACACTGATGTTATTTTCTGAACTACACTAACAGGATGGTTCACACAGACTAATGTGATGTACAAAGCAGATGCACAACAGACTGACAGTAATTTTGATGAAAATTTAAAAATGACATTACAACTGGCAATGTATAGGAAAAGGTTTCCTGATATGATGATATGTTACAGGAACAGGATATACATTATTGTCATGAGTACTCCTGGAGCTCATGAGTGGCTGACAATGTACATTATCAACTAATGGATCTATAAATATATCACAATTGGGCACATGGCAAGCCAAAGTTAGAAACTAGAGACGAGTGAATCTTTTCAAATTCGCTTTTGCCAGCTTCCCTGAACTCTTCTAACAAATTTGATTTGCAGCGAATCAATTCAATGAATCGCATGTACTACAAAGCCTCCAATTGTCCTGAAAATAAATGTGTAACACTCTGATAACTCCTAGGACTCTACCAACCCATTTTAAGCTCTTTAACTCTCTTTAAACCCTCTGTAAACAGATGGTAACAGTTCATCACTGCTATACTTTCACACACTATCTGTATTGTTTATTTAGTCTTTTAAAGGGGTTTCCCATCTCCAAGATCCTATTCCAATATGTAGTAGATGTAATCATAATAATATTAGCAAATATCTCCAATTACAAATATAGTATAGTTTTTCTGATTCGCTATGTCTCTTTCCTCATGAGCAGGCATTGCAGGAGCTTAGGTATCCATGGTTATGACAACTAACAACTAGCTAACTAAATGAAAACCTAAGGTCCTGCAATGCCTGCACATGAGGAAAGAGACATAGCAAATCAAGAAAACTATACTACATTTCTAATTGGAGGTATTTGCTAATATTATTATTATTACACCTACTACATAATGGGTAGGATCTTGGAGATGGGAATACCCCTTTTGGGCATTCTCTCTATCTCTGTGGCTAAGTTGTGAGCTTGTGGCATCCATTCACTATTCAGATAAATTATAAAATACTGCATTTCTTGCTTCTGTTTTTTATAACAGCTATGATAGTCCCTCTTAAATTCCTGTGCTATTCCTTGTGACTTAATAGCTGCAAGACATTATGGGGAAGCCTGCCCAGTTACATTCAATCTCATATGAAACTTCTTTGACTAATGTAATCTTCCGCAACTTATAAATTAGATTTAAAAAATGTCATTGTGGAGTAAACAGTTGCATGATTTTGGGAAGCCCTCAGTCAGACACAGCCAGACTCCCCATAAAGAAGGCAGAAATAGTTTATCACTAGTGTTGAGCGAACATGCTCGACACTGCTCGGTACTCGCCCGAGCATCACGCTACTCGGGATGTTCGGCGAGCACCGAGCATTTCCGGGTTACTCGGGCGGGAGCTCAGGTCTCCGCCCTGCATGTTTGGCGCTCTTTACAGAGCCAATGAACATGCAGGGATTGCCAGCCAGTCACTGTAATGCTGCAGCCATGTTGGTTGTGGGCATTACAGTGATTGGCTGGCCGCACAGCGTCACCTCGAGTATTTAAAACCGGGCGCCGCCATCTTGGACACAGTCGCTCCAGATTAGACAGTGTAGGGACAGCGCTGCTGATTTAGGGAGAGATATAAACTGCGAAATAGTTAGTGTAGGGTCTGTAAAGGCTGCCAGAACAAACAAACAGTCCTTTTCAGGACTAATATCCATCCCAGATACCAGGCAGGCAGGCTGTATAGGAGATACAGTGGTTATACCAGCAAACGCTGCATTACAGTCCTGTGTGCTCCTGTTGCTGAAATTGCTGGACTTAGCACCAGGTGTCAGGGGCCAGGAAAAATCCTTTTTTTTCATCTCAATCCTCCTTTTTTTTTCCTCCTTCACACTGTACAAATACCCGTCTTAACCTTTTGGTGTCCCCCCCCTCCCCAAAAAAAAGCGTGTCTCTGATTTTTCAGACACAAATATAACTGTTGAAAATAGTCTGGTGTAGGCTAGAGAAACAGAAGTGTGGTTTCGCAGTTCCACGGGTCAAATCGCTGTACTATCCAGTTTTGGGCCTTTGGTATCTAAAAAAAAAGCAGTTTGAGTGTGTCGCTCACTGTTCAGCCGCAAATATCTCTATTTAAAAAGTGTGGTATACCCCAGTAAACAATAACTGTGGTTTTGCCATCCCACGGTAAAAAAATCTCTATTATTCAGGTTTTGGTATATTTTCCGTAAAGAAAAACAGTAGTGTCTCCTGACTGTTGTGACACAAAAATATATCTGTTGAAAATAGTCTTGTGTAGGCCCGACATCCCAGTGTGGTTTCGCAGTTCCACGGGTCAAATCGCTGTACTATCCAGTTTTGGGCCTTTGGTATCTAAAAAAAAAGCAGTTTGAGTGTGTCGCTCACTGTTCAGCCGCAAATATCTCTATTTAAAAAAGTGTGGTATACCCCAGTAAACAATAACTGTGGTTTTGCCATCCCACGGTAAAAATCTCTATTATTCAGCTTTTGGTAGTTTTTTCCGTAAAGAAAAACAGTAGTGTCTCCTGACTGTTGTGACACAAAAATATATCTGTTGAAAATAGTCTTGTGTAGGCCCGACATCCCAGTGTGGTTTCGCAGTTCCACGGGTCAAATCGCTGTACTATCCAGTTTTCGGCCTTTGGTATCTAAAAAAAAAAGCAGTTTGAGTGTGTCGCTCACTGTTCAGCCGCAAATATCTCTATTTAAAAAAGTGTGGTATACCCCAGTAAACAATAACTGTGGTTTTGCCATCCCACGGTAAAAAATCTCTATTATTCAGCTTTTGGTAGTTTTTTCCGTAAAGAAAAACAGTAGTGTCTCCTGACTGTTGTGACACAAAAATATATCTGTTGAAAATAGTCTTGTGTAGGCCCGACATCCCAGTGTGGTTTCGCAGTTCCACGGGTCAAATCGCTGTACTATCCAGTTTTGGGCCTTTGGTATCTAAAAAAAAAGCAGTTTGAGTGTGTCGCTCACTGTTCAGCCACAAATATTTCTATTTAAAAAAGTGTGGTATACCCCAGTAAACAATAACTGTGGTTTTCCTCTTCCACGGTTCTAATCTACTCTTTATTACCCTTTTTCCATTGATAGTGTAAGCGTAAACTATTTTACTTCATTTACAATGGGCAAGGCGCGTGGCAAGGGACGCGGAAGTGGACGTTCTGGTGATGGTTCGTGCAGAGGACTGGGCCGTGGCCAAGGTGAAAATGTGCCACAACCAACAGCCACATCTTCTCGCTCCCACTTCTTGACCGAATTACTAGGGAAGCACAGAACAACACCAGTATGGAGAACTGATCAGTGTGAACAGGTTATTAATTGGATAGCAGATAATACTTCCAGTTACCTGGGCACCACCACCTCCAGTCTGTCTTCCACACGGTCAACTCTTAGTAGCCGTGAGTCTCGACCGCATACTCCTCCTCACCCTGATGCTCCTTCCTCCCACCATGCCGAGTGTCGTCAGACAGCAAGTGATCCCACACTTGGACACTCTGAAGAGCTGTTCACTGGTCCATTTCCATATTTGGGCCCCTCGCCTGATACGCTTGAAGTGGTGGAAGAGGAGATCCCATGTTGCGATGCCCAAATATTTGAACAGCCACGGCCACAGGAAGTCGACGTTGGCAATCTGTCACAAGAGGTGGACGATGATGAGACACAATTGCCAGGGAGTGAGAAGGAGGATCGTGGTGCGCAAGTGGAAGAGGAGGAGGTGGTGGATGATCTAGTAACTGACCCAACGTGGAAGGAGAACATGCAGAGTGAGGCCAGCAGCACACAGGGGGAGGGAGGCAGAGTACCCCAACAGGCAGGAAGAAGCAGTGTGGTGGCCGCAGACAGAAGTCAGGCAACCGTTCCCCGTAACACCAACACGAGGGACGTTGCCAGTACAAGCGGTAGGTCTTCCAGAGTCTGGAATTTTTTTAAAGACTCTGCTGATAACCCCAAAAAGGCCATATGTTCCACCTGCCATGCCAGCATCAGCAGGGGTGACAAAACTACCAGCCTGACCACCACCAGCATGATCAGGCACATGGCAACAAAGCATCCGACTTTATGGGGCGAAACCCAGGGTCCACGACCAGTGTCAGCGGGTGTCACCACTGCTTCTTCCACTGTTGTGCGTGCAATAGAACCCCCTGTTGTGCGTGCAAGGCAATCCCCTGTCCATACTGCATGTAAAGATGCCCCCTCCTCTCAGTCTTCACTTGTTATGGCAGTTTCTCAAGAAACAGCATCAACGTCCACGTCCACATTCCACCGCAGCATTCAATTGTCCATATCCCAGACCTTTGAACGAAAGCGGAAATTCGCAGCTAACGCCCCACAGGCCACAGTCCTAAATTCGCACATTTCACGACTGCTTGCATTGGAAATGCTGCCTTTTAGGCTGGTGGAGACGGAATCCTTCCGCAATCTTATGGCGGTGGCCGTCCCTCGGTACTCGGTCCCCAGCCGACACTATTTTGCTCGGTGTGCCATCCCCGCACTACACAAGCACGTGTCCCAAAGCATCTGCCGTGCCCTCAACAACGCAGTTACTGGGAGAGTCCACCTGACAACGGACGCGTGGACAAGTGCTTGTGGCCAGGGAGGGGTACATCTCTCTGACGGCACACTGGGTAAACATAGTGGAAGCCGGGACCCAGTCGGACCTTGGGACGGAACACATCCTCCCCACACCAAGGATTGCGGGCCCTATGTCAGTCAGAGTTGCCCCCACAGTGTACAGCTCTTGCGCATCCTCCTCCTCCTCCTCCTCCTCCTCATGTTCAGCCTCCATCTCAGATATCACCACATCAGTTACAAGCTGGAAGCATTGAAGTACTGCCTCCGCCAAGCGGCAACAGGCTGTGCTGAAACTCATAAGCTTAGGTGATAAACCTCACACTGCTTGTGAGTTGTGGACAGCTGTGAAAGAGCAGGAAGATCTGTGGCTGAGACCGCTGAACCTACATCCCGGCATGGTCGTGTGTGACAATGGCCGTAACCTGGTGGCGGCTCTGAGGCGAGGTGAGATCACACACGTACGATGCCTGGCTCATGTGCTTACTCAGGAGTGGACCTGGATGTCTGACATATGTACCATCCTGACAAACTTTGAGGAGGCCACCAAGATGGTGAGTGGCGATGACACCATCATTAGTGTCAGCATCCCACTTGTCTGTCTTTTGCAACCCTCTCTGCAGAGAATTAAAGAGGAGGCATTGCAGCCAGAGTATGATGAGATGGATCAAGAAGCCGTAGCGGGCGATTACACACAGCCCAGCCTCATCTCATCCCAACGTGCATTGGGGGACAATGAGGGAGAGGAGGAGGAGGAGGAAGAACAGGAGCTGTTATCATGCGTTGTAGACGGTAGTACCTGTACAAGTGTCATACCGTCGGTTCAGCGTGGGTGGCCTGAGGACAGGGAGGAGGAGGAAGAGGAGGAGGAGGAGGAGAGCATGGTCAGTCGTCATCTTGGTGAGGACACGGAAATCTTGCCCGTTACCAGTCTGGCACGCATGGCTGACTTTATGTTACGCTGCCTTAACCGTGACCCTCGCGTTGTCAAAATGTTGGGTGACAGTCATTACTGGTTGGTGACACTTGTTGACCCCCGCTACAAGGAGAACTTTCACTCTCTTATTCCTGAGGTGGAGAGGTCTACAGAAATGGGGCAGTACCAGAAGGCCCTTGCTGCAGAACTCTTAAAAAAATTCCCATCTGAACACGCTAGCGGCAGAGGTCACAGTTCGTTGCCCAACCAAGGCATACAGGCGAGAGAGATGCAACTCCAATCCAGCAGAGGCAGGGGAACACTGTCAACGTTCTGGGACAGTTTTTTTCTGACACCCGCCCAGCTTACAGGCCCTGAGGCGCGGGGTACTCTCACAAGGAGTGGAAAGTTTCAAAAGATGGTGAGGGAGTACCTTGCCGACCGTACCAGCGTCCTCCGTGATTCCTCTGTGCCTTTTAATTATTGAGTATCCAAGCTGGACACTTGGAATGAACTCACTCTGTACGCCTTGGAGGTCCTGGCCTGCCCTGCCGCTAGCGTGTTATCGGAGCGTGTTTTTAGTGCCGCTGGGGGAATTATAACTGATAAGCGCACTCGCCTGTCAACGGACAATGCTGACAAGCTGACCCTTATCAAAATGAACAAGGGCTGGATTGGGCCAGACTTGTCATCACCACCAAATGACAGCAGAGTAACATAAAGTCAAATCCACTGTGTAATTTTGGGAGGTGTATTCACATGCACTACTTCACACTCACACATGGGTATACTCTTCCTCGTTTTGGCTGTTTTATCTTCTTCTCCTTATCCTCAGCCTCCACCACCACTATACCACCAGGGTGCCAGCATTGCAAGTTCCTCCGTCCTAATTTTTGGCAGCTTTTGCTTGGAAAGCATAAGCAAATACTATGGGAGACCCACTCCCCAATAATGGGACTTATGTTTGTAATATGCTGTACTGCATGGCTCTTGTAAGGGGCATTGCAAGATGCTCCGTCCTAGTTTTTGGCAGCTTTTGCTTGCAAGGCATAAGCAAATACTATGGGAGACCCACTCCCCAATAATGGGACTTATGTTTGTAATATGCTGTACTGCATGGCTCTTGTAAGGGGCATTGCAAGTTGCTCCGTCCTAATTTTTGGCAGCTTTTGCTTGCAAGGCATAAGCAAATACTATGGGAGACCCACTCCCCAATAATGGGACTTATGTTTGTAATATGCTGTACTGCATGGCTCTTGTAAGGGGCATTGCAAGTTGCTCCGTCCTAATTTTTGGCAGCTTTTGCTTGCAAGGCCTAAGCAAATACTATGGGAGACCCACTCTCCAATAATGGGACTTATGTTTGTAATATGCTGTACTGCATGTGACGCGCCCCCTGGGCCGTGTGTACACGTGTGTGGGATACCCAGTGTAGGGTCTCTGGGGTCTGTAGTCTCCATGGCGGTGACCCGATCCCGTGGCTCAGGCTGGTCAAACCAGTGGAAGTCATTCTTAGATTTTGAGGTTAATTGTCCGACTACGCCACCCGTGGATTGCGGTCAGGGAGTACCACCGCTGCGAGGCAGACGGCTGAGGCTGGTGTTGTGTGCGCAGCAGAGAATGGGATAACTCCCCACGGGAGGAGTATAGCCTCAGGGCAGTGAGTGTGGATGATGGGGGTGATGGTGCACGAGCGCAGTAGGAATGACTCAGAGTCTTTGCAGTGCAGTTCAGGGTCTTTACTGATGATTATAAGGTAGACCCTCCCGGGAGTACTGGCTAGCATAAGAGGCCTGGTCAGTCTGTGAGCAAGCAGGAGTTCCCCTGGCCAGGTGGAGTTGTAGGCCTCCCCGTCTGTCTGCACTCTTCCTGGCTACCTTGCTGTAAGCGGGTAGAAGTGGCCCACGTCCCTGAGTGTACCGTGTAGTGCTCACCCGTATGGCTGGTGACTTGGGGCCTTCTGTTAGCCTCCGCTCCACGACGGCGGTGCTGGTCCCTTGCTTGTGACTGAGCCTCCGGGCTTCTATGGCCAGAGGACCTGAAATCTCCTGCCGGCTGGTTTCTGCTGCTGGATATGTAAGTCCTCACAGCCTCGGACTCCTGTGTCCGGTTCCTATTGTTTTCTGCCAGAGCGAGTTCTGCTCAGCTTCCAGCCCCTGGTCTTTAGCTCCTAGCTCCTACAGAGCTCCTTGCTGTTACTTTCCCTTGCTCTCACTCTGACTCTGACTGTTCTCTGTTCTCTGACTCACTCAACCCCGCCCCAGATCCAGTTTATAAGGGCAGAATTCTCCCCTCCCAGGATTGGGGCAGGAGGATGTTGCATGTTTAAGGGTTCCTGACCAGGAAACCTCCCACTTGCTCTCCGACGTAATATCTCTATTACTGTGGTGACCAGACCCCTGGGGTGCCACACATGGCTCTTGTAAGGGGCATTGCAGTTCCTCATAATTTTTGGAAAGCCTTCCATTCACTGCTTAGGCCAACAGTGCACAGGAGACCCAGTTGCTATAAATGGAAAAAAAGGTTTAGTTAACGCCCTCTGACCTCCATGTCATTTCCAAGGGGCATTGGAGTGCCTCGAAATTTTTGGTAGGCATTGCGCTCACTGTATGCCCTATAACTGTGTAGCCGAACCGCTCCTTTTGTTACAGAAACATATCCTACAAGACATATCTGGTTGACTGGCCTGATATTGATGTGAATGGTCCCTGTTCCTCCTGCTCTTTCTCCTTTGCCACTACCTCATCCATCATTTATCACCTGAAGCTTTGTTTTAACGGGAGTCAGAGAACTTGGATAGTAGCAGGAAAACATCCAGCAATCCTCGGAGGAGGTAGGATATGCGCCAAAACGCTGACCACCTCAGGCCTAGCCGCTACTACATACATGCGCTTGCATTACAACAAAACAAAGCAGATGCTAACTTCTATCATCCTCATCATGCTCCTCACCTTGGCACTCTCAACTCCCCTGATGGAGAAGCCAGGGCCCACCGGAGGAGTCTGATAGTCCGGTGGGCTCGGCCAATGCTGCCCTAAAGCAGGCCAGGCTAAGAAAAGTGTGGGAAAGGTTACCGGGACAAAGAGGGGTGGCTGGGGACCGAGTAGGGACACCCGGCCACCCCCTGGAGGCTGGGGAGCAAGCGGGGACACCCGGCCACCAGGCGGCTGGGGACTGAGTATGGATTCCAGGCCGCCGACACAGCCATGGCGTGGTGGCCAGATTCCGCCTCCACATGCCTAAAAGGCCCAATTTAAAGTGCAAGCAAGCAAGCAGTATGGTATTGCAGCCTGGGGGTGGGTGGGTGGCAGGCTGCATACTTGCCCTTGCATTGCAAGGAATGGGAGAGGTACAATTGAACACTGCCCTGGGACAAGGACTTGAATGGGGATAGTTGCAAGTCTGCAACGACAGGTGCAAGGTGGGAGGCATCTTCCCATGTACCATGAACAGGGGTTTGGCATGCACACACTACAGCGGAATAGGCTCTCCTTCCCACTAAATGCATTGGGGAGGGCACAGGTAATGTTTTGGTATACGCGCTTAATCTTATGTATAAGGCACACCAGGACAAATAGGGGCGGCTGGGGACTGAGTATGGATACCTCGCTGCCGAAGCAGCCATGAGGTAGTGGCCAGCTTCGGCCTCCTCCAAACTAAAAGGCCCCATTTCAAGTGCAAGCTAGCAGTATGGAATTGCAGTCTGGGGGTGGGTGGGTGGCAGGCTGCACACTTACACTTGCATTAAAAGAAAACATAGCAGATGCTAACTTCTGTCATCATCATGCTCCTCACCTTGGCACTCTCAACTCCACCTATGGAGAAGTCAGGGCCCACCGAAGGAGTCTGGTTCTCTGGTGGGCTCGTCCAATGCTGCCTAAAGCAGGCCGGGCTAAGAAAAGTGTGTGGGGGGATGTTCCAAGGAGAAATAGGGGCGTCTGGGGACCGTTTATGGACACCCGGCTGCCCCCAGGCGGCTGGGGACTGTGTGTGGACACCCGGCCACGGGGCGGCTGGGGACCGAGTATGGACACCCGACCGCCGGGCGGCTGGGGACTGAGTATGGATTCCAGGCCGCCAACACAGCCATGACGTGGTGGCCAGATTCCGCCTCCACATGCCTAAAAGGCCCAATTTCAAGTTCAAGCAAGCAAGCAGTATGGTATTGCAGCCTGGGGGTGGGTGGGTGGCAGGCTGCATACTTGCGCTTGTATTGTAAGGAATTGGGGAGGTACAATTGAACACTGCCCTGGGACTAGAATTTGCATGGGGATAGTTGCAAGTCTGCATCTTCTGATGCGGCAAGGATCACTTATGATGGGCACACTTTTAGACAGTGACCTGGGAGTCAGAGATGCTTCCAGGGGTCTTCCCCATGCTGTTCCCATGTCTTTTCAGCACTTTATGCATGTGTCACACAGCACATGGCCAGATAAGGTTGTAAAATGTTAAAATGACATTTCCCGGTGAATGCATTTGTCATATTTGAAAGCAATACAAAAGTGCAAAAACGCATAAAAAATGCTACTTGTGAACATAGCCGAAGGTGTGGAGGAGTATTTTTGTTTTTGGTCATTTATTTTAACTTATACACAAGTCTTTTCCCTGGAAAGGATGTTCCTTAACATATTTCACAGGAAAAAAGTTTCACTTTCGTTTTTGAACGTTTTATTGTGAGCCCGTAAAAGTGGCTTAATACCTCTGACCACGTTGTTGACAGCAGTGACCTGGGGGTCAGAAATGCTTCCTGGGGCGATCCCCATGCTGTCCCCATGTCATTTGAGCACTGTCGCTATCGTTTTGGGCACTTGTTAGGCTTTTAAAAGACTGCCGGGGCTGCCACCGCAAAAATGCTCGAGTCTCCCATAGACTAACATTGGGCTCGTTGCTCGGGTCGAGCACCCGAGTATCACGGCGAGCTCGGCCCGAGCTTCGAGCACCCGAGCATTTTAGTGCTCACTCAACACTATTTATCACTATCTCTGCTTTGTTGATCGCTATATACACAGCACTGAACAAGCACTGTGTATAGAGTATAGGAAGCACTGAAAGTGCTTCCGATTCTGGATCCAGCAATTATATTATTATTTAGAGCCAAGAAGGAACAGGAGCTGCTGAGTCATAGCAGACAGAGAACAGCTCTCAAGCAGAAGGCTAAATTCTCTCTGTAACTGGGATCAGTATACCATTTCCAGGAGAAATCAACAATATAAAAATTTGTTTCAATGTTGAAAAGCTTCCTAAAGGTATTCTATGACATTATTGGGGGCATACTGTGTGAAATAAATGAATAAAAAAAGCATAAATATAATAAAATAAAACAAAATTTAAAAAGAAAGCCACTAAGAGTCCGAATTGCAGTTTCTAGCTCCTGTCAAAAGATAGCATATGCCCAATTTATAAAAATGAATTTCTAGGAGAACACAATTTAAAATCTTTTTTAGTGGTCTCTTGTGGTTTTAAAAAATAAATAAACAAAGTGATGTGAAAAATAGACATATATTTCCTTATTTTTTTTCTTTGCATTTTCTCCCCGATATCAGCATTAGAAAAACAAATGAATATAACAAAGTCAACAAGAAAGATTTTATTGAGCTGTTAAAATCACTTGTACAAAAACCTCTGAAAATAGTCCTGATCCTGAACTGATGACATTGATTCACTCAACTTCATTCTTTTCACCATGCCAGTTGAATCCATAAAACACATTGTACTATGAATCCTGGCACTGGAAGACAACTAAACCTCCCAGTATGAAGGTTCTCTGTGAACCTATGAAATTCTAAAATACTAAGAATCTCTAAAAGGATCAAGTTGTGACAAGGAATCAAATTATTTAAGAGCAAGTCATGCCAATTCATTCATTGAGCAACAGGACAAAGAGAAGCAAGGAGATTTAGAAAGAAAATGAACAACTATAATTTTGCTGTTTTCCAAAGCAGTTTTATTCCGAACATCATTGTCTAAAGCTCAATTTAAGTATTACGAAGTTGTGTGTATGATAGATCTTCAAATTTTTAAATTATACGTAAAAATGCTGTTATGTCTGAGTACACCTCATAAGATGAGGACAACCAATCCAGCTAGAGGAGATCAGATCAACTTAAAATGGAACTGTACTTTCAACTAATTTTGCATAAATACATACTGTTAGAACCCTCCTGTTTGTTTTTTCCATCTTGTGTTTTGTGGTCACGTGACCATCTGCCTTTATATTCCTGCTCCGCCCTTTTGGATGTGCTGGACTTCAGTGTTTGACTGTTTCTCTAGCCAGGTGCTTCTGTGCCTTTCTCTGTCAGTTCGTTTGGTCCTTCTGGGACCTCTAGTACTTTTTTGTCTGTTTGTCTTTTTGTGTTCTGCAACAACTTCTCTGTTTAGGAGGCATCCCATTTTTGTCCCAGTCCTTAGTTCTTTTAGGGACCCCTCCCCTTATGCTATAGGTCTTCGTTCAGAGTAGCCGAGGACTAAGGCGGGTCTGTTCGCTAGGAACAGGCAGCCCGCTACATCGTAGGGATTCAGCTTAGTTTTACTGTAGGGACAGTTTTCCCTTATCTTTCCTTAGTACATGTTGCAGATCATAACACATACATTTGCAGAAATTGCAAATAAGAAACTTTGTTGCTTCTTTTATCAAAAAAATCCAGCTTCCTTCCCCCCTTATCAGACACTTCTTCCTCTCCCCCTGACTTGTAATCCACTTTGAAAAATAAGTTCAAATACAAGGTGTTTCTCTGCACACTCAGCTCTGTTGTTCCAAGGTGCCCATGCACATACTCGGATCTGCTGTTCAAAGGTGCCATCTTTCATACTTAACTGTGCCGTTACACAAACAAGCTGCCATCAAGCCTACTAAGCATTGCTGTTCCTCACTCCAAGGTGCTATCCAGTCTAACCACTTTTCTACTTAGCGGTCCAGCATTTTCAGTTCAGTTCTACATTGCATCCTTGCCTTGTAGTTCTAATGATAACTCATGAAGGGAAAGGAGACTTCCTGTTTCTACATAGAACTTAGAAGGATTAAACTAGTCTATTTAAATCGTGATATCATAGACCTAATGGAAAACAGAATTAACTTAGTAGAAAGGCAAAATGAGCAATTGTAAGTACACAGTGCTATATAATATGATGATTGCAATATATTAAGAGGATACAAACTTTGATGGGAGCATTTCTTTAAAGGGGATATCCAGCCACCACTCCAAAAAAAAAAAAACTAACTAAACATTAATTAGTAAGTTACATAACCTATTAATAGAGTTCTATTTTGCCATGTGCCCCAGTCCCATGTTCCGGCAGCTGCAATTCCAGTACTTTGTTCTTAGTAGGTCATGGCCACATGACCAGTGCTGACTGTGAAGAAGGCCGTCTGACTGCTCGTTTCAATAGCTAAGCCAGCCACCTTCTCCGTCTATGCATTGGCATTGACAGACTCATTAATTCATACTCCAGAGGGAGTTAAGTGACCACGTTTCACACTTTTAATCTGACGGCATGAAGATATTCGATAAATAACTATTTAACTGATTAGGTGAGATTGTCGTTTACCTAATAGCGCTGTGCACTCACCACACAGGACCTTGGAAATCGAGAAAAGTTCTCATCTGTTTGTATGTAGGTTTTTCCAGTGGTTCACTATATGACTCAGCCTGAGAAATACAAAATGTAAATGATTCAGTGGAAAACTCAGCGGGATTTATAAACACTCATACTAATAATTAGGCATATTCTATGGTATATGGAAACTATTTGCAATTTCACCAAGTGCGCATTCATTTTAAACTAATAAAATAGCACCAGGTTTAAAATGATAGTCTGGATAGTGTAGACTTCCAGCTACTAATCTGAGAGGGTGACGGTAATACAGATAAATTATGTTGAACAGTTTGCTGAAATTAGGGACTTAATATGGAGCATATGTTGTTAAGCAGAACAACCTGACCTGTTCATTGCAGACCACCAATCTATGCAATAAGACATCCATCGTAAGGTAAGATGTACGTGATTGTAAAAAATCGCCATGAATTTTAAGCATTTTTCATGGCATTTTTAAAGGATATTTGGTGGTACTTTTTATTTTATTAGATTATAAACCTGCCTTTTCTACTGGTGTTTTTCAAGCTCTATAGAGAAACCTATGGGAAAAGCATCAGGACAAATGCAATGTCAGAATAAAACACAAATTTGGAAAAAACGCTGCAGAAGTGCCAAAAAGTAATTGCTTTGTATGTTAACAATTTAAAATTTTGCTATAGACTTTGAAGTAACATCTAGCTGCAGCTATTTTGATCCTAAGTCCAATGCAAAAGCTACAATAAATGCAGCATAAGACATTGTGTGAATAAAGTCCAAAGCTTTACATACCTTGGTGGAAAATTTTCTATACATATCTTGTAAACGTTAAAGAGGTTGGCCATTACTTTAACATTGATGACCTATCCTTAGGATCCTTAGAACATAAATGTCTGATCGGTGGGGGTGGAAAACCAGGCACCCCCCGCTGATCAACTGTTTCCGGTGTTGGCAGAGGACCGGACTACTCAGTTGCAGAGCTGCACAACCTTCGTTGACGGACTACTGGCTGCGGCCGGGTACTGCACATTTGCCCCTTATTCAAATCAATAGAGAGCGGATGTGCAGTACCCGGCCGCGGCCACTATTCCTTCAGACGGATCTGCACTGTATGGCAGCCTCCGACATTGTTGGAAACAGCTGATCGGCGGGGGTGCCCGGTGTTGCACCCCGACCGATCAGACATTGATGACCTTAGGATCCTAAGGATAGGTCATCAGTGTTAAAGTAGTGGACTACCTCTTTGACGTTTTATCCTTTACACAATATGTATAGAAAATTTTCCACCCAGGCCTGTAAAAGTTTAGACTTTATTCACACACTGCCTTTTGCTGCATTTTTTGTAGTAGTTTAGTAGTGCACAACCTCTTTAAGGGCTGTTTTCATGACAATCTTAACTTTTTTACAAAAACAAAAAGATATTCAAAGGTACTGCTCAGCGGAGCCATAAATTTTAATAGTCACATGTAGTACAACTATGCTTAGGTCTGAGCATCTCTATGAAAGGTATATATTTTTTAATAGTATAGGATAGCATGGCATGATGCCCTCATTCCTGAAGACGTTAAAGGGTTTGTCCAGCGCCACTTACTTCTGCATTGGGAATTGAGTGGTGCTGATGAAGTTACATTGGTGGATTCCTGCTAGAACACATCTAATCATGAGATATTGTGCATGAATCCTGGCAGGTATCTCCTAATGCAATGTCATTAACACTGCTCTCCACAAAAGGTGGAAGTAAGAAGAGCAGTTTTCGGTGTATATACCAATTTAATCTATCAAGAGCTGTCCTGATTCACATGCTCTGCAGCTTGCCATCAACTATTTTTAATAGTGTTATTTTTCTTCACCTGCACTCTACTAGTACTATAGGTGCCTGAACTTCTTTTCCTTCACTTCCCATCCCATAATTGCACTTTCCATTCTCCAACGGCTTGCCAGCCCTGAACTGAATGACTATGGCCTCAATTCTTTAAGACTGACATTTCTCACGTCAATCTTAATGAGGTAAGTTCAGGAATAAGATGAGCAAGAAACATTAAAAGACACACACCACTTAATGAATTTGGCACATCTTATCAGTGGCGATCGCCTTGCCAGAAATGTTACCCCAGTCAGGGGCTGGAGTAACATTTCTGGTGCAAGAAACGTTGCCACTTTTTATGAATTTGACAGATGTAGACATACCCTGTCTCAACTCCTCCCTAACACTGTCCATTTTGGCAGAGCTGATTGAAGCTGGCATGAAAATGCTAAAAGGAGCTAAATGTTTGCTCAATTCCACATTGTACAAAATTTTTGCGTCTATTTGAAGTGTCTCACAACAGTTTTCTTGTGAAAACACTTTAATATATTGGCCCCTATATCTCTGTTACACTTGCATGTAGTTTGACAGACAGGAGAGCAGGAGCAAAAAGACAAAGATCCGCCTCCACTTCCAATAGAGAACAAACACCCACCTCTACTTCCCGCAGTCTATCTTGGCTTCTCTGCTGTTAGAGGTAGATTACACTTGACAACAGGCAGCAGAACGAAGTTCCACAAAAGGGAAAAATCCAGTGGTAAGACAGCATAATTTCTTAATAACCTGATTTTCCTGATTAATTATACGATTTTCTATAAAATTAGATCAAATTGTTTGAAAATACAACGACCAAACAAACCAAGACCAAACTTGTATTTTGAATGTGTTGTCAAATGTATTGTATTCCCTTTGTGGTGTGAATGTTATGCATGTGTCTAATTGATATTGTTATAGTTCTCAATTGTAAAATTTATGACAATAGGTGTAAAAGTACAATTATATAAACCAAACAATATTAATTTCCAAATCCTAAAATGTGACTGTCGTGTTAATTTTTATTTCATAAGTCAATAGTACATATGAAAATAAGAAACTTTGTAATATGTAAAGTCATGGCCGGAAGTGTATTTGTTATACACATATTTATTTCCTTTATGTGTATTAAAACAGCACAAAAAAAAACAGATAAAAAAAATACAAATTGGACATAATTTCACACAAAACACCAAAAATGGGCAGGACAAAATTGTTGGCACCTTTCCAAAAATGTGGGTAAACAACTTTGTTTCAAGCATAACAGGTGTGGGCAATATGAAAATCTCACCTGAAACCAGATAAAAAGGGGAGAAGCTGATTCAATCTTTGCATTTTTTGTCTGTGTGTGCCAGACTAAGCATGGAGAACAGAAAGAGGAGAAGAGAACTGTCTGAGGACTTGAGAAGCAAAATTGTTGAACAATATCAACAATCTCAAAGTTACAAGTCCATCTCCAGAGATCATGATGTTGTTTTGTTGAGGGTGCGCTACATAATCAAGAAGATTACTACCAATGGCACTGCAGCTAATCTCCCTGGGTGTGGACGGCATAGAAAAATTGATGAAAAGTTGCAATGCAGGATAGTCCGGATGGTGAATAACCAGCCCAATTGAGTTCCAAAGAAATTCAAGCCATCCTGCAGGCTCAGGGTGCATAAGTGTCAGCGTGAACTATCCATCGACATTTGAATGAAATCAAACACTATGGCATGAGACCCAGGAGGACCCCACTGCTGACACAGAGATGAAAAAAGCTAAAATGTATGTGAGTAAGCCAAAATCCTTCTGGGGAAGCATTTTCTAGACAGATGAAACTAAGATTGAGTTTTTTGGTAAAGCACATCATTCTACTGTTTTCTGAAAACGGATTGAGGTATACAAAGACAAGAACAAAACCTACAGTCAAAAATGGTAGAGGTTAAAACATGCTTTGGGGTTGATTTGCTGCCTTTGGCACTGGGTGCCTTGACTGTGTGCAATGCATCATGAAATCTGAAGATTAACAAAGGATTTTGGGTCGCAATGTAGTGCCCAGTGTCAGATAGCTGAGTTTGAGTCTGAAGTCATGGGTCTTCCAGCAGGACAATGACCCCACCCTACTTCAAGAAGCACACAGAAATGGATGTAAATAAAGTGCTGGAAAGTTCTGAAATGGCTGCAATGGGTCCAGATCTACATCCCATTGAACACATGTGGAGAGATCGTAAAATTGCTGTTGGGAGAAGGCGACTTCAAATATTAGAAACCTGGAGCAGTTTACAAAAGAAGAGCAGTCCAAAACTCCAGTAGAGAGTTGGAAGAAGCTTGTTGATGGTTATATGAAGCGATTGATTGAAGTTATTTATTCCAAAGGGGGTAGAACCAAATATCAAGCTGAGGGTGCCAACAATTTTGTCTGGCCCATATTGGGGGTTTTGTGTGAAATTATGTTCAGTTTTTTTCTCTGTTTTTTGTGTTGTTCCAATAAACATGTGTATAACAAAACATGTGTAAGTGCAATAATGTGCTGGGAGAAATACTTCATTTTCTGGAACAATTTCAAGGGTGCCAACATTTTTGGCCATGACTTTATCAGAGAAATCTGCTTCTCTCTTCGCCAGGACTGATTTTTCATTTTTAAAATACTCAATTCATGTGTAAAATCTGTATTCAGTGAAGACAGGCTTTCTCATTATACTGAGATAGGAGACGACAGTTGGTGCTGATAAGATTCTATGTAGCTCCACCCTTCTCCTCTCACCCTCTTGTTTACATAGAATCTTATCAGCAGTAACTTTCATCTCCTATCTTAGTAATGTAATAATCTGTCTTCACTGAATACAGATTTTACCTGAGAATTGAGAATTCTGAGAATAAAAGATCAGTCCTGGAGGGGAAAGAAGCAGATTTCTCTGATAAATATATATTCCAAAGTTTCTTATTTTCACTTGTACTATTGATTTAGGAAATAAAAATTAAAACAGTAGTTACTCTTTAAATTGTACATTACAGATTAAGAGCAGCTAGTATAGTCAGTGTTCAAATATTCTTGCCATATTTAAAATAATTTAGGTGCTTCATACCTATAGATGTATGTGCAAAATTCATTATAGTGATTACTATAAAAAAATCTCTGTAATAACTCAAAAAACATGAAATACATAAAGCCATACTAAAAATATCAGCTCATATGCCCCATCATGTCAAATAGACAAATCGCTGTAGGAATTTGCAACAATTTCCTATGGCACAGAGACTGAACAAGGATTTAAAAATCACAATTTCCACAAATAGGAAAATGCTGGGAAGCCATTTAGAACCTACAAGTATGTTTCCCATAACCTTTATCACTAGTTTTAGAAAAACATTAGATTTAGCTTGGCAATTTTCCAGCTCAAATTGTGGACGTGCTGATTGATTTCTGTTGATTTTTATTGATGCATGACCCCTCGGTTGTTATACTGTACTTCTCTACTGTGTTATTATTTAGGCAATTCACAGAAGCAGTAGGAGTTTAGTGTTTGTAAGAATTGGCAACATATTTCCCTCTAGTGCTACTTAAACAGCAGTATACTGTATTTATTCAAGTATTGTGTTTCATCTAAACTATATAATTCTCACTCCAAAAAGAAACAATAATATTTTGTTGCTGCTAAAGGGGGATAATTTTGCTTATGCTGGATAATTTCAAATGGTATAAACACGTAATATAGCTAACAATAGGGCAATTCATTATTCCCGGCACTTTATCAATGATATTGACTTGCACATTCCTCCAGTATAAGACGCTCAGGCTGAATAGAGGATGGGAAGAACCTGTAAAATCATATAGAATGGAACCATTTACTAATTCTGTCTAATATTTAGACTCGACAATCTAAACATGTATCAAAGGGGCTCATACTGGATGATAAATTTAGTAAATCTTTAAACTGTCTAGTCTAATTTCACATCACCTATTTTTACCTTACTTTTCTCCAGAAATTTAGCCTAAAATTTTTACATTGCACAAGACACATTCCTTTCAGTTAGGGCAAAAAGGATTCTTTTTAGTTACAGCACAACAAGTCGTGATGTTCTTTGCAAATTTAAAAAATAATGTTTGCTAAGTCCTCAGCTTCCATATATAGTTATCATTAAGTCTGAAACTGTTTTGGTAAATATTTTTGGCTTACGGTTTTGTGTGTTCATTCCGGTTTGCTTCTCACTTAAAGGGGTTGTCTTATCTTAATAACCCCCTTTTTGAAACTTAAACTGATCTGAGCTTTATGTATCCAAATTCGCAAACCCCACAATCACAGGAGGAAGCTGTCAATAATCTCACATATTCCCTTTGGTTCATAGAGGAGGTTAGAAAGAAAAAATGATTTGATTGTCTTTTTTTTCAATATATTAGAATATTAGAATTAGAATATGGTTTATAATTCTTGGTTTTAAAATCTACTAAAATTATAATTTTTGCTTTTTTCCTTCTTTAATTATTCTGTAAGTTCTTTTGCCCACTAATAATAAATCCAAACATAAGTTGGGTAATTCTCAACCAAACAGACCTGGCGCAAGGTATTTATGTATTCCAGTTAACCCTTAATTTCTACATCTCAGCCTCTTGAAAAAGGGGCATAAAAGATAAAAGCATACCATAGAAAAGCAGAAGTGAGATACTTATACATCTCAGGTTATTACAGCCTTCGAGGAAGGTTAGGATTAAATGTTGTGAAACGAGTAATTATCTCTCTATTGATATCCCTCACCTGCTGTTACCTGTTTTGCAATGTGCACAACTTTGCTTCTCCTTGCTTCTTCTCATTGGCCAGTTCAGCTTCCATGACACAGCAACAACCAGTCCTTCACCTTTCATGTAATCTTGCTTGGATACTGAAAGCTGCTCAGACAATAGGACACCGCCTGAGTATTCAGGTAGTTGATTTCTTGCCACTACTTTGTGCTAGAAGCCACCTCTTGGCCTTTGCAATTCTATCTTTTAAGTACTACTAAATTAGCATATGTTGTACAACTGTGCTACATCCTGGTTCCAACTCTGCTATATTGTTGTATCAACTCTTCTGCATCGTGTTTTCAACTTTTCAACATTGTGGAAACAGCTCTGTTACATCTTTATACCAACCCTGCTACTTCGTGGAAATGGCTCTGCTTTATGGGTCATCATTAGTGTTGAGCGATACCTTCCGATATCGGCAAATATCGGATCGGATTGGATCGGACCGATACCCAAAAAGTATCGGATATCGCCGATTCCGATACCGGAAACCAATGCAAGTCAATGGGACAGAAATATCGGAATGAAAATAAACCCTTTCTTTCCTTGTAGGTTAATTCTACATGAAGGAAAACAACTAAGAATAATGTAGAATGTATTGGGGGAGGTGGGGGAGACAATAAAGGCATAGAGGTTTAGCCCAATCAAATGGAATAGCAGGAATTAATATTTTTTTTTAAGACGTTCTGAGTTACGGAAATATTGACTATGTTAAGTATTTTTATATTTTGTCAGATATTTATGTTTCACTACTTCCATGCTCTTCACCTTCTTTTTTACTTCTCCCACACTTTCTCCTTCATCATCCTCAGCATCAGCATCTTTTTCATCCACTTCTTCTTCACCTTCTTCATCTTCTTCTTCTTCACCTTCTTCGTATTATTCTTTTTTTTTACATTCTTCATATTCTTCTTATTCAACTATTGTTCTTCTTCATATTCTGCTTCTTCATCTTCTTCATATTCTTCTTCTTCATCATATTCTTATTTGTGACAGGCATTCCTGAAGTTGTTATCTATAAAAGTTTGAACATTACACCTTTCGTTCTGCCCGTCACGAAAGATTTACAACAGGATTTGTCCGCGTTCGGTTTGGCCTGCAGCAGCAGGTCTTTTCCAGGGGCACCACGAGGAGGAACGGACTCACCCGCATACACTGCTTAGTCATCTTCTGCTTATAATTTAGATATTATCTTTTGCTCTGATTTTTAGTCTTATGCTTAATGTTCTTCCGCTTTTTGTTCTGCAGCTTCTGGTACTTCTGCTTCTTGGTTTTCTGTCTCTTGTTCGTCTGTATCTTGGTGGTTGTCTTCTCTTCTTTGTCCTCTTGGTCAACTTCTTCAGGGTCATCTTCTTGGTCTTCTTCGGGTTGGTCTTCAGGGTCCTCGTCTTCAGGGTCCTCGTCTTCGGGGTCCTCGTCTTCTTCGGGGTGGTCTTCAGGGTCCTCGTCTTCTTTGGGGTGGTCTTCAGGGTCCTCGTCTTTAGGGTCGTCGTCGTTTTTGGGTTCCTCGTCTTCTTCGGGTTGGCCTTCAGGGTCCTCGTCTTCATGGTCCTCGACAGGGAGATCCAGAGTGATTACCAAGAACCATTTCAAAAAGCTTGAACTTGGAAATGTAGCAGAAGGTACAAGAAGGCTGAGGAACTACCGAGGACCAGCTGACGGTACTGGAACCCGGATGGGTAGCAGAAGGTACAAGAGCAAATGGAACTACCGAGGACCAGCTGACGGTACTGGAACCCGGATGGGTAGCAGAAGGTACAAGAGCCAATGGAACTACCGAAGACCAGCTGACGGTACTGGAACCCGGATGGGTAGCAGAAGGTACAAGAGCCAATGGAACTACCGAATACCAGCTGACGGTACTGGAACCCGGATGGGTAGCAGAAGGTACAAGAGCCAATGGAACTACCGAAGACCAGCTGACAGTACTGGAACTCGGTTACTAAGCAGGAGGTACCTGTGCCAGAAAGCACTACCAAGGACCAGCAGACGTTGGTGGAACTTGGATACCGAGAAGGAGGCTCCTAAGCCAAAGGCACTGCCGAGAACCAGCTGACGGTACTGGAACCCGGATGGGTAGCAGAAGGTACCCATGTAAAAAAAAGTTTCAAGGCCGCGAGCCGGCCGCAGTTACCAAAACCCACAGTCCTACAGGGGGTGCTTGTCCTATTGGCACTATGGAACCAGCCTTCATTGCCAGATCCCGCAGCCCACATAGGAGTCACCTAAACTGCAGGCACCATAGAGTCGGCTAACCCGACCGCAACACGACAGGACAACGCATTGGAGGCAAAGTGACGTTGACACTACCCGGAAACAGCTGGCGTGCTGGAACCAGGCTGGGTAGGAGGGAGTACCCGTGCCAAAGACACTGCCGAGAACCAGCTGATGGTACTGGAACCCGGATGGGTAGTAGAAGGTACAAGAGCAAATGGAACTACCGAGGACCAGCTGACGGTACTGGAACTCGGATGGGTAGCAGAAGGTACAAGAGCCAATGGAACTACCGAAGACCAGCTGACGGTACTGGAACTCGGTTACTAAGCAGGAGGTACCTGTGCCAGAAAGCACTACCAAGGACCAGCAGACGTTGGTGGAACTTGGATACCGAGAAGGAGGCACCTAAGCCAAAGGCACTGCCGAAAACCAGCTGACGGTACTGGAACCCAGATGGGTAGTAGAAGGTACAAGAGCAAATGGAACTACCGAGGACCAGCTGACGGTACTGGAACCCGGATGGGTAGCAGAAGGTACAAAAGCCAATGGAACTACCGAAGACCAGCTGACGGTACTGGAACTCGGTTACTAAGCAGGAGGTACCTGTGCCAGAAAGCACTACCAAGGACCAGCAGACGTTGGTGGAACTTGGATACCGAGAAGGAGGCACGTAAGCCAACGGCACTGCCGAGAACCAACTGACGGTACTGGAACCCGGATGGGTAGCAGAAGGTACCCATGTTAAAAAAAGTTTCAAGGCCGCGAGCCGGCCGCAGTTACCAAAACCCACAGTCCTACAGGGGGTGCTTGTCCTATTGGCACTATGGAACCAGCCTTCATTGCCAGATCCCGCAGCCCACATAGGAGTCACCTAAACTGCAGGCACCATAGAGTCGGCTAACCCGACCGCAACACGACAGGACAACGCATTGGAGGCAAAGTGACGTTGACACTACCCGGAAACAGCTGGCGTGCTGGAACCAGGCTGGGTAGGAGGGAGTACCCGTGCCAAAGACACTGCCGAGAACCAGCTGATGGTACTGGAACCCGGATGGGTAGTAGAAGGTACAAGAGCAAATGGAACTACCGAGGACCAGCTGACGGTACTGGAACTCGGATGGGTAGCAGAAGGTACAAGAGCCAATGGAACTACCGAAGACCAGCTGACGGTACTGGAACTCGGTTACTAAGCAGGAGGTACCTGTGCCAGAAAGCACTACCAAGGACCAGCAGACGTTGGTGGAACTTGGATACCGAGAAGGAGGCACCTAAGCCAAAGGCACTGCCGAAAACCAGCTGACGGTACTGGAACCCAGATGGGTAGTAGAAGGTACAAGAGCAAATGGAACTACCGAGGACCAGCTGACGGTACTGGAACCCGGATGGGTAGCAGAAGGTACAAAAGCCAATGGAACTACCGAAGACCAGCTGACGGTACTGGAACTCGGTTACTAAGCAGGAGGTACCTGTGCCAGAAAGCACTACCAAGGACCAGCAGACGTTGGTGGAACTTGGATACCGAGAAGGAGGCACGTAAGCCAACGGCACTGCCGAGAACCAACTGACGGTACTGGAACCCGGATGGGTAGCAGAAGGTACCCATGTTAAAAAAAGTTTCAAGGCCGCGAGCCGGCCGCAGTTACCAAAACCCACAGTCCTACAGGGGGTGCTTGTCCTATTGGCACTATGGAACCAGCCTTCATTGCCAGATCCCGCAGCCCACATAGGAGTCACCTAAACTGCAGGCACCATAGAGTCGGCTAACCCGACCGCAACACGACAGGACAACGCATTGGAGGCAAAGTGACGTTGACACTACTCGGAAACAGCTGGCGTGCAGGAACCAGGCTGGACAGGAGGGAGTACCCATGCCAAATACACTGCTGGGAAACAGCTGGCGGTGCTGGAACCCAGGGTAAATACTAAAAACAGAGTGGAGCCAGAGGCGTAATTGGAGCAACTTTAAAATCTGTAGTAATGTGAATGTGGACAGAGCAGGAGAATTTGCCAGACACACAGCTGGGGAACAGCTGACGTTACTGAACCCCAATAACACTGGAGCAAGCGTTGACTGTGCCGACGGCACTTCTGAGCAGCAACTAGCGGTATTGGAGCCCAGGGTAAATACTAAAAACAGAGGAGCCAGAGGTGTAATTGGAGCAAGTTTTAAATCAGTAGTACAGTGGATGTGGACAAAGCAGGAGAATTTGCCGGACACACAGCAGGGGAACAGCTGACGTTACTGAACCCCAATAACACTGGAGCAAGCGTTGACTGTGCAGACGGCACTTCTGAGCAGCAACTAGCGGTATTGGAGCCCAGGGTAAATACTAAAAACAGAGGAGCCAGAGGTGTAATTGGAGCAAGTTTTAAATCAGTAGTACAGTGGATGTGGACAAAGCAGGAGAATTTGCCGGACACACAGCTGGGGAACAGCTGACGTTACTGAACCCCAATAACACTGGAGCAAGCGTTGACTGTGCAGACGGCACTTCTGAGCAGCAACTAGCGGTATTGGAGCCCAGGGATAATACTGAAAACAGAGGAGCCAGAGGTGTAATTGGAGCAACTTTAAAATCTGTAGTAGTGACAATGTGGACAGAGCAGGAGAAATTGCCGTCCGCACAGCAGGGGAACAGCTGACGTTACTGAACCCCAATAACACGGCAGCAAGTGTTGACTGTGCAGACGGCACTTCCGAGCGCCAACTGGCGGTGTTGGAGCTCAGGGATTACAGTTCAGGTGGTAGAAACATGAACACAACAGGAGACCTGGATACTGTTGCCAACCAATTATTTATTCTGGAAGAGGACTGGCAAATTCATGAGAGATCCAGGCCTTGTTCATTTTGAGAAAAGTAAGCCGGTCAACGTTATCAGAGGATAGTCGCATGCGACGGTCTGTTAGTACACCACCTGCGGCACTAAAGACGCGTTCCAATAATACACTAGCAGCAGGGCAAGCTAGCACCTCCAATGCATACTGACTAAGCTCTGGCCATGTACCCAGCTTACAGACCCAAAACTTGAAGGGAGAAGAGCCGTCTGGGAGTACACTAAGAGGGCAAGACATGTAGTCTGTCACCATCTGACGGAAACGTTGCCTCCTGCTGACTGGAGCCGTCTGCGATGGTGTAGACATTTGTGGCGGCGGGGACACAAAACATTGCCACATTTCGGCCATACTGGTCTTGCCTTGTGCTGAGGCGCTGCTTCTGCTCCCTCTTTGTGCAGAGCTTCCTCCACTGCCTCGACGCACTGAGCTGCTTTGTAAAGCACTAGCAGCACTGCTCTCGGTTGGAATGGAGAACATGATGGAATGCACCAGTGCGTCTTGGTACTCCCGCATTTTACGCTCCCGGTTCAACGGTGTTATGAGGCTTTGTAAGTTGTCCCGGTAGCGAGGATCTAGGAGGGTGGACACCCAATAATCAGCCGTGTTGAGAATGTGGGCGATGCGGCGGTCGTTTCTCAGGCACTGCAGCATGAAATCAACCATGTGCTGCAGACTGCCAACTGGCCAAGAAACGCTGTACCCTGCTTGAGGCGTGATCTCTGCCTGCTCTGCATCACCCCACCCTCGCTCTAGATACTGACTACTAGAGCATTGTGTACCTCCCTCCTCTGGACAGATGTCTTCCTCATCCATTGACTCCTCCTCATCCTCCTCACAAAGTGTCCCCTGCCTAGGCCTTTGTGAGGAACCACGTTGCGCAGACTGTAGAGAAGCAGATGGCATTTGTGACTCCTCATCCTCCACCTCTTCCAAAACCTCGTCCCTTAGTGCTTGCAGTGTTTTTTCAAGCAGGCAGATAAGGGGGATAGTCATGCTGACTAGTGCATCATCTGCACTCGCCATCCGCGTGGAATAATCGAAGGCACGCAAAACCTAGCAAATGTCCTTCATAGATGCCCACTCAGTGGTGGTGAAGTGTGAACGGCGCACTGCGACTTGTTTGCGCCTGCTGCAGCTGGTACTCCATTACTGCTGCCTGCTGTTCACACAACCTCTCCAACATATGTAACGTTGAATTCCACCTGGTGGGTAGGTCACATATGATGCGATGTTCCGGAAGACGTAATCGGCGCTGCAGAGCTGCAATGCGTGATCTTGCGCTGCTGGAACGCCACAAGTGAGCGCACTCTATGCGAACCTTGTTAAGCAGTGCATCAAGATCCGGATAGTCCCTCAAAAATCTCTGCACGACCAAGTTGAGCACATGTGCCAGACATGGGATGTGAGTGAGGTTGCCTAGGCCCAGAGCTGCCACCAGATTTCGGCCATTGTCACACACTACCATGCCTGGCTGGAGATTCGCCGGCACAAACCACACGTCGCTCTGCTGCTTGATGGCATTCCAGAGCTCCTGTGCTGTGTGGCTTTGATTCCCCAAAGAAATTAATTTTAATACGGCCTGTTGACGTTTGGCCACGGCTGTGCTCATATCGGTCATCATAACAGGTAACCGTTCACGGGTCAATGTGGAGGTAGACCGTGACGGCTCCTGCAGCGCTGATTCAGAGGAACTGGAGTATGAGGAGGAGTTAATGTGTACAGACTGGATTCCTGCAATCCTTGGAGTTGGCAGAACACGTACAGCGCCACTCTCAAGATCTGTACCCGGCTCCACAACATTTACCCAATAGGCAGTGAGGGAAAGGTATCGTCCCTGTCCATGCTTACTGGTCCACGCATCTGTGGTCAGGTGGACCTTGCTACTGACGGCGTTTTGTAATGCTTGTTTAATTTTTCCCTCCACATGATGTTGCAGGGCAGGGACGGCTTGCCTACTGAAATAAAAGCGGCTGGGCACGTTGTATTGTGGGACTGCCAATGCCATAAAGTTACGGAAGGTGTCAGTCTCCACCAGCCTGAATGATAGCATTTCAAGGGCCAGTAGTTTGGCAATGCCAGCATTCAGAGCCTGTGCTCGGGGGTGGTTTGCCGAGTATGGGCGCCTTTTCTCCCATGCCTGTGCTAACGATGGATGTAGACTGGCCTGGGAGTGTGAGGATGACTGGGAAAGTGGTGCTGTGGGTGGAATTACACTGTGTCTCTGTACAACAGTGCCAGAGATTCTTCCATGGCGATCCTGTGAGGAAGCCGAACCAGCTGTGTGTGAGCTGGAGGAAGAGGCTACAACACGAGCTGAAGAGGTGGTAGGTGGCGCTGTAGGTTGGCCTAGGTCTTCAGTGTGTTTTTGTAACTCCACCACGTGCTTGGTCCGCACATGTTTCCACATATTTGTGGTATTGAGGTTGCTGACACTTTTCCCTCTTTTCACCTTCTGATTACACAGCTTGCATTTGACAAAGCAAATGTCATCTGCAACTGTGTCAAAAAAGGATCAGGCACTGCAAGTCTTGGAAGCGCCCGCTTTGGATTTTGGAAGAGCCATGCTCCTAATGGGTGCCGAAGTGGAGGCTGCAGGCAACCAAGTCTGCCCCCTTCCTCTCCCTCCTTTTTGGGCTGTTCGGGGAATCTCTTCCTCAGAGCTGCTCCCACCACCTTCCTGTCCCTCACGCCATGATGGGTCAAGGACCTCATCATCTACACCACCCTCTTCAAACAACTGCTTCTCCTGGATAGTCTCGACAGCACAGTATGCACCAGAAAGTGTCACCTGAGTCTCATCATCAGATGCGTACTGAGGTGTGCTGCTGACCATAGGCACTGGCCCACCCTCCTCTTCAGATTCAGAGAGACAAAACCGTTGCGCATCACTGCATACTACCTCTTCTTCAAATTCTCGAATTCTGCTTGGCTGGCCCCCTCTTTCCAAGCCAAGAGATTCAGAGAACAGAAGTAGAGATGACTCCTGTCCAGGGCTCTCTGACTGCCTGGGCAATTTGGCAGGTGGTGAAGAGACAGATGGGTGCTCTTCAGTGCTCAGGACCTGAGAGGATCTGGAACTAATTGAAGTCGATGTGTTAGCTGCCATCCATCCGACAACGGCTTCAATTTGGTCCTCCCGCAGCAGTGGGGTACGGCTAGCTCCTACAAAGCTGCGCATAAAGGACTGTTCCCTGGTAAAACTGGGGGATGCTGAGTCACTGGTGCCCGCAGCAGGCACAGAATCCCCACGTCCTCTCCCTGCAGGCACAGAATCCTCACGTCCTCTCCCTGCAGAAACTCCACGCCCACGACCACATGCCTTACTCCCTGCCTTCTTCATCTTGGTAGACTGATAAAGATAGGCAGAAAAGTCTTAAGGGCTTAGTGTGCTTATTCCTGAACAGCTGCTAACAGGTATAAGAAGCACTAATTTTATAAAGTGTGGACTAGACTTTAATATGAGCTAATGTGGCCTACACAACTGTAAAGTGGAGAGTTTGGTGAACTTTATTTAGGTTTTTTTTGTCACAAAAAGACACTGGATGTGCCCAAAGATGTATTACCGATAGTATCACAAACTTTTTGTAGCTATTACAATGTAGGAAGGTAACCTACAATGCAATAGATGAGGCTACAAAAAATAGGCTAATACTAATCTGGCTGGGGCTGCAGGGCACAATGCTGCAGAAAGGCTCCTCTAACTACTCCTATATAGTGTGTTTGGAACCAATGTAGCTGAATACGGATGGAACCACCACACTAATAGGAGAAATCAGGAAAAATTATGAATTGGCAAAAAAGGACAATGTATGAGGCAGTGACGCACGCTGAGCGCACTACAACCAGACGTGGCTGAAGCACACTCTACAGGGTGAGCTGCACTCACACACCAGACCTTGCAGACAGCGGTGAACAGTACAGATGCAGAGCACTGTGCACTAGCGCTGCTAGACCAAAAAAATTTCTCTATCTACTCCTATATAGTGTGTTTGGAACCAATTTAGCTGAATACGGATGGAACCACCACACTAATAGGAGATATCAGGAAAAATTATGAATTGGCAAAAAAGGACAATGTATGAGGCAGTGACACACACTGAGTGCACTACAACCAGACGTGGTTGAAGCACACACTACAGGGTGAGCTGCACTCACACACCAGACCTTGCAGACAGCGGTGAACAGCACAGAGAACTGTGCACTAGCGCTGCAAGGCACAGCGATTTATGAAGTAGCTTGGGTAAAGCAGAATAGACCAAATAGGTAGCTAAAACTGTCCCTCAGAACAACAGCGTCCTATCCCTAACTGAATTCACAGCAGAGTGAGCTCAAAATGGCGGCGGCGGCTTTTATAGTGCATCATGACTAGAGATGAGCGTTGTTCTACTCGAACTGTTCGCCAATCTCAAATTCGAGCTGTTTTGGGCGGTGTTCGAGCCGTTCGGCGAACACGAACAATTTGAGAAAAATTCGGCTGTTCGAGGTTATGTTCGATAACTGTTCGTGCACCAAAATCATAACTGGATTTTTTCTCAGTAATGATGAAAATTAATGTTAATACGCAGTTTGAGTGTACAGCGGGGTGGGGGGAGGGGCAGGGGATGGATCTCTGCAGGAACAATGAAGATCTCCATTTTTTTTTCTCTTTCCCGCATTTACAGTGGGGAGGTGCAATCTGTCAGCCTATCAGCAGCGCACACACGGAGCGAAGTGCTTTTTTTCACACAAGCAAGGGCATGTGTCATTGGCAGTGTATGTCACATGTCCTTGCCCTATAAGACCAAGCCATTTTCCCCGTCGCCACCATTTTCTCACTGCTGCAGCTGCGTGTTAGACGGCACCGCTGTTGCTGTGTGCGCTATACCTTGTTAATTTCAAGCCAATTTTCGCACAAATATACAGATAGCTTGGGAGTAGGGAATAGTTGTGATTGCAGTCCTTTTAAGGACTAGGTTACAGCATTTCCTACGACTTTTATCAGGCAGGTCTGTGCTCTTAAATAGATAGGTTGTGGGAGTAAAGACTAATTGTAATTGGAGTCCTTTTCAGGACTAGGTTACATCAGTTCCTATCAGTTTTTGCCAGGCAGGTCTGTGCCAGTGCTGTGCAAGTTTTTTTCACAGCATTTGGCTGAATCTAGCAAAGCTAATCCTTTTTGGCCTATTGCAGAGTGTGTTAGTCAGTGGAGTAGCCTATCTGTGTTGCAAGATATACCACCTGTGTATAGAATACCAATTTTTTTACTGCACCTAGTGAAGTAAAATCTTTTGAGCATAGCATCATTCTATTAGTCCATCTATACTGACCTCCATCAGGTTGCAAACTGAATCTAATTTTTTTCTGCATCTAGCTCTGAAAAAATATTGGGCTTCTAGCTGTGTGTGGGTCTTGTTCTATTAATCCATCTATACTGACCTCCATCAGGTTGCAAACTGAATATAATTTTTTTCTGCATCTAGCTCTGAAAAAATATTGGGCTTCTAGCTGTGTGTGGGTCTTGTTCTATTAATCCATCTATACTGACCTCCATCAGGTTTCAAACTGAATATAATTTTTTTCTGCATCTAGCTCTGAAAAAATATTTGGCCTTCTAGCAGTGTGTGGGACTTGTTCTATTAGTCCACCTATACTGACCTCCATCAGGTTGCAAACTGAATATATTTTTATCTGCATCTACCTCTGAAAAAATATTGGGCTTCTAGCTGTGTGTGGGACTTGTTGTATTAGTCCATCTATACTGACCTCCATCAGGTTGCAAATTGAATATAATTTTTTTCTGCATCTAACCCAGCCAATAGTTTTGGCCTAATACCACAGTTTGGCCACTCAGCTCTGCTCGGTTACCATCCATTGTTTTTTTGTGCAAACAACTCCAGAGTTGTGAATTAGTTAACCACCAAAATGAGTGGAAAAAGGCCTGCTGCTGGTGGAAAGGGGAATAGGCGTGTTGGGAAGGGGAAAAAAGGTTGTGTCCGTGGGGTAGGTGTTAAAGCAACAGTAACATCTGCAGAAGAAAGACCATCTTCCAGCCAAACTAAAATGTCTACTTCTTTTAGCGGACAATGTGATAAGATCCCTTTCTTACGGCCACGCCAATCGCTACAAATTCCAGATGAGGCACAAAAACAGCAGGTGCTTCAACGGATATCAAGTGCTCCTTTAAGTGGGCTCTCCTCCACATCAACTTCAACATCACAAATACTCCAGTCCTCAAAGGTGTCACCCAAATCGCACTTGCTTCCTCACAGCTCCCAAATCTCCAGCTGCCCGTCTGAGTATGAGGTAGAACAGATGGTTGAGTCTGCAGAGCTGTTTACTCATACTATAGCCTGGGAATCAGAGGTCAACTCCAGCGCTTCTGTGAATCCAGACGAGGAAATGATCTGCACTGATGCCCAGAATCTTTATGAGTCGGATCCAGGACCAGACGCAGAAGGTTCTGACCATAATGTAGACCCTCATTCCCAAACTGTAACTCCTGTTGGTGGAGACAATGAGGAAGACGATGATAAGACTCAAATACCTGATTGGAGCGACAACTTTAGTTTTTTGTCAGGGCAGGAACAGGTTGGCTCTGAGGACGACGGGTGTGATAACACACAGGGTGATGATGATGAGGTTGGAGATCCCACTTACTGTCAACCCACAGTCAGCCAAGAGATGAGGTCAGCAGAGGAGGTGGAGGAAGATGCTAGTGACGACGAGGTCAGGTTGCGCCTTCCTGGACAGAGACGTAGTACTGGAAACACGTCAACAACTGCATCCTCAAACACAACTCTGCCTCTCACCACAAGTCGTGGTGGCTCTTCAGGTCGCATGGGTGCTAAGCCTTGCATAGCCTGGGCATTTTTTCAGATCGATAAAGATGACCCAACTCGTGTTATCTGTAACATTTGTCAGCAAAAGCTAAGTAGAGGCCAAAAAATACATAGTTTGAGTACTTCATGCATGAACCGGCACATGGACATGAAGCATAAGTTGCAGTGGGAAGCTCAGTGTGCTACAATACGGCCTAGCCGGCCGGGCCAACCACCGTCTGCCATATCTTGTGCATCCGCGGCCTCTTCATCCTCTGTGACTGGGGGGACAGCAGTCACACCTGTTTTGGGGCGCAGACCTGCCACCTCTTTACCCGCAACAGCCAGCGTGATTGGCAGGTCATCATTTTCTTTGGAGGTGGGAACACCAGCTGGTGTTGAGCGCTGTCCGACATCGATAGCACCACCTTTGGATCAAGGCAACCTAACATGTCCGCCTGCATCTTCCTCACAGACCGGCAGTTTGCCGGGGACACCCTTATCAACCCCGTCTAAGCACAATAGCCAGCCCTCGGTCCCTCAGATGTGGACAAGTAAAAGACCATTTCCTCCTAGCCATGAGAAAGCTAAGAGGTTGAATTTCACCATCTGCAAGCTCTTGGCTACAGAAATGCTGCCTTTCCGCCTGGTGGACACAGAGGATTTTCGAGACCTTATGTCCGTCGCAGTGCCCCAGTACCAGATGCCCAGTCGGCACTACTTCTCAAAGAAAGGTGTGCCTGCGCTCCACCAGCATGTCGCACACAACATCACCGCTTCTTTGAGAAACTCTGTGTGTGACAGGGTGCATTTCACCACAGACACTTGGACGAGTAGGCATGGACAGGGGCGTTACATGTCGCTGACTGGGCACTGGGTAACTATGGTGACAGCAGGACAAGGGGCTGCTGTCCAAGTCTTGCCGTCCCCACGAGTTGTGCGTCAATCCTCTTTATGTCAAAGTTCCTCCACTGCTTCTGCCTCCTCAACCTCCTCTCGGTCTTCCACCTGCACCCAAAGCCTGTCTGGTCATGCCACAAGCTTTCTAACTGCGCAGAAGGGATCCTGCACACCTCCTTACTATGCTGGCAGTAGGGCTCAACGTCATCAGGCGGTTTTTACATTGAAATGTCTGGGAAATGTGAGTCACACAGCTGAGGAGTTGTGGTCAGCTCTGCAGAACCAATTTCATGAATGGTTGTCTCCACTGGACCTGAAACCAGGGAAGGCCGTGTGCGACAATGCTGCAAACCTGGGTGCGGCCCTTCGCCGGGGCAATGTCACACACGTGCCTTGTATGGCTCACGTGTTGAACCTGGTTGTCCAACAATTTTTAGCCCACTATCCCAGACTAGATGGCCTTCTGCAGAGGGCACGGTCGCTGTGTGCTCACTTCCGCCGTTCGCATCCCGCAGCTCAGCGACTTACATCTCTACAGAAGTCGTTGGGCCTGCCACTTCACCGGCTAAAATGCGATGTGCCTACCCGGTGGAATTCAACTCTGCACATGTTGCAGCGACTGTGGCAGCACCGACAAGCCCTGGTGCAATACGTTCTGACGTATAGCCTGGGCCAACGAGATTCAGAGGTGGGGCAAATCACGCTGGAGGAGTGGTCTCAGATCAGGGACCTATGCACCCTTCTGCACAGTTTTGAAATGGCGACGAAGATGTTTAGTGCTGACGATGCCATTATCAGCATGACTATTCCGGTGATTTACATGCTGGAGCACATGTTAAACAGAATTCGGAGTCAGGTGGTGGCACAAGAGGAGGTGGAGGAAGTAGAGGAGGAGGAGTTGTATGCGGAAGGGCTAACATCTGCAAGGTCCAGACGGTCGGCAGCACCAAGGCGGCAGGCATGTGAGGGTGGGGGAGATGGTTTTACCAGGGCGCATGGTAGCAGCCAAACTAGTGAGGAAGGTGCAGGAGCCCAGGAAGAAGTGGAGGACGAACTGATGGAAGACTCATCAGATGAGGGAGACCTTGATCACATTTCTGTTGTGCGAGGTTGGGGGGAGAGGACAGAGGAAGGAAGCATGATTGTTACCTCGCCACCAACACAACAGGGACTTGGTGCTCCTGGATGCGCAACACACATGAGTGCCTTCTTGCTGCACTACCTGCAACATGACCCTCGAATTGTGAGAATTAGAAATAATCCTGACTACTGGGTTGCCACACTGTTAGATCCCCGGTACAAAAGTAAATTTGCAGAAATTATTCCTGCCATAGAAAGGGATGCACGCATGCAGGAGTATCAGCAGAGACTGTTGCAGAATCTTACATGTGCTTTTCCACAAAATACCAGTGGTGCACGTAGTGAATCTCACAGTTCCAACTTGCCAACCGTGGGACCGTCAAGTGTTCAGCACTCAAACCGTAACAGAACCACAGTATCTGCTGGTAACATCAATTTTGCGGAATCATTTCACCACTTTTTTAGCCCATCCTTTGCAAGGCCACAGGAGACAAGAAGTCTGACACATAGTCAACGCCTAGAGACGATGGTACAGGAGTATCTCCAAGTAAACATTGAAGCCACGACTGTGTCACTGGACCCTTGCTCTTTTTGGGCTTCCAATCTGGATAAATGGCCGGAGCTAGCCACTTACGCCTTGGAGATCTTGTCATGCCCCGCAGCCAGCGTTCTGTCTGAACGTGTGTTCAGCGCTGCTGGTGGTGTGCTGACAGATAAGCGCACGCGGCTCTCCACTGATAATGTAGACTGACTCACGTTCATAAAGATGAACAAATCATGGATCCGAAACGACTTTTCTACCCCTGTGTCATCCTGGGGAGAGTAAAAGCTTGATGATTGGTTAAAATCACCCTACCAACCGTTTTAAGCTTTCAAATTACTAATCATGTTTATCTGTATCTTGACTGGAAAATAATTTGGGGTTTGTAGCAGTGTGCAGCACTGATCCTATTAGGCCATCTATACTAAAACTTCACCAGATTTAAAATTAAAAATAATTTTTAGCTGCATCTAGCCCGGAAAATAATTTTGGGGCTCCGAGATGCGCAAGACACATAAGTGCCTTCTTGCTGCACTACCTGCAGCATGACCCTCATATTGTCAGAATTCGAAGTAATCATGACTACTGGGTTGCCACACTCTTAGATCCCCCAAACTTTTCGATCAACCTTTTCATTTTAATAAAGACCAAAAAAATGGTCATTTTTGAAATTATAAGCATTAGCAGGTTGTTAGAAACTGAAATCAAACAGTTTTCAACTCAAAACTTTATTCTAGGTGATGTTACATTTTCACATAGGACCCCTTGTTCGAAAGGAGCTTCTGAACTCTCTCGTCCATTGAATTTGTCAGGTTTTGGATGGTTTCTGCTTCAATTGTTTTGCATGAGGACAGAATACCCTCCCAGAGCTGTTGCTTAGATGTGAACTGCCTCCCGCCATCATAGACACTCCTTTTAATGATGCTCCAAAGGTTCTGAATGGGGTAGAGGTCAGGGGAGCATGGGGGTCACACCATAAGTTTGTCCCCTTTTATGCCCATATCAGCCAGAGATGCAGATGTTTTATGTGCAGCATGAGATGGTGCATTATCATGCAGAAAAATGATCTTGCTGTGAAATACACGGTTCTTCTTCTTGAACCATGGCAGGAAGTGCTGTTTGAGAAAATCCACATACATTATGGAGTTCATCTTTAGCGCCTTCAGGGATCCTAAAGGGGCCGACAATCTCTCTCCCCATGATTCCAGCCCAAAACATTACTCCACCTCCTCCTTGTTGGCGCTGTAGCCGTGTTTGCGTGGGGTGTCCATCAACCAGCCATCCTCCACTCCATCCATCTGGACCATCGAGCGCTGCACGGCACTCATCCGTGAACAAAACTGTTTTGAAATCAGTCTTCATGTAATGTTTGGCCCACTGGAGCCGTTTCTGCTTGTGTGAAGTGGATAGAGGAGGTCGACAGGATGGCGTATGCACAGCTGCAAACCTCTGAAGGACCCTGCATCTTGTTGTTCGGGGGACATTGGAGGCACAAGCAGCTTCAAAAACTTGTCTGCTGCTATGACAAGGCTTTTTGGCCGCTGCTCTTTCAACCTGACGTAATTGCCTGTAGGAAAGAGTCCTCAATTTGCCCTTATCAGCACGCACACGTGTGTACTGTGAATCAGCTACATACTTCTTGATTGCCAAGACACTTCATCCTGATCATCGCACAATGTTGATTGTAGTCATGCCTTGACCTAAACACTCCACAATTTGTTGCTTCTCAGCAGCCGACACATCCTTTTTCTTTCCCATTTTGGCAGAAAATGTAGGCTGCTTAATAATGTGAGACAGCCTTCTTAAGTAGTCTTGCCTTTCATTGGACACACCTGCCAAACTAATTAGCACAGGTGTCTGCAATTGCTTACAGTGATATAAAGAGCCCTGACACACATCACCATCAATGAGTTTAACTGACAAACAAACAAATTCTTCCCTTATCACTCCTAAACACTTTTTGCATAATAATTTGGAACGCAGTGTACATGTGCTTTTCCACAAAACACCAGCGGTTCACGTAGTGAATCTTACAGTTCTAACTTGCCAACCGTGGTCTGTATGGAGTTGTTCAATAAAGGGCCCAAAATTAAGATAATATAGATGGGAGAGGTCTCTATGAATAGGAATTCCTAAGTATTTGATACCCTGTGAGGGACAGGCAAAGGGAAAGTTGGACTGGATGGAATCCTATATGGATTTGGGGAGGGAGACATCGAGGGCCTCAGACTTCGCTGCATTGATTTTAAAATTTGACCATGTAACAAAGTGATCTATTTCAGCCATAACAGCAGGGATGGATATATGTGATTGAGTGATATATACTAGGACATCATCAGCAAATAGAGAGCACTTGTACTCGGTGCCTCCCACCTCAATCCACCTAATATTGGGGTTATGGCGAATTGATGAGAGCAGGTGCTCCGTCACTAGGATGTATAAGAGAGGGGACAGAGAACATCCCTGCCTTGTCCCATTGGTGATTGTGAAAGGTGATGAAAATGTTCTGACGCGCCCCCTGGGCCTTGGGACACCCGGAGCCGGACCCTTTTTGGTGGATGCTGGTGGTTGTAGTCTCCGTGGCGGCAACCCGGTTCCGTGGCTCAGGGCGGTCAAACCAGTGGCGGAACTATTTATGTGGTTTTGATGTTTAAATGTCCGACTACGCCACCCGTGGATTGCGGTCAGAGTGAACCGCCGCTCCAGGGCAGACCGCTGAGGCTGGTGTTGTGGGTGCAGCAGAGCGTAGCATAACTCCCCACGGGAGGAGTATAGCCTCAGGGCAGTGTATGCGGAGGATGGGGGTGATGGTGCAGGGCAGCAGCAGTAACGACACGGAGTCAGTGATGCAGTCCAGGGCCTTTACTCACAGTTCTTATTATCCAGACCACGTCTGCAGGTAATGGCTGCCCACGTCGTACTGTGCTCACCAGGTGAGGGGCTCAGACAACTCCCAGATAACTTTGGAGCACTTCACAGGACCCCCTTTGTGTGTCCTTTGTCTGGCCTTTCTTACCAACACTTCTGTCCGGCTGCCTCGGGCCTCCTCTTGGTAAACTTGGCGCCAGTTTCCCTGACCCTATGTGGTGCCTTCCTAGCGGGTGTAGCGAGGGGCTGCGCCACATAAAATGTCAGAGCCTCCGGTTTCTAGCTGAGGGTCGTTTCCTGCCTCCACTAGTTCGGGGACCGGTCTCCCCCTTTGGCCTGACCCCTCCACGCAGGTGGATTCGGGCGTGCGGTGGCGACTCGCCCGTCCGCACCCCTGGGATCCCTTCATTCCTCGTTCCTGGAGCCTTCTCCGCTCCTCTTCCTTCCTTCTCCCTCTTCCAGGCCTGGGCCTCTGTTACTAGGCCCGCCTCCGGAGCAGAGCTCATGCAGAGCCCCTGCTCCCTGCCACTTCTGCTCAGACTTCTCTGCACTGAACTAAGATGGTGCCCACCTTTTATACTCCCTTCTCAATGCACCCAGGAACTGCTTCCTCCCTGCTCCTGCACTACAGGGTTCCCCTTCCTCAGTGTTCCCTCCCCCCACTCCAGCCAGGGACAGGGACTGTCGTGCCCATCTCAGGGGCATATTGGTCGCCCTGCCCCACGGCAATGTGGTGTAATGCATGCAGGTGTCGGGTCCTGATCCACACTCCATCCTTACCTGAGAGTGAGATATCACACCTCGGGGTGAGGTGCAATACGTCTGTAGCAACCGAGCCCTCAGGGTGCTACAGTTCCATTTATCTTCAGCCTAGGTGACGTATTGCGATACAGGGCCGTGATTTTGGCTATAAAAGGGTCCCCTAGACCCCTACCCCAAGCTTTTTAAGAGAATCATATATGGCGTGCCAGGAGACTCTATGGAATGCTTTCTCAGCATCCAACGAGAGTATCTAATTACAAATTTTTAACTGCATCTAGCCCAGGAAATACTTTGTGCCTAGTAGCAGTGTCTGCTAGTCAGCGGATTATCCCGGCTGTTAGGCAAGCTACACCACCTGTAGTTTAGACACTTAATTTTTTCAAAGGAAATGATTCGGGACCATGGGATACTTAGTGAAGAGCATCAGGAGGCACCCCAAGGCATAGGGGCTGGGACTGGCAGTAGGATGCCTTGCGGTGGACAGCCGAGCTCGATCCTTATAAAAGCTTTTTAACTGCAGCAGCTTTAGTGGACGCTACTGGAGCTGGAATTACGCGGCTGCTGGCATGAGACTTGCCCTCCAATAGATCCTTGTAAATGGATTTAAAGTGTATTCATTCAAATTAGAGAGACAATTTAAATTAAAAAGCTTAGAGCTGCCTCCACCACAGGGGGGCTCGCTCGACCCACCAGCGGACAGGCACCAGTATTGGGAGAGGGGGGCTGGCCGTCAGGGTTCACCGCGGCTCTGGCACAAACCTGGCGACACGGAGGTGGCACGGGCAGGAGCGGACTGGCCGTGTCGGCTTCTCACTTTTTGGATTTTAGAAGGGCATGACATGCCTATATCTGTGTCTCCCCCTCCTTTTACTCCTCCACCTCTTTTATTTTCGCATGACTATATGTACTTGTCACTTTTCCATGTGTTAGTTATGTCTTCTGAGCAGTTTGTCAGCTTTTGGACACCTTTGAAGGTGTTTTCTATGTGTTTCTATGTGTTTTTGTTTGCCTGCCATTGTTTTTAACGGTGTTCGAAGGTGTTCGACGAACAGTTCGACGAACAGTTCGGCGAACACACGGGTGTTCGACGAACCGAACCGAACTCGAACACTACGGGGGTGGCTCAACACTAATCATGACATCATTTCAGCAGCCAATCACAGCCATGCCATTAGTTAAGATGCCTACATGCCTAACAGGATGTGCCCACACTTCTTAGGATCCTTATTGGCTGAATAAAATGAAACTGGCTCATTGCATTATGGGAACTTCCGATTCCGGTATACGATATTGCAAAAGTATCGGAATTAAGTATCGGAATTCCGATACCGCGAATATCGGCCGATACCCGATATTTCAGTATCGGAATGCTCAACACTAGTCATCATCATCACTAATCTAGCTCTGCTTCAACAATTATTGCTAATTTGGTTCTATAACGCCAGATCTACATGGGTGAAGTCATGAAAAACTAAATTTTTTTCCTTTTCCATAAAAGATATCACTCAGCAGCAAGTTTACTACATATATATATATATATATATATATATATATATATATATATATATATATATATATAAAACATCCTTGGTGCAATCCTTTTCTCCTTCCGGAGTAATGTGGAAAAATAAAACTCAGAACATAACAGAACATGAAAAAAAATACATGATAAAATACTTAAGAAGTTACATGTCTCAGATAGTCATATAAATTATGTCTTTATCCGGCCCCTGGACAGTTCTATCTGAAAGTTTTTCATTTGTTGACTGTTCTCTGAGCTGAGATATCGACAGATTAAACACAATGTGATGTTTCTGAAGTAGCCCGGGCCCCATCTATAACACATGAAGATGCATTTTTTATGCCTTTCTATCTTTAATGCAAATAATAAAAAATGTATTAGATGGAAAAGATGAAAATATGGCAGAATCTATAAGACTGGAAGAATAACTTCAAAATGCCTCTTCTGTTAGAATTACTGAAGCTAGAAGGAAAATCTCGCCTCTTTTAGAAAGTGGGTGGGAAAGTGGGCGTGGTTAGCGATGAAAATAAAGTTTAAGCCAGATCCACAGGATGAAAAGTCACTTTTTAAAAAGTTGCAAAAAAAGTTGCAGTTCGCACATCAGGAGTGGGGAAAATAGCAAAAATGGCTATAGTGTTATACTGATGTAGTGATTGTTAAAATGACTAAGATATCAGGATACAGAAATATATCTCAGAGCGGAAGAGTGGAGTTCAACACCTAATAATACAAATTCAATAACTTTGTTGTGTTAACCCCTTCATGACATCTACTGTACATTTACGGTGCATGTCAGAAGTGGGTGTATGGAGCGGGCTCACGCAGCGAGCCCACCGGCAGTTGATAGCCTGTGTATCACAGCTAGGACCTGCCCCTAACAATTGGGGGTGGCGCAGAGCTCCGACCACAATTATTAACTTGTTAGACACGCGCATCATTATCTGCGCCCATTGGCGCGCCCGTGACACGACCGAGGTTTGCCAATGGGTTTTCATGTCAGCCGGGGGTCAGCTGATGACCCCCATGCCTGACATTATGGAGCTCCTTTGAAAGGACAGGCTTCAAAGGAGACCATGATTTCTGCTATATACAGCGATGCAGTCACATCGCTGTATATAGCACATGCGATCAGACATTTGCATCTTCAAGTCCCCTAAATGGGCTAACAATAACAGTAAAAAGTAAAAAAAAAAGTAAAAAAAAAAAATGAAAAAATATAAATAAATTAAAAGTTCAGATCACCCACCTTTTCCCCCATTGAAAATAAAGATATTAAAAAAATTGTAAAAATACACATATGTGGTATTGCCGCGTTCTGATCTATCAAAATATAAAAACAATTAACCCCATCGATAAACACCGTAAATGAAAAAAATTCAAGAACACCAAAATTACATTTTTATGGTCACCGCAATTACACAAAAAAGGTTGAAACAAGTCAACAAAAAATCATATCTATCCTAAATAGTACTAATAAAAACATTGTCTCGCCGCTCAAAAAATAAACCATGACACAGCTCCACCGGGCGAAAAATAAAAATGTTACGGGTCTCGGAAAAAGGTGACATAAAGGGAATTTTTTTTTTTGCAAACTTCAGATTTTTTTTTATCACTAAAATAGTGAAAAAAAAAACAAGTTTAAGAACGCAATTACATTCAAAACTTGTCTGGTATCTTCATATTCCTCATTTCCCCATGTCACCGCCCCCCTTCACCTCTAATGCAATGAGGTTGTATTTTCCGCTTACACTTGTTATTTTCGCTACAATTAATCTTTTAATACCTTGGAAATAAAGACTTTATCTTGTTAATATGTTGTTGAATCATGGACTAGAAGCTGGATCAACTTTTTCCCTTTCCTGTATCGACTGACGCCCTGCAGGGCCGAGGATCACAAGCTTCTCCGCTGATCGTATTGCATCCATAAAAAACTGGACATGTTTGGTATCGCCACAATAATATTGATGAAGAGAATCATATTGTGAGGTCATTTTTATTAAAAAAAAGTACACCGTAAAAACAATTCTCAAAATTTCCACAATTTCACCGCCCTTGGAATTTTTTTTCTTGTTTTCCAGTACATTATGTGATAAAATAAATATTAATATTCAAAAGTACAACTCATCCTGCAAAAAACAAGCCCTCACATGTCAATATGGACAGAAAAATAAAAGAGTTATGGCTTTGGGACGAAGGGGAGGAAAAAACGGAATCGCAAAACGGAAATTAGCTGCGGTGTGAAGGCGTTAAAGGGAAGCCATCATCAGAAAATAATTTATTGTCTAAATAAGGTTACATGTATTTTGATTTATTTTTTGCAATGTTTTTTTCATATCATGATCTTTATTAAAAAAAAAAAACAAATCAAAAACAAAAAAAACATAATATTACAATTTTCACACTGGCCACTAGGACTTTTTAGGCTAATACTGTCTGTCGTTTAGGAAGAATTTCCAGCTGTTTCAGTATCATCAGAGGCAGGACTGCATTGACTGTTAACACTTCTGCACAGAGCTGATTTTTCTTTTTCTTTCTAACGCTTCCGTATGGATTCAGCAAGGCTATAGTTAGCTGACTGCCCTTTTGAAGAACAGTAAAAGTCCACCAAAAGTTTAAAAAAAGAAAAAAATACTTCTACTCACCTTACTGCTCATCTATCCAGCCCTTTGCGCCTCACCGTACATCGTCTGGTCCTCGTCACATCTTTTTATCAGTGTGAGTGCTGGCCGGGTCTCCTCACTCAAGGCCAGGTCTCCCGGCTCTGTGTAAACTCATGGCACATGTTGTGATGTCGTGACATTGTGACCTTAGGCGCAGATGTGCAGAGTCATCCTGGTCCTCATCAAAGCCGGAAGTTCCAACTTAGAGTGAAGAAGCCCGGGATTTCCAAACTCGCAGCACTGAGAATACAATGAGGACTGGATGGGGGGATGTTGAGGACCAGAGGGAGCCGGAGAGGTAAGTGACAAGGTGAGTGTGAGTATTTTTTTTATTTTTTTACCTTTTGATGGACTTTTGTGGTTCAGCAAAATGGTAGCCGGCTGGCCACTTTTTTGCTGAACCCACACAGAAGCAAATTACAAAAATTTGTAGAATTCAATTCAATAAATTTTCTCATCTCTTCAGCACAAACAAAACTGACTTCAAAAATTCACTTTATGATAAATTTCCCCTGTTAGTTGGCTTTTTAGTGCAGGGTAGGACAAGTTCTCCATAACAAGAGATGCAACCTTTCTCCACTCTGACAAAGAGCTGAGGATCTGGAACAGAGGAATCTCTATTAACTCACAATTCCCCAACAAAATATATGAAAATTCAAATTTTTGAAAATTTTTCTTGCTTGATGATAAGATTAGAATTTTATGAGCCCTATAACGTGCTCATTTTCATCTCAAAAGGAAGAAAAATGAATTGAAAGCCATGGCATTGATATTCATAGTAAGTACACCAGCCCCATCAGGTCTAATGCTTTAATAATATTTATATTATGAAATCTGGTGACAGATTCAGGTTTAATCTCCTAGACGATCACTATGTAGGCCACATAAGTCACAGTTCATTTTTATACTCGTTGCTCCATGTTGCGTCTTTCAGCCCAGATACAATCCGTCATGTCAGAAGAAACACATTTTTCAATGCACATTTCCACAATATTATTTTGCTTTATTAAATGTCATTTGAGGCTTATCGATCACTTTTTTTCTACTACTATTGTTTTTTTTTCTGTTTTGTCAATGACTATACACTGTCGCAGTTATTTTCGGCTTATAAAGGGCACTGTGAACATCTCCCTTTGTTTGGCTGATTTTTCTTTGAAGTGACATATCATATATTTTCAGAAGTGTTCTCAGAAGGGTAATGTAAAAATCGCTTTTGAGGCACTCAAACTTGATTTATCACTGTGTATTGTCTGGGGAGATCCCTCCACAGCACGTCTGTGACACTTTCATGCCTCCCAAGTTGATGTACAGAAAACCAAATTCTTTTTTTGTTCAGTGTGGAATACTTTGGCTCTTTCTTTCCGGCTGATTGTAGACTAAGACATTGTCCTTCTACATTTGTAGAATTTGCCAAGAAAAATAGGTCAAATTTAAGCTGCAAATTATGTCCAAAAATGAGAATACAGTGTGCATCAAAATTTGTTTTTTAACATGTTTTATGCAAGGTTCAAGAGAGCGCATTATATAGACGTGTGCTATCCATGATGAGATCCGATATTACATGGACAGGTCAATGTTGTTGAATAGGGCTGTTGAGTTCAGAGTTTTTTCACCTCGACTGAGTGACCACGTGAGAAAAATTGCAGCATGCACTAGCCTCTTCTATATTTTTGGATGAGACTTTACAATTCAAGTCTAGGAGTTTGCAAAAATAAAACAGGATCCCATTTGGATCGTTATATTGCATCTGTTTGCTACATATACATGGTAATTGTTAACATAAGTAATTGCATTTGGTAATTGTGATTTTGTTTTTTAACTGTTGATGTAAAAAAATGGACATACGGATGTAAGAAACGGACATGTGGATGACACACAGATGGCATACGGATGACAATATGGATGAAAATCACCCATTTTTCCTGGTTAAAAACCAGACAATTTTTCATAACGCTCATATAAACCTGAACTTACAACTATTGTTCCTCAGTAATTTCTGAAAACTGGGCTAAGAGGAGATGTAGAATGTGCCAAATACACAATTTTAGGCTAAGGTCATGCGACCAGAATTTCTCTCATCCGTGAGAACCGGGTCGATTATGCTAATAACACTCTGATCAGTGTTTGATTATAGTGTGCTCCAATTTTCTCAAATGTGGAGAAGAAGGGAATAAAAAATGTCTCTATTTTCGAGTGTGGTCCAGTTTTTTGATTGATCCATTGACTTGCATGGCCGAGTGCGATCTGATTTATGGATGCAAATCGGGCAGGCTGTGATATTTTCCTCAGACAGACTCGGTCCGAGGAAAAAAATTAGACATGTGCACAGCCCCACAGAGTAACATTGGTCTGAGTGCGATCCGATTTTTTAGCAGATTGCACTCGACCGAAAATACAGTCGTCTGCACGAGCCCTTAAAGACATGAATCATTCTTTCTGCCACACACTGGTGTATACTGTATGGAAGCCAACCATGGAGTATTAGAACAAAGGGAAATGTATCTAAAATGTCTAGTAAGTAGAGATAAACTAATAAATTTGAGTGCAGTTGAATTCTACTCAAATTTTCCAAAAATCCACATTTACCAAAATGAGGATTTTTTGTAAGCGAAATTCCTTAGGAAAAAACACACGTAAACAGGCCAGCTCCGCAAGTAAGTACTTCCGACCGGTGGCCGCCGACACAGATAAAAGCTGATCAGCGGGGGTGCCGGCTGTCGGACCCCGGCCGATCAGACATTGATGACCTGTCCTAAGAATAGGCCATCAATGTAAAAGTAGTGGGCAACCTCTTTAATATCCATTTTGATTATGTCTTTAAAGTAAATTTTTCTGCTACATTTGTTTTTGCTCATTAGAGCCAGAAGCTGATAAATATTATTTTTTCTTGTCTCGTTTATTTTCTGGATAGAAATGTTTTATCCCCTATCTTCTGTGTATGATTATGGCGGTCAGCCTAGATTCTGTTAACAATATTTAGAGATTTGCTTTTCAACAGCTAAATGAACCATTGGAAATAATAGACTGACTATGATGATTGAGTTATACAGGAGACTTTTCTAGGCATGCTCTGAGCTGTGCAGAAATCATTGCGCAGGGAGGGGAGTGCTGACTATTATCTACAGTGACTGGTGGATCCTGTGTAATCTATAGGTGTTACCTTTCATTGTATTCCTTCCTATAATGATAGGATGACAGCTGAAAAGTGATCAGTACAGAACAGAAAGTGGCAGCTTACTTTGTAAAACTATGTTGCACATGAATAGCTAATATTTACATTTTTGACATTGAAAATTAGAAGAAAATTAACAAAAAAATTATAACTCTTACATTTAACATAAACAACAGTTTTAAATAAAGGGTTATTTATTGGTGACTATTTTCACAGCAAGATTTTCGATATCTAGTATATATAGTATCTTATCTAGAGAATAAGCATGGACTGTATTGTCCTTTTTTTATTCAATCCAAGATTTGGCTTGAGAAAAAACTGTAAATAATCTGCATTGTTTTATCAAGTCCTAACAGTAGCAGAAATCAGTTTGCAGTAATCTTCAAATGTTCCATAATTTAGCCTCAAGCTAATGATACTTTTAAGGAAGAGTAACTCACTCATACTAATCAGAATATCAGAGTTGCAGACTTGTGAATCCTCTCATTGTGTGCACTGCGCGCTGTCAGGATTCTCCGGTTCCGGGCAGGCGAGTGACAGCAAGTATGTGACTTGCATACATGTGGTCACGTACCAACTAGACATGCATGGGCATCTCTCAATACAAGTGAACTGAATAATACATGACTCGACTAGTCAGAATGTGGCCGGAAGTATGCAAATTGTATACTTGTGGTCATATGATCCCCACTCCAGGTGCCAGCACCGGAGAATTCTAATAGCGCGCACTGTGCTCATTGTTAGGATTCAGAAGTCTGCAGTCACATAGAGTGATTACATACTCGAGACCCAAGCCTGGACAACCCCTTTAATGCCGTTTATCATGTCCAAATCAACAGAAATTATAGAATAGGAAAGTGAACATCCAATTCCTTAAAGCTTAAATTTTGTTAAAGGCGTTATTCCAAAAATAGCAAGCTATCATCTATCAATAGGATACGGAATAACTTGCTGATCGCTGGAGCTTCAACTGCTTGGACCCCCACCAATCCTGAGAATGGGGCTTTAGCAGCATTCAAGCTTTTGCTACAGCATATTGTTAGATGTCCTGTGTGTCCCACTTCTTATTATCCAGATCCCATCTCCAAAATAAATCCATGCAATAGATCAGAGGAAAAACCCATAGGCAAAAAAAGACCATATAGATGTAGCAACAGTGGTGGACACAGACGGAAGAGTCCTCCTGTGCAAGAACAGCAGGTGGGCACCTTCTCTTGTCTTCTGCAAAGGCTTCTTGCTGCTTTGAAGGTGGTAGTGGACCCCTTACCTCTTGGGCCGCAGGTTGCACCAACATGTGCAGCAGAGATAAAATTGTCATTAAACTGTTTATCATGTTCATCGATAGTCCTGTGACATCATTATAACTTGAAGCTCCGCTACTTTGAAAAACTCAAAAAGTTCTGCATTTGAAGCATTGTGACAAGAACTTGTTGATGGCCTTATGTTACAGTACACACGCTCCGCAGGCTGCCACAGATAGAGATTCATGAGACTGCACCCGCTGGAGGCAATGGAATATAAAGCAGCTTTTTGAGGTTTATAAATACTCCATAGCCAGCAAAAGACTTAAATAGCTCACTGCAGATCCTATGCATTTATTTGGATTTGTTCCAAGCTCTCTCTGTTGTACAACAGCTTTCCTAAGTTATAGTTTTTTTGCATGTCTAATTTTAGCAGTGTGTTATCTTCCATTACCATATTGTTGTTATGTTTGCTACTGTTAGTGCAAATGGTATTTGCAAGGTCTTTGGAAATTAACACATAGGGAGTTAGCCAACATCTCTGTGTGTGAGCTGTTTAGAAAACATTTACTTTTAACACACAAAAAAAATAAATAGCTTAAAATTGGTCTGAAACTATATTATAGTGAGGGTTTTCTCCCGTGGGGTTTAGAAAATGATTTTACCTTAAAATGCACTTTGCTTTCTTTCGCGGCTTGTGTCATACACTTTCGGCAGCGCCAGTTGCAGGATATATTGTAGATGTTAACTTCCACAATATCCATTAGTCTGGATTTTAGTATTTGTTGTAACAAGAATAATAATAATAACATTAGTAACAATAATACATGTCATGAAATAGGAAAAATAATAAAAATTAGAAACGTAATAATGACAACAGCAACGACAATAGAGACATAATTATTATGTTTATATTATTATGAATATTATTATTGTTCTTTATATTATTATGTTGTATTATTATTATTATTGTTTAGCACTGTTCACATTTTGGTTTGAACTTTCTGTCCCGTTTTAGAAACAGACAAATGGAATTTATGTAAGAAAGTTGTATAACTGATGTAAAGAGAAGCAAAGGCACCTTATGGGGTTGTTCTTGTTTCTGTTATTTGTCAGTTTTTAGAATAGGAGAAAAAGTTCTGAACGAAGCGCTTTTCTTCCATTCTAAAAACCGACAAATAACAGAACCCTGACGGACTCCATAATAATCAATGTCTGGATGGAAATCTGAGCATAGCGTTAAAAATCTATCTGAGTATTCTTGTTATAACTATTGATACATTTTTTTAGTTATTTGTATTTCTGAATAGTGAATTTTTTTTATTTAAAGGGAATTTTGCTATGCAATCTGAAGACAGTATGAGGTAGAGACTGAAACATAGAATTCAAGGATGTGTCACTTGTTAAAGTGCGTTCTGTTGTTTACTACCTGTGAAGGATTTATCACTAAAAGATTAACATTCCTGGGCTACAGTAGTCTGGCGACGCCCCTCCTGTGATAAGCAGCTCACTGTCTATGGACTTTGTACACAGAGAGCCTGGTGTGGGCGGGGATTAGCTTTCTTAACTCTGCTTCATTCTAAATCTAAAAGCTCTGATTGTCTCAAAACGGCTGCAACCTGTAATCTAAATGATACATCACTGGATTCAGCTTTTCTTTGCCTACATTAGGCTGCTCTCAGATAAGCTCATAGAAGAAAAAAGTGATCAAGATCACCCAAAAGAATGTTTCTCAATATAAAAGACAAATTTTATTGTATGAATATAAAATGCAAAATGCAATACACATCCTTGACAAAAATGGTGCAAATACATACACTATAAAAAATCCATCGTAATGTAGGACCGACGGGGTCCGTTCTGTGAGAATCACAACAGCTCAGTGGCCATGTGCACTGTCATTAAGTGACCCACCTAGCCATACTAGAGTCCAAGTAAATGTACAAGTATTTAAAGATGTCCAGGAAAATAATACTGGTCTATAGTAAACAGTTCATTGAATGGTCACCAAATAGTTAAGCATCAAACTATCCACAAGAGATAGATGTATGAACAATTAATTCATACCTGGACACAGGACCATATGGTGTGGGAGCTCACAGAGGGGCCACGCGTCCACCCCGGATCAGGTACTTTAATATTTTTTTTACCTTTCCCTTTTAACTGCTATTGTTATGTTGCTTTACCATCCTTGTTGGTACTGAATGGTTTTAAATAGATGGATATCTAGATTTGGATATGAATTTGAACAATTTGCTTGAATTGCCTAAAATACCTGCCGCCATTTTACACATTGCAGAAGACTGCATCTCCAAGAAAGGTTCAGGTGACCTGAGGTTCATACAAGCAGGCTTCCTCAAAATAGCTTGAACCTTTGACATCACAAGGAGGTAGACATGAGCTGATCGATCCGTAAAGGATTGATTTCGAGTCGAATTTTCTGATATTCACGTAAATTCAAATATTTTCAGATTCGATTTGCGGATTGGAAAACAAACAAAAAATCATGCTCGGCACCATTTTCCACACTGCTGAAGCTTCAAAGAGCGGTCTAGCATCATTATCTGTGGCCTCCCAGGCTTCTCCATATGCCAGGCAGCTATGACATCTAGCGGATCATTATACCATGTACAGTGGTGGTCAGTATCTCAGCCATCACAGATCAGGGGCTCCCAGCAGAGAACAGTTTGTACTGCAGAGTTATTTTCCATCTCCAGAGTCACTAGGTCTCTCTTTTCTGTAGAGTGTAAGCTCTTATGATTAGCGGTGTCCTCTGTCTCCCCTATGGAGTGTAAGCTCTTATGGTCAGTTTTATCTCTCTTTCCTTTCCCCCAAGTGTATTTTTCGAGCAATTACAAGCTTTCCTGTATTAAGATTTGAGCTAATTTTTTCGCCACAAAATACATTTTGGGGGAAAATTTTGTGTGTAGCCGACTAATTAAAATTTCAAGAGACCCCCTCATCTCTACAAGGGCAACCAGTTTAAGAGCAGAGGCAGGGAATGAATAAGTCATTTTGTGGTGAATATGGTGAGTGAGAGGATCACAGATCACAGTTTAGCAATTGAGAAAGGAAGAGGAAGCCAGAAAACACTAAATAAACAATACAGATAGTGTATAAAAGCACAGCAGTGAAGAACTGTCTGTTACCTTTCGTTTACCCCTAGCCATATACTGTATGTTGAGGTCACTTTAACATTACTAAGGCTATGTTTGCATTAAAGACTAGAGCTTTATATTAATTGAAAGGAGACCTCAGCGTGATATATACATATTTTCAGAATAACTGGAGTACAAACGATTCACCGAGAATTGATTGGCCATGAAATGATTTTTTTTTTAATTTGGCAAACTTGGCACATTTAAATTCAAAAACATTCACTCATCTCTACTACATATAGGATGAATGTATGCAAAACTATACTAGTCCCACATAGGGCAAAAGGGTTACATTTCAAGCATAAATAGGGGCTTTAAACAAGGAAAGTTAATGGGTGAAGTTAGGCTTGGACTTGCCCACAGGAGAACAGGAGAATCCTCCGGTGGGCCACCACCCTCTTATATGAGCAGTACTTGGCACAATTTACTTGAATCTCTATGTATAGACAAAGGCAGTCTTTTATTCATGTAACCCAGCTCATTGTTATATAAATTTGTGATTGAGGATAATGTCACATTTGAATGTAGATGAAAAGTGGGCCCTGGAGTTGGTTACTGGTGGGTCCTTGGAAACCCAGTCCAAAACTGTGTGAAGTATGGTGCACACTTGCACATGTTGGGACTATGGCCCTGATTTATTTAATCAAATTCGCCAGAATTCTGGTGTAAATCGCTTTGAAAAGTCACAAAATTTGCAACTTTTTGCATTTTTATGCCAGTTTCTCACAGTTCTGGCAAAATGGGTAGAGCAGGGACCGGATAGGGAAACAGTGAGGGGCACAACGCAACAACTTATTTAATTCATGACAATCTGTGGTGTTCCTTACTCCAAAAATCTTACTTAAGTCAAGTTAAGCACTCGTCAAATGCTCCTGATTCATTAAAGGGAATCTGTCAGCAGATTTTTACCCTGTCAGCTGAAGACAGCATGGTGTAAGGGTTAAAACACAGATTTCAGTGATGCCTCTCTTATCAAGCTCTGTGGTTTTGTTTGCCTGCAATGATTGTTTTAGCCCCAGGAGCTTATAGTTTCTGGACAAAGTATCATGTGCCTCCTGGTCCGACTCCGCCACCTCCTGTGATAGGCACCTCACTGTCTATGGACATTGACTAGTGTGGGCGGGGCTAGCTTTCTCAGCTCTTCTTCATGCTAAATCTAAAAGCTCTGATTATGTCAGAACGGCTGCACCCAGTAATCTAAGTGATACATCATTGGATTCAGCTTCTCTTTGCCTACATCAGGCTGCTCTCAGATGAGGTAGCAAAATCCTGCTGACAGATTCCCTTTAAGTGGCATGTGCCTCAAACTGAATCAGGAGTGTGTGACTCCACCATGCTCCTTATCAAGATGGCAAGAAAATCGTCTTGATAAATCGGGGTCTATGTGTTTAATGTTTTGATGGTCAAATCCAGAAAAATAAGTCGTGTTACACAATAGATTTTTACATTTTTGTCTGAGGTTCAAACTATGTGAACTGTAAAATCAATTCTTCACCAGTCTGGTAAAATAACAATGATGGCAAACTGAATGTCACAACAATCCAGGTACAATCGGAGACATTTTTTTCCAGATATATTTTTCTTCGTTCAGAGCGGTCCTTATTTAAAATGCTATTTGAAATCTTAGCCTCGCCGCGCTCTCTACATCAATTATGGATTATTTTTTTCAGTGCGAGAAATGGAAAACGCATTTTAAGAGCTGCGCACACTTGAAAAAAAAAAAAAGCTTCTAAAAATTCAGGCATACAAAAAAAGAAGCCATAAACAAGCTCGGTGACTGTCAGTCGAAAGAGGCTTTCCATAAAACTACCTGTTTGTTGGAAATGACTGAAGCAAAACATTTCCAATTCTTCCTCTTGACCTCTCCTCGGCAGTTTGATTGCTACAAGCTAGGCATGCACCTTGAGACGAAGGGGTCCTTCTTTCTTCCTGCAAGCATGTCACTCAGACAATATGTGGGCTGTAGTAATTCCATCTGCAGGGTTGGGATTGTCACATACATTGTTCTTCTCAGTGTGATGTGGATGGTGCAAACAAAGAGGATGGATGATTTTAAGTAATTGCTCTGACATAGACTGATTACTAAAGTAACAACAGTCATTTATCGCTGAGGAGTAGCCACAGCATATGACACACATTAAGGCAGTGGCGCATGGTACCCTCATGGCTAAGTGAGGGCGCTGCGGTGGGGAGTCCGTTAATAGATTCTTTCTGCAGTTCTCCTGTATAAATATTCCATTTCATGGTGGAAAGTGATAAGCATTTCAGAGACATATTTGTGTGTTCATACTTTTAGCAAGCCACATTGATGGCATTGTATCCCGGTTTACTCGGCCCATTTGCTTTTTACTGCATGAAAATGACATGACGAAGAGATCAAGCACTTTTACTGGTCAGATACGGGGGAAAAATAGGATAACGCAGCCTGTGTTGGTTCTGTATTCATTACCTGGAAACACGGATTCTCAGATTCGCAAAGGATTATTCTCGGTTGAGGACATTGAAAAAAACACATTTTATATGAACATTTCCTTGTCCCTGACTAAGACTGCAGCAAAAATCCATGTGTGCAGACATTTGCTGTTCTCTTCCTTTGTGCATGTATCTATCAGTATTTCAACAGCAGATACTGAGAGCCAAGTAGTAAAAATTGTGTCCACGTATACAGTATATGATCATGTCTTTATATAGTTTATAATTGTGATTTTTAGGATATGAAACTTCAAATTCCCCGCATGGCCATGTAGTTAAATGAAAGCAATCTTGCTTCCTGCATTTACCACTAGAGGGAGCTGAAAAGCTGTTTGTATACTGTGGTAGCTACTAGTGGTAGCTGCAGGCAGCCATTATTGCATTATTACAGTAACACAGGCATCTCAAACACCTGACCTGTGGGGCCATTCGCGGCCATTGAGGCTGTCATCTATGGCCTGTGGGGTACCGGAGCTCCCGAGACAGCCTTGAGACAACAGAGAGCAGGCTGAAGGAGGAGCATGCCAGAGCCCCTTACTGACATCATTCAGGAGCACAGTGTGTCGGAGTGGAGGAGTCTCTTTCCTGCACTTCTGGACTGTTTGTGGTAGGTGAACATGGAGAGGATGATTTCTTTTTAACCCCATCCCAACATCTGCCGTACATGTACGGCGTAGTGGGAGGTGACTGCCTACAAACCGCTGTACATGTACAGCACAATCATGGTGCCAGTTCACAATCACAGCCGGCACCATTTTACCATACAACGTACTAAAAAACAGGAAAAAAATCTAAAAGTGTGATGAAATAGTAAAAAAACGCAATTCCGTCATTGATATTTGGGTTTTGTTTTTATGGTATTATTCATTGTTTGGTAAATGCTAAGATGGCAGTGACAGGGGTTCCAGCAGGCATCGGAACCCAGAAATTGCTCACCCAGATCAGTGCACCACCCAGATCACACCACTTACTGTACATACTGCTGTCAGCGATTGCCAGCAGCATTCAAGGGGTAACACACCAGAAATGGGAGTTACCTCCATTTGCTGTAGTTAGTGACAGGTGCTGGCTGTAGAACACAATTTGGTGTGTGGGGGCAGGCTCAGCTCCTGAGCCTGTTCCATACACCCGCACCCAACGGGCATTGTAACATAAGAGGTTTATGTCGGAAATGGGTTAAACAATATTATTTTAGCATTTACTTCAATATTATTTTAAAAAAATTATTTGTTGGCAGATTCTAAAGGACAATATTTCCAAAGATACTTTTATAACTATTCTACTTTATCTGACAGGTGTTCCAAATGAAAAATGACAAAAAGATCCAAACTATAAGTTAATGGCTAAGTTTAGTGTGAGTCTCAAATGACCCCATACACATTTAACAAAATGGGTCAATAAATCATCGATCATCTATAATCTGAATTGTTGTTCATCTTCAAAGAAACCCATCACCTAGTTCTTATCATTCATCGAAAAGTCCAACATGCCTGACCAGTGTTTTGAACGATAACAAACGTTCTTTGGTCGGTCACTGGTCAAAACGAACAATCATTGGTTTCACTGAAAAACCCGCTGATTGTTTGTCATGGTGGAAATCGGGCATTTTGATTGACTTTTATCTAATGTGTATGGGCGCCATAAGCCAGTGTTTCAAACAAAGTTTGTAATAAAAATCTTAGCTTTGTATTTTTCTTTGACCAGCTCCTTAGAGATATAATTATGAGAGGGGATTCACAAGGATTGGATTTAGTAGTTGTCCAACCTGAACGCCAATGGCTGCAAAGTATAAAATGAGAAGATAAGTTTTTCCCTACATTTTCTAATACTGAAGTCAATGTGACGTGGATGAGAAAACGGATGCAAAAATCAAAATCAATCCCGAATGCACAGCGTCGTCTAGTGAAGAAATGCATAACAGTTAGATTATACGGTATGTGCCGTTATGTTGCGCAAATCTTTAAGATGCAAATTTAAAGGTCTACTCTACACTATACCTTCATATACTTCTAATTTATTAATTTATTAGAAGAGTTTTACACTTTTAAAAAACCTGGCCCCAAACACTTTTATACATTTAAAACAATAAACACAGCAATTCCCCGGATTTAGTACCGTCTTCCGACTGCTGCTCCAGTCTCTGTGTTTTGGCTGCAGAGGTGACGACTTGACTATAGTGCATATCACCTCTTTAGCCAATCACGGAGCTCAGCGGCTCAAGCCATCTACATTGGCACTTCTGCCCATTGCTACTTCAACATAACCGCTTAGCTCACTGATTGGCTGCAGCGGTAATATGCACTGTAGTCAAAATGTCACTACTGCGGAGAGCCAGCACTGTATCTGGGGAGAGTGATTACATCTGCATTTATATTATATGTATAAAAGGATTTCGAGCCATGTTTTTTGAAAGTGGAAGATCCCTTTAATGAGATAATGCAAACTGACACACTACACACAGCTATATAGTTTCCCATGTGAGTTTCCCAGTGTGAGTTTCCCAGTGTGAGTTTCATCTCACACTAGGTAAGGTTTTAACTCTAGAGATAGGACCGTCCTGATTGGGTCACCTTGTCGTGGTGTGATGACTTTTAAGCTTTTTTTATCAAAATAGTGTTAACAAGCTACCCTGTGTTATTTACATGTATTATTACTATTTACTTACTACAGGGTATTTGCTCATTTGTTTTTTCTTGGGTTCTGTCTGTTAAATGGCCACAGTGTGAACATGTTCCTACACATTGCAGGTATACCAACTTATGCTCCAGCTCATTTCTTTGATTTTCCATATCAGAAAAAGGGGAGTCTGCATCTCTGCTATACTTAAATATGTGTTTACATCTTTACGACTAGTAGCACCAAATGAACTCTGATCAGCTACCTTTTTGCTAATCGGCGGTCCTTTATTAGGCATTTTCTGTTTAGACAGGCGGACTGCATTTAATGTGTGCTCAGAACAATCAATAGTAGATGAGCACATACAGTACAGACCAAAAGTTTGGACACACCTTCTCATTTAAAGATTTTTCTGTATTTTCATGACTATGAAAATTGTACATTCACACTGAAGGCATCAAAACAATGAATTAACACATGTGGAATTATATACTTAACAAAAAGTGTGAAACAACTGAAAATATGTCTTATATTCTAGGTTCTTCAAAGTAGCCACCTTTTGCTTTGATGACTGCTTTGCACACTCATGACATTCTCTTGATGAGCTTCAAGAGGTAGTCACCAGAAATGGTTTTCACTTCACAGGTGTGCCCTGTCAGGTTTAATAAGTGGGATTTCTTGCCTTTTAAATGGGGTTGGGACCACCAGTTGTGTTGTGCAGAAGTCTGGTGGATACACAGCTGATAGTCCTACTGAATCGACTGTTAGAATTTGTATTATGGCAAGAAAAAAGCAGCTAAGTAAAGAAAAACGAGTGGCCACCATCACTTTAAGAAATGAAGGTCAGTCAGTGCGAAAAATTGGGAAAACTTTGAAAGTGTCCCCAAGTGCAGTTGCAAAAACCATCAAGCACTACAAAACAACTGGCTCACATGAGGACCGCCCCAGGAAAGGAAGACCAAGAGTCACCTCTGCTTCTGAGGATAAGGTTATCCAAGTCACCAGCCTCAGAAATCGCAGGTAAACAGCAGCTCAGATTAGAGACCAGGTCAATGCCACACAAAGATCTAGCAGCAGACACATCTCTTCAACAACTGTTAAGAGGAGACTTTTTGCAGCAGGCCTTCATGGTAAAATAGCTGCTAGGAAACGACTGCTAATGACAGGCAGCAAGCAGAAGAGACTTTTTTTTGGGCTAAAGAACACAAGGCATGGACATTAGACCAGTGGAAATCTGTGCTTTGGTCTGATGAGTCCAAATTTGAGATCTTTGGCTCCAACCACTGTGTCTTTGTGCGACGCAGAAAGGGTGAACGGATAGACTCTACATGCCTGGTTCCCACCATGAAGCATAGAGGAGGAGGTGTGATGGTGTGGGGGTGCTTTGCTGGTGACACTGTTGGGGATTTATTCAAAATTGAAGGCATACTGAACCAGCATGGCTACCACAGCATCTTGCAGCGGCATGCTATTCAATCCGGTTTGCGTTTAGTTGGACCATCATTTATTTTTCAACAGGACAATGACCCCAAACACACCTCCAGGCTGTGTAAGGGCTATTTGACCAAGAGGGAGACTGATGGGGTGCTACGCCAGATGACCTGGCCTCCACAGTCACCAGACCTGAACCCAATCGAGATGGTTTGGGGTGAGCTGGACCGCAGAGTGAAGGCAAAAGGGCCAACAAGTGCTAAGCATCTCTGGAAACTCCTTCAAGATTGTTGGAAGACCATTTCCAGTGACTACCTCTTGAAGCTCATCAAGAGAATGCCAAGAGTGTGCAAAGCAGTCATCAAAGCAAAAGGTGGCTACTTTGAAGAACCTAGAATATAAGACATATTTTCAGTTGTTTCACACTATTTTGTTAAGTATATAATTCCACATGTGTTAATTCATAGTTTTGATGCCTTCAGTGTGAATGTACAATTTTCATAGTCATGAAAATACAGAAAAATCTTTAATTGAGAAGGTGTGTCCAAACTTTTGGTCTGTACTGTAGGTTACCATTGTTCTCGGCAGCACATCACCTGTTTACACAGAGTGATGTGCTGCCGAGAAAGATTATTTTTAATTAAATTAAAAGATTATTTCACCAAACTAATTATCGTTTTGCTTATCCGATGGGTCAATGGCAGTGTGTTAAGACTGCACGATTATCAGGAAGCCAGCATTCCTAGGAGCACTCATTCCCGATAATCTTGTAGTATAAATCCACCTTTACTCAGTAATCTCCAATAGAGGAAAGAAATCTAAAGCAGTTACTTAAAATATCAACTTACTCAAAGATTGTCTGATCTTATATCTAATAATCATGATTTATGTTTCAAAGACGGGATTGCTATTATAGACATGTTTATGTCGCAATGAATGACTACAAGGACCTTGTAACTGTTACTAAAACAAAGGAACCATTTTTCACAGATGAGCAGATTGAATGAATATGTAAATACATCGCTCTGAATAAAATCATAAATTGAAAAAAGAATCTGTACATTAATAATAGCTGTTAAAATAGATAAAATAAAGGCACAATATGAAAACTCCAAATATACAATAGAGGTATGTTTTTAAAGGTAAAGTATTAGTTGTAATATTTTATAAGAATTGAACCCAACTATGGATTTTTTTTATTGTAGATTTTTTTTTATTCTACTTTCTGTACATGACTATATGGGCAGCCATATTGACTGCACAGTTATTAACAGGATCCAGAGATATGTTGTATACCAGCAACATGAACCAAAGGAATCAATAGACTGGAGATGTATATTGCATTCTATGAGGGAATGTTTCTGACATGCTTCATCTGTACAGAGGTCTTTGTGCAGGGAGGGGGGAGGAAGTGAGCTGTGACATCACCTATTATGAACGGTGGATCCTTTGTTATCTATAGATTTCCTGTTTTAATCTTAAGATCTATGAACCCATGTAGAAAACGCAGGAACAAATATACCAATTCCTTTAGTAGGAACACTTAATATTGCAGGCCTCTATATTTGACTGTCCTGAGGAGATCCAGGACCCTACAAAAAGGGAAGCTATCATCAGAAATTAACTTATTATTTCTATCAGTTTTTTTTGTTAAATATATTTTTTTTATTTCTTTTTTTTCCTATATCACATTCTGTATTAAAAAGAAAAAAAATAGAAATCTTGGAATTTTCACACTGGCCACTGGGGCTTGTTTAGACTCTAATTTCCTGTAGTTTTAGGAAACAACACATGTACATAGCCGCAATGTTCAGACCCTGATCATATCTTTTGTATTGAAATGTTTATTAAAGAATGTGTGCAAAAGTCATAGCGAAGGGAGGGGGAGCTTGGTCAGGTGTGAAATCATCTATTGTGATTCATAGATTTTTGTGTATTCATGTTGCTGTGTATAGAAGTGTTACCTGTCATTGTAATCTTGCTTATGACCATAAGGACCCTGCTGAAAACTCTTCCTGGATGGAGAGGAAGTATGAATCTAAGGAAATCCCAGTGGCCAGAGGGAAAATTGCAAGATTACTAATTTAGTATTTGTAATAAAGATCATGAAATGAAGATAAAAAAACAACATTTTTTTTAAATACATGTAACACAAACATCTGATTTAAACAATAGGTCATTTTCTGATGATAGCTTCCCTTTAAACTTCTGATGGACCATATGTTGACACTGGCCACAGCTTAGCAGCGAGAGATACAATAGATATAGTAAAGAGGTGGTCCAAAACCTATAATGCCCTTTATAAGTATATATATATATAAATATATATATATATATATATATATATATATATATATATATATATATATATATGTGTATATTATTATTATTATTGATTTATATAGCACCATTGATTCCACGGTGCTGTGCATGAGAATTTATGGTATATATATTTTATTATATATATTTATATTATTTATTTAAGCCCTAACCATTTTTTGCATTTTCTTTATTACAAATTCCCTACCATTCTCCCTATACAGATGACTACACTGACAAAGCTGTAGTAAGTGACCACAGCGCAGCCCCCTGATGACGTCCTGTTTCGGGAGAGGGATGAGAGAAGCAGTGGGAAAGTGACTACTGGTCCATTCTCCCATGATGTCCCGTTTGAGACTCCCCTTAAATAAAACATCACAGGCAGTAAATTAAAAAAATAGGAATTAGCTGTATAGGGAGATTGGTAGGGAATTTTATAATAATGCAAATTACAAAAGTGGTTAAGGCTTAAAGGTGGATATTAACAAAGGGCATTAAAGGTATTAGACCACCCCTTTAAGGATTACCCTAAAAAAGTATGTTTCTGGTGCTCTGCAAACTGAATTTTTTTTCATGAAATGAAAGCATCTTTTTGACTACTAGTCTCCATGATATAGGTAATATGGCTGCTATTCATAGTAAAATAGGCTGTAGATAATATATTGGAGGTAGAATATTAATAGACGTTCCCGGCGTGTTCCATTCTTTAGCACTTACTAAGGATCTGACCAAGTTCATGGATAATGGTTCACTTTGTCGGCAATGTAACAGCTTTCTTAACCAGTAATATCATCATTTTTGATGGTTAAACATTAAGTCGCTATTAGCAGATTTGTTTTACCATCTTCCTGATGGTTATCTAATGCTTCTGTGCATACATATAGACATTTCTCCTAATATAAAACATATACTTCAACCTGTCAAGATAGTGTCGCCCTGCACTTGTAAGGGTTTACAAAAAGCAAAGGCATTTCCTAGGGCAAATGCTGCCAGACACCCTACATTTATCTTATCTCAGTTGATGACTTTCCTTTTATCTTGAATTGATTTGACAGTGACTCTATGATTTCCTGTACAAATTACCCTTTGAAAGTGGCAGAGGCGCTTGGCAGCGATCTTCATTTAATTACTGAGTGGATTATTAGCATACAGCTTTTTTTTTTTTCTCCACTCATTTCTTTATATCTCCTAGATTGCGCTGACATTTTCTTTTCATTGTGTGCCGTAACTTACTGAATACTAAATTTTATGCAGATTGGAGATGAGGGGGGATCCGTCTGCCCCTGCTTTCTCTCCCTACACTTTCCGTCACTTCACCTAACGATCCCTTCTTGACCCAGGTCTCATTTAGATCGCCGCCATCGAACATCTTGATGGAGTGGAAATTATAGATTGTGAATCGATGCGAGGGACACATTTTATTCTTTGCTGCAAAAAAAAAAAATAATAATAATAATAATAGTAGTAAAAATCAAATTTTCTAAATGGCTATATTTTGTAAAATTTTATTAATAGTATATAAAAATATGTAGAAAAACAAAAATAAAAAAGGCAAAAACAATTACATTTTTTTTTTTCTATTTTTTTGTACTGAACTTATTACGGAGTGCTTTGGTAACGCTCCTCTCTTATAATTTAATATGCTACCTTTATCGGCGGTTGTAATGTACTATTATGTCAATAGAATGACAGGCGTTATTCCCTCTCATATAAATCTGATATGCAAAGTTGAGAAGCCTGATCCTTCTTGTCACATGCTAACTACTAGGCATCAGCTGTCAGTAAAGGCAAAGTGGGTATAAAAAAATAAAATTCTATAAGCGGCTACAAAATCCTGACATTAGGCTGTGTTTTATTATCGATTTAACATTTTACTACTTTGTTTCCTTTTTTATTGTTGTATTTATTTTATTTATTATTGTTGTTATTTTATAATTATTATTTGTTAGTTTTTTTTTATTTTGTATTTTATTTTATGTTTAGAATTTGTAAATTCTAAACTTTGTTTCTTTTTTTTTTGTGATGTCGAAGTTTAAGAAATTCCAATATATTATTTTTTATTATTATAAAAATGTAAATATGTTTAAGTGAAAAATACTCCGTTCTGGGTTCTATTTTCGATATAACCATTTTCGAAGCAAATAATTTTAATGCTAATAGCTAAGGAGACAATTACACAGCGTGAGCGGAAGCTCGGTTCGCTCGGTTTATGAGTAAGCAGAGTAATTTTTATGTCAGTATTTCATCTGATTTATCATTTGCATTTTATATAATCGAGAGAGACTCTTCTAGTCACATAACAAAGCAAAGGTAGCATGTAAAAATAACCTTCCTCTTCTGAATAGGCTACTTCATCAGTTTTTTCTCGTAGAAATTCTTTAGTTATGCCATATCATTCAGCACTGCAAACACACAGAACAATATGATTTCATTCATAAATATAATTAAATGGTTTGTGTTTAATTACAGAAGCGGAAATGGAGAACTGTTATGTTTCTGTATTCTACTTTATTTCATATACATGTTTAATTTATGGTATCATCTATACTAATAATTTTAATAATTACACTATCATTCTTAGAATTCATTTCAAATTATATATGTAAAGTGCTGCGGAATTTGTTAGCGCTATATAAAAATAAAGATTATTATTATTATTATTATTGCACATTTAAAAAATCTTATCTGACATTAAGAAAAATAATAATTACTGTGTACGGTTGTAGTATTTTTTTCATTAAAATATTGAATTACTTCAAAAATACAAATTATAAATACGATTTTAGACTTGTTTTTTAATTCATTCTTTCATCTGTTTTGAAGTTTTTTGCTTTTCTTATGTGGGTTTATTTTAAAATTTAAGGATTAATTTGGTCTGTATTGCCTAACATTTGGGTTACACGCTTTAGGATGTTTTATATCATCTTTTCGTTAGAGCTCTAGCCAATCTAAAAGACACAAATTAAGAAATCAGGAAAATGAGGTCAATAGTGAAAAATTAGCAATACTTAAAAATTATTAAAAGACAATGATGATTCTGTGGGGTGGGGTTAACGGTGGGAATGGCAATACTCTTGAAGAAAAAATTGCTGCAATTTTTTTGTAATACAACTTTTAATTAAAGCAAACGTTTTTAATATATTGGAGACATAACATGATAAGATGCAAAAAACATGATAAGGCTGAGTTCACACGATGCGTTTTTCATGCGTTTCCGCGGCGTTTTTGCAGTTGCGTAAACGCTGCGGAAACGCATGAAAAACGCATGGTAGAAGGGCAGCAATGTTCCCCAATGGAAATCCGCATGTGCTGTGCCCATGATGCGGATTTTTCCGCAGCGTAAACGCTGCGGTCAAAAATCCGCAGCATGTCAATTAATTTTGCGGAAACGCTGCTCTTTTGCCGCCATTGACTTGCATTAGACCGCATGGAATCCGCATCACTGTATATGTTGATGCGCTTTTCATGCGGTCTAATGTGCGGATGGTACCCGGGTGTGGAGGAGAGTCTCATCCAGACCCAGGTACCATTAAAAAAAAAAGAATAAAATAAAAAATATATATATTCTCACCTTCTGACGGCCCGCGCTGCGTCCTGCCGGCTTCCCGCGCACTTCGCGGTTGAATGAAGGACCTTCGCTGACGTCAGAGTCATGTGACGGGTCACGTGACGCTGACGTCGGAAGGTCCTACAGTCTTCACTGCCGGCAGCCGGGACCGATGAAGCAGGACACCGGGGGCCATCAGATGGTAACGTATAGATTTATTTTTTATTTTTTGACATCACACACTATATAAATCCATGCCGGTTGCATGGATTTATATAGTGTGAAGTTGACAAGCACTTTCCAAGTGATGCTAAAATCGCTTGAGAAGCGCTTGTCAACCCGCATGCGGAAATGAAAGTGAAGACCGCTTCATTTCCGCATGTCCCTGGCAGGAAACCGCATGTACAATCCGCATGCGTTTTTTCCTGCCAGAGAGATGCAGAAACGCTCAGGAAAAAATCCTGAGCATTTCTGCATCGTGTGCACATACCCTAATAGTAGAAAAAAAGACTAAAACGTTACAGGAAGACCAAGCATAATAAACAACCAAACAAAAAATATTAGGCATAGGAAGCAGTCTGTGTGAGATTGTTATAGGGAGCAGTCTGTGTGAGATTGTTATAGGGAGCAGTCTGTGTGAGATTGTTATAGGGAGCAGTCTTTGTGAGATTGGCATAGGAAGCAGTCTGTGTGAGATTGTTATAGGGAGCAGTCTGTGTGAGATTGTTATAGGGAGCAGTCTTTGTGAGATTGGCATAGGAAGCAGTCTGTGTGAGATTGGCATAGGAAGCAGTCTGTGTGACATTGTTATAGGGATCAGTCTGTGTGAGATTGGCATAGGAAGCAGTCTGTGTGAGATTGTTATAGGGAGCAGTCTTTGTGAGATTGGCATAGGAAGCAGTCTGTGTGAGATTGTTATAGGGAGCAGTCTGTGTGAGATTGTTATAGGGAGCAGTCTTTGTGAGATTGGCATAGGAAGCAGTCTGTGTGAGATTGGCATAGGAAGCAGTCTGTGTGACATTGTTATAGGGAGCAGTCTGTGTGAGATTGGCATAGGAAGCAGTCTGTGTGTCATTGTTATAGGGAGCAGTCTGTGTGAGATTGTTATAGGGAGCAGTCTGTGTGAGATTGGTATAAGGAGCAGTCTGTGTGAGATTGGTATAGGAAGCAGTCTGTGTGAGATTGGCATAGAAAGCAGTCTGTGTAAGATTGGCATAGGAAGCAGTCTGTGTGACATTGTTATAGGGAGCAGTCTGTGTGAGATTGTTATAGGGAGCAGTCTCTGTGAGATTGGCATAGGAAGCAGTCTGTGTGACATTGTTATGTGTGATCAACCACCACTTTCTTTGACCACTTCACCACTTGGCTACTTAATTTCCTCTCCGTTGACATCCCCACTATCCTCATGGGCGACTTTAACATCCCCATTGACACTTCCCTCTCAGCTGCCTCTAAGCTTCTATCCCTCACTTCCTCCTTTGGTCTTACTCAGTGGTCTTCCACACCCACCCACAAAGACGGCCACACACTGGACCTCATCTTCACCCGCCTCTGTTCCCTATCTAACCTCTCTAACTCACCTCTCCCTCTTTCTGACCACAACCTACTCACATTCTCTTCTCTCTCCTCCCCGGGGCAACAATCCCCACTCCACAAACTTGCATACCCTCACAGAAATCTCAAACACCTTGACCTACACTCACTCTCTGAATCCCTCCTCCCTCTTACAGACATTAGTTCCTTACATGATGCAGATGTTGCTGCCACTTTATACAACACCACAACCGCTGCAGCTCTCGATTCGGTCCCCCCCCCTCACACATACCAAGGCTCGCACAATAAACAGACAACCCTGGCACACCAGCCTAACTAAAGAACTGCGAAGGGCCTCCAGGGTTGCTGAGCGTAGATGGAAAAGGTCCCACTCCCATGAGCACTTCATCGCATTCAAACAGTCCCTCACTACCTTCAAGTCCACACTCACTGCAGCAAAACAAACATACTTCACATCTCTCATATCCTCCCTGTCTCACAACCCCAAACAACTATTCAACACCTTCAATTCTCTCCTCCGTCCCCCAGTGCCTCCTCCCTCTCCTCTTATTTCAGCCGAAGACTTTGCCTCATTCTTCAAGCAGAAGATTGACACCATCAGACAAAGCTTTTGCCTAAAGCCCCCACAGCCCCTCCCCACACCTACTCAACCCTCTTCCTCCAAAACCACCTTCTCCACCATTTCTGAAGATCAACTTTCCTCCTTACTCTCCAAATCACACCTCACCACCTATAAACTTGACCCAATCCCGTCCCACCTCATCCCAAACCTTACCACTATCTTCATCCCAGCCCTAGCCCACCTCTTCAACCTGTCACTAACAACTGGTGGCTTCCCCTCATGCTTCAAACATGCCTCAATCACACCCATCCTCAAAAAGCCCTCCCTTGACCCATCCACTGTGTCTAGCTATCGCCCCATATCACTTCTCCCCTATGCCTCAAAACTACTGGAACAACATGTCCATTCTGAACTGTCCTCCCACCTCTCCTCCTGCTCCCTCTTTGACCGCCTACAATCTGGTTTCCGACCGCATCATTCTACTGAAAGTCACCAACGACCTACTAACCGCCAAATCTAAGCGACACTACTCTGTCCTCCTCCTCCTAGACCTGTCATCTGCCTTTGACACAGTGGACCATTCCCTCTTACTACAAACTCTCTCGTCTATCGGCATCACAGACTTGGCCCTATCCTGGATCTCCTCATACCTAACAGACTGGATATTCAGTATCTCCCACTCAAACACCACCTCCTCATCTCGCCCCCTATCTGTCGGTGTCCCCCAAGGTTCAGTTCTAGGACCCCTGCTCTTCTCCATCTACACCTTCGGCCTGGGACAGCTCATAGAGTCTCATGGCTTTCATTATCACCTCTATGCTGATGACACACAGATCTACATCTCTGGACCCGATATCACCTCCTTACTAACCAAAATCCCACAATGTCTGTCTGCTATTTCATACTTCTTCTCTGCCAGATTTCTAAAACTTGACATGGACAAAACAGAACTCATCATCTTTCCGCCATCTCATTCAACCCCCCCAACTGACCTATCTATCAATGTCAATGGCAGCCCACTCTCCCCAGTCCCTCAAGCTCGCTGCCTTGGGGTAACCCTGGACTCGGAACTCTCCTTCAAACCACATATCCAAGCCCTTTCCACTTCCTGCCGACTCCAACTCAAAAATATCTCCCATATCCGCACATTCCTCAACGATGAATCTGCAAAAACACTAGTGCATGCCCTCATCATCTCCCGCCTTGACTACTGCAACCTCCTGCTCTGTGGCCTCCCCGCTAACACTCTCGCACCCCTCCAATCTATCCTAAACTCTGCTGCTCGACTAATCAACCTGTCCCCCCGCTATTCCCCGGCCTCTCCTCTCTGTCAAACTCTTCACTGGCTTCCCATTGCTCAGAGACTCCAGTTCAAAAACCCTAACCATGACATACAAAGCCATTCACAACCTGTCTCCTCCATATATCTCTGACCTAGTCTCCCGTTACATACCCGCACGCAACCTCCAATCCTCACAAGATCTCCTTCTCTACTCCCCTCTTATCTCCTCCTCCCACAATCGCATACAAGATTTCTCCCGTGCTTCCCCCCTACTCTGGAACTCTCTACCCCAACGTATCAGACTCTCGCCTACCGTGGAAACCTTCAAAAGGAACCTGAAGACCCACCTCTTCCGACAAGCCTACAACCTGCAGTAACCACCGCTCCACCATACATGACCAGCTCTACCCTCACCTACTGTATCCTCACCCATCCCTTGTAGATTGTGAGCCCTCGCAGGCAGGGTCCTCGCTCCTCCTGTAACAGTCGCTGTCACATTGTGTTCAAGATTATTCTAACTGTTCTTGTATTATACCCCTTTTTCACATATAAAGCGCCATGGAATAAATGGCGCTATGATAATAACTAATAATAATAATAATAATAAGGATCAGTCTGTGTGAGATTGGTATAGTGAGCAGTCTGTGTGAGATTGGTATAAGGAGCAGTCTGTGTGAGATTGGCATAGGGAGCAGTCTGTGTGAGATTGGCATAGGAAGCAGTCTGTGTGTGATTGGCATAGGAAGCAGTCTGCATGAGATTGGCATAGGGAGCAGTCTGCGTGAGATTGTTATAGGGAGCAGTCTGTGTGAGATTGGTATAAGGAGCAGTCTGTGTGAGATTGGCATAGGAAGCAGTCTGTGTGAGATTGGCATAGGAAGCAGTCTGTGTGAGATTGGCATAGGGAGCAGTCTGTGAGATTGGAATAGGGAGCAGTCTGTGTGAGAATGGCGTAGGAAGCAGTCTGTGTAACATTATTGTAGGGAGCAGTCTGTGTGAGATTATTATAGGGAGCAGTCTGTGTGAGATTGGCATAGGAAGCAGTCTGTGTGACATTGTTATTGGGAGCAGTCTGTGTGAGATTGGCATTGGCATAGGGAGCAGTCTGTGTGAGATTGACATAAGGAGCAGTCTGTGTGAGATTGGCATAGGGAGCAGTCTATGTGAGATTACTATAGGGAGCAGTCTGTGTGGGATTTCCATAGGGAGCAAAAAAATTTGACCGGCACTTCCAAAACAAGAAATAGGTGTGTACAGGTGCTTAGTAGGAGCAGCTATCTCCATATATAACTAACAAACAAAGTAGCACACTACAACACTAAGTATGTGAACATGAAATATATGAAATATGAATAACATTACTGCTCTAGAAAATAGAAGTAAATGAGAAATCTCAGCGCATAAATTGGCCATTTCTCGTCATACCAGGAATCTACCAATGTGAACTCCTCTCTAAGAGACATAAACCTGCTTATGATTTCTCATTTATTTCTATTTTCTAAAGCAGTAATGCTATTCAAATTTCATATATTTCATGTTCGCACACTTGCAGAGTGCTACTTTGTTTGTTAGTTATATATGGAGGTAGCTGCTAGATTGCCGTAGGGAGCAATCTGTGTGAGATTGCTATAGTGAGCAGTCTGTGTGAGATTGCCGTAGGGAGCAGTCTGTGTGAGATTGCTATAGGGAGCAGTCTCTGTGACATTGCTGTAGGGAGCAGTCTGTGTGACATTGCTGTAGGGAGCAGTCTGTGTGCCATTGCTGTAGGGAGCAGTCTGTGTGACATTGCTGTAGGGAGCAGTCTGTGTGACATTGCTGTAGGAAGCAGTCTGTGTGACATTGCCATAGGGAGCAGTCTGTGTGAGATTGCTATAGGGAGCAGTCTGTGTGACATTGTTATAGGGAGCAGTCTGTGTGACATTGCTGTAGGAAGCAGTCAGTGTGACATTGCCATAGGGAGCAGTCTGTGTGAGATTGCTATAGGGAGCAGTCTGTGTGACAATGCCATAGGGAGCAGTCTCTGTGACATTGCCATAGGGAGCAGTCTGTGTGACATTGCCATAGGGAGCAGTCTCTGTAACATTGCAGTAGGGAGCAGTCTGTGTGACATTGCTGTAGGGAGCAGTCTGTGTGAGAATGCTATAGGGAGCAGTGACTGTGACATTGCTGTAGGGAGCAGTCTGTGTGACATTGCTGTAGGGAGCAATCTGTGTGACATTGCTGTAGGGAGCAGTCTGTGTGAGATTGCTATAGGGAGCAGTCTGTGTGACATTGTTATAGGGAGCAGACTGTGTGACATTGCTGTAGGAAGCAGTCAGTGTGACATTGCCATAGGGAGCAGTCTGTGTGAGATTGCTATAGGGAGCAGTCTGTGTGACAATGCCATAGGGAGCAGTCTCTGTGACATTGCCATAGGGAGCAGTCTGTGTGACATTGCCATAGGGAGCAGTCTCTGTGATATTGCTGTAGGGAGCAGTCTGTGTGACATTGCTGTAGGGTGCAGTCTGTGTGAGATTGCTATAGGGAGCAGTCAGTGTGACATTACTGTAGGGAGCATTCTGTGTGACATTGCTTTAGGGAGCAGTCTATGTGACATTGCTATAGGGAGCAGTCTGTGTGTCATTGCTATAGGGAGCAGTCTGTGTGTCATTGCTGTATGGAGCAGTCTGTGTGACATTGCTGTAGGGAGCAGTCTGTGTGACATTGCTATAGGGAGCAGTCTGTGTGAGATTGCTGTAGGGAGCAGTCTGTGTGACATTGCTATAGGGAGCAGTCTGTGTGTCATTGCTGTATGGAGCAGTCTGTGTGACATTGCTGTTGGGAGCAGTCTGTGTGACATTGCTGTAGGGAGCAGTCTGTGTGTCATTGCTGTAGGGAGCAGTCTGTGTGACATTGCTGTAGGGAGCAGTCTGTGTGAGATTGCTATAGGGAGCAGTTTGTGTGAGATTGCTATAGGGAGCAGTCTGTGTGTCATTGCTGTATGGAGCAGTCTGTGTGACATTGCTGTAGGGAGCAGTCTATGTGACATTGCTGTAGGGAGCAGTCTGTGTGACATTGCTGTAGGGAGCAGTCTGTGTGACATTGCTGTAGGGAGCAGTCTGTGTGTCATTGCTGTAGGGAGCAGTCTGTGTGACATTGCTGTAGGGAGCAGTCTGTGTGACATTGCTGTAGGGAGCAGTCTGTGTGACATTGCTGTAGGGAGCAGTCTGTGTGACATTGCTGTAGGGAGCAGTCTGTGTGAGATTGCTATAGGGAGCAGTCTGTGTGAGATTGCTATAGGGAGCAGTCTGTGTGACATTGCTGTAGGGAGCAGTCTGTGTGACATTGCTATAGGGAGCAGTCTGTGTGACATTGCTGTAGGGAGCAGTCTGTGTGACATTGCTGTAGGGAGCAGTCTGTGTGTCATTGCTGTAGGGAGCAGTCTGTGTGACATTGCTGTATGGAGCAGTCTGTGTGACATTTGTGTAGGGAGCAGTCTGTGTGAGATTGCTATAGGGAGCAGTCTGTGTGACATTGCTGTAGGGAGCAGTCTGTGTGAGATTGCTATAGGGAGCAGTCTGTGTGACATTGCTGTAGGGAGCAGTCTGTGTGTCATTGCTGTATGGAGCAGTCTGTGTGACATTGCTATAGGGAGCAGTCTGTGTGACATTGCTGTAGGGAGCAGTCTGTGTGACATTGCTGTAGGGAGCAGTCTGTGTGAGATTGCTATAGGGAGCAGTCTGTGTGACATTGCTGTAGGGAGCAGTCTGTGTGACATTGCTATAGGGAGCAGTCTGTGTGAGATTGCTATAGGGAGCAGTCTGTGTGTCATTGCTGTATGGAGCAGTCTGTGTGACATTGCTGTAGGGAGCAGTCTGTGTGACATTGCTGTAGGGAGCAGTCTGTGTGACATTGCTGTAGGGAGCAGTCTGTGTGAGATTGCTATAGGGAGCAGTCTGTGTGAGATTGCTATAGGGAGCAGTCTGTGTGTCATTGCTGTAGGGAGCAGTCTGTGTGTCATTGCTGTAGGGAGCAGTCTGTGTGACATTGCTGTAGGGAGCAGTCTGTGTGAGATTGCTATAGGGAGCAGTCTGTGTGACATTGCTATAGGGAGTAGTCTGTGTGACATTGCTGTAGGGAGCAGTCTGTGTGTCATTGCTGTAGGGAGCAGTCTGTGTGAGATTGCTATAGGGAGCAGTCTGTGTGACATTGCTGTAGGGAGCAGTCTGTGTGACATTGCTATAGGGAGCAGTCTGTGTGTCATTGCTGTAGGGAGCAGTCTGTGTGACATTGCTGTAGGGAGCAGTCTGTGTGAGATTGCTATAGGGAGCAGTCTGTGTGACATTGCTATAGGGAGTAGTCTGTGTGACATTGCTGTAGGGAGCAGTCTGTGTGTCATTGCTATAGGGAGCAGTCTGTGTGAGATTGCTATAGGGAGCAGTCTGTGTGACATTGCTGTAGGGAGCAGTCTGTGTGACATTGCTATAGGGAGCAGTCTGTGTGACATTGCTATAGGGAGTAGTCTGTGTGACATTGCTGTAGGGAGCAGTCTGTGTGACATTGCTGTAGGGAGCAGTTTGTGTGAGAATGCTATAGGGAGCAGTCTGTGTGACATTGCTATAGGGAGTAGTCTGTGTGACATTGCTGTAGGGAGCAGTCTGTGTGTCATTGCTGCAGGGAGCAGTCTGTGTGAGATTGCTGTAGGGAGCAGTCTGTGTGAGGTTGCTGTAGGGAGCAGTCTGTGTGACATTGCCATAGGGAGCAGTCTGTGTGACATTGCCATAGGGAGCAGTCTCTGTGACATTGCCATAGGGAGCAGTCTGTGTGACATTGCCATAGGGAGCAGTCTCTGTGACATTACTGTAGGGAGCAGTCTGTGTGACATTGCTGTAGGGAGCAGTCTGTGTGAGCTTGCTATAAGGAGCAGTCAGTGTGACATTGCTGTAGGGAGCATTCTGTGTGACATTGCTATAGGGAGCAGTCTATGTGACATTGCTGTTGGGAGCAGTCTGTGTGACATTGCTGTAGGGAGCAGTCTGTGTGAGATTGCTATAGGGAGCTGTCTGTGTGAGATTGCTATAGGGAGCAGTCTGTGTGTCATTGCTGTATGGAGCAGTCTGTGTGACATTACTGTAGGGAGCAGTCTGTGTGTCATTGCTGTAGGGAGCAATCTGTGTGACATTGCTATAGGGAGCAGTCTGTGTGACATTGCTGTAGGGAGCAGTCTGTGTGACATTGCTGTAGGGAGCAGTCTGTGTGACATTGCTATAGGGGGCAGTCTATGTGAAATTGCTGTAGGGAGCAGTCTGTGTGAGATTGCTATAGGGAGCAGTCTGTGTGAGATTGCTATAGGGAGCAGTCTGTGTGTCATTGCTGTAGGGAGCAGTCTGTGTGACATTGCTGTAGGGAGCAGTCTGTGTGAGATTGCTATAGGGAGCAGTCTGTGTGACATTGCTATAGGGAGTAGTCTGTGTGACATTACTGTAGGGAGCAGTCTGTGTGAGATTGCTATAGGGAGCAGTCTGTGTGACATTGCTATAGGGAGTAGTCTGTGTGACATTGCTGTAGGGAGCAGTCTGTGTGTCATTGCTGTAGGGAGCAGTCTGTGTGAGATTGCTATAGGGAGCAGTCTGTGTGACATTGCTGTAGGGAGCAGTCTGTGTGTCATTGCTGTAGGGAGCAGTCTGTGTGACATTGCTGTAGGGAGCAGTCTGTGTGTCATTGCTGTAGGGAGTAATCTGTGTGAGATTGCTATAGGGAGCAGTCTGTGTGACATTGCTGTAGGGAGCAGTCTGTGTGTCATTGCTGTATGGAGCAGTCTGTGTGACATTGCTGTAGGGAGCAGTCTGTGTGTCATTGCTGTAGGGAGCAATCTGTGTGACATTGCTTTAGGGAGCAGTCTGTGTGACATTGCTGTAGGGAGCAGTCTGTGTGACATTGCTGTAGGGAACAGTTTGTGTGACATTGCTGTAGGGAGCAGTCTGTGTGACATTGCTGTAGGGAGCAGTTTGTGTGACATTGCTGTAGGGAGCAGTCTGTGTGACATTGCTGTAGGGAGCAGTTTGTGTGACATTGCTGTAGGGAGCAGTCTGTGCGACATTGCTGTAGGTAGCAGTCTGTGTGACATTGCTGTAGGGAGCAGTCTGTGTGAGATTGCTATAGGAAGCAGTCTGTGTGACACTGCTGTAGTAAGCAGTCTGTGTGACATTGCTATAGGGAGCAGTCTGTGTGACATTGCTGTAGGGAGCAGTCTGTGTGACATTGCTGTAGGGAGCTGTCTGTGTGACATTGCTGAAGAAAGTGTGTCACCCTGGCCTGGATGCCACAAATATAATAAAGCTGTGTCTGAGAGCAAGGGGGAGGTTCTCTGGTCAGGGGAACATTAGCATGCAATACCTCCTGTCTCAGGCCAGTAGGGGGAGCAGGCTGCCCCTAAAAAAGCTGGAACTGGGGGCAGGGTTAGGGAGAACTGGACAACCTGTCTCTGGATAGAGAAGTGTCCCAGAGCAATGAGGGACAGTTGTATTGCACCCTAAGAGGAAGTGTGGCAGTAGGAGAGCCACAAGCCAGAGACAAGAGGCGAAGTGAGCCTGTCTTGGCAGACAAAGAACTCAATTTACCAGACTTTTGTGTCTGAGGCTGGGAGGATTCCACATCCTACAGCAGATAACCAGTACGCAGGGGACTGTATGTTCCTGGCCTAAGAAGCCCGGAGGCTCTGCCACAACAGAAGGGACCAGCAAAGCCGTACCAGGCCGGGAGCAGAAAGGAACCCACGTTGCAGGCCATACAGGCGAGAATACACGGAGAGCTCGGAAACGTGGGTTGTTACCCTATAAGGAGGAGAGAGCCAGAAGGAGCGCTGAGAGCACCGTAAGCCTACGCCCTCACCCTGACCAGGGCCAACTTCCCATTTGACCCTGGACTGCAACCTGTTGTCTGTGTGCTCCTTGCTCCTCCAGCACTATCAGCACTGAGACTCTCACCACCATCACTCCCACCATCCACTACACTGCCCTGGGGCTGCACTCTTCCCGTGGGGAGTCACACCACCTCAGCTGCATACACCATCAGCCCCAGCGGTCTGCCCTGCAGCGGTGGTTCCTAATGACCGCAAATCCACGGGTGGCGTAGTCGGACGTTAACAACAGCACATAGCAGACTACCACTGGCCTGACCACCCTGAGCCACGGAACCGGGTTGCCACCTCTACCCCCATCGTTCCCCTATTGCCCGGATCCGAGTGCCCCACGGCCCAGGGGGCGAGTCAGCTTTGTCGTAGTCGGCAGGATTGTAACCAACCCGCCACAAACAGGTATTGCGTGCCTCAAAAAGACTGTACACGTTCCTGAAAAGAGGTTTCCCGCCATCCGGAGCCGTTTCCCGCCATTTCCAGCCGTCTCCCGCCATCTTCCGTCGGTTCCCGCCATCTTCAGCCGTTTTCCCGCCATCGGACGCCATCTTCAGGACGCTGCACGGGAAGAAGAGGGGCGTGGACGTCCAAACCGCGCGAGACTCGAAGCTCCGCCCCACGCACCGACGCTGCGCAAGGTCCTGGAAGGGAGAGAGAGCGACGCTGACATCATCAGGACGCAACGCAAGGTCCTCGTCCTGAGCAGCACCAGCGGAGCCACGGCCTACAGAAGAGGTTCGTCGGAAGGTAGGCCACGCTTAACTAGGGGGGAGGAAGATGTCGGACACGGAGGCGTCCACTACCACCAGCGCAGCTGCAGCAGCGGTGATGCCATTTTCCCTGCCTTACATCCCTGGAGAGGCCTGGCTGCCTAAGTATTCAGGGGAGCCCCATGCCCTAACTGACTTTAAGGAAAGGCTGTACAGTTTATTCCAAGTTTACCCCCTGACAGAGGAACAGAAGGTTAGCATACTGACAGGGCAGTTAAATGGCGCAGCCCAGCGGGAGGTAAAGTCATAGCCAGCTGAGGAGAAAAGAACTGTGAAGGGTATTCTGGCCCGACTGCGGGGTAACTTTGACACATGTACCTCCGCTGAAATTAAAATGAGGTTCTATGGATGTAAGCAGCGGACACAGGACAGCATCAGAGACTATGCCCTAAATTTGCAGAAAGCCTTGAGAGCCATCCAACAAGCTGACCCTGGCAGCGTGCAGGATACGGATAAGCTACTAACAGAGCAGTTCATAGAAGGTCTGCTGTCTAGCGCCCACAGCACCCAGCTGCGCCTCATGTTCTTTCAGAACCCTGACCTGACCTTTGCCCAATTTAAGGACAGGGCCATAAGGGTGCTCCGTGAACCCGCAACAAGTGGAGCTATAAACCCCCGGTGCCCTGTTCTCACCTACCACCAGGAGGTGGCGCCCTCCTCTATGGACTCTGTGGGGGCCGATGCACAGGCCCTGAACCAAGCCCCGTCGAAAGATCTGAATCACCAAGTCCAGGAGCTGACCAGGAGCGTCACGGCGTTGACCAGGACCGTCCAAGCGTTACAAGTGGACCCGTCAAGACCCATCGAGTTGGCTTCAAGTCCGGAGGATGTCCCGTGGCGTCGACAGAGGAGGACCCCGTCATTCTGAGGGAGGCCCACAGACCGCTACGCAGAGGATGGACAGCCCATTTGCAGGTGATGCAACCAGCCCGGACACATTTCCAGGTACTGTAATTTAAACAGGTGCAACCTGGGGCAGAGAGCCAATCGCCAGGCATAAGATCACCAGGCCCTTACAATTGGCGTAATAAGTACGTTGGGGGACGCCCAGTTTTACCCGTGGTGCTGGACGGTATCCCCATGAGCGCCTTGCTGGATACTGGGTCGCAAGTAACCACTATCCCTTATGTACTTTTTAAGCAGTATTGGACTGATGCTGATATCACACGGTATCCAGACAGTAACTTGAGCATCATCGCCAGTAATGGCTTACCCGTGCCGCAGATGGGGTTCAAGGAGATGACCATTAAAATTGGTAAAGTTGAACTACCGGCACAGGGAGTAATTATTGTGGACATTGACCGTCGTGAGAGTCACCCTAAAATAACTGTGGGTGCTAACGTGATTGAAAATTGTCTTTCAGAGGTAATTGTAATTCTACAACAGGTGGCGGTGAATGCTAGTTCCAGCCAACAGAGAGTCCTCAACAAAGAGATAACAGCCCTGATGAGATGGCAGCAGGTAGAACTGTCTGGTGGTGAGATCGGTAGCATAAGAATGAGTGACCCATTCCCCATTTCCATGCCTCCCAAAAGTGAAATGATGATCTGGTGTCGGACTGCAATCGGGTTGAGAGGTAGAGACTACCAAGCCATGGTAGAACCCGTGTACTCAGACAGCAGGCCCACCATTTTGACAGCCCGGGGGGTGGTTGATGTCCGCCATGGGAGGGTGCCCGTTCGCATTCTCAACATTGGGGAGAGAGAGGTACACTTACCCAGGTAAGCTACACTTGCCAAACTGTTTGTTGTCGAACACAAAGCTATCAGGGCCGTGGAACCCTTGCCTCCATCTCCTCAGGCGGAGGGTAATGGCTCCCAGAAACAAAAGGAGGACTGGTGCCAGAAACTCCATGTGGGTGCTGACTCCACTCCCCTGCACCAAAAACAAGGAGTCTACCGGGTGGTACAGGAGTACGAGAGAGTCTTTAGTAAGCACCCGCTAGACTTCGGCAGAGTAAAAGGGATAGAACACCATATCCCCACAGGGAGCCACCCACCAATAAAAGAGAGACACAGGCCTGTACCCCCTGCACATTATCAGAACGCCAAGGGTATGCTGTGGGAAATGAAAGAAGCTGGGGTCATTAGAGATAGCTGTAGCCCCTGGGCTGCCCCCCTGGTTCTGGTAAAAAAGAAAGACGGCACCATGAGAATGTGTGTGGACTATAGACAAATCAACCGTATCACCCACAAAGACGCATATCCGCTGCCTAGAATAGAGGAGTCTTTAGCCGCACTAAAATCAGCTAACTTCTTTTCTACTTTGGACCTTACTAGCGGGTACTGGCAGGTTCCTGTGGCAGAGGCTGACAAGGAGAAGACCGCCTTCACCACCCCGATGGGACTGAGCGAGTTCAACGGTATGCCCTTCGGGCTCTGCAACGCACCAGGGACCTTCCAGAGGCTGAGGGAATGCTGTCTAGGGCACCGAAACTTCGAGACGGTCCTCCTTTACCTGGACAACATGATCGTCTATTCGAAGACTTACGAGGACCATCTAAAGCACCTGGCCGAGGTGTTCAAAGCCCTGGCAGACTATGGCCTGAAGGTGAAGCTATCAAAGTGTCACCTGTTGAAACCGAAAGTCCAGTACCTAGGGCACATGGTAAGTGCGGAAGGAGTAGCCCCCGACCCTGACAAGGTCACAGCAATCAAGAGCTGGCCAAGCCCCTCGAACACCAAAGAAGTGAGGCAGTTCCTCGGGTTGGTAGGCTACTACCGAAAGTTCATCCCCGGGTTCACTAAGATGGCAGCTCCTATGCAGGACCTCCTGATAGGACAGTCTAAGTCCAGAAGCCAAAAGCCACCCTTCAAGTGGGATAAACCCGAAGAGGAGTCCTTCCACAAGTTGAAGATGGCCCTCACAGGAGATGAGATCCTGGCCTACCCTGATTATGGCCAGCCTTTTATTCTCCACACAGACGCCAGTAATGTGGAACTGGGAGCCGTACTGTCACAAAACCAACAGGGCAGAGAAAGGGTGATCGCGTACGCCAGCCGGAAGCTGAGGCCCACCGAGAGGAACCCGGAGAATTACAGCTCCTTCAAGCTAGAATTCTTGGCGGTGGTGTGGGTCGTAACGGAAGGCTTCAAGCATTACCTGGCCTCCGCAAAGTTCACTGTGTACACGGACAACAACCCGTTAACACACCTAGACAGTGCAAGACTTGGTGCCCTAGAACAGCGGTGGATTGCCCGTCTCTCCAATTATGACTTCGTGATCAAGTACCGGGCAGGCAAAACCAATGCCAATGCTGACGCGCTGTCGAGAATGCCTCACTTACCTGAAGGTGACGAAGACCCAGAAGAGCTGGAGGAGGTAGAACTCCCCGCGTTTCACCGGTATGGGGCCGCTCAATACTCCCACCGCGTGAAAGAGGAAGATTTAACAACTGTTATGATCAATCCACTACCTCACCACAGCTGAGCCAAGACCCAAGATAGTGACCCTGCAATCCGCCTGGTGAAAGATCTGCTGACCCAGGAAGATGCCCGCTTAGATCCGGATGCTCCAGAGGAAGCCAAGCAGCTATGGAAAGAGAAGAGCAAGCTGTTCCTCTATGAAGGCAAGCTGTGCAGAAGGCTTGTCAACCACCGGACACACGAGCTGACCTGGCAAGTCGTGGTCCCAAGGCGGGATGCAGCTATGGTCCTGGGGGCTTACCATGACAGAGCGGGGCACTTCGGTTGGAAGAAACTGGAGTTCCTGCTAAGAGGACGGTTCTTTTGGGTCGGCATGAGAGGGGCTGTAGAGAAGTGGTGCCGGGACTGTGGCCCTTGTAACTTAAGGAGAAAAGACCGCACCAGCCAGAAGGCTCCCTTGAAGCCCATCGTCACCCAGCAGCCTCTTAAGCTGGTAGCTCTGGACCACGTCAAACTGGCTCCAAGCCGGTCAGGATACATCTACGCCCTGACATTCGTGGACCACTATTCCCGATTTCTAATGGTGGTCCCGGTAAGAGACTTGACAGCCCAACCGGCTGCCAGAGCCTTCCAGCAATACTTCTGCCGTCCACACGGGTATCCGGAACAGGTGCTGACAGACCAGGGTCCAGCGTTCGAGGCTGAAATCTTCCAAGAGTTCTGCAACCTCTATGGCTGTAAGAAGATTCGGACAACGCCTTACCACCCACAAACCAACGGGATGTGTGAGAAAATGAACAATATAGTCATTGATCTCCTGAAGACGTTGCCCCTGGAGGAACACAGCCTGTGGCCAGAAAAACTGCCGGATCTAATCGACTTATACAACCATATCCCGGTGAATGCTACAAACTGCACCCCGGCTTACCTGATGCGAGCTAGACCAGGTAAGCTCCCCGTAGACCTGGAGATGGGAGTCCTAACACCTGAGGACACCTCCCCGGATACGGACTGGGATGCGGAAAGGCAACTGCAGTACAAGAAGGTACAGGAGAGTGTGGAGAAGAGCCTGGCCCAGGTGAGAGAGAGGCAAGAAAAACTCTTCAACCAACACGCCCCTGCTGGTCCCCTAGAACCTGGTGAGCAGGTCCTGAAGCGAAAGAGAAGGCTTCACAAGTTGGACGACCAGTGGGAAAGGAAACCCTACACCGTACTGCAGTCTGATCACGACAACCCGAAGGTGTGCGTGATCACCAAGGACGGAGGAGAAACCACTAGTACCGTCTCCAGAGACCACCTAAAAAGGTGCCCCGAGCAACTCCGCAGTGCAGAAGAGGATCAAAGTGACCTTGAACCCGCAGAGGACAAGGAAGAAATGATCAGCACCGTTCTCGGAGAGTTCCCTTAGTCCTGGACTCGAATAAACGATGCCATAGTGGTACCCGTCCTGCATTTCCTGCAACCGGCTCAGCAACAACCTACACCAGAGCCGGAAGGTGAAGAAGAGCAAGCAGCTCCAGAGGCAGAAGAGCCTGTACCAGCTGCCCAGGAGAGTCAATCCTCTGCTGACAGTGAGCCTGCCATGCCTGCGGTAAGCCAAAGGACCCGCAGACAGCTGCCTGCCCTACCTGTACGCCCAGCTGGTAGCTGTACCCCTAACACTAGTGGGGAAAGCCAGGTCGGTCCACCACCAGACAGTGGGTTAAGGAGGTCAACCAGGAGCACAAAGGGGCAGATACCCGCTCGCTGGAGAATATAGGGTGCACTAAAATTGTAAATAACCCTGTTGCCAAGTGTTGAAATGTTTGCAAAGTTACATGCATGATTGGTAATTCTGTGTTTCAGTTTCTTACAGTTACCGTACGGACCCAAAGGTTATGGACTTTTAATAACCGGGACTTTGTATGGGCTGCGTTCGGAGCCTGACCAAGGAATAAACTAAGACTGTAAAGGACTTGGGGTAGGACAGACCCCCACCTGGTTAAGGCTCCCCGTTGTGTTGGTGAGATGGACACCCGGTCACAGACCACACTGTGACCTTAAGAACTCAATCTGTGCGTCGTTTGTCTACTAATGTTTTATAGTCATGTATATTATCTTTGTTTACTGTTTAGTCCCGGAGTACTAAATTCTACTAGGGGGGAATGTGTCACCCTGGCCTGGATGCCACAAATATAATAAAGCTGTGTCTGAGAGCAAGGGGGAGGTTCTCTGGTCAGGGGAACATTAGCATGCAATACCTCCTGTCTCAGGCCAGTAGGGGGAGCAGGCTGCCCCTATAAAAGCTGGAACTGGGGGCATGGTTAGGGAGAACTGGACAACCTGTCTCTGGATAGAGAAGTGTCCCAGAGCAGTGAGGGACAGTTGTATTGCACCCTAAGAGGAAGTGTGGCAGTAGGAGAGCCACAAGCCAGAGACAAGAGGTGAAGTGAGCCTGTCTTGGCAGACAAAGAACTCAATTTACCAGACTTTGGTGTCTGAGGCTGGGAGGATTCCACATCCTACAGCAGATAACCAGTCCACAGGGGACTGTATGTTCCTTGGCCTAAGAAGCCCGGAGGCTCTGCCACAACAGAAGGGACCAGCAAAGCCGTAACAGGCCGGGAGCAGAAAGGAACCCACGTTGCAGGCCATACAGGCGAGAATACACGGAGAGCTCGGAAACGTGGGCTGTTACCCTATAAGGAGGAGAAGGCCAGAAGGAGCGCAGAGAGCACGGTAGGCCTACACCCTCACCCTGACCAGGGCCAACTTCCCATTTGCTCTCGGACATCCAGGTCCCCTCCTAGCCGGGACTGTTTGTGGGTCAGTTCACCTGTTCTAGTAAAGACCCTGGACTGCAACCTGTTGTCTGTGTGCTCATTGCTCCTCCAGCACTATCAGCACTGGGACTCTCACCACCATCACTCAAACCATCCACTACACTGCCCTGGGGCTGCACTCTTCCCGTGGGGAGTCACACCACCTCAGCTGCATACACCATCAGCCCCAGCGGTCTGCCCTGCAGCGGCGGTTCCTAATGACCGCAAATCCATGGGTGGCGTAGTCGGACGTTAACAACAGCACATAGCAGACTACCACTGGCCTGACCACCCTGAGCCACGGAACCGGGTTGCCATTACTACCCCCATCGTTCCCCTATTGCCCGGATCCGAGTGCCCAGGGGGCGAGTCAGAAGCAGTCTGTGTGACATTGCTGTATTAAGCAGTCTGTGTGACATTGCTATAGGGAGCAGTCTGTGTGACATTGCTGTAGGGGGCAGTCTGTGTGACATTGCTGTAGGGAGCAGTCTGTGTGACATTGCTGTAGGGAGCAGTCTGTGTGACATTGCTATAGGGAGCAGTCTGTGTGACATTGCTATAGGGAGCAGTCTGTGTGACATTGCTGTAGGGAGCAGTCTGTGTGACATTGCTGTAGGGAGCAGTCTGTGTGACATTGCTGTAGGAAGCAGTCTGTGTGACATTGCTACAGGGAGCAGTCTGTGTGACATTGCTGTAGGAAGCAGTCTGTGTGACATTGCTATAGGGAGCAGTCTGTGTGACATTGCTGTAGGGAGCAGTCTGTGTGACATTGCTGTAGGGAGCAGTCTGTGTGACATTGCTGTAGGAAGCAGTCTGTGTGACATTGCTGTAGGGAGCAGTCTGTGTGACATTGCTGTAGGGAGCAGTCTGTGTGACATTGCTGTAGGGAGCAGTCTGTGTGACATTGCTGTAGGGAGCAGTCTATGTGACATTGCTGTAGGGAGCAGTCTGTGTGACATTGCTGTAGGGAGCAGTCTGTGTGACATTGCTGTAGGAAGCAGTCTGTGTGTCATTGCTGTATGGAGCAGTCTGTGTGACATTGCTGTAGGGAGCAGTCTGTGTGACATTGCTGTAGGGAGCAGTCTGTGTGACATTGCTGTAGGGAGCAGTCTGTGTGACATTGCTGTAGGAAGCAGTCTGTGTGTCATTGCTGTTGGGAGCAGTCTGTGTGACATTGCTGTAGGGAGCAGTCTGTGTGACATTGCTGTAGGGAGCAGTCTGTGTGACATTGCTGTAGGGAGCAGTCTGTGTGACATTGCTATAGGGAGCAGTCTGTGTGACATTGCTGTAGGGAGCAGTCTATGTGACATTGCTGTAGGGAGCAGTCTGTGTGACATTGCTGTAGGGAGCAGTCTGTGTGACATTGCTGTAGGAAGCAGTCTGTGTGTCATTGCTGTTGGGAGCAGTCTGTGTGACATTGCTGTAGGGAGCAGTCTGTGTGACATTGCTGTAGGGAGCAGTCTGTGTGACATTGCTGTAGGGAGAAATCTGTGTGACATTGCTGTAGGGAGCAGTCTGTGTGACATTGCTGTAGGGAGCAGTCTGTGTGACATTGCCATAGGGAGCAGTCTGTGTGACATTGCTGTAGGAAGCAGTCTGTGTGACATTGCTATAGGGAGCAGTCTGTGTGACATTGCTGTAGGGAGCAGTCTGTGTGACATTGCTGTAGGGAGCAGTCTGTGTGACATTGCTATAGGGAGCAGTCTGTGTGAGATTGCTATAGGGAGCAGTCTGTGTGACATTGCTGTAGGAAGTAGTCTGTGTGACATTGCTATAGGGAGCAGTCTGTGTGACATTGCTATAGGGAGCAGTCTGTGTGACATTGCTGTAGGGAGCAGTCTGTGTGACATTGCTATAGGGAGCAGTCTGTGTGACATTGCTGTTGGGAGCAGTCTGTGTGACATTGCTGTAGGAAGCAGTCTGTGTGACATTGCTGTAGGGAGCAGTCTGTGTGACATTGCTATAGGGAGCAGTCTGTGTGACATTGCTGTAGGAAGCAGTCTGTGTGACATTGCTGTAGGGAGCAGTCTGTGTGACATTGCTATAGGGAGCAGTCTGTGTGACATTGCTGTAGGGAGCAGTCTGTGTGACATTGCTGTAGGGAGCAGTCTGTGTGACATTGCTGTAGGAAGCAGTCTGTGTGACATTGCTATAGGGAGCAGTCTGTGTGACATTGCTGTAGGAAGCAGTCTGTGTGACATTGCTGTAGGAAGCAGTCTGTGTGACATTGCTATAGGGAGCAGTCTGTGTGACATTGCTATAGGGAGCAGTCTGTGTGACATTGCTGTAGGGAGCAGTCTGTGTGACATTGCTGTAGGGAGCAGTCTGTGTGACATTGCTATAGGGAGCAGTCTGTGTGAGATTGCTATAGGGAGCAGTCTGTGTGACATTGCTGTAGGAAGCAGTCTGTGTGACATTGCTATAGGGAGCAGTCTGTGTGACATTGCTGTAGGGAGCAGTCTGTGTGACATTGCTGTAGGGAGCAGTCTGTGTGACATTGCTGTAGGGAGCAGTCTGTGTGACATTGCTGTAGGGAGCAGTCTGTGTGACATTGCTGTAGGAAGCAGTCTGTGTGTCATTGCTGTTGGGAGCAGTCTGTGTGACATTGCTGTAGGGAGCAGTCTGTGTGACATTGCTATAGGGAGCAGTCTGTGTGACATTGCTGTAGGGAGCAGTCTGTGTGACATTGCTATAGGGAGCAGTCTGTGTGACATTGCTGTTGGGAGCAGTCTGTGTGACATTGCTGTAGGGAGCAGTCTGTGTGACATTGCCATAGGGAGCAGTCTGTGTGACATTGCTGTAGGGAGCAGTCTGTGTGACATTGCTGTAGGGAGCAGTCTGTGTGACATTGCTGTTGGGAGCAGTCTGTGTGACATTGCTGTAGGGAGCAGTCTGTGTGACATTGCTGTTGGGAGCAGTCTGTGTGACATTGCTGTAGGGAGCAGTCTGTGTGACATTGCTGTAGGGAGCAGTCTGTGTGACATTGCCATAGGGAGCAGTCTGTGTGACATTGCTGTAGGGAGCAGTCTGTGTGACATTGCTGTAGGGAGCAGTCTGTGTGACATTGCTGTAGGGAGCAGTCTGTGTGACATTGCTGTAGGGAGCAGTCTATGTGACATTGCTGTAGGGAGCAGTCTGTGTGACATTGCTGTAGGGAGCAGTCTGTGTGACATTGCTGTAGGAAGCAGTCTGTGTGTCATTGCTGTTGGTAGCAGTCTGTGTGACATTGCTGTAGGGAGCAGTCTGTGTGACATTGCTATAGGGAGCAGTCTGTGTGACATTGCTGTAGGGAGCAGTCTGTGTGACATTGCTGTAGGGAGCAGTCTGTGTGACATTGCTGTATGGAGCAGTCTGTGTGACATTGCTGTAGGGAGCAGTCTGTGTGACATTGCTGTAGGAAGCAGTCTGTGTGACATTGCCATAGGGAGCAGTCTGTGTGACATTGCTGTAGGGAGCAGTCTGTGTGACATTGCTGTATGGAGCAGTCTGTGTGACATTGCTGTAGGGAGCAGTCTGTGTGAGAAAGTAAAATTGAGAGTTGACTGTGTGAAGTGAACGTAGCGAGCGGCCTGTGTAATGGAGTGGGGCACTGATAGTAGCCTGTGTAAAAAGAGGAGCCTGTAAAGGCCCCAAAACAAACGTTACCAATACATGGTAACAACTCCATTAGCCAGTTATTAATTACCAGTGGTATAGTAAAGAACAATAAGCATGATTTAGAAAATACTGACGCGTTTCCACTTCTGTCGAGATTTATTAGGGGAATAGATTCACAGAGTTTAATTGGATGAAATCCCAGCTTTCGAGTTGGCTATTGGTGTTGTTACCATGTATTATTATATGATGCCTTCTATTTACATTGCTCTATACTATCAATAAGGTTATTATAGGGACTTATTAGGGCACAGTCTTAGTTGAGCAGGGGCACCATTGTCGTTCATTTTAAGGTGCCAACCTCCGCGATCAGGTTGGGGCATATATCAGATATCCATATGATTAATTGAATATATTTCTCTAATAATTACCCCTCCTGACTTTATTAATAGTATTATATAATTTGCTTCTCGTGTCCCTATTTAATATTTTTTTATTGGTTTAATAATTATTGGTCAAATAATTTACCAATACTATTCTGACTAATTGTTGCTGTTGTTTTAATGTAATCTAATAAAATTGAGATTTCAGTGGCTGTTTTTTTTCTGTATTTGGCCTTGCCTCCTAAGATCATAATTAAATGTTTTTTTTTTGGGGGGGGGGTTCTGTGTATTATACAGCAAATCATGTACTATGAAATATTATAAAGAAGTAGGTAATAGATTGATTTTTTCCATGTCATTTGAGACTAAGGTTTAACACCTTTAAAGCCTGAGGTATTAGTACGCCCCAGGCCATCACCCCCGGTTCAGCGGGGGCTCCGGCGGAGAGCCTGCACTGAACAGAGCACATGTCAGCTGAATATTACAGTTGAGATGTGCGCGCAACAGCCGTGGGTGGAATCGCGATCCACCCGTGGCTATTAACCAGTTAAATGCCTCTGTAAATCTCTGACAGCGGCATTTAACAGCGCCGCGCTGGAAACACGTCACTTACCCCGCCAATCGGTGACCCCGTCATGTGATCGCAGGTCACCAATGCGTGGGCATGACAACCCTGGGTCTGCAGCAGACTCCAGTGGTTGTCATGTAATGATCGCTATGAGCGCCACCTAGTGGTCGGCACTCATAGCACAGGAGTATTTCTGCTACATAGAGGTGATCTGCTCATCACCTCTATGTAGCAGAGGCGATCAGACAAGTGCTGCTTCTAGTCTCCTATGGAGACTATAGAAGCAAGCAAAAAGTGTAAAAAAAAGTTTTTAAAAATATTAAAAACATTAAAGAAATATAAAAGTGTAAATCACCCCCCTTTCGCCCCATTCAAAATAAAATAATAAAAAAAAAACCACATACACATATTCGGTATCGCCGCGTTCAGAATCGCCCGATCTATCAATATAAAAAAAATAATTGATCCAAACGGTAAACGGCGTAACGAGAAAAGAAATTCTAAATGCCAGAATTACGTTTTCTGGTCACCACATAAAATGCAATAACGGGCGATCAAAACATCGGATCTACCCCAAAATGGTATCAATAAAAACTTCAGTTCGGCGTGCAAAAAATAATCCCTCTCCTGGCCCCAGATCTCGAAAAATGGAGACGCTACGGATCTGAGAAAATGGAGCCATTTTTTTTTTAGCAAACTTTGGACTTTTTTTTCACCACTTAAATAAAAAAGAACCTATACATGTTTGGTGTCTACGAACTCATAATGACCTGGAGAATAAAAATGGCTGGTCAGTTTTAGCATTCAGTGAACGTGGTAAAAAAAAATAATAAATCTGTGGTATTGCACTTTTTTTTGCAATTTCACCGCACTTGGAATTTTTTTCCCATTTTCCCGTACACGATATGGTAAAACCAGTAATGTCGTTCAAAAGTAAAACTCGTCCCGCAAAAAATAAGCCCTCACATGGCCATATTGACCAAAAAATAAAAACGCTATGGCTCTGGGAACAAGGGGAGCAAAAAACGAAAATGCAAAAAACCGGACAATCCAAAGAGTGTCATCAGGGCAATGGTGACCAGTTTTTTCTCTTATTTTTTCCTGTTGCTCCTCTAAGTATGCTTTTTTTTGTTTTCTTTTAAATCCACCAAACTCTTCCAGAATTATGGTCTTTACCAAAGGGGTGTGGCTCACAAAATTCTTACATAAAGACCATGAAAGCTAACAGTATAAAGCCTGAATCTCTGGAACCATGTGGTGGATTTTAAAACAAAAGACAAAAAGTGGAATACTTAGAAGAGCAGAGAAAATGAAATAAGAGCAAAAACTGGCCAAATATGACCTGACGACAGGTCCTCTGTAACACAATGACTTGATTTAATTAATAATTCATTTTCTGATGATAGCTTTTCTCTAAATATGTGTCGTACGGCTTCTCTATAAAAGGCAGCTAATAACCACAGTATCTGTAAATGTATCACAATGGGCAAAATGATGTTCTTACTTTTTACATTATTCAGTATTTATAATGAACTTGTTGTAGTAGTAAGTCAATCCTTAGAAAAGCTTAGAGCAACAAAAATGGCATACATTTTATTAACAGGTTAATTTATTCTTCTGTCACAGTTTCATTCTATAGGTTAATGATTTTCCACTAACTTCAATCTATATTGTTTCTATTGTTGTACCAGTGTTGCTACGTTACAGTATCTGTGAACTCATATGTTATAGTGGGCACAGAGCTGCAACTGACAGAGTGTAGAGGATTGCTAAAACGTCACTTTTATTAAAGAGGTTGTCCACAACTTTTACATTAATGGCCTATCCTTAGGATAGGTCATCAATGTCTGATTGGTCGGAGTCTGACACCCGGCACCCCCGCCGATCAGCTGTTATCAGTGTCGACAGTGGTGGTCGCCATCAGGTAGTACTCACTTGTGGAGCTGGCTGTCTACTTGTAGTGGCTGCTTCATGGTACTACACTTCCGCCTCCTATTGATTTGAATGGGAGTTGGATGTGCAGTACTAAGCCCCGGCCATTACAAGTTGATGGCCAGCTCCTCAAGTAAGCACTTCCGGCCAGTGGGCACTGCTGCTGACACTGATAACAGCTGATCAGCGGGGGTGCCAGGTGTCAGACCCTGGCCGATCAGACATTGATGACCTGTCCTAAGTATAGGTCATCAATGTAAAAGTAGTGGACGACCTCTTTAACTCTTTTTAAAGCCAAAACATGTACAGGTGTTTAGGTGCAAAAAAAATTATAAATAAAATTATCAAAACAATTGTAACGATGCCCAAAGGGAATGCGATGTGCTGATCTGATCAAAGGGTATTTCATAATAATTCAAGAGCACTTTAAATAATAGACTATACAACTCACTACGCCATGTTATCCAGAGTCAGTGATTCTAAGCAACCAGGTAAATATACGGAAGGGTTACTCCAAGAGTGAGGTAGAGTATAAGGTGTCACATTTACACATTTACATTTATTGGCAGTGTGGTGTCTTCTGTAAATGTCCACCACAGTCACTAGGATATTATTTTGCTCAGAAAACATTAATCTCATGTCCTTAGAAGGACAGTTTTTTAATGAATTTCCTAAAATGAACAGATATGACTAGCGTCACGAAAAGGGCTGGTTTGTCTCTAGCCAAATATAACTCCTATGGTCTATATCTCCTCCAGAGGGCATGTCAGCCCTCAGATTTCTCTTTCTTTTTCTCTATCTCAATGCAGCATTTCTTCCATTTGGAATCATCTGAGGACGATCCCAGGTTAAAGGGAATCTGTCCACAGGGTTTTACTACTTAATCTGAGAGCAGCATGATGTAGGGGCAGCGACCCTGATTCCAGTGATTTATCACTTACTGAGCTGTGTGTTGTTCACTAGAGGACTAGTTGTCTCCTGCCATGTAGTCCTCCTGCTCTGTAAACCCGCCGCAACCACTGATCAGCAGGTTTCTGTCAACGCTCAGTTTACACAGAAAGCTGCCAATCAGTGATGTGGGCGGGGTTATACAGAGCTCAGCATTCAGAGCACTGCTGTATCTCATGCAGAGAAAAAGTAATTTTATCAATCCTACACCAAGAAGTCCAGTATGTGACACATTGCTGGAATCAAGTTATCTGCCCCTACATTATGCTGCTCTCAGACTACATAGCAAAAGCCTGGTGACAGATTCCCTTTAAGAATTAATCTGACTGGCATGTGGCCCAGCAGCAGGACCCATGGTAAGAAATCAGTGGTGGAACCACAAGGCTACTTTATATAAGCCTGCTGGAGAAAATTTCATGCACCCGCTCCTTCGATCGGCCAATCCCACGTCATGGGAGCTTGTCTGGACAAGGATGGAAAACAAAAACAGTAGGAGCGCCAATGGTGAAGAGCCTGAGGTTTGGGGGGGGGGGAATGAAGGGGGAGATGTTGTGACCACTCACCTGGTCCTGTTGTGCATAGGAGCCCCGCACAACAAGGGAAAACGCTTCCAGGTGGGAGTCTGTAAGATGATCACAACTTAGCAGGAACTGTTGTAGGGAGTTTCTGTCTGCTTCAGCGGTCACCTAGGACATCTACCTGAGGAAGATAGCGTCTGCTATCGAAACGCGTCGTGGCGTTAGAGAGCGTACTAAACAATAAAAGGTTTGTGTGTTATAACCTAATCCACTGTCTAGTTGTTCTAGCGCTTCACTAACACCGCAGAATTCCTTCTTTCTTGTCTGGACAAGGATGGCCACAATAAGAAGGGAGCAAACACTTACCTACAGCGATCATTCTATCTATCTATTCAAATATGTTAAATACTGTATACGTGTAGTAGTGATTCATAACATCAGTGTATAGTCCAAGCCTTATAACAATATATATAGTGCACTGTTTATCATTATAACAATGAATCAAACCCTAAACATATGGGATATGGGTCACCAACAGGGGCATAAGGATCAGAGAGGATGCAAACACAACTGGGCCCATGGGGAAGGGGGGCCCGCAAACACAAGCGCCTATTTCATCTAGATGTGCATCAGAGGATGCACATTCTGCTGAAATATAATGCGGTGCAGAGACCCACCTAGTCCTACACTCCAATATATTCAGAGGACTGCATGCAAGTCACGAGTGGTGCATGGCAGTGGCGTCATGCGTTGCCCATAGCATGCAGGCTGAGGTCAGGTGCGGGCCTCTGCACTGGCTGTAGAGAGGACACTGTGCATCATGATAGAAGAATCGTTCAGGTTTTTTTGGATGTGTTAGAGAAGAGCAGGAGAACAGGGAACGTTATTACAGGATGGGTCCAGGATGGGGGACATTATACCAGGAAGGGGGACATTATTACTTGAAGGGGATTGGATCTGGACATTATACCAGAAAGGGGAACATTATACCAGGAATAAGTCCAGGATGTGGGACATTATTACTGAAAAGGGCCCAAGATGGGTAACATATAATACTGGACGGGGACAGGATGGGGACATTATACCAGGAAGTGGGACATTATTACTTGAAGGGGACTGGATCTGGACATTATACCAGGAAGGGGGACATTATACTAGGAAGAAGCCCAGGATGTGGGACATTATTACTAAAAAGGGCCCAAGATGGGTAACATAAAATAATGGACGGGGACAGGATAGGGACATTACTCCAGGATGATGGAAATTTTTACTGGAAGGGGTCCAGGATGAGAAATATTATATCAGGAAAGGGCCAGGAAGGGGCAAGGACATGATTACAGGAAGGGGCTCAGGATGGGAGACATTATTGCAAGTAGGGGTCCAGGATGTTGGACATTATCACTGTAAGGGGCTCAGGATATTGGACAATATTACTGCACGAGGCCAATGATGTGGATATGTCTGCACCTGCACACAAAACAGATTGTGCACTAAGTCCTATTTGTCTTAAACTATCTGAGCTGCAATACCACACACATCCCATGCACAGGAGTGGCGCTATATTGAAGTGAACTGGAGCTGAGCAATAGAACTTTAGAACAGCCATCAGTGCATGTAGCCAGTCTATAAATTCTGATCATTATGCACCCGCATGCGCAGGAGGAGCTGCAAACAGCTGATACGTGGGATGCTGGATGTTTAGATCCCCACCACGATCTTATATTAATATTGATGACCTATCCTTAGTATTGATCATCAATATATAAGTGCAGGACAACCTCTAACCTTTAAGATTCCTGGAATAACAATATAACAATTAAGGTGGATTTATTATTCCTGGAGATTTACTTCAGGTCCCTCCATTACAATGGGCCAATTTTTACATGCTACATAACAGATTAATTAATGCACAGTGTCACTGAAAATATAATTAGCCTCTATAGCAATAACAAACAACACATTAATAGAGCAACCATAATATCTCCATTAAATGAGGCATAAATAAATTAATTAAAATAGTAGATTTTGTTATAGAATTTGATATAAATACATGATAAATTAAAATTAAGCATAAAGTATAATATGTAGCAAACAGGTAGCACAGCAAGTAAGTTAAATCTCTCCTTCCTATGTTGGAGGAAGAACGCTAAAAAATTGAAAGCGCAAGTGCTTTATATTAAATGTAGCATACTCATTCCCAATGCATAATAGCAGTAAACACAAATACTGAAAAGTGCAAAGTGCTAAAGTGGATTGAAAAATTCTCAACAATGAAAGTGCAAGTGCCTATATTTAATCTAGCATTAGTCAGTCCTAGTGCACTGTAGCAGCAAATCCAAGTGTCATAAACAGGGAAGAGGGTTGAAGTCAAATCATCAATGGTCAGATAAAGTTACTGCCAGTTAGTGCCTGCATCTACCAGGCCACCACCCCGACAATGCCGTTTCGCCTTGGCTTTTTCAACTATGTGACCATGGACTTTAAAACACATTTGTACATTAAAATGTTTTATCACCCATCACAGTAAAAGTGGTCCAAAACAATAAATAAAACCGATTTGTTGATCAAAGTTGGCCATTCAAATATATTGGTCCTGAACAAAAATGGCAGCATAAGCATGAATGTCATATGTGTTTGTCTGTTTTTCACTGACTTATGCTGGGAGAAATTTGTGAAACCTCCATCATTTTTTTTTCGCTGATGAGAAAAATGGATGACACTCAGATGGTAAAATGGACATATGTACCAAAAAAAGGATGAAAATCAGATCCAGAACACTGATGAAACAGGTATGTTTTTTGCATACGAGACAGAAAAACTGACATGTGGTGACAGTCAGTGATGACAGTGTATTCTTAAGGTCTATATTATGATTATACAAAGTATTCTAATTAAGGCTTGGTGCACCCAGGTTGGAAATGGAAAATAGAAAATCCAAAGTGAAACTCTTTAGATGGGTAAAAAACTGTTCATATCCATAGCATTGCTCAGTTTGAGTTGCAAATTTTCTTTTCAGCACGTAGATAAGATTTTGTAAATTGTTTTTGTGGCGCCCTGCTGCGCATTGGTGCCACAGAACCTAGAAGGGTGCATGGATGGACTTCTCCACAAGAGGCCCTCACACATTCACACACCTCCACCCTACCACCTCAGACCAGCAGAGGGAGCCCGTTAGGGATATATATAGGGAGGGTCGAGCCAGGCAGCTCAGATGAGTGTTTAGTCTGAAGTGAGTTCAGAAGTCAGCTAGTCAGAAGTTAGCTCAGTGAGTAGTGAGCAGAGAGCGTGCTGACGCTCAGAGAGCAGCGAAGAGGCAGCACGCTGGCTGCTGTGCTTAGGCGAGCCAAGGCCTACAGCACGTGTGAAGGCCTAGTGAGGGCCCTGAGTGGGCCGAAGGCGAGAGGAGAAGGAAGAAGTAGCGAGGGGGCAGATCAGCATACCAGGCTCACCCCGATATATATACTGGACACCGGGTCTGCGCCTACAGGGACCCTTTACACCCAGTAGGAACCACTGGAACCCCTGGAAGACTACAGGTCCCAGTTTCACCAAATGCTGATTACAGTACTGGGGCTAGGAGTCACGGAGGCCCCAGGGTCCAGGGAGAGTGATCTCCAAAGAGAAGGCCCTAACACCAGGTCAGCAGGTGCAAAGAGAGACAGTAACCAAGCTAGGCCTAGCTCCAGGCAGGTCAGAAGCTTAACAAGTAAAGCCACGGATCAGGAGGCCCTATACCCGCTCACTGGGGAGAGTCCAAAAGTGTGCCCTTTGCCTGGAGTAACCTGGACCGTGCCTGCAACATCACCAGTAAAGGTACTGAAGCTTACCCCCGTGTGAGTGTCCGTCTTTCCTCCAGGACCGTCCTGCTGTCTCTCCCCAGCATCCACCATCTACCCCTATACTGCCCTGGAGCTAGCTCTACCTGTGGAGAGCCACACCATCCCTGCTGCCATAACACCAGCTCCAGAGGATTGCTCCCAGTGGCGGCCCCCTTTAGCCGCATTCCACAGGTGGCGTCACAAACTTTCCAAATCCCCTATAAATATCCCCCCCCTTTTACTGACCGCCCTGGGTCACGGACCGGGCCAGCCACCATAATATATCCCCCAGCAACCAGAGGCCCGGCCGCCGAGTACCCCACGGCCCAGGGGGCGCGTCAGCCTTGGCGTCACAAACAGGATCCCATGCCCGTTGCCACCGGGTACTGTGCGCCTTAAAGGACTATTATACTCACTGTGGTGAAAGTTTCCCGCCATTCCCGAGATTTCCCGCCATTGTCCCCAATCTTCCTGTCGCCGCGCGGTAAGAAGAGGGGCGTAACCGCGGGAATCAGAGAGGCGTAACCGCTGGAAGCGCGCGAAGCCCAGGACACGCCCCACCCCTGACGTCGAACCAGGAAGCGTCAGGTCCTGGAAGGAGCCCAAAGGACGCTCTGACGTCAGACGCGAGCGACGCAAGGTCCTGGTAGAAGACCATCACCTGCGGAGCTGCGGCCTACCTGATAAAGAAAGTGAAGAAGGTAGGCTCCAGTTCACTAGGGGGGCGCAACCATGGCCGACGACCATCAAGCCCCTGGAGCACCGGTTAATGCTCCAGATGCCCAACCTGCGCCCGGGGCTGCACAGGCCGGAGCGGCCGCTTTACCAACAGGGGTCATGACCCCGTTGATACCCATGGCTCTGCCGTATATCCCTGGAGTGAAATGGCTTCCCCAGTATAATGGCAAACCAGACACCCTGTCCGGGTTCAAGAGAAAAATATGCGGTGTGCTGGACATGTATTCTATGACCGTTAATCAGAGAGCCGCTGTTGTGCTGGGACAATTGACTGGTGCCGCAGAGCGGGAAGTTGAAACCTGGCTAGCCGCAGACCAGGAATCAGTGTCCATCATCTTTAAGAGACTGTAAACTGTGTTTGAGAACCGCACTGAGACAGATCTCCGGATTAGGTTCTACCACTGTGTCCAGAGACCTGAGGACAGTGTCCGGGACTATGCCTGGTGCTTACAGAAAGCCCTGCAGGCCCTGAAACAGGTTAGTCCAGCCAGCATACAAAAGGAAAATAAAATGCAGACGAAACAGTTCATCCGGGGGTTGAGGTCCCAGGAGGAGAGCAGAACTGTATGGTGGTGGGCCTTAGACCATCCAGATGCCACCTTTGACACCCTTAAAGACATGGCTATAAAGGGTCTGCAGCCCCTGGAAACATCAGATACTGCTATCCAGCGTTACCAGGGTGGGGCCATCTCAGTGCCCGCAGCACCCACTGCTCCTTCATTAACGGCTGAAACAAAGATACAAACAGTGCCTCCTAGCGAACTGGACAGCCTACGCTCTGAAGTGCGCCAGTTAAGTAAAACCCTGGCCACTGTGCTGAGCACCCTGCAGCTACAGGAGGAGCCCGAGCCGGAAGGAAGGATACTACTCGCCGACAGCCTCGAGGATGTCCCCTGGATGAGAAGAAGAAGGAGGACAACGCCACCCCGTAGGAGGACAACGCCACCCCGGAGGAGGACAACGCCACTCCATGGGAGGATCAACGACCAACGTCACCCTCCAGGAGAGTTCATCTGCTATCGCTGCCAGAAGGCAGGCCACACAGCGCGGAACTGTCCTTTAAACGAGCAAACCCTGGGGCCGAGGGCCGATACCCAGGAGTGAATCAAGCAGGCCCATCAAGCTGGTACCATCGGTTCGTGGGAGGAAGACCTTTCCTGTCCATTGTGCTGGATGGCATCGCGACACCTGCCCTGCTGGACACTGGATCTCTGGTAACCATCATGCCTGATGTCCTCTACAAAAGGTTCTGGTCCATAGACGAACTCCAGCCGCCTGCCCTGAACCTCTCCGTGTATGCCTCTAACGGCCTTCCTCTTAACATAGTAGGGGTTAAGGACGTGACAGTGAAGGTGGGGAGAGCGGAACTAAAGGACCAAGGACTGATTGTAGTGGAGTCTAATCCTGGTGATACAGACTTGTATATGATACTTGGTACAAATATTGTCGGTAACTGTTTGGGAGAAGTGTTGTTTATGCTCCAACAGATTGCTGACACCGCCAAACCAGGGCAAAGGAAGGTGCTCCAGAAAACGATCCGAGCCCTTATGTACCAGCAACAGGTAAAGCTATCAGGTGGTGAAATTGGTAATGTACGGGTGACAGACCCGATACCCATTGTGATTCCCCCGATGAGTGAAATGCTGATTTGGTGTAGAGCAGCAATAGGTCTCAAAGGACAGAACTATCAGGCGGTAGTGGAGCCCATTAGTTCGGAGCACAGACCTACAATCTTAACTGACAGAGGGGTGGTTGATGTACACAATGGGAGGGTACCCGTACAACTCCTAAATTATGGGGAGGATGAAGTTAAATTACCAAGATATGCCACTGTTGCCAGGTTGTATACCGTGAATGATGAGGCCATACACACAGTGGAATCCTTGACCCCACCAGATACAGTGGAGGACAATGACTCAGAAACCCAAGTGGGGGATTGGTGTCAACAGCTCCATGTTGGGACTGACGCCACTCCTGTCCATCAGAAACAAGGTGTATATAGGGTGGTCCAGGAATACGAACAGGTATTCAGCAAACACCCACTTGATTTTGGGAGGATTAAAGGGATACAACACCATATACCCACAGGTGACCATCCACCCCTCAAAGAACGTTACAGGCCCATACCACCAGAACACTACCAGAAAGCGAAGGAAATGTTGCATGACATGAGGAAGGCAGGGGTAATAAGAGATAGCTGTAGCCCCTGGGCAGCTCCCCTGGTCCTGGTCAGGAAAAAGGATGGAAGCATGAGGATGTGTGTAGATTACAGACAGATAAATCGCATAACACACAAGGATGCATATCCTTTGCCCCGTATAGAGGAATCCCTGGTGGCACTAAAGTCTGCAAATTACTTCTCTACCCTTGACCTCACTAGTGGGTACTGGCAAGTAGCAGTTGCGGAAGAGGACCGGGAGAAAACGGCCTTCACTACCCCGATGGGACTCTGCGAGTTCAACAGTATGCCGTTCGGACTCTGCAACGCCCCTGGAACGTTCCAGAGATTGATGGAGTGCTGTTTGGGACACCGTAACTTCTAGACCATGCTGCTATACCTGAATGATGTGATAGTGTACTCCAAGACGTATGAGGAACATTTGAAGCACCTGGCAGAAGTATTTGAGTCGTTGTCCCGGTATGGGATGAAATTGAAGCCTTCCAAGTGCCACCTGCTCAAACAGAAGGTTCAGTACCTGGGGCACATAGTCAGTCCAGAAGGAGTAGCACGAGACCCTGAGAAGGTCACTGCCATCCAGAAATGGCCGGAACCGAAGAATCTCAAGGAGGTACGTCAGTTCCTGGGACTGGTCGGATATTACCGGAGGTTTGTAAAGGACTACACCAAGAAGGCAGCGCCTTTGCAAGATCTCATGGTAGGACAGTCCAACAGAGGCAAGAACCCCCCCTTCCAGTGGGGTAAAGAGCAGGCTGAGTCCTTTGCAGTGATGAAAGAGATCCTGACTGGCGAAGAAATCCTGGCCTACCCTGACTACAGCCAACCATTCCTGCTGTACACTGATGCCAGCAACGAGGGACTAGGGGCTGTGTTGAGTCAGAAGCAGTATGGCAAGGAGAAGGTGATTGATTATGCTAGCAGGAAGCTTCGTCCGACCGAGAGGAATCCAGAGAACTATAGCTCCTTCAAGTTGGAGCTCCTCGCCTTTATCTGGGCCATCACTGAACGATTCAAGCACTACTTGGCCTCCAGTAAGTTCACGGCTTACACTGACAACAACCCCTTGACGCATCTAGAGACAGCCAAGTTGGGAGCCATGGAACAGCGTTGGATGGCCCGGCTGTCAAACTATCAGTTCACCATCAAGTACCGGGCAGGCCACAAGAACGCCAACGCCGATGCCCTATCCAGAATGCCTCTCCAATCGGACACTGAAGAAGAAGTGGATGACCTGGAGGAGATTGAGCTACCTGCCTTTGACAGAAATGGGATGGTCCACGAGCAGCGCACCTCCAGGAGGTATCATGGTAAGACACTAAACCCTTTACCTCATCACAGTTGGAAGGAGACCCAGGACAGCGACCCGGTTGTCAGCCGTATCAAAGAACTGATAACCCAGGAAGGTTCATCCCTGGAGAAGGACGCTTCTCCACAAGCCAAGCAACTGTGGAATGAGAGAAGCTGGTTGTTCATCTATAGAGAGAAGCTGTGCCGAAGGTATGTCAACCCTAGGACCCATGAGATGGTATGGCAGATCGTAGTGCCCAGGACAGACATCCAGATGGTATTGGAGGCCTACCACGATCAAGCAGGGCACTTTGGCAGGAAGAAGCTGGAAACCCTCCTGAAGAATCAGTTTTATTGGGTTGGAATGCGGAGTTCCATAGAGAGGTGGTGCCAGGACTGTGGACCCTGTAGCCTCAGAAGAAAAGACTACAGCAGCCAGAAGGCACCCCTGCAGTCCATCAAGACAACCCAGCCCCTGGAGATCGTCACCCTGGATCACTTCAAGCTGTCACCCAGCAGGTCAGGCTACTCGTATGCCCTGATCATGGTGGATCACTACTCCCGGTTCCTGGTGGTAGCTCCCGTCAAGGATCTGACAGCAGAAACTGCAGCAAGGACGTTTCAAGCCTACTTCTGCAGGCCCCATGGATACCCAGAAAAGGTGTTGACGGATCAAGTCCCTGCCTTTGAAGCCGAGCTGTTCAAAGAGTTTTGCCATCTGTACGGGTGTAAGAAGATCCGGACTACACCGTACCACCCCCAAACCAATGGGTTATGTGAAAAGATGAATAACATAGTCATCGACCTGTTGAAGACCTTACCTTTAGAAGTAAGAAACCAGTGGCCGGACAAACTACCTGACCTGGTAGATCTGTACAATCACATACCTGTGAGTTCCACCAATTGTACTCCAGCGTACCTCATGAGAGCAAGACCCAGAAAGTTGCCCATGGACCTGGAGCTTGGAGTGGTAGAGCCAGAAGCAGATATGTCCACTGAAGACTGGGATGTGACCCGACTGGAGCAGTACAGGAGAGTACAGGCCTGTGTCAAAGGCAGTCTAAGTAGGGTGAGAGCTAATCAGGAAGCACAGTACAACAAGAGTGCACCAGCCAAACCCATGACACCTGGAGAAGTTGTGCTGAAATGAAAAAGAAGAAGCCACAAGCTTGACGACCAGTGGGAAAGGTAACCTTACACTGTGTTGGATTCCAGATTCGACAATAGAAAAACCTGTCTAATAAGCAAAGACGGAGGAAGAACAACTGCAACAGTATTGAGAGACAATCTGAAGCTGTGCCCAAGTCCACTGAAGCCCCAGGAGGAAGTGCCTCTCACCATACCGGATGAGCCTAAAGAAGTAGTACTCCATACTGACTTAGGAGTTTTCCCGGCAGATTGGCCTCAACTCGATGGAGCGGTAATAATACCTGTGATACACTTCTACCAACAGCCAGAAGACCCTCCACTGCAAGTAAGACCTGTAAGTGCCCCAGAAGAGCCTGCTCAGGAAGAATCCCCGGAAGAAGAATCACCGGTAGAAGCAGAGCCAGTAGGCCCAGTAACCAGTGTACTTGCCAGTCCCGTAGAGAGGTCAAGGCAGTCTTGGAGTCCACCAACACATAGAGTGGAAAATAGTGCAAGCACCCACACTACACGCATTCCAGTACTACGTAGGTCATCGCGTAGCACAAAAGGCCAGACCCCTGTCAGATATAAGGAGTAAGTTAAAAAAATACCTGTAGTATAAATAGTTACCCAGTTGTGCATTGCTTACTGTATTGTTCATTATATAAACTGAAATTAAATATACAGTACAGACCAAAAGTTTGGACACACCTTCTCATTTAAACATTTTTCTGTATTTTCATGACTTTGAAAATTGTACATTCACACTGAAGGCATCAAAACTATGAATTAACACATGTGGAATTATATACTTAACAAAAAAGTGTGAAACAACTGAAAATATGTCTTATATTCTAGGTTCTTCAAAGTAGCCACCTTTTGCTTTGATGACTGCTTTGCACACTCTTGGCATTCTCTTGATGAGCTTCAAGAGGTAGTCACCGGAAATGGTTTTCACTTCACAGGTGTTCCCTGTCAGGTTTAATAAGTGGGATCTCTTGCCTTATAAATGGGGTTGGGACCATCAGTTGCGTTGTGCAGAAGTCAGTTGGATACACAGCTGATAGTCCTACTGAATAGACTGCTAGAATTTGTATTATGGCAAGAAAGAAGCAGCTGAGTAAAGAAAAACGAGTGGCCATCATTACTTTAATAAATGATGGTCAGTCAGTGCGAAAAATTGGGAAAACTTTGAAAGTGTCCCCAAGTGCAGTTGCAAAAACCATCAAGCGCTACAAAGAAACTGGCTCACATAAGGACTGCCCCAGGAAAGGAAGACCAAGAGTCACCTCTGCTACTGAGGATAAGTTTATCCGAGTCACCAGCCTCAGAAATAAAAGGTTAACAGCAGCTCAGATTAGAGACCAGGTCAATGCCACACAGAGTTCTAGCAGCAGACACATCTCTACAACAACTGTTAAGATGCGACTTTGAGCAGCAGGCCTTCATGGTAAAATAGCTGCTAGGAAACCACTGCTAAGGACAGGCAACAAGCAGAAGAGTCTTGTTTGGGCTAAAGAACACAAGGAATGGACATTAGACCAGTGGAAATCTGTGCTTTGGTCTGATGAGTCCAAATTTGAGATCTTTGGTTCCAACCACTGTGTCTTTGTGCGACGCACAAAAGGTGAACGGATGGACTCTACATGCCTGGTTCCCACCGTGAAGCATGGAGGAGGAGGTGTGATGGTGTGGGGGTGCTTTGCTGGTGACACTGTTGGGGATTTATTCAAAATTGAAGGCATACTGAACCAGCATGGCTACCACAGCATCTTGCAGCGGCATGCTATTCCATCCGGTTTGCGTTTAGTTGGACCATAATTTATTTTTCAACAGGACAATGACCCCAAACACACCTCCAGGCTGTGTAAGGGCTATTTGACCAAGAAGGATAGTGATGGGGTGCTACGCCAGATGACTTGACCTCCACAGTCACCAGACCTGAACCCAATTGAGATGGTTTGGGGTGAGCTGGACCGCAGAGTGAAGGCAAAAGGGCCAACAAGTGCTAAGCATCTCTGGGAACTCCTTCAAGATTGTTGGAAGACCATTTCCGGTGACTACCTCTTGAAGCTCATCAAGAGAATGCCAAGAGTGTGCAAAGCAGTCATCAAAGCAAAAGGTGGCTACTTTGAAGAACCTAGAATATAAGACATATTTTCGGTTGTTTCACACTTTTTTGTTAAGTATATAATTCCACATGTGTTAATTCATAGTTTTGATGCCTTCAGTGTGAATGTACAATTTTCATAGTCATGAAAATACAGAAAAATCTTTAAATGAGGTGTGTCCAAACTTTTGGTCTGTACTGTATGTGTTTATTTGATTACCCGTCATTGTATATATAAAGGACTCCGTGGCTGAGAACTGTGAGCAGCCCAAAAACTGTCATGTACATACACTGTGTGCAGAATTATTAGGCAAATGAGTATTTTGATCACGATACTTTTTCTACATGTTGTCCTACTCCAAGCTGCATAGGATTGAGAGCCAACTACCAATTAAGTAAATCTGGTGATGTGCATCTCTGTAATGATGAGGGGTGTTGACTAATGACATCAACACCCTATATAAGGTGTGCTTAATTATTAGGCAACTTCCTTTCCTTTGGCAAAATGGGTCAGAAGAGAGATTTGACGGGCTCTGAAAAGTCCAAAATTGTGAGATGTCTTGCAGAGGGATGCAGCAGACTTGAAATTTCCAAACTTTTGAAGCGTGATCACCGAACACTCAAGCGTTTCATGGCAAACAAGCCAACAGGGTCGCAAGAAGCAAGTTGGCCAAAAAAGGCGCAAAATAACTGCCCATGAATTGAGGAAAATCAAGCGTGAAGCTGCCAAGATGCCATTCGCCACCAGTTTTGCCATATTTCAGAGCTGCAACGTTTCTGGAATATCAAAAAGCACAAGGTGTGCAATACTCAGGGACATGGCCAAGGTAAGGAAGGCTGAAAAACAACCACCTTTGAACAAGAAACATAAGATAAAACGTCAAGAATGGGCCAAGAAATATCTTAAGACTGATTTTTCAAAGGTTTTATGGACTGATGAAATGAGTGACTCTTGATGGGCCAGATGGATGGGCCAGAGGCTGCATCAGTAAAGGGCAGAGAGCTCCACTCCTACTCAGTCGCCAGCAAGGTGGAGGTGGGGTACTGGTGTGGGCTGGTATCATCAAAGATGAACTTGTGGGACCTTTTCAGATTGAGGATGGAGTGAAGCTCAACTCCCAGACCTACTGCCAGTTTCTGGAAGACAACTTCTTCAAGCAGTGGTACAGGAAGAAGTCGGTATCGTTCAAGAAAAACATGATTTTCATGCAGTAGAATGCTCCGTCACATGCATCCAGCTACTCCACAGCGTGGCTGGCCAGTAAAGGTCTAAAAGAAGAAAAAATAATGACATGGCCCCCTTGTTCACCTGATCTGAACCCCATAGAGAACCTGTGTTCCATCATAAAATCTGAGATCTACAGGGAGGGAAAACAGTACACCTCTCGGAACAGTGTCTGCGAGGCTGTGGTGGCTGCTGCACGCAATGTTGAGCGAAAACAGATCAAGCAACTGACAGAATCTATGGATGGAAGGCTGTTGAGTGTCATCATAAAGCAAGGTGGCTGTATTGATCACTAATTTTTTGGGATTTTGTTTTTGCATGTCAGAAATATTTATTTCTAAATTTTGTGCACTGATATTGGTTTACCTGGTGAAAATAAACAAGTGAGATGGGATTATATTTGGTTTTTATTAAGTTGCCTAATAATTCTGCACAGTAATAGTTACCTGCACAAACAGATATCCTCCTAAGATAGCCAAATCTAAAAAAAACCCACTCCAACTTCCAAAACTATTAAGCTTGGATACTTATGAGTCTTTTGGGTCGATTGAGAATATAGCTGTTGATCAATAATAAAAATAATCCTCTAAAATACAACTTGCCTAATAATTCTGCACACATTGTAGTTGCACTCCCTGGAGTGCCCCTTAAGTGACCACAGAACAAAAACCCGTTTGGCGTGGCCAAAGACGTCGTCCAGCACTTGGATCACCAATGCCCTGTAGCCACGCCCAGGGCCTACGTTGAGGGTTTTCTGGCGGGTCCCTCATGTTCCTCATGTTCCTTCATCAGTGAAATGGACACCAAATTACGGGACTTGCTGTAACTTTATTGTTATTACTGTATTATAATGTTACCTGTAACGTTCAAGGAAAGTGCCTCCCATAAAGGGAAGAAATGTTAATCTGTTTTGAGAAAAATGCTTCAGTCCAGGAGTACTGAGTATTACTAGGGGGGAATGTGGCGCCCTGCTGCGCATTGGTGCCACAGAACCCAGAAGGTTGCATGGATGGACTTCTCCACAAGAGGCCCTCACACATTCACACACCTCCGCCCTACCACCTCAGACCAACAGAGGGAGCCCGATAGGGATATATATAGGGAGTGTGGAGCCAGGCAGCTCAGATGAGTGTTTAGTCTGAAGTGAGTTCAGAAGTCAGCTAGTCAGAAGTTAGCTCAGTGAGTAGTGAGCAGAGAGCGTGCTGACGCTCAGAGAGCAGCGAAGAGGCAGCACGCTGGCTGCTGTGCTTAGGCGAGCCAAGGCCTACAGCACGTGTGAAGGCCTAGTGAGGGCCCTGAGTGGGCCGAAGGCGAGAGGTGAAGGAAGAAGTAGCGAGGGGGCAGAGGAGCATACCAGGCTCACCGCAATATATATACCGGACACCAGGTCCGTGCCTACAGGGACCCCTTACACCCAGTAGGAACCACCGGAACCCCTGGAGGACTACAGGTCCCAGGTTCACCAAATGCTGATTACAGTACCAGGGCTAGGAGTTATGGAGGCCCCAGCGTCCAGGGAGAGTGATCTCCAAAGAGAAGACCTTACCACCAGGTCAGCAGGTGCAAAGAGATACAGTAACCAAGCTAGGCCTAGCTCCAGGCAGGTCAGAAGCTTAACAAGTAAAGCCACGGATCAGGAGGCCCTATACCCGCTCACTGGGGAGAGTCCAAAAGTGTGCCCTTTGCCTGGAGTACCCTGGACCGTGCCTGCAACATCACCAGTAAAGGTACTGAAGCTTACCCCCCTGTGAGTGTCCGTCTTTCCTCCAGGACCGTCCTGCTGTCTCTCCCCAGCATCCAGCATCTACCCCTATACTGCCCTGGAGCTAGCTCTACCTGTGGAGAGCCACACCATCCCTACTGCCATAACACCAGCTCCAGAAGACTGCTCCACAGCGGCGGCCCCCTTTAGCTGCATTCCACAGGTGGCGTCACGAACTTTCCAAACCCCCTATACATATCCCCCCCCCTTTTTACTGACCGCCCTGGGTCACGGATCGGGCCAGCCACCGTGATATCCCCCAGCAACCAGAGGCCCGGCTTCCGAGTACCCCACGGCCCAGGGGGCACTTCAGCCTCTCCGACTAGAAAATGCCATAACAGATATTAAGTAGAATTTCTAAAATTAAAGCTAATCTTAGATGCAAAAAATTAAGGGTTTTTCAAAGCTGCTAGTGATGATTGAGCACTAAAATGCTCGAGTGCTCGGTACTCAAATCGAGCAGGTCGGACGTTCGCACGAGCTCGACTCGAGGACAGAGTGTATTGGAAGTCAATAGGGAATTTGAGCATTTTTCCAGAAGACCTTAACAGGTGGGCTGGGGAGGCAGGAAAATCACTGAAATGGATGGGAACAGCGCTCAAATGACATGGGAACAGCATGAGGAAGACCCCTGGATGCATCTCTGACTCCCAGGTCACTGCTGTGAAAAATGTTGTTAGAGTATTACTCCTCAAAATCTGAATGATTTAGAGATGATCTGCAAAGAGGAGTGGACCAAAGTTCCTCTTGATATATGCACAAACCTCATCATCAACTACAAAAAACGTCTGACTGTTGTGCTTGCCAACAAGGGTTTTGCCACCAAGTATTAAGTGTTGTTTGCCAGAGGGATCAAATACTTATTTCTCTCTGCAAAATGCAAATACATTTATCTAATTTATACAATGTGATTTTCTTCATTTTTTTTTATATTCTATCTCTCAATGTTAAAATTAACCTACCCTTAAAATTATAGACTGTTCGTGTCTTTGTCAGTGGGCAAACTTACAAAAACAGCAAGGGATCAAATAATTATTTCCTTCACTGTATATGTAAGAGAATTATAGAGGTAGGCCTCATACACATCTAGTAAAAATGATGAAGGAAGGCATCATACACACCCTGGAAAAATTATGAGTGAGTGCCTCATGATGACTTCCTAAAAATTATGAATGAGGGCCCCTGATGACCCTCTAAAAATTTGGAGCGAGGGCCGCATCGTGACCCTCTAAAACTTATGAGCGAGTGCCGCATGATGACCCCCTAAAAATTTGGAGTGAGTGAAGCATGATGAACATGAACCTCTAAAAATTTGGAGCGAGTGCCACATGATGACTCTCTAAAAATTTGGAGGTAGGGTCGTAGGGTGATACTAAAAATTTAGAGCGAGGGCAGCATGATGACATTGTAAAAAACTGAAGCAAGTGCTGCATGATGACTCTCTAAAAATTATGAATTAGGGCCGCCTGATGACCCTCTACAAATTTTGAGCGTGGGTCGCATGAAGACACTCTGCAAATTTGGACCGAGGGCTGCATACCTTGCGCATTTTAAATTAGGTATATAATATATGCTTGCAAACTTTCCAGTGTTAATCGGGAAAAGAAAATGTGAAGCCCTGAAAAGGACTTTTGTTTTAGCTTGCAGCAGCAGTATACCTATAGATAGGATATAAGGCAATAAACCCTACCAATATGCCTCTGATCCAAAACTATCCCTCCTCCACCAGCTAACCCTACAGTGAATGCAGATAATAGCGCTTTTACTAGAGAAAGGACAGTATGTAGCCCTGAGAAGGACTTTTGCTTTAATGGTGCAGCAGCGGTATGCAAGTATTGCAATATAAATTAAACACTGCCTATATGCCTGCTCTAATCTAAGCTCTCCCTCCTAGATCAGCACTCCCTGAACTGCTTCCAGAGGACAGTGTGCTGAGCATCGTCTCACCGGATCTTATGTAAGACCCAATGATGCAATATGGCCAGTCAATCACAGTAATGCCAGTAGCCAACATGGGTATGGCATTACCATGTATGGCAGGCAATCCCCACATGTTTATTGTCTGTCTAACAGCTGCGAAACATGGGAGGCGGGGACTCAAGCATGGCACTCGAGCACCGGCGATACCCAAGCACCCCGATGCTCGATTGAGTGGCGAGCATGCTTGCTAATCACTACAAGCTGCTTCATGTCCAGAAAAATTACTAACTATGCCATACGTAAAAAAATAAGTCTTGTAAATATTCTTACAGTTTTAAAAAAGACTGCTGCAACCCTTGGGGTCCAACTGAGCCTTCACAGGTAATGATAATGCATTTGTCAAGATCACATAACAGTTAATAATGTCACTGCCATGTAGACATAACATCAAAGTATCATGACATAATATGTGTCTTCTTAGTGGATTTAGGGTCACTACAGAGGATCGGTGGTGTTGGGTCAGTAAATAGTATATGGATTTTATAAATAGTAAAGGGCTAGGGATAGGGATTAGGTATAGGGATAGGTTGGGTAGTGATAGATACAGTATAGGGATAGGGATTAGGGATAGATAGGGCATAGGGATGTTAATTATTATTATTATTTAATAGCCTTTGCCTCGTTCTCAAGCCATGGCATCTTGATGGATGAATGCTCTGTATGAAGATCGATCTTGTGCAAGCCTGGATAAGTCCACCAGAGTCTTCTCCGCCATTATCTTGATTGTATCAAGCCATTGGGTTGCTGGTCTTCCTCTTCGCCTTGTTCCTTCTATTCTTCTGACCATGATGTCCTTCTCCAGTGATTGCTCTCTTCATATGATCTGTCCAAAGTTGACAAGTCATAGCTTGGTGATCCTTGCTTCGAGTGACACATCTGGCTTGATTTGTTGGAAGATTGATTTGTTTGTTGTTCTTGTCATCCATGGTATTGATAACATCCTTCTCCAGCACCACATTTCAAAAGCGACAATTCTTTTTCTGTCTTGTCTGTTTATTGTCCAGGTTTCCCAACTATATGTTACTACAGAAAAGACCAAACTATGCCGTTTGTTCGTCGCAAGTGAAATGTTCCTCGGTTTGAAGATGTTGTCCAATGACTTCATTGCTGATTTGCCCATAGCTATTCTCCTATTGACTTCCAGTGTCATTGCTGCATCTTCAGTGAATATTGATCCTAGTAGGTTAAAGTTCTTTACAACTTCCAGTTTGTCGCCATCCATATCAAATAGGTCACAGTCGTACCTGGCAGTAGTCAACATCTTCTTCTTTGTGTTGAGTAGCAGTCCCATGTTCGAACTTTCCATTTTGACACTCTGTAATACTTCCTTCATCATCTTCATATTTAAGACTGTTGATGATGATTTGTCCAGCAATTTTGATTTCTTCTTTTTTGGCAAGTCAAGCCTTCCTGAAAATAGCTTCTTCATATAAATTGAAGAGAAATGGTGACAGGATTCAGCCTTGTCTGATGCCTCGCTCTACTTTGAACCATGATGTGTCGCTGTGTTTCATTTGGAGTACTGCTTCTTGGTCAGTGTAAAGGTTCCTAATGAGGTTGATAAGAATTATAAATAGTATAGGGATAATAGTAAAGGGATTTTCTGAAATTCTCACCGATTTTGGAAAACCCCTTTAATTGAAAGCAGTTATATTTTTGTACTGTTAAGATATAATAGTCAAATTGTTCAATTTTTTCCCGTTAAGGATAAAAATAATATCCTCAAGTCGATTCTAAACGAAGAAAAGTGTCATGAATTTTATTCAAGCGTCTTTATTTGAAACCATTATGCTCAGTGTGAGACAACTAAAGAAAATGATTTTTTCAGAAAGAGAGAAATATGGATCGGCACCAAGAAAAACACACAGGTGTGAGATACTGAAAAAGAGACACTTGAGAAGGAATTATGCAGGTTGTGCGAGATCCAAAACAAAGTAATTACTGTACAGGAGAAAAAAAAAAAAGAACGGAGCGAGACTTCCTCAGACGTCCTCAGTTTCCCATGGTTACAAAAGTCAAGTAAAGTCTTTGAGAATGTCTGTCAAATTGTTTGAATCCCGTTGAACTGTGACCTTTGCATACTGCCTCTATAACCAAGTGACCTTCTGCAACTCATTAAAGCTAATGTAACGTATCATTCTCTTTTAATTGTATTCATCAGCAAATTATAGTCACTTCTCGGCTAGTCATGCAGCAGGGAAGGCCATGGTTCAATGGATCTAATGAGCATCTTGTGGTCGTTTATGTGCCCCTTTTTTAGAAAGCTCCATAATACATGTCATGAGTGAGGATGGTGACTTGAAGCATCTGTGGAGGGCTTTTCCACTTAACACTGATGGTTTAGTAAGATTTCAAAGGATCCAGACATCTAGTTTAACCTTTCTTTTACTGCATGGGATTACCAAGGATAACCTTGGCCAAGACATTGCAGAGCTAATTGATAGAACAAAGAAGACTTCACTCATACGTCAAGAGGCTAATGTATTACTTCACAGCTATTACTTATGGGCAGAACACTCCTAAAGTTAAACTTTGTAAAAAAATAAAATTGATGGCGGAATCCTTTGGGCTCACTAATTAATCATTTTCAACCACTGTTTTTTATGCAGTGATCCAAATATGTTAATGATTAGCCAATTAAGTCAGTGGTTGGCACTGGATCTCCACACCGTTGTAAATATCTAACAGTATCATTCACTCTGTAGTGGTAGAACTGGTGGTATATGTTTTCTATCTCCCACTAATGCTTTTAGTCAATGCATCAACACAAAGGCGCCATGGCGGTGTACCCTTATGGTCATCCTAAAATGGGCTTCCACTGTCATACTTAATGCAATCCACCAAGAATCTAAGGAGCTTCACAGTTTTCACTATAAAATGAAGTTGCTGATTCATGGAGAAAGCAAAATTGTTACATCTGTCAGAAGCCACAGGCTCAAAAAGGCTACCTCTGACAGACTTGGCACAAGCTACTCCATCTGGCAGATTAAAGAGGAACCTTGATCATTTACCTTTAACTACTGTCCAAGGATCTGGTCTTACAATGGGGTTCAGTAGATTGCTTCCATGGAAGGGCGGTAATCTGAAGAGCCGAACCAGAGGTAGGAAGGGTCACCAAGCAGGGTCAAAGCCAAGAGGTCACGTCAGGAAGAAAATCGCAAAGCTAGCTGGTAGTCAAAAGTCAAGCCAAGGTCAAAGAATGGGAATAATTAGGACAAACAAACAGGAGCACAGCACAGAGGTATATGCCAAGACAGCAATGCTATTGACTTGCAGTGGAAGTCAAAGCTTCAAGGGTTTAAATAGCTTACCCAGGGCTCTCAGGAAAAAGTAATAAAACCTAGACTAAAATTAACCCCATAGCTCCCTTATAAAGCAGCACCTAAAGTCTCAGGTAAAAAATAGAACTGGTGCTGTTATGTGTCGCACGCTTTAAAGGCATCCCGCAAAGTGGAAATAGAGGAGGCACGAATCATCACATATGTTACATAAACATAGTAACCGAATAGAGAAAGGGTCAAAAGCAGAGAAAACCTAGAATATGACAAAGTTTGAGTTCAACAACAAAGTCAGATGAAACTTGGTCAGAATGAAAAAAACAACAGACAGAACACTATGATAATAATAGGGTGGGCAGTCTATAAATCAAAATTGGTATTAGCAGCAGATAGAAGGTATGTTAAAATATAACTTTTAATAGGATATAGTTAAAAGCGGGGATTCCAAACAACATGTAGACAAACATTATACAATAAATAGATAACCCATGAGTCCTCATAGGTGTAGCCCCTGTCACAAGATAGGGAGCAATCCAAAAATGCAACCACAGCTGATCAATACAACAATCATTTAAGAGAATAATGAAACAATCTCATCATGTGGTTGTCTTGTATAGTTTGCCAGAATCCAGGAAATTACCAGTTATTGTAAAAACTGGATGAGGTCCGGTAGTGGGGGAGCCATATATAATAATGCCACATAATACCCCTAAAGATATCCACAGTAGCCTGGAGATGCAATAATGCCCTAAATTAACCCCTCCCGAGGCGTTTCGTCCTAATACTCATCAGGGGAGATGAGTTGATTGTTCTGGCCCAAAGTGGGGCTAGGGCTTAATGGTTTGCCACTCAGCAATATTGGGCAAAAGTACCTGGTGAGATCATTTCATTACTCTCTTAATTGATTGTTGTGTTGATCAGTTGTGGTGACAGAATGCTATGGCATACGAAGGGTCAAACATTATGATTTTAAAATTGGAGCATGTACATTAGTGTTAATCCAGAAGAGAATTAATAAAAAAGCCAGTTCAGACATCACAGATATCAATCCAATTGAATGCACATCCGTAATACCAAGGGATACAATAACAGTCTCAAGGATACAGATTAGGGTATTTAAAAGAGTATGGGTATTGCTGATACAGGTCTCTAAATGGTCAGTCAGACTTTCCATTGGCTGGAGTCTAGGGTCATCTAAATGGCTGTATGGTCAAGCACATGCGCTGCCCAGTATTTCTGTTAGGGCCACCCAGCAGAGCAGAATGGTGGTGACTGGCAGAGGACATAAGGTAAATGGATTTTTACATATTGTTTTAAAAGCGGGAACAGTTCATCTTCTAGTCCAATTTTGTGCATATACTCAGTCATCTCCAGTCTCCGTGCATTATAGGGGTGCTTTATAGTTACCAAAATGTGTGAAATGTTGTCTGGTTTTGTTTGGGGGCTTTTTACATTAGAACATTCAGTAAGCCCATGTAAATCCTAAGGAAAATACTTGATGCTAATTATGAAGACCCGGGGTCTTCTGTAGGCATAATACTACTCAGACAATACAGGATGAGGGTAAAACAGTGTGGTAATACTTTATTGAACCACGAAACGGACAATAAACACATAGAACAGTCGCAGCAAATGGCCAATATGGTACAACATTACACAGTCCTCACCCTTCCAATGGCCCACCTGGGATAGAACAGCTGCGAATTTGGGACTTCCAGGGCCAACTACCTCAAACAGTGGCCCCTAGTTTCTAGCGGGCCCCCACAGAGAGAAGGTAGCGGCAAGTTTAGGAAGCTAGCAGTCCATCAAGGTACAAGGCCAGGAGACCCGAGGGTCCCACCCTGGCCTCTACAAGATTTTCCATAGGGCCAGATGACCGGCTAGTCCCAATCTGCCTTCCCCGAATGTCTCCATGGGTTCCAGGCAACCAGAGGGTCCAATCTGGCAACCCCAAACAAGATATCCATGGGGCCTGGTGACTTCATCGTCCCAACCTGGTCTCCCCAAATGTATCCATGGTCTCTCTGATGGTCAATGGAGCAGATCCATATCATTCCAGTCAGGGAAACATAACCTTAGGCTGGAATCATGTAGAATCCAAATGAGTGTCTCTTTGATGAAAGCCATGCTTCCAAGCTGATGGTCTGAGAGAGTCTGTTGTTATAGAGAAAGAGTCTAAGGTCATCAGTCACAGGTTGGTGGAAAAGGTCCAGTGCTCAGGTCTCACTGTTTGAGCATTTAATGAATTTACGTACTTTGTCCTCCTGTTTTGTGAGTCAACAAGCCACAGGATCCACACAATGGTTAATCAACATATTTAGCAAGCATTCGTTGTTCCACTCTGAATCAATGTCTTTCTTGACCAGCCACAGAAATACACATACATTTACAAGTCAACACAAAAATAATAGTGTATTTCTCTTGAATTAACAAATCTAAACGTCTGGCTGATTAATATTATAAGCTGTGTCGTCACACTAATTTTGTCAGTCAGTATGTAATATATAGATCAGGGTTCTTCAAATTAATTTTCATGGGACCTACTTACTTTTATGTATAGGGCTAACTTTTAACCTTGCAGGCTACGTACTCTAAGAGATAGTTGGTGGCAAACATAGCTCTCAATAGGACAGGAGCCAATTTCCAAATTAGCAACTTATAATTCCAACACACTGGTAAGCTGTTTTTGGAAAATATCCATATATACCTACAGTATAAGAAGACGGATAGTCATGCACTTTGACCATAATAATTGTCTTATGACTTTAGTTGGATAACAGGATGTGAGAGCGTTCTCAGCTCTCAGTATTGTACTATTGTATTACAGTGACAAGTGACCACACATCAGCCTTGGTAACCTATTGAGGAATCATGCTTTGGCAATTCTTTGGAAGGGAAGCAGTACATCTTCTTCACTGAGCAAAGTCTGTATATGATGAGAGCAGATGGCAACCTAATATTGGGTTTGTAATTCAGGTTGTGGGGAGGCTAGCCATGATGGAAGGTGGCTTGCAGTGCTCTGTGTGGGCGGCTGCTGATAATGTCAGCTTGGCAGGGTTAGCTTTAAGGGGGTCTATTGTAGCAATAATTTAATCCTGGTGGGAACCAAAAAGAGTTGGTTGGGCTGAGTTCAAATTTTGGTAAGGCTATAGCCCAGACCTGTCAGAGCTGTGAAATAAGACAGTTTGGTGGGAAGTGTAAAGGAGCTGTAAGAGAAGCCTAGTTGCCTGAATGCTTAACGTTTGGCTTGATAGTTCAGTTTTGTGCTGTCCCTGGAAAAGGTAATATGATTAAGGCTCTAGAAGAGTAGGTCCTGTATTGAGTGTCATGGAGCCTCTGCAGTGCAAGTTCTAGGCAAGAAGGAGCATGGTTACTGAAGACAGGGTTAGGTAGAGAGCAGCAGGACCCTTGAGGTCAGGGCCTGAGTAAAGTGTAGCCCTCAAGAAAGGACTTTTTATTTAATATAGCTGTTGCCAAGGGAACAGACAACCAATGCAGTCTATCCGAGGTGGCTGAATATATGCAACGCTTACAAGATTTTTTAAGTACAGCTTGTAAGCATTGCACTGAGGCCAGCTTCAGTGCTATTTTGCCTTCTCCTAGCAAAATTGGTTTGGGCCAGCAGTGTCAAGATGCCACAAGTAGTGATGAATGGACCTGTGTTCGGTTCGGGTACCAGAACTCTATTTGAACTTAAACCTGAACCCAAACCTCATAGAAATCAATGGGGACCCGAACTTTATAGCTGGAAAATCTCTCTCTCTCCTTTCTGAACGGTAAAACGGACTTCCAGGAGAAGCCCATGTTCAGAGCTCTGCACCAGGCACTAGGTGTCTGGTACGAACCCCAAGCTTTATAGTTCGGGTTTGCTCATCTGTAGCCACTAGTTCAAACTGTCAATCAAGCAAGGAGACTGAGGAGTGGTTCAATCCTGAAAGGACATCATGGGACAAGCCCATTAAGATTCAGTGCCTGATCTAAAAGGTGTAACTGTTAATTACACTCTTAAGGTTATTGTAACCAACAAGCTCTCATGTTACTATATGTAAAAGAGAGAAAAACCAAATTAAACTGTTTGAGTTCCATTATTCTATGACCATCTTTATAAGAGGAATGACTTCAGGGGCAGACAAGTCATTGGTGTGTCCACACAGGGGCCCAAGAGATAAGGGGGCCCACTACCACTTCCAAAGCATGTGGAATAGTGCATTATGATGAGCTATTGGGCTGTAAAGGGCCAATATACTATTTTACAGGGGCCTCTTCTGTCTATTTCCACCAGTGAACCATTTGTGACCCCATTCACGCCTTTTTTAAAGCCAATAGTTGGAGGAGGAGCAAAAGGGGAACGGAGGAGAGATAAACATTTCAAATCCATAATTTTTATGCCCGACCAGTGCATTAAGTCCCTACCAGAGGACCACAAAATTCTGTGCTGTCATTTTAAGCATAGGCGGAATGATAATATATATTAGTTTCAACAACCGAAATCTATATGGACATGTTTGCTTGCTGATAGTAAGTGAACCTCCTCTCCACTTTTGTGGGGATTCAAGTAGCTCTTTTCATTGACCTTCAGTTTCTTCTCTATTTTTTCGAAACAAATGCTCTGAATAGAAATCGGAAGATTCACCGTACACTGAGCTAAGTCAGCCCTATGTGTCTTGTATGCGGAGAAGGTCAACCTCTTCACTATGTAAATTTCAGTCATGTCTGGTTTGAGTTTTCTACATATGTGACTTCTCCATGTCGTTCTATAGTTATTCTGTTTAATAATTACATCAGCCAATTCTTGTTATGAAAAGGATCGTTGTTCTAGTAATGTTTATGCAAGTGGTGTGCAAGCTAGTACGAGCTGGCGTGCGGAAAGCTGGGTCTTAACGGAGAGACGAATGTGCAGCTTGGGGAAAGTAATGAGAATCCCAGTCTATTTCTGCAAATTCACTTGACTGAACAAGTTGCTCACAAGAAATCCCTGCTCTCCAAATTGCTTTTGAATAGAACCCAGTATCAATATGAGCTCGTAAGAGAGAAAAAAAAAAGAGAGGAGTCCCGCCACCAGTGATACAACTACATTAATAATGATTTAACATTGGTAAATACTAAGTCTAGACAGAAAATGATCTATACAAAGGCTCCAGAATTCTGTGAACCTATCTTTGGTGCTATTGACATAGAATTAAGACTCATTTCTTCCATTTAGTTTTATGAACCTACTGCAAAAAAAAAAAAAAAAAATGTTCCAGACTTCGGAAAAAATCATTTTGACTATAAGTCTCCATGCAGACAGCCAGATTCATAAAAAGGAAAAATATCTTTTTTTTTTCCCTCCCATTTCAAGGCTAAGTAGAAGATGCCACTTGGCATGTAATCGGATTTTCTGTTAATTTAAAACCACGTTCAATCATTTCCCACTAGGACGTCTTGAAGAATATGTATTGGTCTTTAGCAATAGACTTCTGAGTATAATCAATAAGATTAGCAACAAAGGGATAATAATAGGTGTTCCATTCAATGTGACTTAGCATAATGTTTTGCATTGGATATTAAGATGTTATTTGATTTTCAGTAATAGTTTATGTGGTGGTTAAATCCCCTATTTCATCTCCTAAACAAAAAATGACTCTTGCAGTAGCTGTTAGATCATTAAACCAAGTAAAATTACCGTGATTCTTTTTAGTTGCTATTCATCATATATGTCTCCATTGTTAATCTACTTATTTTTGGTGGTAGTTTCCCAAAGATCATGTATCCAAATGACTATCCTTTTGCTCTGCTGTCTTTTATGTCCCCATTGATGCGCTATGTTTATATACCTGGTCAAGGCTTCTACATGATCAACCATATGTTAAGTTTGCATAGCATCCTTCAATGTATTCCTCAAATCCTTTAATCTTTAGACTACATGCAATACGTAGAGGGTATCTATGGGGGATGCAGAGGTATTGATCACACTCAGCCCTTGGTGCCAAAGAGGCTAAATGGTGTCTCTGGCAAGTAAGACAATATTGGTAATAACAGAAGATCCAATGTGGTTAAACCAATATAACATGCAAACTTTAATGGGGTTGTCTGAATGATCAATAACTTTAAACTGTCAGTTACAGAAAAAAACAATCTACATCGAACTCCACTAATCTCTCAACGCTACACTTCAGACGCCTCCCAGGTATGCACTGGTCTTCGCTTCATGGTACTTCTCGACATGTAGGAAGTATGCTGAGCTAATCATTGGCTGAGAAGGGTCAACATTGTGCCCAGTCAATGGCTGATTGTGAATGTTTTGGTACTTCTTGGTATCTAAGGGGTAATGTCTCTCCTTGTGGAGAGTGACATCTCTGACATGCTGGTGTAAGGAGACTTATAGGCAATGCAAAGCTTCTCTGGGAAGATAAATATACAAATTGCCCATTCAGAGAAGAGGAGGACTGAAACTCTAGTGCCACCTACTGGAAGCAGCTATCCTAATAGTCAATACTGACCCTTTAATGAGCCTTGCCGCACGACATAGGATAAAGTCAAATCAGATACTCTATTTGTAAACAGATGTTTCAGGGTGAAAAATGTTCAGGGGAACTTATTTAGGCACCAGTCCCAACTTTAAGTGGTGTTAACAGTTTTAAGAGCCCTCACTTGCAGAGCAATATGTCGTATATCACATATAAAGGTGGTGCTCACATTAGCGTTCCAAATAGTACATCCAAGCAGCCCTCACCAAGTATGCGATTCAAACAGTCCTTTATTTCCAATTCATTGGAGCAGGATCTAACTGAGAGGAGGGCAGGGAGTGTGCACACTAAGGAGACTTATAGGCCATTCAATGTTTCTCTGGGAAATTAAACATGCAATTTTTCCCTTCGGAGAAGAAGAGAATTTGACCTCTAGTGCCACCAAAGAAGTAGCATGTATTGGTAGTTCCTGTTTGTTGAAATAGGAACAAGAAGCAGAGACCATTAGGGACCCAGAGGGTGTGGGGGAGAATAGGAGTGGTAGGGAGATTGTAGTCACAACTAATGAATAATAAGGTAAAGCAGGTCCTGGCACTCACATGTTGAATAAATCACTGCTGTTTATTTTAATTCAGATCCAATTTGGACAACTAATGTCTAGTCCATACATGTCAAACTTTGGCTCGTGGGCCAAATCTGGCCCACAGGGTAGTTTTATTTGGCCCACGACACCAGAACCACCACCCCTATGTGGAGTCATTATTCTGTACGGAGGACTATGTGGGGCCATTATTCTGTATGGAGGACTATGTGGGGCCCATAATATTGTATGGAGGACTATGTGGGGCCCATTATACTGTATGGAGGACTATGTGGGGCCATTATTCTGTATGGAGGACTATGTGGGGCCCATAATATTGTATGGAGGACTATGTGGGGCCCATTATACTATATGGAGGACTATGTGGGGCCATATTCTGTATGGAGGACTATGTGGGGCCATTATTCTGTATGGAGGACTATGTGGGGCCATTATTCTGTATGGAGGACTATGTGGGGCCCATTATTCTGTATGGAGGATTATGTGGGGCCCATTATTCTGTATGGAGGACTAAGTGGGGCCATTATTCTGCATGGAGGACTATGTGGGGCCATTATACTGTATGGAGGACTATGTAAGGCCCATTATTCTGTATGGAGGACTATGTGGGACCTATTATTCTGTATGGAGGAATATGTGGGACCCATTATTCTGTATAGAGGACTATGTGGGACCCATTATTCTGTATGGAGGACTATGTGGGGCCCATTATACTGTATACTGGTAGGCCTGCGACTTTGTTCAAGTTTTTCATTTTGGCCCTCAGTGTGTTTGAGTTTGACATCCCTGCTATAGACAGAGAATAGGGCTAGCTTATCTGTTAAACGAGCAGTCAGCCAGCCTCTTCACTCTCAGCTTTGATAATAGGCCAAATCAGAAATCACTGTCCTGTGTTGGACAGAAACTGGAAATGAATCTGTTGGGACTCAGGACTGAATTTTCTAACTCCGAATCAGGGAAACATTCCGGCACAAAGTATATTAATGGGACACAAAATTATTGTTTGAAATCTACTCTATGACACATCACTGAAAAGTGACTATTCATTTGTCATGTCTCGCCACTCTACCTGATGCGCTCTGTTTGCCTCCTGGTACATCTTCTGCTGAGACCAGCAAACTGGTCCTCCTACATCCAAGAAGGTCCCTGTATTGGCATTAGAGCACATTGGTACATCTGAACCACTGCTCCCCTGCCTTAATGAAATAGAGAGGTAGGTTCAGATTTATTATTGCCTCCAATGCCTCTATCTATATTAGCAATCCTGGTTGCCGGAGGTCCAGAATGACAGTGGAGGAGGAGACAGCTGGAAGCAAATGGAGGGGGCCAGGCTGGCTGACTATACATGGCATATGTGTAATTACCTTCAGGTACCAGGGTAGAGGGTCACGTTCTGCACGTTTAACGCTTATTTTCAGCTAGATGACCCTTGAATTCCAAACAAGGCATAAAACAAAAAAAAAGTTACTCATCTTGCTATGGTATTGTTGTACCAATTGTCGTGCCAAGATAGTGTTTGAGCCTGTTAGAATAACTGCAGTTTCCCTTAGAAATCAGTGAATGCATGAAAACCCAATGACTGTTTCAGTGTTATCCAACACTAATTTCTCTGTGAATGAGTTGTAGATGGGTAAATGCCACTGGGCACTGCCGAGATGCTGCTCTTTCCATGCCAAGCAAAACAGAATGTTCTAACTGATTCTGCCTAGAGGGGGACATCTCCCAAAATAATTCTTAATCTGCCGTATGTATCAATCATCATAAGGGTCCCAGTGCCCGGGTTCAGAATGTATTCTAGCTTCAGTGGCACAGAAAAGGAAGGATCTGGATGTTTTTGTGTCTGTAATTAAAGGATATGGCAAGCAAACATCAAGGGGTACATTTCTGAACGATGCGTGAAGAGTGAATCAATTTACTACAGATAGTAATGAGGGGCAATGAAGCCAACAGGCAATGCAGACCTAGCATGGCATGGCAGGATTCTGCTAGCCACGTGTCACACACTGAAGCAATCCTGTAAATATTTATTTGCTGCTTGGAAATAATTTTTCTGCTGGGGATTTTCTATTTCTGTGGATTCTGGCAAAGTGAATTTTCTTTCACAACAGCACAGCTTTGTATAAATAACTCGCAATTGCTACAATGGATATGACAGTCCCTGAATAGCCTGTGTAGTGCAGACATATCATCCCAGCAGTAAACCTAGGAAAATGTGGAAGGCTCGCTTGAATAATTTTTAAGGCAGTTGCTATTGCTTCCCCTCTGTGCATTCTCACTACTGCCAGGATTCAATGGAGCCAAGTCAGACGCACTCCAGCCAGCGATGATATTTTCATTTTCACATCTGGTGCTATACTGAGATCCTAAATATTAGGACACAAAATGTAGCACAAGTCAGCATTTAAATCCAGCGTGTCTAGCAGAGAATGAGAAAATACACACATAGACTTCATATATGTACATATATATATATATATATATTTATATATATATTGTCCATATGTTGTATACGTGTATTATAGATTGAGTGATTAGTGTCAAATTTTTATGAAATGTGCTTGTCCTTGTGAATTCAAATAATCATTTTTCAATTTTCAATTAGATTTGAGTGAATCACCATAAAATACAATTTACACAATTCAGAATGTTACCTCAGCCACAGAAGGCTGACACAGCAGGAGGTGCAACTGAGTAGGCTTTCCACCATGTCTTGACAGTGTAGGCTTCCCACCATGTCTTTACTGTGTAGGCTTCCCACCATGTCTTGACTGTGTAGGCTTCCCACCATGTCTTTACTGTGTAGGCTTCCCACCATGTCTTTACTGTGTAGGCTTCCCACCATGTCTTTACTGTGTAGGCTTCCCACCATGTCTTGACTGTGTAGACTTCCCACCATGTATTTACTGTGTAGGCTTCCCATAATGTCTTGACTGTGTAGGCTTCCCACCATGTCTTTACTGTGTAGGCTTCCCACCATGTCTTTACTGTGTAGGCTTCCCACCATGTCTTTACTGTGTAGGCTTCCCATAATGTCTTGACTGTGTAGGCTTCCCACAATGTCTTGACTGTGTAGGCTTCCCACCATGTCTTCACTGTGTAGGCTTCCCACCATGTCTTTACTGTGTAGGCTTCCCATCATGTCTTGACTGTGTAGGCTTTTCACCATGTCTTGACTGTGTAGGCGTCCCATAATGTCTTGACTGTGTAGGCTTCCCATAATGTCTTGACTGTGTATGCTTCCCATAATGTCTTGTCTGTGTAAGCTTCCCACCATGTCTTTAATGTGTAGGCTTCCCATCATGTCTTGACTGTGTAGGCTTCCCACCATGTCTTTACTGTGTTAGCTTCCCACCATGTCTTTCCTGTGTAGGCTTCCCACCATATCTTTACTGTGTAGGCTTCCCATCATATCTTTACTGTGTAAGCTTTTCACCATGTCTTGACTGTGTAGGCTTCCCACCATGTCTTTACTGTGTAGGCTTTCCATCATGTCTTGACTGTGTAGGCTTCCCACCATGTCTAACTGTGTAGACTTCCCACCATGTCTTTACAGTGTAGGCTTCCCACCATGTCTTGACTGTGTAGGTTTCCCACCATGTCTTTACTATGTAGGCTTCCCACCATGTCTTTACTGTGTAGGCTTTCCACCATGTCTTGACTGTGTAGGCTTCCCACCATGTCTTGACTGTGTAGGCTTCCCATAATGTCTTGACTGTGTAGGCTTCCCACCATGTCTTTAATGTGTAGGCTTTCCATCATGTCTTGACTGTGTAGGCTTCCCACCATGTCTTTATTGTGTAGGATTCCCACCATGTCTTTACTGTGTAGGCTTCCCACCATGTGTTGACTGTGTAGGCTTCCCACCATGTCTTTACTGTGCAGGCTTCCCACCATGTCTTTACTGTGTAGGCTTTCCAGCCAGTTACTCGGGCTTGATCATGTGAAGTGAGGGGGTGGAACTTGGAGCCACATGATAGGGTTGTTTATGCCTCTCCATGGAGACGTAGTGAATGTGGCAGGAAGTCAGTTACAAGCAATGAGTGAGACAGGAAGTCAGTTACTTGGGCTTCATCATGTGAAGCGAGGGGGTGGAACCTGGAGCCACAAGACAGGGCTGTTGACGCCTCTCCATGGAGACGCTGTGAGTGAGGCAGGAAGTCAGTTACATGCAGTGAGTGAAACAGGAAGTCAGTTACATGGCACTTCCGCTTTACTGTGCAACATGTGCACGCTGCAGATATGGATGTGGGGGTATAAAAGGTGGATGGTTGGTGTGCAGTATTACCCCTTGAAAAAGGTTTTCCTACCGAAACGTGCGTCGGGGTGACGGTAGCAGAGCCTGTCTGGTGGCCTTACCCAGGTACATAGCTATTTTAGCTTATTTATGACCAATTGTTTGTATTACTTCCATCTGTATAAGGGTTTTAACCCTTTTGTTTCTGGGTATTTTGATTGTGATGGGATATTATTGTTTTGGGGGTACAATTTGGAAAAGGTATTCTTGATGGGTGGTATATATTTATTAATACATGTGACCCTGTTGCTGTCCCCCTTATATTTCCACTTGCTATATAGGCTGACCTTTCGGGCGCTGTGTCACAGTTATTAACATTGTTTTATTCATATGGATCCAGCACTCTGTGTCCACTCTGTCGTCCGCATTTATCTTTGTAATTTGTGTTTACTACTTGTGTTAATAAAGGAATTTTCTTACTTCTTTACAATTTTGAACTTGTGTGGCCATCTTTTTGTTTCTCTGCTTTACAGAGGAACAATCCCCCCTTTCCTTTACTGTTACAAGATGATGGCCGGTTCTCTTTATTAGTCCTATATACAATAACATGGGTCCATTGGGATTAGATTTATCTTCACTGTGTTGTTTGCATCTGTGTTTCTGTCTCTCACTACATGTCTTGACTGTGTAGGCTTCCCACCATGTCTTTACTGTGTAGGCTTCCCACCATGTCTTTACTGTGTAGGCTTGCCACCATGTCTTGACTGTGTAAGCTTCCCACCATGTCTTTACTATGTAGGCTTCCCACCATGTCTTTACTGTGTAGGCTTCCCACCATGTCTTTACTGTGTAGGCTTTTCACCATGTCTTGACTGTGTAGGCTTCCCACCATGTCTTTACTGTGTAGGTTTTCCATCATGTCTTGACTGTGTAGGCTTCCCACCATGTCTTTACTGTGTAGGCTTCCCACCATATCTTGACTGTGTAGGCTTCCCACCATGTCTTTACTGTGTAGGCTTCCCACCATGTCTTTACTGTGTAGGCTTCCCACCATGTCTTGACTGTGTAAGCTTTCCACCATGTCTTTACTGTGTAGGCTTCCCACCATGTCTTTACTGTGTAGGCTTCCCACCATGTCTTTACTGTGTAGGCTTTTCACCATGTCTTGACTGTGTAGGCTTCCCACCATGTCTTTACTGTGTAGGCTTCCCATAATGTCTTGACTGTGTAGGCTTCCCACCATGTCTTTAATGTGTAGGCTTCACATAAAGTATTGACTGTGTAGGCTTCCCACCATGTCTTTACTCTGTAGGCTTCCCACCATGTCTTTACTGTGTAGGCTTCCCACCATGTCTTTACTGTGTAGGCTTCCCACCATGTCTTTACTGTGTATGCTTCCCACCATGTCTTTACTGTGTAGGCTTTCCACTATGTCTTGACTGTGTAGGCTTCCCACCATGTCTTTACTGTGTAGGCTTCCCACCATGTCTTGACTGTGTAGGCTTCCTACCATGTCTTGACTGTGTAGGCTTCCCACCATGTCTTGACTGTGTAGGCTTCCCACCATGTCTTTACTGTGTAGGCATCCCACCATGTCTTTACTGTGTAGGCTTCCCACCATGTCTTTACTGTGTAGGCTTTTCAACATGCCTTTACTGTGTAGGCTTCCCACCATGTCTTTACTGTGTAGGCTTCCCAGCATGTCTTGACTGTGTAGGCTTCCCACCATGTCTTTACTGTGTTGGCTTCCCACCATGTCTTTACTGTATAAGCTTTCACCATGTTTTGAACGTGTAGGCTTCCCACCATGTCTTTACTGTGTAGGCTTTCCATCATGTCTTTACTGTGTAGGCTTCCCACCATGTCTTTACTGTGTAGACTTTTCACCTTGTCTTGACTGTGTAGGCTTCCCACCATGTCTTTACTGTGTAGGCTTCCCATAATGTCTTGACTGTGTAGGCTTCCCATCATGTCTTGACTGTGTAGGCTTCCCACCACGTCTTTACTGTGTAGGCTTCCCACCATGTCTTTACTGTATAAGCTTTTCACCATGTCTTTACTCTGTAGGCTTCCCACCATGTCTTTACTGTGTAGGCTTCCCACCATGTCTTTGCTGTGTAGGCTTACCACCATGTCTTTACTGTGTAGGCTTTTCACCATGTCTTGACTGTGTAGGCTTCCCACCATGTCTTTACTGTGTAGGCTTCCCATAATGTCTTGACTGTTTAGGCTTCCCACCATGTCTTTAATGTGTAGGCTTCCCATAATATCTTGACTGTGTAGGCTTCCCACCATGTGTTTACTGTGTAGGCTTCCCAGCATGTCTTGACTGTGTAGGCTTCCCACCATGTCTTTACTGTGTAGGCTTCCCAGCATGTCTTGACTGTGTAGGCTTCCCACCATGTCTTTACTGTGTAGGCTTCCCACCATGTCTTTACTGTATAAGCTTTTCACCATGTCTTGACTGTGTAGGCTTCCCACCATGTCTTTACTGTGTAGGCTTTCCATCATGTCTTGACTGTGTAGGCTTCCCACCATGTCTTTACTGTGTAGGCTTCCCACCATGACTTGACTGTGTAGGCTTCTCACCATGTCTTTACTATGTAGGCATCCCGCCATGTCTTTACTGTGTATGCTTCCCACCATGTCTTGACTGTGTAGGCTTCCCACCATGTCTTTACTGTGTAGGCTTTTCATCATGTCTTTACTGTGTAGGCTTCCCACCATGTCTTTACTGTGTAGTCTTCCTATAATGTCTTGACTGTGTAGGCTTGCCACCATGTCTTTACTGTGTAGGCTTCCCACCATGTCTTGACTGTGTAGGCTTCCCACCATGTCTTTACTGTGTAGGCTTCCCACCATGTCTTTACTGTGTATGCTTCCCACCATGTCTTGACTGTGTAGGCTTCCCACCATGTCTTTACTGTGTAGGCTTCCCACCATGTCTTTACTGTGTAGGCTTTTCACCATGTCTTGACTGTGCAGGCTTCCCACCATGTCTTTACTGTGTAGGCTTCCCACCATGTCTTTACTGTGTAGGCTTCCCACCATGTCTTGACTGTGTAGGCTTTCCACCATGTCTTTACTGTGTAGGCTTCCCACCATGTCTTTACTGTGTAGGCTTTTCACCATGTCTTGACTGTGTAGGCTTCCCACCATGTCTTTACTGTGTAGGCTTCCCATAATGTCTTGACTGTGTAGGCTTCCCACCATGTCTTTAATGTGTAGGCTTCCCATAATGTCTTGACTGTGTAGGCTTCCCACCATGTCTTTACTCTGTAGGCTTCCCACCATGTCTTTACTGTGTAGGCTTGCCACCATGTCTATGCTGTGCAGGCTTACCACCATGTCTTTACTGTGTAGGCTTCCCACCATGTCTTTACTGTGTAGGCTTTTCACCATGTCTTGACTGTGTAGGCTTCCCACCATGTCTTTACTGTGTAGGCTTCCCATAATGTCTTGACTGTTTAGGCTTCCCACCATGTCTTACTGTGTAGGCTTCCCATAATATCTTGACTGTGTAGGCTTCCCACCATGTCTTTACTGTGTAGGCTTCCCAGCATGTCTTGACTGTGTAGGCTTCCCACCATGTCTTTACTGTGTAGGCTTCCCACCATGTTTTACTGTATAAGCTTTTCACCATGTCTTGACTGTGTAGGATTCCCACCATGTCTTTACTGTGTAGGCTTTCCATCATGTCTTGACTGTGTAGGCTTCCCACCATGTCTTTACTGTGTAGGCTTCCCACCATGTCTTGTCTGTGTAGGCTTCCCACCATGTCTTTACTGTGTAGGCATCCCACCATGTTTTTACTGTGTATGCTTCCCACCATGTCTTGACTGTGTAGGCTTACCACCATGTCTTTACTGTGTAGGCTTCCCACCATGTCTTTACTGTGTAGGCTTTTCACCATGTCTTGACTGTGTAGGCTTCCCACCATGTCTTTAATGTGTAGGCTTCCCATAATGTCTTGACTGTGTAGGCTTCCCACCATGTCTTTACTTTGCAGGCTTCCCACCATGTCTTTACTGTGTAGGCTTCCCAGCATGTCTTGACTGTGTAGGCTTCCCACCATTTCTTTAATGTGTAGGCTTCCCACCATGTCTTTACTGTATAACCTTTTCACCATGTCTTGACTGTGCAGGCTTCCCACCATGTCTTTATTGTGTAGGCCTTCCATCATGTCTTGACTGTGTAGGCTTCCCGCCATGTCTTTACTGTGTAGGCTTCCCACCATGTCTTTACTGTGTAGGTTTCCCACCATGTCTTTACTGTGTAGGCTTTTCACCATGTCTTGACTGTGTAGGCCTCCCACCATGTCTTTACTGTGTAGGCTTCCCACCATGTCTTGACTGTGTAGGCTTCCCACCGTGTCTTTACTGTGTAGGCTTCCCACCATGTCTTGACTGTGTAGGCTTCCCACCATGTCTTTACTGTGTAGGCTTCCCAGCATGTCTTGACTGTGTAGGCTTCCCACCATGTCTTTACTGTGCAGGCTTCGCACCATGTCTTTACTGTATAAGCTTTTCACCATGTCTTGACTGTGTAGGCTTCCCACCATGTCTTTACTGTGTAGGCTTTCCATCATGTCTTGACTGTGTAGGCTTCCCACCATGTCTTTACTGTGTAGGCTTCCCACCATGTCTTGAATGTGTAGGCTTCCCACCAAGTCTTTACTGTGTAGGCTTCCCACCATGTCTTTACTGTGTATGCTGCCCACCATGTCTTGACTGTGTAGGCTTCCCACCATGTCTTTACTGTGTAGGCTTCCCACCCTGTCTTTACTGTGTAGGCTTTCCACCATGTCTTGACTGTGTAGGCTTCCCACCATGTCTTTACTGTGTAGGCTTCCTATAATGTCTTGACTGTGTAGGCTTCCCACCATGTCTTTAATGTGTAGGCTTCCCATAATGTCTTGACTGTGTAGGCTTCCCACCATGTCTTTACTGTGTAGGCTTCCCAGCATGTCTTGACTGTGTAGGCTTCCCACCATGTCTTTACTGTGCAGGCTTCCCACCATGTCTTTACTGTATAGGCTTTTCACCATGTCTTGACTGTGTAGGCTTCCCACCATGTCTTTACTGTGTAGGTTTTCCTTCATGTCTTGACTGTGTAGACTTCCCACCATGTATTTACTGTGTAGGCTTCCCACCATGTCTTTACTGTGTAGGCTTCCCACCATGTCTTTACTGTGTAGGCTTTTCATCTTGTCTTGACTGTGTAGGCTTCCCACCATGTCTTTACTGTGTAGGCTTCCCATAATGTCTTGACTGTGTAGGCTTCCCACCATGTGTTTACTGTGTAGGCTTCCCATCATGTCTTGACTGTGTAGGCTTCCCACCATGTCTTTACTGTGTAGGCTTCCCATCATGTCTTGACTGTGTAGGCTTCCCATCATGTCTTGACTGTGTAGGCTTCCCACCATGTCTTGACTGTGTAAGCTTCATACCATGTCTTGACTGTGTAGGCTTCCCCCCATGTCTTTACTGTGTAGGCTTCCCATAATGTCTTAACTGTGTAGGCTTCCCACCATGTGTTTACTGTGTAGGCTTCCCATCATGTCTTGACTGTGTAGGCTTCCCACCATGTCTTTACTGTGTAGGCTTCCCACCATGTCTTTACTGTGTAGGCTTCCCACCATGTCTTTACTTTGTAGGATTCCCACCATGTCTTTACTGTGTAGGCTTTCCATCATGTATTGACTGTGTAGGCTTCCCACCATGTTTTTACTGTGTAGGCTTCCCACCATGTCTTTACTGTGTAGGCTTCCCACCATGTCTTTACTGTGTAGGCTTCCCACCATGTCTTTACTGTGTAGGCTTTTCACCATATCTTGACTGTGTAGGCTTCCCATCATGTCTTTACTGTGTAGGCTTCCCATAATGTCTTGACTGTGTAGACTTCCCACCATGTCTTTACTGTGTAGGCTTCCCACCATGTCTTTACTGTGTAGGCTTCCCACCATGTCTTTACTGTGTAGGCTTCTCATAATGTCTTGACTGTGTAGACTTCCCACCATGTCTTTATTGTGTAGGCTTCCCATCATGTCTTGACTGTGTAGGCTTCCCACCATGTCTTTACTGTGGAGGCTTCCCACCATGTCTTTACTGTGTAGGCTTCGCACCATGTCTTTACTGTGTAGGCTTTTCACCATGTCTTTATTGTGTAGGCTTCCCATAATGTCTTGCAGCTATCACATCATTGGTATAAGGCAGCCAGTAAAGAGGGACTATAAAAGCCTGTATAAAAGCTGAGGTAGGGATTGCTGCATCCTTATTAAGGTGATTTAGGAGAGAATGTGTCAGAGTGCACTGCTCAACAATATAAATAGGAAAAGAAAGCCCTAAAACATTGGTCAAATACTCCAGACAGTAATATGTTGTACAACTGCAACACTCAAGATGAGAAAAACAGTCTGCAAATGATACAGAGATACAGAGATTTATTTGATAGGGAAAGAAAGAGAGAGGAGAGGTGCCACCACCATCAGTGGGATTGATCAGGGATATGGTGTAGCTGGCAGACTTGTAGCTTGTCTTGCTGTATTAGAATTAAATATATTGTTTTATTAATTATTCAAATAACCCACACAATTATTTGGCAAAGAAAAAAAAAATCTGAACTCAGAGTCAATGTGCTTGTCACAGGCGAACGACAGTACTGAGTTTTTGGATTTCTTGTGCAATCCTTTCTCGTTAAGGAGGGAATAATTGTGTTTTAAAAATTCAAAAGAAAATTAACCGAACCCAGACATTTTACTGCGACTGTCTACCTCCGAAAGTGGTGTGCGTTTCACAACCAAATTTTATTTTGCACATCTGTTTTATTAGTCTAATTTCACATTCATACATGCCACACCAATACAGTAGCTTGTAGCAGTTGCTTTCTTTGTAGACATGTAACCACCTACTTTGTATTTATGTTATGTCCTTTTTGAGAAAGAGGGAAGAATTGTTTTAAGAAAAATAGCAAAACAATTTTTTTTTTAAATTGAGACATTTAACTGTGCATGTATGTTTTTGCACAACAGTTTTACAAGTTCAATTAGATACCATAAATGCCACACCAACACAGCAGCCTGTTCCAGGAAGTTACTGGCTTTTTTGGATTTGTACCTACCTACTCGTCATTTCTTACTATGTTGTTTTTGAAAGGGGAAGGGAGATTGCAAAAAAAAAATAATAAAAAAAAAATAAAAAACAATTCAGATATGCTAAGGGAACCTTTGCCTGCCTGCACAATTGCAGACAGTTATATTTTTCTCTGAAATGCTATGGTATTTCAGAGAAAATTTACTATACACTTGGCTGGAGACCATAGCGGGAGATGAGACTAGTCTGGCACCGCCCTGGGCCGCCTTTTCCAGCGCTGTTCTAGGTGATTGACAGGTTTCTTACTATGGACGAGATTTGTCAATCAACTGCAGCAGCACTGGGAACAGCCAGCAGTTGTACATTTTTGTAACTTGCTTTTTGAGGTTGCTTTACCTATGGGGTTGCAATTCGACACCCATTGACTTGTATTGCACTGCGAAGTGGCTTTGGCCGTGCAATTTGTGGCCAAAGTCACATTGTAGCCCCAGTATTATTTTTATCAATTAGCAAATTGCAAAGTGAATAAATAAAAGATAAATCTAAAGCAAATGAATGCTAGGTGTGATCTCCTTTACCTTCAAAACAGCATCAAAGTATCAATTCCTCTAGGTACACTTGTACTTGCACGCAGTTTTTGAATGTACTCAACTGAGAGGTTTCTCCAAACATTTTGGAGAACTAACTACAGATATTCTGTGGATGTAGACTTGCACCAATCCTTCTGTCTCTTCATTTAATCCCAGAAAGACTCGAAGATGTTGTGATCCAGACTCTGAGAAGAGATATCATCGCTTCAAGGATTTCTTGTTTTTCAGAAACAATGCCTTGTGCATTTGGTGCTGTTCTGGGCTGAAAAGGGGGAGAGTTTATGAGAGTTTATGTAAATTGAACCCAAAACTGTGAAGTCTCAGGTTTTACTGGGGGCAGAACTTTAATGCCCCTATTTTAGAAACATTAATTTGGTGTCCATGTGTACATCTTGATGAGCATAAGAAGTGGGGGATAAGCCATTGTCAGAGACTTCATACTGGATTTATTTTGGTTGAAGAAAAGATCAAGAATACGTTTTTGAAAATTTTTGAAACAATCCCACCTTGCTGGAAAAAAATGAAAATATTTACTGTAATCATATCCATTTTAGCAGGGACATTTTTCAAATAGTATTTCAGATAGTTCTGGGATTCACAATTCAGGATCCTCTGCTATTAGTCAGAGCGGAAAGCAATTATAACATTTTAAAGGTAAGTTTAAAGTAAGTATGTTAATTGCATCAATGGACACTGTCTACTATTGGGGCAGAGTGAGGAAAATTAACACTTGCTACCAGGGTCCCATATAGATTACAACTGATCAATGAGAATAGTTTCTCATCCAGGAATTAACAAAAAAAAAGTGGGGCCAAAAAGTACAACCCCTTTAATCTGACCATAGATAATAGATTTCTTTTGGATGTTTAGCCCACTTTTGAAGTAACCTGTAGACCATGATGTCTGATATCTACGGAGACTTATAGTTGGACTGTTCCTGTAAAGTCCAATTGTTTCTTACGAGTTATGTAGCACTCATGATACCTGGCAGCTAATTTCCCATTCCTTCCAATCTGAACATCTATGGGGAATTCTTAAGAGACAAATTGAGCATCACTCTCCATCCAGCACCCAGGCTCTAAAAGAGGTCGTTCTTGAAGAATGGAAAAAGATAGATTTTGCAATATTTTGCCAACTTGTTCATTCTATGTCTAGAAGATTTGGTGCTGTCCTTAGAAATCATGCAGGTCATACAAAATACTAGATGTAGTAGTTTTTGATTTGGGGTGTATTTATTTTTTTCTTCAACAAAAGCTGAAGATTTTGTGATGAAAGTTATATTATTAACCTTACTTTCATGTTATGAGTTAGAAATATGTTCTATGAAACTCAGTCTTGTTAAAGTTTTGGAAATTGTTATTGTCTTCAGTGAGATATTGATTAAAATCTTACTGTTCAAAAGGGGTGTACTCATTTATACAGAGCACTGTATATGTGCTCAGTATAAAATGAAATATGCCAGAAATGGGCCAGAAGTGACCAGAAGGTAGGGATAACTAGTTACTATTTATACTTATATTCTCTTTCTCATTCACACTTAACATTCATTATGCTTACATATGCCCTTACTGTTTTTACCGCACCAATCCTCACTCTCCTTCGCTATCCCCAAACCCCAGCACCCTCTAACCAAATAACCAAATCATCATCTCTCCTTCCCTCTTACCTCCCCACCTGACCTCATCTACAGTCCTGTTACTCAACCGCAGATCTATCCTACCAAAACATAACACAAGCCGGACAACCTCCTTCTCCCACCTGCTCTCCCTCTCTCTGCTTCTCCTCACTGCTGGCAACATATCTCCCAATCCTGGACCCCCACAGCTTGCACCTTCCACCAATTCCCCCACCTAGCGCATCAAACCAACTGCAAACTCCCGCAGCCTCTCTTACGCAAAACTGGTCCCCCTGACGCCCACCGCTCATTCTCTCTGGAGCGGTCTGGAATGCCCGCTCTCTCTGCAACAAGCTCCATTTTGTCCACAACCTCTTTACCTCTCGTCATCTCTCCTTCCTGGGCATCACAGAGACATGGCTGACACCCTCCGACACTGCCTCCCCTGCTGTGCTGTGTTACGGTGGCTTGCACTTCACCCACACTCCTCGCCCTGGTAACAGACATGGTGGAGGAGTGGGTCTTCTCCTTTCTAACAACTGCATCTTTAGCCCTACTCCTCCTCTACCCTCTCTTATTCTCCCTTCTTTTGAAGTCCACTCTGTCCGCATCTACTCTCCCGCCAACTTCCAAGTGGCTGTCATATACCGACCTCCAGGCTCGGTCACTGCCTTTATTGACCAATTCTCCACCTGGCTTCTTTACTTTCTCTCTGCTGACATTCCCTCAATCATCATGGGCGATTTCAACATCTCCACTGACACTCGCCAATCAGCAGCATCCAAACTCCTGACGCTTACTTCATCCTTTGGACTTACTCAGTGGTCCTCCTCAGCCACCCACACAGACGGACACACACTAGACCTCATTTTCACCCAACTCTGCTCCCTATCTAACCTCACAACCTCCCCCCTACTCTTATCTGACCACCATCTACTCACTTTCTCATCCCTGTCCTTCTCACCTGTCACCCATGTCCAGCAACTAGCACACCCCCACAGAAACCTTGCACATCTAGACACCCACACACTCTCTGACTCTATACCACTGACATCCATATCTTCACTTCATGACACAGACAGCGCCACTGCTTTCTACAATGCCAATCTCGCATCAGCTATTGACTTGGTCGCCCCTCTTATGCATGGCAAGGTGCGATGAGTCAACAGGCAACACTGGCACAACAACCTCACTAAACAGCTTCGACAAGCGTCCAGGGTTGTGGAGCAGTGTTGGAAGAAAACACATTCTCAAGATGACTACACTGCATTCAAACAAGCAACACTCGCATTCAAATCAGCACTCACCTTTCAACACTTCTAACTCTCTTCTCCACCCTCCACTGCCCCCTCCGACCTCCGTCATCTCTGCTGAGGAGTTTGCCAAACACTTCAAAAACAAGATTGACCAAACACGGCAAGTCTTTACTGTCTTACCACCATAACCTCTTTGTTTTCCACACCACTGCCCTACCCCCATAACCTCCCTTCCCAACATCACGGAAAGAGACCTTACTCATCTCTTTTCCAAATCACACCTCACCACTTGTGCACTCTACCCCATCCCATTCCACCTCCTCCCCAACCTCACCCCCACACTCATCCCATCCCTAACCCATCTCTTAAACCTATCACTATCTTCTGGTACCTTCCCCGCTGACTTCGAACATCCCACAATCACGCCCATCCTCAAAAAGCCATCCCTCGACCCAACCGCCTTGTCCAACTATCGCCCCATATCGCTGCTCCCATTTGCCTCCAAACTCCTTGAGCAACACGTTCACACTGAACTTTCCTCCCACTTCTCATCTAACTCTCGCTTCAACAACTAACAATCCGGCTAAAGCTAACAGACAATTCTCTGTACTCCTTGTTCTTGACCTGTCCTCTGCTTTCGATACAGTTGACCACTGCCTCCTACTACAGATCCTTGCTTTCTTTGGTGTCAAAGACCTTGCCCTATCTTGGATCTCCTCATACCTTTCTAACCGCACATTTAGCGTCTCCCACTCCCACACTACCCCCTCACCCTGCTCCCTCTCTGTTGGAGTCCCTCAAGGCTCTGTCCTGAGACCCCTACTCTTCTCAATCTATACCCTTGGCCTAGGACAGCTCATAAAATCCCATGCCTTTCAGTACCATCTGTACGCTAATGACACCGAGATCTACCTCTCTGGCCCAGATGTCACCTCTCTGCTGTTCAGAATCCCAGCATGTCTAGCAGCCATATCCTCCTTCTTCTCCTCCCGCTTCCTCAAGCTCAATGTGGACAAAACTGAAGTCATCATCTTTCCCCCATCTCGCATATCTTTCCCACCTGATCTTTCTATCACAATAAATGACATCACTCTTTCCCCTGTACCTACAATCCGCTGCCTCGGAGTAACCCTTGACTCTGCCCTGTCCTTCAAACCCCACACCCAAGCTCTCACCACCTCCTATCGCCTCCAGCTCAAAAATATTTTTATTTCATCCTTTCCTCAACCCTCAATCGAAAAAAATGCTTGTGCATGCCCTCATCATCTCCCGCCTCGACTACTTCAACATCCTCCTCTGTGGCCTACCTGCTAGCACTCTCGCCCCCCTCCAGTCCATTCTTAACTCTGCTGCGCAACAGGTCCATCACTCGCCTCGCTACTCCTCTTCTACCCCCCCTTGCAAACCCCTTCACTGGCTCCCAATTGCCCAGCGTATCCAGTTCAAACTACTAACACTGACCTACAAAGCCATCCATAACCTCTCTCGTCCGTACATCGCTAAACTAATCTCCTGATATATTCCCTCACATAATTTCTGGTTCTCCCAAGACCTCCTTCTCTCCTCCACACTTATTCGTTCCTCACGCAATCGCCTCCAAGATTTCTCCTGAATATCCATCGTCCTATGGAATTCTGTGCCTCAACACGTCCGATTATCTGCCACACTTGGATCCTTCAGACGGAACCTGAAAACTCATGTCTTCAAACAAGCTTACAGCCAGCCATGACCTTGCTTGCTGCCACTTCAACAACACCGGAGCTACTGCAACCCCTCAACCTACTGTCTCCTTCCCCATTCCTGTAGAATGTAAGCCCGGAATGGCAGGGTCCTCTACCAGTCTATCATTGTTAGTTTGTTTACTGTAAGTGATATCTGTATTTGGTATGTAACCCCTTCTTATGTACAGCACCATGGAATCAATGGCGCTATATAAATAAATAATAATAATAATAATATGTGCAGTTACCAGATGGCAATAACAACCTATCCAATCCACACAGGCAAAGAAATCATACCATAGATGTCCATAAATGATGTGTAATAATGAGAAATGACACAGGGAAAAAGTATTGAACATAGTTACTGTAATTTATTTAATACTTTGTACAAAAGCCTTTGTTGATGATGACAGCTTCAAGACACCTCCTTTATGGAGAAACTAGTCGCATGCATTGCTCAGGTGTGATTTTGGCCCATTCTTCCACACAAACATTCTTCAAATCCTGAAGCTTCCTTGGGCTCCTTCTATGAACTCTGAGCTTTAGTTCCTTCCATAAATTTTCTATTGGATTCAGGTCAGGTGATTGGCTGGGCCATTCTAGCAGATTTATTTTATGTCTCTGAAACCAATTGAGCGTTTTCTTGGCAGTGTGTTTGGGATCATTATCTTGCTGAAATGTCCACCCTCGTTTCATTTTCATCATCCTGGTAGATGGCAGCAGATTTTTATCAAGAATGTCTCAGTACATTACTCCATTCATCCTCCCTTCAATTACAGGTGCATCTCCCTAAATTAGAATGTCATCAAAAGGTTAATTTATTTCAGTTCTTCATTCTTCAATACAAAAAGTGAAACTCATATATTATATAGAGTCATTACAAGCAGAGTGATCTATCTCAAGTGTTTATTTCTGTTAATGTTGATGATTATGGCTTACAGCCAATGAAAACACAAAAGTCATTAACTCAGTACATTAGAATAACTAACAAAAAAAACACCTGCAAAAGCTTCTTAAGCATTTAAAAAGGTCCCTTAGTCTCTTTCAGTAGGCTCCATAATCATGGGTAAGACTGCTGACTTAACTTTTTGATGATATTCTAATTTAGTGAGATGCACCTGTATATGAAGGTTGACAATGTTGTATGAAAAACAGACCCATACCATGATGTTCCCACCTCCAAACTTCACTGTTGGTATGGTGTTTTTGGGGTGATATGCAGTGCTTTTTGGCCTCCAAACATGGTGTGCATTATGGCATCCAAAGAGTTCAATTTTGGTCTCGTCTGACCAGACTATATTCTCCCAGTAATTCACAGACTTGTCTAAATATTGTTAAGCAAACTTAAATTCGCTTGAACATGCTTTTTGTTCAGCAGTGGAGTCTTGCATGGTGAGTGTGCATACAGGCCATGGAGGTTGAGCGCATTATTATTGTTTTCTTTGAAACAATTATACCTGCTGATACCAGGTCTTTCTGTCGTTCTCCAAAACTGGTCCTTGACTCTTAGACAACTCTTCTGATTATTCTTTTTACTCCTCTGTCTGAACTCTTGCAGGGAGCACCTAGTCTTGGCCAATTTATGGTAAAATGATGTTCTTTCCACTTCCGGGTTATGGCCCCAGCAGTGCTCACTGGAGCCTTAAGTAGTTTACAAATTGTTCTGTAACCAATCCCACCAGTATGTTTTGCAACAATAAGGTTGCAAATCTCTTGAGTGAGCTCACTCTTGTGCGGCACCTTGGTAATGAGATGCCTTTTTATAGGCCATCAGTTAAACCAGTTGATATTATCATCTGGCACTGATGAAAAATCAGAGAGTGGGCTAATAACATTTTGTGCGACTGCATGGCTTCCCCATAATGCCCTGCACCTATGACATCACATGGTCTGTCCTAGTTTATCATACCTTGTACAGTACTTGGCTATAAGAGATCTGCAGGTCCCAGTGGAACACAGCCAGGTGTAGGTCTGGCAGTTTGTACGGCAGAGTTGGATTCCATATCCAGACTCACTGGAAAAGTGGATCATACAGATCATATTGAACCAAAATCTCTCTCTCTTGGCAAATTTATTTGAGGCAAATCAATTTTTCTTTTTCAAGAAAATTCGGCAAAGCACTTGAGTTTGAATTTCAAATGATCCTCTCATCTATAATATATATAAATGTACAATCAGAAAATAAAAACAGATTAGAAAAATAGATCAGACCATAATTATTAATAATAGCATATTTTGTATCAATCAGGTTTAGAAGGGCAATTGGTGAGAAAATCATATAAATCAGTAAAAGGTGCACAATCATTTAGAAGGGTCTGAGTTTAGATTTCTTTACACACCTTCCTGAGCAGCCGTACATTTACCTTTTTCAATTGTTGCCCTTGTTAAATGATAGAGATGAGTGAATTTGCCAAAATTTTAATTTGGCATATTTACTTAAAATTGGTAGGGAAATTTAATTTGCTTTGAATTTATGCATTGTGAATTCAATGAGCTCAGATTGCTGTTAAATAAAGCTGTTTATTATGCACTGAAGTTTCCCAACTGCAAAGTATAATAAACCGGTGAGACAATAAAAAGTCATAATCACCTAGCCCCTCACTTGTCTATGAAGCTACCCACTCGTTCTCTGCTGACTGTCAAGGCCCCCATTTCACTCTGATGGTCTCTTCTTCACTCTTTGCTGGTGCTTCTAGAACTGGAAACACCTTGACACGTTTCATGACATCATGTCATCAGAATGCCTGTCGAGGCCTAGATGAATGTAGAAGCACGAGTAAAGAGAAAAGAAGGGATCTAGGAAGCCAGGGGTCCTTGGGGAGCTGTGGCGACTGGGACAGGATGAGGGGCTAGGTAAGTATGAATTTTATTGTTTTTTATTACTTTTTTGGTCCATGTGAATCCAGCAAAATGCTGGCCGGATGGTGGTTAGGTTATTTTTCTAGAGTTGCACAAATCAAATTTACAAAAATTCAGATACTCTAGAATCTGTGAATTTTGGGAAATTTTAAACAGGTTGTTGTTGTTTCAAATTGATTTGCTCATTTTTAGTAAATGAGTCAAAAGGAGCTTGTCATATGTGGCAAAGCTTGGTGCAGTTTATGCCAAAACCAGGCATAAACTGAATAATGTCAGATGAATAACGTCAGATATGTTGTAGAAATTTTTGTGTGTAAAACATCTGCTCAGACTAGTTCTGGCAAACAACACATGTAATTCTGAATGCCACTTTCAGATTATTGGGTTAGTACCAGAAATTTTTGCAACAACTTGCAGAGTGCAATTACAGTGGCATGTAAAAGTATGGGCACCTCTGGTCAACATTACTGTTATTGTGAACAGTTAAGCAAGTTAAAGATGAAATGATCTCTAAAATGCCTAAAGTTAAAAAAGAGAATGCCAAGAGTGTGCAAAGCAGTCATCTAAGCAAAAGGTGGCTACTTTGAAGAACCAAGAATATAAGACATATTTTCAGTTGTTTCACACTTTTTTGTTAAGTATATAATTCCACATGTGTTAATTGATAGTTTTGATGCCTTCAGTGTGAATGTACAATTTTCATAGTCATGAAAATACAGAAAAATCTTTAAATGAGAAGGTGTGTCCAAACTTTTGGTCTGTACTGTATATGTACATACATATATATATATATATATATATATATATATATATATATATATATATATACATATACAGGGTTGTCCAAAAGTAGGTGGACAGAAAGTGTAATAAGGTTATGAAGGGGGAGATTTATGAAACATGGTATAAATTGAAGAAAATCCAGTAATTTTAGATAACATTATGTGGATTGATGAAGCTTCTTTCAAATTATCCGGCCATATTAACAGACATAATTGTATTTACTGGTATAATGAGAACATGCATTTAACATTAGAGCAACAACTAAATGAGCCTGGTGTCAATGTTTGGGGTGGTATTTCAAGTTTTGGTGTTTTAGGACAAATTTTTTTTGATGGAACAGTCACAGGAGTTAAGTATCTCGAAATTCTAATGAATCAAGTTGTTCCCCAGTTACAGCAACAGCCTAATTCAAATGACCATTATTTCCAACAAAATGGGGCCCCTCCACATTATTCAAGAGTGGTCCGCGAGTATCTTGATGAAACATTTCCTAATAAATGGATTGGCCGAAGAGGCCCACTTGATTGGCCGGCACGTTCACCAGACTTGACCCCAATGGATTTTTTCTTTTGGGGAGTACTCAAGGACAAAGTTTATAGTCGAAAACCAAAAAGTGTCAGTGATTTGAAAAATTACATAAGAGATGCATTTCAAGAAATTAATACCCAAAGAGACTTGTGCAGAAAAGTTTGTCGAAGCGTAAGAGGCAGACTTCAAAGCTGTGCAAATTGTAATGTAAAACAGTCTGAGCACCTGCGATGATAAAATTTAAGGGCTTTTGTATTATTGTTCAGAATAAAATTTAATTGTCAATGTTATGCTTGTGTTAGTAAATATAATTTTATATATAAATCAAAATAAATGTTATTATTTCCTGGCCACCTACTTTTGGACCACCCCGTATATAGTCTTTTTTTTTTTATTGTAAAAATTACAAAAAGGAAAATAGTCTGATGCAAAAGTTTGGGCACCCTTGGAGATTCGTGTGCTCAGATACCTTTGACCAAGTTTTCAGACCTTAATTAGTCAGTTAGAGTTATGGCTTGTTTACTATCATTGTTCGGAAAGGTCAGGTGAAGCAAATTTCCCATCTTTATAAAAACCCAGCCTGCTCTAACCTTGTGCCAAAAAACATCAGCCATGGGTTCTTCTAAGAAACTGCCTAGCACTCTGAAAATGAAAATGGTGGAGGCCCACAAAGCAGGAGAAGGCTATAAGAAGATAGCAAAGTGTTTTCAAGTTGCCCTTTCCTCAGTTTGAAATGTAATTAAGAAATGGCAGTGAACAGGAACAGTGGAGGTCAAGATAAGAACAGGAAGTCCAAGCAAAATTTCAGTGAGAGGTGCACCAGGCTCAGCATTCCTAGAGAATCAAATCAGAACCCTCGCTTGAGAGCAATAGACCTTCAGAAAGATTCAACAGACTCTGGAGTTGTGGAACATTGTTCTACTGTTCAGTGACACTTGCACAAATATTGCTTGGCTATAAATTAACATTTATTTAGTTTTCTTTCTTTTTTTTGCAAATATCTCAAGAGCAGTAGGACCAAGAGAGATGAAACCTGGCCTAAAACATTTAGAAGAGCCTGATTTACCTATATGCCAAATTTCGGACACATTGATCTAGTTGTTGAGCCGTGCATAAAGAACGAACATCAGACAACAAAAATTCTTCATTTTAATATTTACATAGAAAAACATATATTTTATTTTTTATAATGCTATATTTACTTCTCATACTAAATAGCAAAATCTTGCAGATTTCACTCTAGCCAGATTGATACTTCCTGTTCTGTAGAGATAATTTTTTAGCAGTCATCTCATTATCATTATAGGCCGGATTAAAATGAATGTTATCACCAATATAAATGGTAGGAACCACCATACACTATAGATGATGGTTACAGCTAACCGCCTCCACTCTGCTGCACAATGACCACTGCACAGGTCACAGAGCATGCCCACAACACTATCCCATAGAATACGGCGTACATTCGATTTAAATGTTTTAGCGTTCAGAAGGTGTCCTTACAACTAAGAATTTGAGGACAGGTGCAGACGTACGTTTCTAGATCTCTATGGCATAGTCTAATAACATTGGCACTACCCAAAACCATTATTTTGGAATAATTCTTCTTCTCCATTCATATTACATAATTTTGTATGGTTGAATAATAATATGCATTCACCAGCTGGACACATATGCAATTTCTCGATTATGACAATTATGACATATTAGTGTACGGTTACAGAAACGTTGGTAGAGGAATCTTATCTGCTCGTTCTCCCAACACATGGCAATTTTTCTCATTCTATCAGCCTCCACCTGTTCTCTGGTCCATTGCAGGACTGTGAATCGTATCAGAGGACTGCAGGGAGGCTAAGCTTGTCTCTCTGGCTTCAGTCCATCACATGTGTACTGCAGAACTGTGAGCCAGCTGCTGCTGAACCATCATGTTATCAGATGACGAATGGCTTTATATCAGGTGTTTGAACTGACGGCAGCTCCATCTGCTAAATGATTCGGGAAATCTGGCCTCACTTGATGAATGGAGAAAGTGACAATGCCAATCAGTGTGACCCCCGCAGGTTCCCTGTTGCCAGTTCAGCAGTCACAATCAAGTATTTCCCTCTGGTCTACTCTGAGTTCCTCTGATAGATGAGGTTTCACTGTCACTAAATTGCCATTAGGATTTGAGTTTCCAAAAAAAAACAATTGTCCAGTGTGGCACAGGATTAATCTTTTTATTAAATTCAAAGAATGAATTTATTATTCCCATATGAGTCAAATTTTACTTAATCCCTATGTTTAGTAAATATAATATTTTTATACAAGAGAGTTATAACTTTAAAGTGAAGCCATCATCAGAAAATGACCTTTTGTTTAAATCAGACTTTTATGCTACATGTATTTTTTTTTTTAAAAAATGTTTGCAATGGTTTTTTTTTATATCTCGATCTTTATTAAAGAAAACTAAATTAGAAATCTTTTATTTTAGACTCAGAGGCCCCAATTCAAGATTGGCAATTTTCTTGCCAGTCACTGGTGTGAAAACAGCAAAAGTTTAAAAAAAATTGCACAACTCAGAGTAGCGCAAAAAGTTTGTGATGTTTCAAAGCAATTTATACCAGAATTCTAGCTAAATTGTTTTGATGATTCAGGGCCACACTTCCTGTCAATTCCAGAAGAGTTTACAGGAGATTTCTTGTCATTAGAGACAGGATTACAATGACAGGTAACACCTCTATACACAGCTGATAACACAGGATCCACCAATCACAGGAGATGTCACAGCTGATCCTGCTCCCCCTCCCGTCACAATGACCTTTGCACGTGCTCACTAGACACTTCAATACAAAAGATAAGTTCAGGACCCAACTCTTGTGGCTAATTTACAAGTTTTATTTCCTGAAACTCTAGGAAGATGGAGTGTAAAAAACCCCAGTGACCAATGTGAAAATTTCAAGATTTAAATTTTTTATTTTTAATATACACACATGGAGAAAATTGTTGGTACCCTTCTGTTAAAATAAGAAAAATACAACATGGTCACTCAAATAACTTGAAACTGACAAAAATTATTTTCAATTTAAAGGGAATCTGTCAGCAGGTTTTTGCTATGTAATCTGAAGAGAGCAAGAGATAGAGGCTGAAACACAGAATTTAGGGATGGGCCATTTGTCAAAGTGCACACTGTTGTTTACTAACTGTGAAGGATTTATCACTAAGAGATCAACATTTCCGGACTAGTGTATGGTGCCCACCCCCTTACGAAGGTTCATACCGAAATGCGCGTCGGGCTGGATGCCACACACACTTACTGGACAACACAGGTATTGTGACTTCAGTGTTATATTATGCTGTGTCTCTTTGACCTGAAGTTTTGATCTATCACCGTTAGTGCTTTCCTTACTTATACAATCCCTTATAGATACAATTTCTGATTACTTTATGGGAGTTACTACAGTAGTGACCAAAAGTTTAGCTTTTTTTTTTTTAAAGTGTGATTAATTCTGTCTGGTTGCTGTGATGCCATTTTCCTGGTGATGAATTAAAAGTACATGAAGTTGTCAACATGTAAGACCTTCATTTTAACCAAAATGCTTTTGAATATACAGTAGGTATGGTCATTTAAACAAAATTGACTGCCAAAAGTTTTGCATATACTAGTTATTGATCACCACATAGAGAGTAATTCATTGCTTATGTGTCACCCTGGCATGGATGCCACAAAATCTAATAAAGCTGTGTCTGAGAGCAAGGGGGAGGTTCTCTAGTCAGGGGAACATTAGCATGCAGTACCACCTCTCTCAGGCCAGTAGGGGGAGCAGGCTGCCCCTATAAAAACTGGTGCTGGGGGCAGGGTTAGGGAGAACTGGATGACCTGTCTCAGTATTGAGACTTGTCCCGGAGCAGAGCAGGGACAGAAAGTTGTATTGCACCTAAGAGGAAGTGTGGCAGGAGGAGAGCCACAAGCCAGAGACAAGAGGCGAAGAGAGCCTGTCTTAGCAGATAAAGGACTTACTTTACCAGACTTTGGTGTCTGAGGCTGGGAGGATTCCACATCCCACAGCAGATAACCAGTCCGCAGGGGACTGTATGTTCCTTGGCCTAAGAAACCTGGAGGCTCTGCCACAACAGAAGGGACCAGTAAAGCCGTACCAGGCCGGGAGCAGAAAGGAACCCACGTCGCAGGCCATACAGGCGAGAGTACACGGAAAGTTCGAAAACGTGGGCTGTTACCCTATAAGGAGGAGATAGCCAGAAGGAGCCCAGAAAGCACGGTAGGCCTACACCCTCACCCTGACCAGGGCCAATTTCCCCATTGCTCTCGGACATCCAGGTCCCCTCCTAGCCGGGACTGTTTATGGGTCAGTTTACCTGTTTTAGTAAAGACCCTGGACTGCAACCTGTTGTCTGTGTGCTCCTTCGCGCCTCCAGCACTACCGGTACTGGGACTCTCACCACCATCACTCCCACCATCCATTATACTGCCCTGGGGCCGCACTCTTCCCGTGGGGAGTCACACTACCCTAGCTGCACACCTCATCAGCCCCAGCGGTCTGCATGCAGCGGCGGTTCCTAATAACCGCAATCCACGGGTGGCGTAGTTGGACATAATCATCAGCGCATAACGGACTACCACTGGCCTGACCACCCTGAGCCACGGAACCGGGTTGCCACTACTACTCCCATCGTTCTCCTACTGCCCGGATCCGAGTGCCCCACGGCCCAAGGGGCGAGTCACTTACAATGCCATAACTTAGGATTTTGTAGCATAACCTCTTGCTTTAATTACTGCACCACACTGATGGGGCATTGACGCCACTAGAGTATTCAAGAAATCTTGAGGGATCTTGCTCCATTTCATTTGCAAATTTGCAAACAATTCATCTTTATTGCTATGGGTATGGGCCCTAACTCTTCGCCCTAACTCATCCCAAAGGTGCTCTATAGGGTGTAAATCAGGTGATTGGCTCAGTCATTGCAACAGGCGAACATTTTTCTTTGCTAATCAATTTTTGACTAAATTGGATGTGTACTTAGGATCATTGTCTTGCTGGTATCTCCATCCCCTGCCTACTGTGGTTTTACCATGTGGCAGCATTACATTTTCCAGTATATCCTTGTACATGGTAGGATTCATATTTCCATCAATTCTATGCAGAGGGCCAATGGCAGATGCAGAAAAGCAGCCCAAAACCATGACAATGCCACCACCATGTTTCACTGTAGGTGTTTGGTAAATCATTATGTTTTACAATTGCCATCACTACCAAACACGTTGAACTTGGATTCATCCGACCACAACACCTTAGACCAATCTGTCTCTTTCCATTGCCTGTGCTCTTTGGCAAACTCAAGTTGGACATTCCGGTTCTTTGCAGAGATGAAAGGCTTCTTGACGGGAACTCGAGCATTCAACCCTACTGCTCTTAGCCGTCGCACCACAGTTTGGCGACTCACTTTGACCCCATATTTTTTGCTCATTTCGTGTGAAACATAAGATACTGACTTTTCCTTAATAATGTGATCAACTCTGGAGGAAGTTTTCCGTGGTCGTCCACTTCTAGGTTTCTCAGCTGTTCCATAACCTTCTTTTTCTTTTTTTAATATACGTGACACTTGACTCTGAGAACAGTTGGATTCCATAGCTCCCTCTTTTTGGCTTTTGCCTGACTTCACTCTCAGAATAATAAGCTTCCTGAGAATCCTGACATCTAGTGACACATTTGGCTTTGTCTTTTCCATGTTTAAACCTGAAAACATGAATATATAAGAAATATTGTATCTAGACTAATATCACTTTGAAAAATGAAGGTTTTTTGCGCATAATTTGGCCAATTTATGTGTGCCCATCAACCATGACAAGGTCACCTTCGTATGATGGGAAACTACGCTACGCTACCACTGGATATGCCACTCTTGGGCTGTAAGCCTGTATGAACAATATGTCTCTGCTTGGGCTTTTAACCTACAATGTATGGGCTGGTAGAGCTAGTTAAAACCACCTGTGACTGAATGGGAGGGACACATGGTCAGAAAAAAGGCTGTCAAACTTCTAATAGTGTGAACACGTACCTGCTGCAATGTTCCAGGAGCGGGATCCCAAAAATGATTAATACTTGTTCATACAGGCTTACAGCCCAAGAGTGGCATATCCAGTGGTAGCGTAGCATAGTTTCCCGTCATACGAAGGTGACCTTGTCGTGGTTGATGGGCACACATAAATTGGCCAAATTATGTGCAAAAAACCTTCATTTTTCAAAGTGATATTAGTCTAGATACAATATTTCTTATATATTCATGTATGGAGTGCCGAAGTTCTTTTTGCAATTGAGATTACTCTTTTCTTCAGAGCACCCGAATAGACCAGTGAGCGACCCCTCTCTTTTTTCTATTAAACCTGAAAACACACACAAAAAAAGAAAATTTTGGCAAAATTTGACTACCCATGAGAAAATATGCAAAACATTTGGCCCAGCAAATGTTGAAAACTAACACACAAAGGGATAAAACAATGTCACACACAATTTTTGTCCTTATGGCTGACAACTATTTGCTTCCGCTTTACTAAAATCACCAGGAAAATGGCATCACAACAACCAGATAGAAGTTATCACACTTTTAAAAAAAAATGCAAAACTTTTGGTCTCTACTGTATATGTATTGCACTGATAGGACAAATCTATTTCCCTCTTGGGGATTTCTATATACTCTCAGCATGACATACTCAGACCCTGCTATATTTTTCCTTATTACTGTGGTTTCTACCGTCTACAGTGCAGCACCTATTATTATATGCATCTTTTTTGTTTCTGTAGACACTTATTCAATACATGCTTACAACCTGATGTTGTGTCCAGTTATCATTATTTTGCATATGTGCTTTCTTTTACTTGTGTACTTTTTATTGTGATGTATGTGCACCTGTCACTGCAGTGCCACCATCGTACCAACCATGTATTCAATGAAGCTTTTTTATCTCATTATTTATGGCATGATCTATGACCTTGTGGTTCGGGCTTTAGTTTTTGGTTTGTCTCCGAATGGTCGTTTTTTCATATAGTCTGGCAATTATATATGTTTGGTATACTGATTGGGAACAAGTTCTCACTTTTTACTAATCTCCCTACATATAACATATGCCTTACCCAAGTATATTTTCTAACAAATTAAAATTTTGTCAGAACCGCTCATCTCAAGTAATTTTCTGATGATACCTTCCCTTTAAATTCTTGGGTCCCAATGCAAAATAGGTAACAGAACCTCCCAAATATCATGAATCATTTATAAAGCTGTTTCTTTTTAAGAATATGATGATCTTTCCTGAGCTTCTGCTACATGCATGCGGACAGTTCATATGAAATTGTAGACTAGAGAGATTTTTAATGATTTCTATGGCAAAGTATTGTAGCATGACCTGTGCAGAGGTCATCATGCAGGGAGTGGGAGGAAGTGAGCTGTGACATCACCCATTATAAATTGTGGATCCTGTGGTGTCTATATACATGTTATCTCACTTTGCAATCTTGTCTGTGATGATAATGAGATCAGTACTAAAACATGGACTTCAAACAATGGGAAGTGTTGAACTGCATATGGATGGGTTAAGAATTGGCAAAACGCTTGCTTTTTTTGTGACTGGATGGTTTATGTCAGCATAAAAATCAATGTTATTGGCGACGTATCACTACATAAAACACAGAATGTGCTGACGATAACATGATACTGTTTGGGGACCGAACGATTGTAATAATGATCGCTCTGCTCCAACGATTAGACGTCAGCCTGTGTAAAAAGGCCAATGAATGAGATCAGTGTCTCTGAATGCACCCAGTACTAGAAGCCATAGTGCAAACTGCAGGAAGCCAAGATTTTTTTTTAATAATGCATGATGACTATCAAAAACATTAGTTTAGTAGAACATTTTGATTTTCTCTTGAAACATATAGGAACAAATAAAACAGCGAAAACTTTGCAATATGAAATGTGCCAAAATTTAGATCTCATATGCTCATCTAAGGGAACAAAGCTTCTGGACGAGTTCAAGGAGCATTGTTTAATCCAATTTCTGCATCCCTACAACAGCCTATACGTTCTAGTTATTATTATTATTATTATTATTATTAATAAGGCTAAACCAAATTTTAACATTGCTTACCAAAACTTGGACTTTACACAAACTTGTCAAAGCAAAGAACACAAATCTGTACATAAAAAACCCCAATAATAATGTATCATATTCAAAAGAAGTCATAAAAGCATGCGCCATTATCACATCTAATATGCCGTAGACATACAGTATACGGTAATGTGGAATGTCCATATAGTAGCTGGTCACTGTGGAAAATAGCTCCAGGGGAATGAACTCCAGGTTGAACAGCTGATCCTGGGCAAAGTCCTTCAAAGATAATTAGGGCAACGTCATGGACTAAATGAATGTAGAGGTATGAGTGATCACACCCAAGATCAGTGGGAGCATCTTGCAGATGAGCTTGTCATTTCAAGGGTCATTAATTGAGATGGAAAGCTAAAACAAATGGCTAACAACAAACCTTTTCACTAATTGCATTGAAAGGGAGGGAAATATAAAAGATGCAGGTCTCATCAAGAATCCGTGGAGAGGAAATGAGGCACAATGTCTACAGGGGTTAAATGGAAGCAATATTCTAGAGGAAATCTGTGTTTAAAAACATGACTTATAAGAAACAGAGATGTAGAGAGAACATACAAATTTAGACATTTCCAAATGCTGAATATTCTGGTGCCCACACATTTTGAGATTTGGATGTAAAACTATAAAATTGGTCATAGTATATGGGATTGGGAGATTAATCTGTGACCTTAATATCAGACTTGGACTAATAAGGGTAAATAAAGATTATCAGTCTCTTGTTTTAAAGTGGATTTAGCATCTCTTCTGACATGTATGTGACTCGCCCAGGGGGATATGGGGGACACTCGGTACCCGGGCCTTGACCTTCTGTGGGATGTCACGGCAGTCGGCTCCCGGGCCCGTACCCTGGGGTCACTCTATAAAAGGGGGTTTGTTAACAGTTTTTGTCTCGTGACGCCACCTGTAGTTCCCGGTAATGAGTACCGGCACTGCTGCAGACCTCCGGGGGTGATGGGATGGCAGCTGGGATGTTTCTGCTCCCCACAGGCGGAGCGGGCCCCCGGGGCAGGGTTGATGGAAGGGATGCAGGTGAGAGGTGGCCCGGTCGGGTCAGGGGGAATGACGGATACGCACACAGGGGATTCGCTTCAGTACCTTTACTGGTGTAACGGCAGGTATGGTCCAGGGTACTTTTTAGGAGGTGTGCACTTCTGGATTCTCCCCAGTGAGCGGGTATAAAGCCTCCTGATCTGTTTCTTCCTCTCTATCTGAAGCTTCTGACCAGCCTGAAACTAGGCCTAACTTCTGTACTCTTTCCCTCTCCTCACCTGCATGCTTGGTGGTAAGAACTTTCTTCTGGCTACCACTATCCCTGGACGCTGGGGCCTTCGTGGTTCCTAGTTCTTTAAATGATTGTAGCTTCAGATTGACCAGGGGTTTAGAATCCTCCAGGCATACCAGTTATTCCTACTGGGCGTAGATGACCCTATAGGCACGGACCCGGTGTCCGGCTTGTGTTTTGGGGTGAGCCTAAGATGCTCCTCTGCCCCCATAACTCCTCTCACTCTTCTCCTTGCCTCCAGCCCCGCTCTAGGCCCCCAGGTCTTCAGCATGTGCTTTAGGCCCTGGCTGGCCCTCAGCACAGCAGCTCACATGCTGCTTCTTCACTGATCTCTGTGCCAGCACACACTCTCTACCTAACTCCACCCTCCAGTATATATATCCCTAACAGGGCTCCCTCTGGTGGTATGAGGTGGAAGGGTGGAGGTGTCTGTTATGTAAAGAGGGCCTCTGGTGGATAAGTCCATCCAGGCACCCTTTGGGGTTCTGTGGTACCTGTGGGTAGCAGGGTGCCACATATGTTTTACTACATTTCTATAAATGCAAAAGTTTTTAGGGAGGCAGTGCCTTACTGTTACCAGTCATCTATGGAGAAAAGGATGGTATAGCATGATATTCACAGAAGATTTGACTTACTTATGGAGAACTGAAGACAAACCAGACACTCCATTTGCAGACACATGTTTCAGGGTGTTTGCTCTTCATCAGTGCAATACAGAAGGTGTAATTTGGCTGACTAAGAGGCTTCTCAGAGCTGGTCTAAGGTGAAAGTACCAAGCTAGTGTAAGGAGACTTATAGACTTGTTAAAAGGTTGATATTTACATTTAGGATTGCTACATCTTCCTCTCTGAAAAGGCTATTTGCATGGTTAAATTCCCAGAGGAGCATTTCATGGCCTAAAAGTCTCCTTACAACAGCTTGACTTTCTTCACAATGAGAAAAAGTTTCCTCATAGACCCCTTTTTGGCTTCAAACAAAAATGTTTGTCTCTTCCCTATGCAGTTTTTCAATCTACTCTTGTGATATGCTTCTATGTGAGAATATAGAAAATATTTTAATTGGTTTATACTTGCTTCAAAGAGAGCCGTCTCAGTGAACATGGTGACTGATCTGCCAACAACATGTAGTAGAGCAGAATGATATACAGTTTTTTGGGAAAAGATTCAGTTTATCTTGCATCTCGTAGTTTTATTCATTGAAATTCCTGACTTTTTCTAGGGCACAGCCACAGCGTTTCAGGGTCAAACATACAGTGCATGGCTGAAATCATACAGCTAGTGCCTGACAGATGCTGCCCATGGATCATGCAGCATGTGTCCGCTGACAGGTTCCCTTTAACGGGGTTACCTAGGACTTTTTTTTTTTTTTTACTATTGAACTAAGAACTACCAGGCAGATAGTTGCTAACTACCTCCCTGTTCCACCCGCTGCTGATCACTGAGGTATCAGAGCGATCACAGACCACTCCTGCGGATTCCACTGACGTTGCATCAACAGAACAGTGGCTTCTCTTCTGCTCTGTTGATGGGGTGTGACTGCTGATGTCATGCTGATTGACAGCTGGCTCCCTGCTGCCTACCTGCGGGAAGCTGGCTGTCAATCAGCATGATGCCAGTAGTCACACTCAATTGACAGATCAGCCTGGAAGAGGAATAGCTTCTCTGTCGACATGAAGCAGCAGAATAGCCGGCAGGAGCCGTCCTTGATCGCTCTGAGCCGGCGCCGGGTAGAACAGGTAGTTCTTAGGCCCATAGTAAAAATAATACAATTGTCTAGGAGAACTCTTTTAAGCACATGTGCACATGTAGATGGGAATGTTGAATGCTTCTGCTCATCTACATATGGTGCCTCTTTAATGGAAACAGAATGAGCATAGAATAAAAAAAAATACACTGAAAAAAGAAGAGGTAAGATTAGCAAATCAGTTGTTTATAGCATTTTATGTGGCAAGCTTAGACTTCTTAAGAAATCAACAGCAGGCACAGCACAGAAGATAAACTCAAGAAAAATGGAGAATTAGTTAAGTTCCTGAACTTTCACTCCAACACAGAATTGATTTGGAACGATTTTGAAATCAGTCTGCAGAAAAGAGCAGCAATTGTTCTGTGGATGGTAAAAACCTTTAGCCTTTGTTATTTACTAGTAGAGATTTGGGAACCGGTGCCAGCACTCCGATGTCATTTGTAATGCTGCCTCCAACGTGCTAATCTGGCAGAGCTTCAAGACAATTAGCGTTGAAGTATTCATGTGTTTATTATCGCACGCTCTCTGTAAATATACAAAATGTGGGTTTAAATGTTGTGCTTGGTCTAATCATTGTCATGGTGTTTTAACCCATCACTGTTGTGCAAGGTACTCAAGATCCCATTGGAATTAATAATCTTCTTGGCCAGGGACTGCTAATGATGTTATACTCAATAAAACCGGGCAGCCATGAGTATGCTCAGATCTCAGTTTATAGCCGTCTAATCCATTTTGAACACTACGGCACTGTGACTGCACTATAAGCAATGTACAGTATGCAGGGCATTCGTATAGTAATTTGTACATTTGTTCACAATTTTTCTTCCACATGCATTAGCATTGGGAAAGGAAAAATATGGGCATCTTTGGTGAGTATTAAGGCAACGTTCCATGATGACAATGTATAATATTTAGCTTTAGTTTTTTCTATAAACACCAGCAAATCAATTTTGGAACAAATCAAGCCAGACATGTCACTCAAAGCAAGGATCACCAAGCTACGACTTGCCTACTTTGGACACATGATACGAAGAGAACAATCACTGAAGAAGGACATAATGTTCAGAAGAATAGACCAGCAAGCTGATGGCTTAATACTATCAAGATAATGGCAGAGAAGAGCTGGTGGACCTTTCTAAGCTTGCACAAGATTGATCTTACTACAGTGCTTTAATCCATCAAGTCACCATGGATCGAGATTGAGCCGAAGGCCGTTAAATAAATAAATAGCCACCATGTGGACTGAGTACTTCATATTCTTGGTCTTTGTCTCTAAAACCAACAACATGGGAAGAATAAACTTGAAGGTGTTGCAACAACACACAAAATGTGCTACTTTGCTAACTTCGTCACCATGGCCTCCTCCCATTTGGCTCCTTTTCATGCCCAGGAAACCCTCTCAGCTCTGCACACTGTACTCTAGAAAACGCTTCCACCAGGACCCAACTCCTTATTCTGTGCTCTTTACTGGATTCTCAAGAAACAGTAATTCACATTCTTCGTTGCTTCTATAGTGCATTCCTAGTTCTAAAATAGTCGATCTTATAATAAATAACATAGAACGGGAAAGTAGGACCATTGACAGATTTACTTTTCCATGCAACACTACAAAAGTTCATACTGGGTATTTTTAAAGAGTTTCCATTTTCATAAAACTTATAGACTTTTACCGTATTATTACGGCATTCTGAATTGATAAAGTGGAGTCTTTTTATTTTAAACATTAATTAGCCTTAGCTTACAATTACAATTCCAAAAAAGGACGCTGCGTGTAAAATGTAAAGAAAACAAGAATGTAATGATTTGGAAATCTCTTACAGCCATATTTTATTCAGAATATAGAACGCAGATCGGAAGGTGAACATTGGCCCTTTTTTAACTTAATTAGAAAAAAGTAACTCATTTAGAAATTGATGACAGCAGCACTTTTCAAAAAAGTTGGGACAGGACCATGTCTACTATTGTGCAACATCTCCTCTTCTTATTAAAGGAGTGTGAAAACATCTGGGACGTGAGGAGACCAATTCCTAAAGTTTTGGGAGAGGAAAATATACTCATTCTTGTCTGATATATGAATCTTGCTTCTCAGCAGTCCTGGGTCTTCTTTGACAGATTTTTTATTTCAATGTTTTCTATTGATGAAAGGTCTGTACTTCAGGTAGCCAGTTTATCATCCAAACTCTTCTTCCGAGAAGCCATGCTGTTGTGATAGATACAGTATGTGGTTTAACATTGTCATGCTGAAATATGCAAGGCCGTCCCTGAAACAGACACTGTCCAGATGGAAACATATGTTGTTCTAGAGCCTCTATATACTGCTCAGTATTGATAGTGCTTCTTAAGATATGTAAGCCACCCATGCCATAGGCACTAACGCACTCCCATGCCATCAGAGATGCAGGCCTTTGAACAGTGCGCTGATAACAAGCTGGATGGTCTCTCTCCTCTTTAGTCCTCAGGACATTTTGTCTGTGGTTTCCAAAAAGAATTTCACATTTTGATTCATCAGACCACAGAACAGTTTTCCATTTTACCTGAGTGCATTTTAGATGAGCTTTGGCCAAGACAAGACTGTCTTCTGGATTGTCGTGATATATGGCTTCTTCTTTGCATAAGAGAGCTTTGTCCCTTGTGCACATGGATTTCTCCAGAATCTCTGAATCTTTTAATGATATTATGTACTGTCGATGGTGGATATTCAAAGTCATTGCAATTTTGAGGAATTCCTGTAATTTTTGAAAACCCTAGTGAGCTTGGGATCTGCTAAGTGAGTGGTCCACACTAATTCTATCTATGAAAGCCCTTTTGAATTGATAGATACGCTACAATGGAGCTGCAGGAATTTCATGTGCCTCCATATTGACTCATAGTATTTAATTTTTAATTTATTTTTCTAGTGGCTCCTAATTGTTAACTTTTATTATGTGCAGTCACTAAGCAACACTGAATGGAGTCCGGTTGGCAGATCTTATAATCTATACTATTAAAATATTAAACTATTCTATTGAATTGTTTGACCTCGGCAAGTCCTGAACATCTTTGATGTGCCATTGTTGCAGACTATAGACCAAGCATACTATATCATACTTTCTACATCAATTGCTGTGTTACTTTTCACAGATAAGCCAGAAACTGTAAAACATGTATAGAATAACGTAGTATCTGAATGAAATTGTATTAAAAAGTTATAATCAGTGAATATGTTTCTATTATATGATCCATGCTAGACTTACGGAATGCTATTCAGCTTTTATTAATCCAGGACTTAGTGAGAAGTTAGTGACAACTAACAATACGTTCAAGATAAAAGTAAAAAATAATATTCACAAGAAACTGCCTATAATAAATTAACATTTTAAAGCTGATCTATCACCAGAATTCACAGTAGAGTCTGCATACAATATTAAATAGATCTTTTAAATCTGATGAGGCTGGTGTACTTACTATGAATGGCTATATAATTCTTTTTGAAACTTTAAACACAATCTCCAACTATCTAGCTTAATTTGTAGCTCCTCAATGTCTCTCTTCCCTGCTGTGCTGAGATCGCACACTGCTCCGTACAAGCTGCACTGTCAGTCAGGATAGGTAGGTTAGGGACTGAATGCACTCACTCTATAACTTGGCTCATAAATTGCTCCTTTTAATATTAATATTATACAGCCATTCAGGCATGAATTTTCAAAGTACGATAACCAGTCTCATCAGATCTAAGAGATCTATTTGTATTGTGAGATCTGCTGGAAGATCTGCTTTAATGATGAAAGTCTTTACATTTATGCAAAAGTCTTGATATAGATGATAGATTTTAAAGGCAGTCTGTCAGCACAAAATGACAGTTAACACAAATATAAGGTGTAGTCAACCAGTTTAGTGCACCATTTTCTACTACCTATAAAGCAAGAGCTGTCCCTCAAGAAAGAGGAGGCAGAGGTACACAGAAAACAAATAGGTGGCAAAGTGCACTCAATGGTATGGCCATCGCAAGGGTGCATGGAGTGTCCTTAGTTTTTTGTTTGAACAGTCATGTTATGGTGACCGACTCTCTCTATTGTGATCACAGGAGAATAGTTACCACCACCAGTCCCATATTAGAGATAAGAGAATCATTTGAAATTGAAAATGGCGAGAATTGATTATCTCTGGCAGTTACATTAAAGCAGAAGAGGTAACAGATTCTAAAAATAATGGTTGTTGGCACATAGCTACATGAGCAGAATCGAACTTACTACATATTGTAGATATAAGAACAGCACCAAGGTTACTACATAGATATGGGAAAAGAACCAAACCTACTACATAGATATGGGAACAGAAGTGAGCTTACTACATATATAAGGGATCAGGATCAACCTTACTACATAGATACGGGAACAGAACCGAGCTTACTACATAGATACAGGAACAGATCCAAGCTTACTGCATAGATTTGTGAACAAAAGCAAGCTTACTATATAGATAAGGGAATAACACTGAGCGTAATACATAGATCCAATAACAGAACAGAGCTAAGATTACCATATAGATAAGGGAACAGAACTAAGCTTACTGCATAGATACAGGAACAGAGCCAAACTTCCTACATAAGTACGGGAACAGAACCAAGCTTACTGTATAGATACAGGAACAGAACAAGGTTTATAACATAGATATAGAAACAGAGCCAAGCTTACTACATAGATAAAGGATCAGAATCAAGCTTAATAAATAGATACAGGAACAGAACCAAGCTTACTACATAGATACAGGAACAGAATCAGGATTACCACTTGGGTATGGGAACAGAATCAAACTTACTGCATAGATATGGGAACAGAATCATTCTTAAGATATATGTACAGGAATAGACTTGAGCTTACTACAGAGATAGGGGAACAGAACTAGACATTGGAAAACAAAGTATTTGGCATGGAAATTACATGTTATCCTCATACTTTTGTCTAATTTATCAAACAGCATGTTGTGTTAACAAAAATTATGGACACTATACTAAAGTTATATAATGTGGCCCCAAATATAAAAAAAATCAGATCTTTTGTGATGATTCGGTTAGATTTTGGCTTTTTTCACACTCTTCATGTTCATTGCATGACTGTCCTATATGCAATTTGCATACTTACAACATACAATCACATACTAACCTCTTTCTCTTCTGCTTTGTTCAATTGAGAGAAGCCTACATGACTGAAAGCCGCAGCTCTTGGGAAAAATAAAGTTCATTTTCTCCTGAGTGCCACACTTCCAGTATGGCAGTCGGGCACCTTCATAATGCTATTAATATGTAGATTAGTCCTATATTTGCAAGTTAATGGCGTTATTGAACCTGACAGGTTCACTTTAAATGGTCAAATAGCAGCAAGTGAGGCCTAGATCTTTTAGCCGATGTTACAGGCAGAAGCCGTCTATGTATCACATTTGGCATCTACTGGATACGGGTTACTCCAGCTTCTGAACCCGTTCCATACACACACACCCAAATTGTTATATATAGATACATCAGGGTGCTTGAAGGGGTTAATTTCACTTGTCTTTTCCCAAAACTGGATAGACAAATGGAATTCCCTAACAAAGATGTGAAAGAGCCTTTACAGATTTAGTAGGTGTGCCCCAAGCATACAGATGTTTTTACCCGTATACATAAACATATACAAACATACATATAAATTAAGTTCCAGATAAACATATACACATACATTGGGGATGTTTTTACATTCTAGTATGGGCACAGGCAGCCAGCCACATTGTGCTCGCCTTCTTCTCTGCAGCTCGTCCCCTATCCGGCCCTCTTGCTTGGAGATATTCTCTGGCAGATGCAGTACTAGTCATGCTGAGTGGCATCAGATACAGCGGAGAACAGTCACACATCTAAAGGGGGAGTGTTGGCCCATGGCCACTAAAGCAGCAGCCTACCGAGCAGACCTTAACAGCTGCATGACCGGGGAACATATGCCCCTCTGGCCCTGGCCTAGCCCACCCCTGGCTATAGGTAAATGGATGGTAATCGACAATAATCAAAAGCTTGTTTAATAACACATTGCACTGTCAGATTTTTTATGCTTTTCAAAATAAAAAAATTATCCCCTTTTGGGGGCAGTGTTTTTATACACAGGGCCGGCGTCAGCACCCGGCGCACCCGGGCAAGTGCCGGGCCCTGAGTAGGCAGGGGACCCACTTGAGGTCGGGCACCCCGCCGGGCTATTGGCGGAGGAGAGCGGTGCCAGCCCCCGCCCTTCTCCCCCGCTTGACTGGGTCCCGGCAGCAGGATACTTACCTCTCCCCATGCCTCCGCAGATCTGCTGTCTTCCTGCTGTGCGCTCCCTGTGACGTCTTTCCACCGCGCCCTCCTCTGAGCCATCACAGGCAGCGCAGAGCGGGAAGACACCGGCGACGCTGGAGTCCAGACCTGAGCAGCGGCAGCAGGTGAGGAGGAGTGAGGTGAGTATAGGATTTTTTTTTTTTTTATGTATGAAGGCATGGGGCATTATATGGGGGGTGATATCCTGTATGGGACATTATATGGGGGGTGAAATCCTGCATGGGGCATTATAAGGGGGGGAGAGGTGACATCCTGCATGGGGCATTATATGGGGGAGTGACATCCTGCATGGGGCATTATATGGGGGGGTGACATCCTGCATGGGGCATTATAAACAGGGGGTGACATCCTGCATGGGGCATTATATGGGGGGGAGAGGTGATATCCTGCATGGGGCATTATATGGGGGGTAGTGATATCCTGCATGGGGCATTACATGGGGGGGGAGTGACATCCTGCATGGGGCTTTATATGGGGGGTGACATCCTGCATGGGGCATTATAAGGGGGGAACAGCCTGTATAGGGCATTATGTGGGGGGAACAGCCTGCTTGGAGCATTATATGGGGGCCAGTATCCTGTAGGGAGCGTTATAAGGGGACCAGTATCCCGTACGGAGCGTTATATGGGGGCCAGTATTCTGTACGGAGCGTTATAAGGGGGCCAGTATTCCGTATGGAGCATTATATGGGGGCTAGTATTCCGTAAGGAGCATTTTATGGGGGCCATTATACTGTGTGGAGCGATTCGCCGGTTTCTGAGCTATTGTGGAATTTACAATAGATATCACTCATGTAATGTAAGAAGTGAAAGCTTTGGCATTGTACTATATATATATATATTTCTCTGCGGTATCTGTGCATCATGAATCATGGTATGTGTTAAAGGGGCCCACTGAGACTCTTTCGCCCAGGGCCCAGAAAAACCTGGAGCCAGCCTTGTTTCTGCATACACTGTAAAATTGAAGAAGCCATGACTTTTTAACATGTTGTGATCCAAAAATTATCCCTTTTTGGGGCGTAGCAATATATTTTGTGTTTATAAACTGAAGAAGGAATGGCTTGCCTCTTTTAGCCACCAACAAATTAATATCCTTTTTTGTGAAGTAGCAACAGGTTTGGTGTTTGTTTGTAAAGTGAATAAGCTGTGAGAAAGTAGTGGGAAGCATCAGTGTAGCACCCAGACAGTGTGGCCCATTAGAAAGTAATGTCTTATCAATGTCTTAACTCTGGCTCTTTGATGAAATAATTTTTGGGGCTGCAGGTTTTAAGCTAGCCCAATTGTGTAGGTAATGCAAACAGACTCTAACAACAGTTCAGGATGTTCAGAGAAGGTAATGAGTTAAACGGCAGCAGATACAGGTATTTCAAACAGATTTCAATATCAGTTCCAGAAGCATACGGCAAGGATGAGTTAACCTGCTGGTACTGAAGTAAGAAATAACAGGAACTTGGATAAAGGCAGAGTTCAAACGCATGTCTGTGGGACACAGTTCTGGATTAATGCTTAGACACAGGGGTGTGTCTAAACGATCCTTAAAAGGCCTAGGGAGATGATGCCATTGAGGTACGATGGGTCATTTGTAAAAACCCAACATATGCCACAGCAGAAGCCTTTGAGAATTTAAAATATATACAGTACAGACCAAAAGTTTGGACTCACCTTCTCATTTAAAGATTTTTCTGTATTTTCTTGACTATGGAAATTGTACATTCACACTGAAGGCATCAAAACTATGAATTAACACATGTGGAATTATATAGTTAACAAAAAAGTGTGAAACAACTGAAAATATGTCTTATATTCTAGGTTCTTCAAAGTAGCCTCCTTTTGCTTTGATGACTGCTTTGCACACTCTTGGCATTCTCTTGATGAGCTTCAAGAGGTAGTCACCGGAAATGGTCTTCAAACAATCTTGAAGGAGTTCCCAGAGATGCTTAGCACTTGTTGGCCCTTTTGCCTTCACTCTGCGGTCCAGCTCACCCCAAACCATCTGTGGAGGCCAGTTCATCTGGCGTAGCACCCCATCACTCTCCTTCTTGGTCAAATAGCCCTTACACAGCCTGGAGGTGTGTTTATGGTCATTGTCCTGTTGAAAAATAAATGATGGTCCAACTAAACGCAAACCGGATGGAATAGCTTGCCGCTGCAAGATGCTGTGGTAGCCATGCTGGTTCAGTATGCCTTCAATTTTGAATAAATCCCCAACAGTGTCACCAACAAAGCACCCCCACACCATCACACCTCCTCCTCCATGCTCCACGGTGGGAACCAGGCATGTAGAGTCCATCCGTTCACCTTTTCTGCATCGCACAAAGACACGGTGGTTGGAACCAAAGATCTCAAATTTGGACTCATCAGACCAAAGCACAGATTTCCTCTTGGCTAATGTCCATTTCTTGTGTTCTTTAGCCCAAACAAGTCTCTTCTGCTTGTTGCCTGTCCTTAGCAGTGGTTTCCTAGCAGCTATTTTACCATGAAGGCCTGCTGCACAAAGTCTCCTTTTAATAATTTTTGAAGAGATGTGTCTGCTGCTAGAACTCTGTGTGGCATTGAGCTGGTCTCTAATCTGAGCTGCTGTTAACCTGCGATTTCTGAGGCTGGTGACTCGGATAAACTTATCCTCAGAAGCAGAGGTGACTCTTGGTCTTGCTTTCCTGGGGCGGTCCTCAAGTGAGCCAGTTTCTTTGTAGCGATTGATGGTTTTTGCAACTGCACTTGGGGACATTTTCAAAGTTTTCCCAATTTTTTGCACTGACTGACCTTCATTTCTTAAAGTAATGATGGCCACTCATTTTTCTTTACTTAGCTGCTTTTTTCTTGCCATAATACAAATTCTAACAGCCTATTCAGTAGGACTATCAGCTGTGTATCCACCAGAGTTCTGCACAACACAACTGATGGTCCCGACCCCATTTATAAGGCAAGAAATCCCACTTATTAAACCTGACAGGGCACACCTGTGAAGTGAAAACCATTTCCGGTGACTACCTCTTGAAGCTCATCAAGAGAATGCCAAGAGTGTGCCAAGCAGTCATCAAAGCAAAAGGTGGCTACTTTGAAGAACCTAGAATATAAGACATATTTTCAGTTATTTCACACTGTTTTGTTAAATATATAATTCCACATGTATTAATTCATAGTTTTGATGCCTTCAGTGTGAATGTACAGTTTTCATAGTCATGAAAATACAGAAAAATCTTTAAATGAGAAGGTGTGTCCAAACTTTTGGTCTGTACTGTATATTTTTTTCTTTTTTGGCAGCAGCATAGTTTACTAAAAATAGTAACAGAAAACTTGTGTTTCCATTTTGGTGATGACATTAGAGGATGAAGAAGCTGTTGCTTATTTGAGCTATGACAACCAACTTGAATATTTTTTTTGCAGCAATAATGTGTTTGTTATAAGAACTGTAAAAAAATCTTTTTGCAAACCATTTAAAAATGTACCGTGTTTTGGTATGAGCAGAAGGTTTTGCTGTTGAAAAGTGAAGAAGCAATAGCTTTTTAACCAGCCATACAAAAATCATCCTTTTTTGAGATCAGCAACAAGTCTGTTATTGAAAAGTGAAGAAGCCATGACTTTTTAGAAAGCTGTTAAAAATGACCCCTTTTTTAGGAGAAATTTAAAGTTTTTAGATTTTTCCTGTGCAGGAGAGCATTCCCAGCAGAAGTACACTGTAGCTATAGAATATAATGGACAGGAAGAAGATGCATGGTTGCCAATTGGCAGTGGTGCTGGCAGTGGCAGGAAAAATACAGTATAAAACATGATGGATAAGCAGGAAATGTCACACTCTGGAGGTCTAGGACTGGCAGTCCTGGCAGAACCAGCAGCACAGTATAGACAGGACATGATGGACAAGAGAAGCCCACCTGTGCAGGGACACCAGCACTATCTGCATCAGAACAGTACAGAACATAATGGACAGGCAAGCATATGTTAATTAGTGCATCAGCCATTTGTGAATGAAAATCCTCACTGATCCATGCTAGATTTATTTTTACAAAGAAAGGTTTTCCATACCTATCTGGGACAATATAGTCTGACTGAGTGTGACAAAGTCACCTGTTATGCTGAATGTTATCTGATGGTAGACTAAGACTAGAGAAGACATTACTCCCATGGCAAACTGGGCCACTTCTTGCCACTAATCCAATCTTCTGCACCAGAAGTCCATGGGGTCTGACTAAGGGTATCTTTTGGAGAATGGACACCATCCAAACATGACTGAACCTGGTTGTTCACCTCTTCCTCACTATAATCTGATTCTTATGTCCTGTCCACAGCTATATCATCATCAATATCCCTGGTTCTGCTGACAATTTAAAAAATGTATATATTGATATTTTATGAGTATCCATAAAAATATTCGTAGCATACTCCATGAGATACTACTGTATATGACACCAATTGACTGCTCATATGATGTTACTAAGGGACATTATATTCCACCATAGTATGGCATCGTTAAAAAATACAATTCCAACAGAGATAAAAGCATGTGTAGCCTACACATGCTTTTATCTCTGTTGGAATTGTATTTTTTAACGATGGATTAAATAAAGGCTTTTTTTAATTTTTCTACATCGTGTGCTGGAAAACTATTTTTTACTTTCACTGAGGATTTTTCTCCCAGATGGGGATGGACTAATTCCGAGCACCGAGATCATGGAAAGGAGGACTGGGCAGACTGGGCCAGGTGAGCTGAAGATCTTTTTCTTATCTGCTTATTATATGTATGTGACAGTTGTCTGACCTGTTAGCTGCAGGGTCAGTTTAGGTTTAGATACGATCTGGGCAGTGCAGAGGGGGGCACTTTAAGATAAGATAGAGTTAGGCTGTGTGCCCACGATGCGTTTTTTAAGCGTTTCCGCAGCAGCAAAAACGCTGCAGAAACGCTTAAAAAACGCATGGTAGAAGGCCTGCCATGTTCACCAATGATAATTCGCATGTGCTGTGCACATGCTGGGGAAATTTCCGCTGCGGATTATCATTGCGGAAAAAAACACAGCACCACCAATTATTTTGCGGAAGCGCAGCGTTTTCGCCGCCATTGACTTGCATTGGAACGCATGGATTACGCATCACTGCATCTGTACATGCGGAATCCATGCATTCCAATGTGTGGATGGTACCCGGGTGTGGACGACAGGAGACTCTCCTCCGGACTCGGGTACCATAGAACCTGTGAAAAAATTATAAAATAAAAAATAAATGTTATATTTACCTTCTGGCGGCCCCCGCTGCGCTCGTCCTCCAATGCCTGCAGATCGCGGTGGACTGAAGGACCTGCGCTGACGTCATAGTCATGTGACAGCAGGTCCTTCAGTGTACCGCGATCTGCCGGCAGCCAGGACGGAGTGAAGCAAGACTGCGGGGGCCATCGGAAGGTAAGTATAGATTTATTTTTTATTTTTTGACATTCTCTCGGGTCACACTATATAAATCCATGCTGTTTGCATGGATTTATATAGTGTGACCGAGTTGTCAAGCACTTTCCAAGTGATGCTAAAATCGCCTGGAAAGCGCTTGTCAACCCGCATGTGGAAATGCATGTGAAAAACGCTTCATTTCCTCTTGTCCCTGGCAGGAAAAACAAATGTACAATCCGCATGTACAATCCGCATGCATTTTTTCTGCCAGGGAGATGTAGAAACGCTCAGGAAAAATCCAGAGCATTTCTGCATCGTGGGCACATAGCCTTAAGGTAGGAAATAGTTAAAGAAATAGGAGTTGCTTAGTGTGGGAGGAGCAGGACAGTGGGGACTGGAGGTAGTGACTGTTGAGGGCAGTGGGTACAGTACCAGGGAAGAGAGGATCAGCATGTTCGGTCCAGCAGCAGTGTACTGTCAGCCATGTAAATCGGACCAAAACTTTCCCATTGAGCCCGGGACCTACGGTCTACAAAAGGTAGCTGTGTGGCTTCCTTTAAGTCCTCCAAGAAGCGGAGGACTATACGGACGGGGATTAGTCCCGAGAAGATTGTGCGGTACTCACAAGGCTGCAGAGCCCCAGCTATCCTAAGGGTCAAAGCGACCAGCTAAGAAAAGGGATAGCTCAGGACAGATGGACAGACGGAAGGTAAACAAGAACATGTACTGTGTAAAGAACTGTACCTCTGCCAATGCTACTGTCCTTCCCTGAATGCTCTGCTATGTTGAAGTTAAAAGTAAAGTTGTGTTTTTATAGAAACATGGAATGAAAGTCCTTTAATGTTCAAGTGACGATCCCTGAAGAAAATGGACAGAGGATAGAACAGAACTACGAGCAAACCGTACGTGCCATGCATCACAGTTACCACATGGGAAGTTTAGGACTCTTATCTTTGTTTGGGAGCCGGGGTGAAGAAGTACAACATTCCCTTGCCATCATGCCCACCTTAGGTCCCTTACACAAACACTAAAAAGAATGAACAGTTGCACTGTTTTATGAAAATGACTTCTTGAGCACATTTTCCATCTTTGAACTTCTTTTAACAGCTTCTAAAGATGCAAAGAAGCTAAAAGAAGTAAACTGATCATTCTTCAGGTGGCCTCCGCTTGAAAGATATACAAAGGTTTATTCACGTGTGAAAAAAAAGTCAGGGGCAAAATGCAGTATATCCCGCAAAAAAAAACAAAAAGTTGACAAGACGCTTCATAACAAAAGATACCATTGCGTCATGAAGCATCTTCCTCCTGAAAAATTTCTAATTTTATATTCATCAAAACTGGTGTAGCATAAACTCACGTGACGCCAGTCTTGAGAGAGGGTACGGTACGGCGCCGGATTCAGTAAGAGGAGCACGCCATCTAATGAATTCAGCACTTCTAGCAAGTGACGTGTGCTTCCGTTCACTGCGCCATAACTGCTACTCCAGCCGGGGACTAGAGTAGTATTTCTGGAGTAGAAAATCATGGCAAATTTGATTAATTTGCTGGGGGATGTAGCCATGCCCCAGCTTCTCCCCAGCTCTGTCTATTCCCGCCAAGCTCATCCAAAGTGATGTGAAAATGCCAAAAGTTGCAGATTTTTTGTGCAACTTTTGTCATGTAAAAACTTTGTGCACTCATGTGCACATACCCATACTGTTCCATAAAACAGAGTCCCATAATACTTGAAAATGGGGAGAACTCCTTGATTCCCTGGAGAGCTGGCAGATCTCCAGCCACTGTTGAAACTCATAATTTAAGAATCTGCTGCGCTGTTCACTGAAAAACTTGTTTAGTGTTTTTAGCAGATTTTTTTCCCCATTTAATAGTGGGGAATATATATAGAATATATATAAACATCACAGCATTACCTCCACAGGACTTGTAGGAATATTACTGGCCATTTATAAACATGGATGCCAAGCTTACGTTGTATATCGAAGTATTCCAAACTTGTCGTCCCATTGTAATACAACTTGGCGGGATCAAGTTTGCATACTAGATACAATTCTTGTAGTGGTCATACAGAGTCTGAACTAAAGGTGTAAAATGTGTAACGCATTGAAAACAATTGACAATCATAATCAGTTACAGTCGTGAATGTATTTAAATTGTGCAGATTATCTTCCCTTTTTTTTGTTCAAGCCATAGAGATATGAGATCCACAGACAGGTAATTAACAATCTAAAGGACAAAAGCAGTTGGAAAGTTAATTATGTGTGATTATCTTACAAAAGAAGGTGATTATGCAGCTGAATGACAAAGGAAAAGTGTTGAATGGAGACAAAAAAATGCCACACTACAAACTGATGGAACCAGGGCCACCCATTGCTAAATTAGAAGCACTACATTCCAGTTTTGTTGTTTCCAGTATAACAGTGTTTCCAACAAATTTAGACAATGGTGGCTTCAGAGATTAAAGCCCACCACTCTTTTTGTCTTAATCTTCCATACATTTTATCTTTAGGAATGCAAGTAAAATAAGTGAAATGACAGTGTATATGGCAATTATTTTTCAGCGGGATGTATTACGCTACAACGGAAGTCATCACATGGCAGAATATTGGTCATGTTCAGTAGAAAAAAAAAATTACGGTATATGCTTTTGGTTTTGGGAACACAGCAAAGCTACATGAATAGACCTTGTAGGGCGACACACATGGTCCCTATTGCTTAATAGTACAATTAGGCCAGTTTCGCACATCTGTAAAACACAGACTGTTATCGCATCAGAAGAGTCAGGTCTTTCAGCTTGAGTTTACTGCTTCATATTCACCTAATCCAGAGTTATGGATTACAGATTGAGTTTAAAAAGGACAGAGTTGCCATATGTAGAAGCTTATTAGCAGAAGCGGACAAACCATTGGTTCAGCTATACAGAGGCCCAAGAGGTAAAGGGGCCACTAACACCTCTAAGGCAGGTGAAACTGTGCATTATGATGAAATAATAAATATACAAAAACAAAAATAATCCCCCTCACCTTGGGCTATGTTCACACATAGCGTTTTTGATGCATTTTTGCACTTTTGCATTTCTTTCAACCAAGACAAATGCATTTACTGGGAAATGTCATTTTAACATTTTACAACCTTATCTGGCCATGTGGTGTGTGACACATCATCAGACACATGCATACAGCGCTGAAAAGACATGGGAACAGCATGAGGAAGAACCCTGGAAGCATCTCTGACTGGCTGGTCACTACCTAAAAGTGTGCCCATCATAAGTGATCCTTGGCGCATGCGAAGATGCCTCCCGCCATGCAACTGTCATTGCAGACTTGCAACAATCAACATCCACGTCCTTGTCCCAGTGCAGCGTTCAGTTGACCCTACCCCATTCCTTGGAATAAAAGCGCAAGTATGCAGTCAGCCACCCACCCACAGGCCGCAATAGTAAACTGCCAGATTTCTGGGCAGCTGCTTGCACTTTAAATGTGGCCTTTTAGGCTCGTGGAGGCGGAAGCTGTCCACAACCCCATGGCGGCGGCAGCCGGGTGTCCATACTCGGTCCCCAGCCGCCACTTTTTCTCCCGGTGTCATCTCTGCCTTACACAAGCACGGGTCCCACAATATTACCCGTGCCCTCGCCAGTGGACTTAAGTGGGAAGGACCGCCTAACCATAAACACATGGACAGGTGAATGTGGCCAGGGACAATACATCTCACTAGAACCAAGTCCACAGTAAAAAAGCAGCCATAAAGTGTCCGGGAATCTTCCCACATACTTTTCTTAGCCACGGCTGCTTCTTGACAGGGTTGGATGGGACCACCAGAGAATCCTCAGGTGGGCCCTGGCTTCTCCATCAGGAGAGTGCATGATAGGCGCAAACTTTGCAGCTGCTATGGGGATCTTGAGCAGGAGAGAAAGGTGCCCTCAGAATCAAATCATCTGGTGGGCCCAATGTTTTTCAGTCTGACACTGCTTCTCAGTGAGAGTTGTATTTCACCACAGCCATATTCTTTAGCTCAGTGAAAGGACTGACATAGAGGGAAACCGCATCTACTCTGGCTGTCATTTCTCCCAGGAAGTCCTCTAATGCAGCTTGTTGCATAAGCAATGGCAGCCCGTCCAACATCAGCTCGCACTTGTCGGTGGTGCTACGACACACAAACATCTTTCTTTGCGCCTTTAATTCCATGACTACAGAGTTGGGCAATGGCCTGATTTGCAATGCGGTTTGAGAAATAACATGCATAAGCACGTCCAAGCCACATTAAAAAGGCAGCCTTAGAGTGTCAGGGAACCTTCCCACACACTTTTCTTAGCCAGGGCTGCTTCTCGGCAGGGTAGGACAGGCCCACCAGGGAACCGGAGACTCCTCTGGTGTGCCCTGGCTATTCCTTCAGGAGAGATCATAGTGCCAAGGTGAGGGCATGATGATGATAGGGGCCACCATCTGCTTAGTTTTCTGGTACTTGGAATGCAAGCGCAAGTATGCAGCCAGCCACACACCCACCCACAGGCTGCAATAGTAGACTGCCAAATTTCTGGGAAGCTGCTTGCCCTTGAAATGTGGCCTTTTAGGCTCAGGGAGGCAGAAGCTGTCCATAAGCTCATGGCAGCGGCGGCCGGGTGTCCATACTCGGTCCGCAGCCGCCACTATTTCTTCCAGTGTCGTCTCTGCCTTCCACGAGCACGGGTCCCATAACATTACCCGTGCCCTCCACAGTGCACTTACTGGGAAGGACCGCCTAACCACAAACACGTGGACATGTGAATGTGGCCAGGGACGGTACGGAGCCAGTCCACATTAAAAATGCAGCCATAGAGTGTCCGGGAACCTTCCCACACACTTTTCTTAGCCAGGGCTGCTTCTCGGCAGGGTTGGATGGGACCACCAGAGAATCCTCAGGAGGGCCCTGGCTTCTACATCAGGAAAGTTCATGATAGCGCAAATTTTCAGCTGTTATGGGGCTCTTGAGCAGGGGAGAAAGGTTAGCCCTCAAAATCAAATCCTCTGCTGGGCCTAATGTTTTTCAGTCTGAAACTGCTTCTCAGTGAGAGTTGTATTTCAACACAGCCATATTCTTTAGCTCAGTGAAAGGATTGGCATAGAGGGAAACTGTATCTACTGCGGCTGTCATTTCTCCGTCACCAGGTTCCGCCCATTGCTACACACGACTATGCCTGGCTGAATGTTCAGCGGTGAGAGCCACAGATCAGGCTGCTCTGTTACAGCTTTCAACAACTCTGCAGCGCTGGGCAGTTTGTCACCTAAGCATTAAGCATGTTCTCTTCAGCACAGCCTGTTGCCGCTTGGCCAAGGCAGTGCTGCAGTGCTTTCAGTTTGAGACTGATGTGGTCATTTCGGAGATGTAGGCCGAACTGGAGGAGGAGGTGCAGGAGCTGAACAATGTGATTACATTGAGGTTACATTGGCGAGTCAGGTTCTTACACTAAAGGAAGATCCTACTGTGTTTTTTTAACGTTATTTTTTAAGACAAATGCATTCACCGGGAAATGTCATTTTAACATTTTACAACCTTATCTGGCCATGTGGTGTGTGACACATCAAGAGACGTAAAGGTCGGAGGGTCTCCTGAAAACAATGTTCCCATTATTAGAAAGTGTGTCTCCCATACTGTTTGCCTATGCAGTGAAGCAACGGCTGCCAAAAATTTGGAGGAACTCCAATGCACCTTACAAGAGATGTAGAGGTCAGAGGGCCTCCTGAAAACAGTGTTCCCATTATTAGGAAGTGTGTCTCCCATACTGTTTTCCTATGCAGTCAAGCAACGCCTGCCAAAAATTTGAAGGAGCTCCAATGCACCTTGCAAGAGACGTAGAGGTCAGAGGGCCTCCTGAAAACAATGTTCCCATTATTAGGAAGTGTGTCTCTCATACTGTTTATCTATGCAGTGAAGCAACGGCTGCCAAAAATTTGGAGGGACTCCAATGCCCCTTGCAAGAGACGTAGAGGTCGAAGGGCCTCCTGAAAACAATGTTCCCATTATTAGGAAGTGGGTCTCCCATACTGTTTACCTATGCAGTGAAGCAACAGCTGCCAAAAATTTGGAGGAACTCCAATGTCTCTTGCAAGAGACGTAGATATGTTGATATGGTACATATGGTGGTGATATGGTGGTGGAGGATGAGGATGCGGAGAAGGAGGAGGACAAGAGCAAATAGACAAAATCAGGAGGCATATACCCATGTCTGGGTGTGAAGACACAGGTGCCAGGGATTAGAGTTAGACCTCCCAAAAAAAAGACATTGTATTTGAGTTTATGTTACGCAGCTATCATTTGGTGGTGTTGAGAAGTCTGGACCAATCCAGCCCTTGTTCATTTTTATAAGAGTCAGCCTGTCAGCATTTTCAGTTGACAGGCGGTGCTCGTCCGAGCATCTCACTGCTCGCCGATGTTTTTCCGGGGTTGCTCGGCAGGAGCTCGGGTCCCCTCCCTGCATGTCTGGCGCTCTTTATAGCGCCAATCAACATGCGGGGATTGCCTGCCACTCATTGTAATGCCGCAGCCATGGTGGTTGTGGCATTACAGTGATTGGATGGCCGCACAGCGTCATCAGGTCTATATCAGTCCTGGCACTGCTGTGCTTGTCACAGTCACTCCGCAATCAGGCAGAGTAGGGAGAGGTGCTGCTGCGCCAGGGAGAGATTTGCTTGTGTATTAGGTAGAAAAACCGTACAACACACATATCTATCTTAACAAACAGTCCTTTTGAGGACTAACTAATCCATCTGCAGAGATATCAGGCAGGCAGTGTACATAGGCAGGCAGTGTATATAGGCAGGCACGCAGGGTATATAGCAGACTGCAGTGCATATAGCACAAGAGGCTTCATTCCAATTCTGCCTTCTGCTGCTGTTAGATATTTCATTACAAAGGCCCAGGTCTCAGGGGCCAGGAATGCTTTTTTCTGGATCTTAATCCTCATTATTTGCTTAAAAAGCAATCCAGAGAACACCGTTTTTCTGTGCCATTTGCTTGTTGGCACTGCAGAATACAGCCAGGTCCTTTCCATATTACAGCGCTAGAAATCCAGCTATTTAAAACCGTGTTTTTCTCCGTCACACTAATCACATATACGTTTTCAGAAAATACTGCCATTTTTGGCCTTCATTCCAATTTTTTTTCACTGTGTCAGCGACATTTTTGACACCGGTTTGCTGTTCAAACTGCTTAACTACAGGCCAGGTATTTAAAACTCTGTTTTCTCCGTCACAAGGATCACATATACGTTGTCAGAAAATACTGCCATTTCTGGCCTCCATTAAAAATTTCTTTCAGTGTGTCAGTGAAGCAATTCCCACCAGTTTGCTGTTCAAACTACTTACCTACAGGCCAGGTATTTAAAACTCTGTTTTCTCCGTCACACGGATCACATATACGTTGTCAGAAAATACTGCCATTTCTAGCCTCCATTAAAAATTTCCTTTAGTGTGTCAGTGAAGCAATTCACAGCAGTTTGCTGTTCAAACTACTTACCTACAGGCCAGGTATTTAAAACTCTGTTTTCTCCGTCACACGAATCACATATACATTGTCAGAAAATACTGCCATTTATGGCCTCCATTAAAAATTTCTTTCAGTGTGTCAGTGAAGCAATTCACACCAGTTTGCTGTTCAAACTACTTACCTACAGGCCAGGTATTTAAAACTCTGTTTTCTCCGTCACACGGATCACATATACGTTGTCAGAAAATACTGCGATTTCTGACCTCCATTAAAAATTTCTTTCAGTGTGTCAGTGAAGCAATTCACACCAGTTTGCTGTTCAAACTACTTACCTACAGGCCAGGTATTTAAAACTCTGTTTTCTCCGTCACAAGGATCACATATACGTTGTCAGAAAATACTGCCATTTCTGGCCTCCATTAAAAATTTCCTTTAGTGTGTCAGTGAAGCAATTCACAGCAGTTTGCTGTTCAAACTACTTACCTACAGGCCAGGTATTTAAAACTCTGTTTTCTCCGTCACAGAATCACATATATGTTGTCAGAAAATACTGCCATTTCTGGCCTCCATTAAAAATTTCTTTCAGTGTGTCAGTGAAGCAATTCACACCAGTTTGCTGTTCAAACTACTTACCTACAGGCCAGGTATTTAAAACTCTGTTTTCTCCGTCACACGGATCACATATACGTTGTCAGAAAATACTGCGATTTCTGGCCTCCATTAAAAATTTCTTTTAGTGTGTCAGTGAAGCAATTCACACCAGTTTGCTGTTCAAACTACTTACCTACAGGCCAGGTATTTAAAACTTTGTTTTCTCCGTCACACGGATCACATATACGTTGTCAGAAAATACTTCCATTTCTGGCCTCCATTAAAAATTTCGTTTAGTGTGTCAGTGAAGCAATTAACACCAGTTTGTTGTTCAAACTACTTACCTATAGGCCAGGTATTTAAAACTCTGTTTTCTCCGTCACACGGATCACATATACGTTGTCAGAAAATGCTGCGATTTCTGACCTCCATTAAAAATTTCTTTCAGTGTGTCAGTGAAGCAATTCACACCAGTTTGCTGTTCAAACTACTTACCTATAGGCCAGGTATTTAAAACTCTGTTTTCTCCGTCACACGGATCACATATACGTTGTCATAAAATATTTCCATTTCTGGCCTCCATTAAAAATTTCCTTTAGTGTGTCAGTGAAGCAATTCACACCAGTTTGCTGTTCAATCTACTTACCTACAGGCCAGGTATTTAAAACTCTGTTTTCTCCGTCACACGGATCACATATACGTTGTCAGAAAATACTTCCATTTCTGGCCTCCATTAAAAATTTCTTTCAGTGTGTCAGTGAAGCAATTCACACCAGTTTGCTGTTCAAGCTACTTACTTACAGGCCAGGTATTAAAAACTCTGTTTTCTCCGTCACACGGATCACATATAAGTTCGCGCCAAACTCAGTCATTTGTAGTGAGCGTGGAAGATACTGTCCTCCATTTAAAATGGGCAAGGCACGTGGCAAGGGATGGGGAACTGGACGTGATGGTGATGGTGCATGCAGAGGCCGAGGACAAGGCCGTGGGCAAGCTGAAATTGTGCCACAACAAACAGCCACATCTTCTCGCCTGACCTTCTTGTCCCAATTCCTAGGGTCCGCAGCACACCACTATTGAACCCAGAGCAGTGTCAAAAGGTTGTTGATTGGATAGCTGATAATGCTTCCAGTCTCTTAGCCACCACCATCACCACCCTGTCTTCCAAACGGTCAAGTCTCAGTAGCCGTGAGTCTGGACCACATATTCCTCACCCTGATCCTCCTTCCTCCCACCATGCCGAGTGCCCGGAGACAACTGATCCCACACTTGGACACTCTGAAGGGCTGTTCACTTTTCCATTTATAGATTCGGGCCTCTCGCCCGGTCCACTTAAAGCGGGGCAAGAGGAGATCGCGTGTAACGATACCCAAATATTTGAGCAGCCACGGTCACACGAAGGTGACGGTGGGAAAGTGTCACAAGAGGTGGACGATGATGAGACACAATTGCCAGAAAGTCAGGAGGAGGACCAGGGTGCGGAAATGGAAGATGAGGTGGTGGATGATATAGTAACTGACCCAACCTGGCAGGAGGACATGCAGAGCGAGGACAGCAGCACACAGGGGGAGGGAGGCAGAGCACCCCAACAGGCAGGAACAAGCAGTGTGGTGGCCGCAGACAGAAGGCAGGGAACTGTTCCCCGTAACACCAACACGAAGGAAGTTGCCAGTACAACTGTTAGGTCTTCCCGAGTCTGGTTGTTTTTTAAAGACTCTGTCGATAACCCCAAAAAGGCCATTTTCACCACCTGCCAGGCCAGCATCAGCAGGGGTGGCAAAACGACCAGCCTGACCACCACCAGCATGATCATGCACATGGCAGCAAAGCACCCGACTTTGTGGGCCGAACCCCAGGTTCCAGGAACAGTGTCGGCAGTTGGCACCATTGCTTCTTCCGCTGTTGTGCATGCAAGCCAATCCCCTGTCCATGGTGCATGCGAAGATGCCTCCTGCCCTGCACCTGTCGTTGCGTACTCTCAAGTAGCAGCATCAGGAAGCAAGTCCATGTCCTTGTCCCAGCACAGCGTTCAGTTGTCCATACCCCAGTCCTTGGAACGCAAGCGCAAATATGCAGCCAACGCCCCACAGGCCACACTACTAAATTCTCACATTTCACGACTGCTTGTGCTCGAAATGTTGCCTTTTAGGCTCGTGGAGACGGAAGCATTCCGCAACCTAATGGCGGTGGCCGTCCCTCGGTACTCAGTCCCCAGCCGCCACTATTTCTCCCGGTGTGCCGTCCCCGCATTACACAAGCACGTGTCCCAAAACATTAGCCGTGCCCTCAATTACGCAGTTACCGGGAAAGTCCACCTAACCATGGACACGTGGACAAGTGCTTGTGGGCAGGGATGGTATATCTCGCTGACAGCACACTGGGTTAACATAGTGGAAGCCAGGACCCAGTCGGACCTTGGGATGGAACATGTGCTCCCGACGCCAAGGATTGCGGGCCCTATGTCAATCAGTGTTGCCCCCACGGTCTACAGCTCCTGCACCTCATCCTCCTCAGCCTCCTCCTCCTCTTCAGCCTCCATCTCCGAAGTTACCACATCAGTCACAAGATGGAAGCACTGCAGCACTGCTTCGGCCAAGCGGCAACAGGCTGTGCTGAAGCTAATATGCTTAGCTGAAAAACTGCACAATGCTGAAGAGTTGTGGACAGCACTGAAAGAGCAGGCAGATCTGTGGCTCACACCGCTGAACCTACAGTACTCGGTCCCCAGCCGCCACTATTTCTCCCAGTGTGCCATCCCCGCATTACACAAGCACGTGTCCCAACACATTAGCCGTGCCCTCAACAATGCAGTTACTGGGAAAGTCCACCTAACTACAGACACGTGGACAAGTGCTTGTGGGCAGGGACAGTACATCTCGCTGATGGCACACTGGGTTAACATAGTGGAAGCCGGGACCCAGTCGGACCTTGGGACGTAACACGTCCTCCCGACTCCAAGGATTGCGGGCCCTATGTCAATCAGGGTTGCCCCCATGGTCTACAGCTCCTGCACCTCATCCTCCTCAGCCTCCTCCTCCTCTTCAGCCTCCATCTCCGAAATGACCACATCAGTCACAAGCTGGAAGCACTGCAGCACTGCCTCGGCCAGGTGGCAACAGGCTGTGCTGAAGCTAATATGCTTAGGTGACAAACCGCACAATGCTGATGAGTTGTAGACAGCTCTAAAAGAGCAGGCAGATCTGTGGCTCACACCGCTGAACCTACAGCCAGGCATGGTCGTGTGTGACAATGGCCGGAACCTGTTGGCGGCTGTGAGGCGAGGCGAGCTCACACACGTACCATGCCTGGCCCATGTGCTTAACCTCGTGGTTCAGCGGTTTCTCAAATCCTACCCAGAGCTGCTGGATCTGCTTGTTAAAGTACGCCGCCTGTGTGCCCACTTTAGAAAGTCAGCTACAGCTTCCGCCGCCCTTGCCGTGTTTCAGCAGCGTTTGCAACTTCTGGCTCACAGACTGAAGAGGGCAGTTGTTGAGTACCAGCATCAACAAGGCCATCGGTATTCAGATCAGACTCCTCTCATAAGACCTCAGGAGTGGACATGGATGTCAGACATATGTAACATCCTCTAAAACTTTGAGGACTCCACCAAGATGGTGAGCGGTGATGACGCCATATTTAGCCTCACCATCCCGCTTCTCTGTCTTCTGGAACGCTCTCTGCTCACAATCAAACAGGATGCATTGCAGGTGGAGCACGATGAGATGGAGCAAGGAACCATACAGGGTGATTACACACAGCCAAGCCTCATCTCATCCCAACGTGGATTGGGTGACAATGAGGAATAGTAGGAGGAGGAAGAACAGGAGCTAGTTTCATGCACTATAGACAGTACTACCTGCACAGCTGTCATACCGTCTGTTCAGCGTGGATGGCCAGAGGACAGAGAGGAGGAGGAGGAGGAGAGCATGGTCAGTCATCCTCTAGGTGAGGACACGGAAGTCTTGCCTGTTAGTAATCTGGCAAGCATGGCTGAGTTTATGTTACGCTGCCTTTCCCATGACCCTCGCATTCTAAAAATTTTGGGTGACAGTCATTACTGGTTGGTGACACTTCTAGACCCAAGCTACAAGTAGAACTTTATATCTCTTATTCCTGAGGCGGACAGGTCTACAAAAATGGGGCTGTACAATAAGGCCCTTGTTGCGGAACTATTAAAAAAGTTCCCATCTGAAAACGCTGGCGGCAGAGGGCACACTTCCTTGGACAACCAAGGAGTACAGCCGAGAGAGACACAACGTCAATCCAGCAGAGGCAGGGGAACACTGTCAAAGTTCTGGGAGAGTTTTCTCAGACCCTCCCATCGCACAGGCCCTGAGGCGCGGGGCACTCTCACAAGGAGTGCAAAGTTTGGGAAGATGCTGAGGGAGTACCTTGCCGATCGTACCAACGTCCTCCGTGATTCCTCTGTGCCTTATAATTCTATATGTATCCAAGCTGGATACGTGGAATGAACTGGCTCTCTATGCCTTGGAGGTCTTGGCCTGCCCTGCCGCCAGCGTTTTATCAGAGCGAGTTTTTAGTGCCGCTGGTGGAATTATAACTGATAAGCGCATCCGCCTGTCAACTGAAAATGCTGACAGGCTGACTCTTATAAAAATGATCAAGGGCTGGATTGGGCCAGACTTCTCAACACCACCGAATGATAGCAGCGTAACATAAACTCAAATCCAGTGTCTTTTCTTCCCATACACCTTTTCACACCCACACATGGGTATACGCTTCCTGATTTTGGCTATTTGCTCTTGTCCTCCTTCTCCTCATCCTCCACCACCATATCACCAGGGTGACCGTGGTCCGTGATGCAACACCCACATAATGTTTTTAAAGGGTGTTTATGATGCCCGTAAAAAAAAAAATGTATACAGTATGTTCATGTATACCCCCCACGGGTAAATGTTTGTCAGCCCATACACTTAGTGCATGGGCATTACAAGTATAGTAGGCCCGCACCTTTCTAATGGGAAGATTTTTTTATGAGGCCCTCCTCCACGTCTCTTCCAAGGGGCAATGAAGTGCCTCGAATTTTTTGGCAGCCCTTGCATTCTCTGCATAGGCCAACACTATGGGAGACTCTCTCCTTTCTAATGGGAATTTGTCGTTACTGTGGCCCTGCTCTATCTATGTGTCTTTAATTTCTTAGTGGGTTTTTTCCTAAATTTGGTCAGCCGTTGGACTCACTGCATACCCTATAACTGTATAGCAGACCCTCTCCTTTCTAATGAGAACATGTCGTACTTGTTACTGTGGCCCTGCTCTATGTGTCTTTAAATTCTTAGTGGGGTTTTTCCCAAATTTGGTCAGCCGTTAGACTCACTGCATACCCTATAACTGTATAGCAGACTTTCTCCTTTCTAATGGAAATTTGTCGTTACTGTGGCCCTGCTCTATGTGTCTTTAATTTCTTAGTTGGGTTTTCCCTAAATTTGGTCAGTGTTGTACTCACTGCATACCCTATAACTGTATAGCAGACCGTCTCCTTTCTAATGGGAACATGTCGTACTTGTTACTGTGGCCCTGCTCTATGTGTCTTTAAATTCTTATTGGGGTTTTTCCTAAATTTGGTCAGCCGTTAGATTCACTGCATGCCCTATAACTGTATAGCAGACTTTCTCCTTTCTAATGGGAATTTGTTGTTACTGTGGCCCTGCTCTATGTGTCTTGAATTTCTTAGTGGGGTTTTTCCTAAATTTGGTCAGCCGTTGGACTCACTGCATACCCTATAACTGTATAGCAGACTCTCTCCTTTCTAAAGGGAATTTGTCATTACTATGTGTCTTTAATTTCTTAGTGGGGTTTTTCCTAAATTTGGTCAGCCGTTATACTCACTGCATACCCTATAACTGTATAGCAGACGCTCTCCTTTCTTATGGGAATTTGTCGTTACTGTGGCCCTGCTCTATGTGTCTTTCATTTCTTAGTGGGGTTTTTCCTAAATTTGGTCAGCCGTTGGACTCACTGCATACGCTATAACTGTATAGCAGACTCTCTCCTTTCTAAAGGGAATTTGTCGTTACTATGTGTCTTTAATTTCTTAGTGGGGTTTTTCCTAAATTTGGTCAGCCGTTGGACTCTGCATACCCTATAACTGTATAGCAGACGCTCTCCTTTCTAATGGGAACATGTTGTACTCGTTACGGTGGCCCTGCTCTATGTGCCTTTCAGAGTCCCTTCATCATCAATGAAACAGGATGTGTCTGATGATGTGTCACACACCACATTGTCAGATAAGGTTGTAAAATGTTAAAATGACATTTCCCGGTGAATGCATTTGCCTTAAAAAATAACGTAAAAAAAAAAGCAGTAGGATCTTTCTTTAGTATAAAAACAGAGTCGCCAATGTAACCTCAATGTAATCATATTGTTCAGCTCCTGCACCTCCTCCTCCATCTCCGAAATGACCACATCAGTCACAAGCTGAAATCACTGCAGCACTGCTTTGGCCAAGCAGCAACAGGCTGTCCTGAAGATAACATGCTTAATGCTTAGGTGACAAACCGCCCAGCGCTGCAGAGTTGTTGAAAACTGTAACACAGCAGCTTGATTTGTTGCTCTCACTGCTGAACATACAGTCAGGCATGGTCGTGTGTGACAATGGGCGGAACCTGGTGACGGAGAAATGACAGCCAGAGTAGATACGGTTTCCCTCTATGCCAGTCCTTTCACTGAGCTAAAGAATATGGCTGTGGTGAAATACAACTCCCACTGAGAAGCTGTTTCAGATTGAAAAACATTGGGCCCACCAGAGGATTTGATTCTGAGGGCTCACCTTTCTCCCCTGCTCAAGAGCCCCATAGCAGCTGCAAAGTCAGCGCTATCATGAACTCTCCTGATGTAGAAGCCAGGGAACACCAGAGGATTCTCTGGTGGGACCGTCCAACCCTGCCGAGAAGCAGTCCTGGCTAAGAAAAGTGTGTGGGAAGGTTCCCGGACATTCTATGGCTGCTTTTTTACTGAGGCGGAAACCCACGCAAACACGGGGAGAACATACAAAATCTTTGCTGATGTTGTCCTTGCTGGGATTTGAACCCAGGATCCCAGCGCTGCAAGGCTTCAGTGCTAACCACTGATCCAATGTGCTGCCGTTCACTCTCTGATATCTAACAGGCTGGAGAAACTTGCACCTACTGCCACTCTATCTTCAGCTCCTTTGTGAGAAACTAATATATTTGGGCAGCCACTCAGTCTACCAAACAAATTTCCTAAGAAGGAATTTGGGGAAGGCTTCGCTACTGATACTGGAGGCAGTGCTAATACCATGGCATCGTACCATAGTTTACTGGAAATAATCCAGGCTGGTAGGAGGCAAGCAGATTCCCAGAGAAAAGTACCAGCAATAATGTTCAGGTACCCGCGCTTGTAGCAGGCGGAGACAACACCGGGAGAAATAGTGGCGGCTGGGGACCGAGGCATGAGGTTGTGAAAAGCTTCAGCCTCCACGAGCCTAAAAGGCCACATTTCAAGTGAAAGCAGCTTTAGAGGACTTCCAGCCCTGGCTAAGAAAAATGTGGGGGAAGGTTCCCAGACACTCTATGGCTGTTTTTTTAATGTGGATCGGACATGCTTATGGATGTTATTTCTCAAACCGGATTGCAGATCAGGCCATTGCCCGATTCTGTAGTCATGAATTTAAATGCGCAAAGAAAGATGTTTGTGTGTCAAAGCACCACCGAGAAGTGCGAGTTGATGTCAGACGGGCTACCATTGCTTCTGCAAAAGCTGCTTTAGAGGACTTCCTGGGAGAAATGACACCCAGAGTAGATACGGTTTCCCTCTATGCCAGTCCTTTCACCAAGCTAAAGAATATGGCTGTGGTGAAATACAACTCAGCAAAAAAAGCTGTGGGCTGGCTCCATACCGTCCCTGGCCACATTCACTTGTCCACGTGTTTGTGGTTTAGGTGGTCCTTCCCAGTAAGTGCACTGGGGAGGGCACGGGTAATGTTGTGGGACCCATGCTTGTGGAAGGCGGAGACGACACCGGGAGAAACAGTGGCGGCTGGGGAACAAGTATGGACACCTGGCCGCCGCCGGCATGAGGTTATGAAGAACTTCCGCCTCCACGAGCCTAAAGGGCCACATTTCAAGTGAAAGCAGCTTTAATGGACTTCCTGGGAGAAATGACAGCTGGGTAGATATGGTTTCCCAAGTCCTTTCACCAAGCTAAAGAATATGGCTGTGGTTAAATACAACTCAGCAAAAAAAGCTGTGGACTGGCTCTGTACCATCCCTAGCCACATTCACCTGTCCACGTGTTTGTGGTTAGGTGGTCCTTCCCAGTAAGTGTGACATGCCCCCTGGGCCGTGGGATACTTGGTAGCCAGGCCGGTCGGTGCTGGGGGATATCACAGTGGCAGTGGCCCGCTCCGTGACCCAGGGCGGTCAATAAAAGGAGATTACAGTTTTTATAGTTTAATGTTCGTGACGCCACCTGGTATGCGGCTAAATGGAGCCGCCGCTGCGGTGCAGATCCTCTGGAGCTGATGGTGACGCAGTAGAGCTGATTCAGCTCTCCACAGGCAGAGCTTAGCTTGAGGGCAGTAAGTGATGATATTATGAGGTAGATGTTGCTGTGCAGTGTAGTGCAGGGGATAGCGCAGATAATAATTCCAGGACACAGTGGGGTGCAGTCTTCAAGGTTTACTCACAGTTGTTGAACTCCAGGCTACCAGTACCAGGGTAACCTCCCACGTCATCCTGCATTCACCAAGGAAGGGGTTCAGCAATCCCTCAGGTATTTCAGGAGTACATAACGGGACCCCATTCTGTGTGCCTTCCTCGGTCGTCTTCCTGCACTGGCTTTCACCCTCCTGCCCTGCGCCTCGCAACCAGTGTCCTACGCCAGTAACCTCGGATCTTGGCGGGCAACCTGCAGTTCCCTGAATCCTATGTGGCTTCCTTTTTAGTGATGTAGTTGCGGTTGTGGCAGCTGTACCCTGAAAGTACAGAAGCCTTTGGTTTCTAGCTGAACCTTGTAGTTCTCCACTAGTTAGGGGCCGGTCCCCTCTGTGGCCTGATCCCTCCATGTTCCTGCAGATTCGGGCGCACGGGTGGCATCCGCACTTCCTCTGCCCCTGGGATCCCCTCTGTTCCTCTTGGAGCCTCCCCTGCTCCCTTTCTCGTCCTGCCGCTCCTTCTGGGCCTCTCTCTCTAGGCCTGCTCATCTGAGCAGAGCTCTTACAGAGCTCCTGCTCCCACTCCTCCTCCTCAGGCTGCCTTCTCTGATTGGACCCACCCTGACTGCGCTCCTTCTAGATGGTTCCTTGCTTTCTTATACTCCTACTGAAGTTCTCCCCTAAACTACTTCCTCCACCCACACCCACTACATGGTTCCACCCTCCAGTCAGGGACCAGGGACTGTGCTCTCCCTTAGGAGCAATCTCGCCCTTCCCTCTGAAGTGGAGTGTAATGGATGCAAGTGTGTGGGTCCTGGGCAGTACTCCATCCTTACCTGAGAGTGGGATACCACACCTCTGGATGAGATGCAGTACCTCTGTGGCGAATGAACAAGCAGGGGTGCCACAAGTGCACTGGGGAGGGCACGGATAATGTTGTTGGACCCGTGCTTGTGGAAGGCGGAGACGACACCGGGAGAAACAGTGGTGGCTGGGGACCGAGTATGGACACCTGGCCACCGCCGGCATGAGGTTATGGAAAGCTTCCGCCTCCACGAGCCAAAAAGGCCACATTTCAACTGAAAGCAGCTTTAGAGGACTTCCTGGGAGAAATGACAGCTGGGTAGATATGGTTTCCCAAGTCCTTTCACCAAGCTAAAGAATATGGCTGTGGTGAAATACAACTCAGCAAAAAAAGCTGTGGACTGGCTCCGTACCATCCCTGGCCACATTCACCTGTCCACGTGTTTGTGGTTAGGTGGTCCTTCCCTGTAAGTGCACTGGGGAGGGCACGGGTAATGTTGTGGGACCCGTGCTTGTGGAAGGCAGAGACGACACTGGGAGAAACAGTGGCGGCTGGGGACCAAGTATGGACACCCAGCCGCCGCCGGCATGAGGTTATGAAAAGCTTCCGTCTCCACGAGCCTAAAAGGCCACATTTCAAGTGCAAGCAGCTGTCAAATATTTGGCAGAATAGTATTGCAGCCTGTGGGTTGGTGGGTGGCTGGCTACATACTTGAGCTTGCATTCCAAGGAATGGGGTAAGGACAACTGAACGCTGCACTGGGACAAGGACGTGGACGGTGATTGTTGCAAGTCTGCAACGACAGGTGCATGGCGGGAGGCATCTTCGCATGCGCCAAGGATCACCTAATGATTGGCACACTTTTAGGCAGTGACCTTGGAGTTAGAGATGCTTCCAGAAGTCTTCCCCATGTTGTTCCCATGTCTTTTCAGCACTTTATGCATGTGTCTGATGATGTGTCACACACGACATGGCCAGATAAGGTTGTAAAATGTTAAAATGACATTTCCTACTGAATGCATTTGTCAAAACAATGCAAAAGTGCAAAAACGCATCAAAAACACTACGTGTGAACATAGCCCAAGGTGTGGAGGAGTAATTTTGTTTTTGGTTATTTATTTTGCCTTATATACAAGTCATTACCTTGGAAAGGATGTTCCTTAACATATTTCCCAGGAAAAACCATTTTGGTTTCGTTTTTGTATGTTTTATTGTGAGTCCGTAAAAGTGGCGTAATACTCTGACAGCGTTGTTGACAGCAGTGATCTGAGAGTCAGAGATGCTTCCAGGGGTCTTCCCCATGCTGTTCCTATGTCATTTGAGCACTGTTCCCATCAATTAGGGCAATTTTTAGGCCCTCTGCTGACCGCTGGGGGGAGCCGCCTGATAAATGCTAGAGTTTCCCATAGACTTACATTGGGCTCGTTGCTCGGGTCGAGCACCCGAGTATTCCAATGTGCTCGACCCGAGCAACGAGTACCCGAGCATTTTAGTGCTCGCTCATCACTAGTTATAATTCCACCAGCGGCACTAAAAACCCGCTCTGATAAAACGCTAGCGTCAGGGCAGGCCAGGACCTCCAAGGCGTAGAGAGCCAGTTAATGTCACGTGTCCAGCTTGGATACCCAATAATTATAAGGCACAGAGGAATCATGGAGGATGTTGGTAAGGTCGGCAAGGTACTTCCTCAGCATCTTCCGCAACTTTTCCCTCCTTGGAAGAGTACCCCGCGCATCAGGGCGAGGGTCTGAGAAAACTGTCCCAGAACATTGACACTGTTCCTCTGCCTCTGCTCGATTGCATTTGTGTCTCTCTCGCCTGTACTCCTTGGTTGTCCAATGAACTGTGACATCTGCCGCCAGCGTTTTCAGATGGGAATTTTTCTAATAATATCGCAACAAGGGCCTTCTCGTACTGCACCATTTTATTAGGCCTATCCTGCAAGGGAATAAGAGAAAGAAAGTTCTCCTTGTAGCGTGGGTCTAGAAGTGTCATCGGTCAACAATGACTGTCACACAAAATTTGGGCAACGCGGGGTCACGGGAAAGGCAGCGTAATATAAACTCAGCCGTGTGTTCCAGACTGCTAACAGGCAAGACTTCCGTGTCCTCACCAAGAGGACGACTGACCATGTTCTCCTCCTCATCCTCCTCCTCTTCCTCCTCCTCTCTTTCCACAGGCCATCCACGCTGAACAGACGGTATGACAGTTGTGCAGGTAGTACAGTCTATAGCGCAGGAAACTAGCTCCTGTTCTTCCTCCTTCTCCTCCTCTTCCTCATTGTCACCCAATCCATGTTGGGATGAGATGAGGCTGGGCTGTGTGGAATCACCCTGTATGGTTCCTTGTTCCATCTCATTGTGCTCCGCCTGCAATGCATCCTCTTTAATTGTGAGCAGAAAGCATTTCAGAAGACAGAGAAGGGGGATGGTGATGCTAATTATGGCATCATCGCTGCTCACCATCCTGGTGGATTCCTCAAAGTTTTGGGGGATGGTACATATGTCTGACATCCATGTCCACTCCTGAGGTTTTATGTATGGAGTCTGACCTGAATACCGATGGCCTTGCTGATGCTACTCAACAACTGTCCTCTTTTGCTCACAAATCCTTCCCAACATCTGCAATGTAGAATTCCAATGCGTGGGGACATCGCAGATCAGTCGGTGAGCTGGAAGCTGCAAACGCTGCTGAAGCACGGCAATGGCGGCGACAGCTGTAGCTGACTTTCTAAAATGGCCACACAGACGGCGTACTTTGACAAGCAGACCCGACAGATCCGGGTAGGTTTTGAGAAACCACTGAACCACGAGGTTAAGCACATGGGCCAAGCATGGTACATGTGTGAGCTCATCTCGCCTCAGAGCCGCCACCAGGTTCTGGAGATGTCACACAATACCATGCCTGGCTGTAGGGTCAGCGGTGTCAACAACAGATCAGCTTGCTCTTTCAGAGCTGTCCACAACTCTTCAGCATTGTGCGGTTTGTCACCTAAGCATATTAGCTTCAGCACAGCCTGTTGCCGTTTGGACGAGGCAGTGCTGCAGTGCTTCCAGCTTGCGACTGATGTGGTCATTTCAGAGATGGTGGCTGAAGAGGAGGAGGAGGTGCAGGAGCTGCAGAATGTGGGGGCAACCCTGATTGACCCAAGACCCGCAATCCTCAGTGTCAGGATTAGGTGTTCCATCCCAAGGTCCGACTGGGTCCCGGCTTCCACTATATTAACCCAGTGTGCCGTTAGCGAGATGTACCGTCCCTGCCCACAAGCACTTGTCCATGTGTCCGTGGTTAGGTGGTCTTTCTAAATAACTGCGTTGTTGAGGGCACGTCTAATGTTGAGGGACACGTGCTCGTGTAATGCGAGGACGGCACACCGGGAGAAATAGTGGCAGCTGGGAACCGAGTACTGAGGGACGGCTGCCGCCATCAGGTTGCGGAAAGCTTCCGTCTCCACAAGCCTAAAAGGCTTCATTTCGAGCGCAAGCATTCGCAAAATATGTGAATTTAGCAGTGTGGCCTGTGGGGCATTGGCTGCGTATTTGCGATTGCGTTCCAAGTACTGGGGTAGGGACAACTGAACGCTGAGCTGCGACAAGGACGTGGACATGCTTTCTGATGGTGCTAGTTGGGAGTGTTCAACAACCTGGGACCCTGGGGTTCGGCCCACAAAGTGGGGTGCTTTGCTGCCTGATCATGCTGGTGGTGGTCAGGCTGGTAGTTTTGCTACCCCTGCTGATGCTGGCCAGGCAGGTGGTGCAAATGGCCTTTTTGTGGTTATCTGCAGTGTCTTTAAAAAATAACCAGACTCGGGAAGACCTAACAGTTGTACTGGCAACTTCCATCGGGTTGGCGTTACGAGGAACGCTTTCCTGCCTTGTGTCTGCGGCCACCACACTTCTTCTTCCTGCCTGTTGTGGTGCTATGCCTCCATCCACCTGTGTGCTGCTCTCCTCGCTCTGTATGTCCCCCTGCCAGGTTGGGTCAGTTACTATATCATCCACCACCTCGTCTTCCACTTCCTCACCCTGTTCCTCCTCCTGACTTTCTGGCAATTGTGTCTCATCATCATCATCCACCTCTTGCAACAGTAATTTCAATTTCCCACCGTCGCCTTCGTGTGACCGTGGCTGCTCCAATATTTGGGCATCGCTACACGCGTTCTCCCCTTGACTCGCTTGAAGCTGGCCGGGTGAGAGGCCCGAATCTACAAATGGAAAAGTGAACAGCTCTTCTGAGTGTCCAGATGTGGGATCAGTTGTTTCCCATCACTTGGCATGGTGGGAGGAAGGAGGGTCAGGATGAGGAATATGCGGTCCAGAGTCACGGCTACTGAGACTTGACCGTGTGGAAGACAGGGTGGTGGTGGTGGCAAAGTGACTGGAAGCATTATCTGCTATCCAACCAATGACACTGCTCTGTGTTCAATAGTGGTGTTCTGCTGTCCCCTAGTTTAATTGGGACAGGAAGATCGAGAAACAAGATGTGGGTGTTTGTTGTGGCACAATTTCAGCTTGCCCTTGGCCACGTCCTCGACCTCTGCAAGCACCATCACCATCACGTCCACTTCCCCGTCCCTTGCCGCGCAACTTGCCCATTTTTAATGGAGGACAATATTTTCCACCTTCACGAGAAATGGCTGATTTTGGAACGCAGTTATATGTGATACATCTGACAGAGAACCACAATTTTAAATAGCAGGCCTGTAATTTGCTAATACTTTTCTTCACAGACATCTAGTGTGAATAGCTTGACTGACACACTGCAGCGAAATGAAAATGGAAGAAATGGCTGATTTTAGAACACTCTTATCGGTGTTATGTCTGACAGAGAACCATGGTTTTAAATACCAGGCCTGTAATTTGCGAATGCTATCCTTCACAGACACCTACTGTGAATAGCTTGACTGACACACTGCAACAGAATGAAAATGGAAGAAATGGCTGATTTTGGAACACTCTTATGGGTGATATGTCTGACAGAGAACCACGGTTTTAAATAGTAGGCCTGTAATGTACTAATATTATTCTATACGGAGACGTAGTGTGAATAGCTTCACCGACACACTGCAATGGAATGGAAATGGAAGAAATGTAAGATTTTTGAACAGTGTTATAGATATGTCTGACAGAGAACCACGGTTTTAAATTGTAGGCCTATAATTTACTAATATTATTCTACACGGAGGCCTAATGTGAATAGCTTCACCGACACACTGCAACGGAATGGAAATGGAAGAAATGTATGATTTTTGAACAGTCTTATAGGTGATATGTCTGACAGCGAACCACGGTTTTAAATTGTAGGCCTGTAATTTATTAATATTATTCTACACGGAGACCTAGTGTGAATAGCTTCACCGACACACTGCAACAGAATGGAAAAGGAGGCCAATATTTTCCTCATTTAGTTTAAATTTCTGGATTTTTATTGCTGAAATATGGAACAGATCTGGCTTTATTCTGCAGTGAGAACAAACAAATGGAGCAGAAAAATTGTGTACTCTGGATTGCTTTTTAAGAAAATAACTAGGATTAAAGAAGTTGTCCAATACTTTTTTTAAATTGCCTAATGTATTCAGCATGTGGGCATAAGTATATTTGTAAATACCTTGTGTTGCTGATAATGCCTGTGAGCGGCGTTATCAACAAGTGAGGCGTGACTGAGCGCTGGGGTCCCTGTGGTGGCTACTGGGTTGTGGTACCGAGTGTGATGCAGGGGAATAACCCCGCCCACAACCCAGCAGCCACCGGTGGAACGCGGAAGAGGGACCCTCGGCTGCAGCCTGGACTTGTCGTGACGTCAGCGGATGTCAGTGCCGGCTGCAGCTGGGGGTCACGTGATGCCTGTGAGTGACCAATGATAGCGCCGCTCACAGGCATTATCTGCAACACAAGTTATTTACAGAGATACTTATGCCCACATGCTGAATACATAGGCAACTTAAAAAAAAGTACCAGACAACCCCTTTAAGATGAAAAAAAAATTTCCCTGGCCCCTGATATCTGGGGCTATGTCTAGAAATATCTGTATTTATTACAGCAGCAGCAGACAGGACGTTCAATGGACCCTCTTGTGCTGTATCATACACTGCAGTCTGCCACATACACTGCCTGCCTAGCACTAATTATATGCAGCTGGATTAGTCCTCAGAAGGACTGTAAGTTCAGATGGATATATATATATATACAGTATATATACAGTGGTGGCCAAAAGTATTGATACCCCTGCAATTCTGTCAGATAATACTCAGTTTCTTCCTGAAATTGATTGCAATCACAAATTCTTTGGTATTATTATCTTCATTTAATTTGCTTGCAAGGAAAAAACACAAAAGAGAATGAAGCAAAAATCAAATCATTGATCATTTCACACGAAGCTCCAAAAATGGGCCAGACAAAAGTATTGGCACCCTCAGCCTAATACTTGGTTGCACAACCTTTAGCCAAAATAACTGCGAACAACCGCTTCCGGTAACCATCAATGAGTTTCTTACAATGCTCTGCTGGAATTGTAGACCATTCTTCTTTGGCAAACTGCTCCAGGTCCCTGATATTTGAAGGGTGCCTTCTCCAAACTGCCATTTTGAGATCTCTCCACAGGTGTTCTATGGGATTCAGGTCTGGACTCATTGCTGGCCACCTTAGAAGTCTCCAGTGCTTTCTCTCAAACCATTTTATAGTGCTTTTGGAAGTGTGTTTTGGGTCATTGTCCTGCTGGAAGACCCATGACCTCTGAGGGAGACCCAGCTTTCTCACTGTTATGATCTGCTACAGAGACTAAGGAAAGACAGGAGATCTGTCCCTACAATAGAACTAAATTAGATCCCTATGATGTAACGGGGAACCTGATCCTGCGATCAGACCCGCTAAAGTCCTCGGCTAGTCTGTACGAAGACCTATAGATGTGAGGGAGGAATCCCTACAAGAACTAGGGACTGGGAAAAGTTGGACACCTCCTAGCAGAAATCGTAGCAGTCAAAGACAAACACACAACAAAAAGTAAAGAGGTCAGAAGACCTAGCAAAACTAACAGAGAACGGCAACAGAGCACCAAGCTAGCTCAACAGTAGTAAATACAAATGAAGTCCAGCAATGCCAGGAGGGCGGAGCCGGATTAAATAGGCAAAACTGGTCATGAGACCAGCAAACTAAAAAAAACCTAACAGGAGAGTTGTAATACTCACACTGGGCCCTACATTATGCTGCAAAATTTGTTGGTAGTCTTCAGACTTCATAATGCCATGCACACGGTCAAGCGGTCCAGTGCCAGAGGCAGCAAAGCAACCCCAAAACATCAGGGAACCTCCACCATGTTTGACTGTAGGGACCGTGTTCTTTTCTTTGAATGCCTCTTTTTTTTTCTGTACACTCTATGTTGATGCTTTTTGCCAAAAAGCTCTACTTTTGTCTCATCTGACCAGAGAACATTCTTCCAAAACGTTTTAGGCTTTCTCAGGTAAGTTTTGGCAAACTCCAGCCTGGCTTTTTTATGTCTCGGGGTAAGAAGTGGGGTCTTCCTGGGTATCTTACCATACAGTCCCTTTTCATTCAGATGCCGACGGATAGTACGGGTTGACACTGTTGTACCCTTGGACTGCAGGGCAGCTTGAACTTGTTTGGATGTTAGTCGAGGTTCTTTATCCACCATCCGCACAATCTTGCGTTGAAATCTCTCGTCAATTTTTCTTTTCCGTCCACATCTAGGGAGATTAGCCACAGTGCCATGGGCTTTAAACTTCTTGATGACACTGCGCACGGAAGACACAGGAACATTCAGGTCTTTGGAGATGGACTTGTAGCCTTGAGATTGCTCATGCTTCCTCACAATTTGGTTTCTCAAGTCCTCAGACAGTTCTTTGGTCTTCTTTCTTTTCTCCATGCTCAATGTGGTACACACAAGGACACAGGACAGAGGTTGAGTCAACTTTAATCCATGTTAACTGGCTGCAAGTGTGATTTAGTTATTGCCAACACCTGTTAGGTGCCACAGGTAAGTTACAGGTGCTGTTAATTACACGAATTAGAGAAGCATCACATGAGTTTTCAAACAGTGCCAATACTTTTGTCCACCCCCTTTTTTAGGTTTGGTGTGGAATTATATCCAATGTGGCTTTAGGACAATTCTTTTTGTGTATAATAATACCAAAGAATTTGTGATTGCAATTATTTTCAGGAAGAAACTGAGTATTATCTGACAGAATTGCAGGGGTGCCAATACTTTTGGCCACCACTGTATATATATATATATATATATATATATATATATATATATATACATGCTGTGGAATACCTATACTAAGCATAATCAAGCAAATCTCTCTGCCTGGTTTCGGAGTAGACTGTGACGAGCATGGCGGCGCCCAGTCTTATATAGACCTGATGATGCTGTGTGGCCAGCCAATCACTGTAATGCCCACAACCAACATGGGTACGGCATTACAGTGTATGGCAGGCAATCCCTGCATGTTCATTGGCTCTTGGATCTAATTGGATCTAATTTACTTACTACTTTTCTTTGGAGTAATATCCTGTAAGAAAATTGTTGCTGTCTGTTACTTGAGTTTTGTGATCATTATTACTACATATAGGATACTATTGTGGGACTTTATATGTTATTATTCATACAATGAATTGTGTAAAAATAAGGATAATAAAAAGTTAATACAGCTGCTAATTTATATTCTTTCCAAAGATGTATTAAAGGTTTGTTCTTGATATTGCTGCATCGAAAGATGGACAAAAAAGTTGGGGATTATTGGGATGAAACAAAAATCAAAATCAAATTTAAATTACAGCGACGTAAAAAAAAAATTTTTCGATTTTAGATAGATCCAGGCAATAAAGTAGCTAAAAAAATGGATATCCTGAAATACAGCAACCTGACAAACATATGACAGAAAAGCAAATGTAATTTCTATAAGATCAAAATAAATTTTATTTTTTTCCGCTTGGTGGTGATCTCAACATGAACAAATATACTGCCCTCAGAAAAAGTTTTCATGAGACACATGCACCAGGAGTGTTGACTCTTCATTACCAACTTTGAATCAATTTTCTATCAACTGTTCTCTTTTTCTGTTGCTAACACTTATGGCCCACTTAGGAAATATAGCGAAACACGCATTGGATGTGGGAGGTGCAGATTACACAGCAACATTTACTTTACAGATGCTTCAAGTCTGGTATTTTCATGATTAATTTGAGGACATTTAATATGTTGTGCTATGTTGTGGTATTTTGATGCTTGCTTATTAGTTTTTCTTTGATCCAGTTTTGACATTGATACATTAAAGAGGTTGTCCAGTAAAGCACTGATGACCCATCCTTACGATAGGTCATCAATTTCTGATCGGTCGGGGTCCGAAAACTGGCACACCCGCCGATCAGCTGTTATCGGTGTCTGCTGTGACTGCCAAAGGCCAGAGGCACTCACTTGCGGAGCTGGCCGTCTTCTGATAGTGGCCGAGGCAGGGTACTACACATCCGCCTCCTATTCAAATCAATAGGAGACAGATGTGTAGTACCCTGCGGCAGCCACTATCAGAAAACGGCCAACTCCGCAAATGAGTACCTCCAGCCAGCGGCCAACATCAATAAAAGCTGATCGTCGGGGGGTGCCGGGTGTTGGACATCAACCGATCATACATTGATGACCTATCCTAAGGTCATCAATGCTAAACTAGTGGACAACCTCTTTAATGTATATTGTGTGTGATCACTCATGTAATGTGGCGCCCTGCTGCGCACTGGTGCCACAGATCCCAGAGGGGTGCATGGATGGAATTCTCCCCAGTGGCCTCAATACATACAGACACCTCCACCCAAGTCCACTAGATGGAGCCCTGTCAGGTATATAAATACTGGGGGGTGGAGTTCAGGAAGTCAGTCAGTAGGAAGCAGACAGTGTGACACCATGCTGCAGCTCCAGACAAGCTGAAGTCTGTGTGGCTGAAGGCCAGGCTAGGCCCAAGCTGCGGGCTAGTCTGGCCAGTGAGAGCCTGGAGCGGGCTAGAAGGCAAGTGAGAGTTCCTGTCAGGCACAGACAGGGACAGAACTCAGAGAGTCTGCTCAGGGAGTCTGCATGAGAGAGTCTGCAGACTGAGGAGAAGAAGGAGAAATGCATAGGGGGCAGAGGAGCATAAGAGGCTCACCACGAACCATATACCGGACACTGGGTCCGCGCATACAGGGATCTTTATGACCAGTAGGAGCAACCGGAATCCCTGGATACTACAAGTCCCAGGTTAACTAACCGCTGACCACAGCAACAGGGTTAGGTACCACTAAGGCTCCAGTGACCAGGAATAGTGGGAACCAGGAGAAAACCCTACCGCCAGGTCAGTAGGTACAAGAAGGAAGCAGTAAGCAAGCCAGGCCTAGCTCCAGGCAGGCCCGAAGCTTAGAGATTAAAAGACACAGATCAGGAGGCCTTACACCCGCTCACTGGGGAGAGTCCAGAAATGTACCCTTCGCCCTGAGTGCCCTGGACCGTACCTGCATCACCACCAGTAAAGGTATTGAAGTTTACCCTTGTGTGTGTGCCTGTACTTCCTCTGGTACCGTCCTGCCGTCTCCCTCCTGCTTCCACCATCTTTCTACACCTCTACACTGCCCTGAGGCCTGCTCCACCTGTGGGGAGCCGTCCCATCATAGCTGCCCCTAACATCAGCCTCAGTGGACTGTCGCAGCGCTGGTAACCTTTTACCAGAATCCACAGGTGGCGTCACGAATTATTCTAAAACCCCTATAAATATAATTATCCCCCATTTCACTGACCGCCCTGGGTCACCGACCGGGCCAGCCACCGTGATATCCCCTGCAAACAGCCAGAGGCCGGACTGCCGAGTACCCTACGGCCCAGGGGGCGCATCAGTAAGATGGTTCATTTCTGACCTCCTTATTATATTTATCACCAATACATATTTTTTATTTTATACTCCACCAAATCATTTGACTTTCAGATCTTGATTTTTACTAATATTCACTTTACCACCGCTCCTTCATTACTTATGGTATCATCAGTAGGTTATTTTCATGACTCCTGTCCCATGCATTAATCATGCTGTGTTTCTTCCACCTCCTCTGGTTTTCGTAATGTCTTGTTTTATGTTTTCATAACGTCTAACAGGGTTGTCACCGTGAAAAAAGACAATTGGGATAGAGTTGGGAGGGTTTTGAGATGACAGCTAGAGTACTTACCTAACTTGAGACCTACCACTGGGCACTTACTATTTGCAAACAGATTCAAAATGTATTTTCTCAGCAATGGTACATCAATCGGCAAAACAGAAAAAGTACAAAGTACACAGCAGTCTGTATATTCCGAGGAGAATAAAATACTTGTTTGGGGGAAAATAAACAATTTATTCTGTTTACCACTTTTAAAAGCTTGGCTTCTTATATATATTAGAAATTAAAGGTTGTGTTCAGACATAGCGGCACGATGGATTTTCCCTTTTTTTGCCTCAATTGCCACATTTTTCAAAAATTGTGAAACACTGGGGTTTAAAGGTGATCATGGAAAAAAAATCACCTTGGAAGTGTGAATGCAGCTTAAAGAATCTACTTGTAGCAGACATAGCAGTTGTAGGGAAATACAAAGAGGTAGCTTTCTTCCGGTCTGGGACTTTTACGTGGGTTCTTCTTTGTGCATAAGATCATATATTACCCTTAAAATATTCACCATTTCATCTGCTGATTGCTGCAGTCAAGTTTACTGATAACTGTCAGTGCCCACTTTTTACTATGTGGCACTCCAGGTTCTAGGTACACCACACGACAGCTCCATATAAATTCAAAAAGAAAACTAGTATGCATTGGGGAGGCACACATTCAGCTGTAGAGTATTTCATCAGTAACTAATGCTACTAATCTCCAAACTATGATATGTTTTACTGCAAACCTTTCTGAAACGGTAAAGCTAGGACAAACTTTGAGTCAAAGCCTGTGACAGTATGGTGAGTGGATACTTTATTTGCTACTGATGGAATGACAATAAGGGTATGTGCACACGATGCCGAAATGAAGCAGAAAATTTCTGCATCTCCCTGGCAGAAAAAACGCATGCAGATTGTGCATGCGTTTTTCCTGCGGAATACATGCGGATTCACATGCGTTTCCACATGCGTTTCCGCATGTGGATTGACAAGCGCTTTCCAGGCGATTTTAGCATCACCTGGGAAGTGCTTGACCACTAGGTCACACTATATAAATCCATGCAAACAGCATGGATTTATATAGTGTGACCCGAGAGAGTGGTAAAAATAAAAAATAAATGTATACTTTACCCTCTGATGGCCCGCGCTGTCCTGCTCAATCCGTTCTCCCTCACCAGCAACTTTGAATTGAAACCCGTCACATGACTCTGACGTCAGCGCAGGTCCTTCAACTCACTGCAAAGTGCCTGGAACCAAGCAGGAGCGGTGCGCGGGCCGACAGAAGGTAAGTATACATTTATTTTTTATTTTATCCTTTTTTTACAGCTTTTTTAATGGTACTTGGGTGTGGAGGAGACTCTCCTCTCATCTACACCCGGGTACCATCTGCACATTAGAACGCGCCAATAACGCAAGTACAAATGCAGTCTTGCGGAATTGGCGCGTTCTAATGCAAGTCAATGGCGGCGAAAACGCCGCGTTTACGCAAAATTAATTGACATGCTGCGGATTTTTGAGCGCAGCGTTTACGCTGCGGAAAAATCCGCATCATGGGCACAGCACATGCGGATTTCAATTGGGGAACATTGCTGCCCTTCTACCATGCGTTTTTAATGCGTTTCTGCGGCGTTTACGCAGCTGCATTAAATACGCATCGTGTGAACTCAGCCTAACAGAAATGTATCATACAAGGATTCCACATTCCATTTCAGCACCATAAAAACTTCTCATAAATGGGCTAGTGCAAGATCACTATTGTGTATGGCTGAAGTCCCAAAATGTTTGTATCTTGTGAGCCACATTCAACTTTATGCGACGGCTGCGAGCCATTTTCAACCCAGAAATAGAAACAAGAAATCATGAAATTTCAAGCATTTATAGATAAATTAACACACTGGAATTATGTCAACCATATTGCTAATTGCATCTGTAATATTGTCAATGTGGATATCGTATCGCCGCTGTTGCATATGGTCAAGTCTTGCAGAAGGGATCGCAAGCAGCATGTGGTTGTTAACCATTGCTGCATAGTCAGGACCAGTTTTAGACAAAGTGGAACCCTGGGCAAAAGTTTAAAGTAGTGCCCTAAATGCTCACATATTGCACCATTACACACAAACATTTAGGTTGCATTTACATGCGCTGAATTCAGACCGTTAGCCGAGAGCAATGTACAATATTCAAGTCGTTTGTTGATTGTTTCCCGGCCTTTTTACACAAGTTGACAAAGAATGCTAGGGACAGGACAATCACTATTAGATCAATCTGTTCCCATTCAGCATCATGTTATCAGCAGCATAGCTGCAGTTTACACTGAGCAATGTGCTGCTGAGAACAATGATTTTTGTTCCTCCTTAAACAATCCAATCACTCAATCAATAAGCAGCATTTTAATCATTCGTTGTGAGATTGCCAACATAGTTACACCTATGAACGCTTGTCTGTGTAGCTGGGATTTTTAAATGGATGCTACAAACACACAGTATTGTACAGAAACACTATATGTTACACACACATATGTATAGCACACACACATGTATACACAAAGCACATACACACATGTATACATAGAGCACATAGATACAGAAACACGCATGCACAGAGTACACACATACTTATAGAAACATGTGCATACACAGAGCACTTTCATACAGACACATGCATACAAAGAGCACATACATACAGACACATATATACCTACCAGGAGTCCATACTTTCTGATATCCTCACGAATACATACCACCAGGAGCCCATATATTCTGATAGTGTTCCATCAGGACAACGACCGAAACCATCAAGATTGGCGAATAAAATGGTTCAATGTAGTGATGAGCGAGCACTAAAATGCTCGGGTACTTGTTGCTCGAGTGCCCGGTCCGAGTAACAAGCCCAATGTAAGTCTATGGGAAGCTCGAGCATTTTTCCATCGGCCCCCCCGGCGGTCTGCAGAGGGCCTAAAAATTGCCTAAATAGATGGGAACAGTGCTCAAATGACATGGGAACAGCATGAGGAAGACCCCTGGAAGCATTTCTGACCCCCAGGTCACTGCTGTCAACAAAGTTGTCAGAGGTATTACGACACTTTTACGGACTAAAAATAAAACATACAAAAACGAAACCAAAATGGATTTTCCTGGGAAATATGTTAAGGAACATCCTTTCCAGGATAATGACTTGTATATAAGGCAAAATAAATAACCAAAAACAAAAATGCTCTTTCACACCTTGGGCTATATTCATACGTAGCGTTTTTGATGCGTTTTTGCACTTTTGCATTGCTTTCAACCAAGACAAATGCCTTCACCGGGAAATGTAATTTTAACATTTTACAATCTTATCTGGCCATGTGGTGTGTGACACATCATCAGACACATCCTGTTTCATTTATGAAGGAGGGATTGTGAAAGTCACAAACACTATTTTTACAGCCTTACTATTCTTAAAGGGCCAGCAGTCGGCTATGCTTTGTTGTTCCCATTATTAATGAGTGGGTCTCCTATACTGTTATTGCGTATGCAGTGACTACATGTTCCCATTAGAAAGGAGAGGATCTGCTATCCAGTTATAGGGTATGCAGTGAGTCCAATGGCTGCCAAAATTTAGGAAAAGAACCCTCTAACAATTTAAAGACACACAGAGCTGGGCTACAGTAACGACATGTTCCCATTGGAAAAGAGAGGGTCTGCTATCCAGTTATAGGGTATACAGTGAGTCCAATGGCTGACAAAATTTAGGAAGAACCCCACTATCAATTTAAAGACACACAGAGCTGGGCCAGAGTAACGACATGTTCCCATTAGAAAGGAGATGGTCTGCTATCCAATTATAGGGTATGCAGTGAGTCCAACGGCTGCCAAAATTTAGGAAAACCGCCACTAACAATTTAAAGACACATAGAGCTGGGCCACAGAAACAACATGTTCCCATTAAAAAGGAGAGGGTCTGCTATCCAGTTATAGGCTATGCAGTGAGTCCAACGGCTGCCAAAATTTAGGAAAACCCCACTAGCAATTTAAACACACATAGAGCTGGGCCACAGTAATGACATGTTCCCATTAGAAAGGAGAGGGTCTGCTATCCAGTTATAGGGTATGCAGTGAGTCCAACAGCTGCCAAAATGTAGGAAAAACCCTACTAACAATTTAAAGACACATGGAGCTGGGCTACAGTAACTAGTACGACATGTTTCAGTGAATGCAATGGCTGCTAAAAATTTGGAGGCAATCAGATGCCCCTTGCAAGAGACGTAGAGGTCAGAGGGCCTCCTGAAAACAATGTTTCCATTATTAGGAAGTGGGTCTTCAATACTGTTTGCCTATGCAGTGAATGCAACGGCTGTCAAAAATTTGGAGGCACTCCAATACCCCTTGCAAGAGACGTAGAGGTCGGAGGGCCTCCTGAAAACAATGTTCCCATTATTAGGAAGTGGGTCTCCTATACTGTTTGCCTATGCAGTGAATGCAACGGCTGCCAAAAATTTGGAGAAACTCCAATGTCCCTTGCAAGAGACGTAGATATGGTGATATGGTAGATATGGTGGTGATATGGAGGAGGATGTCTTGGATGAGAAGGAGAAAGACAAGAGCAAATAGACAAAATCAGGAAGCGTATACCCATATCTGGGTGGGAAGACAGAGGTGCATGGGAATAGAGTTGGACCTCCCAAAAAAAACCCACTGTATTTGAGTTTACGTTGCCCTGCTATCATTCGGTGATATTGAAAAGTCTGGCCCAATCCAGCCCGTGTTAATTTTTATAAGAATCAGCCTGTCAGCATTTTCAGTTGACAGGCTGATGCGCCTATTGGTTATAATTCCACCGGTGGCACTAAAAACCCGCTCTGACAAAACGTTAGCAGCAGGGCAGGCCAGGACCTCCAAGGTGTAGAGAGCCAGTTCATGCCACATGTCCAACTTGGATACCCAATAATTATAAGGCACAGAGGAATCACGGAGGACGTTGGTACAGTCGGCAAGGTACTCTCTCACCATCTTCCGAAACATTTCCCTCCTTGTGAGAGTAACCCGCGTCTCAGGGCCTGTGTGAAGGGAGGGTCTGCGAAAACTGTCCCAGAACTTTGACAGTGTTCCCCTGCCTCTGCTGGATTGCATTTGTGTCACTCTCACCTGTACTCCTTGGTTGTCCAACGAACTGGGACCTCTGCCGCCAGCGTTTTCAGATGGGAATTTTTTCAATAATTCTGCAAAAAGGGCCTTTTCGTACTGCCCCATTTTATTAGGCCTTTCCTGCAAGGGAATAAGAGACAAAAAGTTCTCCTTGTATCATGGGTCTAGAAGTGTCACCAACAAGTAATGACTGTCACCCAAAATTTGGACAACGCGAGGGTCATGGGAAAGGCAGCGTAACATAAATTCAGCCATGTGTGCCAGACTGCAAAGAGGCAAGACTTCCGTGTCCTCACCAAGAGGACGACTGACCATGCTCTCCTCCTCATCCTCCTCCTCTTCCTCTTCCTCCTCCTCCCTTTCCACAGGCTATTCACGCTGAACAGACGGTATGACAGTTGTGCAGGTAGTACCATCTATAGCGCAGGAAACTAGCTCCTGTTCTTCCTCCTCCTCCTCCTCCTCCTTTTCCTCATTGTCACCCAATCCATGTTGGGATGAGATGAGGCTGGGCTGTGTGGAATCACCCTGTATGGTTCCTTGCTCCATCTCATCGTGCTCCGACTGCAATGCATTCTCTTTAATTGTGAGCAGAGAGCGTTTCAGAAGACAGAAAAGCGGGATGGTAACGCTAATTATGGCGTCATCGCTGCTCACCATCTTGGTGGAGTCCTCAAAGTTTTGGAAGATGGTACATATGTTTGACATCCATGTCCAATCCTGAGGTCTTATGTGTGGAGTCTGAACTGAACACCGACGGCCTTGTTGATGCTGGTAGTCAATAACTGCTCTCTTCTGCTCACAAATCCTTCCCAATATCTGTAATGTAGAGTTCCAACGCATGGGGACATCGCAGTTCAGTCGGTGAGCTGGAAGCCACAAACGGTGCTGAAGCACGGCAAGGGCAGCAGAAGCTGTAGCTGACTTTCTAAAATGGGCACACAGGCGGCGTACTTTGACAAGCAGATTCGTCAGATCCCGGTGAGATCCACGAGGTTAAGCACATGGGCCAGGCATGGTACGTGTGTGAGCTTGCCTTGCCTCTGAGCCGCCAACAGGTTCCGGCCATTGTCACACATGACCATGCCTGGCTGTAGGGTCAGCGGTGTCAGTCACCGATCTGCCTGCTCTTTCAGAGCTGTCCACAACTCTTCAGTGTTGTGCGGTTTGTCACCTAAGCATATTAGCTTCAGCACAGCCAGTTGCCACTTGGCCGAGGCAGTGCCACAGTGCTTCCAGCTTGCCACTGATGTGGTCATTTCGGAGATGGAGGCTGAAGAGGAGCAGGAGGTGCAGGAGCTGTAGAATGTGGGGGCAACCCTGATTGACCCAGAACCCACAATCCTCGGCGTCGGGAGGACGTGTTCCATCCCAAGGTCCGACTGGGTCTTGGGTTCCACTATATTAACCCAGTGTGCCATCAGCGAGATGTACCATCCCTGCCCACAAGCACTTATCCATGTGTCCGTGGTTAGGTGGACATTCCCAGTAACTGCGTTGTTGAGTGCACGGCTAATGTTGTGAGACACGTGCTCGTGCAATCTGGGGATGGCACACCAGGAGAAATAGTGGCGGCTGGGGACCGAGTACCGAGGGACTGCTGCCGCCATCAGGTTGCAGAAAGCTTCCAATTCCATGAGCCTAAAAGGCAACATTTCGAGCGCAAGCATTTGCGAAATGTGTGAATTTAGTAGTGTAGCCTGTGGGGCGTTGGCTGCGTATTTGCGCTTGCATTCCAAGGACTGGGGTAGTGTCACGGTGTAATGGGAATGCTGGTGAGGAAATGGCAGATACGGGCAGGGTGAACAGGGAAAACTAGCCTTTCCCTAGACTGGGAACCTTGAATAGCCCTGACCCCGAAGGTATCTCTGATGGTGAGAAGGTTCGGGTCTCCACCCTAAGCCCTAACTCCTCCACAAGCCCTGTGATTATTCCCCTCACCTCCCTTCACAGAACAAAGGTACAGCAATCTCAAAGGAAAGGACCTCAGCGGCACAAACAAACAGTACTTCACAGCACGGCTTCCAGGTATAGAGTGAAACTCTATCAGCAGCATCACCTGGTGGAAGGAGAGGCTACTTAAAGGCTAGGGGGAGGAGATTCACACAGAAACTCACATCCACCAGGACACAGCAATAGAACTGGCATTAACCCATGCAGTACAAAAGGGAATTTCACAGTTTAAGTTACAGCGGCATCTAGAATAGACCACAGATACACAGCGCTAGACAGCGCGTGACAGTACCCCCTCTTTTAAGAGAGGCCTCCGGACTCGAAACCAGACACGTCCAGAAAAGGTCCACATTTCCTGAGTGATGAGATATGAAAAACGTTACGGGTTTCCAACACTGGGAGTATCTCGAGTTGGTATAACACAGAGTTGTAAATGGCCGATATCCTAAATGGACCAATAACCCTGGAACTGGGACCCCCAGCAGCACGCCTCCACCTGACATGCTTGGACAACACCCACACATACTAGTTCACTCTCAGGTCTGGACCTGCACATTTATTTCCACATCTGCGGTCACAGTCAGAGGGCACACACTCAGAACGGCAAATGGCAGCAGTGTCCCCCGGGGTCCAGTGCTCCCTCCACTGGAGAGCACAGTAGGAAGCTCCATCCTTCCCCGGCCCCTCCTCCTGGAACGACGTACTAGACCCACCATTAATCTGAGGCGCAGTCCGGACTCCACCCCCTTTTCCAGGCTCTTCTGGTAGTGGGGTAGGAGTTGGTGCAACCAGTACGGTAGAAATAGTTGTAGCTTGGCAATTACTCACACTGAAAGCACCCCAAATTACAACTTTTCTGGCCTGCCAGTCAGCCACTAGGTTATGTTTCTCCAGCCAGGGAAAGCCCAATACAATGGGAGTGGGCAGGTTCTCCAAGAGGTGACAGGACAGGACCTCCTGGTGGAGAGTTCCTATGCTCAGGTTCACATTATGCACCACTTGGGACCTTCTGGCAGAGTGGAACTGAGTCAATCGAGGCAATGGGAATGGGTCTCACTAAAGCACTGCTGGCGAGACCATGAGCTCGAGCAAAGCGAGAATCCATCAAATTAACACCCGCTCCGCTATTGACCAGTGCAGGTACAGTCTCGGTTTCACCATCTACCACAACCTTGGCAGACAGTGTGAAAGGAGACCTAGTGAGGAAGGACAAATAAATCTTCCGGTCGTCTCCTTCTGAACGACCCAAGGTAGGCTGCTTCTGAGACTGCGTGATTGTCTTGGAGCAAAGTGGACAAACCTTAATAAAATGGTCAGATTTTCCACAGAAAAAACAAGCTCCACCCACTTGAGGAACAGTAGCCACAGGAGGTTTAACACGAGAACCTAATACCCCCAAGTGCATGGGTTCATCGGGTATAGTCTCCTCAGCAGGGATAGGAACAGGAGACAAAGTAGGTCTCTGTCTCTCCCTCAGGCGTCTGTCAACCCGAATGGCTAGAGAAATCGCAGCATCCAATGACTCAGGTGCAGTGTACTGAACCAGGGTGTCTTGCAGTCTAGCTGACAAAGCCAAGCTGAATTGACTCCTGAGGGCTGGGTCGTTCCACTGGGTGTAAGTTGCCCATCTCCAAAACTCCGAGCAGCACTCCTCCACTGCCCGTGTTCCCTGCTTGAGTTTACAGAGATTAGACTCACCAAAGGTCACCCTATCAGATTCACCATACACCTGAGACAGAACAGCAAAAAACCCGTCCACCGACTGCAGCGATGGTGAGTCGCCCGGGAGGGAGAAGGCCCAGGTCTGGAGGTCCCCCTTAAGAAGAGAGACAATAATCCCCACCCGCTGTTACTCACTTCCAGATGAACGGCGCCGGAGCCTGAAATAAAGCTTACAGGCTTCACGAAAAACAAACCTTGGGTTCTGGCACGGCCTGAGCATGAGCCGAGGCCAGGTAACCCACAACTTGCTGCAGCTGTTGCACTACCTGAGTTTGCAGACCAGATACTTCTTCAGAGATGGTCTGCATAAGGCGAGAAAATGCATCAGCTGAGGCAGTTTGAGACATAGTGACTCAAGGAAATTGGTACGGCTGCTGATAATGTCACGGTGTAGTGGGAATGCTGGTGAGGAAATGGCAGATATAGACAGGGTGAGCAGGGAAAACTAGTCTGTCCCTAGACTGGGAACCCTGAATAGCCCTGACCCCGAAGGTCTCTCTGTTAGTGAAAAGGTTCGGGTCTCCACCCTAAGCCCTAACTCCTCCACAAGCCCTGCGCTAATCCCCCTCACCTCCCTCCACAGAACAAAGGTACAGCAATCTCAAAGGAAATTACTTCAGCGGCACAAACGAACAGGACTGCACAGCACGGTTTCCAGGTATACACTGTATTCCAAATTATTATGCAAATAATATTTTCTCAGATTTTCCCAAATTACCTATATGAATTGCAGTCATTGTAATTTTCCAGTCAAATAACTATTAGAGTACAATTGAAAGGGTTTTGTACAAACTGCCTATGATAACAGTATATTTTTTAAAAAATAAAAAACTCAAACTGCACTCAAAATGCATGTTCCAAATTATTATGCACAGCAGAGTTTTCAACCTTTTCATTTTAATAAAGAACAAAAACATGGTCATTTTTGAAATTATAAGCATTAGCAGGTTATTACAAACTGAAATCAAACAGTTTTCAACTCAAAACTTTATTCTAGGTGATGTTACATTTGCACATAGGACCCCTTGTTCGAAAGGAGCTTCTGAACTCTCTCGTCCATTGAATTTGTCAGGTTTTGGATGGTTTCTGCTTCAATTGTTTTGCATGAGGACAGAATACCCTCCCAGAGCTGTTGCTTAGATGTGAACCGCCTCTTGCCATCATAGACACTCCTTTTGATGATGCTCCAGAGGTTCTCAATGGGGTTGAGGTCAGGGGAGCATGGGTGCCACACCATAAGTTTGTCCCCTTTTATGCCCATAGCAGCCAGAGATGCAGATGTGTTATGTGCAGCATGAGATGGGGCATTATCATGCATGAAATGATCTCGATGGTCCAGATGGATGGAGTAGAGGATGGCTGGTTGATGGACACCCCATGCAAACACGGCTACGGCGCTAACAAGGTGGATGTGGAGTAATGTTTTGGGCTGGAATCATGGGGAGAGAGATTGTCGGCCCTTTTAGGATCCCTGAAGGAGTAAATATGAACTCCATAATGTATGTTGAGTTTCTCAAACAGCACTTCCTTGCATGGTTCAAGAAGAAGAACCGTGCATTCCGCAGCAAGATCATTTTCATGCATGATAATGCCCCGTCTCATGCTGCACATAACACATCTGCATCTCTGGCTGCTATGGGCATAAAAGGGGACAAACTTATGGTGTGGCACCCATGCTCCCCTGACCTCAACCCCATTGAGAACCTCTGAAGCATCATCAAAAGGAGTGTCTATGATGGCGGGAGGCTGTTCGCATCTAAGCAACAGCTCTGGGAGGGTATTCTGTCCTCATGCAAAACAATTAAAGCAGAAACCATCCAAAACCTGACAAATTCAATGGACGAGAGAGTTCAGAAGCTCCTTTCGAACAAGGGGTCCTATGTGCAAATGTAACATCACCTAGAATAAAGTTTTGAGTTGAAAACTGTTTGATTTCAGTTTGTAATAACCTGCTAATGCTTATAATTTCAAAAATGACCATTTTTTTGTTCTTTATTAAAATGAACAGGTTGAAAACTCTGCTGTGCATAATAATTTGGAACATGCATTTTGAGTGCAGTTTGAGTTTTTTATTTTTTAAAAAATATACTGTTATCATAGGCAGTTTGTACAAAACCCTTTCAATTGTACTCTAATAGTTATTTGACTGGAAAATTACAATGACTGCAATTCATATAGGTAATTTGGGAAAATCTGAGAAAATATTATTTGCATAATAATTTGGAACACAGTGTAGAGTGAAACTCTATCAGCAGCTCCACCTGGTGGAAGGAGAGGCTACTTAAAGGCTAGGGGAGGAGACTCAAACAGAAACTCACATTCACCAGGACACGGCAATAGAACTGGCATTAATCCATGCAGTACAAGAAGGAATTTCACAGTTTAAGTTACAGTGGCATCTAGAATAGACTAGTGTTGAGCCACCCCCGTAGTGTTCGAGTTCGGTTCGGTTCGTCGAACACCCGTGTGTTCGTCGAACACCTTCGAACACCGTTAAAACCAATGGCAGGCAAACAAAAACACATAGAAACACATAGAAAACACCTTCAAAGGTGTCCAAAAGCTCACAAACTGCTCAGAAGACACAACTAACACATGGAAAAGTGACAAGTACATATAGTCATGCGAAAAGAAAAGAGGTGGAGGAGTAAAAGGAGGGGGAGACACAGATATAGGCATGTCATGCCCTTCTAAAATCCAAAAAGTGAGAAGCCGACACGTTCAGTCCGCTCCTGCCCGTGCCACCTCCGTGTCGCCGGGTTTGTGCCAGAGCCGCGGTGAACCCTGACGGCCAGCCCCCCTCTCCCAATACTGGTGCCTGTCCGCTGGTGGGTCGAGTGAGCCCCCCTGTGGTGGAGGCAGCTCTAAGCTTTTTAATTTAAATTGTCTCTCTAATTTGAATGAATACACTTTAAATCCATTTACAAGGATCTATTGGAGGGCAAGTCTCATGCCAGCAGCCGTGTAATTCCAGCTCCAGTAGCGTCCACTAAAGCTGCTGCAGTTAAAAAGCTTTTATAAGGATCGAGCTCGGCTGTCCACCGCAAGGCATCCTACTGCCAGTCCCAGCCCCTATGCCTTGGGGTGCCTCCTGATGCTCTTCACTGAGTATCCCGTGGTCCCGAAGCATTTCCTTTGAAAAAATTAAGTGTCCAAACTACAGGTGGTGTAGCTTGCTTAACAACCGGGATAATCCGCTGACTAGCAGACACTGCTACTAGGCACAATGTATTTCCTGGGCTAGATGCAGTTAAAAATTTGTAATTAGATACTCTCGTTGGATGCTGAGAAAGCATTCCATAGAGTCTCCTGGCACGCCATATATGATTCTCTTAAAAAGCTTGCGGTAGGGGTCTAGGGGACCCTTTTATAGCCAAAATCACGGCCCTGTATCACAATACGTCACCTAGGCTGAAGATAAATGGAACTGTAGCACCCTGAGGGCTCGGTTGCTACAGAGGTATTGCACCTCACCCAGAGGTGTGATATCTCACTCTCAGGTAAGGATGGAGTGTGGATCAGGACCCGACACCTGCATGCATTACACCACATTGCCGTGGGGCAGGGCTACCAATATGCCTCTGAGATGGGCACGACAGTCCCTGTCCCTGGCTGGAGTGGGGGGAGGGAACACTGAGGAAGGGGAACCCTGTAGTGCAGGAGCAGGGAGGAAGCAGTTCCTGGGTGCATTGAGAAGGGAGTATAAAAGGTGGGCACCATCTTAGTTCAGTGCAGAGAAGTCTGAGCAGAAGTGGCAGGGAGCAGGGGCTCTGCATGAGCTCTGCTCCGGAGGCGGGCCTAGTAACAGAGGCCCAGGCCTGGAAGAGGGAGAAGGAAAGAAGAGGAGCGGAGAAGGCTCCAGGAACGAGGTATGAAGGGATCCCAGGGGTGCGGACGGGCGAGTCGCCACCGCACGCCCGAATCCACCTGCGTGGAGGGGTCAGGCCAAAGGGGGAGACCGGTCCCCGAAACTAGTGGAGGCAGGAAACGACCCTCAGCTAGGAACCGGAGGCTGTGACATTTTATGTGGCGCAGCCCCTCGCTACACCCGCTAGGAAGGCACCACATAGGGTCAGGGAAACTGGCGCCAAGTTTACCAAGAGGAGGCCCGAGGCAGCCGGACAGAAGGGTTGGTAAGAAAGGCCAGACAAAGGACACACAAAGGGGGTCCTGTGAAGCGCTCCAAAGTTATCTGAGTTGTCTGAACCCCTCACCTGGTGAGCAGAGTACGACGTGGGCAGCTGTTACCTGCAGACGTGGTCTGGATAATAAGAACTGTGAGTAAAGGCCCTGGACTGCATCACTGACTCGGTGTTGTTACTGCTGCTGCCCTGCACCATCACCCCCATCCTCCGCATACACTGCCCTGAGGCTATACTCCTCCCGTGGGGAGTTATGCTACGCTCTGCTGCACCCACAACACCAGCCTCAGTGGTCTGCTCTGCAGCGGCGGTTCACTCTGACCGCAATCCACGGGTGGCGTAGTCGGACATTTAAACATCAAAACCACATAAATAGTTCCGCCACTGGTTTGACCACCCTGAGCCACGGAACCGGGTCGCCGCCACGAAGACTACAACCACCAGCATCCACCAAAAAGGGTCAGGCTCCGGGTGTCCCAAGGCCCAGGGGGTGCATCAGAACATTTTCATCACCTTTCACAATCACCAATGGGACAAGGCAGGGATGTCCTCTGTCCCCTCTCTTATACATCCTAGTGACGGAGCACCTGCTCTCATCAATTCGCCATAACCCCAATATTAGGTGGATTGAGGTGGGAGGCACCGAGTACAAGTGCTCTCTATTTGCTGATGATGTCCTAGTATATATCACTCAATCACATATATCCATCCATGCTGTTATGGCTGAAATAGATCACTTTGTTACATGGTCAAATTTTAAAATCAATGCAGCGAAGTCTGAGGCCCTCGATGTCTCCCTCCCCAAATCCATATAGGAGTCCATCCAGTCCAACTTTCCCTTTGCCTGGCCCTCACAGGGTATCAAATACTTAGGAATTCCTATTCATAGAGACCTCTCCCATCTATGTTATCTTAATTTTGGGCCCTTTATTGAACAACTCCATACAGACCACGGTTGGCAAGTTAGAACTGTAAGATTCACTACGTGAACCACTGGTGTTTTGTGGAAAAGCACATGTACACTGTGTTCCAAATTATTATGCAAAAAGTGTTTAGGAGTGATAAGCGAAGAATTTGTTTGTTTGTCAGTTAAACTCATTGATGGTGATGTGTGTCAGGGCTCTTTATATCACTGTAAGCAATTGCAGACACCTGTGCTAATTAGTTTGGCAGGTGTGTCCAATGAAAGGCAAGACTACTTAAGAAGGCTGTCTCACATTATTAAGCAGCCTACATTTTCTGCCAAAATGGGAAAGAAAAAGGATGTGTCGGCTGCTGAGAAGCAACAAATTGTGGAGTGTTTAGGTCAAGGCATGACTACAATCAACATTGTGCGATGATCAGGATGAAGTGTCTTGGCAATCAAGAAGTATGTAGCTGATTCACAGTACACACGTGTGCGTGCTGATAAGGGCAAATTGAGGACTCTTTCCTACAGGCAATTACGTCAGGTTAAAAGAGCAGTGGCAAAAAAGCCTTGTCATAGCAGCAGACAAGTTTTTGAAGCTGCTGGTGCCTCCAACGTCCCCCGAACAACAAGATGCAGGGTCCTTCAGAGGTTTGCAGCTGTGCATACGCCATCCTGTCGACCTCCTCTATCCACTTCACACAAGCAGAAACGGCTCCAGTGGGCTAAACATTACATGAAGACTGATTTCAAAACTGTTTTGTTCACGGATGAGTGCCGTGCAGCGCTCGATGGTCCAGATGGATGGAGTGGAGGATGGCAGGTTGATGGACACCCCACGCAAACACGGCTACAGCGCCAACAAGGAGGAGGTGGAGTAAAGTTTTGGGCTGGAATCATGGGGAGAGAGATTGTCGGCCCCTTTAGGATCACTGAAGGCGCTAAAGATGAACTCCATAATGTATGTGGATTTTCTCAAACAGCACTTCCTGCCATGGTTCAAGAAGAAGAACCGTGTATTTCACAGCAAGATCATTTTTTTGCATGATAATGCACCATCTCATGCTGCACATAAAACATCTGCATCTCTGGCTGATATGGGCATAAAAGGGGACAAACTTATGGTGTGACCCCCATGCTTCCCTGACCTCTACCCCATTCAGAACCTCTGGAGCATCATCAAAAGGAGTGTCTATGATGGCGGGAGGCAGTTCACATCTAAGCAACAGCTCTGGGAGGGTATTCTGTCCTCATGCAAAACAATTGAAGCAGAAACCATCCAAAACCTGACAAATTCAATGGACGAGAGAGTTCAGAAGCTCCTTTCGAACAAGGGGTCCTATGTGAAAATGTAACATCACCTAGAATAAAGTTTTGAGTTGAAAACTGTTTGATTTCAGTTTGTAATAACCTGCTAATGCTTATAATTTCAAAAATGACAATTTTTTTGGTCTTTATTAAAATGAAAAGGTTGATCGAAAAGTTTGGGGGATCTAAGAGTGTGGCAACCCAGTAGTCATGATTACTTCGAATTCTGACAATATGAGGGTCATGTTGCAGGTAGTGCAGCAAGAAGGCACTTATGTGTCTTGCGCATCTCGGAGCCCCAAAATTATTTTCCGGGCTAGATGCATCTAAAAATTATTATTAATTTTAAATCTGGTGGAGCTTTGTATAGATGGCCTAATAGGATCAGTGCTGCACACTGCTACAAAGCCCAAATTATTTTCCAGCCAAGATACAGATAAACATGATTAGTAATTTTAAATCTGGTGGAGCTTATTATAGATGGCCTAATAGAATCAGTGCTGCACACTGCTACAAAGCCCAAATTATTTTCCAGCCAAGATACAGATAAACATGATTAGTAATTTGAAAGCTTAAAATGGTTGGTAGGGTGATTTTAACCAATCATCAAGCTTTTACTCTCCCCAGGATGACACAGGGGTAGAAAAGTCGTTTCGGATCCATGATTTGTTCATCTTTATGAACGTGAGTCTGTCTACATTATCAGTGGAGAGCCGCGTGCGCTTATCTGTCAGCACACCACCAGCAGCGCTGAACACACGTTCAGACAGAACGCTGGCTGCGGGACATGACAAGATCTCCAAGGCGTAAGTGGCTAGCTCCGGCCATTTATCCAGATTGGAAGCCCAAAAAGAGCAAGGGTCCAGTGACACAGTCATGGCTTCAATGTTTACTTGGAGATACTCCTGTACCATCGTCTCTAGGCGTTGACTATGTGTCAGACTTCTTGTCTCCTGTGGCCTTGCAAAGGATGGGCTAAAAAAGTGGTGAAATGATTCCGCAAAATTGATGTTACCAGCAGATACTGTGGTTCTGTTACGGTTTGAGTGCTGAACACTTGACGGTCCCACGGTTGGCAAGTTGGAACTGTGAGATTCACTACGTGCACCACTGGTGTTTTGTGGAAAAGCACATGTAAGATTCTGCAACAGTCTCTGCTGATACTCCTGCATGCGTGCATCCCTTTCTATGGCAGGAATAATTTCGGCAAATTTACTTTTGTACCGGGGATCTAACAGTGTGGCAACCTAGTAGTCAGGATTATTTCTAATTCTCACAATTCGAGGGTCATGTTGCAGGTAGTGCAGCAAGAAGGCACTCATGTGTGTTGCGCATCCAGGAGCACCAAGTCCCTGTTGTGTTGGTGGCGAGGTAACAATCATGCTTCCTTCCTCTGTCCTCTCCCCCCAACCTCGCACAACAGAAATGTGATCAAGGTCTCCCTCATCTGATGAGTCTTCCATCAGTTCGTCCTCCACTTCTTCCTGGGCTCCTGCACCTTCCTCACTAGTTTGGCTGCTACCATGCGCCCTGGTAAAACCATCTCCCCCACCCTCACATGCCTGCCGCCTTGGTGCTGCCGACCGTCTGGACCTTGCAGATGTTAGCCCTTCCGCATACAACTCCTCCTCCTCTACTTCCTCCACCTCCTCTTGTGCCACCACCTGACTCCGAATTCTGTTTAACATGTGCTCCAGCATGTAAATCACCGGAATAGTCATGCTGATAATGGCATCGTCAGCAGTAAACATCTTCGTCGCCATTTCAAAACTGTGCAGAAGGGTGCATAGGTCCCTGATCTGAGACCACTCCTCCAGCGTGATTTGCCCCACCTCTGGATCTCGTTGGCCCAGGCTATACGTCAGAACGTATTGCACCAGGGCTTGTCGGTGCTGCCACAGTCGCTGCAACATGTGCAGAGTTGAATTCCACCGGGTAGGCACATCGCATTTTAGCCGGTGAAGTGGCAGGCCCAACGACTTCTGTAGAGATGTAAGTCGCTGAGCTGCGGGATGCGAACGGCGGAAGTGAGCACACAGCGACCGTGCCCTCTGCAGAAGGCCACAACTCCTCAGCTGTGTGACTCACATTTCCCAGACATTTCAAAGTAAAAACCGCCTGATGACGTTGAGTCCTACTGCCAGCATAGTAAGGAGGTGTGCAGGATCCCTTCTGCGCAGTTAGAAAGCTTGTGGCATGACCAGACAGGCTTTGGGTGCAGGTGGAAGACCGAGAGGAGGTTGAGGAGGCAGAAGCAGTGGAGGAACTTTGACATAAAGAGGATTGACGCATAACTCGTGGGGACGGCAAGACTTGGACAGCAGCCCCTTGTCCTGCTGTCACCATAGTTACCCAGTGCCCAGTCAGCGACATGTAACGCCCCTGTCCATGCCTACTCGTCCAAGTGTCTGTGGTGAAATGCACCCTGTCACACACAGAGTTTCTCAAAGAAGCGGTGATGTTGTGTGCGACATGCTGGTGGAGCGCAGGCACACCTTTCTTTGAGAAGTAGTGCCGACTGGGCATCTGGTACTGGGGCACTGCGACGGACATAAGGTCTCGAAAATCCTCTGTGTCCACCAGGCGGAAAGGCAGCATTTCTGTAGCCAAGAGCTTGCAGATGGTGAAATTCAACCTCTTAGCTTTCTCATGGCTAGGAGGAAATGGTCTTTTACTTGTCCACATCTGAGGGACCGAGGGCTGGCTATTGTGCTTAGACGGGGTTGATAAGGGTGTCCCCAGCAAACTGCCGGTCTGTGAGGAAGATGCAGGCGGACATGTTAGGTTGCCTTGATCCAAAGGTGGTGCTATCGATGTCGGACAGCGCTCAACACCAGCTGGTGTTACCACCTCCAAAGAAAATGATGACCTGCCAATCACGCTGGCTGTTGCGGGTAAAGAGGTGGCAGGTCTGCGCCCCAAAACAGGTGTGACTGCTGTCCCCCCAGTCACAGAGGATGAAGAGGCCGCGGATGCACAAGATATGGCAGACGGTGGTTGGCCCGGCCGGCTAGGCCGCATTGTAGCACACTGAGCTTCCCACTGCAACTTATGCTTCATGTCCATGTGCCGGTTCATGCATGAAGTACTCAAACTATGTATTTTTTGGCCTCTACTTAGCTTTTGCTGACAAATGTTACAGATAACACGAGTTGGGTCATCTTTATCGATCTGAAAAAATGCCCAGGCTATGCAAGGCTTAGCACCCATGCGACCTGAAGAGCCACCACGACTTGTGGTGAGAGGCAGAGTTGTGTTTGAGGATGCAGTTGTTGACGTGCTTCCAGTACTACGTCTCTGTCCAGGAAGGCGCAACCTGACCTCGTCGTCACTAGCATCTTCCTCCACCTCCTCTGCTGACCTCATCTCTTGACTGACTGTGGGTTGACAGTAAGTGGGATCTCCAACCTCATCATCATCACCCTGTGCGTTATCACACCCGTCATCCTCAGAGCCAACCTGTTCCTGCCCTGACAAAAAACTAAAGTTGTCGCTCCAATCAGGTATTTGAGTCTCATCATCGTCTTCCTCATTGTCTCCACCAACAGGAGTTACAGTTTGGGAATGAGGGTCTACATTATGGTCAGAACCTTCTGCGTCTGGTCCTGGATCCGACTCATAAAGATTCTGGGCATCAGTGCAGATCATTTCCTCGTCTGGATTCACAGAAGCGCTGGAGTCGACCTCTGATTCCCAGGCTATAGCATGAGTAAACAGCTCTGCAGACTCAACCATCTGTTCTACCTCATACTCAGACGGGCAGCTGGAGATTTGGGAGCTGTGAGGAAGCAAGTGCGATTGGGTGACACCTTTGAGGACTGGAGTATTTGTGATGTTGAAGTTGATGTGGAGGAGAGCCCACTTAAAGGAGCACTTGATATCCGTTGAAGCACCTGCTGTTTTTGTGCCTCATCTGGAATTTGTAGCGATTGGCGTGGCCGTAAGAAAGGGATCTTATCACATTGTCCGCTAAAAGAAGTAGACATTTTAGTTTGGCTGGAAGATGGTCTTTCTTCTGCAGATGTTACTGTTGCTTTAACACCTACCCCACGGACACAACCTTTTTTCCCCTTCCCAACACGCCTATTCCCCTTTCCACCAGCAGCAGGCCTTTTTCCACTCATTTTGGTGGTTAACTAATTCACAACTCTGGAGTTGTTTGCACAAAAAAACAATGGATGGGAACCGAGCAGAGCTGAGTGGCCAAACTGTGGTATTAGGCCAAAACTATTGGCTGGGTTAGATGCAGAAAAAAATTATATTCGATTTGCAACCTGATGGAGGTCAGTATAGATGGACTAATAGAACAAGTCCCACACACAGCTAGAAGCCCAAATATTTTTTCAGAGGTAGATGCAGAAAAAAAATATATTCAGTTTGCAACCTGATGGAGGTCAGTATAGATGGACTAATAGAGAAAGTCCCACACACTGCTAGAAGGCCAAATATTTTTTCAGAGCTAGATGCAGACAAAAAATTATTTTGAATTTGCAACCTGATGGAGGTCAGTATAGGTGGACTAATAGAACAAGTCCCACACACTGCTAGAAGGCCAAATATTTTTTCAGAGCTAGATGCAGAAAAAAATTATATTCAGTTTGCAACCTGATGGAGGTCAGTATAGATGGACTAATAGAACAAGTCCCACACACAGCTAGAAGCCCAAATATTTTTTCAGAGGTAGATGCAGAAAAAAATTATATTCAGTTTGCAACCTGATGGAGGTCTGTATAGATGGATTAATAGAACAATTCCCACACACAGCTAGAAGCCCAATATTTTTTCAGAGGTAGATGCAGAAAAAAAAATATTTTTAATTTGCAACCTGATGGAGGTCAGTATAGATGGACTAATAGAGAAAGTCCCACACACTGCTAGAAGGCCAAATATTTTTTCAGAGCTAGATGCAGAAAAAAATTATATTCAGTTTGCAACCTGATGGAGGTCTGTATAGATGGACTAATAGAACAAGTCCCACACACAGCTAGAAGCCCAAATATTTTTTCAGAGGTAGATGCAGATAAAAATTATTTTTAATTTGCAACCTGATGGAGGTCAGTATAGATGGACTAATAGAGAAAGTCCCACACACTGCTAGAAGGCCAAATATTTTTTCAGAGCTAGATGCAGATAAAAATTATTTTTAATTTGCAACCTGATGGAGGTCAGTATAGATGGACTAATAGAGAAAGTCCCACACACTACTAGAAGGCCAAATATTTTTTCAGAGCTAGATGCAGATAAAAATTATTTTTAATTTGCAACCTGATGGAGGTCAGTATAGATGGACTAATAGAGAAAGTCCCACACACTGCTAGAAGGCCAAATATTTTTTCAGAGATAGATGCAGAAAAAAATTATATTCAGTTTGCAACCTGATGGAGGTCAGTATAGATGGACTAATAGAACAAGTCCCACACACAGCTAGAAGCCCAAATATTTTTTCAGAGGTAGATGCAGATAAAAATTATTTTTAATTTGCAACCTGATGGAGGTCAGTATAGATGGACTAATAGAGAAAGTCCCACACACTGCTAGAAGGCCAAATATTTTTTCAGAGCTAGATGCAGATAAAAATTATTTTTAATTTGCAACCTGATGGAGGTCAGTATAGATGGACTAATAGAGAAAATCCCACACACTACTAGAAGGCCAAATATTTTTTCAGAGCTAGATGCAGAAAAAAATTATATTCAGTTTGCAACCTGATGGAGGTCTGTATAGATGGATTAATAGAACAAGTCCCACACACAGCTAGAAGCCCAATATTTTTTCAGAGGTAGATGCAGAAAAAAAAATATTTTTAATTTGCAACCTGATGGAGGTCAGTATAGATGGACTAATAGAGAAAGTCCCACACACTGCTAGAAGGCCAAATATTTTTTCAGAGCTAGATGCAGAAAAAAATTATATTCAGTTTGCAACCTGATGGAGGTCAGTATAGATGGACTAATAGAACAAGTCCCACACACAGCTAGAAGCCCAAATATTTTTTCAGATGTAGATGCAGATAAAAATTATTTTTAATTTGCAACCTGATGGAGGTCAGTATAGATGGACTAATAGAGAAAGTCCCACACACTGCTAGAAGGCCAAATATTTTTTCAGAGCTAGATGCAGATAAAAATTATTTTTAATTTGCAACCTGATGGAGGTCAGTATAGATAGACTAATAGAGAAAGTCCCACATACTGCTAGAAGGCCAAATATTTTTTCAGAGCTAGATGCAGATAAAAATTATTTTTAATTTGCAACCTGATGGAGGTCAGTATAGATGGACTAATAGAGAAAGTCCCACACACTGCTAGAAGGCCAAATATTTTTTCAGAGCTAGATGCAGAAAAAAATTATATTCAGTTTGCAACCTGATGGAGGTCAGTATAGATGGACTAAAAGAACAAGTCCCACACACAGCTAGAAGCCCAAATATTTTTTCAGAGGTAGATGCAGATAAAAATTATTTTTAATTTGCAACCTGATGGAGGTCAGTATAGATGGACTAATAGAGAAAGTCCCACACACTGCTAGAAGGCCAAATATTTTTTCAGAGCTAGATGCAGATAAAAATTATTTTTAATTTGCAACCTGATGGAGGTCAGTATAGATGGACTAATAGAGAAAGTCCCACACACTACTAGAAGGCCAAATATTTTTTCAGAGCTAGATGCAGAAAAAAATTATATTCAGTTTGCAACCTGATGGAGGTCAGTATAGATGGACTAATAGAACAAGTCCCACACACAGCTAGAAGCCCAAATATTTTTTCAGAGGTAGATGCAGATAAAAATTATTTTTAATTTGCAACCTGATGGAGGTCAGTATAGATGGACTAATAGAGAAAGTCCCACACACTACTAGAAGGCCAAATATTTTTTCAGAGCTAGATGCAGATAAAAATTATTTTTAATTTGCAACCTGATGGAGGTCAGTATAGATGGACTAATAGAGAAAGTCCCACACACTGCTAGAAGGCCAAATATTTTTTCAGAGCTAGATGCAGAAAAAAATTATATTCAGTTTGCAACCTGATGGAGGTCTGTATAGATGGATTAATAGAACAAGTCCCACACACAGCTAGAAGCCCAATATTTTTTCAGAGGTAGATGCAGAAAAAAAATATATTCAGTTTGCAACCTGATGGAGGTCTGTATAGATGGATTAATAGAACAAGTCCCACACACAGCTAGAAGCCCAATAATTTTTCAGAGGTAGATGCAGAAAAAAAATATATTCAGTTTGCAACCTGATGGAGGTCAGTATAGATGGACTAATAGAGAAAGTCCCACACACTGCTAGAAGGAAAAATATTTTTTCAGAGCTAGATGCAGAAAAAAATTATATTCAGTTTGCAACCTGATGGAGGTCAGTATAGATGGACTAATAGAACAAGTCCCACACACAGCTAGAAGCCCAAATATTTTTTCAGAGCTAGATGCAGATAAAAATTATTTTTAATTTGCAACCTGATGGAGGTCAGTATAGATGGACTAATAGAGAAAGTCCCACACACTGCTAGAAGGCCAAATATTTTTTCAGAGCTAGATGCAGATAAAAATTATTTTTAATTTGCAACCTGATGGAGGTCAGTATAGATGGACTAATAGAACAAGTCCCATACACTGCTAGAAGGCCAAATATTTTTTCAGAGCTAGATGCAGAAAAAAATTATATTCAATTTGCAACCTGATGGAGGTCAGTATAGATGGACTAATAGAATGATGCTATGCCCAAAAGATTTTACTTCACTAGGTGCAGTAAAAAAATTGGTATTCTATACACAGGTGGTATATCTTGCAACACAGATAGGCTACTCCACTGACTAACACACTCTGCAATAGGCCAAAAAGGATTAGCTTTGCTAGATTCAGCCAAATGCTGTGAAAAAAACTTGCACAGCACTGGCACAGACCTGCCTGGCAAAAACTTATAGGAACTGATGTAACCTAGTCCTGAAAAGGACTGCAATTACAATTAGTCTTTACTCCCACAATCTATCTATTTAAGAGTAGAGATGAGCGTTGTTCTACTCGAACTGTTCGCCAATCTCAAATTCGAGCTGTTTTGGGCGGTGTTCGAGCCGTTCGGCGAACACGAACAATTTGAGAAAAATTCGGCTGTTCGAGGTTATGTTCGATAACTGTTCGTGCACCAAAATCATAACTGGATTTTTTCTCAGTAATGATGAAAATTAATGTTAATACGCAGTTTGAGTGTACAGCGGGGTGGGGGGAGGGGCAGGGGATGGATCTCTGCAGGAACAATGAAGATCTCCATTTTTTTTTCTCTTTCCCGCATTTACAGTGGGGAGGTGCAATCTGTCAGCCTATCAGCAGCGCACACACGGAGCGAAGTGCTTTTTTTCACACAAGCAAGGGCATGTGTCATTGGCAGTGTATGTCACATGTCCTTGCCCTATAAGACCAAGCCATTTTCCCCGTCGCCACCATTTTCTCACTGCTGCAGCTGCGTGTTAGACGGCACCGCTGTTGCTGTGTGCGCTATACCTTGTTAATTTCAAGCCAATTTTCGCACAAATATACAGATAGCTTGGGAGTAGGGAATAGTTTTGATTGCAGTCCTTTTAAGGACTAGGTTACAGCATTTCCTACGACTTTTATCAGGGAGGTCTGTGCTCTTAAATAGATCGGTTGTGGGAGTAAAGACTAATTGTAATTGCAGTTCTTTTCAGGACTAGGTTACATGAGTTCCTATCAGTTTTTGCCAGGCAGGTCTGTGCCAGTGCTGTGCAAGTTTTTTTCACAGCATTTGGCTGAATCTAGCAAAGCTAATCCTTTTTGGCCTATTGCAGAGTGTGTTAGTCAGTGGAGTAGCCTATCTGTGTTGCAAGATATGCCACCTGTGTATAGAATACCAATTTTTTTACTGCACCTAGTGAAGTAAAATCTTTTGGGCATAGCATCATTCTATTAGTCCATCTATACTGACCTCCATCAGGTTGCAAATTAAAACTAATTTTTATCTGCATCTACAGTACCTCTGAAAAAATATTTGGGCTTCTAGCAGTGTGTGGGACTTGTTCTATTAGTCCATCTATACTGACCTCCATCAGGTTGCAAACTGAATATATTTTTTTCTGCATCTACCTCTGAAAAAATATTGGGCTTCTAGCTGTGTGTGGGTCTTGTTCTATTAATCCATCTATACTGACCTCCATCAGGTTGCAAACTGAATATATTTTTTTCTGCATCTACCTCTGAAAAAATATTTGGCCTTCTAGTAGTGTGTCGGACTTTCTCTATTAGTCCATCTATACTGACCTCCATCAGGTTGCAAATTAAAACTAATTTTTATCTGCATCTACAGTACCTCTGAAAAAATATTTGGGCTTCTAGCAGTGTGTGGGACTTGTTCTATTAGTCCATCTATACTGACCTCCATCAGGTTGGAAACTGAATATATTTTTTTCTGCATCTACCTCTGAAAAAATATTGGGCTACTAGCTGTGTGTGGGTTTTGCTCTATTAATCCATCTATACTGACCTCCATCAGGTTGCAAACTGAATATATTTTTTTCTGCATCTACCTCTGAAAAAATATTTGGCCTTCTAGTAGTGTGTCGGACTTTCTCTATTAGTCCATCTATACTGACCTCCATCAGGTTGCAAAAATAATTTTTTTCTGCATCTAACCCAGCCAATAGTTTTGGCCTAATACCACAGTTTGGCCACTCAGCTCTGCTCGGTTACCATCCATTGTTTTTTTGTGCAAACAACTCCAGAGTTGTGAATTAGTTAACCACCAAAATGAGTGGAAAAAGGCCTGCTGCTGGTGGAAAGGGGAATAGGCGTGTTGGGAAGGGGAAAAAAGGTTGTGTCCGTGGGGTAGGTGTTAAAGCAACAGTAACATCTGCAGAAGAAAGACCATCTTCCAGCCAAACTAAAATGTCTACTTCTTTTAGCGGACAATGTGATAAGATCCCTTTCTTACGGCCACGCCAATCGCTACAAATTCCAGATGAGGCACAAAAACAGCAGGTGCTTCAACGGATATCAAGTGCTCCTTTAAGTGGGCTCTCCTCCACATCAACTTCAACATCACAAATACTCCAGTCCTCAAAGGTGTCACCCAAATCGCACTTGCTTCCTCACAGCTCCCAAATCTCCAGCTGCCCGTCTGAGTATGAGGTAGAACAGATGGTTGAGTCTGCAGAGCTGTTTACTCATGCTATAGCCTGGGAATCAGAGGTCGACTCCAGCGCTTCTGTGAATCCAGACGAGGAAATGATCTGCACTGATGCCCAGAATCTTTATGAGTCGGATCCAGGACCAGACGCAGAAGGTTCTGACCATAATGTAGACCCTCATTCCCAAACTGTAACTCCTGTTGGTGGAGACAATGAGGAAGACGATGATAAGACTCAAATACCTGATTGGAGCGACAACTTTAGTTTTTTGTCAGGGCAGGAACAGGTTGGCTCTGAGGACGACGGGTGTGATAACGCACAGGGTGATGATGATGAGGTCGGAGATCCCACTTACTGTCAACCCACAGTCAGCCAAGAGATGAGGTCAGCAGAGGAGGTGGAGGAAGATGCTAGTGACGACGAGGTCAGGTTGCGCCTTCCTGGACAGAGACGTAGTACTGGAAGCACGTCAACAACTGCATCCTCAAACACAACTCTGCCTCTCACCACAAGTCGTGGTGGCTCTTCAGGTCGCATGGGTGCTAAGCCTTGCATAGCCTGGGCATTTTTTCAGATCGATAAAGATGACCCAACTCGTGTTATCTGTAACATTTGTCAGCAAAAGCTAAGTAGAGGCCAAAAAATACATAGTTTGAGTACTTCATGCATGAACCGGCACATGGACATGAAGCATAAGTTGCAGTGGGAAGCTCAGTGTGCTACAATGCGGCCTAGCCGGCCGGGCCAACCACCGTCTGCCATATCTTGTGCATCCGCGGCCTCTTCATCCTCTGTGACTGGGGGGACAGCAGTCACACCTGTTTTGGGGCGCAGACCTGCCACCTCTTTACCCGCAACAGCCAGCGTGATTGGCAGGTCATCATTTTCTTTGGAGGTGGTAACACCAGCTGGTGTTGAGCGCTGTCCGACATCGATAGCACCACCTTTGGATCAAGGCAACCTAACATGTCCGCCTGCATCTTCCTCACAGACCGGCAGTTTGCCGGGGACACCCTTATCAACCCCGTCTAAGCACAATAGCCAGCCCTCGGTCCCTCAGATGTGGACAAGTAAAAGACCATTTCCTCCTAGCCATGAGAAAGCTAAGAGGTTGAATTTCACCATCTGCAAGCTCTTGGCTACAGAAATGCTGCCTTTCCGCCTGGTGGACACAGAGGATTTTCGAGACCTTATGTCCGTCGCAGTGCCCCAGTACCAGATGCCCAGTCGGCACTACTTCTCAAAGAAAGGTGTGCCTGCGCTCCACCAGCATGTCGCACACAACATCACCGCTTCTTTGAGAAACTCTGTGTGTGACAGGGTGCATTTCACCACAGACACTTGGACGAGTAGGCATGGACAGGGGCGTTACATGTCGCTGACTGGGCACTGGGTAACTATGGTGACAGCAGGACAAGGGGCTGCTGTCCAAGTCTTGCCGTCCCCACGAGTTGTGCGTCAATCCTCTTTATGTCAAAGTTCCTCCACTGCTTCTGCCTCCTCAACCTCCTCTCGGTCTTCCACCTGCACCCAAAGCCTGTCTGGTCATGCCACAAGCTTTCTAACTGCGCAGAAGGGATCCTGCACACCTCCTTACTATGCTGGCAGTAGGGCTCAACGTCGGTTTTTACATTGAAATGTCTGGGAAATGTGAGTCACACAGCTGAGGAGTTGTGGTCAGCTCTGGAGAACCAATTTCATGAATGGTTGTCTCCACTGGACCTGAAACCAGGGAAGGCCGTGTGCGACAATGCTGCAAACCTGGGTGCGGCCATTCGCCGGGGCAATGTCACACACGTGCCTTGTATGGCTCACGTGTTGAACCTGGTTGTCCAGCAATTTTTAGCCCACTATCCCAGACTAGATGGCCTTCTGCAGAGGGCACGGTCGCTGTGTGCTCACTTCCGCCGTTCGCATCCCGCAGCTCAGCGACTTACATCTCTACAGAAGTCGTTGGGCCTGCCACTTCACCGGCTAAAATGCGATGTGCCTACCCGGTGGAATTCAACTCTGCACATGTTGCAGCGACTGTGGCAGCACCGACAAGCCCTGGTGCAATACGTTCTGACGTATAGTCTGGGCCAACGAGATTCAGAGGTGGGGCAAATCACGCTGGAGGAGTGGTCTCAGATCAGGGACCTATGCACCCTTCTGCACAGTTTTGAAATGGCGACGAAGATGTTTAGTGCTGACGATGCCATTATCAGCATGACTATTCCGGTGATTTACATGCTGGAGCACATGTTAAACAGAATTCGGAGTCAGGTGGTGGCACAAGAGGGGGTGGAGGAAGTAGAGGAGGAGGAGTTGTATGCGGAAGGGCTAACATCTGCAAGGTCCAGAAGGTCGGCAGCACCAAGGCGGCAGGCATGTGAGGGTGGGGGAGATGGTTTTACCAGGGCGCATGGTAGCAGCCAAACTAGTGAGGAAGGTGCAGGAGCCCAGGAAGAAGTGGAGGACGAACTGATGGAAGACTCATCAGATGAGGGAGACCTTGATCACATTTCTGTTGTGCGAGGTTGGGGGGAGAGGACAGAGGAAGGAAGCATGATTGTTACCTCGCCACCAACACAACAGGGACTTGGTGCTCCTGGATGCGCAACACACATGAGTGCCTTCTTGCTGCACTACCTGCAACATGACCCTCGAATTGTGAGAATTAGAAATAATCCTGACTACTGGGTTGCCACACTGTTAGATCCCCGGTACAAAAGTAAATTTGCAGAAATTATTCCTGCCATAGAAAGGGATGCACGCATGCAGGAGTATCAGCAGAGACTGTTGCAGAATCTTACATGTGCTTTTCCACAAAATACCAGTGGTGCACGTAGTGAATCTCACAGTTCCAACTTGCCAACCGTGGGACCGTCAAGTGTTCAGCACTCAAACCGTAACAGAACCACAGTATCTGCTGGTAACATCAATTTTGCGGAATCATTTCACCACTTTTTTAGCCCATACTTTGCAAGGCCACAGGAGACAAGAAGTCTGACACATAGTCAACGCCTAGAGACGATGGTACAGGAGTATCTCCAAGTAAACATTGAAGCCACGACTGTGTCACTGGACCCTTGCTCTTTTTGGGCTTCCAATCTGGATAAATGGCCGGAGCTAGCCACTTACGCCTTGGAGATCTTGTCATGCCCCGCAGCCAGCGTTCTGTCTGAACGTGTGTTCAGCGCTGCTGGTGGTGTGCTGACAGATAAGCGCACGCGGCTCTCCACTGATAATGTAGACAGACTCACGTTCATAAAGATGAACAAATCATGGATCCGAAACGACTTTTCTACCCCTGTGTCATCCTGGGGAGAGTAAAAGCTTGATGATTGGTTAAAATCACCCTACCAAACGTTTTAAGCTTTCAAATTACTAATCATGTTTATCTGTATCTTGACTGGAAAATAATTTGGGCTTTGTAGCAGTGTGCAGCACTGATCCTATTAGGCCATCTATAATAAGCTCCACCAGATTTAAAATTAAAAATAATTTTTAGCTGCATCTAGCCCGGAAAATAATTTTGGGGCTCCGAGATGCGCAAGACACATAAGTGCCTTCTTGCTGCACTACCTGCAGCATGACCCTCATATTGTCAGAATTCGAAGTAATCATGACTACTGGGTTGCCACACTCTTAGATCCCCCAAACTTTTCGATCAACCTTTTCATTTTAATAAAGACCAAAAAAATGGTCATTTTTGAAATTATAAGCATTAGCAGGTTGTTAGAAACTGAAATCAAACAGTTTTCAACTCAAAACTTTATTCTAGGTGATGTTACATTTTCACATAGGACCCCTTGTTCGAAAGGAGCTTCTGAACTCTCTCGTCCATTGAATTTGTCAGGTTTTGGATGGTTTCTGCTTCAATTGTTTTGCATGAGGACAGAATACCCTCCCAGAGCTGTTGCTTAGATGTGAACTGCCTCCCGCCATCATAGACACTCCTTTTAATGATGCTCCAAAGGTTCTGAATGGGGTAGAGGTCAGGGGAGCATGGGGGTCACACCATAAGTTTGTCCCCTTTTATGCCCATATCAGCCAGAGATGCAGATGTTTTATGTGCAGCATGAGATGGTGCATTATCATGCAGAAAAATGATCTTACTGTGAAATACACGGTTCTTCTTCTTGAACCATGGCAGGAAGTGCTGTTTGAGAAAATCCACATACATTATGGAGTTCATCTTTAGCGCCTTCAGGGATCCTAAAGGGGCCGACAATCTCTCTCCCCATGATTCCAGCCCAAAACATTACTCCACCTCCTCCTTGTTGGCGCTGTAGCCGTGTTTGCGTGGGGTGTCCATCAACCAGCCATCCTCCACTCCATCCATCTGGACCATCGAGCGCTGCACGGCACTCATCCGTGAACAAAACAGTTTTGAAATCAGTCTTCATGTAATGTTTGGCCCACTGGAGCCGTTTCTGCTTGTGTGAAGTGGATAGAGGAGGTCGACAGGATGGCGTATGCACAGCTGCAAACCTCTGAAGGACCCTGCATCTTGTTGTTCGGGGGACGTTGGAGGCACAAGCAGCTTCAAAAACTTGTCTGCTGCTATGACAAGGCTTTTTTGCCGCTGCTCTTTCAACCTGACGTAATTGCCTGTAGGAAAGAGTCCTCAATTTGCCCTTATCAGCACGCACACGTGTGTACTGTGAATCAGCTACATACTTCTTGATTGCCAAGACACTTCATCCTGATCATCGCACAATGTTGATTGTAATCATGCCTTGACCTAAACACTCCACAATTTGTTGCTTCTCAGCAGCCGACACATCCTTTTTCTTTCCCATTTTGGCAGAAAATGTAGGCTGCTTAATAATGTGAGAGAGCCTTCTTAAGTAGTCTTGCCTTTCATTGGACACACCTGCCAAACTAATTAGCACAGGTGTCTGCAATTGCTTACAGTGATATAAAGAGCCCTGACACACATCACCATCAATGAGTTTAACTGACAAACAAACAAATTCTTCCATTATCACTCCTAAACACTTTTTGCATAATAATTTGGAACGCGGTGTACATGTGCTTTTCCACAAAACACCAGCGGTTCACGTAGTGAATCTTATAGTTCTAACTTGCCAACCGTGGTCTGTATGGAATTGTTCAATAAAGGGCCCAAAATTAAGATAACATAGATGGGAGAGGTCTCTATGAATAGGAATTCCTAAGTATTTGATACCCTGTGAGGGCCAGGCAAAGGGAAAGTTGGACTGGATGGAATCCTATATGGATTTGGGGAGGGAGACATCGAGGGCCTCAGACTTCGCTGCATTGATTTTAAAATTTTACCATGTAACAAAGTGATCTATTTCAGCCATAACAGCATGGATGGATATATGTGATTGAGTGATATATACTAGGACATCATCAGCAAATAGAGAGCACTTGTACTCGGTGCCTCCCACCTCAATCCACCTAATATTGGGGTTATGGCGAATTGATGAGAGCAGGTGCTCCGTCACTAGGATGTATAAGAGAGGGGACAGAGGACATCCCTGCCTTGTCCCATTGGTGATTGTGAAAGGTGATGAAAATGTTCTGACGCACCCCCTGGGCCTTGGGACACCCGGAGCCGGACCCTTTTTGGTGGATGCTGGTGGTTGTAGTCTTCGTGGCGGCGACCCGGTTCCGTGGCTCAGGGCGGTCAAACCAGTGGCGGAACTATTTATGTGGTTTTGATGTTTAAATGTCCGACTACGCCACCTGTGGATTGCGGTCAGAGTGAACCGCCGCTACAGGGCAGACCGCTGAGGCTGGTGTTGTGGGTGCAGCAGAGCGTAGCATAACTCCCCACGGGAGGAGTATAGCCTCAGGGCAGTGTATGCGGAGGATGGGGGTGATGGTGCAGGGCAGCAGCAGTAACGACACGGAGTCAGTGATGCAGTCCAGGGCCTTTACTCACAGTTCTTATTATCCAGACCACGTCTGCAGGTAACGGCTGCCCACGTCGTACTGTGCTCACCAGGTGAGGGGCTCAGACAACTCCCAGATAACTTTGGAGCACTTCACAGGACCCCCTTTGTGTGTCCTTTGTCTGGCCTTTCTTACCAACACTTCTGTCCGGCTGCCTCGGGCCTCCTCTTGGTAAACTTGGCGCCAGTTTCCCTGACCCTATGTGGTGCCTTCCTAGCGGGTGTAGCGAGGGGCTGCGCCACATAAAATGTCAGAGCCTCCGGTTTCTAGCTGAGGGTCATTTCCTGCCTCCACTAGTTCGGGGACCGGTCTCCCCCTTTGGCCTGACCCCTCCACGCAGGTGGATTCGGGCGTGCGGTGGCGACTCGCCCGTCCGCACCCCTGGGATCCCTTCATTCCTCGTTCCTGGAGCCTTCTCCGCTCCTCTTCCTTCCTTCTCCCTCTTCCAGGCCTGGGCCTCTGTTACTAGGCCCGCCTCCGGAGCAGAGCTCATGCAGAGCCCCTGCTCCCTGCCACTTCTGCTCAGACTTCTCTGCACTGAACTAAGATGGTGCCCACCTTTTATACTCCCTTCTCAATGCACCCAGGAACTGCTTCCTCCCTGCTCCTGCACTACAGGGTTCCCCTTCCTCAGTGTTCCTTCCCCCCACTCCAGCCAGGGACAGGGACTGTCGTGCCCATCTCAGGGGCATATTGGTCGCCCTGCCCCACGGCAATGTGGTGTAATGCATGCAGGTGTCGGGTCCTGATCCACACTCCATCCTTACCTGAGAGTGAGATATCACACCTCTGGGTGAGGTGCAATACGTCTGTAGCAACCGAGCCCTCAGGGTGCTACAGTTCCATTTATCTTCAGCCTAGGTGACGTATTGCGATACAGGGCCGTGATTTTGGCTATAAAAGGGTCCCCTAGACCCCTACCCCAAGCTTTTTAAGAGAATCATATATGGCGTGCCAGGAGACTCTATGGAATGCTTTCTCAGCATCCAACGAGAGTATCTAATTACAAATTTTTAACTGCATCTAGCCCAGGAAATACTTTGTGCCTAGTAGCAGTGTCTGCTAGTCAGCGGATTATCCCGGCTGTTAAGCAAGCTACACCACCTGTAGTTTAGACACTTAATTTTTTCAAAGGAAATGCTTCGGGACCATGGGATACTCAGTGAAGAGCATCAGGAGGCACCCCAAGGCATAGGGGCTGGGACTGGCAGTAGGATGCCTTGCGGTGGACAGCCGAGCTCGATCCTTATAAAAGCTTTTTAACTGCAGCAGCTTTAGTGGACGCTACTGGAGCTGGAATTACGCGGCTGCTGGCATGAGACTTGCCCTCCAATAGATCCTTGTAAATGGATTTAAAGTGTATTCATTCAAATTAGAGAGACAATTTAAATTAAAAAGCTTATAGCTGCCTCCACCACAGGGGGGCTCGCTCGACCCACCAGCGGACAGGCACCAGTATTGGGAGAGGGGGGCTGGCCATCAGGGTTCACCGCGGCTCTGGCACAAACCCGGCGACACGGAGGTGGCACGGGCAGGAGCGGACTGGCCGTGTCGGCTTCTCACTTTTTGGATTTTAGAAGGGCATGACATGCCTATATCTGTGTCTCCCCCTCCTTTTACTCCTCCACCGCTTTTATTTTCGCATGACTATATGTACTTGTCACTTTTCCATGTGTTAGTTGTGTCTTCTGAGCAGTTTGTCAGCTTTTGGACACCTTTGAAGGTGTTTTCTATGTGTTTCTATGTGTTTTTGTTTGCCTGCCATTGGTTTTAACGGTGTTCGAAGGTGTTCGACGAACAGTTCGACGAACAGTTCGGCGAACACACGGGTGTTCGACGAACCGAACCGAACTCGAACACTACGGGGGTGGCTCAACACTATTTAAGAGCACAGACCTGCCTGATAAAAGTCGTAGGAAATGCTGTAACCTAGTCCTTAAAGGACTGCAATCACAACTATTCTCTTCTCCCAAGCTATCTGTAGATTTGTGCGAAAATTGGCTTGAAATTAACAAGGTATAGCGCACACAGCAACAGCGGTGCCGTCTAACACGCAGCTGCAGCAGTGAGAAAATGGTGGCGACGGGGAAAATGGCTTGGTCTTATAGGGCAAGGACATGTGACATACACTGCCAATGACACATGCCCTTGCTTGTGTGAAAAACAGCAGTTCGCTCCGTGTGTGCACTGCTGATAGGCTGACAGACTGCACCTCCCCACTGCAAATGCGGGAAAGAGAAAAAAAAATGGAGATCTTCATTATTCCTGCAGAGATCCATCCCCTGCCCCTCCCCCCACCCCGCTGTACACTCAAACTGCGTATTAACATTCGTTTTCATCATTACTGAGAAAAAATCCAGTTATGATTTTGGTGCACGAACAGTTATCGAACATAACCTCGAACAGCCGAATTTTTCTCAAATCGTTCGTGTTCGCCGAACGGCTCGAACACCGCCCAAAACAGCTCGAATTTGAGATTGGCGAACAGTTCGAGTAGAACAACGCTCATCTCTAGAATAGACCACAGATACACAGCACTAGACAGTGCATGACAGGTAGGGACAAATGAACGTTGCGCTGGGACAAGAACGTGGACGTGCTTGCTGATGGTGCTAGTTGAGAGTGTGCAACGACAGGTGCAGGGCAGGTGGCATCTTTGCATGCACCATGGACAGGGGATTCGTGAGCACACACAACAGCGGAACAAGCAGTGGTGTCACCCGCACACACTGTTTCTGGACCCTGGGTTTCGGCCCACTTAGTCGGGTGCTTTGCGGCCATGTGCCTGATCATGCTGGTGGTGGTCAGGCTGCCAATTTTGCTACCTCTGCTGATGCTGGCCTGGCAGGTGGTGCAAATTAATTTTTTTGGGTTATCTGCAGTCTTTAAAAAAACAACCAGACTCAAGAAGATCTACCAGTTGTAGTGGCAACTTGCATCGTGTTGGTATTACAAGGAACGCTTTCCCGCCTTGTGTCTGTGGCCACAACACTGCTTCTTCCTGCCTGTTGTAGTGCTACGCCTCCCTCCCACTGTGTGCTGCTGTCCTCGCTCTGTTTGTCCCCCTGCCAGGTTGGGTCAGCTACTATATCATCCACCACCTTGTCTTCCACTTCCGCACCCTGTTCCTTCGCCTGACTTTCTGGCAATTGTGTATCATCATCATCATCCACCTCTTGCGACAGTAATTGCACTTTCCCACCATCGCCTTCGTGTGACCATGGCTGCTCCAATATTTGGGCATCTCTACACGCGTTCTCCTTTTGATTCGCTTGAAGCTGGCCGAGCGAGAGGCCCAAATCTACCAATGAAAAAGTGAACAGCTCTTCTGAGTGTCCAAGTGTGGGATCAGTTGTATCCGGGCACTTGGCATGGTGGGAGGAAGGAGGATCAGGGTGAGGAATATGTGGTCCAGATTCACGGCTACTGAGACTTGACCGTGTGGAAGACAGGGTGGTGGTGGTAGCAAAGTGACTGAAAGCATTATCTGCTATTTAACCAACAACCTTTTGACACTGCTCTGGGTTCAATAATGGTGTACTGAGGTCCCCTAGTAATTGGAAAAGGAAGGTCGGCCATGGCCTCTGCATGCACCATCACCATCACGTCCACTTCCCCGTCCCTTGCCACGCACCTTGCCCATTTTAAATGGAGGACAATATTTTCCACGTTCACGAGAAATGGCTGTATTTGGTACGCAGTTACATGTGATACGTCTGACAGACAACCACAATTTTAAATTGCAGGCCTGTAATTTGCTAATATTATTCTACACAGAGACCTAGTGTGAATAGCTTGACTGACACACTGCAACAAAATGAAAATGGAAGAAATGGCTGATTTTGGAACACTCTTACAGGTGATATGTTTGACAGAGAATCACGGTTTTAAATAGCACGCATGTAATTTACTAATATCATTCTACACAGAGACCTAGTGTGAATAGCTTGACCGACACACTGCAACGAAATGAAAATGGAAGAAATGGCTGATTTTGGAACACTCTTATAGGTGTTATGTCTGACAGAGAACTACAGTTTTAAATAGCAGGCCTGTAATTTACTAATATCATTGTACAGAGACCTAGTGTGAATAGCTTGACCGACACACTGCAGCGAAATGAAAATGGAAGAAATGGCTGATTTTGGAACAGTCTTATAGGTGTTATGTCTGACAGAGAACTACAGTTTTAAATAGCAGGCCTGTAATTTACTAATATTATTCTACACAGAGACCTAGTGTGAATAGCTTGACCGACACACTGTAACAAAATGAAAATGGAACAAATGGCTGATTTTGGAACACTCTTATAGGTGATATGTCTGACAGAGAACCACGATTTTAAATAGCAAGCCTGTAATTTACTAATATCATTGTACAGAGACCTAGTGTGAATAGCTTGACCGACACACTGCAGCGAAATGAAAATGGAAGAAATGGCTGATTTTGGAACAGTCTTATAGGTGTTATGTCTGACAGAGAACTATGATTTTAAATAGCAGGCCTGTAATTTACTAATATTATTCTACACAGAGACCTAGTGTGAATAGCTTGACTGACACACGGCAACAAAATGAAAATGGAAGAAATGGCTGATTTTGGAATACTCTTATAGGTGATATGTCTAACAGAGAACTACGGTTTTAAATAGCAGGCCTGTAATTTACTAATATCATTCTACACAGAGGCCTAGTGTGAATAGCTTGACCGACACACTGCAACGAAATTAAAATGGAAGAAATGGCTGATTTTGGAACACTCTTATAGGTGAGATGTCTAACAGAGAACCACGATTTTAAATAGAAAGCCTGTAATTTACTAATATCATTCTACACAGAGACTTAGTGTGAATAACTTGACCGACACACTGCAACGAAATGAAAATGGAAGAAATGGCTGATTTTGGAACAAAACCATGGTTTTAAATAGCAGGCCTGTAATTTACTAAAATTATTCTACACTGAGACCTAGTGCGAATAGCTTGACCGACACACTGTAACAAAATTAAAATGGAAGAAATGGCTGATTTTGGAACACTCTTATAGTTGGTATGTTTGACAGAGAACCACAGTTTTAAATAGCAGGCCTGTAATTTACTAATATTATTCTACACAGAGAACTAGTGTGAATAGCTTGACTGACACACTGCAACAAAATGAAAATGGAAGAAATGGCTGATTTTGGAACAATCTTATAGGTGATATGTCTGACAGAGAACTACGGTTTTAAATAGCAGGCCTGTAATTTACAAATATTATTCTACACAGAGACCTAGTGTGAATAGCTTGACCGACATACTGCAACAGAATGAAAATGGACGAAATGTCTGATTTTGGAGCCGTCTTATAGGTGTTATGTCTGACAGAGAACCGCTGTTTTAAATAGTAGGCCTGTAATTTACTAATATCATTCTACACAGAGACCTAGTGTGACTAGCTTGATCAACACACTGCAACAGAATGGAAAAGGAGGCCAATATTTTCCACGTTCAGTTCAAATTTCTGGATTTTTATTGCTGAAATATGGAACAGATCAGGCTGTATTCTGCAGTGCTAACAAGCAAATGGAGCTGAAAAATGGTGTACTCTGGTTGCTTTTTAAGCAAATAACCAGGATTAAAAAGAAAAAAAAAATTGCCCTGGCCCCTGATATCTGGGGCTATGTCTACAAATATCTGTAATTATTACAGCAGCAGGAGACAGGACGTTCAATGGACCCTCTTCCGCTATATGCACTGCAGTCTGCCACATACACTGCCTGTCTGCCTAACTCCTGCCTAACACTGATTATATGCAGCTGGATTAGTCCTCAGAAAAACTGTTAGTTCAGATATAAAACATGCGCCAGACATGCAGGGCAGGGACCCGAGTTCCCGCCCAAGAAACCCGAAAATACTCGCCAAGCTTGTCGATCACCGTGATGCTCGGGCGAATACCGAGCAGTGGCAAGTACATTCGCTCATCACTAGTTCAATGATAATGAAGTAGAGGTGCTAGATTGGCCCTTACAATTGCCAGGCCTCAGCCCAATCGAACTCTAGTGGGTAGAGTTGAAGAAAAAACTGTATACATACCCAAGTTAGTCAACCAGTATGCACCAACTTTGGGAACCTGTAGACGAGACCTGAAATCAGATTTCTATTGAGACATGTTTGAATCTTATTGAGAGAATGCCCAGAAGGATTTAGGCAGTGTTGAAAGCCAAACTTGGATTTACAAAATACTAACAAAATAGTAAAAATTCAAATTTAGATTTTTAGAAGCAAAACAGTAACAATACTGAATCTGCATAACTAATCATGTGCTAAATAGTTGCAAGTCAAATTTATGTATGAGATAGCCAAGATGATTGTCTATAAAATTATGGCAGTTTCACGATCGAAGCAGTAGTGGATGGTGAGAAATGGAGCCTGAAAGTTAAAAGTTCAAAACATTGTTACCCTTTTGTTTGTCGGTGTATACCTACCAGGGCCAATACATTCTAATATCTTCACCAATATATACCTTCCGGGAGCCTATGCATTCTGATGTTGTTACTAATATATACCACCAGAAGCTCATACATTCTGATATCTTCACTAATATATACCTAACAGGAGACCATACATTCTGATATCTTCACTAATATATACCTAACAGGAGACCATACATTCTGATATCTTCACTAATATATACCTATCAGGAGCGCATACATTTTGATATCTTCACTAGTATATACCTACCAGTAGCGCATACATTCTGATGTTGCCACTAATATATACCACCAGGAGCCCATACATTCTGATATCTTCACTAATATATTCCTACCAGGAGCCCATACATTCTTATATCATCAATAATAAATACCACCAGGAGCCCATTCAGTCTGATATCTTCACTAATACTGTATATACCACCAAGAGTCCCTACATTCTGATATCTTCACTAATATATACCAGCAGAAGCCCATACATTCTGATGTCTTCACTAATATATGCCACCAGGAGCCCATACATTCTGATGTCGTCACTAATATATACCACCAGGAGCCCATACATTCTGATGTCTTCACTAATATATTCCTACCAGGAGCCCATACATTCTTATATCTTCAACTAGATGGTGGCCCGATTCTAACGCATCGGGTATTCTAGAATATGTATGCAGCCGACCGGGCGCAATCAGCAGAGCGGTGTTTAAATTTGGCGCCAATAATGCTGATTGGTTGCGGCCGGCGGTCAAGACCAATCAGCAGAACGGTATTTAAATTTGCCGCCAATAATGGTGATTGGTCACGGCCGCGACCAATCGGCAGAGCGGTGTTTAAATGTGGCGCCAATAATGCTGATTATTCGTGACCGGTAACCGCGACCAATCAGCAGAGCAGTGTTTAAATTTGGCGGCAATATCGCTGATTGGTCGCGGCCGGCCACCGCGACCAATCAGCGAAGCGGTGTTTAAATTTTGCGCCAATATCGCTGATTGGTCACGGACGTTGGTTGCGACTAATCAGCAGAGCGAGGTTTCAATTTGGCGCCAATACTGCTGATTGGTCGTGGCCGGCGACCGCGACCAATCAGCAGAGCGGTGTTTAAATTTGGCACCAAAATTGCTGATTGGTCACGGCCGGCCACCATGACCAATCAGCAGAGCGGGGTTTAAATTTGGCGCCAATAATGCTGATTGGTTGCGGCCGGCGGTCAAGACCAATCAGCAGAGCGGTATTTAAATTTGGCGCCAATAATGGTGATTGGTCACGGCCGCGACCAATCAGCAGAGCGGTGTTTAAATGTGGCGCCAATAATGCTGATTATTCGTGACCGGTAACCGCGACCAATCAGCAGAGCGGTGTTTAAATTTGGCGGCAATATCGCTGATTGGTCACGGCCGGTGGTTGCGACTAATCAGCAGAGCGAGGTTTCAATTTTGCGCCAATACTGCTGATTGGTCGCGGCCGGCGACCGCGACCAATCAGCAGAGCGGTGTTTAAATTTGGCGCCAATATTGCTGATTGGTCGCGGCCGGCAACCGCAACTAATCAGCAGAGCAGTGTTTAAATTTGGCGTCAATACTGCTGATTGGTCGCGGCTGGCGACCGCGACCAATCAGCAGAGCGTTGTTTAAATTTGGCACCAAAATTGCTGATTGGTCGCGGCCAGCCACCGCGACCAATCAGCAGAGCGTTGTTTAAATTTTGCGCCAAAATCGCTGATTGGTCGCGGCTGGGGGTCACGACCAATCAGCAGGGCGTTGTTTAAATTTGGCGCCAATCTCGCTGATTGGTCTCGGCTGGAGTCCGCGACCAATCAGCAGAGCGTTGTTTAAATTTAGCGCCAATCTCGCTGATTGGGCGCGGCTGGCAGCCGCGACCAATCAGCAGAGCGTTGTTTACATTTGGCGCCAATCTCGCTGATTGGTCACGTCTGGCGTCCGCGACCAATCAGCACAGCAGTGTTTAAATGTGGCGTCAACATCGGTGATTGGTCGTGGCCGCTATTTAAATGTGGCGCCCAAATCGGTGATTGGTCGCGGGCAGCGTCCGCGACCAATCAGCACAGCGATGTTTAACTTTTGCAGCAAGATCAGTGATTGGTCGCGGCCGAAGACCGCAACCAATCACCGATTTGTGCGCCACATTTAAATAGCGGCCGCGACCAATCACCGATCTTGCAGAGACATTTAAACACCGCTGCCCGCAACCAATCACCGATTTGGGCGCCACATTTAAATAGCGTCCGCGACCAATCAGCACAGCGGTGTTTAAATGTGTCTGCAAGATCGGTGATTGGTCGCAGGCGCTATTTAAATGTGGCGCCCAAATCGGTGATTTGTCGCGGTCTTCGGCCGCGACCAATCACTGATCTTGCTGCAAAAGTTAAACACCGCTGTGCTGATTGGTCGCGGACGCTGCCCGCGACCAATCACCCATTTGGGCGCCACATTTAAATAGCGGCCGCGACCAATCACCGATCTTGCAGACACATTTAAACACCGCTGTGCTGATTGGTCGCGGACGCTATTTAAATGTGGCGCCCAAATCGGTGATTGGTCGTGGGCAGCGGCCGCGACCAATCAGCACAGCGGTGTTTAACTTTTGGGCCAAGATCAGTGATTGGTCGTGGCGAGAGATCGTGACCAATCAGCGAATCGTATTTGTGAGGACCGGGGAGCGGCGCTGCCTGTGCGGCTACTTCCGCTGCGAGAACCCGGGACATGAGCGGGCGCTCTCAGCAGAAGTATCCCGACCCGCAGCGCTGCTCCCCGGTCCTCCCTTGACACCCTAGCCGCATGGATGTCAGCGCCGCTGCCTGTGCGGCTACTTCCGCTGCGAGAACCCGGGACATCAGCGGGCGCTCTCAGCAGAAGTATCCCGACCCGCAGCGCCGCTCCCCGGTCCTCCCTTCACACCCTAGCCGCATGGAGGTCAGCGGCGCCGGCGGTCGGGAGATGAGCGATTCGCGCCGGTCATCTCCCGGCTGCATCGCCGCTGAGCTCCATCCCGCAGATGAGCCGCTAAAGGCCGTCATCTTTTTTCAGAAATCCCTCGGCGCTGATTGGCCGCTGCCGGACCAATGAGCGACGCGGGATTTCCGGGACAGACAGACAGACAGACAGACGGGATAAGACGATTATATATATATAGATAATAAATACCACCAGGAACCCATACAGTCTGATATCTACACTAATACTGTATATACCACCAAGAGTCCCTACATTCTGATATCTTCACTAATATATACCAGCAGAAGCCCATACATTCTGATGTCTTCAATAATATATGCCACCAGGAGCCCATACATTCTGATATCTTCACTAATATATACCAGCACAAGCCCATACATTCTGATGTCTTCAATAATATATGCCACCAGGAGCCCATACATTCTGATGTTGTCACTAATATATACCACCAGCAGCCCATACATTATGATATATTCACTAATACATACCACCAGGAGCCCATACATTATGATATCTTCACTAATCTATACCACCAGGAGCCCATACATTTTAGGCTGAGCAACACACACAGACACACACAGACACACACACACATACAGACACACAGACAATAGAGAACTTATCACCTGTCCATCTCCTTTTCAGCACTTCCAACTCCTACAGAGTACACCTTTGGTGACATCACAGTCACAGGATCGGTCACATGATAGTGATATCATGTCACCAAAGGTCCTGAAGCTATCTCCACATTGGAAGCTACACTGATAATGCTATTATTATCTGTGTAGCTCCTACTGTAGAGGCTGAAGTCCCCCAAAGGCAAAGATATAAGGTGTGCAATTGCCCATTTCCTTCCCCTACCTGTGTACAGTAGAAATGTGTGCAAATAGGACTCCTCTAGAGGGTAGAAAACTGTCACAGACATTTTTTTTCCAATGTACTTTAGATAGCTGTCAACCAAACGATGGTTTGGCCAATAATTCAGCCTACAGCTATTTCCCCTACCTCTCTAGTACACAGGAGCATTTGTGTCACCCTGGCCTGGATGCCACAAGTGTAATAAAGCTGTGTCTGAGAGCAAGGGGGAGGTTCTCTAGTCAGGGGAACATTAGCATGCAATGCCTCCTGTCTCAGGCCAGTAGGGGGAGCTGGCTGCCCCTATAAAAGCTGGTACTGGGGGCAGCGTTAGAGAGAACTGGATGACCTGTCTCAGTACTGAGACTTGTCCCGGAGCAGAGCAGGGACAGAAAGTTGTATTGCACCTAAGAGGAAGTGTGGCAGGAGGAGAGCCACAAGCCAGAGACAAGAGGCGAAGTGAGCCTGTCTTGGCAGATAAAGGACTTAATTTACCAGACTTTGGTGTCTGAGGCTGGGAGGATTCCACATCCCACAGCAGATAACCAGTCCGCAGGGGACTGTATATTCCTTGGCCTAAGAAGCCTGGAAGCTCTGCCACAACAGAAGGGACCAGCACAGCCGTACCAGGCCGGGAGCAGAAAGGAACCCACGTCGCAGGCCATACAGGCGAGAGTACACGGAAAGCTCGGAAACGTGGGCTGTTACCCTATAAGGAGGAGATAGCCAGAAGGAGCACAGAAAGCACGGTAGGCCTACACCCTCACCCTGACCAGGGCCAATTTCCCCATTGCTCTCAGACATCCAGGTCCCCTCCTAGCCGGGACTTTTTATGGGTCAGTTTACCTGTTTTAGTAAAGGCCCTGGACTGCAACCTGTTGTCTGTGTGCTCCTTCGCGCCTCCAGCACTACCGGTACTGGGACTCTCACCACCATCACTCCCACCATCCATTATACTGCCCTGGGGCCGCACTCTTGCCGTGGGGAGTCACACTATCCTAGCTGAACACCTCATCAGCCCCAGCGGTCTGCATGCAACGGCGGTTCCTAATAACCGCAATCCACGGGTGGCGTAGTCGGACATAATCATCAGCGCATAACGGACTACCACTGGACTTACCACCCTGAGCCACGGAACGGGGTTGCCACTACTACTCCCCCCGTTTCCCTATTGCCCGGATCCGAGTGCCCCACGGCCCAGGGGGCGAGTCAGCTTTGGCGTAGTCGGCAGGATTGAAACCAACCCGCCACAAACGGGTATTGCGCGCCTGAAAAAGACTTTGTACTTACCTGAAAAGAGGTTTCCCGCCATCCGGAGCCGCTTCCCGCCATTTCCAGCCGTCTCCCGCCATCTTCCATCTGTTCCCGCCATCTTCAGCCGTTTTCCCGCCATCGGACAACATCTTCAGGACGCCGCGCGGGAAGAAGAGGGGCGTGGACGTCCAAACCGCGCGAGACCCGAACCTCCGCCCCACGCACCGACGCTGCGCAAGGTCCTGGAAGGGAGAAAGAGCGACGCTGACGTCACCATGACGCGACGCAAGGTCCTCGTCCAGAGCAGCAGCAGCGGAGCCGCGGCCTACAGAAGAGGATCGTCGGAAGGTAGGCCACGCTTAACTAGGGGGGAGGAAGATGTCGGATACAGAGGCGCCCACTACCACCAACGCAGCTGCAGCAGCGGTGATGCCATTTTCCCTGCCCTACATCCCTGGAGCGGCCTGGCTGCCCAAGTACTCAGGGGAGCCCCATGCCCTAACTGACTTTAAGGAAAGGCTGTACAGTTTGTTCCAAGTCTACTCCCTGACAGAGGAACAGAAGGTCAGCATATTAACAGGGCAGTTAACTGGTGCAGCCCAAAGGGAGGTAAAATCATGGCCCACTGAGGAGAAAAGGGCCGTGAAGGGTATTCTGGCCCGGCTGCGAGGTACCTTTGACACACGTACCGCCGCTGAAATTAAAATGAGGTTCTATGGATGTAAGCAGCGGGCATAGGACAGCATCAGAGACTATCCCCTAACTTTGCAGGAAGCCTTGAGGGCTATCAAACAGGCTGACCCTGGCAGCGTGCAGGAAACGGATCAGCTACTAACAGAACAGTTTATAGAAGGTCTGCTGTCTGGCGCCCACAGGACCCAGCTGCGCCTCATGTTCTTTCAGAACCCTGATCTGACCTTTGCCCAATTCAAGGACAGGGCCATAAGGGTGCTCCATGAATCCGCAACAAGTGGCGCTATAAACCCCGGCGCCCTGCTCTCACCTACTACCAGGAGGCGGCGCCCTCCTCTTTGGACTCCATGGGGGCTGATGCACAGGCCCTGAACCAAGCCCCGTCGAAAGAACTGCACCACCAAGTCCAGGAGCTGACCAGGAGCGTCGCGGCGTTGACCAGGACCGTCCAGGCGTTACAAGTGGACCCGTCAAGACCCATCGAGCTGGCTTCAAGTCCGGAGGATGTCCCGTGGCGTCAACAGAGGAGGATCCCGTCGTTCCGAGGGAGGCCCACAGACCGCTACGCAGAGGATGGACAGCCCATTTGCCGTCGATGCAACCAGCCCGGACACATTTCCAGGTACTGTAATTTAAACGGGTCCAACCTGGGGCAGAGGGCCAACCCCCAGGCATAAGATCACCAGGCCCTTATAATTGGCATGATAAGTACGTTGGGGGGCGCCCGGTTTTACCCGTGGTGCTGGACGGTATCCCCATGAGCGCCTTACTGGATACTGGGTCGCAAGTAACCACTATCCCTTATGTACTTTTTAAGCAGTATTGGACTGATGCTGATATCACACGGTATCCAGACAGTAACTTGAGCATCATCGCCAGTAATGGCTTACCCGTGCCGCAGATGGGGTTCAAGGAGATGACCATTAAAATTGGTAAAGTTGAACTGCCATCACAGGGAGTAATTATTGTGGACATTGACCGTCGTGAAAGTCACCCTAAAATAACTGTGGGTACTAATGTAATTGAAAATTGTCTTTCAGAGGTAATTGTAATTCTACAACAGGTGGCAGTGAATGCTAGTTCCAGCCAACAGAGAGTCCTCAACAAGGAGATAAAAGCCCTGATGAGACGGCAGCAGGTAGAACTGTCTGGTGGTGAGATCGGTAGCATAAGATTGAGTGACCCATTCCCCATTTCCATGCCTCCCAAAAGTGAAATGATGATCTGGTGTCGGACTGCAATCGGGTTGAGAGGTAGAGACTACCAAGCCATGGTAGAACCGTGTACTCAGACAGCAGGCCCACCATTTTGACAGCCCGGGGGGTGGTTGATGTCCGTCATGGGAGGGTGCCCGTCCGCATCCTCAACATTGGGGAGAGGGAAGTACACTTACCCAGGTACGCTACACTCGCCAAACTGTTTGTTGTCGAACACAAAGCTATCAGGGCCGTGGAACCCTTGCCTCCATCTCCACAGGAGGAGGGTAATGGCTCCCAGAAACAAAAGGAGGACTGGTGCCAGAAACTCCATGTGGGTGCTGACTCCACTCCCCTGCACCAACAACAAGGAGTCTACCGGGTGGTACAGGAGTACGAGAGAGTCTTTAGTAAGCACCCGCTAGACTTCGGCAGAGTAAAGGGGATAGAACACCACATCCCCACAGGGAGCCACCCACCGATAAAAGAAAGACACAGACCTGTACCCCCTCCACATTATCAGAATGCAAAGGGCATGCTAAAAGAAATGAAAGAAGCTCGGGTCATTAGAGATAGCTGTAGCCCCTGGGCAGCCCCCTTGGTTCTGGTGAAAAAGAAGGACGACACCATGAGAGTGTGCGTAGACTATAGACAAATCAACCGTATCACCCACAAAGACGCATATCCGCTGCCTAGAATAGAGGAGTCTTTAGCAGCACTAAAATCAGCTAACTTCTTTTCTACTTTGGACCTTACTAGCGGGTACTGGCAGGTTCCTGTGGCAGAGGCTGACAAGGAGAAGACCGCCTTCACTACCCCGATGGGACTGAGCGAGTTCAACTGTATGCCTTTCGGGCTCTGCAACGCACCAGGGACCTTCCAGCGGCTGATGGAATGCTGTCTAGGGCACCGAAACTTCGAGACGGTCCTCCTTTACCTGGACGACGTGATCATCTATTCAAGGACCTACGAGGACCATCTAAAGCACCTGGCCGAGGTGTTCGAAGTCCTGGCAGGCTACGGCCTGAAGGTGAAACAATCGAAGTGTCACCTGCTGAAACCGAAGGTCCAGTACCTAGGGCACGAGGTAAGTGAGGAAGGAGTAGCCCCCAACCCTGACAAGGTCACAGCAATCAAGAGCTGGCCAAGCCCCTCGAACATCAAAGAGGTGAGACAGTTCCTCGGGTTGGTAGGCTACTACCGAAGGTTCATCCCCGGGTTCACTAAGATGGCAGCTCCTATGCAGGACCTCCTGATTGGACAGTCTAAGTCCCAAAGTCAAAAGCCACCCTTCAAGTGGGATAAACCGGAAGAGGAGTCCTTCCGACAGTTGAAGATGGCCCTCACAGGGGATGAGATCCTGGCCTACCCTGACTATGGCCAGCCTTTTATTCTCCACACAGACGCCAGTAATGTGGGACTGGGAGCCGTACTGTCCCAAAACCAACAGGGCAGAGAAAGGGTGATCGCGTACACCAGCCGGAAGCTGAGGCCCACCGAGAGGAACCCGGAGAATTACAGCTCCTTCAAGCTAGAATTCTTGGCGCTGGTGTGGGCCGTGACGGAACGCTTCAAGCATTACCTGGCCTCTGCAAAGTTCACCGTGTACACGGGCAACAACCCGTTGACACACCTGGACAATGCAAGACTGGGTGCCCTAGAACAGCGGTGGATGGCCCGTCTCTCCAACTATGACTTCGTGATCAAGTACCGGGCCAGCAAAACCAATGCCAACGCTGACGCCCTATCGAGGATGCCTCACTTACCTGAAGGTGACGAAGACCCAGAAGAGCTGGAGGAGGTAGAACTCCCCGCGTTTCACCGGTATGGAGCCGCTCAATACTCCCACTGCGTGAAGGAGGAGGATCTAACAACCGTGATGATAAATCCCCTACCTCACCACAGCTGGGCCGAGACCCAAGATAGTGACCCTGCCATCCGCCTGGTGAAAGATCTGCTGACCCAGGAAGATGCCCGCATAGATCCGGATGCTCCAGAGAAAGCCAAGCAGCTATGGAAAGAGAAGAGCAAGCTGTTCCTCTACGAAGGCAAGTTGTGCAGAAGGATTGTCAACCACCGGACGCACGAGCTGACCTGGCAAGTCGTGGTCCCAAGGTGGGATGCAGCTATGGTCCTGGGGGCTTACCATGACAGAGCGGGACACTTCGGATGGAAGAAACTGGAGTTCCTGCTAAGAGGAAGGTTCTTTTGGGTCGGCATGAGAGGAGCTGTAGAAAAATGGTGCAGAGACTGTGGCCCTTGTCACTTAAGGAGGAAGGACCGTGCCAGCCAGAAGACACCCTTGAGGCCCATCGTCACCATGCAGCCTCTTGAGCTGGTAGCTCTGGACCATGTCAAATTGGCTCCCAGCCGGTCAGGATACATCTATGCCCTGACAATCGTGGACCACTATTCCCGTTTTCTAGTGGTGGTCCCGGTAAAAGACTTGACAGCCCAAACAGCGGCCAGAGCCTTCCAGCAACACTTCTGCCGTCCACACGGGTATCCGAACAGGTCCTGACAGACCAGGGTCCAGCGTTCGAGGCTGAAATCTTCCAGGAGTTCTGCAACCTCTATGGCTGTAAGAAGATTCGGACAACACCTTACCATCCACAAACCAACGGGATGTGTGAGAAGATGAACAATATAGTTATTGATCTCCTGAAGACGTTGCCCCTGGAGGAACGCAGCCTGTGGCCAGAAAAACTGCCGGACCTAATAGACCTATACAACAATATCCCGGTGAATGCTACAAACTGCACCCCGGCTTACCTGATGCGAGCCAGACCAGGTAAGCTGCCCGTAGACCTGGAGATGAGAGTCCTAACGCCTGAGGACACCTTCCCGGATGCAGACTGGGATACGGAAAGGCAACTGCAGTACAAGAAGGTACAGGAGAGTGTGGAGAGGAGCCTGGCCCAGGTGAGAGAAAGGCAAGAAAGACTCTTCAACCAACACGCCCCTGCTGGTCCCCTAGAACCTGGTGAGCAGGTCCTGAAGCGGAAGAGAAGGCTACATAAGTTGGACGACCAGTGGGAAAGGGAACCCTACACCGTACTGCAGTCTGACCACGACAACCCAAAGGTGTGCGTAATCACCAAGGACGGAAGAGAAACCACTAGTACCGTCTCCAGAGACCACCTCAAAAGGTGCCCCGAGCAACTCCGTAGTGCAGAAGAGGATCAGAGTGACCTTGAACCCGCAGAGGACAAGGAAGAAATGATCAGCACCGTTCTCGGAGAGTTCCCTCAGTCCTGGACTCGCATAAATGATGCCATAGTGGTACCCGTCCTGCATTTCCTGCAACCGGCACAGCAACAACCAACACCAGAGCCGGAAGGTGAAGAGGAGCAAGCAGTTCCAGAGGCAGAAGAGCCTGTACCAGCAGCCCAGGAGAGTCAACCCTCTGCTGACAGTGAGCCTGCCATGCCTGCGGTAAGCCAAAGGACCCGCAGACAGCTGCCTGCCCTACCTGTACACCCAGCTGGTAGCTGTACCCCAAAAGCTAGTGGGGAAAGCCAGGTTGGTCCACCACCAGACAGTGGGCTACGTAGGTCAACCAGGAGCACAAAGGGGCAGATACCCGCTCGCTGGAAAATATAGAGCGCGCTAAGATTGTAAATAACCCTGTTGCCAAATGTTGAATTGTTTGCCAAGTTACATGCTTGTTTGGTAATTCTGTGTTTCAGTTTCTTGCAGCTACCGTAAGGACTCAAAGGTTATGGACTTTTTATAACCGGGACCTTGTATGGACTGCGTTCGGAGCCTGACCAAGGAATGAACTAAGACTGTGAAGGACTTGGGGTAGGACAGACCCCCACCTGGTTAAAGCTCCCCGTTGTGCTGGTGATATGGACACCCGGTCACAGACCACACTGTAACCTTAAGAACTCAATCTCTGCGTCGTTTGTCTATTAATGTTTTATAGTTATGCATATTGTCTTTGTTTATTGTTTAGTCCCGGAGTACTAAATTTCACTAGGGGGGAATGTGTCACCCTGGCCTGAATGCCACAAGTGTAATAAAGCTGTGTCTGAGAGCAAGGGGGAGGTTCTCTAGTCAGGGGTCTCAGGCCAGTAGGGGGAGCTGGCTGCCCCTATAAAAGCTGGTACTGGGGGCAGGGTTAGAGAGAACTGGATGACCTGTCTCAGTACTGAGACTTGTCCTGGAGCAGAGCAGGGACAGAAAGTTGTATTGCACCTAAGAGGAAGTGTGGCAGGAGGAGAGCCACAAGCCAGAGACAAGAGGCGAAGTGAGCCTGTCTTGGCAGATTAATTTACCAGACTTTGGTGTCTGAGGCTGGGAGGATTCCACATCCCACAGCAGATAACCAGTCCGCAGGGGACTGTATATTCCTTGGCCTAAGAAGCCTGGAGGCTCTGCCACAACAGAAGGGTCCAGCACAGCCGTACCAGGCCGGGAGCAGAAAGGAACCCACGTCGCAGGCCATACAGGCGAGAGTACACGGAAAGCTCGGAAACGTGGGCTGTTACCCTATAAGGAGGAGATAGCCAGAAGGAGCGCAGAAAGCACGGTAGGCCTACACCCTCACCCTGACCAGGGCCAATTTCCTCATTGCTCTCAGACATCCAGGTCCCCTCCTAGCCGGGACTGTTTATGGGTCAGTTTACCTGTTTTAGTAAAGGCCCTGGACTGCAACCTGTTGTCTGTGTGCTCCTTCGCGCCTCCAGCACTACCGGTACTGTGACTCTCACCACCATCACTCCCACCATCCATTATACTGCCCTGGGGCCGCACTCTTCCTGTGGGGAGTCACACTATCCTAGCTGCACACCTCATCAGCCCCAGCAGTCTGCATGCAGCGGCGGTTCCTAATAACCGCAATCCAAGGGTGGCGTAGTCGGACATAATCATCAGCGCATAACGGACTACCACTGGCCTGACCACCCTGAGCCATGGAACCGGGTTGCCACTACTACTCCCACCGTTTCCCTATTGCCCGGATCCGAGTGCCCCACGGCCCAGGGGGCGAGTCACATTCACCTGAACAAGCGCTAGTATTCTCTATGTGAGAGGCACTGACAGACATATCTGATGGTGGCTTGCCTCATATAGAACAAAAGGCTTAGCAGTCCGAAAACAGACATGCCAGATCACTCTGTCCTACCACATCATCTTTTGGGGGACAGTCAAGAGACACCTATACACATTAGACTGTCAGATCAACCCATCGATATCTGCACGTTCATTTGATATTATTATAATGTGTATGGGGGCCTTTTCTTTCCCATTTTTTAATCTTTCAAATTTCAATAAGGTGTTTATGAAATAAAATGATTAACCCATGCTTACACGCAAATTACAATTATGAAATGAGAGTCACACATCCTATAATATTCCTAGTTTGTGATTCATTAAGCTGTTGGCACCAGAAATCTGACATAATTAAACACCTTAATATGTTAGGAGGGCGGTTGCAGACAACTTTAATTTAATGGAACACAACCGACCCCGGGGTCCGCAATGCAGCCTGGTGGACTGCTGCCGAACACTTTCCGGGTGGAAAGGAAGGCGACAACTTAAATGTAACCCTTCCGTGTTAACTTCACACGGGACCGGTTATATCGGCACGCTCTTTCTCCGATAGGTGCACGGAAGAAGAGCGTCCAGCATCGAACCTACAAACTGCCTAACCTCTCCTTGTTAACTTCACACGGGAGGAGACTAATGGTTCACACATTCCGCTCCCACAATGGAGAGCCCACTCCAGAGCCCTGTGGGTGAGTAATGAGATGACATAACCCACTTTGGCTCTTTCGGAGGGGAACCGTGCCTCCATCATCTCCAAGTGAATGGAGCATAAATTAATAAAACCCCTGCAGGCTTTACTGTCCCCAGAAAATTTTTCTGGGAGAGAAAAACGGGGTAATGGGGCACTTGCAGTGGTCGCAGCATTCACCGCGGCCGAGTTAATCATATTGGCTGCTAGAGAAGCCGCCTGGGTAGCTACTGCAGTAATATCAGCGACAGGGGCAGCTTGCTCCAGAGACTTAAGTCTGGCCTCAAGTCGCTGTATATAGCGCTGCAGTTGCTGATTGTCGGCCATGTTCGGCAAGACCCTGGCGCTCAGATACTGTTAGGAGGGCGGTTGCAGACAACTTTAATTTAATGGAACGCAACCGACCCCGGGGTCCGCAATGCAGCCTGGTGGACTGCTGCCGAACACTTTCCGGGTGGAAAGGAAGGCGACAACTTAAATGTAACCCTTCCATGTTAACTTCACACGGGACCGGTTACAGCGGTACGCTCTTTCTCCGATAGGTGCACGGAAGAAGAGCGTCCGGCGACGAACCTACAAACTGCCTAACCTCTCCGTGTTAACTTCACACGGGAGGAGACTAACGGTTCACACTATCTCCAAGAACCGCAGGGAGACGTGTGACCGGGGAGAAGCAGTAGCCCTGTCTTCGATACAGGCGCTACGCTATGGGGAATGGCGCTAAAGCGGTTCACACAATCTCCAAGAACCGCAGGGAGACGTGTGACCGGAGAAGAAGCAGTAGCCCTGTCTTCGATACAGGCGCTACGCTATAGGAGTAGGCGCTAGTGTACGGGTGTGATTCCCGCCAGGTATTCATGCACTCAGCCGGCGTGCTACCGGACTGAGCCGACCCGCTCAATATGGCTCTTAGAGGAGCTCCAGAGTGAAGTGTGCACACACCAAACAACCAGCTCAAATGATCTGAGCGCATCGCCCTGTTTGTGGGCGGGCCTTTTAAAGATTAAGTCCTGCCCCACTGTCGCACCATTGGTGACGACACCTGTGACCAATCAGGCGGTGCCAGATCACCGGATCAGCTGGTTCCTGAACCACCAATCACGGTCCGCCATGTCACGGACATGCTCAGTGCGGCGCATCTCAGACTTAGGCTGCCGGAGTCCCGACTCCCTCCGCAACCTATACTTCATAGTGCTAGGCACAAACACCCAAGATACAACCCGAGTATCTCGTGCACTAGCTAGGCGTTGGGACTGAAGGAAATGCTGTGCAACATCAGCCCTGGCTGGACCTGAATGGGAGACCACAGAATCCTCAGATCGCTCTGAACCCATTTCAGATCCAGCAAACGCCCGATGCCTAACATAAGAAATTGCAATATTTTTGCGCAACTAGAAGATGACTCTTCTCCAGCAAGCTCTTTATTATAAATAACGTGCACTAAGCCAGTCTTTATAAATCGCCAACACACTGTACATCAGATTTTGACCACAAGCATTACAAAAATATACCAAAAGTGATTGATCAAAAATCATCCATTCCTACCATAAATTCCAGATTCTAATTGATAATTTCTTCATCAGATTCACTTGCAACAATTGACCTTTTGTATAAGTAGATGACCAATAAATGGCCAATAATCAAGAAAAAAATCATAATGATTCTATTTGGCCAACAATTATTTAATTACTAAGCCCTCCTTAACTATAAAAGCACAGTATATGTATGATTGAAGCATAATAATAATACTAATTTTTATTTTTGTAGCGCCAACATATTCCGCAGCACTTTACAATTTTAGGGGGGGCTTGTACAGACAAAAATATGTTATAGAATAAGCATAACTCAGACATTAAAATGAGTGAGGGCCCTGCTGGCAAGCTTACAGTCTATAAGGAAATACGAGAGACACAAAAGGTAAAATGTACAGTTGTGCTCAAAAATTTACATACCCCGGCAGAATTTTTCCTTTCTTGGCCTTGTTTCAGAGAATATGAATGATAACAAAAAAACTTTTTCTCCACTCATGGTTATTGGTTGGGTGAAGCCATTTATTGTCAAACTACTGTGTTTTCTCTTTTTAAATCTTATGAAAACTAAAAACATCCAAATGACCCTGATCAAAAGTTCACATACTCTGGTGATTTTGGCCTGATAACATGTATAGAATTTGTCACAAATGGGTTTGAATGGCTACTAAAGGTAACATCCTCACCTGTGACCTGTTTGCTTGTAATCAGTGTGTGTAAATAAAATCTGAGTGAGTTTCTAGGATCCAGACAGACTCTTGCATCTTTCATCCAGCCACTGACGTTTCTGGATTGTGAGTCATGGGAAAGCAAAAGAATTGTCAACGGATCTATGGGAAAAGGTAGTTGAACTGTATAACACAGGAAAGGGATACAAAAAAATATCCAAGGAATTCATAACGCCAGTCAGCAGCGTCCAAACTGTGATTAACAAATGGAAAATCAGGGGCTCTGTAAATTGTTCGGGATGCAAAGAAAAACCCACAAATAACATCAGCTGAAATTCAGGACTCTGAAAACTAGCGGTGTGGCTGTTTCAAGATGCACAATAAGCAAGATGCACTTGAAGAAAAATGGGCTGCATGGTCAAGTCGCCAGAAGAAAGCCTTTACTGCACAAATGACACAAAGTATCTTGCCTACAATACGCCAAACAGCACAGAGACAAGCCTCAAAACTTCTGGAACAAGGTAATTTGGAGTGATGAGACCAAAATTTTACTTTTTGGCTACAACCATAAAAGTTACATTTGGAGAGAGGTCAACAAGACCAATGATGAAAGGAACACCATTCCCACTGTAAAGCACAGAGGTGGATCGCTGATGTTTTGGGGATGTGTGAGCTACAAAGGCACAGGAAACTTGATAAAAGTTGAAGGAAAGATGAATGCAGCACATTATCAGCAAATACTGGAGGCAAATTTGCCGAGCATGGGACGTACTTGGACGTTCCAACATGACAACGATCCAAAACACAAAGCCAAGTTGACCTGTCATTGGCTACAGCAGAACAAAGTGAAGGTTCTGGAGTGGCCATCTCAGTCTCCTGACCTCAATATCACTGAGCCACTCTGAGGAGATCTCAAGCGCGCAGTTCATGCTAGACAGCCCAAGAATTTACAGTAACTGGAGGCTTTTTGCCAAGAAGAATGAGCAGCTTTACCATCTGAGAAATTAAAGAACCTCATCCACAACTAACACAAAAGACTTCAAGCTGTCATTGATGTTAGAGGGGGCAATACACGGTATTAAGAACTGGGGTATGTGAACTTTTGATCAGGGTCATTTGGATGTTTTTGGTTGTCATTAAGATTTAAAAAGAGAAAACACAGTACTTTGACAATAAATGGCTTCACCCAACCAATAACCATGAGTGGAGAAAAAGATTTTTTGTTAGAATTCATATTCTCTAAAACAAGTCCATGAAAGGAAAAATTCTGCCGGGGTATGTAAACTTTTGAGCCCAACTATACATATATTGTATAATACAGCCATAATATGCAAAATAGTGTAAGTACATAACACTACATGAACTGGTCGCCAGCCAGTATGTGTACAGTCCAGACAGAAGCTATTCAGTACATGGATCGTATGAGCATGATTTTGAAGAAAATTTTAATTTGGGCCAAACTGGGACAGTTAGATAAGTATGTTGAGGCAATAGGCCAGTCTAAAGAAATTAGTTTTTAGGGCACGCTTAAAAATGTGGGTATTGTGAATTAATCGAATTGTCCTGGGTAGTGTATTCCAAAGAATTGGCGCAGCACGTGAGAAATCTTGGAGACAGGAGTGGGAGGTTATCAGAATGGAGGGCATAGATAGGCTGTTAGACTGAGACGAGGGAGGAGATGTAGAATAGTGCTGAATCGCGAAGAGCTTTGTGGGTAAGAGTGATAAGTTTATATTGAACTCTATATTGGATGGGCAACCAGTGCAATGAATGGTACAGGGAAGAGGCATCTGGGTATCGGTTGGTGAGGATTATCATCCTGGCTGCTGCATTCAGGATGGATTGGAGAGGGGAAAGTTTAGAAAGAGGGAGACCGATTAGTAAAGAGTTGCAGTAGTCCAGACGAGAATGAATATGATTTTGTTTGACATTTTGGAAGCATCTAGGGGTGTCTGGTAGCACAAAGTTTATTGTTTGAGAATTTTAAGTATAAATAGGGTATAACGGTTATATAAAGTTGCATTCTTTGTAACTTTGCTTCGTTGCAACTAACCATATGTTCTATTAGTCACTGTAAAGCTGGTGGGTGTGGACCCACAACGCCATGGGCCGAGCCTACCTCGGAGGGGCATAACTAAGTGACTATCGGGTGTTCACTAGAGCTTCTGATGGTGAGGATAGGCTTTGCCACCGGTAATCACCAGGTATCACTCCAAGGCAGTCCCCGGGTTTGCAGCAGCTGATCGGAAGGTTAGAGGCGCAGGTACGCGATACAGATAGGCGAGACAGAGGCACAGTCAGATAGTCTGAGGTCAAGGCAGGCAGGACAGGATCAGTAAATGTAACCGAGATCAGGAGCAAATAGGTCAGGCAGGATAAGTAAACAGATTGTTTCATTAACGGGAAATGGAATACAGGTGAATGTATAAACATGTGTTACAAGGTAGGAATCAATGCTTGGGCGGGGAGTGGTAGGTGGAGCTGCCTAATAAAAGGTTAAATTCCAGCAGAGACTGGACATGTCCCCTAATGCTAAATGAATGCCAGAAGCAGATGCAACAATGCATCATAAGGCTGACTAGCGGAATGGCCTGACATGGGGAGAAACCGCACGTTGAGTAGATTGGCGCTGAGGGTGCATGCAAGTTACCCCTATGACAAAACCCCTGCCCTCACGCCCCTCCTTTCTTGCCCAGACCGTTGGAGGAATCTCTCAAGGATGACAGGGAAGTGGATGTTCCCAGCCGGCTCCCAAGACCTCTCTTTGGTTCCAAAACTCCTGAAGTCAACCAAAAAGAAAGTCTTTCCCTGGACATTTTTAGAGTCCAGAATGTCCTTTACCTTGAACACATCCAAAAGGCCTCCACCAATGAACATAGGGGCAGGAGAACGAACCTTGGAGAACTGATTCAGGACTACTGACTTCAAGAGTGAGACGTGGAAGGCATTCGGGATCCAAAGACTGGGAGGCAGCAGAAGTCTATAGGACACCGGGTTGACCTGTCTGAGAATCTTGAAGGGACCAAGGTACCAAGGAGCAAACTTGTACGAAGGCACCTTCAGCTGAATGTTTCGAGAAGATAACCTGACCTTATCTCCACGGTGATATCGTAGAAGCGAATTTCTCTTCTTGTCTGCATGCGTCTTCATCCAAGGCATAGCCTTAAGGAGAGAAGCCTGTGCCTGCTGCCAGATCTGGAGGAAGTCGCCGTACGAGGCATCAGCTGCACAAATCCTGGAAGAAGAAGACATAGAAGAGGGTACTTGAGGATGCTGGGAGTACACCACAAAGAATGGAGATGCTCCAGAAGACTCTCCAACATGATTATTGTAGGAACATTCCGCCCAAGGTAATAGTTGCACCCAGTCATCCTGACAGGCAGAGATGGAGTGATGAAGATACCTCTCGAGGATCTGGTTTAGCCTTTCCACTTACCCATTGTTCCGTGGATGGTATGTGGAGAAGTCCAGCTAGACATTCAAAAGTTTGCACAGGGCTCTCCAAAACTTAGAAGTGAACTGGACTACATGATCAGAGACTATGTGGAAAGAGAGACCATGGCGATAAAATCCATGAGGAGCTGATGGCGCGCTGAGGAGCAGAGGGGAGGTATGAAATTAGCTATCTTAGAGAACCGATCCACCACGACCTACATGGTGTTGCAATCCTCGGAGAGGGGCAGATCCATAATGAAATCCATAGCGATATGTTGCCAGGGGGCAGAAGGAACCAGCAGAGGCTGGATGAGTCCAGCAGGCATGTCCCTGAAAGACTTGTTTCTGACACTTTGTGAACAAGCGGTTATGAAGTCCTGATCATCCTTGACCATTGAGGGCCACCAGTATTGGCAAGCAATCAGCTTGGTTGACTTACGTATGCCCATATTACCAGCAAACTTGGAGTCATATCACTAGGATAGAATATTCTTCCCTCTAGCAGAAGGGGCAAAGGTCTTGCCCCGAGGAATGTTTGTTATTAGGACAGGGGCTGTATCAATAATCCAGACCGGGTCAATGATGTGCTGAGGCTCTTCCAAGGAATCGGTTACATCAAAGGATCAAGACAGGGCATGCGCCTTAACATTCTTCTCTTCAATACGGAAGTGAAATTCGAAGTTAAAATGAGGGAAGAAGAGTGCCCACCTGACTTGGCAGGAATTCAACCACTGGGTGGACTGCAGGAAGGTCAGATTTTTTTGTTACATGTAAATTATCACCGGAGAGCTGGAACCTTCCAGTAGATGTCTCCATTCCTCAAGCACTATCTTGATTGCCAGAAGTTTGTTATCCCCAATAGTATAATTTTGCTCAGCCAGTGAAAACAGTTTGGAGAAAGAAACACATCAGAGAGACTTCCCGAAAAAGGCATCTATCTCCTGGAGAAACTGCTTGTTGGGGGTCGGGGTGATGCAGCACCAGAGCACCCGCGAAGTCCTCTGTCAAATACTGGAAGGCCATGAAAGACAAAAAAGGGGGTGGGGTGGAAAAGCGCAGTGCTTGTGTGAACCTGTATGGAAGTAGAATATACGTGCAGATACAGTGGTCTGCTCACCTGAGCGGGTTGTGCAGACCGCACAACCCAGGTTAAACAGCTACTGGCGCTGATAGCGCTGCCACGATGCCTTCAGTGTCTCCTCTTGATTAGCAGATGGAGCTTCCAATCATGAGATTCCGGGTGGGGTCACACGGGTGATGACATCATCGCAGGTCCTACAGGTCCTGCAGCTGAAATTGTATCCAGTTCTCTGCAGCCTCCAGCCACAACTCCCAAGGGAAAAGTGAACAGTGTGCAAATTGAAGTGGTCAGTGGGGCGCTAGAAACTGGATAAGGTGCTGGAAAAGGATAAAACAAACCTCTTTATTGAAGTTCTAATGCCCACAATGCATTTCTGCAGCGGTCTGCTGCCTTCATCAGGTGGAGTTATCCTTTTCCAGCGCCTTATCCAGTTTCTAGCGCCCCACTGACCACTTCAATTTGCACACTGTTCAAATACTGGAAGGCCGACACTGCTGACTCAGACTAGTCTCTGGCATTGGCTCCCTTCTTGATTGAGGCGGAGATAAGAAGGGTGGGATAAATTGGCTGTAGAGGTTGGCAAAACGCATGAAGGGCTTCATGGCACGCAGACTTTGAGGGCGGAGCCAGGATAAAATAGCAAAAACCTTCTCAGGTTCCATTTCAAGACATTTTAGTTGAGACAATATAGCTGAGGAAGGGCAAAGAGGTTTTTTCAAAGACATATTTGGATAACTTGTGGCAAACAAGTTGTTCTCCCGAAGATGCTGCAGAACTTGCTTGATGTTTCTCTGTGGGAAGGAAAGTCAGGAGAGAATATCAGGATATCATCCAAAAGTACACAACCACAGAAACATAGAGAAAATCCCGGAAGACATCATTAATGAAATCCTGAAACATGGTGGATGCATTACACAACCTGCAGGGCATGACAAGATACTCATAGTGACCGTCATGGGTATTAAATGCCGTTTTCCATTCGTCACCCTTACGGATACGAATCAAGTTGTAAGCCCATCGGAGATCCAACTTAGAGAAGATCTTAGCTTCCCGGATTCTGTTGAAAAGCCGAAAAGTCAATGGCAAGGGATACTTGTTTTTAATCGTGATTTTGTTAAGACCTCGATAGTCTATACAGGGGCGTAGAGAACCAATCTTTCTGGTCACGTAGAATGAGCTGTCACCGATAGGAGAGGATGACTTACGGATGATTCCCTTGGCTAAATTTTCTTGGATGTATTGAGACATGGCACAGGTCCCAGTAAGAGATAGGGGATACACCCGCCCTCGGTGATGAGAAGTGCCAGGTAGGAGATTAATGGGACAGTCATAGGACCTGTGGGGTGGCAGGACCTCAGCCTTTTTTTCGCAGAAGACGTCTGCAAATGCATGATAATGGAAGGACAATGAGTCAAGGTTCGAAGAGATAGGAGGTGGTGTCTTGGGTGTGACCTAGGCAGTTGGTAACACAGTGCGATCCCCAACGAAGTACCTGACTGAAGACCAGTCAATAACTGGTGCATGTAAACGCAGCCATGGAAGGGCCAAGAGAACAGAATTCACTAATCTGGATAGCACATTGAAGGATATCCTCTCAATAAGCAGCACACCGATCTGCAGCGTAACTGGCAAGGTAATGAATTGAACAGGTTAAGCAAGTAGTTATCCATCTATAGAAGCAACAGTCAGAGAATGATCCAGCCATTGTGTAGGGAGCTGAAGTCGACGTACGAGAGCCAGATGAATGAAGTTGCCCACAGAGCTGGAATCCAGATGAGCAGTGACGGAATCCAGATGGGCAGAGGCGGAGAGGGTGCTCTCCTGCCAAGTCAAGGTAACTTCAGACATTAGTCTTGGAGAGCAATTACTCTCACCTATGGTCATTTCTCCAGCCAACTTTAAGTGCTGGAATTTCTGGGTCTCACTGGGCACTGGCAAACAAAATGTCCCTTGCCACCACAATACATTCAAACGTTCTCTTGGTACCTCCACTGTCGTTCCTGTACAGAAGATGTAATGCACTCAACCTGCATTGGTTCAGAGGCTGGTGGTGTCACTTGCGGTAGCCTGGAAGGTCCTCTGGCATGAGGAGACACTGAAGCTTGTTCCAGATCTCGCTCATGGAAGAGATCAATCCTGGTGGTGAGGTAATATAATAGTGTCCAGTGAGGAGGGTAAATCTCTGCCAGCCAGTTCATCCTTAATTCGACCGGTCAGACCCTGCCAGAAAGTTGCCACCAGAACTTCTTCGCTTCAAGTCAGCTCTGCCTGCAAGGTGCAGAAGCACAAGGCATACTGGGCCACGGGATCCATGCCCTGCCCTACACTCAACAGAGAAGAGGCAGCGTAGAAGGTATGGCCTGGAACCTCAAAAACTGCTCGTAAAATCTCCAGGAACCTCTTAACCTTGCAGTTTTCTGAACCACCACACTCCCAAATAGGAATTGCCCAGGCCAGGGCTTGTCTAGACAGCAAAGAGACCATGAATGCTATCTTAGTCTGGTCTTAAGGAAAGTGGTGATCGTGGAGTGTAAAGTGTATATTACACTTGTTAATGAAACCGCAGAGTGGCTCCCCTGCGGTCCGGCAGCCACAATGGTATCGCCTCCCTAATCAGGGGTGATATCATGTCTGGAGGTGAATGGAGCTCCTTACATCAGTTAACCCACGCATTCACGCCACACACAGGTCTGATCCCTGACCAGGAGGGGGAGCACAAGCACCTAGTTTTGGGGAGTGCTTCCTTCTTCTGGCTGCAGGAAGGAGAAAAGTAGTGTAGTCTGAGGCAGTGAAGGGAGAAGAAGCTAGAGGAGACAAGAGCTCTGGGGGATCAGAGTGTTTTGGGAAGGCTCACCCCAGGCTCATGCTGAGGAGAATACGGGTGGTATGCCCTCCAAGTATACCGCGTGATTGAAGAAGAGGAGGACACGCCCCCGCAGTTCATGGCTGATGACCCGGCTGGGTCAGCCAGCAAAAATCAAGAGTACCCCAGGCGGGGACCCCACTACTAGTACCAGTATGTGGGACTAAACTGCATATAGTTACCCGTAAGGGTACCAACAGAAATTTGTTCCTTTTTGTGTGTATAATTACCCGTCAGGGTATACAGACTTCAGGCTGAGGACTATGAGCAGCCAAGGACTGACTTTGTATATAGTTTGCACTTCTTAAAGTGCTCTCTATTGGTTTTATATTGCAACCGCAGACCTCAGAACAAAAACCCGTTTGGCGTGGCCGAAGACGTGATCCAGCATCAGGATCACCTATGCCCTGCAGCCACGCCCAGGGCCTACGTTGAGGGTTTTCGGACGGGTCCCTCATGCTGCTACTTTTGCACCTGGTTGAAAAAGGAATGGACACTTGGCTGCAGATTGCGCTGTAGCCAGCTGAAAGTGTTTATAATGTTTGTAATAATGATAACCTGTAACGTTAAAGAAAAGTGCCTCCCATAAAGGGAAGAAATGTTTTGTTTACAATCTTATATGTGAATGCATTCTAAAAATTGCATGTCTAATATACCGTGTTTTTGCTCAATTTCAGCCCGCGGACGTGCTGTGTTTTACCAGGGGGGAGTGTGGTGCCCCTGAGGGTTCAGTCGCCACAGAGGTACTGCACCTCACCCAGAGGTGTGGTGTCTCCTTCTCTCAGGTAAGGAGGGAGTTCAACACTACACTGCTCCAGGCCGGCTGGAAGGGCAAGATGCAATGTGTTTCCTGCTGAGCCCTGTCCCTTACTGGAGTGGGGGTAACCAAAGGTAGGGGGAACCAGTAGTGGGTGTGGGTGGAGGATGTAGGGTAGGGGAGCACCATTGTAGGAGGTATATAAAGGGAAGCCATCTTAGGGTGGCAGGAGAGACAGATCAGTGAGTGAGGACAGTCAGTCAGGGAGCAGAGTCTCGTTAGGAGCTCTGCTCCACAAGTGGGGCCTAGTGACAGAGGCGCAGGAGGGGAGCAGAGGAGGAAGGCTCCATTCTATAGAAGGGATCCCAGGGGGTACGGCGAGTGCAGGATGGCACCCGTATGCCCCGAATCTGCCCGGTGTCAGAGGGATCAGGCCGCAAGAAGGGGACCGGCCCCTGGACCAGCCGTGTTACTCCAGGTCTTGGCTTGAAAAACCGGAGGCTTCTGCACTTCCATGGTGCAGTCGCCACAGTCTCATCTTAGTTACCGTGAGGGTCAAGCAGGTCCAGGAACTCCAGAGGGACTTCAGAGCACCCGAGCGGGACTGAGTGTGTGGGAGGCGCAGGGCAGGAGGGAGAAGACCCAGCGCGGGAAGTCGGTCTAGTTAGGAACATAAAGAAAGCGGGGTTCCGTCAAGCGCTCCTGACATATCTGAGGAAGAGCTGAATCCCTGGTCTGGTAGACGCAGTACGACGCGGAGGCGGACACCCGTACAGTGTACCGGAGAATCTTGTACAAGAACTGTGAGTAAAGCTCAGATGACTGCACTGCACTGCCTCCGTCAATTATTTCAGCTGTGCCATCTCTCTCCCCGCACTACAAGCCCCAGCATCACCACCCACCATCAAGCTCCACACTGCCCCGGGGGCCCGCTCCGCCTGTGGGGAGCAGAAACATCCCAGCTGCCATCCCATCACCCCCCGGAGGTCTGCAGCAGCGCCGGTAATCCTTACCAGATACCACAGGTGGCGTCACAAACTGTTTATTTATTTTATCCAAGTTCCAATCCCCTTTTTCAAGAGTGACCGCAGGGTACGGGCCCGGGAGCCGACCACCGCAACATCCCCAAAACCAGGCAAAGGCCCGGGTACCGAGTCGTCCCCATCCCCTGGGCTCGTCACTATCATCCCCTATAAATTATACCCCCTTTCACTCTCCCGGTCAAGGCCATGGAACTGGGCAATCGCCACCGTGATACCCCCGTCGGACAGTCTACCCGGTTACTGAGTACCCCAGCAGACACGACCACGGCAAAAACTTGAACTGCCGCCAAGCAGAGTGCTGTGCACCTAATCCCTGCTTCTGAACTGTTGTGAACTGTGTAAAACGCTGCATGCTGTGTGGTGCAATGGAACTGTGAGAGCAGCCATTACTGTAGCACATGTGGAGTTAATTATATGTGGGGTGTCCCATCATGGGCTGAGCCTCAGAAACGGCACCAAAAGAGGTCCCTCCCACTTGCATAGACTGTACCTTGAGTTGTCTGTCACTCGAGCTGAAAGGTGCCAGCCTTCACCTTTGCATCAGACAGGGTGGGGAGATTGGCGCCTCCTCCTGCAAAGGGCTGTGTGTGCTGTGTGATCCACCCATTCGACCATCCAAGCTGCTGCAGCCCTGTGAATGCAATACAAGTGTGAAAAGCTGTGCAGCAAGAGTGCGGCTGTACAGTGACCCACAGTGCAGTCGTGGTGACCGGCTGTGCAAGGAGAAATGACCTACATCATCCGGAGCGGTGAGTCATACCCCGGCAAGGGTTAACTAGGGGGGAAGATGCCCAACTCCGGTGAGCTCCCAGTAGCGGCTGCTGCGGCCCCCATACTACCGCTGTCCATGCTTTAAATACCGGGTGCAGCCTGGTTGCCACAATATTCGGGGGAATCTCATACCCTGAGTGACTTTAAGGAAAGACTACGCAACCTATTTGATGTTTACCCATTGACCAAAGGACAGAAAGTCAGCATACTGACCGGACAGCTCACTGGTGCCACCCAGAGGGAAGTCAAATCCTGGCCAGATGCTGATAAACAGACTGTAAGGCACGTTTTGCTAAATTACAAGATACTTTTGATAAACGTACTGCGTCTGAGATAAAAATGCGGTTCTTCGGCTGCCGCCAGAGGGCACAAGACAGTGTCAGAGACTATGCCCTTACTATACGGGAGGCGCTGCGAGCCATCAAACAAATAGATCCAGGCAGTGTGCAGGATGAGGACGAGATGCTGACAGAGCAATTCATAGAGGGCCTTCAGTCTGACTCCCATAAGACTCAATAGAACATAATGTCCTTGCAAAACCCTGATATGGACTTCGCTCAGTTCAAAGACAGGGCAATCCGTGCACTGCGGAAGCCAACCTATGCCGACACTGAGCCCACTAAACGCCCAGCAATTCTGTACCACCAGAGGGCAGCATCTTTGCCTCACACACCTGTTGAACCATATGCTCGGACACAGGGTGATGACTCCACTGCAGATTTGCGCTTGCAAGTCCAGGAACTGAATAAGGGTATGGCTGCATTGCTTAAAACTGTCCAGTATCTACAGGCATCTTCTCCTACAGATAAGATCCAGCCCGGATGACCTGCCATGGCGATAACAGAGCAGGAGACCATCGACCTACGCCAGGAAAAGGCCAACAGGTTGCTTCGACCCATCCGGAAGACCCATCTGCCTACGCTGTGACAAGGTTGGTCACATTGAAAGAGGATGTCCTTTAAACGAGCAACCCCTGGGGCAGCGGACCAACCACCAGGAGTAAGGCAGCCTGGTCCAAACAACTGGAGAGACAAGTATGTTGGAGGACTGCCGATTCTACCCGTTGTGATCGATGGCATCCCTTTAAGCGCCCTCTTGGACACCGGTTCTCAGGTAACCACTATGCCTTAAATACTGTATAAACAATATTGGGCTGATACTGACTTTACTCACCGCCCTGATGGAGACTTAACGGTGATAGAGAGTAACGGTCAGCCCTTCCTTCAGGTGGGGTATAAAGAGGTTACCATTAAGGTGGGGATGGTGGAACTTAAATCTCAGGGTTTGATAGTGGTTGATATTGACCAACGTGAATGTAATCCTATGGTCACAATGGGTACCAATGTAATTGAAAACTGTCTTAGTGAAAACATTGTACTCCTGCAACAAGTAGCTGAGACTACCAACTCCAGGCAACAGCGGGCCCTTCACAAGGAGATTAGAGCCCTCAAGCAATGACAGCAGGTAGAGTCGACCGGTGGAGAGATTGGCAGGGTAAGGGTGAGTGATCCCTACCCTACTGTGATTCCCCCCAGGAGTGAGACTATCATATGGTGCAGAGCAGCCATATTTATTAGAGGCCAAGACTACCAGGCCTTAGTAGAGCAAGTGTACTCCGACAGCAGGCCCACTGTCATGACCGCTAGAGGGGTGGTGGATGTCAGAAAGGGAAGAGTGCCAGTAGGAGTGCTGAATTTAGGGGAGAAAGAAGCTAACTTGACCAGGTATGCTACTGTAGCCAAACTCTTTACTGTCAGTAACAATGCTATCCAGGCAGTAGAACCCTTGGACCCATCTGAGTCGACGGAGGACGACGGCTCATCAGGTCAGTTGAAGGACTGGTGTCAGAAAATGCACATTGGCATTGACTCCACTCCTTCACACCAGAAAAATGGGGTCCATCGAGTAGTCCAGGAGTACAAGAGGGTTTTCAGCAAGAACCCCCTGGATATTGGGCTGGTCAAGGGGATCCAACATCACATCGCTACAGGAGATCACCCACCTATCAAAGAGAGGTATCGTCCTGTCCCTCCTGCTCATTACCAGTTGCCAAAAGTATGCTAAAAGAGATGAAGGAGGCAGGGGTAATAAGGGACAGCTGCAGCCCTTGGGCAGCTCCCTTGGTATTGGTCAAAAAGAAAGATGGTACCAAGCGCATGTGTGAAGATTATAGGCAAATAAAATCACTCACAAAGACGCCTACCCCTTGCCACACATAGAGAAGTCACTAGCAGCATTAAAATCATCCAAGTATTTCTCGACTCTAGACTTAACCAGTGGGTATTGGCAGGTTCCTGTAGCAGAGGCAGACAAAGAGAAGACTGCTTTCACCAAAGCAATGGGGCTACGTGAATTCAACTGTATGCCATTCGGGTTGTGTAACGCACCTCCAGAGATCAATGGAGTGCTGCCTCAGGAACAAGAACTTTGAGACTGTTGTATCTGGACGATGTCATAGTTTATTCCAGGATGTATGAGGACCACCTGAAACCCCTGGCAGAAGTCTTTGAAGCACTGTCCAACTTTGGCTTGAAGGTGAAACCATCGAAGTGTCACCTCCTGAAGCCCAAGGTGCAGTATTTAGGCCATGTCGTGAGTGCAGAAGGAGTGGCACCAGATCCAGACAAGGTGACTGTCATCCAAGACTGGCAAGTACCCACTACCATCCGTGAGGTTGGACAATTCTTAGGGTCAGTCGACTATTACAGACGCTTCATTAAAGGCTTCACGAAAATGGCGGCTCCCCTTCAAGACCTCCTAGTGGGCCACCCCAAAAAGGCTAGAACAAAGAGTACCCCGACTGACTGGAATGCCAAATTGTAAGAGTCCTTCAACAACCTTAAGCAGGCTCTCACTGGAGAAGAGATCCTGGCTTACCCAGAGTATGGTCAGCCATTCATTCTCTACACAGATGCCTGCAACGTTGGTCTGGGAGCTGTCCTCTCTCAAGTACAGCAGGGCAAAGAGAAAGTCATCACCTACGCCAGTAGGAAGCTTCGTCCTACTGAGAGAAATCTTGCCAATTACAGTTACTTCAAGTTAGAGTCCCTGGCTATCGTCTGGGCAGTGACGGAGAGGGTCAAGCAGTACCTCGCCTCTTCCAAGTTCATCATCTACACGACAACAGCCTGCTGATGCATCTGGAGACTGCAAAGCTTGGTGCCTTAGAGCAGTGGTGGATGGCGCCGTTGTTCAACTATGAATTCATCATCAAGTATCGAGCTGGTAACAAAAACGCCAATGCCGATGCCTTATCCCGCATGCTGAACCCTCCAGACTCGGAAGAAGACCAGGCAGGCCTGGAAGAGACTGAGATGCCCGCATTCCATCGCCAGGGAGCTTTCCAATGCTCCCACTGTGTGAATAACAAGCGCTCAGCAGTCCGAGAGTTCTTTCTCAATCCACTACCTCATCATGGTTGGGCAGAGATACAGAACAGCGATCCAGCCGTCCGCATGGTGAAGGAACTGCTTGGGACAGCTGATTCATCTCCCACTCCCGATGCACCACCAGAAGTCTTACAGATGTGGAAAGAATGGAAGAAATTGTTCTTCTATGAAGGCAAACTGTGCCAAAGGACTATCAACTCCCGTACGCATGAGCTGGTGTGGCAGATCATGATCCCAAGAAAGGATGTACCGATGGTCCTTGAAGTTTACCACAACCAGGCAAGACACTTTGAATGGAAGAAGTTAGAAGTCGTCATCAGTGCTCGCTTCTTCTGGACGGGTATGAGACGGTCCATTGAAAAGTGGTGTAGAGAATGCGGCCCATGTATCCTCAGTAGAAAAGATCGCAACAGCCAGAGGGCCCCCTTGCATCCCATCATTACCAAGCAACCACTCTAAATAGTGGCTCTAGACCACGTGAAATTGTCTCCGAGTCGGTCAGGATACACCTATGCATTGACGATAGTGGACCACTACTCATACTTCCTAGTGGTGGTGCCAGTAAAAAATCAGACGGCAAGAATAACTGCCAAGGCCTTTCTAGAGTACTTCAGACCCCACGGTTACCCCGATCAAGTCTTGACAGTCAGAGGTCCGGCTTTCGAAGCAGGGGTCTTCCAAGAATTCTGCACCCTGTACGGCTGTAAGAAGATCTGGACAACACCGTACCATCCGCAAAGGTAGCGGCCTGTGCGAGAAAATGAACCAGGTGGTGATCTACTTACGAAAGATAATACAGCTAGAAAAGCGCAACCAATGGCCTGAGAAGTTACCAGACCTAGTCAAGATGTATAACCACATTCATACCAAAGCGACTAACTTCACCCCGGCTTACTTGATGAGAGCAAGACAGGTAAACTCCCCATCGACCTGGAGATGGGTGTCCTAACACTGGAAACCATACAGTACCTAGCCAGCCAGACACAGACTGGGATACTGAGAGACAATTACAGTACCGCAAAGTCCAGCAGTGTGTAGAAGAAAGCCTGTTGCAGGCCCAGAAAAAACAAGAGAGAGACTACAATCAACATGCCCCTGCCACTCCTTTGTTACCAGGAGAGCAAGTGTTGAAAGGGAAAAGAAGAACACATAAGCTAGATTATCAGTGGGAAGCTGAACCCTACACAGTCCTACCATCCAACTTTGACAACAGCAAAGTGTGCTTCATCACCAAGGATGGAGGAAACACCTCTGCTACTGTATCCAGAGATCACCTGAAAGTGTGCCCAGTCCAATTGCACAAGAAAGATGGAAGTCCAGAAGTACCTCAGCAAATAGAAGAGACTGAAGCAAAGGTTCCCACAATCCTAGGTGAATTTCCCCAGTCCTGGCCCCAGTAAACAATGCTATAGTAGTGCCAGTACTAACATTCCCGCAGTTGACCACGCCTGACACATCAGAGACAGCGAATCCTCAAGAAGAAGAGCAGTTAACCCTAGCAACAGACATTTTACCTGCTTCGGATCAAGAGAATTTGCCTCCTGTCGGCAGTGAGCTTGTACCTATGGTAAACTGAAAGAGTCGCAGAAAGCTGCCAAGTATCCCCATAGTGCGCAGGTCACAGCGTAGCACACAAGGACGAATCCCTAGTCGCTATAGACAGGACACATAGAACACTTTATAAACCTGTACATACGTTAAAGTGTGCTTTATTGTAACGTTGTTTAGAAATGTTGAAAAGGTTTGCACCCACATGGACTAATGTGAGACAGAGTAACCAATACGCTTAAGTTGCCTACAAAGACTATTGTAAGGACTTATAAGCTAAACTAAGTGTACCCAAAGGTGGACTAATGTACTTGCTGAGCACTGTACTCAATGCACCTTTCGGGGACTATTGCTCTTTTCTTTCTTTTTGCCTTAACTTGTCGTGGCGAGAGTCACATCGCGCCTTCGCACTTCCAAGGAGACCTGAAAAAAAAAAAACGTCGGCGTGGCTGAAGAAAATATGCAAATACAGTCTTTGTGCCCTGTAGTCACGCCCAGGGACAATACCTCAAATTAAAAGGTGGTTTGGGGCAGTAATCTACCAATGCACTATAACGCACTCTCAGACGTTTTTACAATGTTTTTATGATTTCATGTCACGTTAACTGTTCAATTAGAGTGCTTCTAGAAGGAAAGGTGTTATTTGTTATTATGAAAACGTTTATGTTATTTACCAATACCCTGTATTTTATGTCTTTACAGTCCGGGACATACTGTGATTCACTAGGGGCGAAAGTGGCGACCCTGTGGTCCGGCAGCCACAATGGTATCGCCTCCCTAATCAGGGGTGATATCATGTCTGGAGGTAAATGGAGCTCCCTACATCAGGTAACCACTAGTGATGAGCGAGCATGCTCGCTACTGCTCGGTGCTCGCCCGAGCATCTCACTGCTCAAGATGCTCGGCGCTCACCGAGTATTTCCGGGATTGCTCGGGTGGAGCTCGGGTCCCCTCCCTGCATATTTGGCGCTCTTTAGAGCACCAATCAACATGCAGGGATTGTCTGCCACACACTGTAATGCCACAGCCATGTTCGTTGTGGCATCACACTGATTGACTGGCCACACAGCGTCATCAGGTCTATATCAGCCATGCTCGTCAAAGTCACTCCATAGGGAGAGCTGCTGCTGAGCTACAGAGAGATTTCCTTGTTTAGTGTAGGTATACCAGACTATATTAGAGACACACATCCATCTCAACTAAAAGTCCGTCTGAGGACTAATCCAGCTGCAGAGATATCAGTGCTAGGCAGGCAGACAGGGTATATAGCAGACTGCAGTGCACATAGCAAGAGGGTCCATTCCAGTTCTGTCTGCTGGTGCTTTTACAGATATTTGTAGAAATAGGCCCAGGTATTCACTGCATAAGCCAACACTATGGGAGACCCACTTCCTAATAATGGGAACATTTTTTCATGAGGCCCTCTACATCTCTTCAAAGGGGCATTGGAGTGCAACCCAATTTTTTTCTCAGCCCTTGCATTCACTGCATAGGCCAACACTATGGGAGACCCACTTCCTAATAATGGGAACATTGTTTTCAGGAGACCCTCTGATCTCCACGTCTCTTCCAAGGGGCATTGGAGAGCCTCTAAATTTTTGGCAACCCTTGCATTCACTGTATAGGCAAACACAATGGGAGACCCGCTTCTTAATAATGGGAACATTTTTTTCAGGAGGCCCTCCTCTACGTCTCTTCCAAGGGGCATTGGAGTAGGTCAAAATTTTTGGCAGCCCTTGCATTCACTGCATAGTCAAACAGTATGGGAGACCCACTTTCTAATAATGGGAACATTGTTTTCAGGAGGCCCTCCTCTAAGTCTCTTCAAAGTGATATTAGGGTGCGTCCAAATTTTGGGCAGCCCTGCCGCTCACTGCATACGCAATAACAGTATAGGAAACCCACTCTTTAGTAATGGGAACAACAAAGCATTGCCGGCTGATGGCTCTCTAACAATAGTGAGGGCCGACTGCTGGCCCTTTAAGAATAGTAAAGGCTGCCTGAGGCCCTATAAATATAGGCTTTTTGTCTTTCAGAGTCCCTTCTTCATAAATGAAACAGGATGTGTCTGATCATGTCTCACACACCACATGGCCAGATAAGGTTGTAAAATGTTAAAATGACATCTCCCGTTGAATGCATTTGTCACGGTTGAAAGCAATGCAAAAGTCCATAAAAAACGCTACGTGTGAACATAGCCCTTGGTGTGGAGGAGTATTTTTGGTTTTGGTTATTTATTTTGCCTTATATACAAGTCATTACCCTGGAAAGGATGTTCCTTAACAAATTTCCCAGGAAAATCCATTTTGGTTTTGTTTTTGTATGTTTTATTGTCTGTAAAAGTGGAGTAATACCTCTGACAACATTGTTCACAGCAGTGACATGGGAGTCAGAAATGCTTGCAGGGGTCTTCCCCATGCTGTTCCCATGTTATTTGAGCACTGTTCCCATCGATTTGGGCAATTTTTAGGCCCTCTGCAGACCGCCGGGGGGAGCCACCTGAAAAATGCTCGAGTTTCCCATAGACATACATTGGGCTCGTTGCTCGGGTCGAGCACCCGAGTATTGCAATGTGCTTGACCCGAGCATCAAGCACCCGAGCATTTTAGTGCTCGCCCATCACTAGTAACCACGCATTCACACACATGTCTGATCCATGACCAGAAGGGGGAGCACAAGCATATAGTTTTGGGGAGTGCAACCGTCTTCTGGCTGGGAGGAGGTGAGAAGTAGTGTAGTGTGAGGCAGTGAAGGGAGAAGAAGCTAGAGGAGACAAGGGCTCTGGGGGGCAGGGGTGGATTAAGAGTAGCCAGGGCCCCGGGCAGTTTAGAAGGCGCGTCGTCCCCCCCCCCCCCCCGGGTATCTGGTGTGTCACGTGACATGTTGCATGATCCCCTTTGATAAATCATGTGATAGATCATGTGAGTAACACACAGGTGGTTTGGTGCATATCTGTAGATGGAAAAAAAGCAGATAGCGCAAAGTTTTCCCTTGTGTACAGCATTATACATAACATAGCGTTATACAAAATAGAGCAGGAGTGGGAGATCAATTTTCGCAAGGGGCCACATGAGAAACCATAACTGTTGTGGAGGCTGCACCAATAGGCTGAAATTCATTGTGCTCAATATTAATATTAACATATTAATTATAATTATTTGTCTACATTAATTGTATAACTTAATATTGAGCACTATTAAGTATGCTGACATCCCTCTATATACAGTATGAACCCCTCATAGCTGGTTATATACAGTATGAGCCCCCATAGCTGGTTATATACAGTATGAGCCCCCCCATAGCTGGTTACATACAGCATGAGCCCCCTATAGCTGGTTATATACAGTATGAGCCCCCTCATAGCTGGTTATATACAGTGTGAGCCTCCATAGCTAATTATATACAGTATGAGCCCCAATAGCCGGCTATATACAGTATGAGCCCCCATAGCTGGTTATATACAGTATGAGCCCCGCATAGCTGGTTATATACAGTATGAGCCCCCATAGCTGGTTATATACAGTATGAGCCCCGCATAGCCACCACAACACATACTCACCTCGCTCCCGTACACCGTACAGATGGTACCCGGGGCCATTCCTGCTCTGCCTGATGTCACGAGACAGGGCGGGCCCAGCATCTGCGCGCGATGGAGACAACATGCAGCTGCGGCGGCCGGCTAGGAGAGGCTGCGTCGTGACGTGAGTGGGCATAACTGTTAAATAGACACGCCCGGCTGCCCGCGCTGTGTAAGCTGGGTCCACTCTGCCTGACGTCATGCGGCAAGGCGGGCTCAGCATCATTCAAGCCGCCTGCGGGCGCGAGCCTGCGGCGGTGGCTTAACACATGGGATTGCGAATTATAAGGGGGCAATTCATGGGCCCCCCAGAGCCTCGGGCCACGAGCGGTAGCCCAGATTGCACTCATTATAATCTGCCTATGCTGGGGGGTCAGAGTGTTTTGGGAAGGCTCACCCCAGGCTCATGCTGAGCGGACGACACCAGAGTCCTGGGCTATTCAGGGAATTGCAAGCCCTGGGAGCTAAGTCTGGAGACCAGAGGATTACAAATCTGCTGGTCACACGTGTAGACTCAAAAGCACGGCAGTATAGAGAGCCTGGAGCTGTAAGGAACAGGTCAGCTCCCCTGATAGACTCGCACTGCCTGCTGATTGGGAAAATTAAAAAGAGAAGGGAGCACAAAGGGGAACAGATCAGCTCACAAGCATCTGAGAATCTAAATATAAAGCGCAGAAGGCATACTGATCCCACCCAGTGGAGTGGACTCCAGCTGCTTCCAGGCTGGCCGGACCCTGGACCTAATGACCAGTACCCCTGGATTCAACTTACCATCCAGTATCAGTAAAGGTAAAGACTGAATTAATCTGCCTCTTTGCTTTGTTCTGCTGCACTGCTCATCACAACCCTCATCATGACCCCAGGGGCCCACTCCGGCTGAGGGGAGTGATCTACCTTGCTGCACTATCATCTATCTCCTGGGGGACCCCATATGCAGCGCTGGCGATCCCAGGCCAGATACCTCCGCTGGCGTCACGGACCATCCATAAACTATCATCCCCTATAAATAGTCCCCCCTTTCACTCTCCCGGTCAAGGCCACGGAACTGGGCAATCGCCACCGTGATACCCCCGTCTGACAGTCTGCCCGGTTACAGAGTACCCCGGCCGACACAACAGCGGCAGCAGCATACAACTGGAGCATAAGATGGAGCCCTCGTAGAAGTTGTTGTTCAGAAGGGAGCTGGATAGACATGGTAGAAGCATACATAACGGTGGAATGACCCTGCATCTGGGTTGCCACCACATTGATGGCCTGCACCAACTCGTCCTGATGCTCACGCTAAGAGTGCATCTCCTCGAATAACACTTGTACAATCTTCTTGGGATCCCTTGTCAGTGGAGTCAAACCATAAATTTCAGGAAATTCAATTCAAACTTTATCTTTTGCAGATCAATCGACTCATCTCTATTATTCACTTAAATATCTCTTTAACACTGTAAAACCTAGAAGTCCTTTAACAGCATAAGACTTGTAAGACATTCTAATGATTAAGTTACATTGTAAATAAGGCAGGTTAAGTACTAATTTCTAGCAATGTAACACTGTAGATGGGGAAGTGATAGAACAGACTTTACTACCTTCCACAGTTTGATAGCTCAGCTGTTTCACTACAAGATTTGGCTGCCAAGTCTACTCAGTACGTGCACATTTATTATGCTTATAATTAATAGGCCCTGTGCTTGCTAAATTTTTGGAAAGCAACTCACAGCCTGCCCAGGTAATGCCTTCTGACAACGTTTTGAAGAATGATTATGTCATTTGGCAGAGTTCTAGCAAAAAAGTTTTTTTTTTTTTTGTAATGCATAGCCCGCCATATGGCTAGAGAGAAGGCTCAGCCGGATTCCACAGGCACGTATTGGATAATATCCCACAGCACTTGGAAAAGAATACGACTTTCTTGCCAAAATGTGGACTCTGTTAATCTCCTATTATTGTGAGGAAACCAATTCATCTGTATTAATTATAAACAAATTTTAATTACTTCTGTTAAAGCTCATTATGTACGTATTGGTTGCCAACCCAAGTGTTTGAACCCTGTAAAGCTTTTAACGAAAAAATTAGGCTTACAAATAACAGTAATTTCTTTTTATTGAACGGGATAAAGTGATAACATGTTTTTTGCCTGTATCTGGCCACACATCTATATTATTCCTATAAGAGATGACAGCAAGTAAATTCCTGTGATATGTGATCCAGAAAAACAAATAGTAGCAGGCAGTCAAGAAATATAGTAATGAAGTAATATGTGTTATGGAAAATATTGATAATGAAGAATCAAGAGCACATTCTTTACTGCATTGATAGAAGAGTACATTCAGTATGAATGCCAAAAGACTTCATTATATTTGACACTGCTTGCCATACAGGGAGAGTCCCAGAAAAAGCGGAACTATCCAGGACTCCCAGGAGAGTTGACTTGTCTCTTGGTTGCTGCCAAAATATCCTGGAAAGTCGAACTTCCATAAGTTTTAACAGAAAAAGAGGAGACTTTAAGGACTTCAAGAAGTGTAAAGAAATCTCCGGATCCTAGATCCACCAGAGAGTAACATTTCCAAACGTTTTTTGAGCTTAACACTAGCATACTCCTTCATTAGAGAAAGTCCTGGCATCCAAACACATTTTAAGACTAGGGTCACATGACCATATTTTCTCTCAACCAAAAAAATCGATCCGATTATGCTAATCACACTTTGATCAAACTCTGACATGCAGTTATGGTGCCGGAATCCCGCGCCTGCGCTTGCACTCCCTCCACAATCTTTATCTTTTTCCACCCTTCTATGCTCTCTGTATTCAGGAATCTTCTGCGCAGGTGTTGGTGAATCACTGTGACTTCTGATCCAGTGACCTCCAGCGGAGCGCAGGTAATGTCTCTGAAGGATGACAAGCTGGATGGCAGCGTTCTGCTACCATCCAGCCTGCCAGCTCAATGCCATCCCAGCGTGGGAGAATTCTCCTCCTCAAGCGGTGAAGTCACTTGCCGGCACCGCTTGAGCAGGAGAATTCTCCCACGCTGTCAGTGACGTGCATGAGGTGAGCTGAGTTCATTGGACATGAACTCGGCTCATCTGGATGCCATCATAGCCAGGCACTGAGGAGCTTCACTGAGGAGCTTCTCAGTGTCTGCGGCATGGCAAGCTGGATGGCAGCGTTCTGCTACGATCCAGCCTGTCATGTCAATGTAGCAGAGCTAAAGCCATCCTGGGAACCATGGAAAGGTAAGGATGAGGTTGGTTTATTATTTTACTTTTATTGCAGGAGATCGTTGGCTTCAGCTGGAATGGGCCATACGGTAAGTAGAGTTTAATTTAGAACATTAAAGGAATGTGTCTTTATTTCAATTAAAGGACTTTATTCTGGGTGTTTGTGGGTTTTTTTAACTTTCACTATGGGGTTAGTAATGGGGGTGTCTTATAGACGCCTCTCCATTACTAACCTGGGCTTGATGTCCTATGGATGCGCCATTTCTGGGGTGGCTGAGGGCTGGTGTTTCTAGCCTGGGAGGGGGCCAATATTCATGGCACCCTTCCTGGGCTATTAATATCAGCCCCCAGCTGTCTGCCTAGCCTTTGCTAGCTATTAAAATAGGGGGAACCCCACGTCATTTTTTTGGGGGGTCCCCCATTTTAATAGCTAGTAAAGGCTAGGTATTCAGCTGGGGGCTGATATTAGTAGCCTGGGAAGCTCCGTGGGTATTACCCCCTTCCCAGGCTTCAAACATCTGCCCCAGCTGTCTGCTTAACCTCCGCTAGAGACTAAAATTACGGAGAACCCCACGCTAATTTTTTTTTTTAATAAATCCTTTATTTTAACACTAAATGACAAGTACAGTAACCAATACTGTCACTGTGCTTATTATATATGTGACTAACATGTTTACATCTATCTAATCTATGTGTGATGCTCTATTCTTTCTGTTCTAAATTGTCAGGTACCGATGTATGCCGCTGATGAATTGCCGGCCGGTTTTTTAAAGAGACGGGTGCATGAAAATAGGAGGACACTAGTGTGTTCCAAGTGCCCTGCTATATTTTTCATGCACCCTCCTATATACCCTGCCTGCCTGTCTGACTATATATTCTGCCTGCCTGATGTTTAATTGAGCACTGTTCCCATCGATTTTGGCAATATTTGACCTTCTGCAGACCGCCGGGGGGGACCGCCAGAAAAATGCTCGAGTTTCCCATAGACTAACATTGGGCTCGTTGTTCGGGTTTAGCACCCGAGTATTCCAATGTGCTCGACCCGAGCTTCGAGCACCCGAGCATTTTAGTGCTCGCTCATCACTAATACTTAACAAAAAAGTGTGAAACAACTGAAAATATGTCTTATATTCTAGGTTCTTCAAAGAAGCCACCTTTTGCTTTGAAGACTGCTTTGCACACTCTTGGCATTCTCTTGATGAGCTTCAAGAGGTAGGAACCGGAAATGGTTTTCACTTCACAGGTGTGCCCTGTCAAGTTTAATAAGTGGGATTTCTTGCCTTATAAATGAGGTTGGGACCATCAGTTATGTTGTGCAGAAGTCTGGTGGATACACAGCTGATAGTCCTACTGAATAGACTGTTAGAATTTGTATTATGGCAAGAAAAAAGCAGCTAAGTAAAGAAAAACGAGTGGCCATCATTACTTTAAGAAATGAAGGTCAGTCAGTCTGAAAAATTGGGCAAACTTTGAAAGTGTCCCCAAGTGCAGTTGCAAAAACCATCAAGCGCTACAAAGAAACTGACTCACATGAGGACCGCCCCAGGAAAGGAAGACCAAGAGTCACCTCTGCTTCTGAGGATAAGTTTATCCGAGTCACCAGCCTCAGAAATCGCAGGTTTACAGCAGCTCAGCTTAGAGAACAGGTCAATGCCACACAGAGTTCTAGCAGCAGACACATCTCTATAACAACTGTGCAGCAGGCCTTCATGGTAAAATAGCAGCTAGGAAACCACTGCTAAGGACAGGCAACAAGCAGAAGAGACTTCTTTGGGCTAAAGAACACAAGGAATGGACATTAGACCAGAGGAAATCTGTGCTTTTGTCTGATGAGTCAAAATTTGAGATCTTTGGTTCCAACCACCGTGTCTTTGTGCGATGCTGAAGAGGTGAACGGATGGACTCTACATGCCTGGTTCCCACCGTGAAGCATGGAGGAGGAGGTGTGATGGTGTGGGGGTGATTTGCTGGTGACACTGTTGGGGATTTATTCAAAATTGAAGGCATACTGAACCAGCATGGCTACCACAGCATCTTGCAGCGGCATGCTATTCCATCCGGTTTGCGTTTAGTTGGACCATCATTTATTTTTCACAGGACAATGACCCCAAACACACAAACACACCTCCAGGCTGTGTAAGGGCTATTTGACAAAGAAGGAGAGTGATGGGGTGCTACGCCAGATGCTCTGGCCTCCACAGTCACCAGACCTGAACCCAATCGAGATGGTTTGGGGTGAGCTGGACCGCAGAGTGAAGGCAAAAGGGCCAACAAATGCTAAGCATCTCTGGGAACTCCTTCAAGATTGTTGGAAGACCATTTCCAGTTACTACCTCTTGAAGCTCATCAAGAGAATGCCAAGAGTGTGCAAAGCAATCATCAAAGCAAAAGGTGGCTAATGTGAAGAACCTAGAATATAAGACATATTTTCAGTTGTTTCACACTTTTTTGTTAAGTATATAATTCCACATGGGTTAATTCATAGTTTTGATGCCTTCAGTGTGAATGTACAATTTTCAAAGTCATGAAAATACAGAAAAATCTTTAAAAGAGAAGGTGTGTCCAAACTTTTGGTCTGTACTGTACATATATATATATATATATATATACATATATATATATATATATATATATATATATATATATATATATATTTACTAGCTATTGAACCCGTTCTACGCCCGAGTGGCGAGTATTTTTATTGGTATATGGTCTCCCATGCTGGTATGTGCTGCCCCCCTCCTGGTATTTGTGCTGCCCCCATTCTGTCCCCACCTTCCTATCCTGGTATGCATGGCACCCCTCATCCCTATTCTGGTATGCATAGCACCCCTCATCCCTATCTTGGTATGCATGGCACCCCTCATCCCTATCCTGGAATGCATGGAACCCCTCATCCCCAATCCTGGTATGCATGGCACCCCTCATCCCCAATCCTGGTATGCATGGCACCCTTCACCCCCAATCCTGGTATGCATGGCACCCTTCACCCCCAATCCTGGAATGCATGGCACCTTTTACCCCACAATCTTGGTATGCATGGTCCCCTCATCCCCCCAATCCTGGTATGCATGGTCCCCTCACCCCCCAATCCTGGTATGCATGGCACCCCTCAGCCCCAATCCTGCTATGCATGGCACCCTTCACCCCCAATCCTGGCATGCATGCCACCTTTCACCCCCAATCCTGGAATGCATGGCACCTCTCACTCCCCAATCTTGGTATGCATGGTCCCCTCACCCCCCAATCCTGGTATGCACAGTCCCCTCACCCCCCAATCCTGGTATGCATGGTCCCCTCACCCCCCAATCCTGGTATGTGTGGTACCCCTCACCCTGGTGTGCATGGCACCCCTCACATCAAATCCTGGTATGCATGGCACCCCTCACCCCAAATCCTGGTATGCATGGCACCCCTCACCCCCAATCCTGGTATGCATGGCACCCATCATCCCTCATCCTGGTATGCATGGCTCCCTCATACACAATACTGTTATGCATGGGCCGCTCACCCCCATCCTGGTATGCATGGGACTCCTCATCCCTATCCTGGTATGCATGGTACCCCATCCCTCATCCCTATCCTGGTTTGTATGGTACCCCTCATCCTGGTATGGATGGTATCCCTCATCCCTATCCTGGTATGCATGGCACCCCATCCCTCATCCTGGTATGCATGGTACCCCTCATCCCTATTCTGGTATACATGGTACCCCACATCCTTATCCTGGTATGCATGGTACCCCTCATTCCTATCCTAGTATGCATGGCACCCCTCATCCCTATCATGGTATGCATGGCCCCCTCATCCCCAATCCTGGTATGCATGGCACCCCTCATCCCCAATCCTGGTATGTATGGCACCCCTCATCCCCAATCCTGGTATGCATGGCACCCCTCATCCCCAATTCTGGTATGCATGGCACCCCTCAACCCCAATCTTGGTATGCATGGCACCCCTCATCCCCAATCCTGGTATGGATGGCACCCCTCATCCCCAATCCTGGTATGCATGGCACCCCTCAACCCCAATCTTGGTATGCATGGCACCCCTCATCCCCAATCCTGGTATGCATGGCACCCCTCATCCCCAATCCTTGTATGCATGGCACCCCTCTTCCCCAATCCTTGTATGCATGGCACCCCTGATCCTCAATCCTGGTATGCATGGCACCCCTCATCCCCAATACTGGTATGCATGGCACCCCTCATTCCAATTATGGTATACATTGCACCCCTCATCCCAATCCTGGTATGCATGGCCCCCTCATTCCAAATCTGGTATACAGTGCACCCCTCATCCCAATCCTGGTATGCATGGCACCCCATCTCTCATCCTGGTATGCATGGCACCCCTCATTCCAAATCTGGTATACATGGCACCCCTCATCCCAATCCTGGTATGTATGGTACCCAATCCCTCATCCTGGGATGCATGGCACCACTAATCCCCCAATCCTTGTATGCATGGCACCCAATCCATCATCCTGGTATGTATGGTACCCCTCATCCCTATCCTGGTATGTATGGTACCCCTCATCCTTCAATCCTGGTATGTATGGCCTCCTCATCCCCCAATCCTGGTATGCATGGCACCCCTCATTCCAAACCTGGTATACATGGCACCCCTCATCCCAATCCTGTTATGTATGGTACCCAATCCCTCATCCTGGTATGCATGGCACCAATAATCCCCCAATCCTTGTATGCATGGCACCCAATCCCTCATCTTGGTATGTATGGTACCCCTCATCCCTATCCTGGTATGTATGGTACACCTCATCCTTCAATCCTGGTATGTATGGCCTCCTCATCCCCCAATCCTGGTATGCATGGCACCCCATCCCTTATCCTGGTATGCATGGTACCCCTCATCCCTATTCTGGTATGTATGGCACCCCTCATCCCATTCTCCAATCCTGGTATGCATGGCACCCCATCCCTCATCTTGATATGCATGGTACCCCGCATTCCTATCCTGGTATGCATGATACCCCTCATCCATATTCTGGTATGTATGGTACCCCTCATCCTGGTATGCATGGCACCCAATCCCTCATCTTGGTATGCATGGCACCCCTCATCCCCAATCCTGGTATGTATGGCTCCCTCATCCCTATCCTGGTATGCATGGCACCGCATCCCTTATCCTGGTATGCATGGTACCCCTCATCCCTATTCTGGTATGCATGGTACCCCTCATCCTGGTATGCATGGCACCCCATCCCTCATCCTGGTATGTATGGTACCCTGCATTCCTATCCTGGTATGTATGGTACCCCTCATCCCTATCCTGGTTTGTATGGTACCCCTCATCCTTCAATCCTGGTATGTATGGTCTCCTCATCCCCCAATCCTGGTATGCATAGCACCCCATCCCTCATCCTGGTATGCATGGTACCCCTCATCCCTATTCTGGCATGTATGGCACCCCTCATCCTCCAATCCTGGTATGTATGGCCTCCTCATCCCCCAATCCTGGTATGCATGGCACCCCATCCCTCATCTTGATATGCATGGTACCCCGCATTCCTATCCTGGTATGCATGATACCCCTCATCCCTATTCTGGTATGTATGGTACCCCTCATCCTGGTATACATGGCACCCCTCATCCCAATTTTGGTATGTATGGCCTCCTCATCCCAGAAACCCGGTATGCAAGGCACCCAATTCCTCATCCTGGTATGCATGGTACCCCTCATTCCCAATCCTTGTGTGTATGGCTCCCTCATCCCTATCCTGGTATGCATGGCACTCCATCCCTTATCCTGGTATGCATGGTACCCCTCATCCCTATTCTGGTATGCATGGTACCCTTCATCCTGGTATGTATGGCACCCCATCCCTAATCCTGGTATGCATTGTATCCCGCATTCCTATCCTGGTATGTATGGTACCCCTCATCCCTATTCTGGTATGCATGGAACCTCTCACCCCCCAATCTTGGTATGCATGGTCCCCTCACCCCCCAATCCTGGTATGCATGGTCCCCTCATCCCCCAATCCTGGTATGTGTGGTACCCCTCATCCTGGTATGCATGGTCCCCTCATCCCCCAATCCTGGTATGCATGGCACCCCTCATCCCCAATCCTGGTATGCATGGCACCCCTCATCCCCCAATCCTGGTATGCATGGTCCCCTCACCCCCCAATCCTGGTATGCAGGGACCCCTCACGCCCCAATCCTGGTATGCATGGTCCCCTCACCCCTCAATCCTGGTATGCATGGTCCCCTTACCCCCTAATCCTGGTATGTGTGGTACCCCTCTTCCTGGTATGCATGGCACCCCATTCCTCATCCTGGTATGCATGGTACCCCTCATCCCCCCAATCCTGATATGCTTGGTACCCCTCATGCCCCAATCCTGGTATGTGTGGTACCCCTCATCCCCCAATCCTGGTATGTGTGGCACCCCTCATCCCTTTCAAGATGCACACATACAGAAAAATAAACACTTATGCTCACGTTCTTCCCTGTGCTCCAGCGCTGCTGTGTCCTGTTCTGCCGGAGGCCGGGGGAGGAGTGCGGCACCGGAGTATGCGCGTCCCCATACCGCACTGTCTGGCGCCATTTTGGTGAAGACACACTGCAAATGTGTCTTCAGTAAAATGGCACCGGATAGCGCTATGCGCATGCGCCGATTCCGACGCCTCACTCCTGCCCCGGTTTCCGGTGATGAGAGCGGCAACACTCCTCCCGGTCATGTAATTATGGCGCCGGAGATCGCGGTATGCGTTCAGTGTCTACGCATACCGTGATCTCCGGTGCCATATACTCCTCTTACCTGTAACGGCTCCATGCGTTCTTCTGTCTGGAGCTAGACTACGCAGGCATGTCGCGCTTGCGCAGTCTATAAAGGCTTCAGACAGAGACACGCATCTCTGGTTATATTATAGATACAGTTATATGAAAATGTTTGGGCACCCCTATTAATCTTAAGCTTAATGTTTTATAAAAATTGGTGTTTTTGCAACAGCTATTTCAGTTTGATATATGTAATAACTGTTGGACACAGTAATGTTTCTGCCTTGAAATGAGGTTTATTGTACTAACAGAAAATGTGCAATCTGCATTCAAACAAAATTTGACAGGTGCATAAGTATGGGCACCCTTATCATTTTCTTGTTTTAAATACTCCTACCTACTTTTTACTGACTTACTAAAGCACTTTTTTTGGTTTTGTAACCTCATTGAGCTTTGAACTTCATAGCCAGGTGTATGCAATCATGAGAAAAGCTACTTAAAGTGGCCACTTGCAAGTTGTTCTCCTGTTTGAATCTCCTCTGAAGAGTGGCATCAATGACTGTCAAATGATCTGAAAACAAAGATTATTCAACATAGTTGTTCAGGGGAAGGATACAAAAAGCTGTCTCAGAGATTTAACCTGTCAGTTTCCACTGTGAGGAACATAGTAAGGAAATGGAAGAACACAGGGACAGTTCTTGTTAAGGCCAGAAGTGGCAGGCCAAGAAAAACATCAGAAAGGCAGAGAAGAAGAATGGTGAGATCAGTCAAGGACAATCCTCAGACCACCTCCAGAGAGCTGCAGCATCAACTTGCTGCAGATGGTGTCACTGTGCATCGGTCAACTATACAACGCACTTTGCACAAGGAGAAGCTGTATGGGAGAGTGATGCGAAAGAAGCCGTTTCTGCAAGCACGCCACAAACAGAGTCGGCTGAGGTATGCAAAAGCACATTTGGAGAAGCCAATTTCTTTTTGGAAGAAGGTCCTGTGGACTGATGAAACCAAGATTGAGTTGTTTGGTCATACAAAAAGGCGTTATGCATGGCGGCAAAAAAGCACAGCATTCCAAGAAAAACACTTGCTACCCACAGTAAAATTTGGTGGAGGTTCCATCATGCTTTGGGGCTGTGTGGCCAATGCCAGCACCGGGAATCTTGTTAAAGTTGAGGGACGCATGGATTCCACTCAGTATCAGCAGATTCTTGACAATAATGTTCAAGAATCAGTGACAAAGTTGAAGCTACGCAGGGGATGGATCTTTCAGCAAGACAATGATCCTAAACACCGCTCCAAATCTACTCAGGCATTCATGCAGAGGAACAATTACAATGTTCTGGAATGGCCATCCCAGTCCCCAGACCTGAATATCATTGAACATCTGTGGGATCATTTGAAGAGGGCTGTTCATGCTCGGTGACCATCAAACTTAACTGAACTGGAATTGTTTTGTAAAGAGGAATGGTCAAAAATACCTTCATCCAGGATCCAGGAAATCATTAAAAGCTACAGGAAGCGACTAGAGGCTGTTATTTTTGCAAAAGGAGGATCTACTAAATATTAATGTCACTTTTCTGCCCATACTTATGCACCTGTCAAATTTTGTTTGAATGCAGATTGCACATTTTCTGTTAGTACAATAAACCTCATTTCAAGGCAGAAACATTACTGTGTCCAACAGTTATTACATATATCAAACTGAAATAGCTGTTGCAAAAACACCAATTTTTATAAAACATTAAGCTTAAGATTAATAGGGGTGCCCAAACTTTTTCATATAACTGTATATATATGTATATATGTATATATACAGGTGCTTCTCACAAAATTAGAATATCCTCAAAAAATTTAATTTTTTTCAGTTCTTCAATACAAAAAGTGAAACTCATATATTATATAGTCATTACAAACAGATTGATCTATTTCAAGTGTTTATTTCTGTTAATATTGATGATTATGGATTACAGCCAAAGAAAACACAAATGTCATTATCGCAGTAAATTAGAATAATTAAGAAAAAAACACCTGCAATGTCTTCCTATGCATTTCTAAAGGTCCCTTAGTCTGTTTCAGTAGGCTCCACAATCATGGGGAAGACTGCTGACTTGACAGATGTCCAGAAGGCAGTCATTGACACACTCCACTAGGAGGGTAAGCCACAAAAGGTCATTGCTAAAGAAGCTGGGTGTTCACAGAGTGCCGTATCCAAGCATAATAATGGAAAGTTGAGTGGAAGGAAAAAGTGTGGTAGAAAAAGGTGCACAAGCAACTGGGATAACCTCAGCCTTGAAAGGATTGTTAAGAAAAGGCCATTCAAAAATTTGGGGGAGATTCACAAGGAGTGGACTGCTGCTGGAGTCATTGCTTCAAGAGCCACCACACACAGACGTATCCAGGACATGGGCTACAAGTGTCGCATTCCTTGTGTCAGGCCACTCATGACCAATAGACAACGTCGGAAGTGTCTTACAGGTGCTTCTCACAAAATTAGAATATCCTCAAAAATGTTATTTATTTCAGTTCTTCAATGCAAAAAGTGAAACTCATGTATTATATAGAGTCATTACAAACAGAGTGATCTATTTCAAGTGTTTACTTCTGTTAATGTTGATGATTATGGCTTACAGCCAATGAAAACACAAAAGTCATTATCTCAGTTAATTAGAATACTTTATAACACCATCTTGATAAATGATTTAAAAATCTGAAATGTTGGCCTGCTGAAATGTATGTTCAGTAAATGCACTCAATACTTGGTCGGGGCTCCTTTTGTATCAATTACTGCATCAATGCGGAGTGCCATGGAGGCAATCAGCCTGTGGCACTGCTGAGGTGTTATGAAAGCCCAGGTTGCTTTGATAGCTGCCTTCAGCTCACCTGCATTGTTGGGTCTGGTGTCTCTCATCTTCCTCTTGACATTACCCCATAGATAGGTCCCAGAGTCTGGAGGAAGAGTGGAGAGGCACACATCCAAGTTGCTTGAGGTCTAGTGGGAAGTTTCCACAATCAGTGATGGTTTGGGGAGCCATGTCATCTGCTCGTGTAGGTCCACTGTATTTTATCAAGACTTGGCACCTGTCCACACGGCCAAAAGTACCAATACCTGGTTTAAAAACAACAGTATCACTGTGCTTGATTGGTCAGCAAACTCGCCTGACCTTAACCCCATAGAGAATCTATGGGGTATTGTCAAGAGGAAGATGAGAGACACCAGACCCAACAATGCAGACGAGCTGAAGGCTGCTATCAAAGCAACCTGGGCTTCCATAACACCTCAGCAGTGCCACAGGCTGATCGCCTCCATGCCACGCCGCAATGATGCAGTAACTGATGCAAAAGGAGCCCCGACCAAGTATTGAGTGCATTTACTGAACATACATTTCAGTAGGCCAACATTTCGGATTTTAAAATCATTTTTCAAGCTGTTGTTATAAAATATTCTAATTTACTGAGATAATGACTTTTGTGTTTTCATTGGCTGTAAGCCATAATCATCAACATTAACAGAAATAAACACTTGAAATAGATCACTCTGTTTGTAATGACTCTATATAATATATGAGGTTCACTTTTTGTATTGAAGAACTGAAATAAATTAACTTTTTGACGATGTTCAATTTAGTGAGATGCACCTGTATATACATATACACATGGTTCCTAGCGATGAGAGCAAGGCAGGGATTTCTTCCAGGCACCCTACGTCCTGAAACCTGGAAGAAATCATTAGCATAAAGAAATAAAATAAGATTTCTCAACAACAAGCCTGCTAATATTAGGCATACAGGTAAGACTAGTTTAACATTTCTATCACCTGTATGCCCATATTAATAGGTTATATATGTCCCAGGGGTGACAGATTCTCTTTAAGGACTATTATGAGGAACTTCTGTGAGGCTGGCATTAAGGCCATAGGAACAATAATAGTTAATGTGAATGAGTTATTTAAAAGAGGCCACAAACCTTTTATATTAGGGAATCACAAACAGTCAATGTCTAAGCTGAAATTTAAAGGTAATCTGATAGTAAGATCGACCTTCCCGAAACACATAGCAGCATGCAGGTCTTGAAATATTAATCCATTGACACCTTTACATGTTCTATCTGTTGCTGCATTCTCGAGAGATTAAAAAGGTGGTCCCAAACTAAATTTTATTTTCGTCCTAAACTCTATCTATTTAATTTCATATTCTATTTTTTTCTAATATACTTTAACTAAAAATTCCATATCCTTCCCTAACTACACTATCTAACTGCTTTATTTTTTTGCCGCTATTTCCTCTTTAATGACGGTTCGAGTGAGAATCCCAGTGCATGTTGGGATGCTCAAACAAAGCACCATCACAGGGCAGAGGCTGCGGTCAGTGCCACAACCTCCACCCCCTCCCTGAAATAAAGCGTCATCAGTGATGTCCATTTCAGGGGCCGGGCTAGTCCCTGTTCTACTTAGCATGCCACGATTTTCAATTCCAAAGGATGCTCAGTAGATTCCTGTCACTGTGCACTGTTCTTCTCAGTGCACAGTGACAATGCGCTCTCTCACCAGCTCTGATCAGAAGTGACAAAGCCGGTAACAGAGCGCACTGTCATTGCATTGTGTAAGTAAAGAACTAGCGAGCACAGACTAGTGTCGCTCTCCTAAGTGATGTTAGGTTAGTTAAGTGCTGTGTTATGCCCAAAGCACTTAACATATCATTTGCATATGAATCAAAAATGCTAATTTATTAGAAATGTAGCAACAAATAGAAAATATAAAGGTGTTGGATTATTTACTTTTCAAAAAGCTGCATGCCCATATATTCAGTTGGGGGAAGGGGGGAAAGTTGAATTTACTAACAGATTCCATTTAAAACACCTGAGTATTGATCCCAATATAATAATATCGGTAAGCTTCTACGAGACCTGTGTGCTGCAAAAATCTGCAGCAAAATCCAAAGCACCAAAAAACACAGCTGCAATAATTTCTTACCCTAGTAGCCTAACATAATAGGGGTGCACAAATTAATGCATTTGATTGGGACCATTACAACATATGGGGAGCTGGCTTTCTTACTTTGGGCATCCCTATAATTTTTCCTTTGCTCTAATTTTCTGTAATGTTCCTCATTGTGTGAGTAAACCAGTATGGAAGCAGGTGTTAAACATGAAAGCTGATGTTTTTTTTTATTGCATCGTCCTCATTTCATAAATAATCCTCCATCCTCTTGCTGTATTCTAATTTGTAAGGGAGCAACGTGTGCCTTAATTTGTTTAGGAAAGTAAATGGCCGTGTTTACATATCTGTAAATGTTATTAGTAATGTGAGTAGGGCTGTCTCTCGGTAGGGAATGAAATGTGAGCCGGGATGTATGAGACAGAACAGCAATGATTTGCTCTCAGAGATCAGAGACGTACCCATTTGTGTTGCAGATGTCTGCAGCATCCCGCAATACTAAACCCAATCAGAATGCAAATACTCTGGAGGTCCTATTATTGGTCTTTGGAGATTTGGCACAAGAGACTTCATCTCTGCTTTTTAGGAATTAGTCATTGTCCCTGATACTTTTGCATTGTTTTTTCCTTACTCTTGTTTTAGTAAACGGTTTTTACGATCGTTTATTTTATTACTGTCTTATAATGGACTCCAATTGTATATTGCAGGTGGCGGCACAGCAGGTGTGGATGTTAAGGAACCATGTGAGCATGTCTGTATATGTCTCTGCAACGGTTTCCCTTCCACAACGGTTAGTACAATTCTTATCCTTTCCAGGAACCTCAACAGTAATATATTTCCTGCTTTTCTGCAATTGATGCTGACGGCAAAGAGAACTGTCATTGTTTAGTTGTGGATGGACTTTCTTAATGCATTAATTGTTCATTCAATGCAACCTGCTAATAATTATCCTCCTTGGCAGCAGACCAGACTGAATGAAGGTAGTTAATATCTTAAACATTAATTAAGATGATCATTTTAATTGCTGCAATTTCAAAAACCATAGAAAACAAATACAGAACTATACAAAACACACTATACTACTTAATAGGGGGCCCACTGGTTATTGGGCTACGTTCACACACTGGGGCTTGGTAGTATTTTGACCACTGTTAGTTTATGGCCAGGTGCCACTTTGTAGTATTTTTTTAAGTCTTCAGCTCGATCTCAAGCCATGGCGACTTGATGGATGAACGCTCTTGTAGGAAGATCGATCTTCTGCAAGCCTAAATAGGTCAACCAGGGTCTTCTCCACTGTTATCTTCATTGTATCAAGCTATCGGGTTGATGGTCTTCCTCTTCGCCTTGTCCATTCCTCCATTACTCAAAAATCAGCATTTTAATTAATATGCAAATTAGGCTGAAGAACTATTTGTAGATCTGAAGCCTTGGTCACTCCAGCTCTATTCCCTGCTCAGTGCCGCCCCCTCCTGCTTGACTGATGACTCCTTTGCCTGAAGTCGCACAGTATAAAGACTGTCAATCAAGCAGGAGGATTCAGTGCTGGAGGGGAATAGAGCTGGAGTGACAGAGGCTTCAAATCTACCATAGCTCTTCAGCCTCATTTGCGCATCAATTAAAATGCTGATTTCTCAGTAAATGAGGAACGGACTGGCCAAGTAAAGGTGTTGCTGGACTTGTCTTTGAAAGAGCTACATGTGCATATAAATACTTTGAGGTATGAATTCCTGCTGACAGATTTTTTGCAAGTTTTAGTAAATATGTGACGATGTGCATGTAGACATTGGCAAAGGTGACATACGTGAACTCAGTACATCCTGTCTTTTCAATGTAGAAGGTGTGTGCTTGGCCCAGACTTTAGACTCAAACATAAATGCATGTCTTACAAACTTTTACACTATAGAAGGATTGTCCAGGATAATATAATAATAATAATCTTTTTATTTTATATAGTGCCAACATATTCCGCAGTGCCTTACAATTCAGACTATTTCCAGACATTATTATATATAATATGTTTATTCATATTGTTGCAGCTTTTGAAAATATCTATTTAGCCATACTAACCTTCCCCAACTCCAGTGCTGACTTTCTGCTGTTGCTCAGATCTTTGCTGACAGACTGCACGGGTGATGTCATGACTACAGCCAATGTGACCACTGCAGCTAATTATTGGGCCCAGTAGCCTATGCTATCTGCACCTGCAGAGTCACTGATTGGCTGCAGAGGTCACGTGCACTCGTGCACTGTAGTAATTATGTCACAGCTGCAGCCTGTAAACAGTCACCGGGTATATGAAGAAGACGTTAATATTAGGGGCAGACAGCTCAGATACGGAACTGTCTAATCAAGTCATCGCAAGGATCTCTGTAAGGCTATGTGCCCACGATGCAGAAATGCTGTCTCTTTTTTCCGCTTCTCCCTGGCAGGAAAAACGCATGCGGATTTTACATGCGTTTTTCCCGCCAGGTAGAAGTGTTTGTCAAGCGTTTTTGCATGTGACGCGCCCCCTGGGCCAGTGTTGTTTGGGGGATACCCGGAGCCGGATCAGATGGGGGTTGTAGTCTCCGAGTGGCGATGACCCGGTCCGTGCCCAGGGTGTCAAACTCAGTGTGTGGCAGTCCTTATAGATGTTACTAGATGTTCTTTTATGTCGACTACGCCACCCGTTGATTTGCGGTCACTACGGCCGCCGCTGCAGCAGGGTCCGCTGAGGCTGGTGGTGTGTGTGCAGCTTCGGGTAGTATAACCCCCAACGGGAGGGGTATAGCCTCAGGGGGTCAGGTGTAGAGGATGGTGGTTGTGGAGGTGCAGTGAGGATGGTAATGAGACTCAGAGTCGGGCTGTGCAGTTCAGGGTCTTTACTTACTGCTGTTATTCTGGTCACTCCGGCCTTGAGCGACCGCTCGAGCCGTGCTGCGTCCACCAGGTCCTGGACTCAGCCAACTCCCAAGTAATTCTGGAGCGTGATCCTGAGCTCCCTTTCTGACTTGTCCTTCTCTCTGGCCTTCCCCACCAGGGATCCACCTAAGTCCGGCTCCCTCGGGCCTCTTGTTGGTAAACCCTTGTCTCTGGGTTCCCTGACCCTATTCCTGGTCTGCCTTCCGGGTGGATTTAGTGGGTGGTCGTGGCAGATCCTGCCCACGACCTCCGGTCTCTGGCTGAGGATTAGTGCCCTCCACCAGCTTGGGATCCGGTACCCTTGTGCCAACTCTTCACCCTCTGATCTAATCTTGGGTTCTTGGAGTTCTCTCTTCTCCCCCTCTGGGTCCTTCTTTCTCCTCTCTCTCTCTGGGCCTTGGGGCTGCTCTTCTCCTCTGCTCTCTTCCTCTGACTCCACTCTGACAGACTGACTGACCAAACCTCTACAAAGACCCTGATCTAAGATGGTTCCCACCTTATATACTCCCTCTATGTGTGAGCTCAGGTGACCAGCACCCAATGAGCTCCTAGCACTACCCAGACTGCTCCCCCTATCTGCCCCTACACTACTGGGATGTTCCACCCCCCTCCCACTCCAGCCAGGGACAGACACTGTCGTACCTGCACATTTCTCTAGTGGGAGTACCATTGGTCTGTCCCTCGGAAATGGGATGTGTGTAGTGCATGCAGCCTACTGAGCTCAGTTCCACACTCCATCCTTACCCGGGAGTGGAATACCACACCTCTGGCTTGAGGTGTAATACCCCTGTAGCAGCCGAATCCTCAGGGTGCTACATTCCCCCCTGGTAAACCACAGCACGCCCTCGGGCTGTCAAAGATAAAAACATCCAAAACATACAATTATTTTTCATAAACATCAACATATAAACATATAAAACATCATATATATCATCAGCATAAACTTTTCCATATAAAACTTTTCATAAATAACAGTCTTGTAAACACTCTTGCTCCTCCGGCCACGGTGCAACTTGTGACCGGGAAAAGCGCGACAGTCTCTTAAAGAAAATGGTTTCCTATAAAACCGGTAGGGGGCGCCTTAGGAAGCGCAACTATATACAAGGGGAATATGGCCGCTCTCAGTCCTCGGCCAGGTATTAGGAACTAGGGACACACGGGCATCAGTTCACACTTTGTCCCAACGGGGACTTATTTAAAGCAGCAACAGTTCTTGGTACCCCGACGGGCAACTTTATACAGTCTCTCTCTACCGTACTTCAACGACGGCGTCCTCCTGCTCTTTCTTGTTGGTTGGTTTCAGTTTCAGACCCGTCCGGGTCCTCTTGCTCCTCCTCACACCGCAGCTCCACCTCCGTCAGGCGATGCACATGGAGGGCGTAGGGTCCTTTGGCACACTTGTGCCGGGTGAAGGTGACCTCGTCCCCTACATACAGGTCACGACCTCTGTGTCCCTCCGGCAGATGGCTTTCTACGTCTCTGCGGGTCACAAAGACGTCGCCGGGGGTATGATGGTCTCTAATGAAGCCCCACCCATGCTGCAGGTTGAATTTTATCACAGTCCCGGTGGTACGGGGACCATGAGCTGCACGGGGGTTCCTCCTGGTCCGGCACTTCTGCTCCGCGCTCCTTATCTGTGCTTGCTGTTCCCGGACCCGCCTCTCTCTCCGCTCCTTCTCGAAGACCTCGAGCTGCTGGCGGCAGTACTCCGCACGCTCCGCTGCGGCCGCCCGAGTCTCCTGAGTGAACCCCATGAGGTCTCCTCCGGTGGGGTCCCACTCAAACTGTGCCTCCTCCAGCGGGGGCGAGGTCCTCTTTACAGGCTTCGGAGCCGGAATCAGGGGCTCGCACATGGGCCTTGCTCTCTGGAGTTCCAGCTGAATGTACTCCTGGGGCCATACAAAGGGCTGCCCATCCGGGCACGTATGCTGGGCGAATAGATCTTCACCCAGGTGCGGCACTCGAGATGTTGAGGGCGCGTTGATGGTAGCGGCGCCCGGGTTGACCAGGCCTTGCGACCAGGCTTGGGGCACCCTAAAGGCAAAGGGCACCGTAAGAACGGCGGCGCCCTGGGTTACTCGGCCCTGCGACCAAGCCGGTGGCTCCGCGGAGGTAGGGGGCGCTGTTGGAATAGCGGCGCCCGGGGGTACTAGGCCTTGCGACCAGGCTGATGGTATTTCCTGCTTGGCCACGCTCGAGGTCGAGGCGTGTGACGTCACAGGGGTCGCGGCCGCGGTTTCCGGTTGAGGCCTAGTCGGCGGCGGTGACGATGCAGCGACGGGCACGGCAGGGGGAACTTCGGGCTCTGCGACGGGGAGCTGGGGCAGGCACGCGGTTTCCCGGCTCGGGGTAGAGACGTCCCCTTTACCTGCCTCCGTCCGTTCAGCTCCCTTCTCGGCGCCGTCTCCGGCCTTCAGTCCTCCTGCACCATCCTCAGAGGCGGTCTGTCTCCTCGTCTCGGGTGGCGTGCTCCGCTGTCGGGTTTCGGTCTGCTGGGCCATCTCTCGGCTCCACTCCGCCAACGTCTCTCGCTGCACCCGGGCCATCCTCCGTGCGAGGCCCTCCAGCGCAGTCTGTGCACACTCCCGGTCTCGGGGGAGCTGTGCCAGGACCTCCACTAGGCCTAGTGGAGTTGTGGCTTGTAGCAGGCTCCTGACCACTGGGTCGGTGCTGCCTGACTCTCCCTCCATCTCCGGGTAGGCTTTCTCTGGACTCCTCTCCAGACTTCTTGTCTCCGGGTGCGCTCTCTCCAGACTGCTCCAGGCGACACCCATCTTTGCTCTCTTGTTCTGTCTCCGCCCACATTGAAGGTGGTCCCGGGGCAACTTTGTGATTGTCAGTTCTAGGGGCAGTTCTCTCACGCTGATGGACACTTCCAGCATCACAGTCTCTGTTGGTGGGCGCGGTTTCCGCTTTTGGCGCCATTCTTCGACCTGGCCCACGATGGGAGGTGGCCTCTTGCCACCCTCTGGCACGCCCATAATGGCGTCCGCTCTTCCAAGGCGGGAAATCTTTGGAAATGGCGGGAATCGTCTCCCAGTGGCGGGAAACTCCATGGATGGCGGGAAAAAGCTGCAAATGGCGGACAACCGGCGGGAAACGACCTGTGATGGGGTCCGTTGGCGGGGACCCTCCGGAACCGGCGGGAGACTTCTTTTTGAGGTAACGGTGAACTTTTCTTCAGGCACGCAGTACCCGGTTGTTGCGGGCACGTTATCCTGCCGACTACGCCAAAGTTGACGCGCCCCCTGGGCCAGTGTTGTTTGGGGGATACCCGGAGCCGGATCAGATGGGGGTTGTAGTCTCCGAGTGGCGGTGACCCGGTCCGTGCCCAGGGTGTCAAACTCAGTGTGTGGCAGTCCTTATAGATGTTACTAGATGTTCTTTTATGTCGACTACGCCACCCGTTGATTTGCGGTCACTACGGCCGCCGCTGCAGCAGGGTCCGCTGAGGCTGGTGGTGTGTGTGCAGCTTTGGGTAGTATAACCCCCAACGGGAGGGGTATAGCCTCAGGGGGTCAGGTGTAGAGGATGGTGGTTGTGGAGGTGCAGTGAGGATGGTAATGAGACTCAGAGTCGGGCTGTGCAGTTCAGGGTCTTTACTTACTGCTGTTATTCTGGTCACTCCGGCCTTGAGCGACCGCCCGAGCCGTGCTGCGTCCACCAGGTCCTGGACTCGGCCAACTCCCAAGTAATTCTGGAGCGTGATCCTGAGCTCCCTTTCTGACTTGTCCTTCTCTCTGGCCTTCCCCACCAGGGATCCACCTAAGTCCGGCTCCCTCGGGCCTCTTGTTGGTAAACCCTTGTCTCTGGGTTCCCTGACCCTATTCCTGGTCTGCCTTCCGGGTGGATTTAGTGGGTGGTCGTGGCAGATCCTGCCCACGACCTCCGGTCTCTGGCTGAGGATTAGTGCCCTCCACCAGCTTGGGATCCGGTACCCTTGTGCCAACTCTTCACCCTCTGATCTAATCTTGGGTTCTTGGAGTTCTCTCTTCTCCCCCTCTGGGTCCTTCTTTCTCCTCTCTCTCTCTGGGCCTTGGGGCTGCTCTTCTCCTCTGCTCTCTTCCTCTGACTCCACTCTGACAGACTGACTGACCAAACCTCTACAAAGACCCTGATCTAAGATGGTTCCCACCTTATATACTCCCTCTATGTGTGAGCTCAGGTGACCAGCACCTAATGAGCTCCTAGCACTACCCAGACTGCTCCCCCTATCTGCCCCTACACTACTGGGATGTTCCACCCCCCTCCCACTCCAGCCAGGGACAGACACTGTCGTACCTGCACATTTCTCTAGTGGGAGTACCATTGGTCTGTCCCTCGGAAATGGGATGTGTGTAGTGCATGCAGCCTACTGAGCTCAGTTCCACACTCCATCCTTACCCGGGAGTGGAATACCACACCTCTGGCTTGAGGTGTAATACCCCTGTAGCAGCCGAATCCTCAGGGTGCTACACATGCATTTCTGCATGCGGCTTATCAAGCGCTTTTCCAAGCGATTTTAGCATCACTTGGAAAAGTGCTTGACAACTTGGCAACCGGCATGGATTTATATAGTGTGACCAAGTAATAGTTATAAAAAAAAGAATAAGAATGGTAAAAAATAAAAAATAAAGATTATACTTACCTTCCGATGGCCCGCGGTCTCCTTCTCCGCTCCGTCCGATCTCCCAGCTGTCTCGCGGTGGTGCGAAGGACCTGCGACGACGTCATTGAGTCATGTGACAGGTCACGCGACCGCCGACGTCAGCGGTCGCGTGACCTGTCACATGACTCAATGACGTTATGTCAGGTCCTCACACCACTGCGAGCCACCCAACACACCGCACTCATCGCTGAGGAGACAGAAGGTAAGTTTAATCTTTATTTTTTATTTTAAATTTTAAATTCTTTTTTTTACAGGTACTATGGTACCCAGGTCTGGATGAGAGTCTCCTCTTCTCCAGACCTGGGTACCATCCGCCCATTGAACCATGTGATATCCGCATGTGCAGATGCAGTGATGCGGATGTCACGCGGTCCAATGCAAGTCAATGGCGGCGATTACGCTGCGTGTCTGCAAAATTAATGGACATGCTGCGTATTGTTCCACAATGATAATCCGCAGGGGAAATTTCTGCAGCATGTGCACAGCACATGCGGATTATCATTGGGAAACATGGGGCACGTATTACCAAGCGTTTTTTAAGCGTTTTCGCTGCGGAAATTCCGCGGTAGAAACGCTTGAAAAACGCATAGTGGGCACGCAGCCTAATGAACCCTAAATTTCCAGCCCTGATTAACCAAATTGTGACTGCAGAGTTAACATGTCAAAATGATTTGTAACCACATTTCAGTTTCCTGGGCATCTGTGACTGTGACACGGGGAGGAATAATGAGGTTAACTGCAGCCGCACATTTTGAGGTTTTGAGGGGAGTTAGGCTTCAACTGTCTCTGGAGACAAAGCTGTTCTTCATCTGGAAGAATTCAGAAGCATCTTGTCCAGATTGGCACAAGAGGGATGCCATAAATAAATCATTTCACACCGGGTCATATACACTATTATTTGTTAACTGGACAAAAGCACTATATATATAACACACTATACGGTCTCGTGCAGACGACCACATAAATCGTACAGACAGATAGCACTGATCCCCATGTTATTCTATGGGGCCGTGCACATGTCCGATTTTTTCCTTGGACAGAGTGGTCCAAAGAACGAAATCGCAGCATGCATGATTTGCCTCCGAGAATGGGATCGCACTCGCCCATTCATGTCTATAGGTCCATGAAAAAAATTGGACCGCCCTCAGATGACATCTCATTATCATCACAGACATGATTACAATGAAAAATAACACCTCTATATAGAGCATTCACAATAGGTGATAGGCTCAGCTCACCTCCTCCCACTCTCTTCAATAATCCGAGCCCAGATTAGAGCATGCTCAGATAAAGCGTATATACAAACCAGTAGGGTCAGAGGCCGTATAGTAATACCCCAGTGAAGAACAGGAAGTAGGAGTCTAATATTGAGCCCAATGGTCAGTGCAAGGTTTTTTTTATGTGAATTAAAATAAATAAAAAAAACATAAAAAATAAAAAAAAAGTTTATTTAACATAAAAATCTAAACAATAGGTCATTTTCTGATTGTACAGATGTTGTTTCCACTTGCATGGTTTTCTATGATGATTAAAACAATAGGACATAGATCTCCTCCTGCCATGATGTCTCCCCCACGCACTGTGCACTCTAGAGATAGTTCCTGCACTGTAATCTATGAACGCAGCTGTCATTTAATGTGAAGATGCTATTTCTTACCAGCACAATCTAGGAATCTTCTTTATGGAGAACTGAGAACGCAGAGGATGGGATATCCACGGTAGCCTAGAAACCAGCGGAACAGCTGATGCTAAACAACTTTGTCCATTCTTCCAGCATGATGATAAGGGTGTTTAATAGAGCCGGAGGATACAGAAAGAAATTAGGCTTGGGCCGTGTGGTGTGGGGGGCAAATATCAATTGTTTTTACATTTCTGCTGACTTCCTGAGAACAAAATGCTATGTTTTTAAGTAATGTTGGTTATCTGTGTCATTATGCTCGAGGTAACGGTAGTAACGTCTTCTAAAATGTCTATCCAATATTTCATTTCACCCAGATGAAAATCTTGACTGTTCCTATTAGCGTTCATCTGATATACCTTAGTGACTAGGTTTCAGATGGTTTCACATAGCTGAGAAACATGGACGATCATTGGGTCAAAGTACCCGGCCCGACCTCTGGATCTTCTTTCTGAGCTAAGTGCCACTAATATACCTATGGGTATGTTCATGGGGAGGTTTTTTCACATGGATTTTTCAGCCAGAATTTGAATCATTTCAAAGAAAAAATACTGTAAAAAAAAACTATTTTTTTTTCTAATTTACTGTTGGAGGTTGTGACTGCCTTCTTTCTGACTCTGCACTCCTCCCATCAGCTCACAGATGCTTTTAATTAGTGCTGGTTCCTACCTGCCCATTTAAATTGTAGGCTTATAGCCCGAGAGAGGCATGTTTAATAGGATAGGTACCCATCAGAGAGAGGTCACCTTGCTTTGGTTGATGGGCATACATGATTTGGCCAATGTATGCGCTAAGAACCTTTGTTTTTTGTAAGTACATTATATTTAGCAACAATGTAGCTTAGATCTCATGTATTCAGTGTTTGCATATATCTCCCTTAAAGAGTGCTGCTGTGTTCTCTTTTTTTTCAAGGAAAAAAATATTTTAGGCTATGTGCCCACGATGCAGAAATGCTCAGGATTTTTTCCTGAGCGTTTCTGCAGCTCCCTGGCAGAAAAAATACATGCGGATTGTACATGTGTTTTTCATGCCAGGGACATGCGGAAATGAAGCTGATCTTCACTTGCATTTCCGCATGCGGATTGACAAGTGCTTTCCAGGCGATTTTAGCATCACTTGGAAAGTGCTTGACAACTAGGTCGCACTATATAAATCCATGCAAACGGCATGGATTTATATAGTGTGACCTAATGGTTAAAAATAAAAAAATAAACCTATACTTACCTTCCAATGGCCCGGGGTGTACTGCTGCGCTCGTTCCTAGCTGCCGGGATATCGCGATGCCCTGTACTGAAAGACCTACCGTCACATGACTGTGACGTCACCGCAGGTCCTACAGTCCAACGCGATGTGCCGGCAAAGGAGAAGGAGCGCAGCGCGGGCCACCGGAAGGTGATTATAATCTTTATTTTTTATTTTATTCTTTTTTTTACAGCTTTTAGGGTACCTGGGTGTGGAGGAGAGCCTCCTATCCTCCACACCCGGGTACCATACGCACATTAGAACGCGCCAATTATGCAAGTACAGATGCAGTCTTGCGGAATTGGCGTGTTCCAATGCAAGTCAATGGCGGCGAAAACGCAGCGCTTCCGCAAAATAATTGGTAGTGCTGCGTTTTTTTCCGCAATGATAATTCGTAGCGGAAATTTCCGCAGCATGTACACAGCACATGCGGATTATCATTGGGGAACATTGCTGCCCTTCTACCATGCGTTTTTAATGCGTTTCCGCAGCGTTTCCGCAGCGTTTCCGCAGCTGCAAAAACGCTGCGGAAACGCATTAAAAATGCATCGTGGGCACACAGCTAAAAAAGCAATCCAAGGATAAGGTGACTAGGGTGACTAATCTAAGAGACCAGTCCCCAGCAGCTTTTCTCCGCCCTGCTCCCCTAGACTGACAGGCCTGTTCCTATGTGTGTATATAAAAAGACACTTGTAAGTCAAGGGGAGAGGGCAAGAAGAAGCTACTGGAGACCTGCCTCTTGGACTAGTCATCCTAGTCGTATTGTCCTTAGCCAGCTTTTAACATACTGTTTTCACCGAGTGCACACGTTAAGTATTTGCATCAGAAATTTTTGCATCAGAAATTTCTGCACGACTTTTGAGTCTCTTGGCAGGAAAAACACTGCGTAAAATAGTTTTTGCCACATTTTTTATACATTTTTAACATGCATTTTTGGTGCAGATTTTTCCCAACTTATTAGTATGGGTGAAATCTGCAGCAAAAACACTGAAAGAATTGACATGCTGCAGATTTAAAGGTTTAGGGCCCCTTTAACTCACAGATATGAGCTATACAACAGCAAAAGCCCTATTAATAATGGTAGTTTTGTTGCCTGAGGGAGCAGAAAGTTAATGAATGACCTCTGGCTCATATTTGTGTACATCAATTCCCTGTTATGCCTTTGATCATTCAGAGACACAATAACATCGATTCAATGGGCTGCAAAGTTCCCTCTGAAAGACCACCATGTACGAGCACAAAGTTCATGAGTTAAAAGAGCTGCATCATAATCATAAAAATTTACTCATAACAGTAAAAATGACGTCTAAGTATTTCAAAAATTGTGGTCAACAGATTGCAGAGAAATATCTCATATTGATTTCTTTCAATCCTTTTCTTTCTTTCTTTCAATTCTTTTTTTTTTTTTTTAAACTTTCTCATTCATTCATGTGATTTCTTTAAATCTTTCTTTCGTCAATCCTTTCCTTTATTTCTCTTTTTTTTTTATCTCCAGCTTTCAATCCTTTTTTTTCTTTCTTTCTTTTTTCTTTCCTTCTTTCTCTCTCTTTCTTTCTTTCGTTCTTCCAATCTCTTTCTTTCTTTCTTTCAATTCTTTCTTTATATCCTTTCATTTTTCTTTGTTTTTCTTTCTTTCTTTCTTTCAATTCTTTTTTTCTATCTTTTTCTTTCATTCTTTCTTTTTCTTTGTTTGTTTGTTTCTTTCATTCTTTTTTCTTTATTTTCACCCTTCCTTTCTTCTTTTTTCTTTCTTTTTCTTTTCTTTCCTTCAACCTCTTTCTTTGTTTTTCTTTCTATCACTTTCTTTCAATATCTTTTTTTCAATCTCATACTTTCTTTCAATCTTTCCTTTTTTTTCTTTCATTTTCCTTTTTTCCTTCTCAGTTTCTATCTATCTACCTATCTATCTATCTATCTATCTATCTATCTATCTATCTATCTGTTTATCGCTCTATATTTACCTAAAGATAGATAATATTAATTATTTCCACTTTTAGAATAAAATTTCAGCAACAGAAGGAAATTTTCCACGGGGAAATGAAAAACAAACACAACATGATATTAGACCGCTTGATAGACAAATCTGTGCTGCTTCTTTTTTATTAATCTCGGCATATTTTAATGAGAAAATAGAGGGTATTAATTACATCTCATTATGTTAATATATATCTTGGCATGTTATGTGCATTGCAGTCATAGGGTTGCACTGTCATGGTGCCAATTTCATAAGAAAAAAAGTTAATTAAAAATAATTGTGCTAATTGTCTTGATTAAACATGTAATTAACATTGTTCTGAACATTTTTGATGATGCATATTTAAGCCTATTGATATCTTCTTCTTTGACTCTTAGATGCAAGTTATATTCCACAAACTAAGGCTATGTGCCCACGATGCAGAAAATTTCTGCAGCATTTCTGCATCTCCCTGGCAGAAAAAACACATGCAGATTGTGCATGCGTTTTTCCTGCAGAATACATGCGGATCCACATGCGGATTCACATGCGTTTCCGCATGCAGATTGACAAGTGCTTTCCAGGCGATAGCATCACTTGGAAAGTGCTTGACAACTAGGTCACACTGTATAAATCCATGCAAACAGCATGGATTTATATAGTGTGACTGTAAAAATAAAATAAAATAAAGCTATACTCACCCCCGATGCCCCGGCGTGGCTGCAGCGCTGCTTCCTGGCTGGTTCCTGGCTGCCGGCATATCGCGAGACAGAGCGGTGAAGGGCCTGGGGTCACATGACTGTGACGTCACCAAAGGTCCTTCAGCGATGCCGGCATGCAGAGAAGCCTTCGGAAAGGTGAGTATAAACTTTATTTATTATTTTATTCTTTTTTTTACAGGTACAATGGTACCCAGGTCTGGATGAGAGTCTTCTCTCCTCCAGAACTGGGTACCATCCGCACATAGAGACGCATAGAATCCGCTTGTAGAAATGTACAGACGCGCATTCTATGCGTCTCAATGCAAGTCAATGGCGGCCATTCCGCTGCGCTTCCGCAAAATTAAATGACATGCTGTGGATTTTTGTACGCAGCATAAACGCTGTAGAAAAATCCGCAGCATGTGCATAGAACATGCGGAATCCCCTTGGGGAACATGGGGTGCGGATTACCTAGCGTTTCACAAGCGTTTACGCTGCGGAAATTCCGCAGCATAAACGCTTGAAAAACGCTACGTGGGCACACAGCCTAACACTGGTTACATTTAACATTGACTGAAGAGGAAAGAGAATGCTCAAGGTCTCCTATTAAGTCCAGTGAGAGTCTCAAGCACTTTCTAAATATTCTCAGTTGGAAGACTCATCTTTTGTGACCTATTTACCTACACTACAGTGATCGAGAAGACAACCATTGTCACCGGCCTTCATCACAACAAGAGGACCTCAATTCTGCTGCCAGTGCTGGGAAAGCAGCCACATGCCAGCCGCATTCTGTGAAAATTCTCCTTTATTACTAAATTAGGAATTATTTGAGTGACATTTTGTTAGGAATTTCTTATAGCTAACATGTTAGTTAAAAAAAGATACAGCTGCTGCAGGTCTGTCATCAGATTTCACTATACAAACTGTATACTTTATTAAATCTCTTAGACCAAATGATAATGAGTTTGGTTGATTTGAAAATGTATTTCAAACTGGCTGTATAATACTATATGAAATTATAAACTCAATCTCCACCAATCTACCTTGATTAACAGCTCCTCAATGTTCCTCCTCTCTGCCGCTCCTACTGCTGAGATCTCACACTGCTCAGTACAAGCTGCAGCAGTCAGTTAGACTGGGTGGGTGGAGATTCAATACACTTGGACTGATGAGCTCTCTCACTCTTGGACTCATGCAATGCTTGTTTTAACCCCTTTATGACTGGGCATTTTTTTGTTTTTGAGCTTTTGTTTCTATTGTCCCCTTCCTCTAAGAACCATATAACCTCTTTTATTTTTCCATCAATACAGTTGTATGTGGGCTTGCTTTTTTAGGGCAAGTTGTGGTTTTGATTGACACCATTCATTTTATCATACCATGTACTAAAAGGCAGAAAAATTTTGTAAGAGGGGTGAAACTGTGAAAAAAAGCAACTCAAACGTGTTTGGGTTTCGTTTTGGGTTAAAAATTACCTGGCAACATGATTTTTGGAGTGAGTTTAGCCATACTAAACTTTTATTTTTTTTTTATACTTTAGTGGTTGAACTTTGTAAAATATAATTTATAGTTTATGCTTTCATTTTCTGAGATCCAGAACTTTTTATTGTTCAGTCGATGGACCTGTATGATGGGTTTGGTTTTCGGTAGCAAGCCATCATTTTTTTATTGACACCAACTTAGGGTATCAGGCCATTTAGATTTTTTTATTGCATTTTTTGTTAGAGAAATAACAGCAATTCTGAAATTTAGATTTTTTCTCTTTGATATATATACAGTACAGACCAAAAGTTTGGACACACCTTCTTATTTAAAAATTTTGCTTTGATGACTGATTTGCACACTCTTGGCATTCTCTTGATGAGCTTCAACAGGTAGTCACCGGAAATGGTCTTCCAACAATCTTGAAGGAGTTCCCAGAGATTCTTAGCACTTGTTGGCCCTTTTGCCTTCACTCTGCGGTCCAGCTCACCCCAAACCATCTCGATTGGGCTCAGGTCTGGTGACTGTGGAGGCCAGGTCATCTGGCGTAGCACCTCATCACTCTCCTTCTTGGTCAAATAGCCCTTACACAGCCTGGAAGTGTGTTTGGGGTCATTGTCCTGTTGAAAAATAAATGATGGTCCAACTAAACGCAAACCGAATGAAATAATATGTCGCTGCAAGATGCTGTGGTAGCCATGCTGGTTCAGTATGCCTTCAATTTTGTATAAATCCCCAACAGTGTCACCAGCAAAGCAACCCCACACCATCACACCTCCTCCATGCTTCACGGTGGGAACCAGGCATGTAGAGTCCATCCGTTCACCTTTTCTGCGTCGCACAAAGACACGGTGGTTGGAACCAAAGATCTCAAATTTGGACTCATCAGACCAAAGCACAGATTTTCACTGGTCTAATGTCCATTCCTTGTGTTCTTTAGCCCAAACAAGTCTCTTCTACTTGTTGCCTGTCCTCAGCAGTGGTTTCCTAGCAGCTATTTTACCATGAAGGCCTGCTGCACAAAGTCTACTCTTAACAGTTGTTGAAGAGATGTGTCTGCTGCTAGAACTCTGTGTGGCATTGACCTGGTCTCTAATCTGAGCTGCTGTTAACCTGCGATTTCTGAGGCTGGTGACTCGGGTAAACTTATCCTAAGAAGCAGAGGTGACTCTTGGTCTTCCTTTCCTGGGGCGGTCCTCATGTGAGCCAGTTTCTTTGTAGCGCTTGATGGTTTTTGTAACTGCACTTGGGGACACTTTCAACGTTTTCCCAATTTTTCGCACTGACTGACCTTCATTTCTTAAAGTAATGATGGCCACTCGTTTTTCTTTACTTAGCTGCTTTTTTCTTGCCATAATACAAATTCTAACAGTCTATTCAGTAGGACTATCAGCTGTGTATCCACCAGACTTCTGCACAACACAACTGATGGTCCCAAAACCCATTTATAAGGCAAGAAATCCCACTTATTAAACCTAACAGGGCACACCTGTGAAGTGAAAACCATTTCCGGTGACTACCTCTTGAAGCTCATCAAGAGAATGCCAAGAGTGTGCAAAGCAGTCATCAAAGAAAAAAGTGGCTACTTTGAAGAACCTAGAATATAAGACATATTTTCAGTTGTTTCACACTTTTTTGTTAACTATATAATTCCACATGTGTTAATTCATAGTTTTGATGCCTTCAGTGTGAATGTATAATTTTCATAGTCATGAAAATACAGAAAAATCTTTAAATGAGAAGGTGTGTCCAAACTTTTGGTGTGTACTGTATATATATATATATATATATATATATATATATATATAGAAAAATAATTAAACATTTCAGAATATATATATATATATATATATATGTAGCTCTTTTGTAAGGCGGCGGTGTTCACACCGTGCAGTAACTGAGGCAGTGACCCAAGCAAGTCCAACATAAGCAGCTTTTATTCAACACCCACGGGTAAAACAGAAAGTCCTCCGGTTCGCAGCCGGGTTAACATAAGTCCATAACAACGGTTGCCGTGGGCAATGACCGCGCCGGGCCGCTTAGAGCCTGATGGGTGCAGAGCCTTCCCAGGCGTAGGTTCAGCTACACACAGGCCCACCAAACTTTCCTGCTATGCTCCTAGCAGGTCCCAACACTGAACAACACTAAACCTTAATGCAGGGTTTTTAAAGGACCTGTGGCAAGAGCCACTGGAAAAACCCCGGTTGGAGGGAGGAGGCCACCCCACTGCCTTCCTGTAGCCTCCTCCAAGAAATGAAGGCCCTGCCGGGTTTTACTAATCTGCCTTAGCCAGATAGCCTGACCAGGTCAATGCTCACTTTTATTCCTGCATTGCAGTCGCAGGTGTGTCTGTGACTGCAATGCACTTCAATGGGTTTACGATCCCAGTCACTGCCTCACAATATATATACACTGCTCAAAAAAATAAAGGGAACACTTAAACAACAGAATATAACTCCAAGTAAATCAAACTTCTGTGAAATCAAACTGTCCACTTAGGAAGCAACACTGATTGACAATCAATTTCACATGCTGTTGTGCAAATGGAATAGACAATAGATGGAAATTATTGGCAATTATCAAGACACACTCAGTAAAGCAGTGGTTCTGCAGGTGGGGACCACAGACCACATCTCAGTACCAATGCTTTCTGGCTGATGTTTTGGTCACTTTTGAATGTTGGTTATGCTTTCACACTTGTGGTAGCATGAGACGGACTCTACAACCCACAGAAGTTGCACACGTAGTGCAGCTCATCCAGGATTAGAGATGAGCGTTGTTCTACTCGAACTGTTCGCCAATCTCAAATTCGAGCTGTTTTGGGCGGTGTTCGAGCCGGTCGGCGAACACGAACAATTTGAGAAAAATTCGGCTGTTCGAGGTTATGTTCGATAACTGTTCGTGCACCAAAATCATAACTGGATTTTTTCTCAGTAATGATGAAAATTAATGTTAATACGCAGTTTGAGTGTACAGCGGGGCGGGGGGAGGGGCAGGGGATGGATCTCTGCAGGAACAATGAAGATCTCCATTTTTTTTTCTCTTTCCCGCATTTGCAGTGGGGAGGTGCAATCTGTCAGCCTATCAGCAGCGCACACACGGAGCGAAGTGCTTTTTTTCACACAAGCAAGGGCATGTGTGATTGGCAGTGTATGTCACATGTCCTTGCCCTATAAGACCAAGCCATTTTCCCCGTCGCCACCATTTTCTCACTGCTGCAGCTGCGTGTTAGACGGCACCGCTGTTGCTGTGTGCGCTATACCTTGTTAATTTCAAGCCAATTTTCGCACAAATATACAGATAGCTTGGGAGTAGGGAATAGTTGTGATTGCAGTCCTTTTAAGGACTAGGTTACAGCATTTCCTACGACTTTTATCAGGCAGGTCTGTGCTCTTAAATAGATAGATTGTGGGAGTAAAGACTAATTGTAATTGGAGTCCTTTTCAGGACTAGGTTACATCAGTTCCTATCAGTTTTTGCCAGGCAGGTCTGTGCCAGTGCTGTGCAAGTTTTTTTCACAGCATTTGGCTGAATCTAGCAAAGCTAATCCTTTTTGGCCTATTGCAGAGTGTGTTAGTCAGTGGAGTAGCCTATCTGTGTTGCAAGATATACCACCTGTGTATAGAATACCAATTTTTTTACTGCACCTAGTGAAGTAAAATCTTTTGGGCATAGCATCATTCTATTAGTCCATCTATACTGACCTCCATCAGGTTGCAAATTGAATATAATTTTTTTCTGCATCTAGCTCTGAAAAAATATTTGGGCTTCTAGCAGTGTGTGGGACTTGGTCTATTAGTCCATCTATACTGACCTCCATCAGGTTGCAAATTAAAAATAATTTTTTTCTTCATTTAGCTCTGAAAAAATATTTGGGCTTCTAGCAGTGTGTGGGACTTGTTCTATTAGTCCTTCTATACTGACCTCCAGCAGGTTGCAAATTGAATATAATTTTTTTCTGCATCTAGCTCTGAAAAAATATTTGGGCTTCTAGCGGTGTGTGGGACTTGGTCTATTAGTCCATCTATACTGACCTCCATCAGGTTGCAAATTAAAAATAATTTTTTTCTGCATCTAGCTCTGAAAAAATATTTGGGCTTCTAGCAGTGTGTGGGACTTGGTCTATTAGTCCATCTATACTGACCTCCATCAGGTTGCAAATTAAAAATAATTTTTTTCTTCATTTATCTCTGAAAAAATATTTGGGCTTCTAGCAGCGTGTGGGACTTGTTCTATTAGTCCATCCATACTGACCTCCATCAGGTTGCAAATTAAAAATAATTTTTTTCTGCATCTAGCTCTGAAAAAATATTTGGGCTTCTAGCAGTGTGTGGGACTTGGTCTATTAGTCCATCTATACTGACCTCCATCAGGTTGCAAATTAAAAATAATTTTTTTCTGCATCTAGCTCTGAAAAAATATTTGGGCTTCTAGCAGTGTGTGGGACTTGGTCTATTAGTCCATCTATACTGACCTCCATCAGGTTGCAAATTAAAAATAATTTTTTTCTGCATCTAGCTCTGAAAAAATATTTGGGCTTCTAGCAGTGTGTGGGACTTGGTCTATTAGTCCATCTATACTGACCTCCATCAGGTTGCAAATTGAATAAAAAAAATTTCTGCATCTAGCTCTGAAAAAATATTTGGGCTTCTAGCGGTGTGTGGGACTTGGTCTATTAGTCCATCTATACTGACCTCCATCAGGTTGCAAATTAAAAATAATTTTTTTCTGCATCTAGCTCTGAAAAAATATTTGGGCTTCTAGCAGTGTGTGGGACTTGGTCTATTAGTCCATCTATACTGACCTCCATCAGGTTGCAAATTAAAAATAATTTTTTTCTGCATCTAGCTCTGAAAAAATATTTGGGCTTCTAGCAGTGTGTGGGACTTGGTCTATTAGTCTATCTATACTGACCTCCATCAGGTTGCAAATTAAAAATAATTTTTTTCTTCATTTAGCTCTGAAAAAATATTTGGGCTTCTAGCAGTGTGTGGGACTTGTTCTATTAGTCCTTCTATACTGACCTCCAGCAGGTTGCAATTGAATATAATTTTTTTCTGCATCTAGCTCTGAAAAAATATTTGGGCTTCTAGCGGTGTGTGGGACTTGGTCTATTAGTCCATCTATACTGACCTCCATCAGGTTGCAAATTAAAAATAATTTTTTTCTGCATCTAGCTCTGAAAAAATATTTGGGCTTCTAGCGGTGTGTGGGACTTGGTCTATTAGTCCATCTATACTGACCTCCATCAGGTTGCAAATTAAAAATAATTTTTTTCTGCATCTAGCTCTGAAAAAATATTTGGGCTTCTAGCAGTGTGTGGGACTTGGTCTATTAGTCCATCTATACTGACCTCCATCAGGTTGCAAATTGAATAAAAAAAATTTCTGCATCTAGCTCTGAAAAAATATTTGGGCTTCTAGCGGTGTGTGGGACTTGGTCTATTAGTCCATCTATACTGACCTCCATCAGGTTGCAAATTAAAAATAATTTTTTTCTGCATCTAACCCAGCCAATAGTTTTGGCCTAATACCACAGTTTGGCCACTCAGCTCTGCTCGGTTACCATCCATTGTTTTTTTGTGCAAACAACTCCAGAGTTGTGAATTAGTTAACCACCAAAATGAGTGGAAAAAGGCCTGCTGCTGGTGGAAAGGGGAATAGGCGTGTTGGGAAGGGGAAAAAAGGTTGTGTCCGTGGGGTAGGTGCAGAAGAAAGACCATCTTCCAGCCAAACTAAAATGTCTACTTCTTTTAGCGGACAATGTGATAAGATCCCTTTCTTACGGCCACGCCAATCGCTACAAATTCCAGATGAGGCACAAAAACAGCAGGTGCTTCAACGGATATCAAGTGCTCCTTTAAGTGGGCTCTCCTCCACATCAACTTCAACATCACAAATACTCCAGTCCTCAAAGGTGTCACCCAAATCGCACTTGCTTCCTCACAGCTCCCAAATCTCCAGCTGCCCGTCTGAGTATGAGGTAGAACAGATGGTTGAGTCTGCAGAGCTGTTTACTCATACTATAGCCTGGGAATCAGAGGTCGACTCCAGCGCTTCTGTGAATCCAGACGAGGAAATGATCTGCACTGATGCCCAGAATCTTTATGAGTCGGATCCAGGACCAGACGCAGAAGGTTCTGACCATAATGTAGACCCTCATTCCCAAACTGTAACTCCTGTTGGTGGAGACAATGAGGAAGACGATGATAAGACTCAAATACCTGATTGGAGCGACAACTTTAGTTTTTTGTCAGGGCAGGAACAGGTTGGCTCTGAGGACGACGGGTGTGATAACGCACAGGGTGATGATGATGAGGTCGGAGATCCCACTTACTGTCAACCCACAGTCAGCCAAGAGATGAGGTCAGCAGAGGAGGTGGAGGAAGATGCTAGTGACGACGAGGTCAGGTTGCGCCTTCCTGGACAGAGACGTAGTACTGGAAGCACGTCAACAACTGCATCCTCAAACACAACTCTGCCTCTCACCACAAGTCGTGGTGGCTCTTCAGGTCGCATGGGTGCTAAGCCTTGCATAGCCTGGGCATTTTTTCAGATCGATAAAGATGACCCAACTCGTGTTATCTGTAACATTTGTCAGCAAAAGCTAAGTAGAGGCCAAAAAATACATAGTTTGAGTACTTCATGCATGAACCGGCACATGGACATGAAGCATAAGTTGCAGTGGGAAGCTCAGTGTGCTACAATGCGGTCTAGCCGGCCGGGCCAACCACCGTCTGCCATATCTTGTGCATCCGCGGCCTCTTCATCCTCTGTGACTGGGGGGACAGCAGTCACACCTGTTTTGGGGCGCAGACCTGCCACCTCTTTACCCGCAACAGCCAGCGTGATTGGCAGGTCATCATTTTCTTTGGAGGTGGTAACACCAGCTGGTCTTGAGCGCTGTCCGACATCGATAGCACCACCTTTGGATCAAGGCAACCTAACATGTCCGCCTGCATCTTCCTCACAGACCGGCAGTTTGCCGGGGACACCCTTATCAACCCCGTCTAAGCACAATAGCCAGCCCTCGGTCCCTCAGATGTGGACAAGTAAAAGACCATTTCCTCCTAGCCATGAGAAAGCTAAGAGGTTGAATTTCACCATCTGCAAGCTCTTGGCTACAGAAATGCTGCCTTTCCGCCTGGTGGACACAGAGGATTTTCGAGACCTTATGTCCGTCGCAGTGCCCCAGTACCAGATGCCCAGTCGGCACTACTTCTCAAAGAAAGGTGTGCCTGCGCTCCACCAGCATGTCGCACACAACATCACCGCTTCTTTGAGAAACTCTGTGTGTGACAGGGTGCATTTCACCACAGACACTTGGACGAGTAGGCATGGACAGGGGCGTTACATGTCGCTGACTGGGCACTGGGTAACTATGGTGACAGCAGGACAAGGGGCTGCTGTCCAAGTCTTGCCGTCCCCACGAGTTGTGCGTCAATCCTCTTTATGTCATTTTTCCTCCACTGCTTCTGCCTCCTCAACCTCCTCTCGGTCTTCCACCTGCACCCAAAGCCTGTCTGGTCATGCCACAAGCTTTCTAACTGCGCAGAAGGGATCCTGCACACCTCCTTACTATGCTGGCAGTAGGGCTCAACGTCATCAGGCGGTTTTTACATTGAAATGTCTGGGAAATGTGAGTCACACAGCTGAGGAGTTGTGGTCAGCTCTGGAGAACCAATTTCATGAATGGTTGTCTCCACTGGACCTGAAACCAGGGAAGGCCGTGTGCGACAATGCTGCAAACCTGGGTGCGGCCCTTCGCCGGGGCAATGTCACACACGTGCCTTGTATGGCTCACGTGTTGAACCTGGTTGTCCAGCAATTTTTAGCCCACTATCCCAGACTAGATGGCCTTCTGCAGAGGGCACGGTCGCTGTGTGCTCACTTCCGCCGTTCGCATCCCGCAGCTCAGCGACTTACATCTCTACAGAAGTCGTTGGGCCTGCCACTTCACCGGCTAAAATGCGATGTGCCTACCCGGTGGAATTCAACTCTGCACATGTTGCAGCGACTGTGGCAGCACCGACAAGCCCTGGTGCAATACGTTCTGACGTATAGCCTGGGCCAACGAGATTCAGAGGTGGGGCAAATCACGCTGGAGGAGTGGTCTCAGATCAGGGACCTATGCACCCTTCTGCACAGTTTTGAAATGGCGACGAAGATGTTTAGTGCTGACGATGCCATTATCAGCATGACTATTCCGGTGATTTACATGCTGGAGCACATGTTAAACAGAATTCGGAGTCAGGTGGTGGCACAAGAGGAGGTGGAGGAAGTAGAGGAGGAGGAGTTGTATGCGGAAGGGCTAACATCTGCAAGGTCCAGACGGTCGGCAGCACCAGGGCGGCAGGCATGTGAGGGTGGGGGAGATGATTTTACCAGGGCGCATGGTAGCAGCCAAACTAGTGAGGAAGGTGCAGGAGCCCAGGAAGAAGTGGAGGACGAACTGATGGAAGACTCATCAGATGAGGGAGACCTTGATCACATTTCTGTTGTGCGAGGTTGGGGGGAGAGGACAGAGGAAGGAAGCATGATTGTTACCTCGCCACCAACACAACAGGGACTTGGTGCTCCTGGATGCGCAACACACATGAGTGCCTTCTTGCTGCACTACCTGCAACATGACCCTCGAATTGTGAGAATTAGAAATAATCCTGACTACTGGGTTGCCACACTGTTAGATCCCCGGTACAAAAGTAAATTTGCAGAAATTATTCCTGCCATAGAAAGGGATGCACGCATGCAGGAGTATCAGCAGAGACTGTTGCAGAATCTTACATGTGCTTTTCCACAAAATACCAGTGGTGCACGTAGTGAATCTCACAGTTCCAACTTGCCAACCGTGGGACCGTCAAGTGTTCAGCACTCAAACCGTAACAGAACCACAGTATCTGCTGGTAACATCAATTTTGCGGAATCATTTCACCACTTTTTTAGCCCATCCTTTGCAAGGCCACAGGAGACAAGAAGTCTGACACATAGTCAACGCCTAGAGACGATGGTACAGGAGTATCTCCAAGTAAACATTGAAGCCACGACTGTGTCACTGGACCCTTGCTCTTTTTGGGCTTCCAATCTGGATAAATGGCCGGAGCTAGCCACTTACGCCTTGGAGATCTTGTCATGCCCCGCAGCCAGCGTTCTGTCTGAACGTGTGTTCAGCGCTGCTGGTGGTGTGCTGACAGATAAGCGCACGCGGCTCTCCACTGATAATGTAGACAGACTCACGTTCATAAAGATGAACAAATCATGGATCCGAAACGACTTTTCTACCCCTGTGTCATCCTGGGGAGAGTAAAAGCTTGATGATTGGTTAAAATCACCCTACCAACCGTTTTAAGCTTTCAAATTACTAATCATGTTTATCTGTATCTTGACTGGAAAATAATTTGGGCTTTGTAGCAGTGTGCAGCTTCACCAGATTTAAAATTAAAAATAATTTTTAGCTGCATCTAGCCCGGAAAATAATTTTGGGGCTCCGAGATGCGCAAGACACATAAGTGCCTTCTTGCTGCACTACCTGCAGCATGACCCTCATATTGTCAGAATTCGAAGTAATCATGACTACTGGGTTGCCACACTCTTAGATCCCCCAAACTTTTCGATCAACCTTTTCATTTTAATAAAGACCAAAAAAATGGTCATTTTTGAAATTATAAGCATTAGCAGGTTGTTAAAAACTGAAATCAAACAGTTTTCAACTCAAAACTTTATTCTAGGTGATGTTACATTTTCACATAGGACCCCTTGTTCGAAAGGAGCTTCTGAACTCTCTCGTCCATTGAATTTGTCAGGTTTTGGATGGTTTCTGCTTCAATTGTTTTGCATGAGGACAGAATACCCTCCCAGAGCTGTTGCTTAGATGTGAACTGCCTCCCGCCATCATAGACACTCCTTTTAATGATGCTCCAAAGGTTCTGAATGGGGTAGAGGTCAGGGGAGCATGGGGGTCACACCATAAGTTTGTCCCCTTTTATGCCCATATCAGCCAGAGATGCAGATGTTTTATGTGCAGCATGAGATGGTGCATTATCATGCAGAAAAATGATCTTGCTGTGAAATACACGGTTCTTCTTCTTGAACCATGGCAGGAAGTGCTGTTTGAGAAAATCCACATACATTATGGAGTTCATCTTTAGCGCCTTCAGGGATCCTAAAGGGGCCGACAATCTCTCTCCCCATGATTCCAGCCCAAAACATTACTCCACCTCCTCCTTGTTGGCGCTGTAGCCGTGTTTGCGTGGGGTGTCCATCAACCAGCCATCCTCCACTCCATCCATCTGGACCATCGAGCGCTGCACGGCACTCATCCGTGAACAAAACAGTTTTGAAATCAGTCTTCATGTAATGTTTGGCCCACTGGAGCCGTTTCTGCTTGTGTGAAGTGGATAGAGGAGGTCGACAGGATGGCGTATGCACAGCTGCAAACCTCTGAAGGACCCTGCATCTTGTTGTTCGGGGGACGTTGGAGGCACAAGCAGCTTCAAAAACTTGTCTGCTGCTATGACAAGGCTTTTTTGCTGCTGCTCTTTCAACCTGACGTAATTGCCTGTAGGAAAGAGTCCTCAATTTGCCCTTATCAGCACGCACACGTGTGTACTGTGAATCAGCTACATACTTCTTGATTGCCAAGACACTTCATCCTGATCATCGCACAATGTTGATTGTAGTCATGCCTTGACCTAAACACTCCACAATTTGTTGCTTCTCAGCAGCCGACACATCCTTTTTCTTTCTCATTTTGGCAGAAAATGTAGGCTGCTTAATAATGTGAGAGAGCCTTCTTAAGTAGTCTTGCCTTTCATTGGACACACCTGCCAAACTAATTAGCACAGGTGTCTGCAATTGCTTACAGTGATATAAAGAGCCCTGACACACATCACCATCAATGAGTTTAACTGACAAACAAACAAATTCTTCCCTTATCACTCCTAAACACTTTTTGCATAATAATTTGGAACGCGGTGTACATGTGCTTTTCCACAAAACACCAGTGGTTCACGTAGTGAATCTTACAGTTCTAACTTGCCAACCGTGGTCTGTATGGAATTGTTCAATAAAGGGCCCAAAATTAAGATAACATAGATGGGAGAGGTCTCTATGAATAGGAATTCCTAAGTATTTGATACCCTGTGAGGGCCAGGCAAAGGGAAAGTTGGACTGGATGGAATCCTATATGGATTTAGGGAGGGAGACATCGAGGGCCTCAGACTTCGCTGCATTGATTTTAAAATTTTACCATGTAACAAAGTGATCTATTTCAGCCATAACAGCAGGGATGGATATATGTGATTGAGTGATATATACTAGGACATCATCAGCAAATAGAGAGCACTTGTACTCGGTGCCTCCCACCTCAATCCACCTAATATTGGGGTTATGGCGAATTGATGAGAGCAGGTGCTCCGTCACTAGGATGTATAAGAGAGGGGACAGAGGACATCCCTGCCTTGTCCCATTGGTGATTGTGAAAGGTGATGAAAATGTTCTGACGCACCCCCTGGGCCTTGGGACACCCGGAGCCGGACCCTTTTTGGTGGATGCTGGTGGTTATAGTCTTCGTGGCGGCGATCCGGTTCCGTGGCTCAGGGCGGTCAAACCAGTGGCGGAACTATTTATGTGGTTTTGATGTTTAAATGTCCGACTACGCCACCCGTGGATTGCGGTCAGAGTGAACCGCCGCTACAGGGCAGACCGCTAAGGCTGGTGTTGTGGGTGCAGCAGAGCGTAGCATAACTCCCCACGGGAGGAGTATAGCCTCAGGGCAGTGTATGCGGAGGATGGGGTTGATGGTGCAGGGCAGCAGCAGTAACGACACGGAGTCAGTGATGCAGTTCAGGGCCTTTACTCACAGTTCTTATTATCCAGACCACGTCTGCAGGTAACGGCTGCCCACGTCGTACTGTGCTCACCAGGTGAGGGGCTCAGACAACTCCCAGATAACTTTGGAGCGCTTCACAGGACCCCCTTTGTGTGTCCTTTGTCTGGCCTTTCTTACCAACACTTCTGTCCGGCTGCCTCGGGCCTCCTCTTGGTAAACTTGGCGCCAGTTTCCCTGACCCTATGTGGTGCCTTCCTAGCGGGTGGAGCAAGGGGCTGCGCCACATAAAATGTCAGAGCCTCCGGTTTCTAGCTGAGGGTCGTTTCCTGCCTCCACTAGTTCGGGGACCGGTCTCCCCCTTTGGCCTGACCCCTCCACGCAGGTGGATTCGGGCGTGCGGTGGCGACTCGCCCGTCCGCACCCCTGGGATCCCTTCATTCCTCGTTCCTGGAGCCTTCTCCGCTCCTCTTCCTTCCTTCTCCCTCTTGCAGGCCTGGGCCTCTGTTACTAGGCCCGCCTCCGGAGCAGAGCTCATGCAGAGCCCCTGCTCCCTGCCACTTCTGCTCAGACTTCTCTGCACTGAACTAAGATGGTGCCCACCTTTTATACTCCCTTCTCAATGCACCCAGGAACTGCTTCCTCCCTGCTCCTGCACTGCAGGGTTCCCCTTCCTCAGTGTTCCCTCCCCCCACTCCAGCCAGGGACAGGGACTGTCGTGCCCATCTCAGGGGCATATTGGTCGCCCTGCCCCACGGCAATGTGGTGTAATGCATGCAGGTGTCGGGTCCTGATCCACACTCCATCCTTATCTGAGAGTGAGATATCACACCTCTGGGTGAGGTGCAATACGTCTGTAGCAACCGAGCCCTCGGTGCTACAGTTCCATTTATCTTCAGCCTAGGTGACGTATTGTGATACAGGGCCGTGATTTTGGCTATAAAAGGGTCCCCTAGACCCCTACCCCAAGCTTTTTAAGAGAATCATATATGGCGTGCCAGGAGACTCTATGGAATGCTTTCTCAGCATCCAACGAGAGTATCTACTTACAAATTTTTAACTGCATCTAGCCCAGGAAATACTTTGTGCCTAGTAGCAGTGTCTGCTAGTCAGCGGATTATCCCGGCTGTTAAGCAAGCTACACCACCTGTAGTTTGGACACTTAATTTTTTCAAAGGAAATGCTTCGGGACCACGGGATACTTAGTGAAGAGCATCAGGAGGCACCCCAAGGCATAGGGGCTGGGACTGGCACTAGGATGCCTTGCGGTGGACAGCCGAGCTCGATCCTTATAAAAGCTTTTTAACTGCAGCAGCTTTAGTGGACGCTACTGGAGCTGGAATTACGCGGCTGCTGGCATGAGACTTGCCCTCCAATAGATCCTTGTAAATGGATTTAAAGTGTATTCATTCAAATTAGAGGGACAATTTAAATTAAAAAGCTTAGAGCTGCCTCCACCACAGGGGGGCTCTCTCGACCCACCAGCGGACAGGCACCAGTATTGGGAGAGGGGGGCTGGCCGTCAGGGTTCACCGCGGCTCTGGCACAAACCCGGCGACACGGAGGTGGCACGGGCAGGAGCGGACTGGCCGTCTCGGCTTCTCACTTTTTGGATTTTAGAAGGGCATGACATGCCTATATCTGTGTCTCCCCCTCCTTTTACTCCTCCACCTCTTTTCTTTTCGCATGACTATATGTACTTGTCACTTTTCCATGTGTTAGTTGTGTCTTCTGAGCAGTTTGTCAGCTTTTGGACACCTTTGAAGGTGTTTTCTATGTGTTTCTATGTGTTTTTGTTTGCCTGCCATTGGTTTTAACGGTGTTCGAAGGTGTTCGACGAACAGTTCGACGAACAGTTCGGCGAACACACGGGTGTTCGACGAACCGAACCGAACTCGAACACTACGGGGGTGGCTCAACACTATCCAGGATGGCACATCAATGTGAGCTGTGGCAAGAAGGTTTGCTGTGTCTGTCAGCGTAGTGTCCAGAGGCTGGAGGCGCTACCAGGAGACAGGCCAGTACACCAGGAGACTTGGAGGGGGCCATAGGAGGGCAACAACCCAGCAGCAGGACCGCTACCTCCGCCTTTGTGTAAGGAGGAACAGGAGGAGCACTGCCAGAGCCCTGCAAAATTACCTCCAGCAGGCCACAAATGTGCATGTGTCTGCACAAACGGTTAGAAACCGACTCTATGAGGGTGGTATGAGCGCCTGACGTACACAGATGGGGGTTGTGCTCACAGTCCAACACCGTGCAGGATGCTTGGCATTTGTCACAGAACACCAGTATTGGCAAAGTCGCCACTGGCATCCTGTGCTCTTCACAGATGAAAGCAAGTTCACACTGAGCATATGTGACAGACGTGACAGAGTCTGGAGACGCCGTGGAGAGTGATCTGCTGCTTGCAACATCCTTCAGCATAACCAGTTTGGCAGTGGGTCAGTAATGGTGTGGGGTGGCATTTCTTTAGAGGGCTGCACAGCCCTCCATGTGCTCACCAGAGGTAGCCTGACTGCCATTAGGTACTGAAATGAGATCCTCAAACCCCTTGTGAGACCATATGCTGGTGCGGCTGGCCCTGGGTTCCTCCTAATGTAGGACAATGCCAGACCTCATGTGGCTGGAGTGTGTCAGCAGTTCCTGCAAGATGAAGACATTGAAGCTATCGACTGGCCCGCCCGTTCTCCAGACCTAAATCCGATTGAGCACATCTGGGACATCATGTCTCGCTCCATCCACCAACATCACGTTGCACCACAGACTGTCCAGGAGTTGGCGGATGCTTTAGTCCAGGTCTGGGAGGAGATCCCACAGGAAACCATCCGCAATCTCATCAGAAGCATGCCCAGGCGTTGTAGGGAGGTCATACAGGCACGTGGAGGCCACACACAATACTGAGCCTCATCAGGAGCATGCCCAGGCATTGTAGGGAGGTCATACAGGCACGTGGAGGCCACACACAATACTGAGCCTCATCAGGAGCATGCCCAGGCATTGTAGGGAGGTCATACAGGCACGTGGAGGCCACACACAATACTGAGCCTCATTTTGACTTGTTTTAAGGACATTACATCAAAGTTGGATCAGCCTGTAGTGTGTTGTTCCACTTTAATTTTGGGGTGACTCCAAATCCAGGCCTCCATTGGTTAATAAATTTGATTTCCATTGATGATTTTTGTGTGATTTTGTTGTCAGCACATTCAACTTTGTACAGAACAAAGTATTCAATGAGAATATTTCATTCATTCAGATCTAGGATGTGTTATTTGAGTGTTCCCTTTATTTTTTTGAGCAGTGTATATATACATACATATATGTTTTTTTTTATTTCAATTATTGTACCAGATCTGCCCATAAAACCATCTGAATATTAAGTACAAAAATCTGCAGCTACACCAAAAGGTGAAATATAAATGTCTTTTTTATTTTTTCTATATAATAAATAAAAAGACATTACAATACTTTAAACATTTTGGACCAAAACATGTTAAAAATTAAACCATAACAAAAGGGAGGTAGAAATAATGCAGTAAGAGATGATAAAACTACAACAGAAAAGTGCCTAATAAGTAATATACTAATTCCATAAATCCCAATATATCTAGATCCTCAGGCTTTTTTTCATGCTTCCCTTTGCTTTACAAAGTGCTCTGTTTAACCAGATTGGCTGATCCATTTTAGCACAAGCCCACCATCCTCTTCCTGGGATGTTTGTGCATATATACTGTAGGGCTCGCTCACACTGCCATATAACATGGCCGAGTGCTATCCGATGTTATACGATGGGGCAGTGCAGATCTGCGATTATTTTCTCATGCTGATTTGTGCTAGAGTTTGAGCCGAGCGTGATTAACATTTTCGGTCCATTTCTCTCGCAAGACAGAATCAACGCCAGTGTGAGCGAAACCTAAAGGTGATGATGGAATGATTATAAAATAGAAACAACTAAACCAATGAGAAATAAAGAATAAAATAAAATCATAAAATTCTTAAAAGGAATCTGTCAGTAGGATCCTAAGACGTCTATATGGGTCTGTAGGTCATAGGAAGCTGAAGAAATGATACATTGATATCTGTGATCTGATGTGTTATTCAAGAGAAATCCATGCTTTTCTTATATGTAAATGAGCTGTTCAGGACTATGGGTAGGACACTGATCAGCATGAGAATCTGCCTCCAGAGATTATTTTAAATAAAAGGAGACATTACCAGTGTGATGTGTGATGGCCGCTTTCTGCTCTCCTGATCTCACTGCAGAGCTGTGTGTGATTATACCTGACACATCTGCAGATGTCCTATAGTTGCAGCAGAGCTGTAAGAGCTGCAGCAAATGTGTTTGTAAGGAGACAAAGTTCAGTTCTACTGTTCTGTGTTAGTTATGTGTCTCACACTGGTAACGCCCCCTTTCATTTATCATAATCTCTGGAGGCAGATTTTCAGGGAGATCTATGTCCTACCCATAGTCCTGAACAGCTCATTTATATAAAAGAAAAATGTGGATTTTTGTTGAATAAAATATCAGATCAAAGATATCAAGGTATCATTTTATTCAGCTTCCTATGACCTACATGCCCATATAGACGGTTTGGGAGGGTTGATCTCACTGACAGATTCCTTTTAAATGGTTGTTTTGAGACTACCCCTTGAATATCTGACATCAGTCAAACCAGACATCTTTTTGCATTTTTTACCTCCTCGTCAGTACAGAAGACTAATTTGCATATTTTCTTCTTTTTTTTCTGTTTCCCTTAAATCTGTTTCAAGTGAACAAAAAAGATTCAGACTCTCCTAAATCTGAATTTTTTGTTATTTGCTTAGTGCAGATTGTGGAGGGTCGGTGAAGGGATTAAAAAAAAAGCATCTTCATGTGACCACTTATCTGTTCCACCCCCACAGTTCACCATCCTGTCCTCCACTGGCTTATTTTGGTCTTTTCAGGCCTTCATGGCTAATAATGTCCTCTTCTATAACTTCCTCCGCTGATGGGCTTGGGGAAGTGCATGTTATGAGCTGGCAGAGGACCAGACGAGCAGCTGAGGTTACAGGACAGGTGAGCAATACTAAGAAACTCCTGAAAACATGATATGTTGGGGGATTGTGAGGACTGCGCTTGGGAGACCCCAGAACATAATAAGGGACATTGTCATTTGAATTTCTAAGTCAAGTTTGAGCACACTACCAAACTGGAATTTCATTGATCTTTCTCTTCACTAATAAAAACCAGTACACCCTCCCCTCTCCCCAGTTCTAAAACAAAAAGGGATCCAAGTTCATAGACCACCATCAACAGCATCTTGAACCATCTCAAATTTAAGGTGGATTTTAAGATGGATTTAACGGAGGCTTATCATTTTTGATAACATAATGTGAACCAAACATTTAAACAAGGATTAAATGAATGTCAATTTAACAAAAGCAGACAAAGTCTCTGCTGATAAATCTACATGGAATTTGACTGATTTATTTCACAGACTGGTCTGCCCTATGTCTCCAGTCAAGAAATCCAGTTTCCTGGTTCCTTCTAGCCAATCCTCCTATTACAATACATAGTATTTCAGTAGTAATTTCTGACCCTTTTAAGGAAGGAACTAATACATTCTGACCACTAAACAGTCTAATCCGGAGTCACATTTTGCATTATTGAGTATAACTTTGATACTCTCTAAATCTTTACTGTGTATTAATAGCTAACAAATAATATATGAGAAGCATTTACAATATTTAAAATTCCAATTACATCACAGTCCAAGTTTACAAGAAGTAAATGATGCTCTGCGAAGTGATGGGCACATACAAGCTATGTATAAGCTGTTTAATCCTGGGCAGCCTGGCTATCCAAACAGTGCATACCATCAATATATACACAGCGTGGAAGGAACCTCTCGCCGTATATCTATCAACTGGCTCCAATATGTCAGACATCCTTCCAGAGAAATTTCGGGTCTGCCAGCTATCATTTTTTTTAACCATGGAAGGAAAAATTTCTTAAATGCTTAGTTTAGTGGAAGTCACATAATTCATCAGAGACTTGTTATTTCACCCGCCAACATATATCTTCCCTGGGTCTATTCATCAAAGTGTCTGGATCGTGACCCTGTTTTTTTTTCGTTATGTCCTTATAGAATTGAAGAGGTTTTTTGGTTTCATGTCTGGAAAGTTTGTAAAAGGAAAAGTGATGCAAATGTCTGATCTGCTCTGTTTATAATGTCCTTTGGGTCCGCAAGATCTCTGTTACAGATCTGTGAATGGAAGTATCTTTTTAAGGCCACGTTCACACGTTCAGTATTTGGTCAGTATTTTACATAAGTATTTGTAAGCCAAAATTAGGAGTAGAACGATCAGAAGAAAAATCTAAAAGAAACACGTCACCACTTCTGTATTTTTTACCCACTCCTGACCGAACACTAAACGTGTGAATATGGCCTTATAATGAGAGACTGAAAACTTGTTGTGAAAATGTCTATAAACATTTTGCAGAACTGGCAATGACATTGGTTACAGTTGTGATTCTCTGTTTCTCAGGTGCTCATTTCATTTAAGTTTTTTTTGTTAAATGGGATCAGTTTTATATTTTTTTTTGGGGGGGGGGGCGGTGCCATGATCAAATCTGCACGGCAATCTAAATTGTTAATGTGATCTAAAGTCCATTTACACTACAATATTATTGTGAATGAGTGCGTCCTTGAGAGAAGTGTAAACGAGAGGCCAATTACTTGATGAACGAACAAAATCATTTCACTTGTTCTACAAGTGAAATAATCTTTTGAGTAGAATAAAAGATCATCGTTCTCGGCAGCGCATCGTCCTGTGTAAACACGACTGGCGCTGCTGAGAACAATGGCAGCCTATGCGCTCTGAACAATTTATTACAGATCATTCAGTGAGCATCATTAAGAGCAGTACATTTTTATGGATCGGTGGTCATCGAATGTTTCAAATCTGGTATAAACCCATTTTAAGGCGGCCTAAATCACATTTTCTGTCTCACGAAGCTCTATCTGCTTATGACGCGCCCCCTGGGCCGTGGTGTACTCGGTGCCGGGTCGGTCGTTGCTAGTGGAGATGTCACAGTGCCGGTGACCCGGTCCGTGACCCAGGGTGGTCAACAAAAGGGGGATATTTACAGGGGATTTATGGTTTTATATACAGTTCGTGACGCCACCTGTGGTATGCGGCTATGTGGAGCCGCCGCTGCGGAGCAGATCCTCTGGAGCTGGTGTGACAGCAGCAGAGTTGGTTTAGCTCTCCACAGGTAGAGCTTAGCTCCAGGGCAGTGTAGATGTTGTTGTTATGAAGTAGCACTCGTGGTGCAGTGTAATGCAGGGAGTGATGGCGCAGCAGCAATAACTGACAGAGACGGTGGGGTGCAGTCTTCAGGGTTTTACTCACGATTTTCAGACTCCAAGTTACCAGGACCAGGGTAACCTCCCACGTCGTCCTGTGCTTACTCAGGTAGGGGTTCAGCTAACGCTCAGGTACCTCCGGAGTACACAGCGGGACCCCCTTCTGTGTGTTCCTTCTGGCCGTCTCCCTGCACCTCACACCTAGTGTCCCAATCCAGTGACCGCGGGCCTTGTCGGGCGACGTCTTCTCTGTCCACTGGGTCCTCTATGGCTACCTTCTTGGTGAGACAGATGTGGCTTGTGGCTGCAGTACCTGAAATACTGCAGCCTCCGGTTTCCTAGTTGAGACTTAAAGAACTCTGCTAGTTTTGGGACCGTCCCCTCTGTGAGACCTGACCCCTCCACCGCCAGGCAGATTCGGGAGTACGGGTGGCCTCCAGCACTTCCCGTACCCCAGGGGTCCCTTCAATGTTCCTGGAGCCTTTCTCCTGCTCCTCTCCTCCTCAGTCTGTCCTGGGCCTCTCTCTAGGCCCTCCTCCTGAGCTGAGCTCCTGCAGAGCTCCTACAGAGCTCCTGCTCCTCTCACTGCCCTCCTCTGACTGACTGTCTGAACTCTCCACACACCCAAGATGGCTTCCCTCTTTATACTACTCCTAACAAGTGCTCCCCTGATCTTATTCCTCCACCCACACCCACTACATGGTTCCCCCTACTTTGGTTCCCCCCACTCCAGCCAGGGACAGGGCTCAGCAGGAAGCACAACGCATCTTGCCCCTCCTGCTTGTCTGGAGTAGTGTAGTGTTGGATGCAGGTGTTAGGGTCCCAGGCTGTACTCCTTCCTTACCTGAGAGTAAGGTACCACACCTCTGGGTGAGATGCAGTACCTCTGTGGCAACCGAACCCTCTGGGGTGCCACATACCCCCCTGGTAAAACACAGCACGTCCGTGGACTGGAACAGAGTAAAAACAAGGTATTTCAGACTTACCAAAATTTTAGAATGCATTCACATATAAGATTAATCTTAATTTTTATGGGAGGCACACATCTTAAATGTTACATGTTACCATTAGCATATCAAACATTATAAAAGCATTGTCAATAACATTCTTCTTCACATATAAAACATTTTTATCACTCTTCAAGTAAGTTCAGCAAACTGTAGTGAGATCTGTAACCGGGTGTCCATCTCACTGGGTAAGGTGCAACTTAAGCAACATGAGGGACCCGTCCGAAAACCCTCAACGTAGGCCCTGGGCGTGGCTGCAGGGCATAGGTGATCCAGGTGTTGGACCACGTCTTCGGCCACGCCAGACGGGTTTTTGCTCTGAGGTCAATCTTGTCATGTAAAACCAATAAGGGGCACTTTAAGAAGTGCAACTATTTACAGGGAAAGTTTTTGGCTGCTCACAGTCCTCAGCCTACAAGTTCTGGTACCCTCGTGTGTTTACCACGTAAACACACACATAAACAAACTTGCAGTGTTTCTGCTATACCCTCCGGGGTAACTATATACAGTCTGTAAACCTTTTCTTTCAACGAAACAGTTTTAACAGTGGGCTCCCTCCCGGGGAACTCCTGGTTTCTGCAGGCTGACCCAGCCGGGTCATCAGCCTCGCACTGCGGGGGCATGTCCCTCCTCTCCTTCACCACTCTGTATACCTGGTGAGCATACCACCCACGCTCGCCCTTGTGGCGGGTAAAGGTGACACGGTCACCGGGGTAGAGGTCTCGGCCGGGATGCCCCTTCGTCTGCAGCTCTCTGACGAAGTCCTTCCCGGTGTCCACATCAAACTTCACTACTATCCCCTCCAGACGGGGACTGGATGTGTTGGACCTTGCTTTGCGGGCCCGGGTTTTGGCCACCATGTTCCGGGCCTCCATCTGCTCCCACCGCACCTGCCAGTCATGACACTCCTTCTCCAACTGCAGGAGCTCCCGTCTACAATACTCCTCCCTCCGGAGGGCGTGGGTCTGGGTCTCCCACGGGAACCACATGAGGTCCCCCTCCCGGTTGTCCCACCGAAACTCCTCTCCTTCTTGGCAGGTAACTGGGGGTGCAGGTGCAGGTGTCAGAGGGAGTTTCTGCTGCTCTTCGAATTTGGCCTAGGAGCAGGTCGGCGGAGCAGACGCCCAGGATCGGAGGTTCCGCCAGGGGGCCTAGGAGCAGGTCGGCGGAGCAGGCGCCCGGGATCTGAAGTTCCGCCAGGGGGCCCAGGAGCAGGTCAGCACTCTCAGCGCCCGGGACAGGGAGTCTCTTCTTACTTGCTCCCGCGGCTGCACTTGTGCCGTCCTCTGCCTCCTGGCTCTGTTCAGGCTCCTCCGGGGCTGGAGCGATGCTGGTGGAGTGCAGCGCTGGCTGCTGCCGGGTCACAAGCTTCTCCAGCAGCTCCTTCTTCCAGCCGGCGATGGCATCCTGCTGGGCCCTCTCCATCCTCCGGCCTAGCTCCTGGATTTCAGCTTGGAGGAATTCGGTATCCTCCAGGGATAACTCTTCCATTGCCTCCTCCAGGGTGAGAGGCATTTATGATCGCTGCAGGCCATAAACGGGAGCTTGCTCCGGACTCTCCTCCATGCTGCCTGCCGGGTGCGGTCTGTCTAGACTGCTGGAGACTCTGCCCTGTCTCCCAGGTTTCTTCTCTCCTCTCCCCTTTCGGGGGCGGTTCCATGGCAGTTTGCTGTCGGACACACCTTGGGGCGGCCCCCCCATCTTGATGGACACATCCACATACATTATATATATATATAAATGTTCCAACAATACATCCCTAGTTTCATTTCAATGGACCGGGCAAGTGCCCCACATTAAAGCTACACAACTCATATAAATTTATGAAAAAAGGAGGAGAACATTGAGTATGAGCTAAAAACATATAATTTTATTGAATCATTTCATTAAAAAAAATGAAGCCAGACGGCGAAAGCGTGCGTTGGGGGCTGAGGCTGGGCTGGGTACCTGACGCAGACTTTCGCAAGCATGGCTATGATTGTCTTTTGCTTTTGATTCGATTTCTATTAACAATAGATGGAGTCCCCTTTTATACTTATGCTGATAGCTAGCATTAATGTGACTACTATATGGGCTCTCCACCTATAGTTGTTTGTCTATTTACTTTTTACATCTGTATAAAGCATGGCTGCAGGAAGTACTTACGTAATTACCAATTTTTTGGTGTATTATGCTGGGTATACTAGTACCTACCTAGTTTACTATCATGTTTAATTCATGCAGCTTACTTAAATAACCTATGCATGCGTACTGTGTCTGGGTGTTTCAGCCTTGCACTGGGTTACTTGTCTCCACATCTTGATATTAAATGACCTTAAATATTTATGCAATTTTTTTTTAATGAAATGAATCAATAAAATTATATGTTTTTAGCTCATACTCAATGTTCTCCTCCTTTTTACATCCACATACATGGTCACTGCTGCTCGGGGCGGGCCCCGCTTTTGGCGCCATTCTGGAACCCCGCCCACGATGGGATGTGGTTTCTTGTTGTCTTTGGTCTCGCACATAATGGCGCCCGTTCTTCTGGGGCGGGCGCCACATTCAGTATAGAACACAGTCTCTAGGTGCACAATACCCGGTGATAACAGGTGGGTTCATATCCTGTTCGTGACGCTAAGATGACGCGCCCCCTGGGCCGTGGGGTACTCGGTGCCGGGCCGGTCGTTGCTAGGGGAGATGTCACAGTGCCGGTGACCCAGCCCATGACACAGGGCGGTCAATCAAAAGGGGGATATTTACAGGGGATTTATGGTTTTTATATACAGTTCGTGACGCCACCTGTGGTATGCGGCTAAAGGGAGCCGCCGCTGCGGAGCAGGTCCTCTGGAGCTGGTGTGAATGCAGCAGAGTTGGTTTAGCTCTCCACAGGTAGAGCTTAGCTCCAGGGCAGTGTAGATGTTGTTGTTATGAAGTAGCACTCGTGGTGCAGTGTAGTGCAGGGAGTGATGGCGCAGCAGCAATAACTGACAGTGCAGTCTTCAGGGTTTTACTCACGATTTTCAGACTCCAGGTTACCAGGGCCAGGGTAACCTCCCACGTCGTCCTGTGCTTACTCAGGTAGGGGTTCAGCTATCGCTCAGGTACTTCCGGAGTACATAGCGGGACCCCCTTCTGTGTGTTCCTTCTGGCCGTCTCCCTGCACCTCACACCTAGTGTCCCAATCCAGTGACCGCGGGCCTTGTTGGGCGACATCTTCTCTGTCCACTGGGTCCTCTATGGCTACCTTCTTGGTGAGACAGATGTGGCTTGTGGCTGCAGTACTTGAAATACTGCAGCCTCCGGTTTCCTAGTTGAGGCTTAAAGAACTCTGCTAGTTTAGGGACCGGTCCCCTCTGTGCGACCTGACCCCTCCACCGCCTGGCAGATTCGGGCATACGGGTGGCCTCCAGCACTTCCCGTACCCCTGGGGTCCCTTCCACATTGCTGGAGCCTTTCTACTGCTCCTCTCCTCCTCAGTCTGTCCTGGGCCTCTCTCTAGGCCCTCCTCCTGAGCAGAGCTCCTACAGAGCTCCTGCTCCTCTCACTGTCCTCCTCTGACTGACTGTCTGAACTCTCCACACACCCAAGATGGCTTCCCTCTTTATACTACTCCTAACAAGTGTTCCCCTGACCTTCTTCCTTCACCCACACCTACTACATGGTTCCCCCTACTTTGGTTCCTCCCACTCCAGCCAGGGACAGGGCTCAGCAGGAAGCGCGATGCATCTTGCCCCTCCTGCTGGTCTGGAGTAGTGTAGTGTTGGATGCAGGTGTTAGGGTCCCAGGCTGTACTCCTTCCTTACCTGAGAGTGAGGTACCACAGCTCTGGGTGAGATGCAGTACCTCTGTGGCGACCGAACCCTCAGGGGCGCCACACTTACATTGTTAATAAACAGAAATCCAAAACAAGCTAAAACCCCCCATACATAATAGATCAATGTTGACCCCACCTGCCGATATCAACGGGATTAGCCAACACACCTTCTCATTTAAAGATTTTTCTGTATTTTCATGACTATGAAAATTGTACATTCACACTGAAGGCATCAAAACTATGAATTAACACATGTAGAATTATATACTTAACAAAAAAGTGTGAAACAACTGAAAATATGTCTTATATTCTAGGTTCTTCAAAGCAGCCACCTTTTGTTTTGATGACTGCTTTGCACACTCTTGGCATTCTCTTGATGAGCTTCAAGAGGTAGTCACCGGAAATGGTTTTCACTTCACAGGTGTGCCCTGTCAGGTTTAATAAGTGGGATTTCTTGCCTTATGAATGGGGTTGGGACCATCAGTTGTGTTGTGCAGAAGTCTGGTGGATACACAGCTGATAGTCCTACTGAATAGACTGTTAGAATTTGTATTATGGCAAGAAAAAATCAGCTAAGTAAAGAAAAACGAGTGCCCATCATTACTTTAAGAAATGAAGGTCAGTCAGTCCGAAAAATTGGGAAAACTTTGAAAGTGTCCCCAAGTGCAGTTGCAAAAACCATCAAGCGCTACAAAGAAACTGGCTCACATGAGGACCGCCCCAGGAAAGGAAGACCAAGAGTCACCTCTGCTTCTGAGGATAAGTTTATCCGAGTCACCAGCCTCAGAAATCACAGGTTAACAGCAGCTCAGATTAGAGACCAGGTCAATGCCACACAGAGTTCTAGCAGCAGACACATCTCTTCAACAACTGTTAAGAGGAGACTTTGTGCAGCAGGCCTTCATGGTAAAATAGCTGCTAGGAAACCACTGCTAAGGACAGGCAACAAGCAGAAGAGACTTGTTTGGGCTAAAGAACACATGGAATGGGCATTAGACCACTAGAAATCTGTGCTTTTGTTTAATGAGCCCTAATTTGAGATCTTTGGTTCCAACCACCGTGTCTTTGTGCGACGCAGAAAAGGTGAACGGATGGACTCTACATGCCTGGTTCCCACCGTGAAGCATGGAGGAGGAGGTGTGATGGTGTGGGGGTGATTTGCTGGTGACACTGTTGGGGATTTATTAAAAATTGAAGGCATACTGAACCAGCATGGCTACCACAGCATCTTGCAGCGGCATGCTATTCCATCCGGTTTGCGTTTAGTTGGACCATCATTTATTTTTCAACAGGACAATGACCCCAAACACACCTCCAGGCTGTGTAAGGGCTATTTGACCAAGAAGGAGAGTGATGGGGTGCTACGCCAGATGACCTGCCCTCCACAGTCACCAGACCTGAACCCAATCGAGATAGTTTGGGGTGACCTGGACCGCAGAGTGAAGGCAAAAGGGCCAACAAGTGCTAAGCATCTCTGGGAACTCCTTCAAGATTGTTGGAAGACCATTTCTGGTGACTACCTCTTGAAGCTCATTAAGAGAATGCCAAGAGTGTGCAAAGCAGTCATCAAAGCCAAAGGTGGCTACTTTGAAGAACCTAGAATATAAGACATATTTTCAGTTGTTTCACACTTTTTTGTTAAGTATATAACTCCACATGTGTTAATTCATAGTTTTGATGCCTTCAGTGTGAATGTACAATTTTCATAGTCATGAAAATACAGAAAAATCTTTAAATGAGAAGGTGTGTCCAAACTTTTGGTCTGTACTGTATATAGGAGAGAAAGCCGAGCGTTCAGCAGAGGGTCATTCGGCCAACCAGCATCTAATATATATGAGGGCCTTAACTAGAAAGGCAGTGCATGTGGAAAGGATTTTTATGACTTCAAGTATAGAATCATTCAAAACTAGATGAAACCAAGCCGCCAGTGTGATAAAGATGATTATTTGCTATGTAACACACAAGATTGACTAAATAAGCCTTAGCGTTCAGTTTTGCGGCACTTTTTTCTGCACCCAAAACTTTCCATTTTGGCAGGAAAAACACTGTTTACAATACATATAATTTGTTGTGTTTTATCTTTTTTTTTGGTGCTTTTTCCAGGCAGATTTCATGTGTTCTTTTGTGTACAGTATATGTTCATAAAGTTAGTTAAAAATAATATGTACAATTTAACTTTAATTTATTTTAAAAAACACTGCAGAAAGGTTATGCATGCGATACTTTGATCCATTTTCAGATTTTGCCTATTATAATTCAATGGCTCAATGAGTGTGCAAAAATTGATAACTTACAGGTTACCATCTATATGTTGTGTTTTTCATGGATCCATTACAATTATTAGCATAGGAAACTGCATTTGACCTGTTAATATATTTGAAGTTATTGGTGTATAAATCGGATGCCATATTGGAGTAAGAAATGGACGTGCGGATCACAATAGGGATGAAAAAATCATCCTTTTTTTCTGGATGAAAAACAGATGATCTTGCACACGCTTATCCAAAACTGGACTTAGTAAATTGAAGCTCACAACTCCTGCAGGGCAAGCACAATTATACAAGTGCTTCTCACTAAATTAGAATATCATCAAAAAGTTAATTTATTTCAGTTCTTCAATACAAAAAGTGAAACTCATATTATATAGAGTCATTACAAACAGAGTGATCTATTTCAAGTGTATATTTCTGTTAGGCTATGTGCCCACGATGCAGAAATGCTGCATATTTTTTACACTTCTCCCTGGCAGGAAAAACGCATGCGTTTTTTACATGCATTTTTCCCGCCACGTAGAAGCGTTTGTCAAGCGTTTTTGCATGCATTTCTGCATGAGGGTTATCTAGCGCTTTTCCAAGCGATTTTAGCATCACTTGGAAAAGTGCTTGACAACTTGCTCACACTATATAAATCCATGCAACCGGCATGGATTTATATAGTGTAACCAAGTAATAGTTAAAAAGAAGAATAAGAATGGTAAAAAATAAAAAAAGATTATACTCACCTCCCGGTGTCATCTCTGCTGCGTCCGGTGTCTTGCAATGCTCGTGGTGGTGTGAAGGACCTGCGGTGACGTCATTGAGTCATGTGATGGGTCACATGACTCAGTGACGTCATGGCAGGTCCTTCACAACAGCGCGAGCATTGCAAGAGACCGGACGGCGTGGACAAAACACCGGGAGGACATCGGAAGGTAAGTATAAACTTTATTTTTTATTTTAAATTCTTTTTTTTACAGATTCTATGGTACCCGGGTCTGGAGGAGAGTCTCCTCTCCTCCACTTGGGTACCATCCGCACATTAGAACGCGCCAATTACGCAAGTACAGATGCAGTCTTGCGGAATTGGCACGTTCTAATGCAAGTCAATGGCGGCGATTACGCTGCGTGTCCGCAAAATTAATGGACATGCTGCGGATTTTTGAGCGCAGCATAAACGCTGCGGAAAAATACACAGCATGGGCATTGAAAGTGCGGAATTGCATTGGAGACCATGGGGGAAGGTTTACCAAGCGTTTCCCAAGCGTTTACGCTGCCGAAATTCCGCAGCGTAAACGCTTGAAAAACGCATCGTGGGCACACAGTCTTAATGTTGATGATTAATGGCTTACAGCCAATGAAAACACAAAAGTTATTATCTCAGTAAATTAGAATACTTTCTAACAACAGCTTGAAAAATGTTTTTAAAATCCAAAATGTTGGCCTACTGAAATGTATGTTCAGTAAATGCACTCAATACTTGGCTGGGGCTCCTTTTGCATCAATTACTGCATCAATGCAGCGTGGCATGGAGGCGATCAGCCTGAGGCACTGCTGAGGTGTTATGGAAGCCCAGGTTGCTTTGATAGCAGCCTTCAGCTCGTCTGCATAATAATAATAATAATAATCTTTATTTTCATATAGCGCTAACATATTCTGCAGCGCTTTACTTACATTATCGTCACTGTCCCCATCAGGGCTCACAATCTAGATTCCCTATCAGTATGTCTTTGGAGTGTGGGTGGAAACCAGAGAACCCGGAGGAAACCCATGCAAACACGGTGAGAACATACAAACTCCTTGCAGATGTTGTCCTTGCTGGGATTTGAACCTAGTACCCCAGCACTGCAAGGCTGCAGTGCTAACCACTGCGCCAAAGGGCCACCTACTGCATTTTTGGGTCTGGTGTCTCTCATCTTCTACTGACATTACCCCATAGATTCTCTATGGGGTTAAGGTCAGGCGAGTTTGCTGGCCAATCAAGCACAGTGATGCTGTTGTTTTTAAACCAGGTATTGGTACTTTTGGCAGTGTGGACAGGTGCCAAGTCCTGCTGGAGAATGAAATTTCCATCTCCAAAAAGCTTGTCGGCAGAGGGAAGCATGAAGTGCTCTAAAATTTCCTGGTAGATGGCTGCGTTGACTTTGGTCTAGATAAAACACAGTGAACCTACACCAGCAGATGACATGGCTCCCCAAACCATCACTGATTGTGGAAACTTCACACTAGACCTCAAGCAGCTTGGATTGTGGCCTCTCCACTCTTCCTCCAGACTCTGGGACCTTGATTTACAAATGAAATGCAAAATGTACTTTCATCTGAAAACAACACCTTGGACCACTGAGCAACAGTCCAGGTCTTTTTCTCCTTGGCCCAGGTAAGATGCTTCTGGCGTTGTCTATTGGTCATGATTGGCTTGACACAGGGAATGCGACACTTGTAGCCGATGTCCTGGATACGTCTGTGTGTGGTGGCTCTTGAAGCAATGACTCCAGCAGCAGTCCACTCCTTGTGAATCTCCCCCAAATTTTTGAATGGCCTTTTCTTAACAATCCTTTCAAGTCTGCGGCTATCCCGGTTGCTTGTGCGCCTTTTTTTACCACACTTTTCCTTCCACTCAAGTTCCATTATTATGCTTGGATACAGCACTCTGTGAACAGCCAGCTTCTTTGGCAATGACCTTTTGTGGCTTACCCTCGTTGCGGAGGGTGTCAATGACTGCCTTCTGGACATCTGTCAAGTCAGCAGTCTTCCCCATGATTGTGGAGCCTACTGAAACAGACTAAGTGACCTTTTTAAACGCGTAGGAAGCTTTTGCAGGTGTTTTTTCTTAATTATTCTAATTTACTGAGATAATGACTTTTGTGTTTTCATTGGCTGTAAGCCATAATCATCAACATTAACAGAAATAAACACTTGAAATAGATCACTCTGTTTGTAATGACTCTATATAATATAAGAGTTTCACTTTTGTATTGAAGAACTGAAATAAATTAACTTTTCGATGATATTCTAATTTAGTGAGAAGCACTTGTATATAATTAAGACAAGAACATTGATTTTTTTCTTCTGTTACTTTAGCATACTTACCATTTATTCTGTTGGTAAAATAGAGGGTTTTAAAGGGGTATTTCCATCTCCAAGATCTTAATCCAATATGTAGTAGGTGTAATAATAATAATATTAGCAAATACCTAAAATTGGATATGTAGTATAGTTTTTCATATCTACTATATCTCTTTCCTCATGTGCAGGCTTTGCAGGATTTTAGGTATCCATGGTTACGACCACTAAGAGCTGTCAAACTAACTGTCTCGATATCAGTGGTCGTAACCATAGATACCTAAGGTCCTGCAATGCTCTGCACATGAGGAAAGAGACATAACGAATCAGAATAACTATATTACATTTCTAATTGGAGGTATTTGCTAATATTATTAATATTACACCCACTACATATTGGGATGGGATCTTGGAGATGGGAATACCCCTTTAAGTCTCTTCTCTAGGACCACAATTGGAAATGTCCAAACTGGTCAGTAGAAAAAAGAGAGGGGTCGCTCACTGGTCTATTCGGGTGCTCTGAAGAAAAGAGTAATCTCAATAGCAAAAAGAACTTCGGCACTCCATACATGAAAATATAAGAAATATTGTATCTAGACTAATATCACTTTGAAAAATGAAGTTTTTTTGCGCATAATTTGGCCAATTTATGTGTGCCCATCAACCACGACAAGGTCACCTTCGTATGATGGGAAACTACGCTATGCTACCACTGGATATGCCACTCTTGGGCTGTAAGCCTGTATGGACAATATGTCTCTGCTTGGGCTTTTAACCTACAATGTATGGGCTGGTAGAGCTAGTTAAAACCACCTGTGACTGAATGGGAGGGACACATGGTCAGAAAAAAGGCTGTCAAACTTCTAATAGTGTGAACACGTACCTGCTGCAATGCTCCAGGAGCGGGATCCCAAAAATGATTAATAGAAAAAAGAGAGGGGTCGCTCACTGGTCTATTCGGGTGCTCTGAAGAAAAGAGTAATCTCAATAGCAAAAAGAACTTCGGCACTCCATACATGAAAATATAAGAAATATTGTATCTAGACTAATGTCATTTTGGAGTGCCGAAGTTCTTTTTGCTATTGAGATTACTCTTTTCTTCAGAGCACCCGAATAGACCAGTGAGCGACCCCTCTCTTTTTTCTATTAATCATTTTTGGGATCCCGCTCCTGGAGCATTGCAGCAGGTACGTGTTCACACTATTAGAAGTTTGACAGCCTTTTTTCTGACCATGTGTCCCTCCCATTCAGTCACAGGTGGTTTTAACTAGCTCTACCAGCCCATACATTGTAGGTTAAAAGCCCAAGCAGAGACATATTGTCCATACAGGCTTACAGCCCAAGAGTGGCATATCCAGTGGTAGCATAGCGTAGTTTCCCATCATACGAAGGTGACCTTGTCATGGTTGATGGGCACACATAAATTGGCCAAATTATGCGCAAAAAACCTTCATTTTTCAAAGTGATATTAGTCTAGATACAATATTTCTTATATTTTCATGTATGGAGTGCCGAAGTTCTTTTTGCTATTCAAACTGGTCAGTAACACCCACTTTTGGACTAGGAAAATCCATTTGCTGGAGACTGGTGCTACATGTGTAAAATCCTGTCATAATTTACTGTCCATCCACGTAGTCAGTCCTCCAATCTATTTGTGTGTAGCACAAGGGCGGACATACCATTGGTGCAAAATGTGCAGTTGCACAGGGGCCCGAGAAGTAAGGGGGCCACTATTTCCTCCAAAGTAGGTGGAATTGTGCATTATGATGAGCTACTATACGGAAAAGGGCCCATGTGGTGTAGCATAATGCAAACCCATCTTACAAAGGGGATTGATGCCGTGAGCAGGATACCTTATGGAGAGCAAAAAAGGAATATGAGCTACGAAATTACTGTTACAAGTGACAAGAAATAATGGTAACCTATTTCATTGTCTTGGGGGGCTTTCTACATCGGTAGGGGTTCTGCTTCGTCATTTATTCCAATATGGGGGCTTGATTGTAAGCTTTAGATATAGTATCCCATAACAGTTGTCACTTTTTAGCCCCTGAGTCCTAAACCAAGGAGACATCCACACTGAAAATATGCAGTGCAGGTGACAGCAGTAGGACATATTCCGCACCTATAGGTGTCTGGATGTCTATAAATAGGTGGCCTCCACATACATAGGCTTCTGTAGGTTACCATAGACTATAGGTGCAAAACTATGATGGTCACACGTGGTGGACACACAGCCAATTATAATTATCTGTCTGTATTTATCTGAGGGAACATTGCACAGTGAATTATGGTCATAACAGAGGAGGTTTCATGGACTTGCATTCACTCACTGAAAAATAATCAGCAGTGGAAATTATGTATTTATGCTGTGGAAAATGCATATGTGTAAATGCATCCTTATAGTATAGACGATAAGTGAGTGCTTCCTAGGTCAGTTTCACGCGTCCATTTTTTGCATATGTAAAAACTGAACCTATTTTCATTAGTGTTGTGAGTCAGATTTTCTCGTGTCTGGTCAGTGTGTCCATTTTTTACCTTCAGTGTTTTAACAGTTTCACTCATATGCAAAAAAATAAAAAAACTGATGGAAGTTTCTCCAACTTCTCCTATGAAACCAGGACAACGTTTCGGCAGCGCAGGGCCTTTATCAAACCAAAGAAAAAGAGAGATATGTTTGATAAAGGCCCAACGCAGCCAAAAAGTTACCAAAAGGAGGACGTCTGGTGCCCTTGTTGCAGGATTTCTCTGTATTGCTACAACCTTGTGAAGAGGTTCACCAAGTGTTCACGGACAGGAGAGTTGTGCACGAGACTCATCAATAGTATAAGTGTTCGTCTATGAAACAGTGAGTGAAGAATAGAGATGAGCGAACCTGAACTTAAAAGTTCGGAGGTCATACCGGACAGTTAGTATTCGGCGCTAAATGCCAAACACGGACTTCTCTCGGAAATCTGATGTAAAGTTCGGAGTTCCGGGGAAGTCCGTTGCAGAGAGAGACAATATTTTCCAGCTCAGAAGTTCGGGTCTCCATTGTTTTCAATGGCGTTCGGGTTCGGGTGCAAGTTCGGGTAAAGTTCTGGTCCCCGAATCGAACTTTGGAATAAAGTTTGGGTAGGGTATCTGAACCCGGACTTCCACGGGTCCACTAATCCCTAGTGAAGAACTGATAGCACAAGAATGGTATCCATGTTTTCAACAGATCCATAGAATTGCATGGGTGCATTTGATACATGATCCAGATATGTCTCGCTTTAGTGTTTTTTTGTTTTTTGTAGATACTCGGTCTACTAAAAAAATGGACATGTGAACAGCCCCATAGACCATAATTTGTTTGTGTTCTACCCATACAAATAATTCTCTTTATGCCACTACAAGGACCTAGACATATAAAGCATGTAGTAGACCAAATTTACATATGGAAAGACATTATATATATATATGTATTATTTTATTTTATTATGCATTGCTTATATAGCGCCATCATATTAGTTTTACATATACTATCATCACTGTCCCCATCGGGGCTCACAATCTACATTCCCTATCAGTATGTCTTTGGATATATATATCTGCATCCTCAATTTTAGATTTTATAACAGCCCTTTTTTTCTATATCAATATTATCCAGCACAGAGAGGGGTTAATATCCAGGGACGTCTGCGGTGGTTAAACCAATAGACGTGTTTGAGGCATTATGTTCAGGACATCTGAAATTTTCAGAAAAAAAAACCCCTCCAGAATGCTGAGCCTGAGCTTTCTATCATTGTTGTAACTTGTTCCCAGCTCAGCCTAATCATTGTGCAATGGTTGTTCACAGGACTGTGGTTAACAATTGGAGAAATTCAATTTCCTTGACCGTGGAAACATTCTTTGGGGAAAACAGCTCAGTCCGAGACATGATATGATCCGATAATATTCGTGCAGACCATTAATTAATCAATGGGATTTCCAAGTGCCAATAAAACCTCTTTGCACCCCGTCGAAGGACTGTGGGTAAATGCACAACCCCTGTACTGTAGGCTGGAAACTGCTATGCCAAAGGTTTGGAAAAAAACACAAAAAATGGCTAATTTCACACTGTCCAAAACCCGCGGCATTTCATCATCCACATTATGGTCACAATACTCTGACTTTTTGAGACTTGCATTCTGCATTTGCATTTTGGCTTCCTTTGATTATGGGGCAATGACATAGGTGCATAGGGCCAACAAGCCACTCGGCCCTGGCCAGGGTAATTAAATATAGGGCTAGGTCCAATTTTTTTTTTTTTGCCTGGAGTGAAAGAAAGACGCTTCTGTATGACAGATCTCTTAAGAAATCCTGTGGGATCCTATTAACTTATAATAGAGCCGTTAAGTTTCTGCCTTTCAATGCAAAATTATGGCATCTGCAGGGATTTTATCCTTACCATCAGAAATGCTGACACCCTGGATGGGAAATGAAAAAGGTCAACATTAAGTATGCCGATCTTGTGGGACATGAAATAAAAATACTTCTCTTATAAGACTTGTGTAAAAGGGGTTGTCCAGCCATAGGCTACAAGTCAGCAGACGTGTGAATCCTCACATTGCACGCACTGCGACGGGTGCAGACGTAACCACAAGTAGCATGCAATTTGCATATTTCCAGACACATTTCGACTAGACATTTCCAAACACGTCTAGTTGGCACCGCTCCTGACAGCGGAGAATCCTTACAGTGCACAGTGTGGATTCATAATTCTATAGTCAAATGACTGTAGACTTGTACCCTAAAGCCGGACAACCCCTTTAAGTGGGTTAAAAAAATCATTTTTGGAAGCCATAGACATTTTCTTAAATCAAAGTATTTCCAGTATATATATGATTTGCATACATGCGGTCACATGCCAAATAGAAGTGCGCGATCGCATTCAATGCAAGTGTATTGAGTGAGGACAAACACAGTCTAGTGGGAATGTGGCCGGAAGCATGCAAATCTCATACTTGCACTCACATGACCACCCGCCAACAGCACTGGCAAATTCTCACAGCGGGCATTGCACGTGATGTGGGGATCCACATTTTTGCAGTCACGTAAAGTGAATGCAGACTTGTAGCCTAAGGCCGGACAACCCCTTTAATTATGTGGAGCAGCCTTCTAGTAGGTACAGTATAGGCTCATACCGTACAATGAAAGACTTTAAGTAAGAATGGAAAAAATGTATTTAATGTATGCATGTAATTTCAGGTGACAATTTAGGATAAACTGTCATGTGTACATGAATAAGAACAATTTCTGGACACTATATCACTTATATCCTTCATTTTTTGCAGACTTCATTTCAAATAATTTAGCTGTTTCTGAAAGAGTGGGTGGAGACTAGCGGCTATGATGTCTCCCATACACTACACACGGACATGAAGAATTCCTGCTCCCCCTTCTTTATGTAGCACATGTTCGAAGCAGCAGCGTGTAGAACATAATACTGCAGTACTGAGTAGTGTACCTGTGAATCCAGCTCTGGGGTGAGATCAGTGGTGGACACAGATAGAATAGGGCTCCTGTGCAAGACCAGTATATGGGCCCTTTGCAGTACAATGTCTATCTATTAGAGAAGCTGATTTCTACTTTGGAGGTGGTAGTGGGTCCCTTTACCTCTCTGCGGCTGCGCAGGCAGCACCAATGATATCTCCATCCCCGGGTGAGATAAAACATCTTCTAGAAAGCAGCAAAAATCTGTGCATATCTCTTTATTTCTATGCTCCTCCCCTCTCCATAGACTCCAATAGACAGCTGTAATCTCAGGCCCCAGCGAGCTCACATTCTGTACTGTTTTGATCAAGACGGATTTGATATGTTTTTCAGATGGGTTATGTTTTCAGGAAGCAAAGGGAGGAGAAGAAGAAGTGGCTCATAAGTGGAGAAAGAAGCATCTTTTTTTCTGATAAGATATATTACAATATTTCCTATATTCGCTTGCCCAATCAAGACTCTGTTCACACCTAATATCTTGAAGTGTCGTCAAAGCCATGGCAGGTATGATGAAAATGTGATTAAATTGGATCTCAACAAAATCTCATGCTACTGTACTCAGTTTTATGTTTTTTTAAGATTGCCCTCAGATTTTTGTAATTTTTAACAACATACACAGCTCCCCCGGCTATTTTATTGATGCTATTGCTACATAATGGTAACGTAATGGAACGAGGACCGATGGTAACGTGAAAGCTCCAGTGGAGAAAATACAAAAGAACACAGACAAAAAGATACAGATAAAGCAAAAAACATATAATACACAAAAAAATTGCTAAAATAATTCTTACCTACTCTGACCCAGCAAAAAAACAAGGCTCAAACACCCCCTGACCTATTGATTGGTATATGTTGTCAGATTCTGCGCTCCTATTTTCCGTGCAGCTTTATGATTAGGTACCAGATCCACAAACAAAGACTATAAGAACGTATCATCCATGTAGAAGTAAACGGAGATCACATTAGATAGGAAAGCAATAGGACAGCGGCAATTCTTACATTAACCCTTACAACCCTACTCTTTTTTTTCAAGAGGTTGGGGGGGTATTATTCCAAATTGTAACAGAAGGGACTTAAATGCAGTTGATGATTACTTAAGCCATATTGGGCAGTGGAGAGAGAGCATTTAACGTTATTAAACCTGCCCCAAAACATTGCAAGTCGCTTTAATTATAATTGACCTACAAGTATTATTGTATTTCATATTTTTATCAGTGTCCATCGACTGAATATGAAGAACTGGTCACTTGGGGCTTCATAATGCAGGTCGTATTCATATTATCCTCCTTCATTAGAAAAAATAGAGTTTTGATACGTCTACAATAAGGTTATAGGGAATAATGTTTTGGATTACTTTCAAGTGCCTGGTAGAAAAAGACACTGGATATATACAGTAGATGTATAGAACTGTATGACTATATTGTTGTGTTGGCTCCTAATAAAACAAACTGTGCAAATAGGTTTTTCTGTACAGAGTTGTATTAAACTATACTTTCCAATACAGTTGAGGTAGCAAAATGTATCAATGTACGACAATGGGACACACAGTCTATGGATCAGTTAGATATCAAGAATTTTCCACCATACTTATTCCTGATGGGTCAATCCGATATTACCTGAAATGCAATAATACAAGTTTACAAATAATAATGTACGGAGACAAAATATTATTTTCTCTCAATTGTTTATTTTTTGTTATTTGTTTAACTACTAAATAATAATAATAATAATAATAATAATAATAATTGATAATAACGAAGACTATCAGCAATGGCCTCGTCATCTGAACTAATCCCAATCCCATATACATATTATTTTTTATTTTGTCCTCCAATCTGACAAGCATGTAAAAGTTGGAATAAAAATATATATATATAAAAAAAAATGTAATGACCAGAAAAAGAAATCACTGTATAATAAACCTAGAACTGTACAATGTCAGAAAATGAATCTCAAGTATGATAAAGTATAAGAATGTTTTTCCAATGGGATTTACGTATCTTCAGATAAAAGCATAGACTTCTGATATTGGGTAAATTGGTTCTTCAGGAGACCTCTGGGTCTATACGTACCTTTAGTTCTATTACATATGTACATCTTCCTCTGTCTTCAGGGATCCTCTTAGCTGGGATCTTCTGCCTTGGGTCATGCTAAGCAACCTAGAGACATTGGATGAAGAGAGGTAGGGCGCAGTTACACCTCTTTGTGTTCTGCACAACCATTACTTAATGCAAAAACAAACAGACTGAAAAAAAAAATGAAGTAACAGAAGGGGATTAGTGGAGACATGTGAAAGAGAGGCTGGGATTGTAACTGCACTGTCTGCACAGTGATGAGTCCCAGGCAGAGAGGCAGCCAGGAGGAGCTCTGCATCCAGATGGCCAGGGAAAGTGCTGCTCTTGGGTTACTGCAGGGCAGGCAGCTTGGGAGCATGTTACAAGTCCACCAGGTCTGAGAGAGGAGAGAACAAGGGAGAGTGTGAGTATAAAGAAGTAACTGGCAATGTGCTCTCCCCATTGTTAGCATTACTTGACCCCCTGTGACCTGTGCAAGACACAGATGTCTGCTACCTCTATCACCTCCCATTGCTGGGAGCCCTCCCACCCTTGCACCTGGGTAGCTGAGCCTGGCTGTCTGCTGCCAGTGTGCTGCTTGACTTTACAGGGAGAGCTAGAGAAATAAACATAGAAGAGAAGAAGGAGGGAGGAGGAGGAGGGGAGGACGAGATTGCAGCCTTATGCTGGAGATCAGAGCAGATCAGGCTCCTTCCTCCTCCATGACAGAACCACACACCACTGCTGCCTCTCTGCAGACCACCAGTGACAGCAGCAATCCTTGACTTCTCAAGACCACTCTTGTCTACAACACCAGGATCTTGTCACCCCCCCAGTCCTGCTTCTTCCCCTTCCCCACCCCCTGCCTCAGTCTTGAGGAGCTGTGGGCAGCTGGAGTTCGTCACTTAGTTTGGACTTGGATCATCTGGACTTGCAGCATTCCTCCTCTTCTTCTTCTCCACCACCAGCACCTTGGTTATTAATATTAATTTGCGCACTTCTTCTCCTCCGACCTCTTCACTTCTGCACATCAGACAACAGGAACTTTTATTTGCAGTTACTGTACAAGCCTGTGGCGAATGGTGGGAATTTCAAGCCCCTTCCAGTGTAAGTAGCATCATTCTCAGAGCTTCTCAATCAGCTGTCAGACCTGGGACCTCTTCTTACCTGGTTTCTCCAAGCTCCACTGCTTCATTTTGGGATCGTGGGGTGTATAGCCATGACAGTGCTGCTGTATATGGGATTCTAAAATTATGGAAATGCACTGCATTAATATTTTAGGGGGATGCATCTGAGATTTGTAGGATCTGCAAGTTTCAGCTCTTTGGTGATGTTTTTGTAGGCAATGTGCACAGTATTCTGTATTTATGGGGTGATCCACTAATGAATTTTGTATCAATAGGTTTGTGCAAAGTATGGAGATCAGTCATCCTTGATTACATGTGTTGGAATCAGGGTGCTTTGCATATTGACCTACAGTAGTGCCTTATAGAGAGTATATTCTATTGTATGGGCCAATAATCTTTTCCTTGGCATCCCCATGTCGGACATAAGGGGGTTCAGCTTTTAGTTATAGAACAAAGACCTCTTTATAAAACTTATGGTGGATATAAGAGGCTCAGATGCCTGGACTGACTGCAAATGTGGAATATAAGAATATAATATGGAGGGATTGTGTAGTAGCATATACAGTAATGTGGTATACAAATATCCATATATATACATATGTATATGTATATATATTTATATATCTAGCGAGAGAGATATAGAGAGACATAGACAGCAATAACTGTATACTTCACCATATATATATATATATATATATATATATATATATATATAATGTGGTATACAGTTAATGCTATCTGCACACACATATATATATATATATATAGAGATATATATAGCATTAACTGTATTCCTCATTATGTATATACATATATACACACAGCTCTTCTGCAGACAGACAATATCAGACTGAATGCTCCTGATGATAACATGTATCCATGTATGTCCATCTCTGCCTCCTCTACTGTATACAGTCATACTGTATGTACACTATGGTGCAGGCTGGCTGACATAAAACAGAAGCTGGCTCACACTCCATATACAGTATGTTAATAGCAACCCCAGATACAGATATAGTGACTGCATAGTCCTACCATCAAAATGGAATTGGAAAAGCCAAGTTGCAATAGTAATGATAATATTATTATACACCATAAAAACAGAATATATTAAGAAGGAAGGTCTCCAGTGAGTGGGTCCATATGGATGCTGCCCCCATAATGTGTATATTCTCATACACAGTTGTAGTGATCAGTGCAGGGTTTGGCTGTAAATCACAGCCACATGATGACCCCTGTAATTGATTGATATACCGCTGTAGGTGCCTGCAGTCTGGGATAAGGTTATATAGGCTGACAGTGAACTATGTTTATATATTCTTGCTGGAGCCTTTAATCCTGTGGTGGAAATGAGCAGGCATCTGGCCTTGCTGCAGAGCAGATTGAGTCTGGCCAGAGATAAGCAGGAGCAGCTTTGGGTGGCTGATAGTGTGCTCTGTGTTTCCTGGTGGGACACACAATGTCAGGCATAGTTTCCTTGCTGTGGAAGCAGATTTCCTTAGGAAACACAGGCAGCTTCCTCCAGTGTTTTTCAGGCTCCAGCAAACCTTTCCAGGAAATGATCATTCAGATCAATAGATGCAATTTGCTTGGGAAATCTGTATTTTGTGGGTACAGATGTTCCTTATGGACAGACATATGGACAGTGGCAGCTCCCAGCAGCCTGCCTGCTTCTATATTTGGTTACACTGGATCATTTTACTAATCAAGCTGTGTGGTTGAGGCCAGTATTACTGTATATTGTGATGAATGCTTAATACAGTGCTGCAAAATTATTAATGGGTCAACTCAAATAAATCAATGTGTATAGAGAGGAGCTGATATATAGCCTGGACCTGCAGCAGAGATGACTGACAGATGACTGGAGGTTGGACACAGTATCATTTATATAGGGTTAGAGGTCAGTCTAGAGACTGATGGAGTTATCCTTTTTGTTGTAGAACCCAAAGTCCCAGCTTGATTTGACATTATGCTATATTTATAGAGAGGAGAAAGCCATACTTTTTAGGTTTTGATACTCTTCTGTATATAACATCACCATCATTATTATTATTACTACTATTATTATAGTTTTTGACCCTTCGCTGTATATAACATCATTCTTCTTTCATAGTTACATAGGTTGAAAAAAGACCTAGGTTCATCAATTTCAACCTTTCTCCACCAATTTCTTCTTCTTCTTGTACTTCTTCTTCTTCTTCTTCTTCTTCTTATTATTATAGTTTTAACGCTGTGCTCTATATAACATAATCCTTCTTCTTTTTCTTCTTATAATTATTATTATTAGTATAGTTTTGATACTGTGATCTATATAACATCATTCTTATTCTTATTAATAATAATAAGAATGGTAATAATAATAGTAATAATAATAATAATAAGAAGAAGAATTTAGTATAAATGTTTAGTATTATTGGTGAGATGAAGTTGATGCTTCTCCCCATAGTTGTAATATACTTATCTGCTCATCTTTTAATGGGACCTAGATGCATGTGATTTTCTAGTGCCACCTGGTAAAGTGATGTGACAGCCATTGTCTGCCTCTGTGAGATAGCCTGTCAATATGGAGGGTGTTTATCAGGACAGTGCACTTGGCAGTTATGTGCACCTTTTAATGATGTCTCTTTTCCAATTAAAGAAGGGTCTGATTATAATAGTAGATAGTGTAGCTGAGTATATATTGTGTGATGAGAGCCCTGTGTGCTGTGGGAAGCTGTCATGTGTCCTGTGCTCTTATCAGCCTCTGCTATGGAGGTGATCTGGGGACTGGGTGCTCTGTTCTCACGCTCAGGTCTGACTCCCTCATACAGCAAATGTTGTGTCCCATCATCATCATCATCATCGCTCCCAGCTCCAAGTCGCAATCTGTCCACATTAATAAGGTGGTCACCAGGACAGTAAATTGTATTATATATACAGACATCTAAAGTGCATCTAAAGTATCTATCTAATATCTATCTATCACATATCTATCTGTCTGTCTATCCCACCCTATCATTAGTCAGTCAATAACATGTGTCTATTTGTAAATAACTGGGTTGAATAACATAGTTATTTGCAATCTTATATAGTGAGCATAATCTCTGTCCAGGTCTATTAATATATGAGAAAAGATCTATATATTTCCATAAAATGTAATAAATTAATAATGTATTTAAAAATAAACTAAAACTTGAAACACTTTAGATATATCCTATTTCTTAAACTGAAAAGGATATTTAAGTAGCTGTTATTGTAACTACTTGTAGCTGTGAAGTCTACATTGTAGCATCTAATACAAATTGGTATAGGGGATGGCACATGTATGACCTTATAGGAAAAAAACAGGATTCAGGCTCTGAAAAAACAAACAAACTAGTATTCATAAAAAAAAATAAAGAAGATTGTGTACAGATTCATATTCTAATAATTTCAATGTTTAAATTAAAACCATTCATAAAAATGTCCATGATTATTTGATGAAGTATATATGTATATATATATATACTGTATATATATAGTGATCTGAAAATTCTTTCAATAGTGTACAAAATGTAATACATGGTATACAGTGAAAGACATATTTATATATATATATATATATATATATATATATATATATGCACACAAGTGCATGCATATATATAAATTAAATAAATCTGATTTATCTAAAAAAATATGTAAGTAGATGGATAATAGGTATATATATATATATATATTAAGCAGGTTACATATACAGATACACATTTTATGATTTTATGTTAAACATATAGATATACATAAAGAAATATTTGCTAGATAGATATGTGATAGATATGGGATAGATAGATAGATAGATAGATAGATAGTAGATAGATAGATAATAGATAGAAAGTAGATAGATAGTAGATAGATATATAGTAGATAGATAGATAGATAGAAAGTAGATAGATAGATAATAGATAGAAAGTAGACAGATAGATAGATGATAGATAGTGACATGAATGGCCAGGACATCTGTGTACAGTAAATATGAGAATAATGAAGATAATAGATGTGCTGGTCATCTGCTGCATTTCTCACATTATCACAAGGTACACTGCACAGCTCTGCCCACACACTGCACCTCACTGCCCCCTGGCACTGCCAGCCCAGGAATTACCCACTTACCTATCGATCAGAACAAACAATGTAATCCCATAGAGTGACACTCAGCTCTGCTTCATCTCTGTACTTTTTTTTATATATAAAACATTGCTTTGTTGCTATTGATATCTTTTATTTGTTGAGAAATATTAATTTATTTGTTAAACACAGTAGTAACATTCTAATAAATATCAGAGTAATACCATGATGGGGATAATATCTGTCTGCTCAGCTGCTGTCACAGATATGTCCATAAATAGATCAATTGTATGAAGTGCCATCACCCCCGTGTTTCTACATTATTGGATTAGTGCTGGATTTGCGAGAGACCCCCGTGTATATGTAGTGATCCTGGCAGTGAGAAGTCTGCCCCCTCCCCCACCTCATCACACACAATATGTACCTGGTAATAGTGCTGTGCATGATCCCTATATAAACCCTCTCTGGCCTTGAACTGACTGTCTTACATTGGGACTTTAATTAGTGATAACATATCATAGAAATAGAAAGATCTGGTATTGTGGAGACATGAAATAGATGAGCAATATCACATTAACACTTTCTATCTGTCTAATATAGTGTCTGTTTAGCTATTTTAATTTATACATGTACATATGTTTTATGTAAGCTATCTGCTAGTAGTTATGTCTATCTATCTATAGTCTATTTGTCCCTTTATTTATCTATAGGCTATTTTTATGTATATGTATACAAATTTTAATTTAAACTATCTGCTAGTTATCCTTTTGTTATCTATCTGGTTATATACCTATTTTATTTACTGCTACTAGCTGCATATATATATATATTTATACACACTTATATATCAAAATAAATACATAATAGATAGATAGATGGATAGATAATAGACAGATACACAGATATATATTTATATATATGAGATAGATGGATAGAGATAGATAGCTAGATAACAGAAGGACAAATAGCAGATTGCTTACATTAAAATGTAGGTGTAAGTGTATATAAATGTACAAGACTGCACTATATATTATGTCTTAGCTCTGTTTATCTAATCTATCTATCTATCTATCTATCTATCTATTATCTAGCTTTCTATCTGTATATCTCTTTATATAGTATGTATATATCTGTACATACATATGTACACCGCTGTGCTAAATATTATCTCTTAATTCTATTTATCTATCTAGCCAATATGTCAATATATATATATATATATATATATATATATATATACATATATATTAGATAGATAATATATACATATATATATATATATATATATATATATGTCTTTAATATAAGATGTGTAGATCAGAATATAATAAGAATAACCTAAAGGAATAACAGGGTTCACCATCTCGCTGCCATCATTGTATAGACATGAGGGATTAATACCCCCAGCATCAGGATGATCAAAAACCACCATTGTCCTCTCACATGACTGAATTACCATCCCCACATCAGCCTGTGAACTGCAAGCCTGCACATTACCCCCTGTATATATAATGCCATATACAATCATTGTCAGTAATTAGCCTGAATAATTAATAAAACAAATTAAACACCATGGAGCTACATATTTCTTAGCATCTGCTGGAGGAGAGAGAGGCAGCGAGCTGCTGAGGATTATATACTGGAATTTTCATTCTTCTTATTATACATGCAGCTTATGTTTAATTAATACTTGGAGGCCATGTGAACCCAGAAATATGTGCACAGATGTAGCAGAGCCAAATTTATTTCTTGGTCATTGCCATTTGTCATACAAAAAGAGAAGTTCATATATATATATTTACAGTATATATATATATATATATGTACGGTATATATAAAAGTGTTGTTTGTACGACTCTATTGTGTGTGTTGCCGTTTCTTCGACAATGGCAGCATCTGTGACAGATCCTTAAATAAGAAATGAGGCTTGAAATGGCAAAACGTGATGGGATGATACATTCTCTAAATAATTGATGTAAAATTATAGAACTGACGTTAATTAATGTGGCCAAAATTTGGTCATGTTCTCTGATACAGATTGTATATTTTATGGCACAGAAAAAATGAATAATATATCAGGCCAAAAATAAAACGCTCAAGTTATATTCAAAATGACGCTCACATTCAGCTCTGCTACATCTGTATACATATTTATTTAGGAGGAATTTCCATGTGGTACCAAGGAGTGGAAGGTGTGATATGGATATGTGCATGTATTATGCTCTTCTCCAGGCCCCATCCTGTGCTCTGTACATTGTCTCACTACTCCTTTTTTTGTTTGTTTTTCTGAATCACTGTCTTAAATCTTTGCCAATTTCTCTGCAGCCCACCCCTTCCTCCTGTGTGGCACACACCTTCCTCTTCTGTCTTCCCCCTCACCCCTCTTCCATGTGGCCCTGCTGATACTGTAATCAGCCTGCTGCACATTGCCTGTCTCCTCAGCCTCACACATTGTGCTGTGCTGATGACAAGCTCTGGCTCTAGATAAGCCAAGAAGGCTGTTCATGAATACAGAAGCCACCGTCCCTCGCCTGCCCTCAAACATTTCTTTTCCCCTCTCCTTCCTCTCTTTTGTACTCACCATTTTTTTCTCATTCGTTTTGTCACATTATTATTTTTTTTTTCATGTTATCTAATTCTGAGAAGTTTTGTAACGTTTTAAAAGTTTATAGAACTTTTTCTTCTGACCGTTTCAATTATTTGTATTTTTATTTTACATCAATCTATCATTTATCTATCTTTTATCTTTCTTTCTATCTATCTTTTATCTTTCTATCTATCTATATTATTATTTGTTATTATAGCACCATTTATTCCATGGAGCTTTACACGTGAAAGGGGTATACAAAGCACAAGCAATTACAATAATTTTGAATCATACAAGTCAGCGACTGGTACACATATCTTTGCTATATTGAGGTCATACAGCTCAATCTTATATCTGTCTTCCATATAATCCACTTACATAAAGGCCATTACACATAGTTTTGTCTTTTGGGATTATATATGTGCTATGTAAGTTTATAAATATATCATGTTTGTATCTGTATTTGTGTGTAAGTATAAGGTGTATGTTGCGTGTTTGACTTTTGTATATATGTTTTTGCCTGTATGTGTCTATACCTATATCGTTTATGTGTCTGTGTGTATATGTGTAATGTATGTACATGTGTGCGCGCATGCCTTTATAGATTGTATATAGTGTATCTGCCTGTGTGATGTGTAAATAGTATACATGCCTGTGTATGTCTGTAAATGGTACATGTTCCTCTGTGTGTATGTTGTGTAAATAGTGTGTGTATAAGGATAGTATATAGTGTATGTACACATATAATATGTGCCTGCATGTGTATATAGTGTATATGCATGTGTGTGTATGGGTGCATAACTTGTGTCACGATGTGTGTTAACTGGCTGTGTGAATATACAGTGTTTCTGCCTGTATGTGTTTATGAGTATAGGATGTATGTGAATCTCTATGTATTTTTGAGTATAGTATTTCTGAGCATGTATGTATGTTCTTTTCTATGTTTATGTGGGTAGTTGTGTGTCCGTGTTTCTGTGCATGTGTGTGTTCATATTGTAGTTGTGTGTGTGTGTTTCTGTGTGTGTTCGTGATTGCGTGTGTGATGCCACGTGTATGTGTGTGTGAGTTTCTGTGTGTGCTTTTGTATGTGTGTCTGTATGTGTGCTTCTGTGTGAGTGTTTATTGTGTATTTGTGTGTGTGAATGTGTGTATGCATGTTTCTGTGTTTTTGTATGTTTGTATGTGTGTTTGTGTGTGTGTGTATGCATGTTCTATGTGTGTATGTTTATGTATGTGTGTGTTTGTATGTGTGTATGCGTGTTTCTGTGTTTTTGTATGTTTGTATGTGTGTTTGTGTGTGTGAATGTGTGTATGCATGTTTCTATATGTGTATGTTTATGTAAGTGTGTGTTTGTATGTGTGTATGCGTGTTTCTGTGTTTTTGTATGTTTGTTTGTGTGTGTGTTTGTGTGTGTGTATGCATGTTTCTATGTGTGTGTTTGTATGTGTGTATGCGTGTTTCTGTGTTTTTGTATGTGTTTGTGTATGTGTGCATATGCATATCTGTGTGTGTCTGTGTATGTATGTTTATGTAAGTGTGTGTAAATAGTGTGTAGGCATTTGCAAGGCTATAGTATATGTGCCGGTGTGTGTCATGGTGTGTGTCATACTGCTCCAGGGTGCATCTTGACTTTATCTGCCATCACCTCTTTCCTCAAAAGCACTTCCAAGAGTGAGATTAGTAGAGCCTTTATCAGGAATTTGGGGTTAGTTAGTCAGTCTACACAACAGAGCTGAGACCACTGGAAATTTATGATCTGGTCTGAGGACCGCTTAACTCAAACAGAAAATGGAGTGGGACTTTATTATCTGGAGGAAGTGAGTCACACTGTGCTGGGAGCTCTGATTTATGACCGATCTGACTTCCTTCATCCCATCATTTATTTATCTGGAGATCGATCGGCTGATCATTCACTTTCCGAAGCTCAGTACATACATAGGTCTATACATACAGATACATAAATAGATAGGATGAGCTATTATGACTTACCCACCATGTGCCCTTGACCTTTCTCATTTGGGACAGAACAGGAACATAACTTCTGAAAATCAAAGGGTTAACTTGAAGTTCCTGGGCCCAAATACAAAATCTGTAATGGGGTCCCCACGTGTCATGTCATTTATAGCTGCGCCTTCTTCACCCCTTATACTTAAGCCCCTGCCTAATAAAGCAAAATGAAATAATTTAGCTTAAAGGAATTGTTCACTACTGGACAACCACTGCTTAATGACTTCCGTGCCCCATATAAAATAAAAACAATCGATGCTCACCTCTTGTAGTGTTGCCATTCCTGTGATGTCTTTGAAGCTATTCTCAGCAGGTTAGATAAATATTGTTGCGTCTCATGAACGCTGCAGCCAATCAGAGGCTGCTGACCTTCAGTATTCCGTCAGAATGTACTTCCGCTCTGACAGAATGCGGAAAGGCTGCGGTCGATCAGCAGCTGCTGATTGGCTGTAGCGGTCACTTGAAACAACAATGTTATGTGACATGCCAAGAACACCAGCGAAGACAGCGCAGTAATAACACCGCTGCGGGCGGTGAGTATCGATTGCTTTTATTTTATATGGGGCATTGAAGTGATTAAGCAGGGGTTGTCCAGTATTGGCAAACCCCTTTCATCAATATGGTCTCATGATGGTCTCCAAGAAAACTTGATTGGGAAAAAAGTGTTTCTATTACCCAACTTATATTAGGGCATGTAAGGTGGATATGGCTGAAATTCCATATCCCCAAAAATTTTTGCACCAACCGGCAATTGGTCATTTTTTGATGATGAAAGCTACAATCCCCTTATGTTAAGGGTGCTTTCACTCTGCACTTTGTTCCACGCTCGTTGGTCTTGTTGTGGCTTATGTCCGAATCACCCCATAAAGCGTCATTCGGGTTTGTACGCCAACAGGGCCATTGACTATAATGTTGCCGACAGAGTCTATGTGTGCTCTGACGTGCATGATTTTTGGGCGTGCACGCCTACTGGAGGTGAAGACTTAGACGCAGTCTACTACGTCTGATTGTCCTCTTCCAGTAGGCGTATATGCCCGAAAATGATGCACGTTGACTCTGTCGACACCATTATAGTCAATACCCCAGTTCGGCCATAAACCCCAACTGGACCAATGAACGTGTGAAAGGGCCCTAATACTGTAAAGCTATATACTTGATTCTTGATACAAAGTATTTCTGTCGACCATCCATAATGTCAGGAGCATTATTTCCAGACATTGCGTGGTCTCGATGAGCGCAGGGGATCAATAGGTTAAGACAATAAAGTCCCATTATTTCTCTTCCGTGAACTGAGCATATTGACATTTCAGGACTTCCATTGCTCCAGTGCACATGATAAACCACTAGCATTTACAGAACGACTGGCTGCAATGACACTTATTTTAATGTATGTCATTTATTCCTTCAGGTTGGAGGAATTACAGAGGACGGCACTGGGAGTTACGACGGGTGAGGGTTCACGTGTTAATTCACAGTAGAACATTGAGGTTATGTTTCAGCTGGAATCACATGGTAGGAAGGTGCCAGATCCACTTCAGTTTATATATTTTTCAACTTGCTTGGAATTTAGCACTACAGACAATGTGATTCTTTGTGTGTTATCATAATGAGCACGATTACTCCAATTATGGCAGCATTTTCTTAGCTTCTATGTTTGGGAATGTGCGTTCACCGTGATGTGAGTAGGATTTTGCACTGCTCTTGTCTGTGAAGACACAATGAGGTTCAGCTACTGATAGAAAAGCGGAGATCTACATTCTATCCTGACTATTGCATGTATAAATTGACTGTCCGAAGGTATTTTTGGACATTATGACGATTTCCAAAAATTTGGGCTTTTTGAACTGATCAGTGAAAAAAATGTTATATACAGAATTTTCTATTTTCAATCTGAATATAAATTGCAGTGGTCCAGTGATAAAAGAAGGAGCATAAATTAAGTAAGCAACAGTAGCTATGGGGTTGTTGGGAGTAGAGGTAGAGTTCAGACTGGTCCTTGATCCTGAAAGAAGCCCCTATCTAAGGTATTGGAGAATTACCAATGACAATGGGATTTATTTTGGCCTAAAAACTAATCATCATGGTTTTTGGGAGTGACTGAGGTAAAAAAAATTCTGACCCTTGCTTTCCTGAGATGAGAGTTTAAATGTTTTATCAGTGGAACCATATAATAAATCCTGCTGCTTACCCCCCTCATCTAGTATATTCCGGTGCCAAGCAAAAATTGGAACCTCCCTATTGTAATTGCATCAGGAATAGGTTGTCGTGCATTGGAACCTGAAGAACACAATGCACGTTATGACGCTGCCTTATACGTGTGCACTGGTTAGCCTGTGGCCTATTCTTAGGATAGTCCATCGATATTCGATCATTGGGTGTCCAATCAGCCGTTTGAGGGGGGCATGGGGATGGTGGGAGCTTTGTCTTGAATGATACACAGATACAGTACCAAGCAGAGTCACTACTAAAAGAACGTATCGTGGAGTGGGGCATGATTCTTGCAGGCGCGCCGCAGCCACATCAAACTGCTGATGTCTAGAATCAGACCTTTTCTGATCCTATATTTATCATATACCCAAAGGATAAGCTATCACTTTTTAAGAGCTGGATAACCTCTTTAACAAGAGTCACTCCTATCCTTAAAGGAGTTGTCCACTACTTTCACATTGATGCCCTATCCATAGGATAGGGCATCAATGTATGATCCGCCAAGAACCCGCACGCGGCACCCCTGCCGATCAGCTGTTATCGGTGGTGGTGGCTGCAGGCCGGAAGTCCTTGCGGTGCTTGGCTGTCCATCTGTAGAGGCCGGCGCCTGTTACTGCACATCCGCTTCTTATTCAATTCAATGGGAGGCGGATGTGCAGTACCCTGCAGCAGCCACTACAGATGGACGACCAGACACCGCAGGTAAGGACTTCCGGCCGGCGGCCGCCACCGCTGGCACTGATAATAGCTGATCGGCAGGGGTGCCGGGGGCAGGACCCCTGCCGATCATACATTGATGACCTATCCTACGGATAGGGCATCAGTGTGAAAGTAGTGGACAACTCCTTTAAAGGGGTTGTAGAGGTTTGAGCTGAAAGTCTGCAGGAACTCTATGTGACTGCAGACTTCTAAATCCTCAAAGCACACACTATCATGTTCTCCGGTGCCAGCGGGATTTGCATACTTCTGGCCACATTCAGACTAGACAAGTGAATTGAGCGAGGCTGCGCACGTCTAGACTGCACATGATTCCATGTATGCAAATCGCATACTTTTGGTCACCTGACCACCCACTCTCACTGCCGACACCAGAGAATCCTGACAGTATGCGGTGAGGATTCAGAATTCTGCAATCACATAGAGCCACTGCAGACTTTCATCCCAAATCTGGACAATCCCTTTAAGTTATACCTATCACCTGCTCACAGCGATATTCCAAACTTCACCCCGGATATCCTCAATATGCCTGCCTCTTCTCCGTGTCGGCGACAGATGTACTCGAAGACATCAAGGTGAAAGACATTCGCACTGACAGTCCCCTCACCTAAATGTAAGGTTTTGCAGCAGCTCAGCAGGTGCCATGTGTGAATTTTCCGAAGGCCAAGTGTGTCATTTCACAAAAGACGAGTGATAAGAGGGAAGAGCCGAACGCAATCAGTTTTTTTCCCCGTGTTTTTCAATTTGTGCAGGATTTGAAGAGCTATTTAGTTAAACTGCTACATCTGCCTGAATATGAATATTGAAGCTCCACCACTAAAATAAAGACCCTGTAATTTAGGAGCCTCTGTAATCTTTTGTTAATGCAAGTGGTTTTCAAAAAACATCAATTTTCTATTCTAACATTCCTTTGCCTAATGTGAATTTTTGGCTCTTATCACTTATCCTTGGTGGATAAAAATGGTGTTCTGCAATTAGAATGCGCAGGATACGCGGGGTTGAATGCTTTACTTCACATGCCATTAGCGTCTGCAGAGATGCGAGCAATAAATCAGATGGCATATTTCACATATTTTATATGGCACGTTGGGCATTTGTTGTTTGTGTAACTTCCCTTCCGCTGACTGATATTTTATGTTATCGGAGCTTCAAATTCCCAAATATAGCTATAGAATTACTACGACTGCATGGGGTGCCTCTTACAACCCATGGAAAGTAAAAATATGTTTCACAAAGGCAGATGGAATGATTGTCGAAGCACCGTGATGGCATTTTGTGGAGAAGAGAACAATCATCTTGTTGCTTTGTTTTGTGTCTTTATATTAGTATCTTTTGGTCTTTTGCATTTTCTGTTTTTGCACTCACATAATATTTTTAAAGAAAAACTATGAGACAAAATCTCTTTTCTAATAAAAAAAAGTAATAACTAGCTTATGATATAGTGAATTATTATGCATCTGGATGGTGTCATAATGGATCTTTAAAGAAATGAGGGCCTTCTATCACTCCTTCATGTTCATCAATTTATGTTTTTTATTTATTTATTTTACTTTTATAGTGCCATTAATTCCACAGCGCTTTACAGACATCATCATCACTGTCCCCATTGGGGACATTTCCCCATAATATTTGAAAAACTTTCAATAAGAACATTTTGAACATCAATCTACATCCCTTATCAGTATGTCTTTGGAGTGTGGGAGGAAACTGGAGAACCTGGAGAAAACCCACTCAAACACAGGGAGAACATACAAACTCCTTGCAGATGTTGTCCTTAGTGGGATTTGAACCCAGGACCCCAGAGCTGCTAACCACTGAGCCACCGTGCTGCCCTTATCAAAATTCTCTTTTTCTGGACCTTAAAAGTGAACAGTAAAATATTTACTGTCTGGATGCATTTGGATACATGTCACATAAGATGTGTAATACTCTACTGCAACTTAATAGTAAAAAGTAATTGTACAACTTATATATCAGGTTTTCTATACTGTATATAGAAAAAAAAACTATTTTTGAAAGCAGATAAATTCTTAAAACTCACCTGTAATGATAAGGAAATAGTGGCATGTGATAATTATACCTTCCGGTTATTAGAAGCATTAATTACCTTTAGGTTTAAGGACTTTTGGTGCTTAAGGTGGGTCCTTCATCAGATAAAAGGCAGATAATAGAGGGTGTTATTTAGTAAACATTTCCATTGTGATGGGCTGTGACCTGGGGGCTGATGCCTACTGCTCATACTCCGCATATACCATATTGTGCATCTGCAGCGGAAACTGTCAGCTGTGACGGAAGGCAATGGATTATTCTAGTTAGTGCACGTCCTATTGTGTAATACTGTCAGCATAGGTATCGCTATAAACTGCACAACTTCCCATTCACTTATATTTGTGGGAGGTGAATTTGAAGTAATTATATAACAGAATAATCCAAAGGTTATATACCAATAGGTGTGATAGATTTTATACTCTATCTTTTGGGTCCTGTAAATTCTGGATTAAAGAAAGATCTAATTGGAAATTATTATTTTGATAATATTTTTTTGTCCTGCTGTTTACTCATTTAATAGTAAACACTAAATATAAAAACAGCATAATGCAATAAATAATAAACCTTACATGGCATATAAAACACAACATATACTGTATATATATATATACAGTGGGTACGGAAAGTATTCAGACCCTTTTAAATTTTTCACTCTTTGTTTCATTGCAGCCATTTGGTAAATTCTAAAAAGTTAATTTTTTTTCTCATTAAAGTATACTCTGCACCCCATCTTGACTGAAAAAAAAACAGAAATTTATACATTTTTGCACATTTATTAAAAAAGAAAAACTGAAATATCACATGGTCATAAGTATTCAGACCCTTTGCTCAGACACTCATATTTAAGTCACATGCTGTTCATTTCCTTGTGATCCTCCTTGAGATGGTTCTACTCCTTCATTGGAGTCCAGCTGTGTTTAATTAAACTGATAGGACTTGATTTGGAAAGGCACACACCTGTCTATATAAGACCTCACAGCTCACAGTGCATGTCAGACCAAATGAGAATCATGAGCTCAAAGGAACTGCCCAAGGAGCTCAGAGACAGAATTGTGGCAAGGCACAGATCTGGCCAAGGTTACAAAAGATTTTCTGCATTACTCAAGGTTCCTAAAAGCACAGTGGCCTCCATAATCCTTAAATGGAAGAAGTTTGGGACCACCAGAAGTCTTCCTAGACCTGGCCGTCTAGCCAAACTGAGCAATCGTGGGAGAAGAGCCTTGGTGAGAGAGGTAAAGAAGAACCCCAAGATCACTGTGGCTGAGCTCCAGAGATGCAGTAGGGAGATGGGAGAAAGTTCCACAAAGTCAACTATAACTGCAGCCCTCCACCAGTCGGGCCTTTATGGCAGAGTGGCCCGACGGAAGCCTCTCCTCAGTGCAAGACATATGAAAGCCTGCATAGAGTTTGCTCAAAAACACATGAAGGACTCCCAGACTATGAAAAATAAGATTCTCTAGTCTGATGAGACGAAGATAGAACTTTTTGGTGATAATTCTAAGCAGTATGTGTGGAGAAAACCAGGCACTGCTCATCACCTGCCCAATACAATCACAACAGTGAAACATGGTGGTGGCAGCATTATGCTATGGGGGTGTTTTTCAGCTGCAGGGACAGGACGACTGGTTGCAATTGAAGGAAACATGAATGCCGCCAAGTACAGAGATATCCTGGATGAAAACCTCTTCCAGAGTGCTCTGGACCTCAGACTTGGCCGAAGGTTCACCTTCCAACAAGACAATGACCCTAAGCACACAGCTAATTTAACAAAGGAGTGGCTTCAGAACAACTCTGTGACCATTCTTGACTGGCCCAGCCAGAGCCCTGACCTAAACCCAATTGAGCATCTCTGGAGAGCCTTGAAAATGGCTGTCCACCAACGTTCACCATCCAACCTGATGGAACTGGATAGTATCTGCAAGGAAGAATGGCAGAGGATCCCCAAATCCTGGTGTGAAAAACTTGTTGCATCATTCCCAAGAAGACTAATGGCTGTACTAGCTCAAAAGGGTGCTTCTACTCAATACTGAGCAAAGGGTCTGAATACTTATGACCATGTGATATTTCAGTTTTTCTTTTTTAATAAATTTGCAAAAATTTCTACATTTCTGTTTTTTTTCAGTCAAGATGGGGTGCAGAGTGTACTTTAATGAGAAAAAAATGTACTTTTTAGAATTTACCAAATGGTTGCAATGAAACAAAGAGTGAAAAATTTAAAAGGGTCTGAATACTTTCCGTACCCACTGTATATATATATATATATATATATATATATATATATATAGTATGAATATATATATCACTGTTTTGCGTAGACCACTGAACGCAGTTAGGACTTGGTCACACACGACCATATTTTTGGTCGTCTATGAAAAAATCATACAGAACTCGGACCAATACTATTTAATGGGGCAGTGCAGATGAGTGCTTTTTTCACTGACCCAATCTGCGTGTGAGAAAAAATGGCAGCATGCACTAATTTCTTCCGTAGATCAAATGAGACTCACCTATTCAAGTCTGTGGGTGCGTGAAAAAATCAGGATGCCGTACGGAGCCACAGTACAGCATCCCATTTTTACACATACATTCTGAAACATAGGAAACTGTAATTGGTCTTGTAATTATTAATGGCTGCTGTTGTAAAAGAAACGGATTGCATATGAACTTTACATAAGTGAGAAAAAAAATCGGCTCACTTTTTTGGATGAATCTCTGAACGATTTTTGTGAACCTACCCTCAGACAACTCGTGGAACTTTGATATACTTGAATAGATGATATCCAAAAATGGTAGGAACCAGTTTTTCTAAAGTGGATTTGTCCTCCATCAGTAATGGCTTTGTAAACTGGAGGACTCCAGTGAAACTCACTTTATTACGCTCACTTGCTTTCATTGCCAATATTGGTAATTAATTAGTCTTTGGTTGTGGAGGCCTGGTCAGGAGCATAATTACATGGTATGTGTCAATTGTGGTTGCACAAGGGTACTGGAGACTATGGGGCTCAATAAGAAATGACTAGATACAGTTGGGCCAAGAAGTATTTGGGCAGTAACAGAAATTTCACAGTGTCAGGGCCCCATAGAGTTTTCAGATGAATGATTATTTGTCTGATAACTATCTTCCCCAAATCCATACATAGGAACACTCAACTCCGAGCACTCCTGTGTTTTCTATGAGAGAGCCACTGCCAGACTCTTCTTATTTCCCAAAGAACAGAAGGATTGGCCATTGGAAATCCAACAGACTGAAACCTTCTCTCTGATATCATCTGTTGGGGCAAAGTTGAGATGTCCCCTTACATGTTAGACTGTTGGCCGATCCTGCCAATAACAGTGGATTTAGTCCACTGTAGTCAAATTTGTAAGTGAGTCTTAAGTTTCTAAACACCAGTCTAATGGATTTAAAGCAAAGCCTTCAAGATGTGAAGTAAGTGTAGACTTTCAGCATTATTTCAAAAAATTTTACAAAAATATGGTATATTAGCTTTATTTATTTTTTCCCAAAATTAAATTCCTATTACAGATTTTGCATTGGGTCATGCATCTTCAAGCTACTCTTCTGGGTCTTCGAGCTTAAAAATTGCCTTTTGTCTCTTATTTAACCCATTGAATTATGTATTTTTACTATTGATGTAGTCTTTATATATAGGTGACATCTTTAAGATTACCAAGAAAAATTGCTTTGAAAAGTGGTCTTCAAAGCCTAAGAGATGGTCCTCTCAAAGAAGAAGGCCAGCATGCAAGATACATGAAGGAACTAAAAATCTCTTATTGGAAATCTGGTCTGTATAAGCTGAGGAACTTCTCAAAGTCTTATGGAGAGGGTTGACGCAAGTAAGAAAAATAACCATGATTTGTCAAAGTGGACCTCATATATATAAATTAACAACTTAGACTAATAAGGTCACATCATTAATTTTTTAATGAGAGCTGCAGGCTTTTGGGTTCCTCGTGGCACCTGGACCTCTTTTTGTCTGCACAATGTTACTCTTTACGGGTCACTACTCACATCTTGTGTATCTGCATTGCTCTCGATACTGCTATATGTTGGAATCTACAGTATTATTTTTGTATAGCACACGGGACTACCAAATCATTAGACACTGCAGTTTCTCCACGACGCTTTGTTGATTTCAACCATTCGAAGCCGTGAAAACCTCCATTTGTTCAGAAGCCATTATTTTACTTGCCTGTGTGGCTTTTGAAGTCACATCATCTATTTGCGTTCGGTTTTGGGATCAGCTGAGAGAACATGGACTAAATCATATTTGCAGCTGGGCAATTACAATGCACCCTAAGATCTGTGAGCTTCAACCATGAACACAGATGCCTTCAAAGTTCTATTTTTCTTCCATGTGGAAGTCATTGGCATAGAACAGATGCCTTCATTTTGGAGAAACCAGCCTCTGGATATAATTGGTTCTCTCTTCCCGTGTCCTCTAGGGACCGTCTATTGCAGATTAAATTAGATGAAAAAGAAGATGAACACAAAACAAAAGCTTTTCATGGTGTTTTCACCGTTCTTCCCAGGACGACTTTACTGTTGAGAGATTTCTCCGTATTTAATGATACCACATTGTCTTTAGCACACAGTAGCATAAATTAAATACATATATCACTATGGCATTTGCGATGGAGAACTCATCATTTATTTATCCTGATTTCTGGTTATAGTAGACAGATTATTAGAGTTAGTTATTAAGCATTAATGGTGGATGCCATTACGTTTGCCTTGCATTGTAATTTTGTAAAGCGTTTATTTTTAACAACCGACATGCATTTGCTGATAGTTAAAGTAGATGATAAGGCAGACAGGATGTAAGATAATCAGAATAAAGCGCTGTATGCAGCATCGTGGAAGGGCTAATGGATCACTCCCATTAAAGAGACAGCCATTCAGAAAGATGGGCCTTGGATCAGAGTTTGTAATGTATCCTGAACGAGAGGAATATGGACCTGAACGTCTAAACAGGTTCTCTAGCTTCTACAATTTAAGGCTTTTCTTTAGAGCATTACATTGGTGGAGGTCTAAGAAACCATCAAACTCATGTCAGCATGGCATCCTCTTCGATGTTTGTTCTTGGTTCATACGTTCTTGTGCCATAATTTTCTTAGTGGTTTTGTAGCTTTGTCCCATTGACTTGAATTCACTTCATAAGGTGTTTAGGGATAACAGTCAAAATCTCTGTTGCTTGAAATTTGCTACATTAGGCCACGTTGCAGTACAGTCACCCTCCCAAATCACTGCTAATTCCCTGGTCTTCACATGGGTTACGTGGTTCCGCCGCTACAAAAATTTCATACCTCTGCTGATGAATGACAATTGGTAAATATTCACCAATCAACAGTCAATTAATAGCCTGTTTAGATGGGCAGATTGCACTTAAAGAGGTTGTCCACTACTTTTACATTGATGGCCTATCCTCAGCCTAGGAAATTAATGTCTGATTGGTGAGGATGCCGAATTGGTGAGGGTGCAACATCCGATAGGCCATGCTGGACACAAAAAGGCCTCTATCGGTAGGATTGACTAAAGAAGTCTATTGCAGTTGCTTTAGGTCACCTCTTATTTCTGCTTCATAAATTTCCAGTTTGTGAATTTACATTGAATAATGACGGTTTCTTTCATATTTCCAGTTACAAAATAATATACTTCCAGATGTACAAATGAGAAAATGTTCCTTAGGGAGATTTAGCATATATACCAAATTTGTGGGAGAAATTCTATAACACTGCTCGTGGAATCCTATAGAAGCTGTTGTTGGTTGCATCATTGTAGGTTGGTTGCGTAATCCAGAAACCTTGAAGATGTTTGTGAATAATTGTCCTCAGATAATCTCCTTGCTGACTGCCTTATTTAGACTGCTCTACTGTTATATTATGAAGAATATTGGATTCTCTCTTTTCCTAGACATGATGTGGGAAGTAGAGTAGAGTGTTCCCACCAGTGACTCACTCAATGTGTCAAATGTTTAGTCTTGGGGCATAAATTGGTCGATTCTACACCGTAAAACCCAAATCTCTAATGGATCTGATGTGCAAGTTGCAAAGTGTATGCATTGTTGGTGGCCATAACCAAGAGAGTGTTGTCGCACAATGGCCCCATACGCGTGAGTGATAAGTCGGTCAGAACGGATGACTTTCTATTATGTACGAAAGCCTCATGACTTTATCCTAACAGATGATATTGATGGATAGAAGGACCAGAGATGTTGAATTACATATCCTATAATTTTGTTCCTGAATGAGATAGGCCGCCATCAGAGGTACCTAGCAGCGGGTTACTCCACTTCAGCCATTAAAAACACATGAGAAATAGCTGTTGTCTGAATGAGTATTTGGCCAACAGCGGGCTATGATAAATGGCAAGCTTTACAGAAAAATGGATAGACAGGTTGATAAAGTAGATGATAGACAACAGCCAACTAATATCCTAGGTGTATGGAAGCCATCATTGTCTCAATTAGATTTGGTAATAGAAACCCATCGATTGAGCTACAAGGGTTGGGGGCCATGATGTTGATTTTGCATTTGGCGCTGGAGGTTTAAGCTTTGCCGTTAAAGAAATCCCTAAGAAGCTAACAACCTTTCACATTCATTCCTAATTATTCCCTTTGTTAGTGCTCATAGTTTCCATGTAACATGGATGTCATAGAAGATGTTAATCAGAGACTTTAACCAGAACAACAATTAAAGCCACCTGCACGTCACAGAACTCACCTGGTCTTCCCTCTGGAGATGCTCGTCATGCAGCTGGTTGAACTATAGTGTCTGTATATGTAGATGAATGTGCTGATGCTTTGACAGCCCATGAATGCAGTTCTCTGTTTGCTTTTATATGATTCTATAATGTGCATTCGAAATACAACAATCATCATTCAGCACTTATTAAACCAAGGTTTTATATGACGTGATACTTTATTCCAGTGTTTCGCACACTGTGAGGTGCCCCCGAGTTTTAGGTGAGGTTCAACTTGGGAGTCAGTATTCACAAAAATTATTATAAGCCACGCTGTCCTTTCTGTTCCTGCAACAATCTCTGGTTAATCAACATCATTGACTCGTTTTGTGCTTATTTTAATGTTATACAGAATTCAGGAAACAGAAAAATATTTGGAAATTGAGTGGTATTTTTCATTTTGGCTTCACCTTACGCCACTCATGAGGATTGTCCAACACTATCTTGGTCTGTCTGGTGAGACTCCAGAAAAAAATGGTTGAGTATCCCTGCTCTATTACATGATTAATTTCATTTTATATATTAGTGTCTAGTTACAACAACCCTAACTTATAATTTCGGTCCCTGTATAGCCTTTGTAATGTGTTCCTGGACATTCATAGAGGTCATCTATGAAGGTCAACAGGTATCCATAGTGCATCATATTCAGGAGCTGCACCGACATGGCTCAGATAATGGGAGACATTCCCAATGGACACAGGAGGCATTCCCAATGGGCATGGGAGGCATTCAAAATGAGCACAGGAGGCATTCCCAATGGGCAAAGGAGATATTCCCAATAGGCACGGGAGAAATTCCCAATGAGCATGGGAGGCATTCCCAATGGGCACGGGAGGCATTCCCAATGGACACAGGAGGCATTCCCAATGGGCATGGGAGGCATTCAAAATGAGCACAAGAGGCATTCTCAATGGGCAAAGGAGATATTCCCAATAGGCACGGGAGAAATTCCCAATGGGCACGGGAGGCATTCCCAATGGGCACGGGAGGCATTCCCAATGGGCACGGGAGGCATTCACAATGAGCACGGGAGGCATTCCCAATGGGCAAAGAAGGCATTCCCAATGGGCACGGGAGAAATTCCCTATGGGCACAGGAGGTATTCCCCATGAGCACGGGAGGCATTCCCAATGGGCACTGGAGACATTCCCAATATGCACAAAAGGCATATAAAAATGAGGTGTCCGAAGAACCCAGAGTGTGATATCTCTTTGCACAGATCTAAAGAAATAGACATACATTCAATAGTTTCAGCCAAATTTATAACAGTGCAACATATTATACATGTTTGTGCAAAGCAATAAGTTAAAGGGATTTTCCACCCATCCTTAGGATAGGTCATCAATATCAGATTGGTGATGGGCCGACACTCGGTTTCCCCACTGATTAGCGGTTACCAGCTCCAGCAGCGGCTGAATGTACACGGTGTATGGAGCAGAACTGTACAGCTCTATTCAATGTATAGTGTGGCTGGGTACTGCTGATAATAGCTGATTAGTTGGGGGTTCTGGATGTCGTACTCCTAGCACTGTAATAACCCATTCTAAGGATAGATCATCAATAACCTAGTCGTTGGAAGCATCTATATCTATACAATGTTTTTTGTTTGCTGTTTTTAGCATTGTGGCTCACACATCAATTTAGGCTTATAAAGACCTACAACTTGTACAGATCAGGTAATATGGAAATGCTCCAATTTAAGAAAATTTTTATGGCTTCCAAAAATTATTTCTTAAGCCCTATAAGGTTTCAACCTGTTAAAGGGGTTGTCCGGGCATAGGGTACAAGTCTATGTGCTCAGTGTGCTGTGAGGATTATCCGGTACCAGTGTCGTGACCGCAGGTATGTAATTTGCATACATGTGGTCACGTGCCAACTAGACTTGCATGACCTCGCTCAATGCAAGTTCATTTAATAAGGCTGGACACGTCTAGTTGGAATGTGGCTGGAAATATGAAAATCATATAATACTAGCGGTCACATGAACGTCCACTTCCAGCGCTAGAGAATCCTGACAATTAGCAGTGTGTGCAATGTGAGATTTCACAAGTCTGTAGTCACATAGAGTGACTGCAGTTTTGTCCCAAAGACTGGACAACCTCTTTTAAGTGTTCATCATTGGTAATGTACTTTTTAATGTACACATTATATATATTCTGCCAAGACTTAGAAATGTCCCTACTAAGGTCCATCCAACTTTTGCAGAACTCATGGCAGCAGTGGTGGCATTTTTGGGGAGGAGATGAAAGTACCACAAGATACAAAAGTAGACGGGAATTAAACCAAAATCTCTCTCGAATTATTATTGCATTCTTTCTAAAAGAAATACATTTCGCATATGGTTTAGGATTGATAATAAAAAAAAAGAGTTTTGTGTTCCAGTGATTACCTTCCCATCTGTGATTAAGGCTGTCTGTCTACATCTGGTTTTCACATTATATTGCCGTAACAAGAATCCTTTATAAGGCAGGGTTCACTCTGTATTTTATATTAGTTGCAGTCCCGACTACTGCACGGAGTTGGTTTTTCACATGTGTAGCTCATTACTTCATACCATTGAGAAAAAGTAATATTTCTTTGGGAATGTATGTTTCTCACAATTTCCATAGCAATGCAACATGTTGAATCTTTTTTGGGGGATTTTTTTTTTTTTATCTTTTTTTACGGTCGTCTTTGAAAGTTACAGATTGTTTATGACATATTTTTGGATGAGTTATTGCAGTACAGTGGTCGATCGCTTTACAGCCAAAATGTAAAGCAGACACAAAGGGGATTGTTTGGGAAAAAGGACAACTTGAACATATGTAAGTGCACTCACACATAAAACCCTCGTGTGATAGATACAATGAGGATTTACTTTTTTTTTTTTATTCTCACATTTTTATGTATTTTACATTTAAATAAATTATGTGACAAAAAAAACAACTTTCTGGCATATTTGATCAAGGCTATAAAAAAATTGAAAAAATCGAAACACTTCTATAAAAACTATAAAGAGTGAGTTCAGATGGGTTTGAGGATAATTAGTGAGAAGTGATCTCATTATATGTGTTCATGATGAAACTCATTTATATGGCCTAAAGTAAGAAACACAGAAGCCTCAATTTTTTGGGTTGTCCTTTTATTAATGTCTATGGAATTGCTTTTACATTCGAGATAATAAATGCTCATAGAAGTACGGGGGTGACAAGCATCAGACACCCACCAATCTGATATTGATGACTTATGTTAAGGATAGGTCATCAATATCTTATGAGTAGAGGAGCAGTGATAGAATAGTGAGGGATTAAAGGGAACCTGTCATTTGATTCATGCTTTCCAAATCATGGGCGGCATGAATCAGATCCTGTCTACACGATTGCAGACTGGTGTATTTTACGCCTTCAGAGAGGAAGAAAAGGGTCACTATTGACTTTTAGGATTGCTGCTTTCTGTAGGTGGTACTAGAGTTCTTGTCCTCTTCCTCTCTGAAGAGATAATTTGCATATTTCCCAGAGGAGCATTACGGCTTTAAAAGTCTCCTCACCGTGACATGCTTAACATGTCACTCTCCGCAAGGAGAAATGTTACCCCTTAGATACCGGTCGGGCTCCTCTCACCCAGCCAAACCAGATCTCACACTTTGCACTGACGAGGGGCAGTACCCTGAAACAGTGTCTGCAAATTGAGTTTCTGGTTTTAGCTTATATCCTAAGTCATGTGATAGGGCTCATTAAAGGGCCATTATTGACGTTTAGGATTGCTACTTCCTGTAAATGGCACTTGAGTTTTTGTCCTCTTCCTCTCTGAACAGACAATTTGCAATTTATTGCATGAAATAAGTATTTGATCACCGACCAACCAGCAAAAATTCTGGCTCTCACAGACATGTTAATTTTTCTTTAAGAAGCCCCCCTACTCTGCACTCATTACCTGTATTAACTGCACCTGTTTGAACTCATTATCTGTATAAAAGACACCTGTCCACACACTCAATCACACTCCAACCTCTCCACCATGGCCAAGACCAAAAGCTGTGTAAGGACACCAGGGACAAAATTGTAGACCTGCACAAGGCTGGGAAGGACTACAGGACAATAGGCAAGCAGCTTGGTGAGAAGGCAACAACTGTTGGCATAATTATTAGAGAATGGAAGAAACACAAGATGACTGTCAATCTTCCTCGGTCTGACCTCTGTAATTGCAAAGAAAGGTTTATGTACCAAATATTAAGTTCTGTTTTTCTATTGTATCAAATACTTATTTGATGCAATAAAATGCAAATTAATTATGTAAAAATCATACAATGTGACTTTCTGGATTTTTTAATTTAAGATTCTGCCTCTCACAGGTGAAGTGTACCTCTCCAGTCTTTGTAGGTGGGAAAACATGCAAAATCAGCAGTGTATCAAATACTTATTTTTCCCACTGTATATAATGAGTTACTAGAATCTAGGAACCAGGCATTGTGTTATAGGAGCCCAGGGGTCAACAATGCTCTTCCAAGATTTTCCCATGCCCAATAAATTAAGACCTCCAGTGAGCTGGAATTAGGATTCTAGAGCTGAAGGAAATGTCTGGACAGCGTATAGTAGTGTTACCACAATGGGCCTGTGCATGGAGAGTAAAACCTTATTTAGAGCTGCCTGGAGATACAATCCAGAGCTCGTATGACACAATTCATACCTGGTATGGAGAGAGTTATGTCACTTGAATTCCTTCTTTTATGACAACGAGTATGTTTTATTCATCTACATAAAACTTAACCTTTAATGGAGTGGAAATGGATTGTAATAGATACAGTACTGTATCCAGCCTGCTGGATTTATGGTAATGCCATGGCTTGTTGCCACTAATAATCAAAATGGTGATAGAAGAGCATTTCTTACTATGTTGTAAAATAATAATAGAAAAGTGTAAATACATCCATTACTGTTAGAACCTTGCTCTTAGGTTTTTTCCTTTGCTGGTCACATGACCTTGTTGGCCTATTTAATCCTGCTCCGCCCTTCTGGCTTTGCTGGACTTCTTTGTATAACTACTTTCTAGCTAGCCTGTGCTCTGTATCTAACTCTGTTAGTTTGCTTGGTCTTCGGACCTCTATGTTCTATATATTTTGTTTGTTCGTCTGTCTGCTACTATTTCTGTTAGGAGGTGTCCCATTTTCCTCCCAGTCCTTAGTACTTGTAGGGATTCCTTCCCCACATCTATAGGTCTCCGTACAGACTAGCTTAGGACTTTAGCAGGTCTGATCGCAGGATCAGGTTCCCTGTTACATCGTAGGGATTCAGCTGAGTTCTATCGTAGGGACAGATCTCCTCTCTTTCCTTAGCTCTGGTAGCAGAACATAACAATTACAGCCACAAAATCTGATTCCAAAGAAATTGTCTCCCACCTTCAAGAAATTGTCAGAGAGTCAGAGATTTTTAAAAGTTTCCCATCGTAAAACAAATTCAATAAAATAAAAAAATAAAATAAAAGCATTACTTATACATTAAATATTTTCAAGTCCATTGCCTCTACCCTAAAGGTGTCCACTTGCCTGTGTATACTTCCCTGCATTAATGTCGTGCTGCATGCGACCGCTGCAGCCAATCACTGGCCTCCGTAATGTTGCCTGTATATATGTCACAAGGCTGCTAAGGCGGTGATCATGTATGTGGCCGGTAGGAGTAAACATAGAGCGGCGGAGACCATCATAATGGTGAAGTTGAGTTATGGTTAATTTTTTATTATATTGATTTTTTCTGCTGTTAGGAAAGTTTTTAAAACTCTCAGACAATCCCTTCAAGAGCAGAAATACGATTTTGGGGAACTTGACAATCAGGAGTCAGAAAGTTAGGTGACAACTCTGATTAGAACTGAAATGGCAATCATGTTGGTTGCCATCCAGCTTTCATAGAAATGGGCCAAAAATGGCCCATCTTAATGAGTCTTTACTTTACTTAGATACTTTCTATTAGAAAAGGATAAACATGTGCTATAGATAACATAGAAAATAAATAACCAGCAGACGTCTTCAGAAAATGGCCAACCGATGGAGAAGCCCGTGATCTCGCTATTGCTAAGCTAAGCGTCCAGTAAATGCAAGAAGGAAAAGATGATCCAGCTTCCAATTCAGGTATCATTAAAATATATTATTTAATGTAAATATTTAAAATGTATAACTCACTAATACACTTGAGGTTTTTATGGGGGTATGGGGAAAACATCATGTAATAACAAACGCGTTTCGAATGCTCACTGCTCTCTTAAACTTGGTCTGAGAAGTTTAAGAAGGTAGTGAGCATTCGAAACGCGTTTGGTTATTACATGAGGTTTTCCCCATACCCCCATACAAACTCACGTGTATTTTATGTGTTATGTATTTTAAATATTTATATTAAGGTAAATATTTTTAATGATACCTAGATCGGAAGATGGATCGTCTTTTCCTTCTTGCTACAGATAACATCCCTTGGTCTTATGGGCACCAGGGCATTACAAATCTCCAGATGGTCACTTTTTCAACTGAAAAATATAAATTGACTACACTTAGGTGCCAAAGATATCCAAGTTATTTTTTATGTTACTCCAGCTGTATAGGAGTGATATAAAACATAATCTGGCATCCACAAATAATTGGGGCCCATGAGCCTATTGCCTACTGTGTTTCCAGTAGACTTGCACATTTTCTTTAATTGCGGGTGCAAAAATTACCACCCTGTTTTCGATAAACATCTGTTCCTCAGTATTTTAAAATTGCTTGAGATCGGACATGCTGAACTCTGGATTAAAAGCTATCCTTATTTTACATTTATGTGGCTACTAAATTTTTACATTCTGGAAGGAAGTCACCCAAGTGATATTTTTAATTTGAAGTCCTGTGGTACATGGACATTTATTTTAGAAATGCATGAACCCAGCGTCCAGTCCTCTTAGCTATATCAGACTATCTCAGGAATCCTGGGAGCCACAGAACTGCTCGATCTGCTAATTAACTGAAGACCTATTTAGGAAAAGGTTTGGCTAAAGGGAACAGTACCTTCATATACTGATGATAACACAACATCGAAAATGTCTTCTTGATCTCATTCCCCGCAAAATGTTCTATCAGTGAACAAAGTGCTAAAAATGTCACAAAATGTTTTATGGATGTGATGACCTATGTGACTTAAAAAGTGTCAGAGCAACATAAAATACAAACGGATTTGATACATTTTCTTAAAACATGTGTCTCCTCCATGAGCACCATCATGATATCACCGGATTACCAAGAATTGCATTCTCTGAATGAATATGGATGCATTATAGCTAAAACGAAGGGGTCCGTAGTTATAATTAGTTTAGATAACAAATATATACATTTTCGATGTCTGTCATTTCAGACTTGAGGGACTATCATGGGGACCACGTTTGCTCCTCATGGCAAAATATACAAGGAGCAATAAGGGTCAATTTTATTACCCTGTATTTCTCTAAGTAAATGCTGATGTCAATCTCCCATCAGCCCAGCTCCCATTGCCGCAACACCGCCCCCCGCTACTCATTCCAGGGAACCAATAAGTTACTTTGGCAGCTTGTACCTATTGGAGGCCCCCCATGAGAACCATCTTGGCTCTCCTGTGAAGCTCAGCCACGGGCTGAGCTTCATAGAAGGTCCGTAATTTTACTCTATACAACAATACTGTGGTATTACAGTATATACCGTAGTAGAAACGATCAAACAATAACACATACAAGTTCCTAAAGAAGACTAAAAGATAAAGTAAAAATAAAAAAAAAAGTTGTAAAAGATATAAATATATATATATATATATATATATATAAAGTTGAAATCACTATTCTTCCTCTCCTTCAAAAATAAAGAAATAAAACAAAACATATTTGGTATCATATCTGAACATTCCAATTTATAAAAATATGCTCATGTTTATGTATATTATGTGTCGAAAAAAAATCAGAAGTCTAGAATTGCTTTTTTTTCAGTAGCTGCACTTCCCAAAAAAGTGTGATAAAGAGCAATCAAAATGTCTTAGGTATGACAAAATTGTTTCAATCAAAACATCAGCACAGGTTGCAGAAAGCAAGTCCTCAACAAGCTCCATCAACGGAAAGTAATAAAAGTTACGAGTCTCAGAGAATGGCAACACAAAGAAAAAAAATGTATTTTTCAAATTTCACTTTTTTTCACCACTAAAATAATAATAAAAACCTAAAAACCTGGGCAAGTTTGGTATCGCCATAATTGTACTGGCCTGGAGAATCGTGCTGCTGGGTCATTTTTACTGCACAATGAACACCTTGGAAACAAAACTCAAAAACAATAGTTGTATTTTTTTATCGTTTTCCAGTACGACAAAAATGAATAGTGTCATTCAAAAATACAACTCGTCACGCAAAAAAAGAAGCCCTCATATGTGGATGGAAAAATAAATAAGTTATGGCTCTTGGAACAAGGGGAGGAGAAAATAAAGGCGCAAAAAATGAAAAATTCCTGGGGGCTTAGGCTGGATAAAATATTTTTCCAAAGAGCTTGGGGGGGGGGATACTGTAAGTATAGACTCAGAACTAGCACGTCTGTATCATTGTCACCATCATTTCCCTCTGTTTAGGCCCTTACCATGGACACCCTTACTTTGGTTCACTAAGCCTACGTGCCATCTCCTTGGCCATCCGGGTACATCTTTGTGCATTATTCGGAGTCAGAGAACATCCTGTATTTCTTCATACAAATGTCTCCATTCAAGGACCCCATCTGATTTATCTCTTTTTTAGCTGGTATGGAGTAGTGGTCCCCGGCAGCATTAATGGGCTCTGCCCCACACGAAGGTCTGAGAATAATGTAGCTGTGCTGGCTGATCCCAGGTCAGTATGATGCGTGAAATCAATTTATTTGAATCCCTTTGCCTCTATAGGAATTTGGCTGTTTGCCAGTTGTTTTCATTTAATGTCCTTTGTGTTGAACACAGACGAGCAGGATCGCTTTGTATTTTTTTTTTTTCGCTGCGTTGCTTGCTGCCTGTTCGCCACCATATTATACTCAATGACCTCCAATATGTAAAGGAATAGATTTTTGTATTACGCTGAAAGATTAAGGTGAAATTATATTAAAAAAACGAATACATGCACTAACTATTAGCCAATTTACAATTCACAAATCATTTTGCTGGGAATAATAGCGATGCAGGACACGGAGGCGACAGTTCAGCTCATTTCTGTATGTATATACTCAGGTAGGGGAGGACTGGGTAATCTCTTGTGCATTGTTGTTGTGGATGGGGAAGGCGTCCTGCCGGAATCAGTCTGTACTCCATGATGAGCTGTAAGCGGGTATTGGGGGGCAGGACTAAATGCCTCTCACTAGAGGTAACATACTAACATAAGATTGTAAAATGGAGCATAAAATACACAATAAAATAAACAATATAACAATTACTGCTGCACCTTATTCTTATACCCTGGGGGGGTGTACCCCTTGTAAATTAGACATAGAACTATACGTAACCTTCGGATATGTAAGTGTACTTAAAGGCGTTGTCTGAGACTTTAACATTGATGGCCTATCCTTGGGATAGATCATCAATGTCTGATCGGTGGGGGTGCGACACCCTGCACCCTCGCCGATCAGCTATTCCCAGTGTCGGCTGTGGCTGTAATTGCTCATTTACGGAACTGCAGAGCACAGCTCCATCAATGTAATGGTGGCCGCGGCTGGGTACTGCACATCAGCCCCCTATTGATTTCAACAGGTAGCGGATATGCAGTACCCAGCCGTGGCCACTATATAGTTGACAGAGCTGTGCAGTTCCGTAAATGAGCAATTCCAGCCACCGCCGACACTGGGAATGGCTGATCGGCGGGGGTGCAGGGTGTCGCACCTCCACCGATTAGACATTGATGATCTATCCCAAGGATAGGCCATCAATGTTAAAGGGTATTGCCATCTCATATGATTATGGCATTCACACAGGATATGCCCTAAATGTATAGTAAACGCAGGCCCTACCAATGAGATCTGCATCCATCTCAAGAAAGCCACTATAAAATCAGAATTCCCATTAATTTGTATGGAATTTCCAACTACCTCTCTACTGAAAGCAACGCACCAGAGACCTATTCTCAAAACAGACATGGATATGCCATAATTGTACAAGATCAGAATACGCTTTTAAGTAGTCCAATTTCTAAAGTTATGAATTATCACTACATGCTAGTAACAGCTCAAGAGGCACCAAATCACATCACAACAACATGGTGACCACATACAGAATAAACATCACCCAACAGAGTATCAAGAAATAATGTTTTTTTCTCAAAGCTTGTCATCTTAAGCCAATCATGTCAAGATATACAGTACAGACCAAGTTTGGACACACCTTCTCATTTTAAGATTTTTCTGTATTTTCATGACTATGAAAATTGTACATTCACACTGAAGGCATCAAAACTATGAATTAACACATGTGGAATTATATACTTAACAAAAAAGTGTGAAACAACTGAAAATATGTCTTATATTCTAGGTTCTTCAAAGTAGCCACCTTTTGCTTTGATGACTGATTTGCACACTCTTGGCATTCTCTTGATGAGCTTCAAGAGGTAGTCACCGGAAATTGTCTTCCAACAATCTTGAAGGAGTTCCCAGAGATGCCTAGCACTTGTTGGCCCTTTTGCCTTCACTCTGCGGTCCTGCTCACCCCAAACCATCTCGATTGGGTTCAGGTCTGGTGACTGTGGAGGCCAGGTCATCTGGCGTAGCACCCCATCACTCTCCCATATTTTCACGGTCCCTACTATTTGTAGAAGGGAAAGAAAGTGAAATGTTTGCGTTTGCTCAAATTTGGCCTCACCCAATCTATACTTTTCTGTGCTGCTCCCTCCTTGGTCATTCCAGTCTAATCTCCATACATATGCTGCCAGTTGTCTTCACATTGTAGGTCCTGTTGGGTCTTCAGTACCCACTAGGCCTCATGAAGTCATTATGTGGCATGATGTCGTGACTTCAAATGTCCCAGTAGTTAACTGAACAGCTGAAGACATTACCAGAACAACCAACCGATGAGCTTCATAAGTGGTGGGAAGCGGTGGTTGCTATTTTTTACTTAGTCCTCCATGGCCCTTTCATAACCAGCAAAATTGCAGATGTTCAGTCAGCATCATGCCGGATTTGCCATAACTGAATCTCAAATAATTTGTATTCTGACTCGTCCAAATTTGTGGTTGAAATTTAAGGCAAATTTGATATTTCTCGACACAATTCACTAATTTCTAGTAACCACACATTTGACCTTTTGGTCAAATATGCTCAATATGGCACATGTAAGTATCTTCTTTGTTTAGGATCATCTATGATGACTTGATGGTCACCATGAGGAAAGCTCCTACATGCACTAGCACCCATACACCTATTATTCTGTATCCTACTGAAAGATCCTATTGAATTACAGGCACTTTCCATGAACTTTGAACAGATTTATGCGATAAAGTCTATTACTATGTACAACACATTGTTATTATCAGAGTAAATTTATCATTCAGTTTTCACAATGAACACAAAAAAACTAGCATTAGATGGGTGAAACCTGTCACTTATGGGAAAATGTTGTACAAAATAAAAAAAGATAATATGAGCCGATCCTTTTTATTTATTAATAAAGCAGCGATTCTCCCATTCACTTCATCATACAAAGCATGGGTAACAAAAAAGATAGAAGCTATAGTAACCTTGTACGTATAAAACCACAATGAATAGCAACTAATAATGATAGTTACACATTTCCAGGTAGCTTTCTGATTAATCCCATGAAATAAATGTGGAACGTGTACAGAGGGCTGTCAGTTTGTATCCCACTACTTGGATGGTGAGCTAAAAAAAAATATCTCACAGACATTATTTTATTATTGCCTTAGAAAATGTCTCGGTTTTGCAAAATATTTAGAAAAAAGACGCCTCATGTTTTTTGAAGCCTGTCTTAAATCAGGCCACTTAATTAAAAGGGAACCTGTTACCAGCTTTCCTCCATATAAAGTAGGGCCAGCACCTGAACACCCTCATATACAGCATTCTAGTATGTGCTCTGCATAGCATAAAAAATAGCTTTTATAATACTCCCCTATAGTGCGGTCCGATGGTCATCGCTGGTCTTGATCTGGCACCTCCCTTCTTCTGTTCTTCGTGTGGGTGATGCGTCCTACGTCATCCACACAGTGTTCCCCATCGCGTTCCTGCGCAGGCGTACTTCTCTCTGCCCTGCCGCCATGCTCTAATTCAGCATAAATTCAGCATAAATCAGGTGACAATTCTCTTCAAAAGGAAGATTTAATAAGACAAACTGCATACATTAATATACAGGGTGGTCCAAAAGTAGGTGGACAGAAAGTGTAATAAGGTTATGAAGGGGGAGATTTATCAAACAAAATCCAGTAATTTTAGATAACATTATGTGGAGTGATGAAGCTTCTTTCACTTTATCCGGCCATATTAACAGACATAATTGTGTTTATTGGTATAATGAGAACATGCATTTAACATTAGAGCAACAACTAAATGAGCCTGGTGTCAATGTTTTTTGATGGAACAGTCACAGGAGTTAAGTATCTCGAAATTCTAATGAATCAAGTTGTTCCCCAGTTACAGCAACAGCCTAATTCAAATGACCTTTATTTCCAACAAGATGGGGCCCCTCCACATTATTCAAGAGTGGTCCGCGAGTATCTTGATGAAACATTTCCTAATAAATGGATTGGCCGAAGAGGCCCACTTGATTGGCCGGCACGTTCACCAGACTTGATCCCAATGGATTTTTTCTTTTGGGGAGTACTCAAGGACAAAGTTTATAGTCGAAAACCAAAAAGTGTCAGTGAAAAATTACATAAGAGATGCATTTCAAGAAATTAATACCCAAAGAGACTTGTGCAAAAAAGTTTGTCGGAGCGTAAGAGGCGACTTCAAAGCTGTGCAAATTGTAATGGAAAACAGTCTGAGCACCTGCGATGATAAAAATTTAAGAGCTTTTGTATTCTTGTTCAGAATAAAATGTAATTGTCAATGTTATGCTTGTGTTAGTAAATATAATTTTATATATAAATCAAAACAAATGTTATTATTTTCTGTCCACCTACTTTTGGACCACCCTGTATATGGTAGATCTCTTATACCTGAAGAGAATGATGTACTTATTTTGAAAATCCATGAAAAAATATAATTGGCTGTGAAAATTTCGCTGCCTAATATTAAAACTGGACTCCTAAAGTGCTCATTTTATTAGCAAGATGATCCACCGATTCTGACATGAATTTTCAAAGTGAATACACCTGCCTCATCAGATCTGATGTGTATGCAATAATTGTATACAGTTTGTATTGTGAAATATATTCTATAGTGTCTACACCGCTATATTGAAAGCATAAGGTAACTATTGAGATTGTGACTGGGTTCGGACTGTGAGCCTGAAGGAGCCAGAAGTTTCCTCTGCTGAAGACAGCCCTAAGACTACCAATGAGTCCTTCCTAGGCGTCTTCAGTGGGACTTTATGTTCAGTATGTGACAAGTCCAGGGGACTTTCATGGAAGTGCTGCAGCAGGACTGGCCTGTATAGGGAATTACCGCTCATAAACATGGCCGCCTCTGACAATCAAGAGCCATATGTTTCCCTACACTAAATCCATTTCACCCCCCTTGCAGATGGGAAATGTACAGCGGCTCCACATACTGCTGACTTTCTCATGTAGACCCGGAGGGGATGTGTTTAACCCCTTTGTGTCAGTGCTGCTCAAATATGCATGCTACTGCAAATATTAGGGGAGGGGAGCGGAGGTATGATGCAGAAAGCTCCTATACGTGTCCACTACTTATATGTACAGTCCTACGTCATATATATAAGCAGGTATATGTATCAGTATACTGCAATATAGCATTATATCCCTATAGACAATGTATAAACACCAAATCATTTTCCTTTTTTCATCTTGTGGTTTTCTTTGATGTTTTTCTGTCCCAAATTTTTCAAAAATGCGCACGTGATTCATGGATTTTTCACTAAATCTAAATTGCTTTTTATTTTTATCTTCTACCTTTTTTTTTGTACCTTTTTAAAGCAAAAAAGTTTTATGTTCTTCTAAAATGACACAAAATATGCACAAAAAATTCAGGTGCACATAAAATACTCCGAAGGGGGAAGGGGGAGGCCGTGGAGGGGAAGGTGTTGGGACTGGAGTGCATTTGTGCAAAAATGTTGCACTTTTTAAAAAGTTTTCATTAATAAATCCACTGCAAAAAACAGGAAAAAATAAACCACGCCAGTGATGGCAAACAGTAAAAAAGAAGGAAATAAATAAAAAAAAAAAAAGAAGCAAACTCATAAACTAGACTTAAAAAAGGGCACAGATTAAAAGAAGACTTTGGTGAAAAAAAAAAAAAGGCTAAAAATATCAATATTAAAAAAATTAAAAATTCAATAACGAGTCGAACCCATAGTGTGCATAAATAATGAGTTCTCATGAATACTCAAATTATGCGATAGTAATAGTGATTAGATTATGTGATAGCCATATTTAGGGGTCAGTTGGAGTATATACCGCTTGGGTCAAAGATATCCGAGCCAATGTGCCTAGGAGAGGCCCCAATATTGGAGTTATACCATCATTCTGAATAGATGGGCATCATCACGGGCACTTTGCCATAGATTACTGAGTTGTAGATTTAACCATTGGTCTTCTATATTAAGAACAGTAAGGCTGTGTGCACACTTTGCATTTTTGCCACATTTTTTAAAGTGCAGATTTATCACAAAATCTGAAGGGATGCCAGCAAAATGAAGGAGAATCCTGAAGTCTCATGCACACGTTGCAGATTTGGAGCAGGTTTAAATCTGCAGCCCGTCAATTCTTTCAGTGTTTTTGCTGCAGATTTCACGCCTACTAATGAATGGGGAAAAATTTGCAACAAAAAGGCTGCAAAAACGTGTATTTCACCCTGCGTTTTTCCTGCCAAGAGATGCACCAAGCACTTAATGTGTGCACATACCCCAGAAATATCCCAGGCTAGGTTAATCCCCTTTGATGCCCCGGTTGCCCCCTTCCTGTATAAGTCACACGGTTTTGGTGCACAGATTTATCAGGACTGTGCCGACTGTGACTGACGGTGGACACGGCGCTGTGCACGGGGCTGACACATTATATAATGCATTTATGTATCTATTAATGTTATCATCCTTAGAAATATGAAAATAAAGAAAATCCATTGTGGCTGGGGAATGATACCGATCGCTGGCAAGTGGAAGAGCAGAAGGCGTTATCAGCGAGCACTTGTTTCCAGGGGCCGTCCAGGATGGGGCAGTGGGGGGGAGGGCAGCACATTGGAGCCGAGGCTCCGGGGTCAGATCCATACACGCTTCCTTGTTATAATTACCCGCAGAGCAAAACATCTAAGTACAGGGTGTGTGAACGGCCTGTATCTCGGGCTGCAGATCGCACATCCTGCCGGTGTGTGACAGCGGGCTATCTGTGTTCCTTCCATTCAGTGAGCCCATTGTGTGCAGCAGGGCCGGGTCAGGAACTGGCCGGGCTTCTCTCCCTCTGCTTTCACTGCTGACAGATACACTTTTTCCCTCATACCTTGGCATATGCCCAGTGGCTTAGTAAAGCCAGTGAATCCGGAATGTTATTGGTGCTGTAGGTATGTCCACTACACACCATAACATGTTCCACTGCTGCTGCAGAACCTCACAGAAGTCTAATTCACTATTATATATAAAGTTAGTTTTGCTGCAGGTTTGAGTTGCTGATCCTCCACAGGTGATTGCTGGGATGGTGCATAGTGATGGACGCCAGCTTAGTGCCATGTGCAGGTCTTCAGGGGGCACTAGAGGCTGAATCACTCTGTATGTATGGGATTGTGCACCTTGTGTAACGGTCTTTATGGTGGGCGCTGAGGATGGTGATTGCTTCTTATTAGAGATGAGCGAACCTGGACTGTAAAGATCGGGTTTCTTACCGGACACTGTCCGGTGCTGAACTCCGAACATGGACTTCTTCTGGAAGTCCATTTTACAGTTTGGGAGTCCGGGGGGAGAGAGAGAGGGATCCAAAGTTTGGGTCCTCATTGATTTCAATGGTGTTCAGGTTCAAGTTCAAGTACAGTTCTGAACTTTGGAGTAAAGTTCGTTCGGGTACCAGAACCCGAACTTCCACGGGTCCGCTCATTCCTACTTTGTCATACACCTTGCCAATCATGGCTGGATAAGGATAGAAGGAGCCGCTGTGCAAGAACATGATATGGCCCCTTCTTAGTCCAAAACCTCAGCATAATGTATACTTTTATGTAGCTGCTTACTGCTTTGGAGGCGGAGATGGGCCCCCTTTACTTTTGGGCCCCAGGCTGCACCAATGGTATGTCCAGCCTTGTTACCAGTCATGTCTACCAAAGCAGATCCTATGCATTGCAAGTGTCAAGGATGTGTTCACACTGTGCGTTTTGTCGCATTGTATAATCGCAGGCAAAAAAAAGGCATCTTTTTAAAAGTGCGGCACTTGCATGCACAATTTTGTAAACCATTTCAGCTGGGAAATACTAGAGATTTTTGGTGCAGTTTATGAAGCCAAAACAAGGAATAGATAGCAAAGGTTATGGAATTATATAGCTGGGGTCCGGGATCAAACCTGCAAGGAGTTTGTATGTTCTCCCCGTGTTTGTGTGGGTTTCCTCCGGATTCTCTGGTTTCCTCTCACACTCCAAAGACATACTGATAGGGAATGTAGATTGTGAGTCCCAATGGGGACAGTGATGTTGATGTCTGTAAAGTGCTGCAGTATCTGATGGTGCCATATAAGCAAGTAAAATAAATAAATACCAAATAATTGCTATTTCAATTTTTAGAGCTCTTGATTTTACAATGTATAATCCCAGTGCTGATGATTTTAGTTGATATAATAGATGTAATAGTCTGGACTGCCTGTAGACAAATCTTTGTGTTTACATGAGGACAGGTGAGGTCATTTATTAAGCTCGGTCATTTTTGTCATCTTGTCTCCTTCATTATATCCTATTGCAGCCTGGTGATTTATTCCATCACTTTGGCGGTGTCTGCCGGCGATTCATATCACTGCTCATTAGCGCCACCTGGTGGATCTTGGCAGTAATTGTATCACTTATTACAATTATTTACATTCCTCACATTCCAATTAAAATCATTAAAATGTGACTGGTGTACATGAAAAATGGCTATCCTCTTCTCCGAACCTTGTCATTTTGGTTTTCTGAACAATAATATAAGCATTATATTATCAAAAATGCATCAAGCAGACGGTTGACTTTATGGAGTCATTTTTTTTTCTCTAGTCTGTCTCATCAAAAGAAACACATCGGAATACGATGAATCCCACACAGATCATGGGAAACAAGTTGTGCACGGGAAAATAAGAGTTTAACTTCAAATCAGCCAAATCTGAAGACTGGATTAAGTCCCCCACCTCCCTCCCAATGGCTTTTATCTCCACACAATGCATCTTACTGAGCAAGCAGGGAAATAGAAAGTTCTTCCAGACCCGGTTGGGGAAGTGTCACGTCTTATTATTCTGTTCCACGTCTTCAGATGGCTTCACTGCCTCCTTAGTGAGATCGGCTCTATAGTCGTTAGCTCTGTAGTTCTGGAGTTTTTTTACTTTCTTTAGATAATTTTTAGCATTAATTGTTTCACTTCGTGGGGTCATGGGTGGAGACGGGAGGATATGTGCCCTGGGTGCTTGGATAGAGAATTTTTGCTCCTGGTGAAGTAAAGCTTAATACCCTACTGTGACCAGTGGTCTTATTTCATATTATTCAACGTTACATTGGTCTGAGCGAAAGGGAAAGTTTCTCCCTGTGGAGACTAAGAATTGGCAGCTGGTAAAAAAAAGTATGAAAAATTACCTCTTCTTCAGGCCTCATTCAGATATCAGTTTGTTAATGTATGCAAAAAACAATGGTACAATGTGTATAGATAAAACTGAATGATAAAAAGCACAACAGGGTCTTATCCAGGTAACAAGGAAAGGAGTAAAGCGGGATTTGCTCACCTGGGGGGGTTGTGACAGTCACAATCTCTTTGTAGACTTGTATGAAAAACAAGTCCAAAAAGATAAGGTACAAACTTGGAGATGAGAGTGGATGAAAACCCGCGCTACCGAGGGTCCAGATACAGTATGAATGCGGTGGTATTTGTCAACGCGTTTCAATGATTGTGGATTGTCCTGATGAAGAGGTCTGATTAACTCGAAGCACATTGACAAATAAAACCGCAACCATACTGCATCTGGTCTCTCATCGTATATTGGATCCTCGGCAGCGCTGTTTTACATCCCCTTTCATCTCCAAGTTTGTAAAAAACGGTACAAGTGTCATCAGTGTTTTGGATCCAAGTTTCATCAGTGTTTAATCAGTTTTTACCATCAGTGTTTTATCTGTGATTTTCACCTATGGAGAAATAAATAAATTATAAAACTTCTCTATTCAGTGTAATGTTAATTACTGACAGCACACGGGTTGTACACTGATGTCATCCGTGTGCTGTCTGTGATTTTCACGGACCCATAGACTTATATTGGCACTTTTCATCCTCGCTGTGGGGAAAAAAACAGACACGTGAATAGCAGCATAGATTTTAGTGGGTATGTGTTCTAGCCAATAAACAAATGCCTGAAGAAGAACGTCTGAATGAGGTCTCTTTAATGCCACCAATTAGTGGTAGCTAGTCTATCAGTCTATGCTCAACCACTTAAAGGGAATCTGTCATTAGAATCAACCCTCCTAAAACGCCGATATAGGTGCACAGATCATAGAAAGTTCAATAACATGATACCTTCATATCTGTAATCCGATGTTTATTCCAGAGAAATCCACGTTTTTCTTAATATGTAAATGACCTGTTAAGATCTATGGGTTGGACATAGATCTCCCTGGGAACATTACCAGTGTGAGACATGTAAATCAGGAGAGCAGACTGTCAGTTATTGCATGTCTCATTAGTAACGCCCCCTTTCATTTAAAATAAGCTCTGGAGGCAGATTCTCAGGGAGATCTATGTCCGATCCATAGATCTTAACAGCTCAATTACATATTTTCTGGAATAAGACATCAGATCACAGATATCAAGGTATCATTTTATTCAGCTTCCTATGACCTACATCACCATATAGATAGCTTAGGAGGGTTGATCCTACTGACAGATTCCCTTTAAGAAGTCTTGACTTAGGCTATAAGCCAAAACAGAGTCCCCGCCAAAAAAAAAGACCTCCCCCATCTACATACAGGGTTCTTGTTTATAATCAGAGCAGAGTGGGGTTGATTGGATGAGAGATGTTTTGATATATGTCTAGAGAAGCAATGTTTATCCTTGTGGAGACTATCAGCTTGCTGCAATGCTCCTTGGAGGAAAAGAGTATGCTAATTAGCAGGACCATGGTTGGGTTCGATGACAGGCCTTTGCTGTTGGTCTAAAGGGGTAATGTTTCTACTTGTGGAGACCATCAACTAATGTAGCTAGTATAGTAGGAGCAGCCATGATCCTTGGGAAAAAACATATGCTGATTATCTCTTCTCCAATGGTCAGAGCTAAGGAATGATGACTCGATGCTTCACCTTCTCCTCCATTGATCAGAGCTAAGTGACGATGACTCAATGTTTCATCTTCTCCAATGGTCAGAGCTAAGTGACGATGACTCTATACTTCATCTTCTCCTCCAATGATCAAACCTAAGTGACGATGACTAGATACTTCATCTTCTCCTTCAGTGGTCAAACCTAAGTCACGATGACTCGATGTTTCATCTTCTCCTCCAATGGTCAGAGCTAAGTGACAATGACTCAATGTTTCATTTTCTCCTCCAATGGTCAGAGCTGAGTGAGGATGACTCGATGTTTCATCTTCTTCTCCAATGGCCACAGCTAAGTGACGATGACTCTATACTTCATCTTCTCCTCCAATGGTCAGAGCTAAGTGACAATGACTAGATACTTCATTTTTTCCTCCAATGGTCAAAGCTGAGTGACAATGACTCGATGTTTCATCTTCTCCTCCAATGGGCAGAGCTAAGTGACGATGACTCTATACTTCATCTTCTCCTCCAATGGTCAGAGCTAAGTGAAGATGACTCTATACTTCATCTCTCCTCCAATGGTCAGAGCTAAGTGACGATGACTCTATACTTCATCTTCTCCTCCAATGGTCAGAGCTAAGTGATGATGACTCTATACTTCATCTTCCCTTCCAATGGTCAGAGCTAAGTGATGATGACTCTATACTTCATCTTCACCTCCAATGGTCAGAGCTAAGTGACGATGACTCAATTCAGTTTTTTTCTTCTGCTGTTTTATGACACCACAATATACACCCCATGGCTGTGGTCTAGATGACCCAACTCCAATGTCTATGGGACAGTTCACATAGGATTAGCGAGTGCCACCTCTCTGCCATGTCAGGGCTACTACTTATAGGAATGAGATGTGGAGGACTTGCTTCTAGTTGTAGTGATAATAATGTCATTCATGGCTTTTCTGATTAGCATTTATTGTTTCAAGCGTACAAGCAGAAAATGTGAAATTTTTAAATCATGAATAGCTCGACACTGCCCCGGAGCCTTGTAATTGTTGTGTGGGGTGGGTACTCAGAGCAGGCTGTCCAGATGGCAGTCTGCATATAGCAAAGCTGCAGGTTTTTGTCCCTGATGATAAGAGGAGGGAAGATTCACTGAAGCATATGCAATCACCCTCGCATTTTAACAAAACTAACTCGCCATCAGTCACAACCCAGAGTGGCTGACATTAAAACAATGGCTTTTCAATAAAATGTTAAGAGAGCTTGTGCAATGAATTTAGTCGCATTTAAATACCGCCATCTATTTAGCCTGCAAGAATCACACAGTGCACACACCAGTCAGTATGCAGCACAGTCTGTTCACTTAATACCGCCGCGGAGAGGGGAGACTGAGTAGACAATCCTACTTTATTTCATAGACTGTTTGCAATTCATCAGTTTTCTATGCAAAGCCACCTGTTCACTTAACTGATAGAATCATTTATACACTACTGACATAGCAAGATTGAAGCCTGGGTATATTTGCTGGTAGTCCATTCCTCGCTGTGTGTATATAGATGGCGGCATTATTCAGCTCAAATATTTGCTTTATGTTCCTTAACTATTATATATGTACATTAGTTATAGAGAAGTGGGAGATATAACCTTGTCACAATTTTGTGGCTGTAGTCAGCAGATTACTTCTACTATACGGTATTACGGTATATTACTATAGTTTATCAGTTTCGGTACAGGATTGGTTTATCTTTTTTACTAGTGATCAATATTATAAACTGCATCGTTTACTAACTTCGGTATAGAACATTTTTTATCTTTTTTTTAACTTCCGGCTTACTTGTTACATAGTTTGTTAGTTTAGTTATGGGATCATTTTTACCTTTTTTTAACTATCGGCTAACTTATTGTATAGTTTGTTAGTTTGTGTAGAAAACAGTTTTTAACTTTTACACTATTAGCTAACAGAATATTATAGTTTAGGTATAGGATAGTTTTTAAATTTTTTATTACTAAAGCAAAATTATAGTATATAGTTAATTAGTTTAGTTTAGTTGTGGGACTTTTTTTTATCTTTTTATTTGGCTAACTTATTGTATTATATCGTTTATGGATAGGATAGTTTTTAGCTTTTTTATATAGTTTAGATCTTAGGTCACTTTTGATCCTTTATATTACTGGGTAACACAATATTATATTTTAGTTCATTAGTTTCGGTACTGGATAGTTTGACCCTCTTCTTTAGCAACTGATTGACGTATTACTTTAGTTTAGGGGTAGTACATTTTTATCATCTTTGCTACTTTTGGATAACTTATATAGTTTAGTTATAGGACAGTTTTTACCTTTTTGAACTACTGAATAACTTATTACATAACTTATACGTTTAAGTATTGGACAGTTTTGATATTTTACACTACTGGCTAACAATGTATTATACAGTTTATAGGTTTAGGTATAGAACAGATCAAATTTTAACTTTTTACTACAGTTTTTATTTTTTTGTACTACTGGCTAACTTATATAGTTTATTGGCAGTTTTGCTATTTTTTTTCACTATATAATATTGTATGATATAATACAGTATTAGTTTTGGTATAGTAAAGTTTTTAGGTTTTTTATTACTGAGTAACAAGGTACATAGATTTTTTTTATATTAATAATATGTCAATAGATTTCATGTCATGCATATGGTTTAATTGATTTCCCTACAGCCTTTGACCCACCCATACAGCTCTCCCATTACGGGGGTTTTCCCTGTCAGTGGGATACTTTAGGAAAACACTAATAGCCTCCAGCTAGCTGGAACATTTCTGAAAACCTTGGACAAATTAGAATCTGAAAGCCCTGGGATTGCTTGTACTTTTTGTGAGATCACTTTCTAATGTGGAAGTCTCAATTGGCAACCACCAGTCTGAAGGCTAAAATGGAAGAAAATGTGGACATTAGCAAGTCCGCCCATCCAAGCTGGTTTGTCAATAACTCATGAATCCCTCCCTAGGATGAGGGTCTATTGACCATTCATCAATGCTTCTTGGCCGATCATTGAGTGCCGCCTCTTCATTCAGTTTATCAAGTCTTGCACATAGAAAGGCTCGGGAAAAAAAAGCCTTATTCAGCTTTGTTAAAGCCAACAAGGAGTAAAACTTACCATTTGAACCCTTTCTGGCCCTGTTTTTCCCTGTTAATGCAGCCCTTGCTTAGAAGAGGGCCTTTATTTGGTGGGTTAGAATATCTGAGACTATTCTCTCGCTCTGAATAGCTGGTGGCAGGAAAGAGCAGATGTGGTAGGAGTGTATTTGGTCGGGTGTATTGCTTTCAATTAGGATCAATCAGGTGTCAACTTCTTTACAATGCACTCACTTAATACCCACTGTGTGAAGTCATGAATTCTCCATGGATCACAACAGAGAAGCTTATAAGTAGGAGAACATAGCCAGGACTAGAGCAGAGACACCAGATCCTTGTAGACTCCTGGTCACCGCCGTCCTCCTCGCTCTCCAGATGCATTTTTATAGTGCGTTAGACCATGTTGGTAAGTTTTACAGATCTGTCCATTCTACAATGTCTCGGCTTAGCACTTGGCTTGGGAAGACGCCATAGTAGATGAGTTCATTAGGATGCTTTTAAGATGTATATCAAAAAGTCTCTTGGTACCTTCCATAAGGCCCAGTCTTGTGTTTTATCTCCATCCATCCTGGCTATGATCTGCACCTTCTTAACGCCTTTCCCTATAAATACATTTTTAAATGATGCAAAGTGTTATTGTAGCTGTGTTACAAGGAATATGTATTCAGGGAGCGCTGCCAAAAAGGTTGAAGTCTGCAACTATTAAATAATGAGGAGGGGAAAAAAAAAAAGTGGAGCTTGCAGCTGGCTGCTGGAGGAAGAAAAAAAACTCTGAAGTAGTCTCAGATGCTCAGGCATCCTGTCAAACCCTTCTCTACAACCAGCTTCAAGGTGACAATCCCCAGGGATCCTGCTTCTGTTGACGTGGATCAATTTAAAGTGGCAATTACTCCAGTCAGATAACGACTTTAAAAGCCTTTTTACGCAAGGAAAGGATGCATAATCACGCAGCGGATGGGAGGTGAATTTTAAGTCACTGTGCAAATTTTTTGTTCATCCAGATTTTCTATTAGTTGGTTGGAAAATTGCAGTAGATACACTGCCGGTCAGTGCTACTGTAACCTGGAAGGGACAGGGTTACGCTGCTGGTGGGGTTGCCTTAGGGTTACTGTGGGCATGATCATATTGCTTTTTGTGTGCATTTAATTATAAGGCAGGGTAAATCTTGGGTGCCTGATGATCACACCGATAAAGCATGATGTGGTCTTCAATGGGTTAAATACGAAGAATTGTGGGAAAAAAATGCAAATGTTTTACTTTTTTTTTACTATGTTTGACCTTTTTCTTTTACCTTTTTTAACATTTTACATTGGGAGAGTTTATTGTAATGTTTAATGTATTTGTGCCTGTTTTTGATCTTGTGATTGAGCTTTTATTTCTTATTTGGGATAGTGGAGCAAAACGATATCTAGTTTGTATTCTATTGTTATCTGTAATCAGCCACATCGAGCTAAGTAGAGGATGATTGCAGGGTCTAGTCCCCTTAAGTATATAATGTCGTGTATATCCGGTTCTGAGGAGCTCCAGAAACATTGATCTATGTAGGTGTGTGTTAGCTGACGCTACATTGTAAGAGGAGGACTCCTAGACTCTGTGCACACAATGCATTTTTGCTCCATGCTTTCAGTGTGGATTTGTCACAAAATCTGAAGGGTTTCCCAATGTCAGTAAAGTGAATGAGAATCCTGAAGCCTCATGTACACGTTGCTTATTTGTGACTTGCAGATTTGGTGCAGATTTAAATCTGCCGCATGTCAATTCTTTCAGCGTTTTTACTGCAGATTTCACCCATGCTAATGAGTGGGGAAAAAGCTGCAACAAAAACACAAGTAAAAAACGCAGCAAAAACGCACATACTTACCTCTGCGTTTTTCCTGCCAAGAGATGCAGAAAGGGTGCAGAAATATTTCTGCACCAAATACTTAACGTGTGCACATGCCCATAGGGTGCCTACACATACAGCACTTTTTAGAAAAAACTATCACATTTATGCTGTAACTCAATATGGAAATCTGATATGTACAGTACGTTTTTTCCCCTTTGGCTTTTTTCATCCCTCATCTTACATTTTTTTTTCCTTTGGCTTTCTTTGTCCCTTGTCTTACGTTTTTTTACCCCCTTTGGCTTTTTTCGTCCCTCATCTTACGTTTTTTTCCTCCTTTGGCTTTTTTCACCCCTCATCTTACGTTTTTTTCCTCCTTTGGCTTTTTTCACCCCTCATCTTACATTTTTTTTTCCTTTGGCTTTCTTTGTTCCTTGTCTTACGTTTTTTTACCCCCTTTGGCTTTTTTCATCCCTCATCTTACGTTTTTTTCCTCCTTTGGCTTTTTTCACCCCTCATCTTACGTTTTTTTTTTCCTTTGGCTTTTTTCACCCCTCATCTTACGTTTTTTTTTTCCTTTGGCTTTTTTCATCCCTCATCTTACGTTTTTTTCCTCCTTTGGCTTTTTTCACCCCTCATCTTACGTTTTTTTTTTCCTTTGGCTTTTTTTATCCCTCGTCTTACTTTTTTTTACCCATTTGGCTTTTTTGTCCCTTGTATTATGTTTTTTTTTCCCCTTTAGCTTTTTTCGTCTTTTGTCTCACGTTTTTTTCCCCTTTTGCTTTTTTCATCCCTCGTCTTACGCTTTTTTTTCCTTTGGCTTTTTTCATCCCTCTTCTTACGTTTTTTTACCCCTTTAGCTTTTTTCGTCTTTTGTCTTACGTTTTTCATCCCCTTTGGCTTTTTTCATCCCTCGTCGTACTTTTCTTTTCCCCTTTGGCTTTTTTCATCCCTCGTCTTATGTTTTTTTTTCCCCTTTGGCTTTTTTCATCCCTCGTCTTACGTTTTTTATTTCCTTTGGCTTTTTTCATCCCTCGTCTTATGTCTTTTTTTCCCCTTTGGCTTTTTTCATCCCTCGTCTTACGTTTTTTTTTTTCCTTTAGCTTTTTTCGTCCCTTTTCTTATGTTTTTTTTTGGTCAGCGGCTTTTCTTTAATTAAATATAGCATCCTCAAGATGTGACTTTTTGTAGGTAATTGGTGCCATTATTCTCCCATAGCCCTCCATGATCCTTTTTTTGTCTTCTCCGGGGTAGAAAACACATACGTTGACGTATCTCATGGTGACATTTTTTTCTTCCATTGTGATCGGAGAAGAACCCTTAAATTGTGTGATCTATGACTTACGTGATTTGTAATCAAATGTGGAATTACTCGGGACATTTAAAAAAAAAAACACCAAAACATAAGAGTGCAAAAAAGCCCCCCAAAAAAACCACTGCCAAAATTATCTATGAAGGAAGCCCGAAATCAGCTCTCGTCTGTCTCACCAGAGAGGAGATGTTTCTGTTCAGTAGACGGAGGAGGAAGACCGTCATGGAGGAGGGGACATTTTGTCACTGTTTAAACACATAGATCTCATTAGTTGACTGTATAGAAAGGATTGGGTAGAAATTGACATCGGCTAATACACTGCAGCGTGGAAATGACTATTCCGGAGATGGATGAGAGCTGCAAGAGTTAAGGAACAGCTTGTGCGTCTTGAGCATTGCTGGAATGATGCGGAAGGGACTTCCTGAAGATCTGGAATCTAATAATTGCTCCATCTCTCCTTGACTGAAACATACACTGGCACAGGTACTTTCGAGAGAGGCAGCGTGCGCCGTTCATGTGCTGCAAAGATGTTCTGCACAGACACTGCTGAGGTTTAGGAAGGGTTATGTTCAAAGAGAGAGTTTGAAGCAGCAGTTATGTTCCTGGGGCTCAGCTTTTCTGTAGAAACCTGAGCTCGCTACATAAGACAGGCTTGTCAGGCGTATGTTTCTCCTATGAGGTAAGGATCTTATACAAAGGACTAAAGAGCCACTGCTGAGAGGAAAATAGCCAGCCTTCCATAAAGCAGCCTAACAAAAGCCTGCAGCTTTATGTATCATGGTGTCCATTAAAGCTTATTAGGGAAGAGTGCACTGAACCCAGAGAGGTTTTTTGCGTTATTCACTGGAAGGATAAACATTTAAGGGTGTGCGAAATTCGCGAGCAGGAGGACATGATTGTTAAGCTTTGAAAAGGCTTCGCAGGAGATACTTTGTTTTCATCTCCTATGGATCAGCATGGAAAAGGTAAAATAGCACAAGCTGTAAATGTTTGGAGACTATCAATCCGCAGTTCCCAGGGGGGGTAGGACCGCTGTGCCCCTCTTCCAAGTGTGTTTTTACACATACTTCAAGGGCTAACAAAGACGAGGCATCGGATACTTTTGTTCAGTGGGATGAATTGGCCTATTAAGGTAGAAAAAAAATCATTAAAAAATCAGTTTATTGTGTTTTTTTTCCAAAGGCAGACAAAGAGCGTGTTTACAGGTAATTGTATGACGGAGTTGGGGGGGGGGGGATAAAGACAGAGAACTGGTTTTGTGACCTGTGTTTAAGTCATGGGGAATAAAGAAAAGGGTTAATTGATTTTTTTTCAAAAATTTTATTGGACTGCATTATTATGTATGTAATGGTTGTGTCGTGTTTCGTTTTATGCCGTACGACCCTATGGAAGACGACGGCGCTATGTGGATCAATGAGCGCAAACGGTGATAATAATGTGTGAATTGTAAGCGGCAGATCGTCCTGTCCTCTCACCAGAGTCGCTAGATAGAGTGAGACGAGTCAGCAGGAGAGACCTGGGCTTGTGCTAATTTGCACACACATCCCTGTCATTGTTCTGCCTGAAGAGACAGGGCTGGGTTCAAGGCCACATGTGCTCCTGTCATCGTTCACATTTCTGCTCCAAGTGCAATACGGAGTGTCAGCTCTCCATCTGTCTAGCATCATCCTTGCCTGCAGCCAGCAGCCTGCATGGCCAGCCACCCAGTCCAGAGCTGGAGCCTCTAGACCTGGGAGAAGACAAGGGAGAGCTGCTTTCCAGGGCTGGCTCAATGCAGGATGCCTGGTAAGTCAGGATGTCTCCTTCACTTCAGTCATAGATGCTTATGTGCATTGGCCGCAGCAGACACAATGCAGAATGGGACTGATCCTTCTAGAATTAGTTCTGTGCACATATATATGCTGTAGTTCCATCTACATACACATGTATACATACACATACACACATAACGTATGTACATGTTTCCATAGATGAGTCCATATGTATTTAGATATGCACTATGTGTACATATTATACAGAGGCATAATGCGTAGCCCCTTATTCCACTTGTACAAGTGTTTATATATCTATGTATTTATGTGTACTGTATATACACTAGGTTTTATATGTTTATATATGTGTATTTTATATACACTAGGTTTTATATGTGTTTATACATGTGTATTGCATATAAACCAGGCTTTATGTGTGTTTATACATGTGTATTTTATATAAGTGTGTATTTATGTGTATTGTGTATACATTAGGTTTTATATATGTTTATTGTATATACACTAGGTTTTATGTGTGATTATGTATGTGTATATTTATGAGTATTGCATATACACTAGGTTTTGTGTGTTTATGTATGTGTGTAAGTTATATAAGTGTGTATTTTTGTGTATTGTATATACACTAGGTTTTATATATGTGTATTGCATATACACTAAGTTTTATATGTGTTTATATGTGTGTATTTTATATAAGTGTGTATTTATGTGTATTGCATATACGCTAGGTTTTCTATGTGTTTATATGTGTGTATTTTATATAAGTGTGTATTTATGTGTATACACCAGGTTGTATATGTGTTCATATATGTGTATTGCATGTGCACTACCTTTTATATATAAACTATTGAACTGATGACTGTTCCTTGTTGCTATATGGCACTTTCCCACTTGAGCGAGGCTATAAATGGAGCATTACAGCACTTCTTATTTAAGCACGGTGCTATATACAGAACTAGCTACACACATATAAGGCTGGGAATGATTTTGCTCAAATATGCAGAAGAAAATATTAATTTTGGATGGTGGTCCAGTCCCCAAATTTCTATCCGTTGCCAGTACAAACACATCTGGCTTTTGCTGGAGGGAGGGCCAATGGAAAGAGCATGGCCTGGGCGAGTGTGTCAGGGGACAAGGTGGGCTGTGTAACACTTTCTTTGCTAGAGGCCCTGGAAGAATGTGTTGAGCTCTGCTGTTTTTTAGCTCGATTCCTCGCTCTTATTTAGGTAGGACGCTCTGCTTTTCGGTTGCACAGCCTGTGTACGGCGCAGATGGTGTTTTGAAACATTATCTGGCTGCCAGCTTGCTGTGGCCACATTTGTGTGAAGGTATTGGCAGTTGTTTGAAGAATGTCTTCTCTTCAGGGTTGATCTGTGGTCACAGTACTGGGTTGGCATGTGTGGTTATAGCAAGACGGCAGTAGTGACAAGGTGGAGAAACCTCAATTGATTTTATGGTTGGAGGTTTAATTATATATTCCTATTACCAATAGCATGCGTTTTATGCGCCATTTTGCTCCTGTTCCACAACATTATTGTCAGTTTTCATTCTAAACCAGAATATTCTGTTTATTTAGAAATTAATTTGTTTTTCTTTTT